>NC_052132.2:17652479-18985009 GCF_016086655.4 Lepeophtheirus salmonis
TATGGCATTAGTGTTGTTACAGAGTGCATTGTATACAGTGTTACCTGGTGTATATCATATACTTATTTTTGTTCTAAGAAATAACAATGTAGGCATATCCATTAAATCTAGTGGGCTTTGGCTATGGTTTTTAGTGCCAGAAGTGTCTGCAGGGGTTCTAGCCCCTCCCCAAATCAAGGAATATTTATTTTTTAATAGAAAATTTAACATTGGAAATTCAATTAAATTTTTATTATATTAAGTTTTTTTTTAATTGCTTAAGATTTTTGATTTTTTTTTCAAAAAACATTTTTAAGATAGCTATGAATTTTTGAAATTTTGTTTTGTTAATAACTGTGAATTTTGTTTTCAAAGAAATTAATACTGGATTCTTTCAAAAAAAACGTTATTCTTCTTTATTTTTTTCAGAAAAACTACATTTTCCAGATTTAAAAAAAAAAAAACGGAGCCTTCCCATAAAAGAAATATTATCTTGCTGAGGACCCTGAGTGTAGATATTTGATATTTTGCCAGATATATCAGTCCACGTCTAAAGGAGACGTGAACAGCAAAACCAAGAGAATAGAAAATATATTTACTTTTTATATGGAAACATCCTCATCATGAACTTATTAAAAAATGAGCAATCAATAGTTTCAATCTTTTAATATTTGATAGTTCCTTTCGAGAAAATGTAATATAACCATAAAAACAGTCACTTGTTTTCATTGCTTACTTCAAAAGATGAGAAAAATCAATACTAACTGTTTAAAACAAATATTTGAATAAAAGGAGAAAATATTCATTTTCGCAGATAAATAAATATTTGGTATGATTACCTTTGATTTTCTTTTATCGAAATTACTCATTTAGATATAAAGATATGTACATTGTACCTGGATATCTGTGGAGTACGTTCATCAATACAGAACATTATTTTAATCTACTAATAATGTTTCAATGGAGGTGCATAAAATATGTACTAGAGAGCGGGAGAGCAAGAAAAGTGATTTCGTACTTTTTGCTTTATTTCAATGCTTTATAAGTAGTGTTACAATTATCGGATTTAACCAAGATTGACATGTTATATGGGATAACTTATTGCCAACGAGAATACAACTTCATAATGCTCATTTCGTAGAAGACATTGTCCATATTGGCAAAAAACTCGGATAACCAATTTTAACTGACCTCTATAAATTAAAATTTGTACCCCCAAGCGCGTTGGCCATAGACAAAAACAGGTGTATGTCACTTTGTACCTGTATTATGTAATGTAAATAAAGTTTTTATTTAAAAATATAACTAAACCAATGAATGAGAGCAATAAAGTTAATTTGTAATATTCATTTATTGATAGATATCAATTAGCGAAAAAATTGAGAAAATACATTAATATACTTATACTTGTAAAAACTAAATTTTAAACAATTAATAAGAAAATTGAGTCACATGATGATAATATAATTTGTTCATTCTTAAGCTATGTAGGAGTGTCCGTAGAACAGGAGCCCTGTATCTGATCTAAACGACATTTGCTAGAATTATTGCGATGTAACTCCCCAATTACACTCTGAGTCAAACAAGGACTTCTAAATATAGCTCCGTAGAAAATCTTCAGGGCTAAACGCCGTATTTTATGAGCACAAACAAATCTTCTATCAGGTTTTGAATATATTTGAGAAGGGATGTTCACTATTCAGGATTTAAATAATAATAGCAACAGCTAAGGAAATTTAAATTAATTCTTGAGATTATCAATTCCAAAAATCTAAGAAAACAATTATCAAACTCAATTGATTTGCTGTTTATTTTCGATGGGAAAAATGTTTTCTATTTATTTGATCCGAAAGACACTAAGATATTAAATTGAATACGATTGAAAATAGGATTTTATTAAACATTTTTCTCAAACTTTTGTTAATATTAATTCCTTCTTGAGGAGGAAACACGTCAATTAAATTGAATTTTGTAGCTATCAGATTTTTTTGGAATGGGAAATTGGAAGAATGAATTTTCATTTCCTTAGTAGTTGTCATCATTAATTACAACTCTTGAGTAGTAAACTTATTTTTATACTTTATTCCAAACCTGATTAATATTCGTCATTCTTGGAATGAGAATAGAATTGGGGATCGACATTTGAGTAATTTGTGTCAATGTCCTTTTTTATTTCCTTCTCCCGTTTCAGAGCTGATCTCCTCGAAAGCAGTCTTCAATTATCAGGGTTACCATATTAATTTTCAGATGTTTGCTTTTTTAAACTTTTCCCATTACACACGATTTCCATAGTTAAGCATTTTTGTATAGAGTTGTTACGTAGGAGTATGCTCGAGGAAAATAAAAAGTAAAATAGAGAATTTATTGGGAAGTTATTTAATCATATTGTTAAAGGAAAATTGTCTTTTTAGGCGATGCCTAATTACTCTATTAAATGCTAGCTATATACCGCTACTAACTGATAAATGGTTAGGATTTCGACAATTTTCAACCATTTTTTCTCCTTCTAGTGTATTTATTTACTTAGTTGTGACAATTTTTGTTACAACACAAGAGTCCAATAGTGGTACAAGTCCATTTTCAATCATTCTTATGGTGAAATAAATCTACTGTTACTTAATAAACGTAAAATAATTTCATTTTGTTGGAAAATTGGAGAAAAAGGTGGAATACTTAACATGTTAATTAACTTATGAGTAAGATAAATAATATATTTAACTACTTAGTATTAATATATGAATGATATATATAATTTTTGTTCTTCTACGAAATGTATTTCTGGCCAAACCTAAGTGCGAAACAAAGTTTAGTATAATTTAAGTAAATAGCTTTTTAGAAAATTCAAATTTTTAAATTAAAAAAAATTGAAATTCCATTTTTGACGTTTTTTGAATTATAAGCTTTTTAGAAAAGATATTAGTACACTTAAGGTTTTTGAACGATTTGTTTGACCATAATGAGCAATAAACAAGAACTACGATTTTGAAAAGTGATATCAAAATTGAGTAAGTTGTATTTCAAGAAAGATAATGTTTTATTAAGATCATTTTAAGTAATTGGTGTTGTTTTATATTTAACATAATTTGCTCATAAATTTTCCTATGTTATATCTACAAATTGAGGTTTTAGAAATATTTTCTTCCTTTAATGTTTGCCTTTGAACAGTATTGGTAGTTTTAAACATAGTTAAATACTATTCAACGTCCAAATTAGTGGTAGGGAAAATTTGTAAGTTGGCTTGATCTTCAGGAGTCTTCTTAGCTGGAGACATCACCACCATCTGATGTTACGTCTAATATTTTGCATAAATGGAAGATCAGTATTTTGCAATTTGGTATATAAGTATTTATCATTTGTAGCAAGATTCAATCGAGATTTTCCAACAGTTTGGACGCCAAATGTATCTTTCCTTACTATCCTTATTTGGCGGTATTCAGAATCCGACTTACTCACAAGTATTAAGTGTATAACTCTGATTACATCATATACATAGTTTTACCTAAAAAAAAAACAAGACTTTTCCCTTAAAAAATAATTTATCGAAAACTGTTGTCTAATCTAACCTGAACCCAAATTTCTTTAATTTATTTCATAGCAGCTAAAAAAAGAGTGATTATTACAATAAAAACGACAAAATGCGCTGTTTTTTCAAAAAAAAGAAAGTCAAAAAGAGTAATTTTTTGTTCGCTGAAGCGAATTGCTCACAAACACTAGGGCTATTTTTTTCTTTTGCAACATACTTAGATGACGTTTTATAAGAGAACTACTTGTTTGTATATATTTATGATATCACTTTTCACATTAAACTACATGAATTACTTTTAGTTTCATTACACATTTGTCATTGTATCCCATTCTACTTATTTGAATCCATTTATTTATTTGTAAAATGATATTCTACTTTAAAAAAATAAAATAAGGAAAAAAAAATCTTAAAGTAATATATTGCTACTGATACGATTATACTTTTAGTTAGTGTTGTGTCAGTCCTAATTTATTCGGTCCATCTCAGTCTTAGGAACAATCCTATGAGTCCTGGGAACCAATCCTTAATACAGTCAGTCCTGAAACTGATTTAAAAAAAATTGAGTGACACCATCAAAGACCGAACTTTATAAGTTCTAGGTCTCATATACCTAAATAACTGAACTGGACCGTGCCGTCTCTTTAGTTCTAAATAAACACCGACATAATATTAGTTTTAATGGATTATGGATATTATGGACTATTAGTCTTGTCCTGGTACCAAAATTTGTAAGGGTTTTTCTTCAATTTTTGATACTTTTTCGACTAATTTTACATATAAAACGAAAATGTCGTTAAATACAGTTCACATGCGCTTAATTATTTATGCTCTATAACTCATGTCACCATTCTAATAATTTTGATCAGTTCCTTTAATAAAATTAATATCGTTATTTTGACACTTTATAATACTATTTCGACGAAGAATATTGAATAAAAATAATTTTAAGGAAAATTCAAATTCGTTGAAAGGGTGACCGCAGAAATTTTGTTTGGAGTGATAGATTGGGCAGTTAGACCAGCCTTCCAGATGGACTAGTTCATAGATTTGATGGCATAATTAAATAACATTTTCATTTTTTCCTTGCTTTATAAAGAAAAAATATATAAATCAGAAACTTGGGAGATTACGACACTGGTCGGAATTTTTTTTATATTACGTAATTTGGGATGCAAGTACCGATTCTGATATCTATTTAGTACAAAACTATATACTACAGACGAGGGCAACATATTTCCCTTTTTATAATGAGTTACAATCAAACTTTAGAAGTTATAACAGAGTGGACCTTGTTTTTGTACTAAATACACAGTTGTAAAATTTTATTGAAAATATAGTCAGTCGCTTTTATGAGTTTGAGTATTTATGACCACGCCGTGTTCATAATTAATATTGGAAAAAAATTGTTTGACATTATATTTTATAAAATGACATTGTGTACAATTGAGCACCTGAGTTTTTATTGATTCAGTTCATTAAAATTTGTTATTTGTTGCCATTCTTAATATTCAAAAAACAATTTACTTCAATTCATTTTCATAATTTAGAATTTTCAAAATTATTTGAACGCAATAAATCCACACATAATAATACCTGAGATTTAAAACTGGTACACATCAAATCCAGGGTCATGCAAAAACAATAAACTGTTGAAATTTGTCCAAATCAGTTAATTGAAACTGGAATTATTTTTCGAAAAACCAATATTTTTCAGACCTTTGTAGAATAACCAATAACTAATTGTTTAATCAACTAATCTTCCACAATCATAAAATAAAATATGTTAGTGATCAAATTTTCCATCGCTTTGTAAACGATCCCTCTAAAATAACTTAAAGAAAATGTATTGAAAGAGAAACATATGAACAAAAAAATCCCCTACCATTAAAATACTAAAGAGACAACTGGGGACGTCTCATATCTGATAGGATTTTCAAAACTGTGTAAAACAAAGCTTTAGATATGTATTATCAGTATTAGATTAAAAATTTAAAAAAATCTAAATTATTAAACTTATTTTATTGCCGTTTGAAAAAATTAAATTTTGTCGACGCACCCTGTATATATTTTATGTATTTTGCGAAATATACTCGTAAACAGAAATAAGTAATGAATAAATTAATGCATCTAAAATATGCTATATTATAATAATCAAACCCTTTGTTTATAAACCGCGAAATCTTCAAAGCTTAGAATAAAAAATTCGATGAAATGATGGTGAGATGAGAGTTGAAGATGAATTCCCCTTTAAATATTTGTGGTTTTTTGTGTACATGTATCTATTTTATACATATTGTAAATAAATGTTTGTAGAATGTACATGATTTTGATACAGGTAAATTTGTATGGAAGTTAATCACACACACCCTTGCCTATAATCTAAGAACATAAATCAAGAAGTTATAACCTTGTGAAACATTACTAACTATAAATATATTTGTATTAAAAAATGTGATTTTATATTCATATGTGTACTTGGACACATTTTGCATATAATAGACATAATCTACCGACAGAGAAGTGATATGGATGCCTGTACAGCTTGTCGCACCAAATCATGAATAAAAACTTTTGACAGGTGTCATTGACTTACTCAATAATTTACTTAATCTTTCCGTAATATCAAATGGTAGAGCAATAAAAACAAACATTTCTTGATAAAACAAATTTCTTCATCAGACAAAGGACAACTGGGATAGAGGTCAAAAGAAATCGTATTCTTAACGCAGGAATGAGCTATGACAAGATCTTCTGCATCATCCCCTGCTACTGAAACACAATAAAGAGAGCCTTGAGAGGAAGCCTGGGGGCTATAAGGCTTAAAAAACCCAAAGTATTATGAAAAAAGCTTGACAAATTAATAGCCTGGTCAATGTGGCCTCCATCATCACCAGACTGCAACCCAAAAGTGTACGTAGATATTTGTGCTGAGTTTTGTTCAAATATCTTAGATCAGTATAAGACCATGATAATTTCAAGTAATCAAGTTCAACTTCGGTCTGAGCCAGTCTCTGACGGCTTATATTATTAACGAGAAAGAAATAAGAGGCCAAATGAAATTGTTTATCTCGGGAATCACTTATAAATGTGAGTTGCTGTATTATCCCTTGCTTCAAAGGTCTCATTACACAGATTTAGAAACTGAAAGATGACAACAAGAGCCTTAAGAGGGAGCCTGGAAGCCATTCGGCCAAAAAAAAATCAAAGATAGATGAGAAATTTCAGGCCTAGTCAAGGTGGCCTCCCTCATCACCAGCCTGTAACCCAAAATTGCAAGAAGATATTATTGTTCGGTTTCAGTTTCAAAATCCTTCACCGGTTGTAAGCCATTATAACATTAACCAATTAAGGTCAACTTCGGTCAACAAGAAAAAAATAGGAGGCAAAAAGAAACCCTGTATCAGCGCTGTTTGACGCGGGAATAAGTTATAATGAGACTTCCCTAATTATTCCCACTCCAAAGGTATCTCACCCAGGATTAAAATACTGAAAAAAACAACAATCTAGGCAGAAAATATGGAACGACGTAGGTCAATGGACAACACCTTCCGGAGAAATTATTATCTTGAACTCAATGTGTATAGGTTTGAATCTGAGTCGTTCCTAAAGAAGTAAATAAACTGCCAAAACAACTTAAAAGTGGTGTGAAGGTAACTTAGCTAATTTAAAGTCCTGGTAAATGTGACCTCCGTCTGTACCAGAACGCAACTCTTTTGATGTGGATTGCCATCGAGAGGAAGGCTTAGGCCTCCTCCCATGTGGATGTCCTAAAGACTGATATGTCAGATGAATATGTGAAGAAGAGCTACGAGGTCTTTATGCATAAGATAAATGCCATTGTGCAGGCCCAGGGTGGTCACTTTGATATTTAATTGTATTGATGAAGTGGAATAAATATAATTGTTAAGTCTTTTTGTCTTTCTACTTTTACTTTTTTAGAATCTTGATAAGGTTAAGATGTGGAAAATTCGTTCACGATCCGCAGGGACACACTGTTTAAAAAACCTCAGTATGTAATTTGATTGTATTTGTTTTTTGTTTTTTAAGCTGCTCAAAAGTTTCTATTTATATGTATTTGTACGTAGATATCAGTGTAAGGTTTTGGTTTTAAAGCCTTTATAATTTTAAGTAAGTCAGTTTAACTTCGGTCAGACCCGATTTCTGAGGCTTTTTCTTATAAAAACTAGGCAGAAAATATGGAACGACGTAGGTCAATGGACAACACCTTCCGGAGAAATTATTATCTTGAACTCAATGTGTATAGGTTTGAATCTGAGTCGTTCTTAAAGATGGAAATACACAAATGTATAACAACTTGAAGACAATTCCTAGGTCAAATAGAGTAAAGGTAATACCATAATGTTTGATTATACTTAATCAGTGCAACTCCCTCTAACCAAACCAAAAAAAACATTGAAAAACAAAATATCTCATAAAAAAGGACAGTTTTGAGTAGCTTAAAAAATATGACAATGTATTTATTATTTTCCTCTCCTTTAACACTAAAATGACAGATGTGACCATTTCGCTTTGCATCAAAATACTGGTCCAAATTAGTCAATAAAATACATAAATTAAACCCAGAACGGGGGAAAAAATAATTAAGATTTCTTTGAAAGGTAAAAAAAGATTATGTCTTAGTGGTTTTTTATGGATGGATATTTGAAGAAAATACTTAAAGAGGATCACTAAGAAACAAGAAATATATTTCATATGAATATCTACAAACATATTTTAAGGATGAGAATCATCACATGCTCAACGAGGCACAAAAATATGTTTTAATTAATGTGTTCTATGTTGTTACCATCATGAACAATTATTATTGCACTAATTCTACTATAGAATTTTTTTTTCTCTTGAAATAATTAAGTAATGCTCAATAAATGCATTTGATTTAAACAATGAGATTCTTACATATTTTGGACATTAATAAGTTTAATGATTCATACAGAAAAAAGATTTGTCCTTCACTTTAATGCATTTAATATTAAGGCAAGACTGGCCACTTGGAAAAGAGGAAACATAGCCATTTTCGAGAGACTACTACACTCTCATGATGATTTTCATTTACGATATTCAATGTCTAAGTTGAGAAGAGTTCATGCAAAGTCATAATCAACAAATTTTATATTCCATAATATTCAGGATAATTACAAGTTGAATATTCAATATTGCCCCCATGGGGAAGGTAAGTTTAGAAGGTACATTTTTGAAACCAAATTACTTATTACTGAGGAAGTATAACTTCTCACAACTATGCATGCTTAGACTTTAGGTGCTAAACTACCCAATTCGAGTGGTTCATAAAAGTTGACATCCCAAAAGGATTTTATCGATCAGTAGTCAAAAGTGACAAGTTTAGCCTAGCATTTGACACCATTAGAAGAGCCAAGTTTAAATATTTAATCTTCAATATCAGTTAATAGAGGTTTATCACCTAGAACAATGTTTGTACTTTAACCAGACCAAAATTTGAGTGAATTGGACTCGTGGATGCTGATAAATAGTAGCCTAAGCTGTCAGGTTAATTGTGAAAATAAGGTTTTGAAAAAAACGAGCAAAGCTATAAAAAGGATCGAAAATAGTGTTCTGAGAAAGAAATTATTAAAGAGGAGGAATTGAAGTTTTTAAACATGCCAAAATCTCAAAAAAGATATACTTTTTTTTGAGAAAATACGACTTTTAAAAGGTCCAGTCTTGCCTGAATGAAATAAGCTTTTAATAGATCTTTAATGTAAAGTTTTTTATAAGGAAATTACGAAATGCAACACTTTGAGTTATTCTAATCAGAAGTATCCGCTTATTAATATATAAAGTATATATTTTATAATATCATATATATGTATGTAAACTGGTATGAGCCTATCTGTTTCACGGACGCATGGGAGGGAGTGGGGACGCATTTGGACAAAAATCTTGGTGGTGTATCCTCAACATTTTTGCCGGTCAAATAAATTATAAATTCAAATAAATAATGTTATTTATAACTTATGCAAATACATTTAAATCAATTGTAAAAGTACTTCATTTATTCCAAAACAATGATTTAAAAAACCATAAAAATGCGTAGTCCCTTTTGGTTTTATAGAAAAAGTTACTCCTGCTTTGAAGACGACCCAACAAATTGCAATAATAACAAGTGCTAGAATTCAGTAAATCAAGATATTAATCTGTAATAGTAAACAATCAACGGATTTCCATGTCAAAACACTCTCAGTATGTAACTAAACCAAATTTATGATGAATCATTTTTTTTAATCAAAAATAAAAAGTTCATTATTATAATCTTTGTAAAGTAAACCCTGTTCATTGTTCAATCCCATTTCAATAAACTAGCAACCTTCTAAATTCCCTAAAGTGAAGATCGCCTAATACATGCTCCAACTACAAAACAACTTTCAAAATTACTTTACCGCCAAATAAATTAGTATCCTGCGTAATATCCAATGCCTCAATAGAATGCTTAAGGGCCATAGGTTCTTCAAAAAAAAATTGTTATATAATGTAACTTTTTGTTTTTATTCAACAGATTAAATTCTAATAATTGTTCATTCAAATTGCTGCAATTCAAGACAAATTAAATGGTTAATACAATCTTTCCATGATGTTACTACCTGAAAAGTTATTGAACATATTGAGATCCCAATAGTATTAATTGAATTACAACAATCCAAGACGAATTAACTGGCTAATACGATCTCCCCTTCCCCTCTAATTTTTAATAGTAGAGTGAAGAACAAAAACTGTTGCTAAGAAGAAGAAAAATGAAGGAGGAGTAAGATTCAAAAGTTTATTTTTGTAAATAAAATATATAAGATATTTTTGTATAAGATGTATTGGATCTCCTTACAAGTAGGTTAATATGATGGTAATATTTTGGGAGTTCATACAAAATAAATAGTAATTACTTTGATTGACTTATTTGGCTACCAGATAACTTCGTGCCGTTTTTCTGTTGTTGTTTTTTTTCGGAGGAAAGTTTGCATGATAAAATAAATGTATTGACGTTAAATATTCAATTCCTAAATATCATTACTCGTTAAGAAGCATTCAACCTCTTCGGATCTTCTTCTTCAGATACTCACAAAAGTGATCCCATCTCTGTAACTACGCTGGGAGAAATTCATAGAGTTACAAGGAGAAAGCATAATTTTCTTTACAAAAATATTAACTCAAACGACTTTTACATAACAAGGCTGAAACTTTCGTGAGTAACTTTCAACAGATACTACATAGCTATGACTAGGTTTACCGGATCTGTAATCTTCACGTTGAGGTCAAAAACTCTTCAGACTACCCTCATAACTACAATTCAATATTTCATCAACATATTTGAGTCAATTAAAGACATTATATTTAAATTTGTGAGATGATTTAAAACATCCTTGAATTTTAACTGTAGTTTAAAACCTATATTTGATTTAAGGGACTAATAAATCGGCCCAGTGTCTACCCTTTCAAATAAAAGTTATCATTTGTTTACTTCTTTTGTTGTGGCAATCCATTTTACGTTTTTTTTTGTTGCTGATCACTCTGATTGAAATATATTTTTTGTCAGTTTTCTAATAATTACATGTTTATTACTAAAGTACAAAAAAATGCTCTTCACAAACGTAGTAGTTACGTAGATTGAGTAATTTATGTCATAATAGTGTCCCCGGAATGAGACTTTATTTACATCGGATAATCATAGGAAGAAGATGAAAACAAAAACAGAGACAATATAAACTACATGAATGTCCTGTTATTTCTATTGTTTTACAATTCAAATTACTTTCATTCGGAAAAAGGAGGGCAATGCCCCTCTAATAGCTAAATGTACCTTCAGCTTTTATTCCTAACGAAACCCCATATTAAGATATAACAATCGATGGATGAGGAAGTCAAGATTAATAATGATAAAGGAGGGAAGGAGGGAGAGACTGAAAATCCAATAAAATAATAATGAAAATCAATTTCTTTCTCAAGTGTTGTTATCTAGAGTAAATTAGGGAATCAATCATTCTGTTGCGTGTTAGTCCTTTTATGGGATTATATGCGTTTGAGCTTTGAATCTTGTGTCAATTTGTGTATATCATCAAAATATTGTATATAAATCTACATGTATGTTTAATACGTAATATGTACAGGGTGTGTTAAATGTGTGTTGGAAATTCCATTTGAACTTTTTCGATTCAATCGAAGTTGCACCATTTTTTTATTATTAATATATTTCTCTAATTGGTCAGATTGTGTTGCATTGATTAAGTATAAATAATCAATAAAATATTGTCAATTAATTCCATCGGTTAGTCGTATATGTACTTGGCAGTTAAAGTTTCGTCATATGTTGTATAATTACCTGATTTATGTGTATATGTTAAATAGGGATTTTCCTTTTTAGTGAAGATTTATCCCAAGTCCCGAATTACGCATAATAAACTATAATATATCCAATTAAAAGAATGATTTTTAACGAAGATAAATTTTGTTAGTTTCTTCAGATCTGAATTAAGCGAAATATAAACACTTAATTCTTTCACAACTAAAGTTATATATTTTTTGATAAAATTCAAAAGATTTAAAAGACACTTATTACATGTACAAATTCCGTAACTTGAATTTAAGTATGAAATATCCTACTCCTCCTCATCTCATATTTAAAGTTTATGCTCATATCGGAGTGTATTACATTTTTTTTTCTTTTGTAGGGGAGAGATTATCGGCCAGGGGTCTGCAGTTCATCGTCTACATGGTGCTACACGACGTTAGGAAGCACAATAAATATCTTCTTTGATAAATCATCGAAAAAAATTCCAGGAAATGTTTTTTCTAAAAACTATTTTAAAATAATAATTGACCCAAATATTCGTTCAAAATTAGCAGTGATCACCCTCCCCCGCCTTTCCCTCACAAGAAAAGAATATAACACTCCAAGGGGCCTCTACAGTGACGAAAAGAAATGGGAATAATTCTTTCAAACAAATTATTTTTCCATATTTTTGTAGCATCAACTATACACTTTTTTAATAAAATATTTTTTGGTTACCTTAATCATGGATTATTTATGTTAAGTATTCAATGCCTTACTGTAGATTTATTTAAAAACCAGAATTTTCTCATTTAAATATCTTTAGTATATTATTAATTTTCCAAACTTACATAAAATTAATATTTTAGCAAATTGGCCAACTTATTTTTTTAAATAAATATAAACTAAATATCACAACAAACTTTGAGTGAATAACTATTTATTTGATAGGTGATACAACTTTTAAAATATTCCACAGATCAAGTAGCACATAAAATTCAAAATGTGCACCACATATTGAATATTCAACATAAAAACAATCTTGAATAAAATCAACAAAAGTGAAAATACGAATTTATTTTTTCCTTTATATAGGTAAAGACATATTGTAGAGTATTTTTTTCAAATTTATGTTACTAAAGAATTTCAACTATGATTAAAAATTTCTATTTGATCTAAGAGACTTATATTGACCCCAATATGTTATCTCTAATTCAATTGATCAATTTCTTATTCTTTTATTGTGAGGATCAATTGTGGTTAACTTAAGTGCAATTTCAAAAGGTTAATAAGAATAATTTATAGATAGACATTAAGTATAATTCATTGAAGAATACAGTCAATTTTGAAAAACATCATTCTAGCTTGCTTTTGTGTAACAGGGCCTCATTACTTATTGGTTTGTTTATTTTGTAAAAAAACAAACCTACAATTCTTAAAATGCACATATTGAATGAAAGTAATTTTAAACTATGTCCTAGAAAATTATTCTTTATTAAATTAAATAGAAATTGTAAAACTACCTATAGGCTATATAGCTCGTTCAAACCCATCCCTTATTGATTTTGCAGGTTATTCTGAAACTTTTTTTCCTTTAAACAAATATATATATAAAATATCGATTGTATATATTGCTTGAGATATGTTTTATAGATTGTAAAGAATATAATATATGCACATAATTATCAAAGTGTAGATCCACTCCACATCAAAACAAAAGAAGTTTGATACAAAAAAAACAAGACTTTTTACTGGTCTTCCCCCCTTACAGCAGATCCCTTAAAAATATGACTTGACTTGCCGTATTGTAAAAAACAAGAATTGGAAATTTAAAATGGTAACCTCCATCATTTGAGAGGTTAGTAGCTTAGCTGTCATGGCATCTTATGAGACTAGCAGATATTAGGTGATGAAGAAAGAAATAAACCCAAACACATCCCTCCATCTAACAAAGAGATTAGTTGGAATATATCCGTTGTCGATCCTCGTTTTTACTCGAAAGACAAAAAGGACTTAAACTTATAAATATTGTGTAATTTGTATCTGACCCCACTTTTTTGGAACTGGTTGTGTAGTTATAATTGTAAGGCCTTGTTGGACACCGAGTTTAACCAATGATGGACATCGGAGTATTTCTTGTATATTTCATTGTTTATTTCTTTTTTCCCCTCCTCGCTTATTGCAGGTGATCTAAGGATACTTCATAACAGTTAAGCTATGTTTCTAATTATTAGGAGTAACGGGTTGATTTTCTGTTTCTTTTTAACATGCCCCAAATACACATAATTTCCTTCGCTACTTACAATTCTCAATCAGTGCTCATCTCCGTCACTTTATACTTAGATGTTCCCTTTTCAAGAGTTATTAAAGAATAATGATAAAAGCTTTGGAAAGTTAAAAAAACAATGGTCAGGTTGCGTCTAACAAAAAGTATCACACTCGTGTATAGTCATATTTTCTATTACTCAACCTTTAGCATTTTTTCTGTTTGTTATTTTCCTTCCTTAACATACCTCACGCAATGTACAATTTGAAAATGATGAAATAATTATTTATTAGGAATTTTATTTATTTTTTATCTCTCCGGGGTTAAGGTCAATAGGGTCATTAGAAACGGTCAAGGAGTATAAATACGCATATCTTTTTGTTTCTGTATGTGATGGAGAAGATGAAGGGCGTTGAATGAGTCAAATTTATGTACAGTATATACATATTACGTACGTACATAGACTGTCTCTGACGATCATTAAGGCTATGTCAAAAACATGTCATTAAAGAAGAAAAAGATATTAGATAAGGAGACTCTTTTATAAATACACAAATAAGGCATTATTTTGGTAGGTAAAGAACCCTCAAATAATTAATTATCATGAGAGCTTTCCATTGATGTCTGGATGTGTGCATATACTTTTTTGGTATTATGGGTTTGACCAGGAAAACAATTTGAATTATAAGATATGTACATAAAAGTAAAGATAATTTATTTAGTGTTGGATTCGATTATTAGTCAAACTCGAAAAAAACTCGACAATTTTTATAAAATTACTTGACCCTACCAGAAACATTATTTGGAGTACTCCGAATCAAGTAACTAAAGTATATATAAAAATCATAATTATATCAAAAAGAAGAAATATGTTTAGTAACGAAATGAGAGGTTAATAATAGCATGTGTTGTGAAAAATATGATATAGGACAAGCGTCATACTTTTTGTAGTTGCTACACTAATATTGTTCGTTCATATTTTCCCAAGGCTGCTATCATTATTATTTTAACTTTAGGACAACTTAGCTAATGACCACATATCTTGCTAGTATTTTGGTGCGAAAAAAAAATACAAAATAGGACGCCAAACCTCCCCCTTTTACCCCAAAAAATTACTTTGTTAAACCTAAATGCAATATATTTTTAATCTATTTACAAAGTAATGGGAAGCAACTCGCGATTGTTGTGATCATGAAATCCCTTTTATACTTGAAGCAATAGCTTTATATTATTAAAAAATATATATTTTAAGGGTGATCTGTTAATTTAATCTTCTGTAATGTACTGATGATAAAATAATTTTTGAAAAGTTTCAGTCTTCAAAATCGTTTTTGGTACTTCTACAATTATTTGAAAATGACTTTTTGAACGAGATTCTCTATTTATAAAGGGATTATGAGGTTTTAATTTTACAGTTATGATGCTGAATTTCAAAAGTTTCATTAAAGTTCCCGATCTCAAGTGATACAGAAGAATAAAATCCAGATTTTTATTTTGTTGAAAACAAATTGTAGGCTAGTGAACTATTTTGGATATTAAAACCTTCGGAAACACTGTACTGACCTCCGAATTAAATCTGTTAAATAGTATAATAACTCAATCTTACTTTTTATTGCATGTGGTGAAAGTAATGTAAATTACTGATATGTGGAGTTTTAAATTAAATGTACATATAATTGGATGACGGACAATAGGGGAAACTGTTTATGACGTAAAGAGTAAATAAAAAATAATTCAAAGGGTATCCTTCTTGATGCAAATGTGTAATGTATACTGATATAAGAGTGCCTGTTCTACGGACGCATTGAAGATGATTATGAAAGTGTGATGTGATGTAAATAATTCACCTACTCCTAAATTGCCTAAAGTGAAGATCGCTTAATACTTTCACCAACTACAAAACAACTTTAAAATTACTTTACCGCCAAATAAATAACTATCCTGCGTAATATCCATTGCTTTCATAGAATGCTTATGAGACATAGGTACTTCAAAATATTACCATAGTAATATGTCATATTTGTTTATATCATGTCACGATTTGGCTTTGTTGAACAAATTAAATTCTCATAAGTGTTCATTTAAATTGCAGCAATCCA
This sequence comes from Lepeophtheirus salmonis, assembly GCF_016086655.4. NCBI lineage: Eukaryota > Metazoa > Arthropoda > Copepoda > Siphonostomatoida > Caligidae > Lepeophtheirus > Lepeophtheirus salmonis. The sequence continues at coordinate 17,668,643 of NC_052132.2, forward strand.
AGACGAATTAACTAGTTAATGCAATCTCCCCCTCCCTTCTAATTAATAATGGTAAAAAGAAGAGAACAAAAACTGTTGCTAGCCAGAAAAAAAAAGGAGTAAGAGAAGGAGAAAGAAGATTCAAAAGTTTATTTTCGTATATATAAGACTAGTATGAGCCTGCCTGTTCCACGAACGCATGGGGTTGTACGCATTTGGACACAAAATGGTGTTAGTCATATCATTTAAAAATTCAAAAAAATAATACTATTCATAACTTATGCTGTCTATTTGAATACGAATGTAAAATCACCTAATTTATTTTACAAAAATAATTAAAAAATCCAAGAACGCATATTTTTTTTTTCTTGGGTAGCCTCCTGTGTTTACTATAGGTATTGTGTACGGCAACACTGTCAAAGTTATGCATTCTTTGAAAACAATCCAACAAATTGCAAATATACCAAATAATCAGTAACAGTAAACAATCAACAGAGGGGTTCAAAATAATATCCTAGTATGTAGTTAAACAAAATTTATGATTAATACATTGTTTGACTTTTTGAATTGAAAATAAAAAGTTATACTAATAATCTTTGTAAATGAAACCATGTACAACCCTATGTCAATAAACTAACTAACCTACTCTTAACTTGCCTAAAGTGAAGATCGTTTAATTCATAGAGCAACTACAAAATAACTTTAAAATTACTTTACCTCCAAATAAATTAGTATTTGCGTATAATCCAATGCTTCAATAAAATGCTCATAAGTGTTCGTTTGAATTGCAGCAATAAGTGTTTATCGAAATTTTGCAGCAATCCAAGACAATTAACTGGTTAATGCCATCTTCCCTTTATGTTATTAACTGAAAAATTATTGAACAGATTGAATTCTGATAAGTGTTGATCCAAGACGAAGTAACTGGCTAATACAATCTTCCCTTCACTTCTTATTTTTAATAGTAGATAGAGCCAGAAGAAAACAAATACTGTTGCTAGGCAGTAAAACGGAGGAGGAAGATAGATATGTTTCTTTTTGAATATATAAGATTTTGAATATTTTTGGATAGTTATATAAAAGTTCCTTTCCCAGATGAAATCCATATTAAATATGAGTAAAAGTATACAATATACATAAATAGATGGTCAGAAATCCCCTTCCACATAACAATACAATTATTTTTGACTTATTTAGCCTATACTTTTTTCAATAAAAAAGCCATATTTATCATTGGAAGTAAATCACAATTTCATAAAATAAAACACTTCGCGCATAACTAAGAATGATTTGATTCTAATTGATTTATCTAGGAGAAAAATAATTGCTAAAAAAAGTTTACATTTAATGATGCTCCAATTGATAGGTACAAAACATCATATAATAGATTTTGAACTTATTATGGTTTGATAAAATCTATCCTCTCATCATATCCTAATCTTCAAATACAAGGACTGTTACTTACTGTCAGTGGAATACTTTGGCTAGTTTGAGTAAATCAATTACATTTACAATTCCGTCTAAATTAATGTGAAGTCTGACTGCAATGTATCTAAGATATCTCACGGATTTATTTTTTTCAAATCAAGATAAAGTTCTTTCATTTGAAGGAGACATTTGTGGGGGTTCCTAATCGTAGGAACTATTATATTAAATAGACATCTAATAATAAAAACGATTAAGTTAGCTGAGAGAAAATCGGTTTTATGTGGAAATTAAAAATTATTCTTCAAAAGTGCTTAAATATTGTCTTCCATCCAAAAGATACGGCTAATATTGAATTTGTTTTAATCCCCCTATTATAATATCAATTTAAAAAAATGTTTTATCTATGAAATATTGTCGTGGTGTTACCTCATACTGTTTTTGAAGAGGCTCTTGAAAAAAAAGTAAAAAATAGAGAAATGAGATATTTTTAAACTTCCTAAATATATTCTCCTTCAAACTATGATCTTCTGAATAAAAAGCACCTATTTCCAATACTAAAAAAGATAACTTGAGTTATAAGCAAGATACTGACATTTTAAAAATTATTTTAGAATCTAAAAAATAGTTAAAAATAAGCCAAACTTTATGGCCAATTTCTGAATTTTATGAGCATAATAGAAAAAAAATAAGTCCATGTTTGGAATTAAGGGATCGAGTTTTGGTTTCTGTATCATTTTTGCAGTTGAACGGTCTAATTGATTGTTTTATTGGTAAGTTAAACGGACGTCATTTCATTCATGGTTGATGGCTATCCTTGAACTCAGACTCGAACTTTACTTGATTCATTGCTCTGATACTGAACATATTATTCTATAGTTATAACTGTAATCCAATAGTAATCTATTTATTAAATGCCAATGTATGTGTGTGTAGGTTAGACTTATTTAACAATATGTATATATTTTTAATTTTGATATGTTTCCACATTTTTTCCCATGCTTTAAGATGTGAAAAGCTCAAAAATCATTTTTTAGTCATCTAAGTATGTCCTATACCCTGCCCCTCATCGGCCTTAAAGTTTTTCCGAAATGCCTTTTTTTTATGATTTTGTGTAGTTTTTATACAAAAAGTATATATAAAACACACTATTGAATGCCAAAAAAAGACATTAAACTAACATATATGCATCTAAAAAAATACTTTTGTATATTTTATTTTTTAAGTATCAAGATTGTCCAGTCCAATGGAGGTAAAGAGAAACATGTAGGCGTTCGGACCGCAATTGTAAAATTGTAAATTCCCATCCCTCAATGTTATTTTTTCATATATTTATCCATTTTTTTCGGAAAACATAGGAATATTTTAAAAGATTTTACACCTACCTCAATTTCTTGATTGAAAATTATTTTTCGAATACTAATTTGAAAATCAGAATGACATACCTTATATATTATTTTTCATATTTTTTAGACATTAATAAATAAAAACGTACAAATCAAAACAAGTGATTATTTTTATAAACATTTATTTTTAGAAAAAATTCTTCAAAAACCAAAAAATCAATGCCTATTTTATTCTACGGCTTAAAGGAGACTGACTGACTGTTTGGGATTTTTAGATATTATGTCAAATGATTTTTTATTCCTCTCTTTGCTATAGCCGAATATTATATATATAATTTTTTCCTTTCATATAATTGCTAATTTTGATTCGGCAATTTTTTGACAAACATAAAAATGGTCTTTCATCTAAATAAATTTTTTCATGCATTTGTTGTTAGTATATTATTTGAAGTTTATAACACTTTTTTATTAAATTCATACATTTTATATAAAATGAAAGTGCTATATTATAATTTTCAATGTTATTTCCCGCTCCGGGTAACACTTTGCTAGTATTCATTAAAGGTATGCTCTGTCATGTCAAAAATATTTTACAAAAACTTTGACAAAAATTATTTCAATTCAAACCCTTTATTTTATGTATATATATATTTAATTATCTTATCCAGGAAAAAAAAAATTAAAATAAATGCATGCATATATTGATTGATACGAATTTAATTAAATTAACATTTGAAGATTGACATCATCACGTTTCAAAAAACATTCTATATCTCTCTATATAGTAATATGAGTTAATCAAATTAAGTTAATTTAAATTATTTTAATTTCTTATTACCTCTACAAAACAAAGTTATATTTTTCCCTCTGTTTGTTTGTTTGTATGTAGGTTACCGTAATTAAAGCAAAAGTTACATAACAATTTGATCAAACTTAGTATAAATAATCTATATGGTCCCAATACAATACCATTCATTTTTGAGAGGTCAATATCAATACTAATTTAATACATTACGTAAAAAATGCCTAGTCGACAATAACATTACAACAAATTGAGATGAATAACTCAATTTGAGTTTAAGTGGAGGTTTTGTACTCCATCTTCTTGGAATTGTAATCATTTATCTTTAAAAAAAATTGTTGAATCTCATTTAACAAAAGCATTTCTTTAATAGAGTATCGATTTATTCAGCCATCACTCACTTTATATTTTTTTGAAAAACAAAATACGATTTTCCTTCAACATATTTTACGAATAAAAATATTGTTAAGTTAAAAATCCGTACGTGGCACACAGTACTTAACTACTTATAGAAGATAAGAATGAAGCAATTAAGACATCTATCTATTTTCATTAAACTAAAACAAATCTTAAATAAATTACAGGAAAATGTATTTAGTTATTTTAGAAAATACCAGATATTGAATAAGAACTACTTCTGTTGCCCAACTGAATAAAGGGTCCATGAAGAGGTGTTCCGAGACATTTCATTCTTAACTCATTGGTCCTCCAAATTCCCTTTCATTCTGCCTTTGAGATCATTCCGCTGAATCGAAATTACACGTCTACATACATAAGCATTATCAAGAAAACTCCAGCAAACTTAGTCTAGAGGAAGTTCTAACGCCTTGGATGTTTTGCGAATGAAAATTTTATCAAGGGATCCACAAAATCTATGAAAAATCCTTCACAACTCAAAAAAAACAACAACTGTGGTTACCTATAAAATATGGAGACATTTTCATCATTAACAAATATATCTCTGAAAGAGATGAAAATTTCCTTTTCTGTGCCTTGGAGGAAGAAGCCTTTTTTCATTTATTTACAAATGTCAAAAAATAAGCAAAGTTGTAAACATGACTATTAGGCTCTTGAGTCGTCGTTACAAACATTCATCTCCAAGACTGATAGCCTGATGATGTCCTATAAAAACTCCAACAATATTGAACTAATCATTGGTAAAATCCTACTTGTCCTCAACTTTACACGCTCAAATACATACATTGATAAGTTGTTTTATAAAAAAATTGATCCTTTTAAAAGTTTGGAAGAGATGGACTCAAATAAGAACAACCTGCTGAATAGTCCTTGCTCCTACTTAGTGTCGGATGTTGTAGCAAGTTTTTTTTTGTACTATCTACAACTTATCAAGTTTCTCATTGATATAGTTCTTTCTTTTGTTCCATTTTATATTGTTCAGTTTTATTCAAAAGTAAGCCATCGCAGAATTGTTGAAATAGCACAAATTAGATATAATTAAGTTAAAAAGTGTATTGCTTTTTTACTACAACTTATCAAGTTTCTCATTGATATAGTTCTTTCTTTTGTTCCATTTTATATTGTTCAGTTATGTGTTTTAAGTATTTGGTTCGTTTTATTCAAAAGTAAGCCATCGCAGAAGTGTTGAAATAGGACAAATTAGATATAATTAAGTTAAAAAGTTTATTGCTTTTTTTATTCTTAAATATCGATTCCTTAAATAAAAAATTATTCAATAATTCAAATAGATAATTGAAAAGAAATATCAATAATAACACACATGTTTTACTTATATGAGAGACGTAAATCGTTGCAATTAATTGATTTAAAAAAAAAAAAAGAATATTGCCGATTATTATGTGAAAATGGAACACTCCGCTAAATGTAGAGTCCTGGGACCTAAAACTTGCATTGAGTTAATATTTTAGTAATTGAATATTTAACAGCAAGGTTTCATTACAGAATCAAACTACAGCTGAAATAAAAATAAACTAGTTTTGTTTTCTACACTATGGGAGCAACAAGATAAAAAGGCAAGATGTGTACGATCTTTTCTGCAGCAGGGTCAGTACTAACACAGTTGCAGATACCTTCAAAATCTACATCCGGTCTACCTACAACATTAAGAAGTCCATTACTGTCGCATACATCCAAGAGGAAACAAAACTGTAGCAGAAACAATCTGACTGACGTTTGGGCTACCTCAATTTGGCCCTCCTCGAGCCTTGATCTCCACCCCTTGGACTTTGCAGTTTGAAGTGTCTCGGAGAAGAAAATTTGCAACACGTCTCATCTTTGTTGGACTCAGAGTAGAATTGGGGATTATTCTTTCTCTCCTCCAAAACATTCTTGAAATTTTTAGGGGAACGATGTTGATTTTAGGTTTTATTAAAGTGTCCATTGTTCGTAGGATTTTGACCACAAGCCTTCATTCTCAAGAACTGCCAATCTAACCGCCATCATCCCAAGGCTATTCTTGCTTGTGAATGAGCATCAATTGAATATAAAATATAGCTTAACATTAAGTATTAAGACAATTTATCAATTGTTTGGGAGTTGCATTTTATTGATTATATATCAATTACGTTTTTCGTTACTTAGTCATACTACTGTAAGTTTTGGGTCCCCACTCTGTATGTATGTATATAGTTAATGGGTATTTTGCTTGAATTAAAATATGTATGTCTCGTTAGAATTATACACATAGAATATACATATATTTGACAGCATTTTAATCGTATTTCACTCCTTTTAACGACTTATTTTATTGTTCGTTCAGGTTATTCCATTATTTATTCAATAAGTGCATCTTCGAAGGTCTTAGAAACTATATATGCATGATAAAAATGATGTCTTTACAATATACATATTATCTACTTATTTAAGACTCAAAGCGTCTTTAATCAATTATTTGCATAATGAAATATATTATGATGATTAAAACTACAGATATTGTGTTACATATTTAAAGAGAGAAAAAAATATATAGGAGTCATTGGGATGCATCGATGAACTCGACTATCTTTTTGAAATAAAAAATGACTTAACTTATTTGCCATTCAAATCTTTTCATCAGTTGTCTCTATGTTTAATGAACTCAAAGAGGATAAAACTAACAATAAAATATCTAAGTAATAGTGAGGGAATGTTACAATACGTTTCGTTTCCCTTTTGATAATCGAGGTTTCGAGTGGATAAAAGTCCTCGAGGTAGAAACATATCTACGTCAATATACATCGAGACATGATTTATGTAAGGCAAGAAGTATTATTATTTTATCTTCAGCTGAATGAAGGAACATTATTTGTGAACTTTTTATTATATAATTAGATTTCAATGTAAGTGTTATTTTACCGGTTGGTATTGTTGATAAATGAAGTGTTCACGATACTGAGTCCATTTGACTGCAAAAAGTTAATGGATTGCGTACTACAGTTCTACACCTCTTTATATTGATATATATGTATGATAAGTACGGGATGTGTACAATATACATATGTTTAAAAGAATACTTTATACATTCACCTTGGTTTTACTAAAAAAAAACTCTAGAGAAAAATAAAAACTTATGTTTTTCACATTGTTTCAAAAAAAAAAAATATATATAAGACTTTTTGAAGCCAATTTCCTATTATTTGTGGGTATATCCAATCTACAGGGAGCGGGGATCAAATTGTTGCCTACTTTAAACCTTGATAACTTGAAGACGACATTATCAAATAAAAAACCGGTTACCAAATAGGAAAGCTATCCTCGTCAGCTGACGATGCGTAGTTCAGTTGGCATCATGCCGTCATCATATGAGGAGATAAAGAGCTATAAGTGGAACGAGGAGCTTTCGAGGTCCGTCGTAGTCATGGCATTGGTTAATAATGAAGGTGAAATCTCCAATTCAACGATTGCTTCAACCTTAGGAGTGAATTTACGGACTGTTCAGCGTATCCATAAGAAGCTAGAGGACATCTGGGATGTTGATGCCACCATAAAGAAGGCACCCAAGGAGGAGGGCGCCGACAGGAAGATCAGGGACACCGAATTTGTCGACAAGGTGAAGAAGATGGTTGAGGATGACCCTACCAGATCCATGAAGGCCATGGCGAGGGATCTGGGTTGCCATGAGAAAAAAAATAAGGGACTGTGTACCTGCCATGTGTCCAAAATCTCCATGCAGTTGTTAACCGAGAACTGTTATGACGTCGTAACCAAGGATTTGTGGCCTCCTAACTCTCCCGACCTTAATCCTTTGGACTATTTTGTCTGTTGATATGTCAAGAGACATACCAACAGACATCCCCATAGCACCAATACCAGCCTGATGAACTCCATCAAGGAGGTATTCGGCAACATGGACAATGAGATGGTGGGAAGAGCCTGCGGCCGGCTCAGAGGCCGTATTGAGGCCGTTATTGATGCCAACGGTTATTATATCGAATGAATGGCTACTCTATATCTATATGCTTGTGATAGTTTTGATTTTCAATAAAAAAAGTTAAAAAATATATATTTTGTGTTGTTTTTTGTAGAAAAATATTTTGGCAACAATTTGATCCTCTCTCCCTGTATAAGACTTTTTGAAGCCAATTTCCTATTATTTGTGGGTATATCCAATCTAGGTAGTTTGAAACTCTCATATGAAGTCTGCTTCTACCAGTAGCTCCACATTTGGCACCTTGTGAAACTACTCCAACAGGCATGCATCTACGATATCTTTCTGATGTTATGGGACCATCAGAATCTCCTCAACAAGAAGAAATATGTAGAATAGTTATTTTAAGTACAGAATAAGGAATGGGTTTCCGGGATGTCTCATGCAACAGTTTGACATTTTTGATTATATACATTTTTCACAAATAAATATGTTCTGATAAGGTGGGACGTGCACTTAGTTTTGTACGCATTTATTTGACCCCATCCACTCACTCTATGTACGGTACACACATAGAATAATAAGTTATTGAAACGTATTGCTGAGAATTATAGGCTTAAAGTCGCAAACTTGTTTTGAATTAAAAGTTGCGTAACTAACTTAAATGTAAGACTATCACTCTCACTTTAAAATTGAAATGTTCTAGTTAAATGCTTTCTTTATTGTTCAGGATGTAGTTAAAGATGTTCCAGATTTATATGAGCGACCCTGTATAATGCAATTGAAAAAATATATTAACTTCCTAACTTATTTTTTGTATGTACAGACCCATTAGGTAGGAGTTGTAATCACATAACTTTATAAATATTTTATTTTTCGAATGCTAGAATGTTTTTTATCAATTTTTAGTACTTTTAATTGTTTCTAAATTTTACTAAAAAATGATTATAAAAAAAAAGTTGAAACGGCCAAATCTACTTTAGCTCAAAGTTTTAAAGACCATTTTGTGTTCTATGGCTGAAATAGCAATAATAAATGCGGGGTTTAGCCGGTCTGCGTTCCAAAATCTGAGTTGTGTTGCAGAGGGTAATTATTAATTGTCATTTTGTGAATTAATTTAATGAATTTGTATGAATTATGTACGTTTTTTTAAACGTACAATTTTTTATGAAGTTATCAATTTAAGTAGTTGTTTTTTTTAAAACTTAATTTATAGCATTTGCCAATAACTGATTAGTTGGCAATTAATCAGTGCATCCCTAGTGATCCCTTTCCTGATTTAATAAATTAGAAAAACTTCACGCATTTCAAAGGTTTTTTTAGTGAGTATTAGCCTTATTAAATACATATACACAATAAAATTAGTTTTGATTGATTTTGACATAACCCCTCTGTTTAAAAATGAAACAAAACTTTCCTTTCCGAAGCAATCTTTTTATTTGTTTATATTCATGTAAAAGAGCTTCTGAAATAAATGAAAGAGAAGTTTAATTAAAGACCTTCGTTAGAGAACAACAATTTTAAATATACATATATTTATTATTTGACCCCCATGAGATTTATTTATAAATCTTGCTTCTGTTTTATTTCTAAATATATATAATATGCCCACTTAGGGGAAAGCAATGGATAATTAACGCAAAGTTTACTTTTGGGCATTCTATTCGGCTTGTAGAAAAAATGTTATTTGCAAGTTCTATACCATGTTACCCTTTAGACCAATTTTACAGTATTTTCAATTCTAATGTTTCTTTAATATCAATTATAATTTTGGCATTTTTAATCCAACTTGCCCCCATCGATAAGACGTGTTAGCATTATAGTTACTCTCGATAAACAAACGTAGAAAATAATAGTTGAAACAAAATTTAGTTCACAAAGAAACTAAGATGTATAACGTAAAATGTGTTTACTTACACAAGCGTGTCTAGCTAATGCTCAGAGCGTTACATTAAATAAAAATGAGCACATATGTGTAGATGTGTAAAAAACATGTCCTTTAAATGCAAAGTAGCTTTTTCTAGCTGTTAATCTGAACAGGATTTTTATTTTTCAAATATGTTCCGTTGTTATTTAATTATTTAGAAGGGATAAGTCTTTGTTGGACTCAGAGTAGATTGGAGGAAAGACATCGGAGAAATTCTAGCCCTTATGCCCCAGCTAGATACGGAGTGGGATTTGTGTTTATTTCCTTCCTGTCACAATTGCTTGAAGCATACTGAATAAAACGTCATGATAGGTAAACTGCTCTCTTCTTAAACATTTTTCAAATTGTCCAAAGGGCCTCGTTAAGCTTATGTTGCTTATATTTTTAAATATTGTCCCATCCACTTACCCGTGACCCCCGGCCGGCAGAACATATGTTATACATCACTACATAAGTATCCATATTATTAAAGCAAGGTTAACTTACTCTTTCTACAATTTAGTCCTGTTCCCCTACTAACATAAAATTAGCAGTACCATATCAATTATTCTATCCAGTTTAGAGTAAACAGTAATATCCCAAGGAAATATAAGACACTATTGACTCAGTTTTTGGATGTATCTCCCCCTTTCTCAGATTTACTAGAATATGGAACAATATACTGGGTTCGGAAAAAATTTGTGACTATTTTATTAAAAAGCCCAGAGTCTCTTCTTTTTGTTTATGTTAAACTCAAAGACAAGAGTTTACTATCATGTCGTATGAACAACACAAGCGAAAGATTGCAGCCTTGCTTAAGGCGGGAATATCCCTAAAAGTGCTCTCAGATTTGGGACTTTTGGCAGCTGTCTACTATGTCAAGAAGCGCTGGGATAAGAATAAAGATCTACGAGAAGCCTCTAGGATGGATTGTCCACGAAAATTGAATGATTGTGTTGTATTCAATCTCTCCAATCAGTTTCTCGAGGTCTACCATGTCAAAGTGTATCTAAAAGATTGTTGTTGTCTTTGTGCTATCCCAAAATGTACCACTTCTGACAGCAAAGATGGCGAAAAAGCTTCTGCGTCCTCCCAAATTTATCAACTATCAAAACTTTGGCCTCCCCCCATCACCAGATATGAATTCTGATTTCCCTAGAATAATATTTGGTGCCATAAATAGTTCCAAGCCTACAAAATCCGACAACGGAATATTGAGGCCTTAAAGGATTCTTTCAATCTTCAGTGGGTTGTATTGTCAGAAGCCTACATTAAAAAGATTTGCAGCTAATAATGCCACCGTCTGCAGGCCGTTATAACTCCACACGGTAGTTATATTAATTTTAATTATCCTTAATATTTTAAAGTGTATTTATAAAATTTTATTTGATACTACCTGTATACATCATAGTTTAATTCGTTCATTTTAATCTCAAAACTTTTGCAATACCGTATATTTTCATAATTGTACCTCCAAATTTCAAAATTATATCTACATCCAATATTTTTTTATATAATGCACGATGTGATTAAATTTTATTGTTAAATAGTGCATAAGGATAAATAACAAATTAATTTTATGCAATAACATCTTTAATTTTAAATAATATATGTTTTTATCATCTTAAACATTTGCATGCATGAATTTTTTCAGCACAAAAGCAAAAAAAAAATAGGGAAAATGAGCGCCTGAACACAAACTTTACAGAAAAGGATTAAATTAATTTAAAAAGTGTAAAAGAGTCCAAGTCTGATCCTGAGGTTAAATAGAGGCAACAGTTAATAATCATTGTCACAAAACTAGATAAATTTGTCGGTTTGACCTCCCTTCCATCTCATCCAAAATATCTTTGTTATGCTAACAACTTGACCATAATTTTTACAGGCAGTCCAATGCAAACAATAAAATCCCTGAAGAGAACTTTACAGTCAGTAGATGATTTTTCGAACCAGTTTAGCCTCCAGATAACCCAAGAAAAAGCTGAGGTGCTCAGCCAATGTAATGGCTAAATCGTGTACAGCATTTCACATAGCGAAAAACATTAGGATATTGGGGTCTTGGATTGGAAATTAATGTTGTCAAAAAGCTTTGAAGATGTAACTTCCATGATTAAACGAGTTTGCGAGTGCTCTTTATCTTTTAAACTGAATACGTAGGATAAAATTCAAGCCAGGAGCACTTATATTATCCCTAGAATAACGAACAGCACCGTATCAAGAAAAAATATATCCACTTGGGTTTCTATGATGGAAACGTCTTTCCTGAATTTGAAGAATACGAGCAATAAAACGCCAAGGAGACTTCACAACCCTCTGAAATATGATGGTGTTTCTGTTATATTTTTCAGCGTCCTATGGAAGTCATTGAATTCATACATGGGCAGACATCTTTGGACGGAAACTTATTACTGGATTCATAGGGAGGAAAAACCCCAGATGACACCATATCCAGCCTCAAAGTAGTATTCCATATGTTGTACAATGACCCAGATAGGATGTAAGTACTCTCAGGGAGTGTTTTGGGAAATATTCATTTCACATGAAAAGTATCTATAGTGGAAATTCCCAAACGGAGATTCCATTTACGACATTGGAGTTGCAATCATAGGTGTTCATTTTTCTGCCGAAACTTATGGCTCAAGTAGCCTAATTAACAAAATGAAATGTGCGTAATACGCGCTACAAAAAGAGAATATATATTTTTTTTGCAACCATGTTTGGAACTAAAATACTCATACTATGATGCAAGATTGAGACATGTAGTTAAAATATTGTTGAAAAAAAAATGTTCAATCTTTAATCCTTAATAAAATAAAAATCATTTAACTTGATTCAAATCTACAATTTCAAGTAAACAACATCAAAATGTCATTTTTTTGGCACTTCAAAGATTTTCAAATCAAATCACGTCCATGAAGAACCTTTTATTAAATTGTTTGAGGGTTATTTTCTTGGTAAGAGTAATAAAATGAAAAAATGAAATATATCTTGCAATACCAAATTCCCAATTTTAGTAATTTTGGAACAGTCTAATATATATACCGGGTGCACAATAAACCCATTCATTTTTTTATACCTTTTAATATTTCACTTTTGCCATTTTTCAAGATCTATAGAAACAAAATATATGAGTCATTTGGATTTTGGACCGCATTTATACCTGCAGCATGGGCCTTGAAAAGGTATCGTTGGTGGCTCCAAAAACAGGCAAAAAAAATGGGATTGCTTGTATTCTTTTGACTATAGCTTAGCAATTGCTGATTGTACAGCATTGCATTAGTATCAAATCAAAGACAATAAACTGTGCTTTAACTTTTATAAAAATGATATTACCTCTTTATTTGTACCCATGCGTAAATTTTACCCTAGATATTAAAAAAATTTGTTCTTAAATTTTTGTATTTTTTCACTATCTTTTTAGTTTTTCTTCTTAGTTATTATTATATTGACCTATATGCAAGCAAAAATAAAGGCAAAAATGTAAAAATAAAATGCAATTGAATAAAATAAAATAAATACATTTTTTCCTTGTCAAAGCTAATAACTCTATACTAAAAAACAATATAACAGACTAAAAACACATTGATTTTTAAATGTTCAAATTAAATTTCTTGAAATTATTATATTGAGGCGTGTGGTACTCCACAAATTGCAGTAACCAGTTTTTGTGCTCTACCTCGGCGGTAGTCCTAGTTGCAAAGTTACTCATGAGTTTTACGCCTTTTTCAGAACATAATTGGTCAATTTTACTGACTTCACAAACTCCCATAGTTTTCAATTTCTTCCCCAGGTAGCAACAGATGTAATAAGTCAGTCATTTTTCAATCCGAGAGCGTCAAAAAGAAAATGTGATTCTGGTCCTACCAAGTCTGTTATAGATGTAGCTGGATGCCTGGATGTAGTGATGCCTGGAAAAAATGGCTTGCCCTCTAAATGACACTCCAGTTTTTTGGTTTTTGATGGCTTGATTGGCAGCCTTTATTTTATAGCCGTTGTCATGTTCTCATATGAACTGACTAAGGTGAATAGTACTCATTTCTGAATCATATACACTCCGTGATTTCCCATTTAATTCAGAACAGATGTTCCGAGCTCATTATCAATATGTTAATATTCAAGCATGTTTTTAATCAATTGCAAGTCATGGAAAGGAGCATCAGTGGCAGATTTTGCTGTTATCCAGTGCTTAGTAAAAAAAATAAGGACAGGAATTTATTTATTCTCTCTAGTGTAATGATGATGTTCTTTTCGTATTACAGTCAATTTAAAAACATTAACATTTTTATAGCATATGTATTCTTCTCAATCATTTTCAATATTGGCTAAAATTCTTCGATTGTCCTTATCTAACATGGATCAAACTTTGTTTAATTTAGCAAACATTGTACTTTTTGGACCCTGACTCTTGCCAAAAATAGCCTCCCATGCTTCTCCAATTATTCCCTCTGATATATGATATTTGCATGCGAATTAGAAAAACTATCGTCCAAGTTTATTTTCAATCAGTTTTGCTGCACCGTTGTTGATGCAACTATTGCTAGCTATTATGCTAAATCCTAGACCACCCATACTGTTTTTTTCATCTTTCCAATAGGTCCAATATAGACTTGCATCCTTGAAGTCCGGTGGAACCTGTTATGAAAAGAACACCGAGCAATTTCCCGTCATCGTACTGCGGAGCACCTGAGACGGGTACAGCTAGACTATTAACATTTATATTTTGAAGTATAGAGTTATTAGCTTTGTTTCAATGAATAAAAGTATATTATTCTATTGCATTCTATTTTGTATACATATACGTTAAGATAATAATAACTTAATAAAAAGAAGAAAGGGAGAAATTATAAAAACAAGCATTTTTTAATATCTGTTACAAAATTTACCCATGGGCAAAAATAAAAGGTTAATAACATTTTTATAAAGCACTGTTTATCGTCTTTGATTTGATACCCATATCAAATCAAAGACGATAAGCCATTACGAAGCTATAGTCAAAAAAATAAAAACAATTACGTGTTTTTTCGTCATTTTTAGACCCACCAATAATGAATTTTGAAGACCCATGCGGCAGGTATAATTGCGGTCCAAAATCCAAATGACTGGTATATTTCGTTTCTATAGATCTTGGAGAATAGAAAAAAGTTAAATATTAAAAGGTTTAAAAAAATATATTTGAACAGGTCTAGTGGACAATCTATCTATGCTGCACTTTGAAGCACTCTCTTGTGTAAAAGTGCGAACTTGGAAGCAGATTTTTTTAAAGATAGCTTGTTCAAACCTGTACCAGTTGGAAAAAAAAAAAGTAATTAAAGAATTTGTTGTCCAAAATATTTGGAAAAGGCATGGAGCCCTCCATTGAATTCGCGCCGGAAGCGATAACATAATAAGTGTTTTAACTCTAAAACTCAACGAAACGTTCGTTCGCAAGGTAAGGTGCGAATTTGAAGCCTCTCAAAATGATTTTGAGGCAACAAAAATGCAGGTTGAGGTCTAATGGCTCCAAGACTGACTTCATCTCTCCGTACTTTTGGCTTCTAAAATTATTTGACCTTAATTCGATGGATTTGGTGAGATCGAACGACAAACCAACCAACACCCCTCCAACACCAAAATCAAACCTATCAGTTGGGTCAAGAAGCAATTCCAGGATTTGCCAAGGGACCAAGTGGCGTAGGCCTGGGCGCTGTTTGAGCCTCTTACATAGACTATAATTGAGGGATTTTATTTAATAAAATAAATAAGAATCGTCAAGCTTTCATAATTTTGGTTTAATTTTTTTTAGTTTCATTACTGTACGGAAAGAAAATTGTGTTTGAAAAAAAAAAAATTGCGACACAGATAGTTTGCACAACCTGTATATCACATACGAGTATATTAACATAATAATGATTTATCATCTTTTGTTGGTTCAGTTGAATTTAATCGCAGGGATTCGAAAGAGGCTGGATATACAATATATGAAAGATGTTATTTTTGTTATGGATATCTTAAATAACTTAAAGCTGTACTTCTTCTCTATAGAAATCTCCTCTCTATGTCCTCAGAAATAAATTTGCTTGTGGCTCAGAAAGTATTTGAGCATCCATATTTAACAAAGTCAATTTAAACTTTTTTTATATAAAAATTCTTTTTAAAAATCAAAGTAGGCAAACTATTCCTTCATTATAACTTTCATGCATGAAGAAATATTTCATTATAGTACAAGTTTAATCGAATTAATTTTACAGCTAAGGTTAATTAAATGAAAAAAAAGTATTAAAAAAACAAATCTTTGTGTCAGGCTTAATTTTCTTCTGGTAAACCCCCAAAAAACTGACAAGAATTTCTATATAATTCATTAAAAATGTAGTATGGACTTGCTATCAATAAAATCAAGAAAAGGAACTTTTTCTTGATTGTCATTAGATTCTTTAGCATATCCTTATTTGTCAAAATAAAAACAATCTTGAATAAAAAAATTAGAAAATCCCAATATATTTTTTACTTAAACAAAGATGAACGAATTAAACAATGACTTAAAATTAAATTATAGTAAATATACTTAATCATGAAGATGACCGCTGTAGAAAGGTCTGTAATTTGCAGGAGGTGCCTTTGATGTAGGGCTCTGATATGACAATTCACTGCTCATTAACAGAGTCCTTTATTACTTCAACATTTGGGTGTCGAATTAGGAAGGCCTGGTACTCTATTTGCCACCAGATACTTATATCCAGTGAATTCTGACTTGGTGATCGGGGAGACCAAGAGTATTGGAGTCGTAGAAAGACACACTCACCCTATTTGATACTCTTTGATATGGTAAACCTTAAGTCATTGACGTCAATGACCATCTCCATTATGAAGAGAACCGGCTACTATTTAAAGGCTTTGACTACAGCTTCCGTTGTCAATTTTCTTGAACAACCTCTCATGGGGACTTCTCCAAGATCATGCATGCACTTTATCGAAGTGCTCCTTAATACGGTGGACGGTTGCCTTTGTGCGAAATTTGCCCGCAATAACTGATTTTAAGGACATTTCAATGGCAATCCATGTTGTAATCTTTCACCTTTGTTGTTATTGCGACATGATACCGTCCTCTAATGTTTTGAGTTAAATTTAAACGAAAAGAGGAAAGTGCAACCTTCAAACTAAGAAAGAATCTAATTGTCATATTATAAAACACCTGAAAACACCTATATATTTTAAAGAAATATTTGAGTTAAATGATTTTAGCTATAACTTAAAACCTCCTATTAATTGAAGTAATTTTACCTGCGCTGATAAGGCCCCTCTGACATTCAATCCATGAACTTATCATTATTTTATTGTGACAATCAATTTTCATCACTTTATATACCTACAATTTGCGACGAACCCATAAGGCTTATAAAAAAGTTTGTGATAGAAACTGACGAAAATTTGTTCTTGGAGTATACAAATTTTGTAGAAAATAATTCACGATTTTGTTTATGCTGACGGGCATTATTTAATATCCAAACATATTCTGTCATATGATAGAAAAGCTCAAAATTATGATACAAGGAGCAAATCCCATTTTATTCATATGTACAGGCCAATATTTCATAAACATATTTGAGTCAATTGTAATCTTACTATTCAAATTTAGTGGGACAGGTTGAGATAACTAATAATTTTAGCTATAGTTTAAAAACTTTACTTGATTTCAGAAATTTAAATTGGCCCTGTTAGCCCCCTTTCAAATAAAATCAATCCATGTCTTATTCTTTTATTGTGACAATAAATTTTGACTAAGGAGTGGGGACCTACAATTTGGAGAAGCATTTACTTACGATTTTAATTGTGGCAATTTTAACTACAAGGTTTCATTAAGCAAGGAAACGAGAGCTGAATTTTTTTTTAAACAACTTTGTTTTTATTTCATGTTTCTAAGTGTAAACATATCTGAGCAATAACAAAAAAGGCAAGGGGTGTGCGACCTTATCATTGAAGATTTCATCCACGAAGGCTTCAAAGAATTTTGATATGTCTATCCCGGCTTCTGACAACATCAAGAATTCAAATGAATATGATAAAACTGCTGAAATTCGTATTCTTAATCTAACTATGTTACATTTCTGTAAGCAAGAATATGGCTAACTTCTAGCCTGCCTCCATCTGACCCTCCTCTAACCCTCCTGAACTTTTCAGTATGTGGGGTATTGAAGAAGAATGTCTGCTGCACCTCCCATCAAATTTTAATTCCCTCTGAGCCGCAATAATGACTGGGGTATACGCCATGGACGGGGCCTTTATCATCAAGAGCTTTGAGGCTGTTATTGGTTGTGAAGAAGGACATATTGAATCAAAAATATAGGTAAATGTTGTATTTAAATATGATACAAACTGGTTATGTGTTATCTATTCTCGATGAATTAAAAATCAATTTTTGTTCTTTAGTCATGGTACTCAAAAGTTTTCGTACGACTCTGAACTTCAAATATATAAATATGTTGTTAAAAAGGTAGAACTTTCTTTTAGATAGTTGATTTAGTATGTTATTTTATTTATGCATGTTGAAATGTTTTTTTTAAAGAAGGAAAATCTGCGTCTGACAATTTGGCTCATCGATTTTTTTAATACATATTTTTATGAAAAACAATGAAAGTAAATTTATTCAAAAAAAAAAAAGTTGACATGAAGCCAAAATATAAGAAATAAAATTTTAATATCACAATAATAAATTTATCAATGGTCAATTTATTTTCATATTATATTTATAACGAGGCTCACATTGTACAAGACTCTTAAAAATTAAATACATGTGGGATATCAACACAAAAGCAAGCCAGGAGGATTTCTCTCAAAATGGAGTATGAACTGCATTTGAATTCTTCCACGAATTATCGTCAATTTCTATAAACAAATCAGTCATATTAACGCTTTGGGAGTTCCACAAATTGTACTTAAAGTAGTCAAAACATTTTATATGTTTATAATATATATGCAATGTGTCAACATTGAAACAAAATTGAACAAAAGACAAGAAAATAAGGAAACCCCACATTATTTTCTTACTTTATAATACATACATCAAGATATTTTGTGGATATATTTGAAGCAATGATATAATTTGTATTCAAATTGGTGGGGGATAAATTATAATACTCAATGATTTTAGCAATGGCTTATAACTTGTATTTGATTTAAGAGACTTATATTGGGCCCAAGACGTCCCATTCCAAATCAAATCTATTAATTTATCCTTTTTTTATTGTGCGATATATTCTTTCTAGTTTGTTTTTGTATTGAAGATCCACAAATATGCATGACACATTCTATACATATTTGAAAATAACTACATACATGCAGGGTGCAATTGCAATTAAGGCCGTTTTTAACATTTTATAAAAGTATACATAAGTCCCATAAAAATAAAGGCAGAGACTTGAAATATTATTAGAATATTTATTAATATGTATTCTTCAGATTTAACGAACAAAATAGCCTTCAGTAGCCATGATGGGACCGGACACTGGAGCATTTGTTGACCAGGGGGGGGGGCTATTTCTCCTGGGTTTGTAAAAAATCTACATATAAAAATCTATCGTTTGTTTATGATTGTAAGAGTTATTTCAATTAACTAAGTAGCTAATTAGTGGAGATAAAGTAAGGCTACTTGATTTGCTACACAATAGAGTTCATACCCAATTTATCGAAGCAAGAAAAAAAAAAAAGTGTAAAGGCACTTTTGGATAACATGTTTTATAAACACAGGACCGTAAGTGTGTCTCTTTCATTCAAAAGGTACAAGGAAGACTCTTGTTGAACAGGGGGTTCCCCTTCACTCACCTCCATTCTTTTGTCTTCTGGTTAATGAACTAGTCTCCATAAATCAAGTAGGATCTGAATCGCATTTCTCCCATTAACACCTTCCTCACCAAGAAATCCGAGATCCCAGTTTCCCAAGTAATATGCCTCATCGATAGTCAGTATTATCGTTCATGACATTCTAAATTTGATTGATGATCTCTATGCACTCCATTTTGGCGTTTCCCCTTCACCCTCTTTTCATCAAACTCATCTGGATCACCACTATTCTCGAGGTACTTCGTCAAAAAGCTTTTGTAGTTATGGACAGTGTTGTAAAACCTTGATATCTCCGAATTCGTTTTTGGTTAGCGGAACACAGTTACCATGGTTCCTCTCTGGTCTTTCTGTACACGCTCATTCAATGGTATGACTCAAACGAAACTCTCTTGCATAATAAATAAAGTACAATCTGCTCATACCAAAGTCGGGCCAGTACAACAACTTTTACTGGTAGATATTAGTCATTTTTTATCAACGTCAATAGCGACCGCACCACGTATATCTAATAGTAATATGGTAAAGGATCATTTTTTTTCTCTGATTCACTAAATTTTAATTAAACTGTAATTCTTACATCATTATTTCCCCATATTTTTAAACTATGAAATTATATAGAAAAATAATTTGTGAAAAGCACACGTATTTATAAAGTTTAAAAAAGCATAACAAAATGATAAAATTCAGAATTAAAGAGCTCCTTTCCTTTATTATGAAATATTTGCTTATTAGCATAAAATATTAAAAGGATGTTTTCAGCAATCAAAATACATCAAAACTTGTCATTGCAAGTTTAAAAAAAGAATTATGTGAAGCTTTCAACAAATAATACATAACATTAAGTCAATTTTCATAAGTAGGTAGAAATGTTTTTTACATATTTACATAAGGAGACCGAAGACAGTTACAACCTGTACAAAGGCAGTAGCAAGCCATTATTGTCGATTAATAAAATGGCTAAATCTACTTTTTGTCTAAAATTTATTCTCAATGAGTGTCTTTTGGATTTTGATAAATTATATAATCTATTAGCAAAGAAATAAATTATTCAAATGGTATAAGGTACATATGCAAAAACAATACAAAAAATCAAGGGTTTGTGCTTGTGAATCCATGTATGCTTCTGCAAATAATATCACTGTAATCATAGACGCGGGAAAAGTTCAAACAATAGCATCCATCATGGAAATACCCCATGTGGCATATCAAATTTGACACACAAGATTTTTTACAAACTTTGTTAACAACTAGGTCATGAAGACAGTGAAAACAAAATTGAGTTTGTTTCCAGTGAATTACAACTGAAACTGACATATTTGATTGAATATGGCCTCTCTCATCCTCAATGACGGCCTCTACCTTCTTCCTGGATCCTAGCCAAACCTTACTGATGTAGTCTCCTAAAAAGTCAGCCCATGCAGCCTTGATGGCTTACTCAAAAGATCTCACAGACCTGTGAGGCTTATTGCAGGTATCATTTTCGACCTTTGCTTAAATGGAAGAATCCAAAGGATTAATATCAAGGTAGCTGGGAGGCCACATGATCCTGTACATATTCAATAGAAGCACGCCTCTATACAAACTCTTCATCTTTGTGGCCGTCGTAACCAGATGTTTATTCATCTTTGCTCTTTATTAAGTTTGGAAGTCGTCTTTAATTATCCTTCGGAGTATAACCTTGCTCACATTTATACTTTTTTCCATACCACAAATCGTCCTCACTGGACTTGTATCAAGGGGGTTTGTGACACACATAATCATGGCATTTATTTTTAGTGTTCGTTTCCATGCTTACCCAGACTTTCTGGCCACCTTTCCTTGGGTTTCAAATCGTTTTTATTGTGTTACACGGCCGTCCAGCTAAACATTAGCTTTTTGTTAATCTTTGGTGGGGTCATTTCCATCCCAATAAACATTTTGGCTTCAACTTTTGCTTCCGTCATGGTTAAAAATTTGTTGGGTCTAAGAACTAACGGCAAAAAATTGTAGCAGATATCAAAAATGATAACATCAACTCATAATATATTCCACATATATACACCAAGATGCTTGGAGTGTATGTTGGGAAGAAATCCAATCAATACTAATTCATCTGATAAATAAAAAAGCAAACATAATTAAGTCGCGCAGTCTTCTTAGATGGAGGCAAGTACAAATTTGGAATTCATATTTAGTTCTAAAAGTAACTCATCTTTTACGAATATACATGTTTGATGAAGAAGTCTGCTCAGAGATAGATGGAACATTGATGAAATTCTTAGCTCTTCAATGCAAGCGTAATTTTTCTTTAAAAAGAATCACTACTTTTTTTAAACTTGGAAAGACATGGAGTAATAGAATTCATTAGCTTTAAAAGTAACTTTTAGCAAAATGGATTCTAAAATGTTTTAGAATCTCATTATATGTATCAAATTGTAATTATTCTATCATTTCTTATATGGTATTAAAAAGTATAAACAGGTTTCACTAAGCTTATACTACACATTCTTGAACTACTTTTTATTGTTTTGATTTGAAGTTTTTCTTATGAAAACGAATCAAAGATTGAATGAAATGATAAGTTAAAACTTTCTAACTAACTGATACTGGTCTACAATATATTGCATAATATATTCATCAAAATAGATAATTTAATATATGTATATCCTATAACATCTTGAATTATGTAATAACTACAAATTTATCTTCATAACATTTTCCACATAGTTACTCTTGGCTTGAAAATTTTTTTTTTATAAAAAAGACTAACAAATTTTTTGGGATGTTATGTGATAATTACTGCAAAAGGGGGTGCAGTGAATAAATCCGAAATCTGTAATTATCGATCACTTCCTTTCCTTTATAGGGGTAATAATGTGGTTTTTCGAAATCTGCATTAAAAACTGATATGAAATGCTTATTTTTATTTCTTCATGGCTATTCCTTGATGCTATATTGTCACTTTTAGTTTTTGGAGTACGGTGTAGTCAGACCATAATATTGGAAACCGGGCCTTAACAATAACGTCAATATCTCTACAACCGTTCATGTAAATGAACTAAACATTTGGCTCAGTTATCAGCACATAGTGCCCTAAAACATATCTGAAAATGAAGAAAATCGGAGAATCTTGGCTCAAAAAGTTGAAAAAACTTGGTGATTGGCAAACTTTCCGAATGCAAATTTTGCAAAATCAAGTTATCCAAATGCAAATTTTCTCCCAAATCTCTTTACAAAACGTGTTTCCCTCAATTTCTTTCTTCTCAGTTTTGGAGCATTTTTTATCATAAATTATAAGACTCATGTAACAAATTAACATGTTTTTTTTTATATCTTGAAGTACACATTTTTTCATTTTTTTTTTTTATAGCTTTGAAAAGTAAAATAAAGTTAAATACTAGTAATAAATAATAATATATAACAATCGGAATCGCAAATTAAACATTATTTTCCTGATACCGATTCCAGAAACAACACCAGATTCTCAGATTCCGATGCCAATTAATGATCTGATAACTACATTGAACGTTAACACATTAAATTACTATTTGAGGGCCAAAATACATTAATACTGGTTATTAACAAAATACATACTTGACTTATTTTTTTGTAACTGATAACGTGACTACATTTATGCTGACATAAATTTATATCCTGTTGGTGTATCCAGGTCATAATGTGTCATTGTTTTTGTTTTTGTACCTTATATCATTTCAAATATATATTATTTTGTTTTTAGTTGTAATTATGTATCAAAACTCACCCATATTAGATAAATTTTAGATTTTGTTACAAATGGGTCAATTGTAAAAAGTGTTGTAAATGCCCCGTTTTGTTTATTCTTATTTATTAATGTTTGTGTATTACACTTCATTAATCATTAGAATATAACATCCATGGTTATGCATAAAACATGTGCTGCTGGTATTTAAAGATGAAAAAACCGAAAATAAACATGATTATCGTAACAATTTGATGAATATTTGGAAAAAGAGAAGTTTTAACTGGCATAACGTTGTATTAGATCAGCAGGAAGAACCCGTGAGAGGAAGGAAAGGAAAACAAATCCCATTCCGTATCAAGCAATGAAATAGGCCGTCCATTTACTACGATGCCAATCCTCAATTGTACTCCGAGTCCAACAAGGACACATTTTATGTACTTCTGAGATACCTTAATACATTGTGAGAATGTTAAAGTGAATATATATGATTGATGATCTATGTCAACTGGGCTGCAAGTTTCGATAAACTACTACTTTGAGATTAGAAAAGGAAAAACGGTTGTTATATGTGTTCATCTTTCTTATTTATTCATTTGTTATTAAATCATTGTTGACATACCGTCTCCATCGATTATAGAATCTATAATTTGCCACTTATCTATGTAAAATATAATAAATATTATAGAAAAAAGTAAACAGGGTTACAAATGTCTTCGGTATTCTTATAAACTTTAAAGCAAAGTAGCTAAACAAAGACCACAAAGTTGTGGTTGTAGCGAGACAATTGAAATATTGTTATTTGAAGAATATTACAACAATAATTTACTTTTGGACACATTTCAAGAATGTGGCCGGTCAAAAAAACAAACACAATACTCGGCTTCATTTTAAAAAGTAAAACTTCTTGAAAGAATTGAATCAAAATTATACGATGAACACTTTAGAAATGTCAATTTAATAAAGATTTAGTAAATGGATCTGTCATATTTCAAAACAAATTGTTTAAGAATACAATGACTAAAGAATATGAAAACTGTTCAAATCATTGTGAGTGTAAATCAAATAGAAAAGTATTTATTTGTCAAATTTGATAAATGACATATTCGCTGACAATACATTAAAGTAGCAAAAAGAGGATCACGTGATCAATATTTGTACAAGGTCGAAGTCGTGGGGACATTTTTTTTTTTTTTGGCAGCATGGTTTGCTGTTTATGACTCCATAAATAACTACGCAGTTTCTACAAATTCACCCTTATAACTGAATTAACAAGGATAATTCTATGAAGAGAAGAAACTTTGCATGAGAGATATGGGAAAATGATATATTGACGTCATCTGTGGTATCATAAAAACCACACTTTGCTTAACTGGGCACTTTGCTATTTTTTTCAAAGCTTTAGTCACCTAAAGAAAGCTAGTGGCTTAAAGATGAAATCACCTTTTGAATTAGGGTCATGAATTCTTTTTCTTTGAAGTTTATCTTTATAAGACTATATATACATATTTTTCACAACGTATAACTTGACGGGCTTTACTAGGAATAAATTATGAACTAGAACAAAACAAGGGGTTTATGTATATATATATATATATATACAATATATGTACATACTCCTTTCTATAAATATCCTCACATTCATTCCTTCTTTATCCATAACAATTTATGAGAGACCTTTCATTTGCATTCTCATAGCCATCTTCTTTATACATATAATGTTATGAAATATTGAACATTCCCCTTCCCCTCTAAGTAAGGAGAAGAAGGGATAAGTATATTTTGTATGTATATCAGAGCTACGTGTTATATACTTCATACCATAATAAACAGTGGGAGTAGTAGTTCAAGAACGAAAAATAAAAAAATGATTTATTTCCTGTTTGTTTCCATATTATTTTTAGAATTCCATTTTTTTTACAAAATACATGTCTCTACCGAGTGGGGGCACAAAACATGCTGTTGCATTAATAAACAAAGAACTGACAACTCAAAACCAATCCGTGATATGTTTGGCAACTATATTTAGCTATATCTTTTATTTAATATATCTTCCTTCAGACGCAATAACAGCCTCGATATTCCGACGAACAGGTTTGCAGCTCTTGATGATGAAGGAATAGCGTGCCACGTTGTCTGGGTGGCATATTGAATCCAAATTTTGATGAAAAGTGCACCAAACATTCTTCTCCAAGACATCTCAAACTGCAAAGGACAGAGGTTAAAGTCAGGGCTGGAGGAGGGCCACGGATAGGCAGACCAGAAGTCAGCCTTGTTGTTGCTGAAGTTTTGGTTCTTTATAGGCCTGTAATAGACTTATTGATGTTGTAGGCAGTCTGAAAAGAAATGTCAGCAGTCTTTTGCAGTATACTCGACACTGATGATCTCACTAGCATGGAAGAGATCCCAAATCATTTTTCATTTTTGTTATTCCTCTGACATTTTTACACTTAGAGACATACGTACAATAAACACAAAACTAGTTTATTATTGTTTCAGCTGTCGCTGGATGCGTAATATAACTCCGCAAATAAGCATAAAGGTGATAACAGCGCAATTAAATGATACTGCAAGTTTTGGGTCCCCATTCATAAAACTGATCCTATTAAAATACTATATATATATAATCCTATAGAATACTTGTCGATTTCTGAATTACCGTAAACCTTCTATTTATATTTCTTAACCTCATTAATTTAAAATGTTTTTAAAAGCTTACAAAATAATTCCCAATTTGATGGTGCTATTATTAATTTAGACAATTGCAATATACAAAATTCACCGAGGCTGTTTTTAAAATCTCCTGCTAGAACATTTATAAAATATGTTGGACGTTGACCAAAACGTCATTATCCAGAAAAGTTTGTCGATACACATTAGGAAACTAGGAAAAGGTACGCCTTTTAATTTTCTACTTTATCAAATCAATATTATTTAAAGTTTATTGTTAAAACCAAAACTGATTGTACCTCTTTCTGAACTGTGCCTTAAGTTCTTTGTTAGAGTGTATTCATATCAGTTTTACTTGTACCAGGAATTATTTTTCTTCCATTTCATCATATGGATTGATCATCCATTGTGGTATGTCCATAGTCAAAACATTGTCAGACTTCATTTTAAAAACTGTAAGAATGATATATAAATATTGAACGTTCACCAAAGAGTCAACACTCTGGATGTTTGTCGATGAAATGTGGAGAAACTTGTAAAATTCACAAATTTCCATTTTCAGCTGTATGAAATCAATTTTACCTAGATAGGGTGCCATAAATCCCTTCCAGACCTTAACTTCATAAGATTGGCCCACTCCTTCTTGATGGAAGCCTCCAGAGACTTGACACTCCTCTGAGGAGTAGCTGAACCCCTCTCCCCCAGAGGAACCTAGATAAAGTATTCCAAGGGGTTCGCGTCTGGAGAGGAGGGTGGCCACATATTGGGGTCTCACATTTCCCACAAGTTGTCCCTCAAAAAGGCTAGGTCTTAGCGGCGCAATAACACGGAGGTCCGTTTTGAGTGGAAACAAAGTTGTCCCCGAAATTTAATTTGGTCCGAAGTTGCACTTTCTTATTATGAAGTTTGATTTCTTCATCTGTAATGAGCTGTTCCTTCCTCTCCAGTAAAATGAGAAGACAGATATTGCTTATGCTGGCCACAACGCCCAAGACCATGGTGGGTTTAATAAGTATCTTGCACGATAAACGGTGGTAAGGCTGCACCCGAGCTTCTGGGATATGGCCATGGGAGACATGTTGCCGGAGATAATTCTTAAAATTTCACTACTTGGTTGCTCTATTTTACTCGTTCTCATTTATTTTTATTTTTTTAATTGAGTTGAGACTTTACATAATGAATCTAAGTTCAAAATCTATATTTAACTGAGTTTGAATAAATTTTCTTTGTATTAAAGTTTAAATTAAGTTAACCACTAAATAATACCCATACTGTTTTTTTAGTATTTTGTTTCTTATCTTCAAAAGTATGTTATTTTAGTAGTGTTGAAATAAATTATTATTGATTGAAAAAAAATGTATTTATATGCATAACAGTGTCACGATATTAACATTTTGGAAGCGGTTCCGCTAACAAAGCAAGTATCAGTATTTGGATACTGATTCGAATATAGTATTGTTAACGAAAATTGCAAGCTTATTTATGTATATATATATAAAGGAAATTTCCAAGCACAAATTTTTTGAACGATAATGCATAGTTGTTTTTTTTGTGCTTGACATAATCAAACTGCAAGTATTGATTCCAATTCCGTTTTGAATAAGTTAGTCCTTCGCAACACTAGTGTACAAAGTACACAACATAATATATTCCTCCCTTAGAATATTCAAAAGAGAGAATGTCCTAGCCTGCAACGCAACGCAAAGGAATCACATTTCAATAAATATATAGCCTAAGCAACATGATCTCGCAAAATTCAAACATGATCTGTCAGAAATGATAAACATATTGCATATCCTTGCTTTTTAAACACCTCTTTCTCTTTTCTCTCTTTAAACAAATATAGGAACATATATCTATTTAACATTAAAAGTCTATGAAATGCAGTTATTTGACCATTAGCCTTAGCAATTCACTCAATACGTCCCCGTTCTGACACATTTATGGCAGCATTGATGACAACCTCAACTATTTTCCTGTTATTAATAACCTTAAAGTATTAGCTGTAAAATTATTATTGAATTCTGATAATTCCGTTAGAAATTACAATCGTTTTAATGGCTCCCAGTTTTTTTAAACGAGCTTTACCTGCTGATGATCTTCTTGATTCAGGGATGTAGGGGTGGATCCAGGTTTCATCCATTGTTCAAAAATGACTCAATCAATCCTTCATATTTCATGTAGAGCTCCAAACAGCATTCTGAATCATGGATACTTTGTTGTTTTTGGTATGGTGTGACAAAAAGCGGCAACCACTTCGAAATCAACTTGCCCGTACACAAATTTATATTTGAATTAATAAGAAACCAACCTTTTGATATCTTTAAGCTATGAATTATCCCACACAACTTCATTTTACGGTATTTTAAAACTATTTTCTCGACATTTTTTATTGTTTCCGGAACAACTTCTGATTTTGGGTGATTATAGCGTTAAGGATCAACTACTGCATTTAAATTCGTCATAACGGTCAATAGTAGTTTATTTCCCTATCGGGAAGAGTCTCCATAATGATTATCAATCCACTGTTTGCCTTCAAAAGTATTTTCTCCATAGAAAAACAGTCATTAATCAACTCACAAAATTATTTTTATGTCTTGAAAATTACAAAACTGAAACTACTTAAACAACTGTAACCTCGGAACTAAATGTCAAAATACAATTTTATTTTTACAACTACTTTTTAAAGTTTATTTTATCCAGAAATTACAGGGTTCTGTCAACAATTGTAGCAACCATAAGACTGGCCATAGACTTATTGAAGGATGTGGTTATTCAGAGTGGGGAACAAAAACTATTACAAAAAAAAATAATATTTACTTTATTGTGCTATATGTTTAAATGGGTCGACTTCCTTCGGAAGAAATGACAGTCTCGAGATGCCAGCAAACATATTGGGAGCTCTTGACGATAAAAGTCGTATTCATGCCATACCATTATGGCAGCTCCGTGCAAATCCAGTTTTGGATGACGGATGCTGCAGGCATTTTTCTCCAGGGCTTCCCAAACAGTAAAGTCAAGAGGTTTGAGTTCATGTATGGAAGAGAACCACATGAAGGATCACCAGAATCCAGCCAGTTTGTTTTTGCAGAAGCTTGTGTTCTTCTTGGTTGTAGGCAGTCCGTATTAAGATGCCAACGTTCTTTGCAGCTTTTAGTCACTAACACCGGCACATGCGATGCTTTTCTCGTTGCTGCTCCGACAATTTAGCATTTAAAAACATGGAGTATATACTCTACTTGTTTATTTTTGTTTTAGGTATCGTTTAGTTGCGTACTCAACCCTCCTTATTACTATAAAGGGATTACATTTTAATTAAATGCGACTGCAAGTTTTGTTTCCCCACTAAGTATGAAAGTTGTATTGGA
Source organism: Lepeophtheirus salmonis (assembly GCF_016086655.4). NCBI lineage: Eukaryota > Metazoa > Arthropoda > Copepoda > Siphonostomatoida > Caligidae > Lepeophtheirus > Lepeophtheirus salmonis. The sequence continues at coordinate 17,697,976 of NC_052132.2, forward strand.
ATAGAGATATATTTACTTGGAGTTGAATAAAATTTTACAACATTAAAGCTCAAAAAAAGGCTTTATTGTATAAGAGTCTCATTCAATCGCTCAGCACATATATGGTAGCAGACATAAATATATTGCTGCTTTTCCCAAGTTTTGTGTAATTTTTTCTCTTTTTCAAAAAATGCGATTGTCATTTGTTATTTAAGTTTTCACATGTAATAAAACGGAGGATAAAAGATTAAGACATAATTCGATAATGTTCTTTTTATGATATTGTTATTTTTGTTATTGTTGTTGGATCCACTTATTTAAGCTCATTAAAAGCTTTAGTTTGTTCATTCAAGAGTTTTAATGTTCTTCTTTGTCATGTCATTATATAACTTTAATTGCAAATAATGATAAAAAGAAAATGTAGTTTGGGAGAAAAGGACAGTCTAGAATACATGACTCATTAGTAGAAGACATACTAAATCTGTCAAATTAATCAAATTGTGGATATAATTACTCGTGCATGTATTACTTAATGTTTTTTTGTTTTGTTTTTTGTTAGATTGCTTGGTCAAACCTGCTTCAGTTGGAGAAAAAAATGAAATCAAATGACAAATTTGTTGCCCAAATATGTTTAAAAGGCGAAAAACCATTCACAGAATTATTCCTTAAGAAGGAAAACATTCCAAATGCTCAAACTCTAGGACTCAGTGAGACGTTAATTTCCAAGTTTAAGAGGTAATTTGAGGCCTCTGAAGGTGATTTTGAGGCAGCAACAATGTGGTCAGATGTCAAAAGTCGTTAGCTCCGAAGGTCACGTCATGCATCTTCATGTGGTATTGAAAGGCCTCAGGGTTAAAACAAATTCCTTCTTGGACGTGCTAGAAAACCAAAGTTAAGCCTTGAATTGACAGGGCTACCAATGAGAGGCTTCAAATGTGGCAGGAGGCATTGGCTCACGGTCACCCCTCAAAAAAAGTATCAAATGTCTCCTTTTACAATTTTGACGACTTTATCTTACCAGAATTTTGTCCTACCAATTGGCCGGATCTTAATTGGATGGATTTTCTTGTGTGGGGTGCAATGGATGGAAAAACCAACCAAATCCCCTCCAACACTAGAAACGAACTTATTAGTCAGATCAAGTAGGAATTTTAGGATTTCTCAAGGGATCAAGTAGTGAAAGAATGCCATACTTTTGGCCTCGTATAGAGACTGGCATTGAGGCTGAAGGTGATTTTATTAAATTAAATAAACCAAAATTTGTCAAGATTGCAGAATCTGATTTTTAAATCCACTAATTGATTGAAGAGAAAATTTGTATTTAAAAAAAACTTTTTCGATAACATGCGTTCCCTCTATTTTATGATAAAATGCGTCCTCTCATATTGAATTTAATAGAAGGAAAAGAGCGGAGATGAATCCAAGGGCCACCACGGTAGGTGAACTTGTGCTGCAACACGAGAATATTCTTGCAGTTCTTGTCAGAAAAAAAAACTGACAGGGAATCAATTCAAAGCCTAATCTATGCAGTTTTGCTCACATTTTTAATTATTTGTGACACCGTACATTGTCTTGATGAAAAGACACTTTTTCTTTTCAAATGGGGCCTTTATCCTGATTTCACGATACAATAGCCCTATGTAATAAGTGCTATTGATAGTCTCACTCTTTTCAGAGTAATCAATGAATAATATAATATATTTTAGTGGCATCATCAATGTGTTAATTTCCTCAATTTAGTCTAATAATTAATCCTGAACCAACTTTTTATTTAATAATACTGCTTGATTAATTTGATTCTTTATGAATAAAATTCAATTAAAAGCAAATAACTATGTAGTATTTTTCTCATTGGCTTGACACTACTAGCTATTATATATCAAAAATTAAAAAATGACTTCAAGTTTCCAAACATGATATAGTATTTCTCAATTGTTAAATTTATGCCTTCAAATGAATAATTAAATTCAAAGATAAGTCAAAATAATTACTAAATTACGTCATAATTTATTGGTATTACAATATTAAAAGTTATTGATTTATTTTTTTAAGAAAAGTCATTCAATTATTTGATAATACATTAATATTAATCAGACAATCATGTTTAAGAAAATCTATTTAAAAATTTATATCTATTTTTATGAAAATTATGTTTATTATGTTTTGATAAAATAATTAATTTATTTATAGTGACATATGTTTTATTACTTTAAAATATAGTCAAAAAAGGAGATATAAGTGCAGATAAAATTACTTGTAGAGATATAGTTCATGTTCCATCCAAATATTCTTCTTAATCATGAGCAATGATGCAAAAATATACCCTGGGTTATGTAAAAATAAAAGAAATCAAAAACGAACGGGTAATCCTCTCAATTTGAAGAATGTTTAAGAGTAAAGCAGCTTAGCAGTGATGACATTGAACTACATCAGCTGCAAGCAACCGTGAGAGGAAAGAAATAAACAAAATCACCACTCTCAATCTTTTATCTTTTGAAAATATGTAAAAACTTACTGTTCAGGTTGCCAAGGCAACAAAAGTCGCACGCACAAAAAAAAATGCTTGGAATTTACAAAGCTGTTATATTCTTTATATACCGGTAGTTGTATAAATACGCGGACTAATTTTTAAACGCTTGTATCTCAAGGTTCCGTGACTGGAAATAAAAAATTCCAGCACAAGTAACTCGGTAAATCTTTTGGCTTTGTTTTTTTTTTTCTTACTCGCATCAAACAAAGTCGTTTACGATGAATGACGAGGGCAAACGTCATATGGTTGCCACTCTCCTCCGCGCCGGTAGGTCTGTCAAGGAGATTATCAAAGACACTGGATTATCCAGGACTACTGTGTTCAAGGTCCAGAAGCTTGTCAAGGAGGGAAAAGATCTGAAGGAGGGTGTTCGGAACGGCAAACCACGGAAAATCAACGTGGATGAGATGAAGGAGGTCTTCACAAAAACATTTGGCCACCTAAATCACCTGATTTGAATCCCCTTGACTACAGTGTGTGGTGGCAAATTGAGAAGAAGGCCTGTGCTACCCACCACCCGAATTTGGACTCATTCAAGGCCAGCGTCAATGAGCAATGGGCAGTCATGGAAGACCATTACATCATCAATGTGTGCAAGGCCTTCCGCGGGCGCTTGGAGGGTGTCATAGCAGCTGATGGCGGTTATATTCAGTAGTTATATTAAATTTGATACCAGAATAAATTCTTTATTATATAATTCTCAAAAAATACGTTATACGAATTTTATTACACAATTAGTTATTTGCCACAAATAGTCCGCGTATTTATGCAACTACCGGTATGTAGAAATAACATATGTACAATATATTGGTTGGAACTCTCTGATGTTGATTATCAATGTTTCTTCGAGTCCAACAAAGACTTACACATGTAATAGGTTATGTAGAGAAAATATCTTAGAAATAAAGAGTGGCTTTTGTTAGTTGGCAATCTGAACAAGTTTTTTATTTTCCAAAGCTGTTGCTATTATTACTTATATTAGGATTTCAAGAGAAAACATCTAAGTATAAAGTAATAACTACTTGATTAAAGAAGGAGATTAACCATGAGGTTTTGCTTGGGAGTTATAAAAGTAAGTCCTTGTTAAATAATTGAATATTTTAAAATAATGAGTTAAAATTCTTACAGAAAAATGAAGGGACATGATTAAACTTTAAGTACAAATGTTTTTTGTAAAATCTTGATGAGAATTATTTTGTTATCATCGAATCCTCATTAGAAAAATAACCTTAACAGTTCAATGGATCTTCATCGCTTAAGATGTCCTCAAGTTCTGTTGATGCAGAGTAGACATGTGTTGAGGTTATATCTGTACTTTGTTCATGGAAGCTCTTCTCTATCTACTTTTTTTTTTCAAAATCCTATTCCACAAATGCATGTCGGATTGTCTGTTTCAAGTAGAATTTAAGTTTCTCATATTTGTCCTAATTTGAAAGTAGTCAATTCCATCTAATTTCATCCAAGGCATCTTTTGACCCAATATCAAATAATTTCTCCAATTTTTGGAAAACTGAAAGCAATTATTTTCATCAATTATAACAATTTTTTTTATCCCCTTCAAGGATAATCTTACGAATAATCACTGCATTTTGTACATTTTGCTTTTATTCTAGCCATACTGCAGAACAGCATCTACTGTCGCACGAGGAAGAAATACGACATGACTATTTGTATTCGCATTCCTTAAATGCAAATAATACAAAAAAATCTGACGATTTATCATTAGTTGAGAACCCCTGATACTGGGTTGTATAATGAGGTATACAATCAAGGTTTTTTTTGCCTCTTTTAGAGCCACCAACAATACATTTTCAAGGGTCATGCGGCATGTATAGCCAGGGTACAAAATCCAAGTGACTGGTATGTTTAGTTTCTATAGACTTTGGAAAATGGGAAAAAGTCAAATATTAAAAGGTTTTAAAAAATTAGTTAAAATTTGAAGAGGTCTAATATTCATTTATATTTCCTTTCCCCCCTCCCTCCCTTGACACAGTTGACTGTAGCTGTTCTAATGAAACGTCATGATATATTTTGTTACCCTCCTCTAAAAAAAATTCAAATTGTCAGGGTTACAATGTTGATTTTTGTTTTTTTTTAACAGAGCCCAAATACACTAAAATTTTGTCGTTAGTAATTATCCTCCTTGCAAGTTATCACAAATTTGTAGAAGTAAAACAAATTTAAATGATAAATTTTTGAATGAGGTCTTCTAAGATTTTTATTGATAAGCCACATATTTAGCACATTTAAAAATATGTCTTACTCGATATTTAACTTACATAGCTCAATCCCCTTGATTTAACAATCTGAATGAACTGTCATCAAATATGAAAGGGCAATGAGATTTATATAATTGTAGGCTATTTAAAATCCATCATTTACACTTGATTACATTTACTGAATAAGATATCCTTCACTCCAGATATCTACCAACAAAGAAAATTTTCAAAAAAGAAAAAGTCTTTGATTGAGGTATAAAGCATTTGATATGTGTGAATCCATGTTCCGCTCACCCTCTTTTTAATGTTAATTGAATGGATATAGGAAAATATATATAAAAATAATATTGTCAGTATGGGTTAAATTGGATTAGAGTCTCGAGTTGATGATCATTTTTTGTATGTTCAACTTTGATATTGTACATTCCTGAAGCTTGATTTCCAATAAGGATAAGACTTCTTAAGATGTGAAAATAATAAAAAATGTTTTATCCCGAAGGGGAAAGCAAATTGGAATCAAAGATATTTATAATTAAGGTATTCTCTTTCTTGAAACTACCAATGATTATAATAATTATTTTTTTCCAGTTCTTCATCTGTTTGAGAAAAAAAAATATCTGAAAGAATCACGCTCATATTAATCCCCAGGTACTATCATTTTATTATTATTTCTTTAATTCTTTGAATCAATATTTTATGTCTAATACTTTTTAGAAGACTGAAGCCCGTCCCATTCATTCTCGGTCCAGTCCAGTTCAGTCCTGCATATCGGTCCTCAAAACTTATAAAGTTTGGTCCATATAGTGTCACTCAACTTTATTTCTTCCTTGTTTAATCAGTTCTAGTACAGACAGCCTTAAGGATCCGTCTTAAGGCTGGACTGGACCAAGAAAAATAGGGACTGACCCAACGTTACTTTTCGGTATGCCCTTAAAATATTAAATATGACTATATTCATTTCTTTATTTATCAGAATCATGGGTAAACTTTTCTATTCAATTCAGATAATGAGACATTTTCACTTCTTTTGCCTTGATGAGTGCCTCAATATTCGATTCCACGTTTGAAATGAGTCAAAGCAAATCATACTCAAGGGCAATCAGGAAATTTGATTTTGATCTTAACCCTGCTGTAAATGCCGTCTTGCATGGGTATGTGGAAGTAGATGTACCAGTAGTGTGAGACCCGCTAGAGCAACTCGAGGATTCGAACTATGCATTTTTTTGTTGGATACAGATTGACTAGCAAGAAATACTTGATGATTTTGCAAAGAAAAGTGCTTCCCTAGGCTCCCAAGATGTGCATATCTATCATATGAAATGTTTACAAAGATAGTGTGATCAATTTTTGCTCTAGTTTTTCTTTATTTGTATTCTTTAGAATACCAATTTTATTCAATCAACATAATAATACAAACTAATAAATAGAAAGCATTTAAATAGTTAACTACAAATGAATTAGACCAATAATCTAGTTTCACGACTTCCAGAATTTTATTACTCTTTCTTTCTCCCTCAAAGAGGCTTATATCAGGTAAATCTCCAATTAAAAATTCTCAGAGATAGAGAAGCAGATCAAAGTTAATAAATAACTCTTCTTTGATTGTTTGTTATTTGTCAACAGTGTCATTCAAAATTATAACGTAATTATTAAAATTTATTCAATAATTATTCCAAAAAAAAAAACCCTAATAATTCGATTGTTCTCATTTGAAAGGCTAAAACTCTCATAATTATGATTCAGATCAAAAAGTTATCCCCTTTCTTTCATATTTAAGTTTCAATTTTATAAGATGAATAGAAATCTTTATTGTTTTGCACGTAATTTGTTAATTATAAAAGCAAATTAAAATTTCTTAACACCCAGTAATATGTTTGAACATGTAACAAGGAATAATGGGGTTTTTTTTGCAAAAGAGATCTATACTAATAACTAATTCGGTATTGCTTGGAGTGATATAAGATTCTTTTTTATACTATTTTACAGAATGCATACTATTGATAACTATTTACTTTATCAATCATGTTTGTTAATATTTTGATATAGTTTTAAGTAAAAAGATATCTAGATTACATGTGATATACTTAAGAATGTACATTTATAGATTAATATTTGGTTAAAACTGGGTTTATACAATCCTCAACTAAAAATTACAACAATTCCACGTATATTATTCAATTAGAATGGTTTATATATATAATAACCATAATTCCATTTATTTAGCAAAACATTAGATTTCAACTGACACATTAGATACTAAATATATATTTACAAAACATATTATGATGGGAAATATTAGGTAAAATAAAAAGTTCTGACAGTTTTTTACTGGAAGTCTTTAGTGAGCCTTATCTTACGATTAATAAATTGCATCAAAAAAAAGCTTAAAGTATACTTAAAGGTTAACCGTACACTTAAACAAAAGTTGATTTACAGTTTTGTGTTTGGTAAAGCCAGTAGTGTGTTAGAGCGTTTCAAAATTGAAGTAACAAAGAGATAATTCGACTCATTCTTCTGTAACACTACAACCAAGCTGAAAAGCAGAGCAGGTGGGAAAAAACTTATTTTGTTAATTGTTTATAGAATGCAACATCAAAGCTGTGGTTCAAACAATTATATTCTTGTAATATGGATGTGGAAAATGTCGATAAAAGAATTTAAATTGTAGAGTTGGGCAAGTATGTGTGAACTTATTCTATTGCCAGGAAACCATTTGGAACCATTTAAACTTTAGCTTTGTTTATTTTATTATCAAAATAAATCTAACAAACTCTGAGACTTTTTGACTTTACCTATTAATAACTCTAATTGATAAAACAAAAATAAGCCTTCTATCATGTAAATAAGTAAGTTTTATTTTATGGGTTTCTTTTCGGCTCAGTTCATTCACCGAGCTGTAAAGCTGTGTGTATTTTATTTGTGAATAAAAGTGGCAGGTTTTTTTAAGTTCTGTGTCCTTTAGTAGTTTACCTTTAATGGAGAAAAATATATATTTAAGAAGTCATAGAAAGACATGCTTTCAAAAGAAGAAGAAAGAAGGAATGAAAGCCGATAGGTAATGTTATTATTCATATCAACATATGCATGCACAGCTGTATGTAAATGTCCTTGTATTGTTTGTGTAAAAAAATAAAAAAAGACTATCAAGTACAGGTTATGATTTTATATCTGATTTTGATGTGTTTCATTTCTTTACTCTTCACATCTCTCCATGTTCTTGTATTTTCCATTACTTCAATGCAAGAATATATGTACGTACATACTATTGACTGTAAATTGTATACTTATATATAAAATGTATAGCCTACAAAAATGTTGAAATATAGTTTGAAAAACTTATTTTTAACGTTATTTTTAGCTTATTGTCACAGTACCAAGAGTGATGTAATTATCGATAATCCATGTATAATTATTAATAGACTGAATGTAGAAGATTCGTAACCTGGTTTAATTTTCTAGAGGTGAATAATACATCTCCACACATCGACAAATTTGACTACTACAAAAGAAAAACGTAGCCCTCCCCCTCATTAATCTTTGTGCAAACAAAGTAAAAGAATAATTGTACTCCTTCATTTCAAAAAGGTACAGACCCTTGTTAATTGGGTTGTAAATCCTAACCATTTATAATCTTTCAGTTTTGTTATCGTTGGCAACCTGAAGAGTGTTTTTAATTTCCGAAGTTGTTACATTCGTAGGGGGAAAGCACCTCAGTACTGGGTTGATCTTATCTAGTGGTATACTTAATTTAGATTCTAATAAATTGGAAATGTATCCATTGATTGTCTTTCAACTCGATAAAAAATAGGTTTTGTGACTCCAGATTCCTCATGTAAAGTTAGAGAACCAAGAAAATACAATTCAAAACTAATTAATGATATGATTAAATACTATATTTTTTATTGAATGTGAACTTTTCGCCAGAAAATTTCAGCCTTGGAGAACTGGCGAAAACAGACCGGCAGCTTTAGAAGAGGAAGGCCGTGCATATGGGATACAGTATCACCATGATGGCAGGTTGGAGTGAATCCAAAATCGTATGGGAGGTTCAACATTTTTCTACAAGACGCCTCAATATGAAAATTAATGGGGGCTTAGGTCAGGGCTGGAAATGGGCTGAAAGAGGGCCAAGTGGATTTAGGGAACAAGTCAGCCATATAGTTGTTGCAAAAGTTTTGGTTCTTCTGGATCGTGTAGGGATATAATGGAACTATATGAATCCTGTAAGATATCCGAATGGAATACCAGAGAGGATGAGATTGCACAATTGTTGGCCTGAGATTTTTTCACTTTGAGACAAGGTATAGAAGCAAAACTTGTTTATTCATGTTTCAGCTGTTATTTGGTATTGTAATTAGACCTTGGCATTAAAAATAAAGGGGATAGAATTGTAATGAATATATTTACTACTGCAAAATTTTGTTTGTTAACTCTGTATATGTTTATTTTTAATCAAAAAATAAACCGAAAAAAAGACTCACGTGCCTGGTCTTGATATCACATATCATGGTCTTGTACACTACATCATGTATACATATATCCCCCTCTTTTCTACTCTTTTTCAGTCATGGATGCTTTCTCATCTAAACTCATAATTTATATCGGACATATATGTCAATAATTATAACATATTACACACACTACCTAAGAATGGCCTAGATATATAAGATACATTACAATACAATGCACTAACAACTTTTTTTATTTAAAATAATGGTTTTATTTCTTTAGTATTTTCCACTGCCTTAATATGGTTCTAATATGTATTTTATATCTACTTTTATGTTAACATGGATCAAAAATGAGGGAAATACCAACAAGATTAGAAAGCACTCCTTACTACCATAGAAAATAGTATAATGTAGCTTCAAATATCGACAAAATTTCAATTGTTCATTTATCGTCTTTATATTCCATTAAAGACGATAATTATGCAGGACGGTTAAAAGGTTTTCAATATATATGAAATTTGAAAATCCCGCTCTTTTTGTAATTGTTGGATCAAAATATTTTTGTATTTATGAATGTTGTCGTCATTCAAGGGAGGATAGTAAATGAAACACAACAATAACGCCGCCACCCAGACAACTTGAAAAATATTGTAAGGAGAGCAGTTTACTTGTCATGATGATTAACTGCAATATAGGAAATTAACACGAATTGTTCACCATATATAAAAACAATTAAAAATATCCTGTATTATTAAGAGTAGCAGAAGTAACCGCATAAATATATTTTTTGAGAAAAATATGAAAAAAAAAAAAAAATTGAAATCTACAAACATTTATAAAAATATTTTATTTCTTCGAAAAGAATATAAAATATTACATTTTTTGGAACAAAAAATCAAAAATATATAGCTGGTCTCTAAAAATTACATTTTTTGATAAAAATTTCAAAAATTCATAGGTGTTTACAAAAAATTTGATTTTAATTTCGAATATTAAATTGTTTCAATAAAAATTTCAAAATCCCCAGTTATTTAAGAAAAAACAATTTTTTTGGAAAAAAATTTAAAGTATTAGATTTAAAATATAAAAATTACAAAAATTAAAATGTTTGGAAAAAAATATGAAAAAATTAAATTAGTTTCTAGTAAAAAGGAAAATTCTTTTTTTAGGGGGGCTACAGCCCCTCCAACCCACCCCCTGTGGATGCCTCTGAGTAAGTAGTAAAGAAAATAAGTACTTTTAGTTTTTTGTGTAAATATATCTGTAGATCATGCTTTTTGTATTTGTAGGGGACTGTATCCATTGAATATATCAAGGTTCATACCATTATTAATCGGCGAAAAGAATGAACTTTTAAACCATGCGTGATGCTCAGTGCTGTATAAAATTTATCCAGCAGATTTATGACAATAAAAAGAACCGATAAGGAACGTGGCAATCCTGATATTTAAAATCATGTTTGGAAAGAAGCAGCTAAGTATACATAACCTTTTATTAGATCAGCTGTAAGCAGCCGTGTGAGTAAGTAAATAAACGCAATAACCACTCGTTATATAGCAAAAAAAAAAGTTAAGGTAACAAACGTGGACTGTTACTTAATATTTATTTTCTCGTCACTGTGAAAAAGTTTTGTTATTATATTTTTGCCGTTCTTTTCACATAAACAAACTGTAATAATCATTTAGTCATTTTATCATCATGAGCGAGCAACAAGCAAAAAGGCAGCTCATCTCAGCATTCTTAGATGCTGCAGTTGATGTGATGAAGATTACATAGATTTTCAAGTGTTCTAGGAGCTTGGATTTTAAGTTGGCCAAGATGAACAAAAATGGCAGTTACCTCTCCAGGATATCAGGAAGTGGGGGGGGGGCATAATTAAAAAAAGAATACAAAGTTCTTGTTAACTTTGGAGAAAAATATAACAGAGGATCCCACTAGTTTGATGAATCGCCTAGCCAACTACTTCGCTGTGGCTCCTAGTACCGTCAGGAGGGCTATAAAGCACAACTAAGGATTAGTTTTCTTAATTCTACTCCAAGTCCAACAAATACTCAGACGTATAACCCCTGATCAACCCTAATTATTACTATTTGTATTTCATGAGCACAGGCACGAATGATTCCTTTATGCTTAGATGACGTGTCTTCAAGATTAAAAAGGATAATGATACCTGCTTTAGAAAATAAAGACCTATTTTCCGAATACCAACTAGAAAAAGCTGTTCTTGCATTCTAGAACATGTTCTATATACCTTTATATAATATCCAAACCCGGATTGAACATTTGCGTCTGTTCATAAAAGACGGAGATTAAGCTTGAGGGATTATAGAGCTATAAGTGTAAATCCTTTGTTCTACTACTCAGAGTAGTATTGAGGATCAACTTCGGTGTCAATCTTGCTAAGTCCATGTTTATTTTAATTATTTCTCCACTCTTCACAGCTGTTGGTAGATGATCTAATGAAATGTCATGACAGCTAAGCTGATCTCTAATAAAAAGATATAAAATTGGAAGGGGTTCCATGCTGATTTTGATGACTAACCAACTCTGTCTAGCTGTTAATCTTTTTTTCTTTTGACTATCTCTCTCTGTCCCTTAATCATTTTCTTTAATCAGAAGGTATAATTAATGGGAGATTTTTCTTTGAGATATTGAATTATTTTTCCAATATAAGAAGTTTGTTTTTGCGAGGTTATTTATGTTCTAAGTAGTTATGTAAGAAGTGTATATAATATTAAGAGAGGACGCTCAAGATTTATAGATGAGTCTAATTAATTAAAGGGCTTCACAAAGATCTAAAGACTTTTTTTTTAGTAATAGAACATTCTTGTTTCAAATGAATAATGTTTGTATTGAAGAGCTATGACGTGCATTTTAATAAATTATTTAATTAAATTGCATTTTCTTTTATATATGTGTATTATACATGCAGAATTAGAAGCATTTCTTTTCTTTTTTTCCCTATTGTGTGGATAGGATAGTGTGTACGTCATACGTGTGTGTGTGTGTGTGTATGCAAATGTAAGACGTGTATTTTCTTTGACTGAATGTAATTTACAACAACATCATTTTCATTTAAAATATTTTATTTGAATATATAAAAAACTGAATACACTATCTACTTTGTACATTTTATCCGGATTAGTGTTGAATCGAATATTATTCGAACTCGGAACAAAAATCAATTTTAATATACTCTTCAACCGTGTAGAAATTATTCTAATAAACATTTCTTTTATAATTTTTACACACCTCAAATGATACACACTCAAAATATTTGCACGATTGGTTATTTTGCCGTGTACATTATCACCTCTTGGAAATTTGTCTACATAATATAGGCTGACGGAAAAGTAATTTCATATATATTTTACTTTCTTTTTTTTTAAACATAGTATTTCTATTTCATTAATAATCATATCGGATCGTTCGATAAGGCCTTGCAAAGATGTGAGTGTATCCTACAAGCGTTTTTTGATGGTATTGCACTGGCCTAATTAAGTTGTGAATTATTAGGCTCAATGTATGGAGCTCTGAAAGGAAGAAAATCGATATATTTTACTATGTAAAAGAAAAAATCCGTCGAAAGCGACCAAGAATATTTGCAATGTATAAGAGATCAATACTATATCAATTGGTGTGTCAACACAGTGTTTCGAGGGATTTTGTTTTATTGCAGTAGAGAGGAATTATGCACCATGTACTCGTAGGCATGCTGTCGAAAATTTAGATTAAACTATGGAAAATATCGAAATAGGTTGTCAAATTAGTAGTCGTAGTATCATTTGGGAGCAGAACTTTGAGCAAAAACCCGTTTGGAATCATTGGCAGAAGGATGGATACAAAAAGCAACTCCAATAAGTGAGGAATCGTGTTTTGGGAGGTTATGGTTAAGAACCACTCCACTAGATGCTCTAGGAGCTCAGGCAGAAAGTTCTTATGCATCCACTCAACAGTCCAGACCTAGCATCAAGTGACTACGATTTGTTCCTTTGTATTGCCAACCCACTTAGGGGGTGGATACAAATTTGGCCTCAATAGAGGGGTATCAAAATTGGTTCTCCAAGTTTTTGCCAATAGGGACATAGGAACGTTGCAAATAAAGAGACATATACAAAATTACTTTTTCTCTACCCTATGATATTCTCTGCCTTTTTATATTTATATACAGGGTGCAGCAACATTATCTCCTTTTTGATAATTGTGTGTCAATCAGGCTGTAATAGTAGTAGAAAAGTAAAACAGAGTATCATTTTTGTGGCAAGATTCTTTTATCTTTTTTTTTTTTTTAAATACAGTCAGCTGCTATCATGCGTTGGAGTGGTGAGGAATATGCTATTTGCTGTAGAAAAAATATTGTCTAAAAATGGTTTGACATCAAATTAAACTAATTGAAAATTTCAAAATACAAATGTTCTTTTTTCTAATCAACAAAATGGACTTTTCAAATCATTTTTACAATTTCAAATTAGCAAAAAACTAATCAATATGCACAATAATTTTGAAACAGGATATATTGTTTATTTAATTGTAACTCTTTTTGTATAAAAGAACCATCTCTCTAAAACCTCTCAATGAAAATTAGTTTAAAGAGATCTGAGCACTCAACAACATATCGTGTCTCAAACAGATTGCTGAATTGAGCACTGCTAAGTCTTCATTGCAAAGGAAATAGTGTCTCCTAGCAGTCAGGATCTTAATCCAATGGAATTATTTTTTCTGGGGTTACATTGAATCTAAAACAAATAGAACATCTCATCCCATCAAAGACTCTCTGATTGTCTCTATGAAGGAGACAATGAATAACATGCCAAACAATTACCTTGTCAACGTTTTCTCCTCCTTCCAATGGAGCAGTGATTGATTCAGGAGGTAAATTCAACAGCTTCTATGAATTCATCCTTCTAACTGAATTAACAAATTAAAGAACTAAAGAAAAAGTTGCCTACGGCTTAATGAAACATGGTAAAAAATGTTATAGTTATGTCATCTGAAGTTACATAAAAAGTTGCAAGGAGAAGTTGGGAGTGGTATTACTAAATTAAGACCCTTGTTAACATCCGCTGTCTGCTAATTGACATTCTGGGGAAGAGGGCATTAATTACTGACTTAAAGAGCAGAACCTTTTGCATATTATAGATATATTTAAATATATGTATATTGTGTACAAGTTGTAATGTGTGTACAAGTTACAACTTGTATAATCAATTTGAACAAGTTGCAATTTTTTCGTCATAAAATGAATTATTTAATTCAAACATTGGTCATTCTAATAACCCATTCCGAGTGAATTAATTCCTTGTAAAATTCATCACTAGACATTCATACCGACTTTGAAGAGGGGTATTTTGTGACGTCATACGGTGTATGTTTATAACTTAGCTAGTAATTTTGTGTAGGACTGTAGAAGGAGTACCAACATGATCCTATTTATGAAGTTGGTTGTTGTAAGATTCAATCCAGAGCTGAACTTGAGGCAGGGAAGAGTAAGTGATCCTGAAGAAGGAAGTGAGGGTCCTGGGCAAACTTGTTTATTGTTTATGTATGAATAATATCCACGGATTGGGATTCCATACGTACTTGCTATTAAAGATTTATCCTGACGTCATTTCTGACTCATAAACACCATAAATCATATATATCCATCTCCTCTGCATCCTTAGTCATTATTCATCTTCAGTTACTGACCATCCATCCCTCTACAGGCCTACACAAAATCACTAACTGGTTTAGCAACATAAAGTAACTATATATCCACCTTTAAAGTGGGAATAAAATGTCTGGGTTTAAATTTAACAGGGAATTTACTAGGAATGAAAAGACAGAAAAGGAATTTACGTGAAATTAAATCACCTAACACTTGTATTAAGATTGTCCAAAATGACACAATTTTATATCGATCATGTTCAACTATTACATGTTTCTCATCTCAAATACCGTATAACCTTCATATAAAATTATTTATCTTATTTGTTTGTTAGAACTTGTACAGTTTCTTTATTCAAGTTACAACTTGTACAAGCTCTATATTTGTACACAATTTATAAGTATTTAAAGTATTATATTTTTTAATGAACCAATGGAAAGTGAGAATTCATCATTTTGAGCAAGATTTTAACATCCCGACGATTTATTAATGAATGAAAAAATAACAAAAAAATATTTAACGCACAAATAATCATCTTAAACTGTTATTTTTCTCTACATTTGGTGCATCCCTAGATATAGTTTAAAAATTCTGCTCTTACTTCTTTGCACCCTACGTTTTAATCTTTCAAATATAAATAAATAATTTGTAAGAACACTAATATCTTGCAGAGGATAAACAATTACCTTTTTTTTAAATATGCACACGAGGATTTGGACCATTTTCACATCCCTAAGAATGACTTCAGTATATGATGCATTTCATATTGGAGAATGAGAGTGATAAATTTTGATGCGCTCATCTTTATTTATTATACGTACATATATATTAATTTATTAGCCGCATTAGAAATATTCTCAAGAACTAATGAAAATAAATTATGAGACATATTCAATAAGTTACCAATATTTATTTATGTACCTATAAAGTATATAGTCTGAAGGAATGAACTTTATGACATAATATAACAACAATAAAAACACCAAGATGAGAAAAACCTTTTACAAGTAGCTGACAACGCTTATACAATATTTGAACAACTTCTGTTCTTAATAGTTTGGTGTTTTATTACCACAATTTGATAGGATATTGTATTTAAGTAGTATTATTTTTTTTAAATATAATTCTTATTTTGATAATAGTGTATTATTATCAAGAGTTATACCTCAACATTTATGCACAAGGCAGACCAAAGAATATTCTATTCCGGGTGCAACGTTGAAATCTGAACTATTTATATTTGTAAATTTAACAAATTATATTTCTGTAGACACTTGACATATACAAGAATAATGTCTAGCAAAAATGTATCTTTTTAATGCTTAGTTTTATTACCCTATAATAGGTGTAACAAAATAAAGTAATTGTTTTTTCAATGGATGGCTTTAGTAAGGTGAATCTGGCGTTACACAAGTGTAATCAATTCACGCCAGATTGGGTTAGAAAGATAAGATTTCATAATAAAAAACTTTATAGACAGTTTTGGGGTTGTTGACGCTGATTTTCATTGAGTTTTTAATGTTCCTTTAATTGGTCAGATAGAGTAGCACTAATTAGCTAAAATTTAGATATTATATTATCTCCTTCTAACCTAAAAAATGGTCTTTGAAGTCCATTTACAAAATGTATATTTCCTTCTCTAGGAACGACCGAGGCGCGAACCTACACAAACTCAGTTCATGATGGACACAGACAAAGATAAAATACAAAATATTTTAAAGTTTTTCTTCGATAAATGTTAGAACGAAAGACAGATGCCTGAAAATGTGAATAGTGTTGATGGCCGTGATACTGTGACAGCCTTTAATGTGCAATTTTGGTTTCGTAGAGTCTCTTCCGGTAATTTTGATATCAAAGATGCAACAATCTCTCGTTGCCAATTGCCGAAAATGTGGATAAAATAATAAAAATCCGATCGTCATGTATGCAGTTTTTTTATTGCTAAGTAGATTAAAAGTAATATAAAAAAAATCCATTAACAAAAACAGTTTTTTTTACTACAGAAAATATACCCTAATATCCGTTGTAAATATATTATTACAGGGTTGTACAATCTTTTTACAGAATGTAGATAAAAATTAAAAACTACAATGGTAAAAATAATATATTTTTCTGTAATTACCCCACCTTTTTCGTTCCGAATCAATCAAAAGAAAATTATACAAATTTATACATTTTATAGGTTTATGAGTTATCATTCCTCTCTCCTCTGGGGTCGAAGACAACTACGTTTCTTACATTTTTTTCCCCCCCAGTTTCAAAGTAGAAAATATTATTACAAAAAAACATTTGGATTTTGATACCTATTTATCATCAACGTACTTCCAATCTTAATATATCCAAATATGAATTAAGTTGGGTTGTACATTTATCACACGTCTACACGCAACCATTATTTAAGAACTTTGCATATTCTATTTTTTAAACCTAAACAGATCTTGCTGTCAATGTAAATAATTACTGTGATTAGAACGGTTCATGTTTGGGAGAGAGAAAATGGACACTTAGTCATTTCCGTGCTGCCAAAATTTAGTTAATCATGGTATTGTCACTCTTTAAGAAGAAGACACATTTTAAAATACATCACTTCATCGTTTTGATATGGTGGATGTTTGAGGTATAAAGATTATAATAAGCAAAATAAAATAAAAAATAAAATGCATTTACACTTATACGTGTACATGCATAATAAATTCGGTATCCCAATTTATTTCATCTTGAACAAGCATTAAAAAACAATACAATTTCAAGAATTGATTAGAAAGCGAACAAAAATGTTGGGAATTTGATTATATTGTGGAATTGTCAGGCAATAATTTAAACATACCCCTAAATTAAAGTATAAAAATTTAATCACTTGCATTTTGGTTACGACAAAATTCAAATTCTATGAATGTACAGAATGAAAACTTCTAACTTTTTTCAAGTCTTTATTTATACAGATATAACAAAGATATATAAAAACATTAAATAATATAATATGAATTATTAGGAGTAATTGCGTTATATTAACCTGAATTAATATTTTAGCTTAAAATTAGATCTGCTTGCCAAGGTTTACACTTAAAAACAATCAATAAGACTAGCAAAAAGTTATATATAACAATCACATACTCATTATTTGAAAATATAATAATCCATCCATTGGTCTCCCTCGATGAAAGTTGTAGTGCTTTGTCAATCCTTTCATATATTTGTTTAAACATTGTGGACCTCTTTAACATTTTATACAATCAAGTTTATAATTTACTCGTGGGTCGACGTGGAACTATATAATATACCCTTTCAAATTATACCTCGTCCTGAGTCACTTGTTTTTTTCTTCATTTTCACCCATTGGGATGGCGATAGCCTGGATTAATATATTCATTATAATATATTAGGTACGTAGACAATAAAAGTGACCATAGTTTCTATTTAAACTAATTTTGTTTCTTGCTGAATTTGACAGTTTGTATTTGACAAATGAAGTAGCATGATCCTAGAAATCCCCGCCATCCTTCAAAATCTAACTCCTAACACCTCAATAATCATTTAATTACGATTTGTAAATATATATTTATTAGCTTCTATCCATTAACAAATTTATATAATATATCTGTATAGTATAGGAAGTGTGTATCTATTTTGTATCCTTAACCATTTTTAAGACAAGACTATTAAAATATATTTATGTATTGTACATATTTATACACACTTTTTATTATTAATAAATTATGAGCTACAGATTAGTTATTTATACGAGATATCAAAGAGAAATAAACGTGGTTATGTATGTATTGTACATAATATATAAATTATATTCTATATCTAAAATATTTATTAAATTTTCAATTGGTTTCTTTGATCGATATTTCAATTTCTACTCCACATATTTTGTATATATATAGGAAAAAGAAAAAATATCTTTTTTTCTTCATATTCATTTATTTAGGAGTGTGTCTCCTAATCACATGATGTTTTTGTTATTATCTGCCACACTAATTATTACTTCTGGTTGGGAGACTTTTTTCATAAATAATATGGCATTTATTACATCATACTAACAAATAGTGAATCGATCCAGCTTGTTCTGAAACACACAAAACTTTATGAGGAAATTATAAAATGAAAGCTTGTATAAATTGAATTGATATTTTTCGAGCAAATATTTTAGTTAAATGTAGGATTCTCCGTCTACAATGTTATATTTCAAAATACAACAAAGGGACACCTTATTTATTTATTTATATATGGTTCACTCCAACGAATATTGTTCATATGTTTCAATTCTCATAGCTTCTTCCAAAACAGTGTGTTTCAACCCTTTGAACTGTATTCTCTTAGACAAGTCTCCGTCCTCTCCGCCTCATCTAAAATACTTATTATAAAATCTGTTTACTAACTTGAATTGAGAGGGTTTGATAGAGGATACACCTCCGTAGAAATTTGGATATGGAGATTTGTATTTTTTAAAGAAGAAAAAATGAGGAATTTTCATTACACGACAAACGACTTTAAAAGGAAATCAACTTACATATATTTTTAGTTCCACTTACTATGAATAAATTTAATTAGACAATGTACAACAGGCTCTAAAATTCAACACTAATTAAAAATTACAAAAACTGTAATATAAAAAAACAAAAACAAGCCGCCTTTTGCCTTAATAGCCAGTTCCAGCCTAGTACAGATCTTTCCACAGCAGTTCTTTACAAAGCTCAGCTCTATTTTGGCTAAAGCAGTAATGATGGTGGCCTTCAGTATACTTTTTTGTGTATCAGACTTGTAAAAGCTATCCCTTGAGGTGCCCAAAAATACCGCAGTCAAGGGTTAACAGTCCAGTACTCAATAGTCTTGCTTTTTAGTCTTGTAGAAGAGAACTTTGCATCGTGGCACACACTTTACTAGATCCAAAGGCTCCAGGCTTAAGCAATGTTTCACCGAGTGAGGGCATTGTGTTGTGCCTGCACTCAAATTCACGAGGAAGGCCATTGACCTCTTGGGCGTTGATTTGGTCCTTGTCAAAGCTTCTAGTGTGCCTTTAGTGGTCACTCGATACACAGTAGAGGCGTTACAACACTTAAGAGATCCCTGATAGTTATTTTTCACGGGAAGATAGCTCCAAAATCGCAGCTATGCGTTGCTCCATATTTTTGATTATGGAGCTTTTATTTCTCAGTTGGCATTAAGTACTTTTCTGTTGACAGTTTATTTTAGAATTATTTAGAATAAGTTGTGTGGGTAAAAAAATTTAAAAACAAATAATAGGGAAAATATATGCCATTTAAAATAAGTGTTGCAATTTAGACAAAAAGGGCCTGTATTCAATTAGAGAGTAAATAATTGTCAGCTTTTCCCCACCTGTTTGCACCAGCTTTTTACAGCTATATAAAAAAATATTTGGCTAATTGTTATGAAATAGCTTTTTTATTATTAAAAAAAATATTTTATGTGTTGTTTTTTTTTAAGTACTTTCTTGCTTAGAATCTGAACATTATCAAACAGAGATCCTATATATTATATTGTTAGTTATTTCTGTCAGTCTATCTGATTTAAGGATCTAAGTATTTATATATTCATAAATATGTTATCATATGCTTCTCGTCAACACAAAAGCAAGCTGGAATTATTTTTCTCAAAATTGAGTGTGGATTTACAATATTTCAGGAATTATCGTCACTTTTCTGTAGACAATTATTTCTTATTAAAGCCTTTTCCCTTTTTATAGGTATTCTCCAAAGTTATTATTATTTTGACGTCTGTGTATACAAAAAAAGAATACAATAGAACATAATACAAAATATATATTTTTTCATAGAACAAAGCTAATAAGTCTATTCTAAAAAAAAAACAATGCAATATAAACACTAGAAATACATTGAATTTTAATAGTTAAAAGTAGATTTCTTGAAACTAATATATTTATTTCTGTAGTATTCCACAACTTCTAGTTAACAGTTTGTCTACTCTTGGTCCGTGATAACCCTAGATGCAAAGCCACTCATGAGTTTTACGCCTCCTTCAGCAACATCACTGGTCACCCGTACTAACTTCACACACTCTATTCTGCTATATAATTATCATTATTTTCCCAGGTATCAAATGGTGTAATAAGCCACTCACTTTTCAATCTGCGAGCGTCACCTAATAAGACAAGGGAAAAAATGGAAAAAGTATAAAAAAATAATTTTTTAATATCAGGGGTAAAATTTACCCATGGGCACAAATAAAGGGTTAATAATATATTTGTACAATTTGAAGCACAGTTTATTGACTTTGATTTGATACCATATCAATGCTATACGATAAGCTATTGCGAAGCTGTAGTCAAAAGAATACAAACAATCACTGTGTTGTTGTTTTTTGCATTTTTTTTTGAGCCACCAACAATTAATTTTTAAGGCCCATACTGTAGGTATAGCGACGGTCAAAAATCCAAATGACTGGTATCTTTAGTTTTAATCACTTTGGGTATCGGTAAAAAGTAAAATATTGTAAAATGTTTGAAAAAAAGTTAAAATTTGAGCAGATATAATGTACATGTTTTCAACAAAATTCAGAATATGTTGAGATGGAGGCAAGATGAACCGTCGTAAACAATTTAATATGCGCTGGGAGGACCATTTCAGACATCATGAAGACGATCTGTCGGTCGGAAATCGTTTGACTGATGGGAACAACGTTAAGGACAAACCCAAGAGTGGAAGACCAACCAAAGTGAAGCCTGAAGACATCATGGATATCCTTAAACACTACCCAATGATGTAGATGTCAGAGTACACCAATAAAAAGAAGGTACATCGGTCTACAGTGGCCAAGGACAATCTGAAGGCAGGAGGAAGGTCACTTAGAAGAATTGAGAGGCCACTCTTGTCTTTGTCAAAAATAACTCTGACTTCAACGATGTCAACAACTCTTGAAGCACAACAGAAACCAAGTAATTTATTTCTCTAATGAAAATAACTTTACCGTTGACCCCGTCTACAACAAGCAAAATGATCGGATGGTATGCTTTGTCAAGGCTGGCAACAGCGTCCTGGCAGTCACCAAGACCAAACATCCGGCCTATGTTATGATGTTAGGGACTGTGGTATCCACTGGAGAGAAAAAATACCTCCAATTTGGTTTCTGGTTGGATACCAGTTACCTGCAGCTGACTACTTGATGGTGTTGAAGAAAAAAATTGCCAAGTCCTTTGCAATGTCCGATGTCAAATGGCAAGTGAACAAGAGCCTTTTTTCATTATTTTCTGTATGTCATCATGTATTTGGCTCATCGTGGTTTCCTTTTTTTTTTTTGAAAAAAAGATAGTACTGTCACGAATAGTTGAGACTAAAATTTGATATAATTTTTACACAAAAAGGAAGAATTAAAAGATGTTTTTAATCTAACTTTCAGAGAAGCTATAAAAATGTATTGTTGGATAATCCAATAAGGTATTCTAAAACTCTTCCTCGTCAAGCAGGTAAAAAATGGTAAAATAACTTACTTATAATCAGAAAAAGGTGTGAATTCATAAAATACTTTTTTTGCACAAGAATAAACATGGACAAGCTAAAGCATGATCGATTTATGCAGACACGCCAAGAACATGCTAGGTCCAATTCAAACTTTTTAAATACATCGAGTATGTTAAGTTGACGTATCAATTTAAATAAAATAGAAGTTTTCAGATAAGATTTGATTTTGGTATTCAGCCTAACATTATTGGATTCGAATCACTTTTGAGATTGTTAATGATCGATTGGTAAACCCCATAAGAGATTACGTTTGGACCGTAGATATTAATGACAATAAAACGAAATGACGATTTGGAAGTGTTCCTTAACCAGTGGCAATCACCTTTAGAAGAAGAGTTTAGGATACATTGTGATTTCCTGAAAGATTTGGAAACGACGAAGGTTGGTTCTAGTATAGTGATGACAGTAATTTGTTGGAATACAAAAGGAACATGAAATAGTGCAAGAGGACGCGACTATTGAACGTACGTCCTGTAGACAAATTATATTAGGTTTCATGCTTAAATTTTTCTTAATAATAGTATGCCTGGATGAAAATTCTCTTCCACCTCTGGTATTCAATGAAACGAATTGGTTTGTGCCCATGTTTCTCTTGATATCCTCTTGCTCTGATGTTCGTGAATATTGCTTCAAAGACAACATGGATAAAATACTATTATTTTGTGGAGTGGGAAACAGCAAAATATTAAAAATGACTGATCCAAAATTGGTCCTGATTTTTCTTAAATTCTTGAGGAGTCCTCTTGTTAGGAGATAAGTCTAAGTCTCAAGCTGTCCTTTTAGAGATCAATCCACATCTAGTACTAGAATAAATTATGACCTCATCCATGATGGGTGGTTATGCGGGCTTTTTTGGTCTAATCAGTTTATCATTTGCCACACCTTCCAATTTGGAAACTATTAATTGTAGAGCTTTTTTAATCTCACTCTTCGGACTTGAAGCCAATTTGTTGTAAATAGAAGTGAGAGATACATCTATATCTTCTATTGACACTTTATGTTCTTAGGGTTGGTCCTACTCGGCTTCGTTCCTCTTTTCAATGTAGCCTCATCTATATTATGGACTTTAGATAGATTACTTAATAAGGGCTCCTTTTCGGGAGCATAGGATTCACTACTGTTATCAAGACAAGTCAGATCTTTAACAAGCTCTTCGCGAACAACATGATTGGTCGAAGTATTTTCTGTTTCCGACTTTTTTTTTTCAGTTCCTACTTTCATTGATCCCAAATATTCACGCCATTTCATCAGTTTATTAGAACAATCTCTAGCAAAGTGGCCACTTAAATAACATCTAGCGGACTATTTACCTTAACTTAGATACGAGACTCTTGTCTTCAATCCTTTTCTATGAAGAAATCTATGGATATCAATTCTGGGGGTTACTTTTACGCGATAGTTCCCATTTATCAAGCCTTTAAGTCTTCCTTCTTCAAAACAGCATTCTTTAACAATTCTTTGAAAGTCTCTATAATATATCAACTCTGATAACCTCATGTGGAGAGTGAATTGTAATTTCTTCTTAATAGATAATAGAGTACCTTATTTGTCTCTTCGTTGAGCTTTCAGACCACTAACAGCTTCCATTACAGCTTAGAGCTTTGAGGGTCCAAGAAGAATCCTCAGGAGTCCACTTCTAGCAAAGCAAGGGACGAATTTAATATCCAAACACCCACTCACTTCACGCAGCACAAAAAAGAAATCGCAATATACTTTTAACAATTCATATATCCTTACCAAAAAGGTTTTTTTAAACTTAAGATGAAAACCACGTTGTTTTCCTCTCAAATAATATCAATTTTTCCCAGCATTTTTTCATAATTATATTTAAAAAATCCATAATCATCTTTGATAATGCTTTTAAAAATATTTATGCATTCAAGTACACAATTTATGAATAAAGTTGTATAGTAATTTGAATGTACGCTCCAAATTTTAAAATAGACTAAACTGTAGCAATATAATATTTGTTATAAAGGTATAACATAAATATACCTTATGTAATGGAAGTGAAGTTGATGGATTCACTTTTCATGTTACTGATAATAAATAGTTTTATTTAGTAGGGTGTTGCATTATTTTGAAAATGAAAGATCGATTATGATTTATTACAGATATAGTAGTAAATGCAAGTGACATATATCCTAGGTATATAGCCTAGCCTACATGGGAATCATATAAAAAACTTTGGGAAAAGTTGAAAAAAATAATAAAAACTGCTTGCTTTGATATCTTTTATTTTTACTCTTTTTAAGACATATATATCCTTCTCTATCTTCCTTTCATGTGTATATAGCTTATCAATTGCAAATGCTTCGAATATAAATATACCTAAGTAAAAAAAGGCAGTCTATAAAGAAAATATGTTACCACTCCATCATTTTTCCTTCCCTTCATAACTTGCGTTTGTATGTAGGTATTAGTGTTGGGGTTGTGTCTCAAAGGTTATGATTTTTTGTGGATTGCAAAAATTTCAGAAATTTTCAAATTATTTTTTTTTATTGAAAAAAAAATGTAAAAAAATGTATTATATCACAAATTATTTATTAAATTAAATATTCTAGGAAAAAGCCAAATTCTTTTTTTCGGGAGAGGGGCTATAACCCCTCAAGCCCACCCCTTGCGGACGCCCCTGCAGCAAAGAGTATGTAATGTAATTGTTAATCCTATATTTCTTTGTTTTCTATGCTGTAAATATAGCATTATTATACTCTATGACGTCCAAATCTGTCTGTCTTACTCAGCATTTGGTAAGGTCCATCAAATTGAAAATTTTGGCAAGTCCAATTACCTGATCAGACAACCTTGGATTTCAAGGAAGACTCTTTGGTAATATGGACTAATTGCCATACTATAATGTTACTTATATTTAATCAGTATAACTCTAATTCACCAATTAAAGGAAATTTAAAAAATATTAAAACTGGTCTTGATCGGTGATAGAAAAAACACGGTTGAGGAAAAGAACAAGGGATATCTTGCTAAGGGAAAAAATATCCTAAATAATTTATTTTCTTGATCTCTTGTCGTATATACATAAAAATTGTAAATAAATAATATTAAAATGATAGTTTTGCACTATTAAGAGATAAATAGCAAAGTTGTTGTTTTTTTCATTACCAGAATATATTTCAAAGATCTTCAAATCCTAGAAACAAAATACAGAATGCTACAATAGGGAAATAAAAACATATGAATCCCTGATAAAAATTTATAAAAATAGTATGAAGACCTAAGCTTAATATTTATAAAAATGGAAATGGAGTTTCTTAAAATGTTTATCATGCCCTGTCAAGATTGGAGCTGGATATCTTCACCGTGTAGATACAGAATTGTTTTTTCAGGATCACTGCGTGATTACGTATTTTCTCATTGGAAGCTAGAGTGAGAAAGTCCCTTCTGCTGACTGAGTCTCCGTAGTGTTCCTTTGCCAGCTGTCCAAGAGCGGAGTTATTAAGTTTAAAAACTAGACACTCCTACAAAAGGTGTGAAGCTGTCTCTCTTTCTGAACTTCAGAAATAACAATTAGGGGTATTTGTTAGATAATTGGATACCTCCAGTGTTCCTGTCCCTACTCCAAATATAAACCATTTCTCAGATGTTGCAAGGAAATTTTTTGTGTAGTCTGAGGAGCGGAGACATGAATAAATGCTAGTTAGGTTGATTGACTTATTTAGCTCTTCTTTAGGAAGAAAGCTTGCACAAAAAGGTAAAGGTAACCACATTCCAATGATGACTTCTTTGATAATGTCAGTTTTTTTTCATAAAAATGTGAATATCCATCTTAGTCTTGCGAGAACATGAACCGGGTCCATTGTCCTCATTCAAAATCCATGGAATAATAAAAGTCTTCAAAAACTCACAGTATCTATCGGACCCTACCTGTTCTTTCGAGTTAAAAGAGAAGTGGCATCACTGATCCGTTGCTCCCCAGGACACCCAAGGTCACAGTGGATGACAGAAATTTGGTCTTGATGAGTTGAGGAAAGGTGGACTTGTCATAGGACAGCTACCTATCATTTTGTCGGTTGTATGCCTGGTCCACGGTCCAGTTTTTCTCGTCACTGAAAAAGATTATCCTTCCTCCATGAAATTTGTTGAGTAATTTTTTTCTCCGTCATTTTCAACCTCATGGCCTCGGTAAGGATATGATGGGTGGAAAGCCTCTAAGAAGTCATCCCTAAATCCATGATGGCCCTGCAAATAGTAGAGATGCTCATATTCATCTTCTTGGCTAAGGTTGACATGAATGCCCTAGGAGATACCTCCGCCGACTTCTTCAGCCCTTTCCCGAACCTCGTGGTTCTCTTTCGATTACTTCTAGGACTGTGGGTCTTCCACTGAACCTTGTTCTCCTCCTTCCACCCCTTGAGCACCCGGTAAACAGTGGACATAAGGTTGCCTTCATTATAGCAAGAAGGTCGTTCCCTCTGTCAGTGAGTACAAACATAAAAACCTTCTTAGGCGCTCTATTGTTATTTTTTGTCTGATAACATTCAAAATGGACTGAATCGAAAGATAATTACATAACTTCTCCAAGGGTATATTTAAATGATATATACATGCTCTCTTTATTTATGTGTACACAGTTAAAGTCAGTCCCAATTGATCTGTCCTGTATTTTCTATAAAAATAATAGGCATGTCCTAGGCAATTATTTAAGGGGTTTTAAGTTATCCTTTTTTTTTTTTTTTTTTTGGGGGAGGTCATTGTAATATGGGCGCATATTTGTGACTATCATTTATATAGTATATGCATTTCTTGATGTCTTTTTGTTTAAGAAGATATCTTTTTGACCGACCTACTTTTAAAAAAAAATCCCCTTATATCTTAATCTCCTTTTTCCCTCTCCTTCTTATTAATGAGTACATTTTAACAGTTTATAAATTGTTTTATTTCGCTAGAACCTTTTTTTTTTACATATTTTGAAAATTGCTTTGATTGTAAAGCAATGTTTCAAAGTTCAGAGGTTCGAAACCCAGAATGAACGGGTACATCACTAATGTGAACATACATACCTATGTAAAGGATGAAAAAAAAACGAATAAGAAGAAGTGAAAGAAAACAGTAAAACTAAGTTAATCTAAAGAGATTTTATGTTGTTCTTGTTCAAAAGATATGTTGGAAAAAAAAATGAACAGAATGAGAGGAACGAAAATGAAGCATATTGAACTAATTGAATTAGTCTGAAGGAGGAAAAGGGGGAGGGGGGTATTATAAACATTGATGATGATGATGGAAAATTAATTTTCTTTATTATTATTTATTTTCTTACTTAAATTTGTTTTTTGTTGTGTTAAAGGATTAAACATATGTAGTTTTTTTTTTTTTAGTCGATGAAGAATACTCTTCAACATACGAAACTATTTTTTGTTCAGTTTGAAGAAAAAATATAATCTATGGATCAGGCATTTTTCTTTTCCTGTATGAGTCAATTTTTTTTTTTTTCTGTGTACATTCTATAAATACATAGCAAGATTTGTCTGTCCATTTATTTGCTAGCTTGATTGGTTGTCAGAAAATAACTCCATTTAATAATAGCTGTAATTAAAAAAAGAAAAAGAAAATATCGAGGGGTTAGTCTAAAAGTGACGAAATTGGCTATTTTCTTCATTTGACCTTTGTTAATTAGAAGTTTGTTTATTGGATACTGAATGGGTTTTGATGGTTGCTTCTTTTATTCCTCTATAAGTTATGATAATCAACAACAGTCAATAAATAAGCCACAGACACAAAAAGTCAAAATGTGAAAAATTGACTGAAGTATAAATTTTATACTGGTTGAATGTCTATATATATAGTTACTTCGATTTTGCTGCAATTTTTATATTTTATGGGTTGTACCATGCCCCTAGTACAAAATTGACCGCTTACATATGTCAATTTAGAAGAGTAGATTGTTGGCAACCTAGCAGTTACGTTCCTTTCCACTGCTATATTGAGTTCAAAAAATTTACGATCATAAATATATATCTTCAAAAATATGTTCTGTTTTACTTTGAAAGTCAGATCAAGATATCAATTGTAAAAATATGGTTTTGTTAGTTCCGTCTCTTTTTCATTAACCTCACGATATATTCAATAAAATACTGAATTGGTTAGGTAACGAGCATGTGTGGGTAAAGGACAGTCTCTGAGCTCTCTAGACACTAAAGTACTCCCTAGCTGATCACAACATATTTGAAAATAAAAAACAAACTCATTAAATTACTCTTGAGGACAGAAAACATATGCACTGATAAAAGTATTGAATAGCTACGTGTGTTTGTTCTTGAAATACGGCGAGTAACACAAAGATCTTCTAGATCACTGGTTCTTAATCTGGTTGGAGCTACTGAATTCCGCAAGTTTCGTATGAATATTCAACGAACCCTTTTTAATTGGTCAAGGGGAGCAAGTCATCACAAATCATGTGTGTTTTAGCATTCTATTACAAATTTTAATTCCAACAATTATTTTTTACAAAAATTACAACTCACTATTTACCACGACTATCTTTTTTAGTGGGTTTGTCTACAAAGACTACTAACGAGGTATGTATATAAATATAAGTTATGCACTAGTGAATGTATGTGTATAAAGTATATATAAGAAAAAGGACTAAATTGTTGGGAATTAGGAGAGAAATGACACTCAAGTGAGAAATGACGTCGATAGAATTTCACGGATCTTATTTTGTTTTTTAATATCCGAGGAAATAAAGCCTCAAGCAACAATAATTCAAATCATTTTTTATATGAATGTGTGGCATTTAGGTATATTAAAGTTGTATCTATCACATAACTCACTTACGCAAAAATGTATACTTGATTTGGCTGTCAGCTGCCGATATTTCTGTTTCTTTTTCCCTTAATCAGTGTTTTGAATGAGTTGAATTCGAATTACGTCATGTTTAACTGTGAATAATTTCTAACAATAATCAAATAATAATTTTCAAGTGGCTAACTACCACCTGATTTTGGTGACAATTCACTATGAAAGAAGACAACGTGTAATCTGTAAAATAAGGATTACACAAGAGAAGGATAGAAACGAGGAAAAACTATTTTTCACGGTATTATATAGTAGTTTATTTTCTTCTTTTCAATAACTTTATATACTTACTATGAGTGATGAAAATTGTGTGTATTATGGGCAAAAAAAGAAACCGAAATCAACATGGTAACCCTGACAATTTGAAGAATGTTTTGTAGGAGAGCAACGAAACTGTTATGACGCTTCATTAGATCAGCTAAAATCAGCTGTGAAAAGGCAAGAGATGAAAATAAATAGGAACATAGGCAAGAATTACAACGATATTGATCCTTAATTCTACTCTGAGTCCAACAAGGTGTTACACTTATAACTACTCAACAAATCCTCAAGGCTTCTTTTCGTCTTTTATGTGCACATTCGAATGTTCAATCAGGTTTTGAATGTTGTAGAAAAGGAAATTTACAGCTCTGGAGTTGAATAATAATGACAACATCTGAGCAAAAGAAAATTCATTCTTCAGATTACCAACTCCAAAAAACGGGCAAATTTTAAAATACTCTGAAATTGTCGTAAAATGTAAAACAGGTGGTCTGGTTAAAAAAAGAAATATCATTTGAACTTAGCTTTTTTGTCGAATTTCAAGGATGGAAAAATAAATAAAAGGCATCAAAAAAATTAAAGCTGATTAGACTTTTCTTTCCTCCGCTCAACTCTGCACTTAAATGTGAACAACTCGACCTTTTGAAGCTGACGATCGACGGAAGTGGTCAGCATTGGTGAATGGAAGACATCATCAAGATAGTGCCAGGCCACACACATATTTGATGACGTGCTAGAAGCTCCAGGATCTCGGGTGGGAAGTTTTTATGTTTTACACTCTGGGTCTTGCACCAAGTGACTACTACCTGTTCTTGTCTATGGCCAACGTGTTTGGTGGACTAAATTTGGCTTTAATAAAGGCTTGTGAAAATTGGTTGTCCAAGTTTTTTTTTAAATAAGAACAAGGGCTCCTTTGACGAGGACATTATGAAATTGGATTGTCGCTGGAAAAAAGTTATTGTACAGAAAAAGTCAGACTGTTTTGAATTGGATTATTGTAGCAGTTCTGATAAAGCACTAAAATAAAGCGAAAAATACGAAATTACCTTTCCCCCAACCTATTATAATAACAAAGAAAAATGTATATTTTGTTATCGTAACATTGTAAACATAATTTCTGAGAAAATGCTCTCTTTGTTTTCATATTTATTCTTCTTTTTTATAGAAAAGAAGAATCATGTTCAGAAAACGTTAAAAGTGATAACTTGTATAAGAAAGATTGAACTACTAATCAAAGGAACATAGAAAAATTGAATGGTACATAATAAAACATTTTGATTTATATACAGGGAGTGGGGATTAAATTGTTGCCAAAATATTTTTCTACAAAAAACAACACAAAATATACATGTTTTAACTTTTTTATTGAAAATTAAAACTATGACGAGCATATAGGTATAGAGTAGCTATTTATTCGATATAATCACCGTTGGCATCAATAACGGCCTCTGAACCCGCCGCAGGCTGTTCTGACCATCTCATTGTCCATGTTGCCGAATACCTCCTTGATGGAGTCCATCAGGTTGGCCTTGGTGCTATGGGGATATCTGTTGGTATGTCTCTCGACATAGCCCCAGACTAAATAGTCCAAAGGATTAAGGTCGGGAGAGTTAGGAGGCCACAAATCCTTGGTTACGACGTCATAACAGTTCTCGGTTAACCACTGCATGGAGATTTTGGACACATGGCAGAGTGCTGAGTCCTGTTGCCACACCCAGGGCCTGCCTCCGGCCTTCATGGACCTGGTAGGGTCATCCTCAACCATCTTCTTCACCTTGTCGACAAAGTCGGTGTCCCTGACCTTCCTGTCGGCAATCTCCTCCTTGGGTGCCCTCTTCATGATGGCATCAACATCCCAGGTGTCCTCTAGCTTCTTACAGATACGCTGAACAGTCCGTAAATTCACTCCTAAGGTTGAAACGATCGTTGAATTGGAGATTTCACCTCCATTATTAACCAATGCCATGACTACGGCGGACCTCGAAAGCTCCTCGTTCCACTTATAGGTCTTTATCTCCTCATATGATGCGGCATGATGCTAACTGAACTACGTATTGTCAGCTGACGAGAATAGCTTTCCTATTTGGAAATCGGTTTTTTATTTGATAATGTCGTCTTCAAGTTATAAAGGTTTAAATTAGGCGACACTTTGATCCCCGCTCCCTGTACTTTAACATTATTATAAGTTTAATATTTATTATAAATTAATAATGTTGTTTCACCATTTTTTTAAGTCATTTATATTTGTTTACTTGTTACAAATCATCATCGATCTTATTATTGATATAATTTCTCGAAAAGATTTCAAAATATCCTAATTTAAAAAACATATATATGAATTATTCACTTTGTGTAGTTATGTTTGTTATAACGACATATGTATTTTATTTTTTGTTTTTTCTCTCTTGTTAGTATATCCTATGCTGAAAATATAAGGGGAAATATATTTTTATAAAGTCATGTGATTAAAATATTAATTTTGACAGCTAAGCATATTTTATATTAATAACAACAAATTGTTTAGTGTATATTCTAAAAGTCAAATAATATTGATCATATATAATTTATACAGTGAAAAAAATAATACTTGAACCCAACCCGATTTTGTAAACATGGTCACTGACAGAGAAAAAAATGGGTTATAAGTTTAATCGTTATAAGTTTAATACAAGTGTAGAGACTTGAAGCTTCCACACTTGTATTAAACTAATTTGTAAGGTAAGTAGAATTGTCTATAATTGTGTGGATAACCAAGCATATATCTCAAGAACCTTCTACTCTTGAATTTATTAAATTGGACGAGAAATATCATCGCAGCAAGACTCAAGGGTTAGGGCATCGACTCTTCGTTTCGCGGATAACACTCCAACTTAAATAACCGAGATGATTGGAATGGCTTGTAAGACAATCGACAATGTTAAGAAGAGGCTAATCCATAAAAAAGATGGAGGGCTCCAAAAAAATATCATCATAAATGCGGATACCCTCATGGACGGCCTTGATGTAACAAGGTTACAGGCTCATACAAGCATATGTACCGACACTTTCCAGGCCAACCTACTCCCCTGGGTACATGTAAATTTACCTGGTTCTAACATTGTATTTCAGCAAGATGGGCCCCGCTAAAACTGCGTAAAATACTCAGAGATTCGTATTTAAAAGATTGCGCTCTGGAACAAAAGAATGTGACCACCATACAGTGCAGATATAAATTCCCTTGACTTTTATTTCCAGTTGTACATCGACAATAGGGTCTGTAGTATCCATCAGCCCAACGTTGAAGCCATGAAGGGCTCTGTCGACGAAAAGTGGGCTGCTATGGACCCTAACTTCATTCTCTATACTTGCAGTACCTTTTGTAATAGGTTTGTCGCAACGTGTGAAGCTAATGGCTTATACTTAGTGTTGACATATTTGTAAGGAAAAGTTTAGAAATTAGAAAAGGAAAATCTTCTTATTTTATCAATGCGTAATAGATCGTGGTAGTTTGAACTTCTTCTTCTGAAGTGACCATTCTCGCCTATCTTTGGTGTTAATTGTTTGAAAAATGCATAATGGAATAAATAACTAATGGGCTGAAAGGTCCCGGGCTTGACAATCAAAACAATTTTTTTTTCCCTTCAAAATTGACTTTTTTTTAAATTATTAATAGCACTTTGCAATCCATTACTTATTTTGAACGGTATTTTTTATATATTCAAGAACTGTAACTAATTAAAACACAAAGTTGTTTTATCGTTTGTTTTTAAATAACAAAAGTAATAACACTTTGCAGAATTAGTCACTAACTGAAGAACAATGTCATGACATTTTGGCAGCTGTCTTTTTGGGGCTTGGTGCTAACTGAAAATGATTTGAATTAAAAATATATAGCGCCATCTATGTGTGAAGCCTGGGACTTTTCCGCCATGTATTATATAGTAATTAAATATAATTATGATTTTTTTCCTTAACTATTGCCATTTTAAATGCAGAAGGTTCTCCTTTTTTTAAAGTAGTTGTATTTTCTCCCCAAAAGTCATAGAACATAGAGCTGATATGGACAAGGGTACAGAAGTACCATATGTTTTGCTCCCCCCTTCTATTCTAGGTTTTTTTCTTTTTTTTTTTTTTTTCATTATAAAATGTCAAATTATACTTATACTTAATTAGCACAACTCCATCCCAACAATTAAAGACGTATTAAAAAAAGGAACAATTAAATCATTTCAATATAACTGCTACATTTTTTTTTTAAGCTAAATTAACATTAATAAAATAGTAAAATTTTGTACTTAAAAAAATAGATGGTCTTTACTTTGATCCTATAAGTTTTATTGTACAATCATTTGAGTATTATTCTCGTATAATTATATAAATATTTTTAATAGAGATATGAAAGTATTTTATATACATATGCATAAAAATAGTTAATTGTGATTTTCTTTTTAAGCTTTAAAAACGTACATCAAAATCGAAAAAAAATAATACTTGATCATATTATCTTGCCTGTTCTTTATCTTGATATTATACACCTCTTCACATTCCTTTTGAAAATGAATTAATCTACTTTTAGAACCCGGTAATACGATTATATTATTTATTTTATATTCGATTGAATTAGTAACCTAAATAAACCATGCTTCTAAAGTTAATTTATTCGATAAAAAGCGTAATTAGAGGACGAATTACTACTTTTGACTAGGGGCTGTGATATAGTGCGGGTGACACCCTCCCAAGGAGGATTTTAGCGGGGAAGAATGAGTAATAAGTTTGAAATTTATAGACTATCGTCTCATTGACGTAAAAACAAACTGAAAGCAAGGCCTTCTGGAAAAAATATATATATAATTTTTCCTATAAAATACACATTACAGCATGGTGACCCAAAACTTGCAGTATTATTCTATGATGATTTTTTTTTTCGCCGTTGTTTTTAAGCAAATGGACAGCTGAATGAAAAATAAACAATAATAGTTTTCATCCCAAGTTTTATTTATGTGTAAAAATGTCGGTGAAACGACAAAAAAAAGGGAATACATTTACGATATCAGGGGTTATTATCCTTCAGATACCGTTTGCATCTCCATCCAGCCTACAACATCAAAAGTCGATTATACCCCATACAGCAAAAAATAACCAAAACTTCTGCATCAATGATAAGTCTGACTGATGGCCTACCTCCATCCCTGACCTCAACCACCTATACTTTTCAGTTTAGGGTGTCTTGGAGAAGGATTAGAAGCTATTATTACTTGTGATGTATTTAAACATATTACATATTGGATTTTAATTTTCTTTATTTAATTTATTCAAAATCATGTTTTTCGTTATTACCTCTGACATCAAAAGTTGAGTTCATGGTTCGTTTGTTTTTTACGGCTAAAGGTAAAGATAAGTTTTGATCTAACTTGATAAAAAGATTATATGTATATATATTTTTTTTAATGTTCCATTAATTGGGTAGATAGAGTTACAGTGATTAAGTAAACATTATATTTTACATTTACTCCGTCTAACGTAGGAATCATTTTGGTGAAATCCATATATATAAAGTATATTTTTTTAATCTAGGAATGACCTAGGCACAAGCCTACGCATATTAGCTTCTACCAATCGTGTTGACGATGAGCTCCGACGATTCCATAAGATTACATATGTTCATGTAAGACCAGATTAAATGGTCAAAAATTATGTTGCATAAAATGTTAAAAATATAAAGTTGACGATAAATTTGGAACATATTGAGTACAGGGCTCATACGGGTGTTCTTATGTTGTAGTCTTAATATAGATGATTTATATAGCATAAAATTTAATTTGGGGAAAATGACCATTTGTGGAAGTTTGCACTCTACGTTCAATAGATTAAAAATGAAGCTATTTCGATGAAAGGGGTTTATTTTAGGGGGGATAATCGGAAAATTTGATTAAAAATATTGAAAACTTATGTTTTAAAAATTTTTAAACATTAACTTTATCAAATTTTTACAAATGGACACAATAAACCCCTTATATCCCCTACAGATGAAGAAGCAACAAAGGACCATCCATCGATCTGTACATAAAAACAAAGTATTTATGTTATCTTTTGAACACACTAACTTATTTTATAGTATATAACAACAATTGACCATGATATTTGCAATTATAACAAAAGAAAACTTTTTTACCTGTTTTGCAAATTTATAGGATTTGGCTTTTCATTTAGTTTTTTGTTTCACACGAATGTTCACAGTTACTTTTTATTTATTTTTCACTGAGTGACAATGATATAATTTCAGTCCCGTATCTAGACATACATATATCCAAGGATGGACACTTCAAATTCCAGGCGAAGCCAGGGCCGTGAGTAGAATTTTTTTTTTTAAACTGGTTGACTAGCTTGAGATTACATTTTTATTTATGTATTATTAAAATCTTTTAAAGATCTCTTTTATCGGAGCCCTAAATTTGAAATTTTAATTCTGTGTGTGTTTGTTTTTTTTTGTTTTTGTTTTTAAAGATATATTTAATACTTATGTTATTATTACAACGCTCACTAGCCACCGATTTATAAGTATCAATTTAAGATATACAATTGTTAAAGCCATTTATTTAAAATGTAGTCGAAAATTATGTAGTCTTTGTAAAATAAAATTTAAAAAACGTTTTTATTTCATGTATATTTCCGTTGTGATGGGCCTTACGTATCGTTTTGGACTGCTACAGATTCCTCATGCCCCCCCCCCTCCCTTCATAATGACGGTACTACATATATCATAATGTTATCCAAGAAAGAGGATTTTACTATTATGGCCAAAAGTTTTGTTAACATAGAGGACTGAAAATTTTACTTAGACGTTCAATTTGACAACTCTAGATGCCATATATTTTTCAGAATATCTTTATAATATAATTTTTCTTGAAAATGTCCACAAAACTGGTTCTTACCTTTAATTTTCAAATTGTTGGGGAGAAGTAGTTAAAAAAATCCTTTTGTTAAAGAAATATAAGGTTAGACCTATACTTCTAATGTTATGAGGTTTCGCATAGCCTTTGAGGTTGTAAACTTTTCTATGAAAAAAATTAAAGGTTCACTAAAAATGGGCAACGTTATCCAAAATAAAGCATTTCATAAAAATAACTATTTTTAAATTAATAAATCATCTTCCAAAAGTCTTATGAAGTGCTATGTTCAGTATGAGTACCACACCAATTAGAGCTCCATAAAATAATTATTACATGGAATTGATGTTGGGTCATTAAAAACAGATAAACTGTTTCGCTATATATTATCTTTCATGGGCTGTATTATTGGTTGCAATTTGGTAACAAACAACGACAATAGAGGTAAAAGGCAAGGAATTCCCGATATTTTACACACCCATCACTCTTCAAAAGAGGTAGAAGACATTTTTAATTGTTCTGCTGAGTTTTTTCGTAACGTTAGGAGACTCATTCAAAATATATTCTCCCTTAACCCAGCATTTTTTGCTTCGCAACATAAAGCTGTATAAATCAATCAAAGCACTCATCTTCAATCTGCTTCTTTCCCACTAACTTGACTCATTCAAATTCTATGGTAATTAGCTTTGTAAGGTAATTTTCTATCAGCTCCATGAGTTTCTTTAAAGAATTTTTATAACTAAATGCTCTAAACGTTATTTCTACCACTTCACAGTGCCGTTCATCTCTTCTGATAGACTCTTCACGAGTTTGCCTTTGCTCTTTTATCAAGATCATCATCATCATCATCGTCGGATCATCCTTCTTATTTTCCTCGACCAATGTTAGATTCCCTTCTAACATTTTGACCTTCTTTATCAAACCTCAATTTGCTTCTTCTAATTTACCCTTCGTATGCATTCTTGAATCTTACGGCTAACTCGATCTTCAAAATCCTTTTGTTACGTTTAGAACAATTCAATAATGATGATGACTGATCATTACACTATTTAAAAAACTATAATATGAGCTAACACTCTAATGATAATTACATTTAATATACAATCTCATGGTCAATCCATTATTAATAATCATTCTCCTCTCCCAGTACCTAGTACAAGAGAGAACAACTTTCTAACTGGTTTAAGAAACTACTTAAACCCCAACACTAATTAATAGTGGTTTCTTCAGGAAAACAAAAAGCGGAGGACACAATAAGATTGTCATCGATGACTTCTAGAAAAGGTACGGTCTTTGAAATTGAAGCCAAGGAGTACCAGGAGTTGATGAAAGAGGTGGTGAGGCCCTGGTTTGGTGACAACTACCCCGAAGGGGATTACTATTGGTAAAAAGACTCAGCAACTGGCCATAAGCTTATAACAACCCATTAGTACAAGAAAAACCTCGGCAATTTCCGGCCTCTAAACTTGTAGCCCCTTCTTCACGGGACTGCTCGCCATTGGACCATGTAGTATGGGGATTTTTGGATATTAGGGTCTGCAATGTGTCCAACCACAATGAAGATTCCCTAAAAGTGTCCATTGAGAAGGAGTGGGCTGATATGTCCAATGGCTACGGCATCCTGGTGTGAAAGGCCTTCAGGCCCAGACTGGAGACCACAGTGGCTGCAGAAGTGGGACATTGTGATAAATTTGTTCATATAACAAGTTATGATTAAAATAAAAAATACTCGTGATTCTGCGTAATGTTATTCTTGATTAAGTTATTTTTAATCTTGCTATCAAAAACAGTACGATGAACTACCAAGAGGAAAAATAGAGGAGTAAATATATTTTATATTAATAAAACAAAGTTTGTCTGTTGTCGACGCTTAATAACTTCAAACAATGGAAATTGCTTCTGATAATGTTATACATAAAGGGTCAAACAATTGAATGATCTACTTTGTATATCATTTTTTATAAGAAAAAATCATTTTATGAGGAAATAACAGAAAAAGTGGTTAAAGATTCATATATGAAAAGTTATTCATTATAAAATGACCTCTAACCATTTATCAATATATTGTAGCTCAACATATGAATCATTTGTATGAGTAGGAACATTTATTGAGCATGTTTAATATCAGAGTCTAATATGTAACCATGAAAATTTATATCGCTGTTTTTTTTTTTTTTTTTTCATTTTATATATGCTAAAATAGTTGATTTGTTCTTAAAAATTGCAAAAAAAAACATTCAACAATAGATTCATCATAAACCCATTTAAATAAAAATGAAATCTTTTTTTTTTGCAAAAAACATATATTACCAAAAACAAGGGTGTAAATAATGGAGTTAACACAATCATTTATTGGAACGGAAATCTTTTATATATAGCCATCAATGCTTAAACAAGGAAAATATTAAATTAATAAGTAGAAATCATATTATTTTTAAAGGCAGAGAATGATGATTTTTTCATTATGGATACTAAAATAAAAAGTAATTTCAAGTGAATAAAGATAATAAAAACTAATATATATATATAGAAATAATTTGTAATTTGATTTAACAATAATAGAAATTTATTTCTTTATTTGAAAACCAATTTTTCTATTTTTTATTTAATTTCATGCCTTTAACTTTATGGAATAATTTGAAAAGTATTATTAATTCTTTTTTGTTAAATTATACAAGTATGAAATTTATTCACGAATCAAGAAATGAAGAGATAATAAAGAAATATGTCAAAGCGAATTAGACTCTTTTCTTAACTTTTCATTTATTATACCGGCCTTATAAAGTCATAGAATGTGAATAAATGAAAAATTAAGAGGTTTTTGAGCAAAGTTTCGGTTTGAACTTTTGGGTGTGATACTTTTATAAGTGAATTTGGCTTTTTATGTCAAATTAAATACTCTTTATTGGAAAATGGAAGTATAACAAAAAAGTTTACTGCTCTAGTTTGCAACGGGGACACCAACCCCATGAAAATGGTCATAGTCAGCAACTAGACTGTCTGGAGGGTCAGAAAATGGCTAAAAGCTGGAGATAACATAGAATTTTTTTTTGGTGCGGTTGACAAATTTAACTAGCTCAAGAAGCTGCCTGAGAGCGTCTTTTAAGCCAATCCAAGAACGAAAATGAATTTGTAATTTTAGAAAAAATGAAAAGTCCATGAGTCAAAAGCTGTAAAAAACTGTGGGAATACCCACAAGGCTTCAGAAACGACAATTACTTGGTAAGATTTAACAAATCACTCATCTCAAGTGCTGTAAACGCATCTTCATTATCTTAAACGTCAGAGTATCATACTATTAATGGCAAAATGATAGATAGTAAACCCTTGATAAATCCCAGGAAAACAGGATCCCGAAAGAGAAACACTTTTATTAACCCTCAGGACTGTCTGGATGCTGACTGAGAGCATGTTCATGACATTGGCATGTGACTGGCGCGGACTAGAACATCAGCCTCCCTTCTTTTGGCTTCCATTTTCCAACAAAACCAGCATTATGAATAATGATGTCAATCCGGAGTGCTTATAACTGCCATGTTAATTTTTAATTGGTAATATAAAGAAGGAATTTTCTTTTACTGAGCAGTTGTTATTATTATTTAATTTCTGAGTAGTGAAATCCTTTCCTAAATAGATTCAATTATATTCAAAACCTGACTGACCATTCGTGTGTGCTCATAAAAGAAAAAGTAAACCTTGTTGCAGTGTTATAATTGTATTTCCTAGACGGACTCAGAGTAGAATTGGAGTTTGACATCGAAGTAATTCTAGCAAATGGTCTTGTTTATATCCTTTTCTCCTTTATCTCTTGTAAGAGCTGATCTAATGAAACGTAATAAAAATTATTCTTTCTCTCCTCAAAAACATTCTTCAAATTGTCTGGGTTACCATGTTCACTTTCAGTTTTTTTTTGGTTTTCTTTTACATGCCCATTCTAACCTTGATTTCCATCATTGACCATGAGCATGCACTTGGTCAGCTACAAGACAATCTAGAGCAGGGGTGTCCAACATGTCCACCGACTGCATTGCAGCCATCTTAATTTTTAAGTGAGATCCACTACTTATTCTCACTTCAAGTATTATTTTTTTGAAAAATTATCGCTCTGGGTAAAAAAAATATTAGAAAATGGAGAAAAAAAAATGGGGAGGTCATTCCATCAAATTATAATTTTTTCAATGAATTAAAAAAAAAAACCTGCAGACACCCCTCAACAGTTTTGCCAGATTAGCTTTTTTGAAACAGTTCGTCTTAGAAAAATTAGAAATAAATATGTATTTAAATGCTTTGTTTTACAAAGCCATTTTTCATGAAATGTAAATGAAGATTTAGTGGCCTATTAAAGTATTTCAATTGACAATATGGCTTATTATATAGATTGGACATCCCTGGTCAAATGGATCTGTGAACGACTTTAAGCTAGAGACAATATTCCAGACAGTTCTCGAAATGTTCCATCAACCAAACTAACTCCAGAAGCTGTACCTTTAAAAAAGCCAATCTGAGAATGAAAAAGACTGAGCAAATAGAAAATTATATTTTGAATTTCATCTGACCTAAACACCTGACCTCTCTTCTAAAACTATCATGCTAAAAAGTTTGATGTTTACAAAAAATTCCTTCGAAGCCTTGTAACATTTTATTATAATAACAATTCTGGGACTTTTCGAAAGTCTGGTATATATGTACACTACTTAGATTTAAGTTCTTCGGCTTTCATATTAAATATCCTTTCCATGAAGGATGAGCCTTTAAAGAGGAAAAGAATGTCAACAACAAATTTTTTATGTTTTTTATTCTACTATATATGAGATAAAAGTGAAAAAGAGATGAGAAAATATCCCCATACTCTTTTTATTATTATCTGAATGCCTTTGTGAACAAGAGACCCTTGAAAATTCAAATAAGAAAAAGAGTGATATGTTTGTAAGAGTCTAGAGATAAGGTAAAAGCTCATTCATCAAGTTGATATCAAGGAAAGTGGATAAAATAATTCAAGTATCTGAATTGAATTTACTTTCCAAAGGACTGAGTAAGGCAAGGAAGATGGTGAAAGAATACGTACATAAATAGTCGGTTAACATAAAAACAAGCATAGATGATTTTTCTAAATAATTGAGGTAACTTTTGTATTTTGTTTTGTATTGACAACTTCTATCTACCAATTATTCTTTGTAACCCCTTACTTAAAATAGTCAAAATCCATCGTAAAAATAGACAAAAAA
Source organism: Lepeophtheirus salmonis (assembly GCF_016086655.4). Lineage (NCBI taxonomy): Eukaryota > Metazoa > Arthropoda > Copepoda > Siphonostomatoida > Caligidae > Lepeophtheirus > Lepeophtheirus salmonis. The sequence goes on from NC_052132.2 coordinate 17,739,469, forward strand.
TGGATTGATTGACCGATTTAGTATCATCCATAAGTCTCCTAAATCAAATAAAGGATTCAAACTATAATTGACAGCCTTGAGTATCTCAAATCATCCCACAAATTTGAATTCAATGTCAATAACGGACTGAAATATGTCTTTGAAATATTGATCAGTAATTATATATATATATAAATTTGTTTAAGATTAATTTTATGTTGACACAACCCCTACAAATAAATAATAATAGTATTTTTAGTGTTGTTGGAGCTTATTTTTTTAATTTTTAGATAGGTTGGATCTTTAAGGTCCCAAAACTTTCGAGTTAATCCAAAAATAACATTGGGATATTGAGAAATATTCAGACGTAGCTCAAGGGCCTTACAATTTTGAAAATTCAGACTTTTTGTAGAGGTAGCTGTGTATTTGATATCATCTTTGTACTACAGACCAGTGAAGTCGCTGACCCGTTTATCAAAAATATTTTGATTTTATCTTAAAGATATATGTTTATTAGTCTGTTTTTGGAGGTTACCACATATAGAATCCAAAATTGTCTAACAAATCCGTCTTAAATTTGTCAAGTAGTCGTATAAAATAACCAAGAATGTTCTTAAAATATTTTTTGGGGCCTCTCAAGTAATTAATAGCCCGTTTATGACTACAAAATTTCTTTTTTTTTTCTTCTCTTTTCCCTTTTCTCTCTGTATCTTTCTACAACCCTCTATCTTCTACCTTCATTCTTTGTTTCTATTCAGCTCTTCAACGCAGGCATCCTTTGCTAGTATGTATATAAAATAAACCTTTTTTTCCAATGTACTTAATTATATTGCACTGCTAATAATTTTTTATCCTAGGCCCCCCACCCCACCCTAAAAAAATTGAAGGAATCTAGTAACGCCCCTCCTACACATCATAGAGTTTTATTATAATAACAAATTTATTCAAGTAAAGCTTTTCTAAAAACATTTATATATTTTTATTCATTTTTTTTTTTTTTTGTGTTTATCTCTTTAAAAATATGATTGTTGTAGTTAAATTAGTCATAGCGTATCACAGTCAAAAAATCTGATGGATATATACCAAAATTTGCAAAGGCATATACTTTTTACGTAAGTAAACTAAACAGTTCTAATTTTGGTTACTATGACCTTGGTGACCTTTATGCTAAACTTCATTTGAGAAATAGCTGTCTATATAACCAAATTTCGTACATAAAAATAAAAATTCATAAAAAATGAACAGTTTACAAAGATAATTTTGTAGGAACCATTATTATAAAGAAATGACATCAGAACTGATTTGAGGCAAAGGCAGTGAAGGACTAAACAAATATATTTAAAATAGGTGAAGTAAAAAGTTTTGAAGTTTTTTTTTTGCTTTATTTTGACAATAAAATTAACATAGTTAGGATTCTCCGATTTAGAAACTTTGGAACCAAACGGTTTTTTTGGATTATTTTAAGTTCCTAGTAATAAGTGCTGACATGCTGGTCCAACTCGACGATTTCCATTATTTTATCGACATTTTTGATTCATATTAACAAAACAGAATCGTTGGAACTACTGCTTTCCTTCCACCTTCGATTCTGTATTGCTTCCATAAAAAGCAACAAATATATACATGTATATATCCGCCTTCTACGACTTGTCCGTAGTGATACTGAAAATTGTATCGAATTTTATCAATTTTTACTCCCATTTTGGATCTCTGAAACACACAACGAGCTTCAACAAACCCAAAACTGTATATGAACTTTTTCTAAGTGATTGCTTGACCTTTAAACATACCTTAAGCTTTTTTTTTTATGATATGCATTAATGGTGGGATATAACATTTAGGAAAAAACACTCCGAACTGTCTACTTAACTTAACATACATGGTTGTTCAGACCCGCCTTGACAAAATCTATTAAACCATTGTTCAAAAATTTGACATTTTAAGGGAAAAGTTTAATAATATTTAATTTTATATATTTGAAAAAGTACAAAAAATATAAGAAATATATTTTTAAAACCTCATTCCCTTGTCGATTACTGCAGGGAGCCCTTTTTGAAATGATTGACATGATATAATCACTAAGGAATCAGGTAGTGCGTCCCATTCCCGCGCAATGCTAGCTTTAAGAAGTTTAATATTTGGATGTCGTGGTGTTCCTACCTTAGGCTCTACATAACTTTGAAAGAAATAAATGAGAGGTCTAATATCTGGGCTTAAAGTAGGCCAAAAGCTCTTTGGCCAAAATTTCATATTCCACTGCAGTCACTCTTGAGTTTGTCTTCCGGTATATGCAGGAGCTCCTTCCTTCTGATAAATAATTTTCTTTTTTTGGACTCACGGGATATATAACAGGGAAGGACAACAGGCCCCGAAATTTATGATATTTAGATTTTTGGCTCATCCGAATACATGAAGAAAAACTAACGGAAGTTTGAAACCTTGACTTGAAATTCCACCCCATACCATCAACGAAGCTGCAAATTTAGACTTGATGACTGATATTAGATATGAGTGAACCTCATTACCTGGACCAGCTATGATTCTGTCATTTTGACGGTAGAACTTGTCATCCATATCAAACTTTTTCTCGTCCGAGGAGATAATTTCCGTGCGTCGCATAAAACTTTCAAACAAAATTCTACTTCGTTTCACACGGAGCACAGCCTTTGCCTTAGTTATGAACGACCGAAGCAGAAGCTTTAGGAATTGGATTTTAAGAAACTTGCGGATTATCTGGAGTACAGAGCTACGCCAAATATTATGTTCTGCTGCTAATTTATGAGCTAATCTTCTTGGGTTTGCATACATCTTGGCACGGATGGTCGAGACAACTTTGGGGGTCCTTGCAGTTCGCGGATTTGGGCGGCCGATCTTGATAACTATCTGTCTCTTCATACTGTTTGATAGCTATGTGGATGAATTGGCTGGAAAACATGCACCTAGGGAGTTTCTAATTTCCGGTGGGTCCATTCGTGTTTTATGGAGCTCAATTATTATTTCTCTTCGAGCATCCATCTTGACTGAATGAAAGCTAATTTCGGCATATCCCATTTTATAGTTGTTGGGAAGGGGGAAACATCAACCGATTACAGAAAATTTAGGTACCAAAAAAATAACACAGATTTGAATGACCCTTTATATATTTTGTTAACACTAAGTATCAAATGTAGTAAAGCTCTGTGTTAATTTAAGCATTTTGTGTAATTCTATACAAAAATGACTCTTTCTAAATTATTTTTTTCAAACTTAAAAGAAAACCCCAATTTTTACAAACAAAAAGTTTCAATGTTCCAAAAGTTATGGTCCTTTCAGCTACCCTTAGTAGTGTGTATCTAATTTTAAATCTTCAATATTCTTTGAACGCAAATAACTCAAGAATTAATTTTGCAAGAGTAATATAATTGATCTCTTCTTATCTCTTGTCATTCAAGATTTTTTTTAGTTTTGTCGAATAGTCCAGACTGGGTAATTGGAACAAACTCTGGCACCATTAATGGAAGGTTAAAATCGTTTTTTACTTCATACATTCATATAAATAGAAATTTTGACGAGTATGAGTTGAAATATAATGTAATGTTAGTAATACCAACGGTTTCAAATGGTACCATACGGACTGTTTCAAATTTTTTCATCAATTGTCTACGAGGTGAACCATTAAATCTGAATATATTGAATAAAAAACTTTAACTAGACATAATTTATTAATTAAAAATAGAATACCAACAAAATGAATACTATTAATAGCTGTGTGTCTGAACTCTCTTAATCTTTATTGTAGTCGTCCTAAGCGCAATGATAGCTTCTAGGAGGTGGAAGGCTTTGCACTTACTACGGATGTAGTTATGGTGTCCCAGTGATGGCTGACAGTGGCTCTGAGAGCCTCAGTGTTTGTATGACGGACACACTGGACTTGCCCTAAACATTCACACAAAAGGTGCAGTCGAGGAGGTTGGCATCAGGCCTGTAGGTGGGTTAAAAAATCAAAAAAAAAATTCAAAAGAGGCTTGTAACGGAGGAGATGAGTTTCTTTCATTGCTGGTGTCAAAAGTAGCCTCTCCGCCCTTACAAGGATCTTTCCACCTGCTTTTTCATTGTTCTCTGGACAATATAGTGTAAAATTCTCGAGATATCTCCCATGGCCCCTCTAAATTTGAGGGGAGCCACCTGGGATGTTTTCTTCCACTCCTCCGCGTCCAAGTTAGTCTTTTTGACATAACCCACCTTCCTTTACATCGTTTCGGACAGGCGTAGGCGGTGGTCCTGGAGACGCCCAATAGCTTCAAACTTCCAGTTTGGTTTTTCAGGGTGTTTGGTTGGTTTGTCGATTGATCACGCACCACACACAAAAAAATCCATCAAATTCATATTTTACGAGTTGAAATCGTCAAAACTGTTACTTTGACATCAGTCGCATTGTTGTTACCTCAAAACACGTTTAGGGGCCTCCAATTCCTTCTAACTATACAAAGGAACCTTTTACTGAGTCACAGACTTTGATCAATTTTTATCTTGTTTCTCCTGGGATGGATTCCAAGAAAACTGCTTGTCTTTTTGAAAATAAGTAAGACTACTAATTTGTCAATTAATTTCATTTTTTCCAACTGGTGCAATTTTGAACAACCTATCTAACAAAAAAAAATCAGCATAAGTACATATGTTTGTCCAAGAGAGTGCAACAAAGTGGTAGAATACAATGATTTTTTTACATATCGATTGTATTTGTTTGAAGAAGTTAAATAGGTTAAAATTTACAGTTAAATCCCTAAGCATCAGTTAATTAGCACGGTCAGTCAAAAGATAATAAAAATACTCGATAGTAGTTTATCACATTTCATAAAAAATGATCTGGTAGAAAATAAATGAATAAAAATTATCAAAATTATACACTAAAAAATTAGAATTGAGACAAATAGTAAATAGTGAGAAAATATTAGCTTGCCACTCAATCTGTGGATTTGTTGAAAAGTCAATTAGCACTGTTTGATAGATCTTGGATAGTATTCTTGAGAGCAGAGATAATCTTTCTCCCACAAGAAATCTAGATCTTTTGATAAAGGGTAAATAAATCCTACAAAATAACTTATTAAGCCAGGACTCTTCTTCTTCAATTGCCCTCTCAGCGAGCCAGGTAATAGCTGTTACCTTATATTGTACGTTAGGAATAATTAGGAAATTATAGAGGTCAGCCCTCTTTAGAAGATTGAAACTTCTCCATTGGTAAATGAATGAATCCACATACTTTTTTAGGAATGCCCAGTTTGAATAAGAGGCACCTTTTGTATTCCATATAACTCCCCATATTTCCATTGTTTTCTTAAATCAACACCAGGTAATTTGAATATCCTTTTTTAATAGTAGATTTTCAAACCCGACCTCATTTCATACTTCTTGAAGTAATTTAAAATCCCTTGAATTCGTTTAGTTAATTGAGCGTCAGACTTAGCTTCTAACATCAATGTGACGTTGTCGGCATTATTATTAATTATATATGTCTTGAGGTCCCAAAATCCACTCTGAACCCCTTGAATTTCTTAATAATCGAATCTCCAATATCTTTTAATGCAGTGACGAATAATAGGGGGGGCTGAAGGACAGCCTTGAAGGCGACTCAATGTATAGCTTGTGCTCCAAGTATGTATTTATACATAAATTCTGAATATTTGCAAAAAATCTACATTGTAAATTAAGTGAGAAAAGCTGTAGACCAAAACATGACGAAATACGACTAACACAACGTCAAAAGGAATTAGTTTAATTTTATATAACTACAAAAAAAAACGCATGACTTGATCATCAAGATCAAACAGGAATTGTTTTTGGAAAAAAAAGGATAGGTCTTATTTTAAGTTTATCATGTTGAATAACATATTTGGTACAATGACGGAATATATATTTATATATTGTATATATTACTCTACACAATATAAAGGTTACCAAGTTGTAGAACACTCACATCCCAAGTATTTGTAATGGTATGTAAGCCTATTATCTTCCATATTCATATGACAATAAACTAGATTCTCAATTATTCAAGGGTGTGTTTTAACATCATGAGTAACGTTACAATTTGCCAATCATACAAATAACTTTTGAACCTATATAGCACAGGAAACAACTTTTAAATACTTATTGAGTTAGATTAAGATAATAGAGTGCTTACACTGATACCATAGATTACATCCTAATTGTAGAAGACGCCATCTTGGGAGCTCATAGATAATACCTGTACTGAAATAAAATGAACAAATACCCAACAAACCTAAATGAATCTTCATCAAATGACTTTAAGAATAAAAAAAAGAGTTCATTCCGACAATTACTATTATTGGATCTGAATGATTAACACTCACATCTATGTTACCAAGAGGTCCATTAAAATCTAAACTCTTTCAATAATAAAACTTCAACAAGTGTAATTTATTGCAACAAAATTAAAACTATAAGTAGATGAGTGTCTGATCTCTCGAATCCTTAATATAGCTGCCCATAGTAGCAATGGTGGCTTCCAGGAGGCGTGTAGACACCCGTTGCAAATGTAGCCCTCTGTCAGGGGGTCCCAGTAGCTTTAAGGGTCTCGATGTTTAAGCTATGGTTATTGCAGACATACAACCAAAAGCTGTGGTCAAGGGGGTTAGCATTAGGGCTGTAGCGTGGCCCAAATTGTCAAAAAAGAGTTCAAAAGACTCATTCAATAGAGTTTTGCAACAGAAGAGATGCGTTTTTTTCATTGCATGTCTCAAAAGAGGTCTCTCCACTCTTACAAGGTTCTTTCTTACCACTTTTTTGGTAGTTCTCTGGAAATTCTGGTGTAAACCCTCTTGGACTTGATGGGATTGGCCTGGTCTGTTTTCTTTAACTCCTCTGGGTCAAGTTTGATCTTTCTGACAGAACACTTCTTCTTTTCCAACGTTTCATAATTGTTGACGGCGTAGACGGTGGTCCAAAAGGCATCTAACTGTATGTTGCGTGTGAATGGAAATTTGTCAGCCACATATATGTAAATGTCATTTTCTGGGTTTGTACGTGAGCTAGAGAGCTCAAGTTTGTTTATTTTGTAACTAATTACTTATGTATTAATATATCAAAATATTAATTAATTCCAATCATTCGACCTTCATTAATTATTGAATAAGTATGGGTTCAGATTTCTATATTTTTTCCTGGTTCAAACTTTAATCAAGATGTACGACCTAAAGATGGCATCGTAGAATAGTGAAATTTTTGCATGCATCATTTTATACAACCTGGCAAATTTTCATAATCCATAACCAAAATTTGAATGAAAAAAATAAAGGAACAAACCAGCCTAATATGCAGGATATTTATTGTACTATACCAAATTAACCCAGCTTTTCCTTTATTTTATATCCTATAGATAAATTTAACATTAAATATTCAAAATCAATAAATAGTATCAACTTTTATGCATAGTTTGATGAAAAAAAAGTTAATTATTATTCTTCATTTGCTTAATTAGTACTTTTTTAAAACTTTAATGCATCACTAAAAGCTTTGATAATCAAACAATTTATTGTGCAATGATAAGGCAAGTTTTTATTGGAGTGTATATCTTTAGATAGGCCATTTACTAGGGAATGTTAAGTGTTAGTAGTCAGCTTGAATAATATATAGTCTTGGGATTTTGCAAGCCATAAACTACTATTCTCATAGAGCTGGAATGTGCATTCACACTTTGTATAAAACTTAGAGGCAAAGGGAGGAAAGCTTTATGTGACTTCATGCACATAATAGGTAGATGAATACTCCCACTCCCCCATCCATAAAGGAGGAAGGTGCATTCAAAAATTTATTCCTGAGATATAAAATATAATTATGTTGATAACGGAACAAACAGGAGAACATTTCAAAAACTAAAAGTATTATAGGGTTTTTTTAAAGACAATAATTCACAAATGCAACTGGCTGATGTACCTAAGTTACTGAAGATCATAGACAAGGACAAGAAAAGACCAAGGAACGAGGGAAAACTTCCTTTTTGAGAGACCATAACAGTAAAAAGTGTGATAATGTTGTCTTCAATAAATGACGTCAAATTATTAAAATCCCGCTTCTCCTTTTGTATTGGTTCAAACAGCCCGGGTGATGAGTGGGAACGCAGAAAACAGACAAATCATAATTCTATAAGACAAAATCGTATGCGTTAATTGCCTACTTTCAAAGACAGATCGTGACTCACAAAATGGTATACACTATTTTGTTTGCTCGGTCATCAATCCTAAACACATTTGATATAAGAGTACTCGAAATTGTCCGTGAAAAATATATATAAGACAAATACTCGGGTAAAAACAAGTACCTGCAAATAATTGATGATAGGAACACAAACAAAAATAACAACGCCAATTGTGGGGTAACAAAATTTTAAAATCCCTAGTTCTTAGTATAGTTGCAAACAATGTATGACTTAAGAGGAGTGCGATACTTTTAATAGTTGCAGCCTAATCAGTGTCTTTTATTTTCAAAACTGTTATCCGTGTCCCATAATTTTTGAAGAGAGAACAATGAAGTATAAAGTAATAACTAGTGAATATGCTCATAAATAAGGGAGGGTAACACTGAGGATTTTATCAATGTAAGTCCTTGTTGGACTTTGAGTAGAGCTGAGGATCGACAACGTGGTCATTTCTGCCTATGTCCTTACAAGATACGTAGTGGGATTTGTGTTTATTTCATCGCTGGTTTCAACTAATATAATGAAACGTCATGAGAGTACACTGCTTTCCTCCAAAAACTCTTCAAATTGACAAGGATTACCATGTTCATTTCCGATGTTTTTGTTTTTTAAAAGAATACCCAGAAGTCATATTTTCTACAACTCTAATTATAATTGTTGAATGCCTGCTTAGACTCAGAGTAGAATTGAAGATTAATGTTGGAGTCATTTCTACATATTATCTGGTGGGATTTGTGTATATTTCCTTACTATCACAACTGATTATAGTTCATCCAATAAAACGTATTGACAGATAACCTACTCTTCTCCCAAACATTCTACAAATCGCAACATTACCATTAAAGATAGACACACATCTATTTATAGTATTAATTTTGTTGAAATTCTATTGTGAATTTATAAATTTTATTTTGTGGAAGTTTAAAATTCAAGATGTTTATATTTTAATGTACCACTCGGTAGAGGAATACTTACTCATATGTCATTGATCAGATGTCCTTAAGTTGTATCAACTTTATACATATTATACAAGCGCTTATATTACCTTAACATATTATGATTTTTGCCATGATCTATGTTCGTCATATATAATTCTTTATTTTAAATATGTATGTATGTATAAGTAAATGTTCATAGACAAAGGTACGTAAGTATATTACATTTTTGGCGGAGAAAAAATAACATTTCATTGTTTGCAAAAACACGACTTACACAGAAATGACACTGTACATATACTCATATTGTATATATCTAATGCGATAGATAATACCTTTTTTCTCTTGAACTTTATTTATCATAAGTAATCTCCATATCATCTATAAAGTTACATTGAAATGCATGAATAAATCATATTTAGGTATATTTGATGGTACGATGTATGTGTTTGAATAGAAGTATCATTTAGGATGAGTTTTCGTTTGGGATTTCGCTATGAATTTATTTATTTATTTGTCAATACTCATCATTTAGTCATAAATATAATTAGGAATTATAATAATGAGGCGATTAATATGTGAAACGCCAACAAAGCCTTATGTCAAAAATATAGCAAAAATTATCTATTGATATCAATTATAAAGCATTACATTTTAGGTTTTCAAGATATTATGAAAGAAAAAATTAAATCACTTATATACACAAGATAACCGTGATTCTAAAATGATTTTTTTCAAACGCAATTTTCTCTTCAACCAGTTCCCAGATTCAAAAAGTAAAACCAAATATTAAAAGCTTGATGAATTTTGTTACATTTTTAACATTTTTTTTGTTAAAAGTTACATCCAGCCTGAATTACAGTCTATTTAAGGGGTGGAAATCCTTCTTGATCCGACTGATACGTTCTTTTTTTAGTGTTCCAGGGAGTTCTGTTGTTTTGTCGTTGGATTTCACCCCACACAAAAAAGAAGTATTCATGGGGTTGAGGTCCACCGAGTTTGGAGGCCAAAGTCATGCAAGAACTTCGTCAAAGTTTTCTTGAAGCCATTTGAGACTATTTTTTGTTTGAGGTGTGGCAGGTAGCTGGGTCCTTCAGGGGCATTAAATTACCTTCTAATCTTGGGGACGTACGTCTCAATTATTTCTAGAGTTTGAGCAATTGTTATGTTGTTGCTCCCAGCACGGATTCCAAGAAGGGCGGATCCGTGCTCCTGGGATATAATGGTGGAACTATTTCCTTAATGATTTTATAGTTAGTCCTCCTCTCTTTGCCTCGAACTCTGACCAACATCATCACATCTGTATTTAGGGTCACCTTTTTAATCATTTACACTTTTGTATGATACATCTTGTAAGCACGGATACAATCTAAAGGAACTGCTTCTTCTCCTCTCTTGATGTACTCCACCTTTATCTCACTGGTCTTCCTGTTTGGACAACATATTGGGCTCCACAATAAGTAAGTAATGCAATAGTCGCCTCCAGTTGCCTTACATTCAACCAAAGGACTTGAAGTAATTAGGTACTTTTTATTCCAAGTTTGAAATTATATAAAATGACCCATAAATAGTGTTGGGTCGGTCTTATAAAGATAAAAAGACTGTAGTTATATCAGTCCGGTCCTTATTTATTTTGTCAGTCATATGAAACTATTGGGATATTATAGATGAACAAGGTGGCAAGGAGCCATTTGACAACCCCTTTTGAAAGACCGTTACAATATAAAGTTGTATGATAATGTTACTATTAATACAATAGGTGAACTAAAAAGTTATGAGTGTTTTTTTCACTTTAATTTGACGATACAATTAACTTTGTTTTTATTTTCTTCAATTCTCACGTCGTTACCTTTATTTTGCCACGCATCCTTCCCTTAAAAAAATAAAAATAAGTCATTCATACCTCCTGCTATTGATCTCTGAAGTACTCACAGAATATATTGTTATATCATTGCTACCCAATTTTTAAAATGAATTACATATATATATTTCATTATATTAAAATCCTATATTGTGCTTTATTTGATATCGTATTATACATTTGTATTTCGACATGAAAGAAAAATTTTCTGTAAAGGAATAATAAAATGGTCAATATATATGTACAGGGTGTTACCGCAAACCCCAGCTTCAACCATTCACAGATTTTGCATAGGGGTGGAGTGTCCTATAAGTATTGGATTTGATAACTAGACTTAAAACTTTTGGTTAACTTATTTATTATACAAAACTGGAAATTTAAAATGTTGCTGAATAATATTGGTTTAATTGCAATTATTTAAATTTTAGAGTACGGAAATGACCGGTTTAAAAATCAAGATTAATAAATTTTACCCGATTTTTAATCATAAATAAAATGTTTTTATGGTTTACTAAAAAAAAAGAAAAATATCTACATAGATCTACAAGTATCTACAAGCATAATACATAGATTATTTTGTGTTAGTAAGTAACTTTTTGTAGGAGCCAAGATAGGAGTGAAGAAAGTATTTATCCGTTTTAAGGGTTGATGTTTAAGAACGAACAGATTAGAAAAAAAAATTGATTCGGAACGCAGTGTTAGGAACGATACAACACTAGTCATATATAATAAAGATTAATAGCATGTTCTCATTATTTATTCTCTTTAAAAAAGCAATGAATTACACTTGTTTAACATCGAAGAAAAATATAAATTCAATTAACACATTCTCCTCCAATGACTATGAGCTAGGGATGTGTTGATAGTATTAGTTTTGGAACCGGCAAGACATGGGTGATTGAACTTTGAACTCGGATAGAATTGGTAATTTGTAAATACATATACCTATACCGTGTATGTCTAGCAAAACAATGTACCTGCAAAACTTTTAGTTTTGCCATAATTTAGACATTTTGGCGAGTACAATTTGACCGTGAGCCCATGAATAATAAAGGATAAGTTCTAATTTTATAACTATATATGTTTTTGTTTTTTTTATTCAATTGGACAACAGTAAAATATAATGTTTTGCCAGACAAGAGCAGGTTACTGTATATTCATAACTAAGAAGAACCTTTAGAAGTACAGAATAATGTCGTAGTGCAACTAAGTTACTGATAAGATCCCAGAACAGTGTGGCAAGGAGCCATTGGCCAACCCGCTTTTGAAAGACCATTACAATAGAAAGTTGTATGATAATGTTACTATGATATAATAGGAGAACTAAAAAGTTATGAGTGTTTTTTGCTTTATTTTGACGATAAAATTAACAAAGTTAGGATTATCCGATTTGATGGCTCAAAACGGTTTTCTGGATAATCTTCAGTTCCTGGGCAAGGGAATGAGTGCTCACATGCCGGTCTAACTCTATGATTTCCACTATTTTATATACATTTTCGAAGTCCATTTGATCAGAACGGAATCGTTGGAGCCACCGCTTTCCTGTTGCATTCGATACTGTATTGGGTCCATAAACAGCCCAAATTTTTGGGCTATATGCTCTTCTTACCTTGGTCGTAGTGATATGGAAAATGTATCGAATTTTCCCTTTTTTACTTCCAGTTTGGAACGCTGTAACACACAACTGGCTTTACCAAACACAACACTGTAAATGAACTTGTTTTAGAGTGCAAGCTTTCATTTTAAGCATACTTAATAAATTTTTGATAAAATGTATTAATAGTTCACTAACGACATGTATCGAAAAACGCTCAGAACTTTTTACTTAATCTAATAAGACGTTCATTTCATTAGGCTATCTCCATCAACCCTGGGGATTAATGAGAGTGCAAGGTAACCAAATACGTTTTAGTTCTTGTCATCATCAGTGATACCTGAGCTAAGAAATACTTAATACTCAAGTGTTGAAATTACCTGCCCATTGCGATGAATATATGATGATAAATACCCATCAAAAAATAAAGATTTGAATATTTTTATGAAACTTTTTTTCAAAAATATTTCCCGCCATACTTTCTCTTTCTATCTTGAAATTGGAGACAGCGATAGAGGATAGTTGATATTCAATCCTCGCAACCTTTCAATAATAAGAAAATAACTATGGTTCGGCACTTTTAAAATAAAGGGGTAACGGATGGATTGGAAACTTTTCCTCTTTCAGTGGAAGTAGGGACATATCCTCACCGAGAAAGAGCCTTGATTACGAGATCAGTGCCCCGTATCAGATGTAATGAGTAAATCAATATTCCACACATCTGGTACCCGTGATATGCGGGTATTTTTAACACTGATGTTCCAGGTAACAGTATTGCCTGTACCCATTTCTAATACATATGTTGATGTTATTTTTTTTTTACTCTTCACTTGCCAGAATGAAATGATATTTTCCATATAATTTTCTTTTTTATATGTTGTGTGTAAACATAAAAACAATCTTAACATTAATAGAAAAAAATGAGAACATTTTTTTAATTAATTTACTTCATATATTCAAACAGTAATTAAGGCTGTTATTACTTAAATATGTGGGATGAGTTAAAATATCTAAGAGTTTTAAGTTTAATTTAAAACCTTTATTTGATTTAAGAGACTGATATTGGTCCTGATATACCCATTCAAATTAAATCCTCTTTTATTGTTATTAACAATTTTGGCTAATTGAAGGGTAATTTGCGGCACGCCCAAGGGGTCATAAGTATCAATTTCTTAATAGAAATTGACGTAATGTAAAGCACAATCAATTATCATTATAGGTTGTTTTAGTGTTGACGGGCCACATATACAAAAATTGTTTGAGTCTTTTACCTCTCATAAAAAATTTTCATGTACCAAACAATAAATATGACGCACAAAGCTGAAATCTACAAAAAAGCAGGTAGATTATTCAATATACTTAATGCACGAATTTATGTCAGATAACATCAAATGAGAGCACGAGTCCATGTTATAATTCATATGTGTGTATATATAAACAATTTAATGCAAAATAATGATAAAAAACAGTTTTAATCATTTTTGACATTTTATTCTTGTTATTAATATCTTATGTGATAAGATACTGTCTCTATTTCTCGCTTTGTTTCCACTACAAAATGATATATGCTCATATAATCTTTTATACAGAATACTGTTTCACGACATGGGTGGTACGCACTACTAGGGCCCTTGTGGCGGGGGAAGGGACCGAGGCATGGACAATAGGATGTCACATGGGATTTCTTATTAATTTTGCAGTGCTTTTAAAGAAATAGAAATGAAATTAAAATATGTTCATTTTTTCAGAAAAAGGTGCCTCTATAAAATATTACTTTAAGGAAAAAAGTCATGTAACTAAATAAATAGTTTAAGGTTGTTCTAAAAAACTAACCAGACTACAGTCCTATTTGTCAGGTGAAAATAAAATGAACAAATTTTTACAAATGCTAGCAAAAATTTTAGTCAACATTGGAGAAGTTTGATCGTCTGTATTAAAAAATCAATTAACCCACGAAAATTGATAATTAAACCATTTATTAAAGAATAATTTCAATTTAGTTTAACGATTGAAAATATTCTATAAGCCCCAAATAATTATTATAAATGGTGATTATCCTCAAGGGTGTCAAAAAGCCTCCAAACATCGAAAATGAGTGTTTTATAGTACCCAAAGACATCAATGTCATACGTGTGACTTGTCGCAATGCAATATAAGGTATAAGGGATGCTCACCCTCGTGCACAGCGTTATATATGAACTTCGAGTTTTGATTTTTCCTAATTTATGCTTATGGTCTCAATCAAAACCCATTGCAGTTTTTTCAAGCAATTCTCAACAACCGAGGAAAAAATTCAACCCACTCTTGTGAATTGGTGATCTCAACGTTGATCTTGATGCATCAAAATACTATGAAAATAAAAATCTTTTGCAAAAGTGAATTTCAAAACTAGATTTGTTGGATATTATAAGGGTTCAAAACTCTAACAATACTTTTTCATGACGAAGGGGAGACCAGTCTTCTGGGATTGATTTGACACTTGTATCTCCAAGACGGTTTTCCCATATTAAAAATATATCTTATAAATCTGATCCAGCCTCAGATCTATTGATTTTGAATTACGTAATGGAACATTTTGTCAAACTTATAAGATACCAAAATGGATATTGGAGGAAGATGAATTTACAGAACTTCTTCATTATAGAATCGGGAGTAATTTTCATTATTCTTACTCGGTTCCAAGAACAGCTGCTCTTCTTAAGTATTGCATAATTCAAACGGGTAAGAAAATTTTTTAAAGATGTAAATAAAAGTTTTAAGAGTTTTAAGAAAACTTGGAGGAAGTTTTGTTGTATGTTTTGATATTCTTGAGATCTTTCACTTTGGATATCGTCAATACGTATGTACAGGATGTCAGATATAGTTGCAGAAGTGAGAAGGAATAAAATGACAATTGAAAATAACTCCTAGTCGGAGACTCAAAAAGCTAAAGAAAAATGAGAGATGTGGAACTTCCAGGATTACTAAAATTATTCTAATGACAAGTATGTTCCTCAGCTCCTGTACGGTTTTTCATGACCATTGAAAAAATTAGCTTTAACCTTCACCCGTAAATATTGTAGATTTAGGATTAATTTTATTGAGTCAAAACATTTAATCGATCTGTGTACAGATGATGTCACACTGTATATAACGACTAATTCGGAATTGCATCTTGTCCGAATATTGGAAGTAATACTTTCTTATTTCAAGAAGTTTGAGATGAAATCATGGTTCAGCTTAAACGTTAAAAAGACTAGTGTTCTTCCTATTTGCCTATACTTTTCTGCTGATGGCATGGTCATTGCCAGTTGTCCTGTAAACAACAGGATTATATGTTTGTGATTGAATATAGAATAAATGTTGAAGCAAAAGTTAATTGGACTTCACTAAACGTTAAACTAGGTAATAAGGTTAGAAAATTGAAAAACTTAAACTTACAAAATCGTATTGATCTGTATAATAACCGTATTGTCCGCTTTTTTTTTTGTATAAAACAACATCCCTACACCCTACATGGGCTGCGTTACAGAGGGTAATTTGGAATGGGCAGCCCTAGTATTTTACACCAGTGGATATAATTAGTAAAAATTGCAGGAAAAGTATTATTTTCAAAACCTGATGGATCCATTAAATTTGGAGATTAAAGCTCTCTCAAAAAATACCTTAATATCCATGACATAACAGATACCTCTGTTTTTAATTGTGGTCGGTTTTTATTTCCTCTGAAAATATATTCGTTTTCTTATAGATTGCCAAACTCGAATTTAAAATGTCTTACTAGTATTGCAGATGGTAAGAAGTTGACGTCACAATTTCATATATCCTCGGGATGTATTTATTTCAATTCTCCCTGTAAATACTCTGGTAAGCAACTGTGGTTCATGCTTTTAGTAATTGTCAGGCTCTGCGGATACTTAGAGAGTTTGTTTTGATCAATTTGAAGGGAGTTACAGAAACTGCAGTTTTTCTATTTATAATATCTGGATTATCTTCTATAAAAGTTAATGCTCCAGAAAAAACCAAAGCAATAGATTACGGCATTTTAAATTGCAAAGCTCTTATCTCAGAGAAACAGACATATTTGAAACCTATAACCGTGGGGGGGAATTAAGGAGAGTTGTCATTGCTACAGCTACTCGCTATACTGTTTTTGTGGTTAAAATTCCAGATGATCACATCCCAACTTGGAAGTTTGCTGGAGATCTAATTAAATTTCGTCCTTCATCGTTAGCAAGATACTGGATGGTTTTGTGTGAGATCATGCGCAATTTTTAAAATTTCAAATATTTTAGTTTGAAAAATTATTTTACATTTTTGTTTGTTTTTTATTCCGTTATTCTAGTCATTTGGTGTTAATTTAATGGTTACTTTTTGAACTTACAAAAACTTGTTCTTGGCTTATTGGCTAGTCATTTTTTTCAACACGTGTATTAGACTGCATTGATTTATTTTGTTGTTGTATTTTAAAATATATATATAAGGAATTCAATAAAAGGAACAGTGCGAAAAATCTAGAAAAAAATATCAATATCTTGACTATAGTTTTATATGAATATTCACACAAAATGGGTTTTTGATGGTAAGACAAAATATAGTAATTTAGTACAAGGATTATTTTTTGTATGAGTTGAGGTAAAGATCTTTGAAATGTATTCGGTTTTTCCTTCTTATATATCTGAATATCTCATTAGAGCATAATTTATTAAAGTACCGAAACCACAGGAATATCTCTGGAAGCTAAATGTCTCAGTACTCGAGTCTAAATTTACGTTCAATGAAATCTCTAAAATGATAAATAAAAACTAACTTTTAAAACTAATAAAAAAGTCACAAGCGTTGGTTATTTTCCAAAATAAGTATCAGATGGCAATATTGTTCTAAAAACTTACGTCCCCTCACCCTACAAAATTGTTTGTACAAAGTTTTTTCATACCTAATTTTAAATCGAATTAACAAAGTTTTGTAGAAAATTCTTCAGGATTCCCAATACAGTTTTTTGAAGCATAAATTAATGGACACTATTCCTTTAATTTTGCAATATCTTTTAGAAAAAGATAATAGCTTATAAATAATGGCAGTTGCCTTTGCTAAGGCTTTCGATACACTGCCACACGAATTCATAGTTAGGACGTAAGGGATTTGGCGACTACATCATTCGAATGGTTGGAGAAACCTACTCAAGATCAAAAACAATGATACACTACGGACAACACAGTACATTTTTCTCGAATAAAAAAGGTGTCTGCCAAGGGGATCCGTTGTCAGCCACACAATTTATTATATGCTTGAACAACTTAATTCAAAATATACATGAGGAAAATATGATAAAGGGTGTTCAATTACCAAGTAGGACTTTAAAATGTATCTGCTAGGATGATAACAAGACAAATAATAGTGTCAGGGAATCCTTTCATTAATATCCAATCAGTTAGAACCTTCTTAAATCCAATATCGAGTTAATCTAAGGAATTTGGACTTTTCATCAATGAAGAAAAAACAAAATTGTTGTTTCCATATGACCAAAGCATGGCCACTTTTTAAATTTACTTATAATATTTATATCTTGGATTGGCGTCAACTCTACCATATTGAATTACAAAGAGATTCTGTCCAAAATTAAGAAAAACCACGAACCACTTCTCACTCCTTAATTTGGATGCTTGGGATAAAATATGTACATGGAATACGTATATTGTACCAAAGGTCACTCATCTTCTACGAGTAACTACTTTCTGTGCGAAAATGTCTTTTGAAATAAACGCAGTTCAGGATTCTATTTTGAAATTACTAAAGAAGAGGAACATATCATTTCAAAGAATGCACAATCCCTTGAAGCTAGGAGGTTTGAACATCATACCCATTGAAGACATGTGGAAATGTTTCAACTCTTACTGGATTAGGAAGTTGGTGGATAACCACCAATACTGGTCTGACCTCTTGCTTACCTTTCTTGAGAAGCATAATATTGAATATGGTATGCACCCACACTGTAGCGTCTCAAAAACTCTTTTTAAGCTTGGACAATTCTCGCCCAGAATCAAAGGATTTTTTGATGGATCAGTCGATGTACTTTAAAAAAAGTTGAGCTTGCCTTGCGGTGGGAGATTCCTATGAAACATACATTTAACGTAAACTGTACAACAGATCGTGGTTGTGAAATTGCAGCTAATGTCGTCGTGTCGAATTCTTTGGTAAGCAAAATGGCGTTTATAATTTATGAATTAGTTCTAGGAAAATATACAACCGTGTAACGCCCTGCACTTCCTTTTAGAATGAAAATAAGCATGCTAACTACTGCAAGCCTAAGAAAATATTTATACAGCGGAGCCGCGATATTGCAAGGACTCCCGAACAAAATATGAAAACAATTAAAAATAAATTTTGACACCACCCGAGAAATGGTTCAAATATAGAGTTTTGTCAGGTACTCTTGAAGTTGCTGGCAAATACTTTAAAGACAGTCAATCTAATTGCTTCTCCTGTGAGACAACAACGGAAACGACCGACCCTATTCTGTGGGATTTTAAAATCTTAGCCTACACTTGTATCGGAATTCGAAAACTCTTAGAAGAACATTTTAAATGCCGACTAAATAAGCAAGACTTTTTATCTACTTTGATCAATTATAACCAAGGCGCAATACATTATCTATACATTACGAAAAGTCAAAGAAAATATTATTGATGGAATTATGCCCACTGTAAAATTGTATTATAATGTTTTAACAAAATTATCTTGATTTTTAGTGCTTCACGATTGTTGTTTTAAACGTTTTATAATAATCTCGTTTTTTCTTACTGTATTTCTTTTTTTACTAATGATTTTAATTGCTTTCCAAGTCTATTGTGTTCTGGAATTGTTAAATGTTAAATAAAATTGCATGTATTATGTCCAATAAAAAAACACTTTTAAAACTAGTAATATTTCCATATGAGATTGCTTATGAATAATTGAAATGGATGGTGATACAATTTTTTTTTCAAAAAGCAAAAAAATAGCTTCACAAATTCAATAAACAAAAGAAAAATTTCAAATACACTTTATTGCAATGTTTTAAAAGGTCTGCCACTATAACTCAATACTAGATTAAACAGAAAGAACTAATTCTATTAAAAGAGGGTTTAACGTTAGACAGACAATTTGTATCTAGATTATATTATATATATTTTTTTTCAAGTTCAAATAGTAAAAAGACTAATTATATCAAAATCTTTTCAAGCGAGATGATCAGAGAAACACCATTTCATATTAAGATCAGAGAGGAACTTTAATTCATTGTGAGGAAAATATTTTAGGAAAATAAGTGTAGAAGAAATTTGAATTGTATTTATTGAAAATTATTATTTTGAAAATTTATATATTGTTTTTAAATCTTGGATTTCCTTAAAATATTAACTACACGAGTGTTTTAATTCATTACATAATTATAAAATATTAAAATAGCCCTTAGTAGGTATAAAAAAGGAAAAAACAACAAAGTATGGTTTTGAACAATTTAAATTACCACCACCAACAAAGTTGAGACGATATTATTTTATGGTTCCTGCTTGTTGGGCACCACGATTACGGTAAAAGTTAAGGATCCATTTTGTTCAAACCTATGACCAAGATTATATATGGTCATGGTAAAAGGCCATTAAATTTTGAGAGGTCAAGATCAAAGGTCCAGGTTGCACAAAATGTATAATTGATCTTATCTTTGGAACAAATCCTGATATACATATAACACAATTTTACTTTAGATGGAGTTGTTGTGCTATATCAGGGCCCATTTTAGTTGTTATAAATTTTTAAATATTTTTCTAAGTTGTTAACTTATTTTAGAAATCAAGCTTTATGATTATTTGTTAAATAATATTGATTTTAAATTAAATTTTGAAAAAGACATTGGATAAATTACATTAATTATATAATATATGTAGCCTCGTCAAAACTAATGGGTACTAATTTTATTCTCAAAGTTCATAGAAAGTAATGAATCATTCATAAAAATATTTATTTAAAAAATAATGTTGTTCCTTTAAGTCAAACCAATTTGGTCATGGTGAAAACCCAAACTCATGTAGTTGAGATTATTTTAAAATACGTATTTAAATTTTTAGAATTTCATATAGTCCTACAAGTATTTTAGCATTTTTATTGATATTTCCAAGTGAAAAATTAATGAAATAGTTTTTTAAAAAGATACAAAATTTAAATTACGTAATAATTATAATCGTTCAATTGTTTTTATCTATAATTTAATTCGGTTTACTATTTGAGGTATAGTTTTAATCCAGTTCAATAACCGTGTTATTCAAAATAATATTCAATAACCCCACATGGAAATACATTTTGGGACTGACACACTATAAATTAGACTGTTTCAATAACACATGGTTATTCTTTTCCCCCTTAGGGCCCAGTTAAATAAAACTGGAAGAGAATTTCGATGGGTAAATATCCAGGGAGTAGATCATTTGTAACCGATGCAAAAAAAGGTATTATCTGCAATGTTAACATATCATAAATTAATATTATCAACTATAACAAATTTCTTACTCGTTTAGGTCATATTTTCTATAACTCTACCTATAATTGCACTCAAACTTTGAAAAGAATTATATTAATGCAAAACTATTATTGGTCGTAAATATAATATATTTATCCTTATACTTAGCTGATATATAAATATTAAAAGCCGGAGATTAATCAATTTATTTATATATTATATTTGTCAGAAGAAAACTTCTAATCAAATGAATGACTTTGCATAAATATATATTACTATATTTTATGAAGAGCATAAAAACAACCACAAAAGCCTTTTTTTTATATTTTTCATATTCTATAGGCGTGTTTAGATAAATATAGGCTAATCATTCCCCCCTTTAATTTTTTTAAAGAAAGTTTATAGCAAATAACTTTTTGGCTTTTGCTACAGAAGTATTATAATTATGATTGGAAATAACATTCAAAAGTCCTTTTTTCTATAAACTATTTCTTTAGTCAGCAATATTTTTTTTCTAGTCCATTAGAAATCTTTAAAATCTAAGGAAACTTTATATAAAGAACGTTTTGATATATGTCACAAGCCAAACATTCACAAATTGCACATTTTAGCAGTTGGTGATTAATATACAAGTTGAATAAATGTATGTATATATTTTCTTTTATGAAGCTGTTTTTTTTTTGTGCAATAGCTTTTTCAATCATACACCAGTTAGAAAAAATGAAATCAATTGACAAGTTCGTTGTTCCAAATATTTGGAATAGGCACCGATCCCTCTTTTGAATCTGTGCCGGAAACGACAACATAACAATTGTTTAAACTCTAGTACTTCGGAAGACGTTCGTTTGCAAGGTTAGGAAGTAATTTGAGGACTCTAAAGGTGGGTTTGAAGTAACAGCAATGCGGACTGAGGTCTCAAACAGCTCTGATTTTTTTTTGTCGACTTCATCTTTCAAAACCTTTGGTCTCCAAACACACCAGATTCTCATCTGATGGATTTTTTTGTGTGTGAGGTGGGATCGAACTACACACCAACCGAACCCCCTGCAACACCAAAGACGAACTTATCAGTCGTATCAAGAAGGAATTCCAGGATTAGCTTAGGCACCAAGTGGCAAAGGCCCTGGCCTTTCGCCTCGTATAGAGTCTGTAATTGAGGCTGGATGTGATTTTATTGAATAAAATAAATCAAAATCCATCAAGCTTTTGGAATTTGGTTTTATTTTTTGAATCTGATAACTGGTTGGAGAAGAAAATGTGTTTAAAAAAAAGGTTAATTCTATGCCAGAGATAAATCAAGCACTTTGTACTATTATACATTCATATTTTGTACCTTGAAGAAGCTCTATAAAAAGAAAGTATACACCTTTCTTTTGTAGGTAGTTTGTTTCAGTAGTCTTATATCCAATTCATTAGCGATTCTGTCACATTGCCAAAATAATAATATACATGATGTGACATCTTCAAATTTGAGAATTGATTTTGATGTTTGTATGTATATTAAAATGTATGGCTAAATATTAATCAAAACTTGAAATAGTCTACATGATGTTCCTTTAAAATTTGAATACTAATCTCTTTTGCAATGGAATGGGAATTGAAGTTTATATTAAACTTTATATACAGTACCTTCTTTACTTCGGAATAAGTCATCTACTCCTTCGACATTCACCACGGCGTGTTTTATTTACCTGGTCTCCAAGGGAAGGATAAGCTACTGAGGGTCATATTTGTTTTAAATATATTTCCTTTCCAATCAAGCCAAAAGAAAGGAAGCCACCGTTCTAGTACGGAACGGTCACACCAACATTATGAACATGGTCTCAGTCAGCAACCAGAAGGACTCAAGCAACGACTTAAAGTTGCCCATAACATTGATAAAACTTCAAAGTGGTCGACTAACCAGTCGAACTCCAGAAGTTATTTTCTTCAGTTATGAAAAAAACCAATAACAATAATTTGATAAAAAGGGCAAAATGATGAATATAAACCTTATTTAAATCTCAGGAAAACGGGATCCATAGAGAGAAGCCCACTTTTTGACCCGCTTGACCGTCTTATTACTTACTCAGAACATGCTCATGTTATTGGTATGAGCCATGCTGACTACCTGGTGGTCTATTGAAATCTAACCACTTACTAATTCAATAATTAGTGGAGGCTGAGTGATTGGGATAAATTTATATTTCGATAAATTAAACCATAAGCAAGTAGAGAAAATGAGATTTGAACGTGATCGACGAATTTTCATTCTCACACTCTAAGCAGTTGGGCGTCTCCATGACGACAATCTACGCCATTAGCAAGTCAAAGACGTTGGAAAGGAAGAAGGGCTCTGTTAAAAAGGTAAAAATTACCTGAAGGTGTTAAAGAAAACAGGTCAAACCCCTAAAGTATAAAGTTTCACACCAGACTCTACAGAGAGGTATAAGAAAAGGGGGTGGAAAGACCCTTGTGAGGTTGGAGAGGGTACTTTTCACACCAGCAATGAATTCCGTTGCAAGACTCTTTTGAACTATTTTTTGACACTTGAGACCCAATACAGCCCTGATGCCAAACCGCTTTTAGGTCTGTAGTGTCAGTCATATAAATACCCTGGCCCTCAAAGCCACTATCAGCCAGCAGGTATACGCCATGACAAAGGATTACATTCAAAATGGGTGCCTGGCCTTCTGCCGCAGTCTTACTGATACGGGCAGCTACATGAATCATTAGGAGAGCTCAGATACACATCTACTCATAGAATTAATTTTCCTAAAATTCTATTGCTAATTAATAAATTATTTATTGTTCAAGTTAAAATTCAAAGTGTTCAGATTATAATTGATCATTCGGTAGAACAGCAAACTTATTTTTTTGGTTACCATTTTCAACTTAAAATTATGTAATCTGACCTTAATGACAGCTGACTTCACTTGTAAAACTATTATGACAAAAAGTTTACAAAAAATGTCTACTAAACCTCCTAAATGATCTTTTTAATAAAACTCCAAGACTTTGTGACCACCCGCTATACGAATCATGTTCTAACTAAATGGTCAAGAATTCTAATTATGTTTATCACTCTAACTAAAAGAATGAAAAAAAATAAACTTCCTTATTTAGGCATATTTAGCATTATTTACATATAGGCCTATCTATGTGTAAATTACATTGAATGAAGAGAGAGATAATAGGACTGATATATATTAAAAATATCTAGTCTGATGATATTTTTTTATAGATTAATCCATACTCTTATTTATGTCTCTGTACAATGTTGCATCAAAAAACTATTTAGTAAGGCAGCTTTCAACCTAGACATATATAATTTTTTTAGCTCAGTTTTTTTTTTTAAATGTGGAGCTAATAACAATAAATTAGCAGACCCAAAACCAAAAAAGTTGCATACACAATGTGTATATTATGCGCTCTTTATTTTTGAACTTTATTGATTTAGACAAGATAACTTTTTCGAAGAAATAAGAATTCCTCCCTTTGTGTCTGCTTCGTTCTCTCAACCATAAGTTTCATGCAAATACAAACATAATATTTAGAGGTATATATATATGCCTATATTTACTTGTTTACATATTCGTACATTCATGCACAAAGATTATGTATATTATATATGTAGACTTATCTACGCTTGAATGGCTAAAAAAAAACATGGAAATATTTGATATTTAGAATAGCGGGTGGTGAGATAAACACATATAAACAAAATTGCACAAAGTGAGTATGGTATGAGCAATGACATGATGAGTTATACTTCATAGGAAAGCATCGATGCAGTAAATAGTCATCATAAAATATGACCTTAAATGAGGGTAAATGGAAGATATACAGAGTGGCTTTTTTAAATTGTCTCTTTATTGATGAATAATGGTAAATATCACCACATGTATAAATAATTTGTCAGTCCTACGGCTGGTCCTTATTTGTATTTCATAGTAAGAACAACAGCTGAAATATTGTAGTATAATAACTATTCAAGTATTATCATTTATACGTATTTTTAGCCATGATTCATAATTTTCTTTGTCTTTATCAATCATCAATTCTAGCTAGGTGTGATCGATACAAAAATTTGTGTTGTAATGTATACGGTGTGTACAAGTTGCGAATTGGTACGCGCTGCATCCAAAAATTATATGAATAATTTATAACGAAGGATTTACAGTACTTGACATGAGGACCCTGAAATAATTGAATATTCCATGAATTATCTATATATTAGTAGTGACTATTTTAATACAAATTACCCAAAAATAAGTATTTTGTGTCGTATTATAAATTTCAAATACCCACAATTATTTTATGACTCAAAATTACATCATAACCATGTAATTTAATAGATCAAAATGAAATGATAGATAATTAGAATGAACAAGGCAATAATTAAATTATGTATTTTAAGACAAAAAGGTGCAACTCATACAGACATCGCAACTTGTACACAGCGTGCACAAAGACGAATATGTTCCCAATTTCGTTTATTTGTAGTGGGTCGGGTTAAAACATAGAAAAAAAGCTTTGTATAATCACATCCTTAAATTTTAATGGAACCTAACTGAATTCAGTTTTGAACCTCTCCCAACGTTTAAGAAAAATATTACATTAATAAGAGTCGTTTAGTATCCCGGATGTATATAACGCAGAAATCACTCATCTCTATAACATTTATATCAATTTCATTTATAAGTTGAACTTTGTGATATACGACTGGACACTTCAAGCTCACGCCTGATTGTTTTATTAGTTATTACTACTGAGTCACTTGTCATTGGAAAACAAGTGGAATTATTCTAGACTAGTAAAGACAATGTGCTTCTCTTTTATCGATATTTTGGTCTGCAGTGCATATTTTATTCTGCTATTACATATAAATAGTTATTCGTACCTAGTTAGGGTTTAAGTGTTTTACACATTATATAACAAACCTCTTAATCTCTTATGTAAAATTATGTTGAAATATCTGAATTTCATTGAAATTTCCAAGCTCATTGAGTCGGGAATCCTTCTCCAAACCGCCAATTTGCTTGTCACTATATTGAAAGATTACTCTTGAAAAGATCTAGGATCTCAACACAAATAAATAAATAATTAAATGTTTTCCATTTTAGATAATTATAAGTTGTTTTGCTCAAAATAATTGTTAAAATGTTAGTATAGGAAAAAGTAAACACTTTTTTAATCAAATTTAAATTGGATTTGGTTCAGATGTTTCGATTTAAGATATAATGTAAGGCCTGGAGAACCCTTTGTTCGATCATTCCGAATTTTGGATGAAATATCAAATATGTATTAACACTCTCTGGGTAGTGTGTATGGTAAGACTAATGAAGAGGGAATAGGCAGATTTTTTAAGGCATCAAGTGAAACTTACAGGCATTTTTATTCGAATGTGAGCATATAAGAAATATTTGGGATCACTTATATTGTGTGTTTCTTTTTAATTTTGAAATATTGTGAAATACTTAAAATTTTACATATTTTTATATTCACACTAATCAACAATAAATTAATTTTAAAACCACAAAAGTTCAAAGCATCTTTTACAAACTCTGATCCACATTTTACGGAGTTTACCTTTTGAAGATATTCCCTTGTAACATTTTAACTTTAATATACAGAGTGTTGATTCAAAACTTGCAACATTCTTTAATTACATTTTAGAAACGTTATTTTTTATTAAGACGTTTGATTACGCAACCAAAAGGACATCTACAACAAAAATAAAAACTTTTTATTTTATCACTTGTCTCTAAGTGTAAAAATGTTGGATCATCAACAAAAAAGACAACGCATGTGCAATCTCCTCCTTGATGGTTTCAATAACGAGAAGGCTGTAGAGACCGTTGGCATCTCCATCCAAACTACTTACAACATCAGACAGTCCATTAAATGTCCATACAGTCAAGAAAACCCAAAACTTCTTTAACGACCATATAAATAAATTTTGGCCTATCTCTATGTGGCCTTGAACTGAACCCCTGGATTTGGCAGTTTGGAAGTCTTGGCTGTTGAGGGTGTTTATTCTTGTAAAATAAAAATTCAAAAAATTTGTTATATAATCATTTCATAAATTGGTTTTGAGTTGTATTTTTTGATTTGATTTGATTAACCATTTATCTGCAGACGTTAACAAAACCCAAAAGTATTAATGCATCTACAAATGTCCCTTTTCATTCTCAGCCACTTTACGAAGTGATCATCAATGTTTTTATTACCCTTGGAAAAATATATTCAAAAAGCATACACTTGCTTTTTCCTATATTTTTGGTGCGGATGTAAATATATACAGGGGTAATCTTATCTAATGGTACACATTTTATTATCTCAAACTTTTCAAGAGTAAAATTTAAACGAAAGGGTTCGCGAGAACATTTATTTATAAAATCATTTGAAAATAGCGTTCAGCACAACTTTGATTCATGATGTGATCCCTCAGCTCTTATAATTGCAACCCTAGATAGAGTAGTCGAAGAAGTTCGTGTATAGAGAGGAGGGTGGCCAAAGGTTGAGGTCTGGAAGGTTGTTTCTCAGGAAGGCCTGGGTCTTAGCAACGAGATAACACGGAGCTCCGTCTTGAATTAATTTAAAGTTATCCTCAAACTTTTATCTGTCCCAAATGTAGGTTTTCCAGAAGTTCGATATGAGCATCTGCATTGAGCCACTTCTTAATTTCAACGAAAACGGAAGGGTAGACTACGCCTATGCTGGCCACAATTCCCAAATTTTTTGTTATGAAGATATGTCTCACTGAAGCTGACCCGAGCTTATTCTATATGGCCATGAGGGGCATGCGGCGTAAGAGAAGCTTCAAAATTTCACTCCTTTGTTGTTTCATTTTACAAGCTCTCTTTTTGTTTTTAATTGAGTTGAAACTTTAAATAAGATTCTTGAGTCACAAAAACTATCTTTCATCGAGTTTGAAGACATTTGCCAAATAAATTTCCGCACTATTAAAATTTAAATTAAAATCAACCCTCTCTATTACATATTGAAGCTTACCTTTGGTAAACATCATTTATTTGAAGATATATTTTCGATGTTATCAAATTTCACATTCTCCTTTCTTGATGGAGACTTGAAGATATAAATACATTGATCTACATACACATGAATGGAGAGAATGAAATAAGCTCCTTCCCTTCCATCTATTTTCCATACCATACTCTAAAAGAGGGTTATTAAACATTATATTTAAGGGTTTTTGGTGATATTACAATGGGAAAGGAAGGTGATAAAAACTGCAATAATAGAACAATTCTACATATATATTTTTTTTCCAAAGGAATTTTTTTTAAGCTGACGTTATTTTATTATTATCAAAATTTAAAATCATGATTGCCTTTATATATATACCATACAGACATAATATTTCTTTGAAATGTATGTACAGTGTACCCTTCCCCCTAAAATGTGGTTTTATTATACCATTTATGAAATTATACATATAAATTTCTATTGGTTTATTCATATTACATAAAAAGCTTTACTATTCCATGAAAAGTACATTTGAATGAATATGATATCGCACGCGCACTTGTAAGTTGTTGATTTTTTTACCATTTTCAAATTAGTCTAATAACCATAGGTGAAAGTGAAACTATAATTGAAGAGTCTTCTTGTGGTTGCTATAAGTATGTGGGCCCATTTTTATTTTCTAAAACTGTTCTCATTATTCTTTCATTCTTGAGGAGAGAACATATATGTATTATTTATAAACTATCAAGTGTAACTACGAATGTGTTTGCTCATCAATCATGTGGAGTAATGCTGAAGCATTATAAATGATTGTTAGACTTGGAGGGGAGTTGATGATCGCCATCTGTGTCATTCCTTTCTACATGTTGCTTGACACGGAGGGGAGGTTGTGTGTATTTCCTTTATCCTATAGCTGTTCGCAGCTAATTTAATGAAACGTCATCACAGCTAAGCTGTTCTCCTCCCAAATCCTATCGATTTGTTCTGGAGTTTTAATTGTAAATCCTTTATTGGATTGAGGATTTACATCGGAGTCATACTAGCAAATGTCCTTGTATATTTTCTTCCTCCCTTGTGTGACAGCTGATTGTAGCTGATCTAAGGAAACATCATGAGCATTATTCTTTCCCTCCATTCTTCAAATTGTCAGGGTTACCATTTTGATTTTCGGTTTCTTTTTTTAACATGCCCATTGTAGACAAGATTTTCATAACAAGGGATTTTTAATATATGTCCTGTCGGTATGTAACAACAAAATAGATGTGACCCCCCCTGACAATTTGAAAAGTGTTTGGGAAGAGAGTGACTAAGCTGTCGTGAAATTTTATTAGTTCAGCTGCGAGAAGCTATAATAGAAAGGAATTAAACACAAATCCCATTCCGTAAAATGAAAGGACATACAGGGAGCGGGGATCAGATTGTCACCTACTTTAAACCTTGATAACTTGAAGACAACATTATCAAATAAAAAACCGGTTACCAAATAGGAAAGCTATTCTTGTCAGCTGACGATACGTAGTTCAGTTAGCATCATGTCGTCATCATATGAGGAGATATAGAGCTATAAGTGGAACGAGGAGATTTCGAGGTCCGCCGTAGTCATGGCATTGGTTAATAATGGAGGTGAAATCTCCAATTCAACGATTGCTTCAACATTAGGAGTGAATTTACGGACTGTTCAGTGTATCCGTAAGAAGCTAGAGGACACCTGGGATGTTGATGCCACCATAAAGAGGGCACCCAAGGAGGAGGGCGCCAACAGGAAGGTCAGGGACACCGACTTTGTCGACAAGGTGCGGAAGATGGTTGGGGATGCCCCTACCAGGTCTATAAAGGCCAGAGACAGGCACTGGGTGTGGCAACAGGACTCAGCACCCTGCCATGTGTCCAAAATCTCTATGTAGTGGTTAACCGAGAACTGTTATGACGTCGTAACCAAGGATTTGTGGCCTCCTAACTCTCCCGACCTTAATCCTTTGGACTATTTTGTCTGGGGCTATGTCGAGAGACATCCCAACAGACATCCCCATAGCACCAAGGCCAGCCTGATGGACTCCATCAAGGAGGTATTCGGCAACATGGACAATGAGATGGTCAGAAGAGCATGCGGCCGGTTCAGAGGCCGTATTGAGGCTGTTATTGATGCCAACGGTGATTATATCAAATGAATGGCTACTCTATACCTATATGCTCGTCATAGTTTTGATTTTCAATAAAAAAAATTAAAAATGTATATTTTGTGTTGTTTTTGTAGAAAAATATTTTGGCGACAATTTTATCCCCGCTCCCTGTATATAGAGGCTTGAATTAGTCCGATGTCGATCCTCAATTCTACTCCCAGTCAAACAGGATTTATACCTTTAACTCCCGAACCAACCTACGTTGCTAATCTTTGTCTTAGCTGATCACAGACACTAGTTATTACTCTAACCTTACATATTATCTCTTCAAAAACATAAATAACTATGGTTTTATCAAATAAAAATCCCTGTGCAGATTACCAACGGAAAATAGTCACTCTCACTATCTAAGACATTTTTTATAAATCTCTAACTAAGCAACAGCAAGTAAGCCCTTCCCCGTGGCATTTATTTTTTTATTTAAGGAACAGAACACAAAAAAGGAACAAAAAACCTTCATCTACTGTAGGTTTGACCTTTAATTTTTTTTCAGAATCAAGTTATTACAGTAAAATTTCGATTCAGAGCCATATTTTCAAGTGAAATTACAATAAAGGTGAAAATTGTATTTAATGGCAATTGATAATAAATGTTATAGGGTTCGAACTATTTGTTAAGTTATCAAAAGAACAGTTTCTACAAAATGTACAAGGAATATGAAAGATCATATTTGAAGGTTAATATTTTTTCAATTGCTTTATTTCATAGTTAAATTTGTTCTTTTGTATTTATTTAATATCAAAATCAACTTTAACAGGTTGAAGGAATTAATGGTCATTTTTGTGTCTTATGGCTTAAACAACTATAATAAATGTGATTTTTAGCCGGCGTATGTGAATAAAGAGCTTTTTAGCCTATTTTATAATACCCAATGCTCACACCTTATCAAAGCTTCATTTTTATTACTTGAAAAAGTATGTGCACAGGGAAGTAAAGAAATGCCTTAACAACATTAAATTTAGAGTATTATGTTGAGATATTTCGTTACTAAAGTCACAAGTATTGCGAAGGTGCTTTTTCTTTAGAAATATTATAGTGTGGGACCAGCTTACTCTGAAAGAAAGTACAAAAATGGTCCAAATAGACGTCACTGCAGTTTCCAGGCTCAGTAAGGACTCCCTGATGGGAGTTCCAGATGCAGCAATGTTAAAAAAAATCAAAGAACTGAATGTCGGCAACAAGAAGGGTTTGTCAAGAACAAGAACAGTTACATTTAATGAGACACTGGAGATGGTTTGCCCAAAGTTGCCCCGGACATGAAGAAATGAAATTTATTGAAAAATTCCTCTGCTTAATAAATAAATCAAATAAAGAACGTAAAATTTTATGAATTATTCCCACTGCATGTTGGTATGTATCTTAGTACCTTTTTTTATAAGGAGATAAAATAGGGTTGCCCTGCATTGCCCGGGATACTAAGAAATCTAAATTAATTCTGAGTCCTTCTGATTTTTTTTTTTAAAAGAAGATTTTTAGACTGGAAACTAATCATGTTGAGCTATCATTTGCTCATCTTTCATATGCTTGTCAAAAATCCTATGCGTTATTCTCTCTTCTCGGAATCTTTTCATCTCGACTGAAAAAAATGATGCCAAGATATAATCCAACATCCAGCAATAATCATTCTTAAAATTTTACGGTCTTTATTTTATGTTTTGCATGAAATTATTTGCAAGAAAAAAAGTTCGTCCATATAAAAATACTATTTTAAGGCAGTCATGGCCTTGAAGGCCAAAAAACTATTATCAAAACCATCTATTTAGCCTTAAAATCATACATACTTTTTTGTCAGTGACTCACACACACAGACAATCGAATTACTATATAGATTTTTCAATTGTAGGACAATATACTAAAACTGTTAAAAAGTAATAATATAAATGCAAACTCCAGTCATAGAGTATTTTTTATGGTACTATTATTCAGGACTACCCTGCATTAGTAAGCAAATCAAATAAAAGCGTATTTGGTCTTTTTTTTATATACATATTTTTTTCACTTTATTATTATTTGCAGTTAATTAAGCTGTTAACGATAAACAAACTAATTATAATTAATAAGTGACTCCTTTCAAATAAATATATTTGCTTTGATGACACAATATTTAATACAATAATCATCTGATATGAAGGGTCTTTAGAAAATTATCTAATTAAAAATTGTATAAACATTGCTTTCATTTTATGACCTTTCTGATGTTCAAGGAACATATCTTCCTAAAAAAATCTTCAATTTAAAGTTTTTGTCAAAAAGAGAAAATAAATTTATAAATAAATAAATTATTCTTCTTGAGCAAAATTTTTTGATATGACTTTCTTCAAATAGATCATTATTCATTGTACTTGACTTGTTCCTTATCAAGGATATTTTTACAAGTTACTTTTGAATTCAATTTTTAACTTCAACAACTCATTATTCATGTATTTATGCCCAAAAAATATTTGTGAGCATAAACGTTACTCAAAACAATAGCTACAACAAAAACATGCAAACCCATCAGTCTATTTATAATTTCAAAATAAGTAAAATTTGGACGAAGAAATGAAGAAATCTTTTTGTGTGATGAAAAAATACATCAATAATAAGTTATTGAGGTTACATATGACTACAGTATATATCTTCTTAGTTCTAAATCTGCTCTTATTCTGGATCTTTGTTGACATAAAATTATTATATTTAGTCTGGATAGACTATTTATCAATATTTCATAAGCATTATAAGTACTTTTTTAATTTTTGTAACATAAAATATCATTTATAATATCCGGGTCAAAATGACCCTTGAGACAATCTTTGCACAAAGATCATTTTTGCCAATGTAAGAGATTCAAAATGAGGTATTTTTCATAGTTCATAGTTCATGTGATTGTAGATTAGGTTTAGCAACGAGCGTGTGTAGCTAAACCTAGGCCAAGGTGTGCTGTATGGGCTAAAATTCTCTTTAGCTCATTGCATCTTGTTAATATTTTTTTTTATCAAGCTGTTATTTGTATTCTATCGTTCTTAAGGAGAAAATATCTCAGTATTGAGAAGCTACGAGTGAGTGATCTCATAAAAAGTTATCTATTCTTTGACACCTTGACACTTTGGGCAATGTTGGAAACTACTGCTACTATCAAATAATAAAGAAGAATAAACTATGTTATGACACTTGAATCAGCTGACTCCTTTGTTTCAGCATCTCAAATGTATCCAAAATTATTGTGATTTAATTTTTATAAAATATATTAAATCATAGCAAATTAGTAAAAAAAAAAAAAGGAAGTGACAAAGAGGAAAAAATGACAAAGTTATTTTTAAGCTGATCAAATACCTATCACCAATAATTTATATGATAAAACAAAAATAAATAAACACAAAAGCAATTCGAATTGAAGAAGCGCTAATCACTTAATTATATACTATAATATCATTAGACATGATGGATTATTTATATTGGACAAGATTCATGGATTGATAAAAGATTATTAGTATAACATAGTAAGGAATATAAGGGACTAGTAATTTTCGAGGGCCTGAAACTTTCCCATAGAGTTAACCCCAACCATACGTTCCGCATAAATTAAATTAAAAAATTACATCTTTGTCGAATATTTTTTTAGAGCAGTTTCTGTCGTCATTATAAATGCATTCACATTAATTCAATACATAAGTATGTATATTGATGGAATTGATTATTGACAAAGGAATATACACTAAAAACTGTTTTACAAGTTAATGAAGCTGGATTCTTACTTTCAATTGGATGGAGTAGAGTATATAGAGTTGTAATATTGATATTCTTCAATAAATATCACGGAAGATTATTATTTCAGACGTATTGCGGATGTCACTGTATAATATTAGAAAAATACATCTAAAAATACGTTCAAAGAGCATATAAGTAAATTGTCAGGGTTCTCATAACTTGGCTCGTTATCCATTGAAAGTATGAATTCACAGTCCTAGAAATACAACTTTGAGGATTCAAGTCATTATAGTAACTACGTTTAATGCAGTCTGTTTCGTTCTCTTTTGACAAGAAAGGAGATTTATGTACATCAACATTTTATTACAATTTCAAATTGATCAAATTATACTGTGCTTTACAGTTTTCCGTCGCACTCAAACGACCAAACGATTGACTTTTTCCTGGAATCCTCTCTGCGATTTGTGGTTTTATTAATTTTTCTCCATATATGTATATATTTGACCTCAATTACTTAAAAATTATGCCTTTTTTAAACGATCTAAGGCACAAATTTGAGAAAATAACTGCATTATTACAAAATATTCTTCCTCCAAAAAAATACTTTTATCCCTCAAAAACATTTTTAATTCAATATCTTGAAAAAACGACGAAAATAATTAATCTTTCATCAAAATAATTGTGACAAATTATATAAGTTTTTTAGACGTAGCTATATTGGTATTTATGAATTGGGATCTATTTCAATATCTTCCCTTCTCTGTATTGTAAATTTAGGACAAATGTAGAATGTGGTGTATCATCTAATAACTAAAGATTTATCAAAAGTAACTTATTATACATTTTTTTATTCATTGTAAGAATAATGAGCATTGATCAATTGAACAATAATTAAATTATGTAAATGAATTGGATTCAGTGATACGTTTTTTAAAGTGCAAATGTGTACAAACTAAAAATCTACAAATGATTTCACAACAAAATGATACATTTTTCACTACTCTACGAAAGATTTTTTTTTATAAACTTTTTATATTTTTCATCAAATATATATTTTGTGGGATGTTCTACGAGTAAATCATCTCATTAACTAGCAAAAGTACCCGACATTACCCTGCCTTATTGGGCGAATATTCTAATAAAAGAGGACTGGCTCCCTGCAGTTGAAAACTCAATATACGTTGTTTTTTTTCAGGGTTTTTTTTTTACA
The DNA here is from genome assembly GCF_016086655.4 of Lepeophtheirus salmonis. Lineage (NCBI taxonomy): Eukaryota > Metazoa > Arthropoda > Copepoda > Siphonostomatoida > Caligidae > Lepeophtheirus > Lepeophtheirus salmonis. The sequence continues at coordinate 17,774,554 of NC_052132.2, forward strand.
AAGCTGTAGTCATTATTTTTATATTATTGAGGAGATAATAATTAGCTTTTGATAAGCATAAAGTGCTTAAAGACACAAAGTAACTGTTGACAATAAAGTCAAAAATTTCAGACAGGTGAACATCACACTTGATTGTTCATCCCCACTCACACAAATATTCAAGACAGACTAAAAATAACAAACAACCATTTTCCCCCACACACAATACATGCCACGGTGAAAGTGATTGTGACTCATATATTATGCAAATTTATAAGTATATAAAGGACGCATTGATCCATAATAAGAGAGTATTAAAGTAACCACCATTCTCTTCACAACTGATGTATCTGTACACAACAGTAAGACTGAAGATTTGTTGGCGAGTTATAACTGTAAGTTCTTGTTCGACAAGGAGTAAAAATGAAGGTCGACCTTGGAGTCCTTCCTGCATACATCATTGCTAGATACTTAGTGGAATTTGTGTTTTATTTATTTTATCTTATAGCTCCTTGTAGCTAATGTAACGAAAATTCATAGCACCTAGGCTACTCTTTTCCAAAATATTCTTCAAATTATTAGGGTGACCGCGATATATTTTGCTTTCTTTTTTTTAACAAACTGACTGATAAGTTATTTATAAAAACAGCAACGCATAAAATCATCTGTTTTTCATGAGCACATAGTTACTCAATACTTCGACGTTCTCTCCTTAAGAGTTAAAACATAATTATAAGAGCTTGAAAAAAAAAAATATATCACTGTATGACGGGTGAGCCAAGGAGGCATTTAGTCTCTCAAGTGCTACCCACCTGAGCCATAGCAACACCCTTGATTTTACATGCAAAACGCCTGTAAGATTTCATTAATATTACTACATAAACTCTACAGTACACTCTCTATACAGACTCAATGATACATACAAGACACCTAAAGAGTTTATTTGACCGAATTGTTATTTCTTAGATCAAAAATATCTAAAGAATACGACCTCTATTTAACAACCTACACGTTTTTTAAATGGTTTTTTCTCCATAAAAAATAACCCGATTTTAATAAAACCAATATCAAATTATAACTTAATAAAAAAGATATATTATTTTCCAATATAATCTTGTTTGGCCTTTATAATGGCCTCAGCTCAACCATGGAAACAGGAGGAAGTCTTGAAGACAGCCTCATTTTATAGATTCCGGAATTCGCTCGAATACTCCCTACACCAATAAATTCATGGGGTTGAGGTCTGCTGAACATTGACTGCGTCCAATAAGGTCAAAAAAATATAATAACCAGGTTCACGTTTTCTTTCCAGTGTGACATGAAGGAGAGTTTTGTTCAAAATAGGCTCTTTCAGTTCCTTCCTAACCATCCAGACGAAGGACATATCCAGGTTTTAATAGTTTGCAATCTCAACATTATCTAGTACAGGCCGGATCGCAGCGATGGTGAAATAAAAACTACTTTGATGGATGCTATTTTTTCAACTAACGCCAAACACATCTTGCTAGCATCTTAAACAACAAACAAAGTCCCACCTACGCATGCACAGCTGTTGCAAGCGCCCTAAGTTCGTGGTTTAACAACGTTCACACGTTGTGTATGATATATATTAGGGATATTCGTATTACAAAATAACTATTTTTCATTCAAAACTATAAAGAGACAAATACTTGTTCATAGTGAAGTATACAATAGCACTCATACATAAAGAGATGGGTTGTTTTATGTGTATTTATAGTAATACAAATAAAAACCTTTCTTGCTTCACTTGCACAAATGAAAGTCTACAAAAATAGGCAAAAGAATATCAATGCCTTGACTAAGGGGGGATCTTTTTATATCATAGGAAAGAAAAGCCATAGAACAAACTAAGTATAAATAAATAAGAAATGATGTAGAAAACAGCTATAAAATACGTTGATATGTGTTTTTATATATATGTGGTCTACTATAAATGAAAATAAAAGAACAAGGAAAGAATTCTGTCTATATTCTGCTATAAATAAAATAATATGAATGAGTAAATTAATCATTTCAATTTCCTTTTTTTTGCAAAATTCTTTAGAAATATCTTATTAATTGAAGGAAGCATTCATTCGTTATTCTTAACAAATGTAGATACATAAATAATGTTTAGTATTTTAATAAAAAGGATTTGTGTTCCTACTAGTAGAAGATACATGCAAGAAAGTTAATTATCAGACTTTAAAATGGCTCTGTCATGATCATTATAAACATACAAGTTCTCCGAATTTTGAGATTAATTTTGCTTATAGGGGTTATATGAATTGACAAAATTAACTCATAATAACCCATTATTTTTATAGTGTCGGTACCTTAAGCTTGAAGTTGCATGATTTAGCAGCCCTTGCTTTTAGTTAAAAGGTTTCATTACACAATTAAACGACAGCTGAAACTAAAACTTCTTCAGCAACAATATGAGCTACTTTCGGCTTGCCTCCACATGGCCCTCTTCCACCCTTTATCTCAACCCCATAGATTTTGCAGTTTGGAGCGTTTTGAAGAAGCATATCGGTCGCAAATACAAAGCAAATTTGTATTCGCTCCGAGCTGCCTCATATCGGCGTGATGGGCAATGAGCAGAGCCTTCATTGTCAAGAGCTGCCTAACTGTTTGCAGTCGTGACTCTTATTTCCCCTGTGTCCACAGGATTAAATATATATATATTTATTATTTTTGGGGGAGGGTTTGTTCAGAAAAAAAAATATATTATGGGCCTTGCAAAGAAGCGCGAGATTACGACAATTTTGTGAACTTTAGGCCTCCTTCTTTAACTGATCTTGTCAAAAATCTAAAATTGTTGATATCAAATCCCCTTTAATGGAGAAACTCAAAAGTTGAATATTATACCTTTTATTAATACAACTATTAGTTCTGAGCTCCAATTCTTGATGGATTTGATCAAAAATTGTTTTAAAGACCTTTACGTTTTTGATTTTATCAGACAATATCCCATTATTGAAAAAAAAGTTCTCGAGGAAGGCTTTTCTTGAGTTATACCATTGTTTATAAGTAGCATGTGCATTCTCACAATAATTATTTGTGAGAGTATGTACAATACGGGCATTAGTTTAAATTCAGAAAATTTGCTAATTTTTAATAATGTTACATTTCCAATAACCATTGTATATATTTTATTTACTTAATAATTAAATTTACTTAAGCCAATTAAGCCTCTTATATTGCCCAATCCCATAGAATGTCCACTGTTATCCTTTTCTGACGATGAAATATTGGTTTTATCTTGTTCTGAGACATTTTTAATCAAAATTCGAGGATATGATGTATGAGATATTTAAAGGCAAAAAGGGATGTATTTACTACATAATTTCAGAATATTTCAATTGTATAGTGCAGTAGCTATCAAATGATGGTTTATCTGTATCCATCAATCAAATTATTTACCGAGTGGAACATTAAAATCTGAACACTTTGAATTTTAAACTTCAACAAAATATAATTTCAAAAAAAAAAAAATATTATGAATAGATGTATGTCTGAGCTCTCGAAATCATTGATTTAGCCGCCCTTAGCGGCAGTGATGACTTCCAAGCAGCAGTAAAAGGCCTGTCACCACCTGCAGATGTAGTTCTCTGTTCTGGCGTACCAATGATGGCTGGCAGTGGATTTAGGAGTCTTTTTGTGTGGATGACGGACTCTGTAGGCCTTCAAATCAGCATGCACCCATAGAGTTGAGTAGATTGGTCTGGGCTTTTTCAATTAACTCCTCCAAACCCAGTTTTACTTTTTTGATAGAACCTTTCTTCCTTTCTAAAGTTTCAGACTTGCTGACTGCGTAGATGATGTTTTTGGGGAGGCTTATCTGCTTGGAGTGCGCAAATGGAAATTCGTTGATCACGTTCAAGTGGCATTTGTTTAACTTGGACGTAAGCTGGAGAGGGTAGGTTTATTTTGTATTGTAACTAATTGCTTATGCTTTGTTATATATCGAAATATGAATTAATTTCAATCATTCAACTTTCATTAATTATTGAATTAGTAAGGTCTCAGATTTCAATGGGCCACCCTGTCAGAAGACTTTCAAAAACGCTAAGATATTAGCTTAGAAGTGGATTTAATTATAGATCTATAATTTCCTTTTTTAATTTCCCAATTTGTGATTGAACATATTTTGAGCCAATTTTATTCAGTTAAGATACGGGAAAAATGATTGTAAATTATGTTTATTTGAATTATAAATATTTGGTTAAGTTTAAGTTTGTTCCAATTATATCACTAAATGCTATTATTTTCTTCTAAATATTTATCAAGAGTCACTCCTGCACCAACCTTCCCCTTTCACAGGGACAGGTGCCTAAAAAACTATCAACATTTCAAAATGATATTAGACCAAAAGTATCATTAATTATGTTATAAAATGAATGCTAAAAGTTGCATATTATATAAAACTGCAAAAAAAAAAAAAACCGTTTGACCTCTATATCACTTCAATCAGCTGATTAATTTACCAAAAAAGTGCCAATAGTCCCAACTATTCTCTATTTACTTATTGCTCATTAAGTGAATACAAATGAATTTATGATACAGAAACTTAATGTACAATTAGTAGCCCATTAAATAAATATCTCAACATAAAGACTCTATAAATTAATTAAGGCTATACTTAGAAGTGCAACTCTTTTACTTTTCTTTGCCATTATCAAAAAACCTTCTTTTTTTACTAACATCAAGTAAGTGATGATATCAAATATTGACTATATATACTAAATTAACCCATATATTGTTATAATTGGGTAATTGGCCTCTGTTTATAAGAGCTCCTTTGCAATGGAACATGAGTATCATTTACTTTTATTTTTTATAGACAAAACGACAGATACTGGTGCCATCTTGTGACGAAATAATATAACTTCGTAAACGATAATATTATAAATTACTAGGTGAAGTACCCAGACATTCCATAGATTTATTTGTCGTTGACAATCATAAAAACTTTTCTTTAATCATATAGAACAGTGGTTCTCAAATGTCGGCACGCGAAGAGAATAGTGTGATCCGTCATTTCATTCCCTGTAAAATTGATCCTTGAACTTTTCATTCCTCTATGAAGAAGGATATTTAGTGACGTAATACGGTTTATGTTTCTAAACTAATTAGCAGTTTTTGTGTAGGGCTGTAGAGGGAGGCCTGAGCAATGGCGATTGCCACTGGAGATGAGTGATGACTAGTGATGGATGGGAGACGGATATTAATGATTTATGGTGTTTATGGATCAGAAATGACGTCATAATAAATCTCATGAAAAAAAAAAAAATGGTAATCCATTTTGGTGATTAATTTAAATTCAAAATGCTAAAAAAACATTTCAAAGACAGAAATAAAAGCAACTGGTTTGCTTTTTTGAAGCCTATATCCAGTAAAAAAACAAAAAAAATATCAGGACTTTTATCAATCTTAACCAGAATGACTCTTATTGTAAGGGTACGTCTTGTGATGAAAATCCTGTGTATTTTGGGCATGTTAAAAAAAGTTAAAATCAACAAGATAACCAAGACAATTTGAAGAATGTTTTGGATGAGAGCATCTTAGCTGTCATGACATTTGATTAGGTAAGCTACAATCATCTGTGACAAGATAGAAGGGCGAGAAAGAAATGAAAAAGAGATTGACAAGAATTACTACGATATCGATCCTTAATTCTACTCTGAATCCAAAGGCTTACCACTATAGCTCCGTAACAAATAATCAAGGTTACTTTCCTTCTTTTAGGAGTATACACTAATGTTCTGTTTTGAATATAATGGAATGTAGTAGGAAAGGAAGTTCAGTAGTTAGCTGTTAAATAACAATGACAACAGTTAAGGGGACAAAAATTTATTCATTAAATTACCAATCCAAAAAAAAATGGCCAAGCTAAAAAATACATGCGATTTACATTACGTATGACTGACTCGTGGAGCTTATTTCTGTATAGGGCTCTTCCATTTTTAGATACTGAGCTGTTCTGGTAAATGTTGCATATAATACTTGTAAGGATGGAGTCTGCTTTTAGATGGGATCAAGTCTTGGGAGGTATAGAAACAAGCCAGTGTTTATTATAAAGTTCTGGATGATTTTATGGATACAGAATTTAGAATTTTAAAACATATATAACTATAAGTATTATTCATTTATCCTTTGTTTGACTAATTCATGATTCCCCTCTCTCTTTAACGTGTGTTTCTTTTAATTTTTGGTTAAAGCTCTATAATATTTCGTCATTGTGGTTGTACATTTTATATTACATTGTATTTTGTTGTTTCTCTTGCACTCTGCTTCAAACTTTAAATTTTGAAATCTTATCTTGTATCTATAACATAAGTTTATGCATGTTGTATTAGACCTTTTTTTAAATGTATACAAAGATGATTAAATAAATGTGGGAAGAAAAAAAAATCTCAGGACTGGCAAAATCACTAATCTAACGTTGTGGGGTCATATACTACAACTATTTTACACTCCCTGCCATATAAAATATGCCCAATATCCTGGCTGGTTGAGGATGGGAGGACTCAGCAACGCATTTCTGTGTGTTACGTGAGCAGCCTTATGGAGATGACCTTATGCATAAATAAAGAAATAGTAGAGTATTTTATCCCGGAGACGGAAATTTATTTCGGGATGTCAATCACAAAGAATAGGGGACATATTGTTTTCAAAACAGGAAACACCAAGCAGAAAAGACTGTGACGTAAGATTATAATAAAACAAAATGGGTCATTTTATTTTATTACAGGCTAGCAAGGCATGAAGAGCCCCTGTTCTGAATGGTACCCGGAATTTTGAAATTTTGAAAAGGGAATATTGCTAATTATCAAAAAATATTTTAAAGCATGTAACACAAATATCAATTCTTTCATGAAAAAAAATAATCATAATCATAGAGCACATTAGAGGTAAAACCAAGTACGTATAAGTCTATCTGTATAAGACAATATATTTACAATTCATTAACATAATGTACATATATTGTATGTTAAGGAGAATGACTTGAAAGTTTGTGGTTGTCTGATTTGTATTCTAGAGTTCTTTTTATCCAAACAAATATTCACATCTGCATTGAAAGTACTTTTCTAGAATAAATTATATACAATAATTTATTTAAATACCAGGATATTCATTTGAGTTTATCATCTTGAAATTGTTTTAATGTTTGGGAGTTTAATAATACTGAAATTTATAAATATTTGGATGTTTTATGGTTTGTAAAAGAACTTTTCAATCATTTTAAGGACAAAATAAAAATGTAAGTACATTTATTTGTGATAAGAGGAATTTGAAACTATTATATAAGGCCATTCTATTACCTTTGGTTTATGAGATAAAAATAAATAGGGAGGAGTAGGGAAATCAGATAATCAGAGAATAAGCAAAAAAAAAAAAAATCCCCTTTACAAAGAGTATTTATAATGGTGTATTAACACAAAACAATCTCAAACAAAAATGAAGTATCAAATGCAAAATTTAAATTTGAACAAATTGAACTTCAACAAGACATAATTTATTAATTGAGGATATAGTTTTAATAAAATAATTACCATAAATCGATGTGTGTCTGAGCTTTTTTAATCATTAATATAGGCCCATTAGCGGCAATGACGGCTTCCAGGTAGCGGAAGAAGGCCTGACACCCCCTCCGGATGCAGAGGTCTCGAGAGCAACGGTGTTTGGATGACAGATACTGTAGGCCTTCCCTATGACATGGACCCAAAAGGTCAAATCGAGAGGTTTGACATCAGGGGCTTAGGGGGGGGGCAAAATTGTAAAAAAAAAAAAACTCAAAAGAGTTTTGCAACGGCGGAGATGGGTTTCTTTTATTACTGGTGTCAAAAGTGGCCTCTCCATCGTTATAAGGCTCTTTCCACCCACTTTTTAGATAGTTCTCTACACAGTCTGGTGTGAAACCCCGAGATCTCCTGCATGGGCTCTCAAGGACTTGCAGGGATTAGCCTGGGTTTTTTCTTTAACTTCTACATATCCAGTATGCCCTTTTTGACAGAGCCTTATTCCCCTCAAATGTTTCGGACTTGCTTACCCCCTATCGATGGTCCCGGAGACGCACTATAGCTTGAAGTACACAAATGGAAATTTGTAGATCACGTACAAGTGTTATTTAGTAGACTGTTACATAAGCTAGAAAGCTCAGACTTGATTTGTATTGTAACTAATTGATTTTGTTTCAATATATCGAAATATGAATTAATTTCAAGCGCACAACCTTCATTAATTATTGAACTAGTACGTGTTCAGATTTGAATGGACCACCCGGTATATGCACATATATAAGCCAATTATAGGCTTATTATTCGTATTTATCGTATGGGTTTAGCTACCCAAGAGTTTTATATATAGTTTAAAACCTTTTTTTATATTAAGTGACTTATATTGGCCACGATATGATCTTTCGAAAGAAATCTTAAATTTTTTATTGTCATTGTAACGGTCAATTTTGCCTACTTTAAATACAACTTGCAGCCCCTTAGAGGGGTAAATAAAAATAATTTGTTGTGATAAATTGACAACAATTTGTTGAAGAATACAAATTAAATCCAAACTAATTTTGGAGATAGATCGTTGTAGCTTGTTTTTGTATTGACTGGTCATATATTGTAAATATAAAGTAGCAATTTTATGTTTATTATATTAAAACCTTTGATAGATACAGCTAACCCTCCATTACTTCTCTTTTTATCCACTCCAGATATATAAATATTTTTTGAATATATTTTTTGCATAACCTTTTTTTCAAAATCAGTTGGTAGTTGGCAAATTTGGCAGTACTTCTATGTAAATTCTTAATTTATTATAAACTTTCTCACTGGTGGGTCTTTTTGAATTAATTATCCGGGCTTAAAGAATTTTTTTATGGTTTCTTTTTAATTATCGACTTGAATGATGAATATGAAAAAGAGGTGTAAAAGGCTAAAAAAAAAAGGTTACTTTTTCAAAAGTCAACTTTTTTTTACAAGGTTTTTTTCAAAGTCAATTTTTACAATTTTTTTCATTTTTTTAAGCATTGTTAGGACATTGAAAACATTTTATTCATCATAAACTATTCAAAATAATGTATGCAGGACAAGATACTTGTAAAATGATTGTCAATTTTAAAATTAATCAGGTATTTACTTGATTTTGAATCCGGTCATTTCAATACTGTAAAATTTTAATAATAGGAACCTAACCAAAATTTATTCAGCAGCCTTTATAATGGTATGTTTGTATAATAAGTTAACCAAAAGTTTTAAGTTTTGTTATCAAATTAAATACTTACAGAACAAGACACTCTCCCCCCACCCTAAAAACTAACTATTTTTTTATATGAATATATAGACATAATATAAAGGAACTCATTCATCATCTAAACGAATTCTTTTTCGCCTCAATATATAGTTTTCTAGAATGTGTTATCATTGTGTAAGAAAATGCGATCTCAGGCCTTATATACCGGACTATAAGGAAAATCAGAATAATTTCAAATATCATGTTATGCAAAATACACGGTGTTTGAAACCGCGTTATGGGGTATAAATTATAATGGAAAAAGTATTGGTCTTTTTCACTGATTCTTATTCTATCATACGTAGTAAGTAAAGTTTTATATTGCAAAAATATTATCTTTAATGTTAACGTCTAAACATTCTTGGAAGTAATTACGTTTGGATTTGAAACAAAGTAAAAGTGGATTAATGTATTAGCAAAAACGTATTGCATTTTGCACATTAAACGATTAATTTAATTATTAGTACTGTCCCTCAACTGATAAAATGCAAGAAAAAAACTAATTATTTATTTGAATTAGTTAGGTTCTTGTATAAGGAAGAAGGGAGTACACTCCACATTTACGAAAACTTTGTTGTCATATTTTATTATTTTGAGTAAAAGGCAAAGGTTTTTGACAAAAACTATCCCAAAAAAATAAAAATGACAAATTTTTCCTCAAGAGCTCCCTATCTGTTCGCCGGCATGTCGAGGCTGCTATTGCCTGTGAAGGAGAACATAAAATCAATTTGTGCTATGCTTAAATTCATTGAGTTGTCCTTTCTAGATTTGTGAATTTTGTAATAATATCATATTAATTTGTTCTTGATGCTTTAAGCACTATGCCTTTTATTTTAAAAGTCATGATTCACAAAATCATAATCACTGTCAACGATCCAAATCAGGTTTTCTGTTTATATTCTACATACTTATTATAATGCAGGTTACGGATAACTTTCACTACCATAGCTATTTGACAATCTGCTAATTATGTTTTTTGTATGGGTATTTTACTTATACTCCCTTTTAAATCTCAAAATCAAGTAAGACCTCAAAATTTACTTTTTGACTCCTTCCATTTTTTTTACCTTAGATTCCCATGTGAATAAAGTGGTGAAAGCCACTAATAAGTTGTAACCAATAACTATAAAACAAAGAAAATTTGATGTAGAATGTATATTCTAACATGATTTTGAGTATTCAAAGTATATATAGTTGTTTTATTGAACTTTTTGATGACTTTCTTAGTATTTAATTTATTACTAAAGTTGTAACTATATCACAAAATCTTGAGCATAATTTATGGTCTAGATTTATATTAAAATCCTGCAAAAAATGTGAATTTTATTGACATAGCTTTCTCATAAATAAATGGATCTTGATAAATTACTATAGTTGACTTTTAACTTTCCCAGGGTTTTCAGCACTCCGACACTAATTGATTACCCGATGTTTGTCAAATATAAATATATACTTTATCCTCTTAATCAATTATTTATAATTTTTAGATAAAAATTACTTTGGGTTTGTTTGCATATTCTTCATTGTACTCGTATAATTTACAATTACTCGCAAAGGTTTGACCGGGGTTCCTCGTGCAAAGGAGAGTGTAGGAAATCACATCGACAATGGTCATTTTTATTTTTTATTAATGTTTATACCCATTCGGTATATAAAAATATTTTTATTGTATTGCAGATTATTGTACAAATAATTTTAGTAACATTTCTTCTGTTACTGAGGAGTTACGCATTTTTTTACGCATTATTTTTGTAACAATGCAGTCATTTTTTAATTGTATTCCCTACAAAAGATATTATTTGAATTATTTATTTTTTTTCTAACAGATAATATAATTTCTATTAAGATTTAAAACTTACTTACTCCTTGAGGAGGTTGTACAATTTTTTAATTTCTAAACTTAGTTATACATAACAAAAATTACATCTGTACTTACCAACTAAACCTATGAAACTGTGGAAATAGCCTGAAATCAACAAAGTTTTATTTTAAGGACAATTTAGTTTTTTGAAAATATTTTTGCTTCAATTTACTTTTATCATTGAATCGGCTTACTCTGCATTATTAATCTTCTAATTGCAATAATTTTGTCTGCTCTTTTGAGTAACCCTTGAATGAAAGTATAGGAAAGTAGTTAAAATTCAAATTGATCGTTAACCGTTCACTAAAACAATCTCATCTCTATAAAGGAGACAAATTTTGCCATTGCATTTTGAATGCTTGAAAAAATGCGTGGAATCTTAAAAAAAAGCTAAAAATATATGTCTTAAGTGTTATTTTATCCAAAGCCTACTTAGTTAAAAAAATTTCTGCGTTTCAATTCCTCCCAACTATTGAATACTATATAATAAAATAAGTCAACATATATTTTTCTTGAATTAAGACATTGTGTTCCTGATTGCTATTACATAGAGAAATATACCAATTACATTTAAACCCAAAATATTTCATTTTGTACCCTACATTGACCAACATCTTATATACCATCAATAAATCTTGATATCTTAACACTTCACATAAAACTGAAATGTTTACCATTGTCATTAAAAAATGATTGGGTAAATGTAATCAGAAAAGCACCATCTTAATGTAAGGGTTAAAAAAAGTTGAAATTTGGTTGACTAGTGTAACTGTTCAATACTCAACAAAAACTCTTTCTAATTTAAGCAATCAATCGTCCGAACACTGATAAGGAGAAAAGAAATTATAATTTCGACACCTGACGACAAAAATAATGTACATCCTTATATTAGTTAGGTAACACCATGATTATGATTTATGAATATCATTTATGCTTATCACAATATTTGAATGCAATTTACTCTAAACAATGCTTTATACTACCACTATTATAAAATAATATACTCTTCATTCGAGGCTTGTCGGAACATTAGTATTTTACGTCAAATGCTTCCGTGGAAGCCTCATTTGTTAGCTACCTATTACAATGGTAGAGCTTCGTGACTACTTGATCTGCTAAATAACAATGTAGCAACGAGCGTGTGTAGCTAAAGCTCAGCCCAGTACATTAAAAAAGAAAAAGAGGAGTTCATCACGACGTGAACTTGCCAATACAAAATACCCAGTTTATTTATTGTCAGTTTTCGATTCACTCGTCTCTCTTGATACGTCATATTTTTCATAAATAAAAAAGTAGTATACTTACGTTCCATTTTCAGTACGACAAGAATACAGGGATTACGATTGCAGCTGTCCTTAAAAAGGTTATGAATGTCACTCAACTTATTTCTTTAATTCTTTTTGGGATGCCTCAACAAAACAGAGACCGATAGGTTGAATTCATGTTGAATATGAGATCATGATGATGCTTATACAACTTAATCATGCAGGGAAATTTCAATCAATATAGATGCTCTGAGGACCCCCTCCCCCACCCTCGTCCCTTTAGCTCCTTAACGAGAAGTAAAATAAGAAGGCCATGTAAGCCCGTATCATGAGATTTTGGATCTAAAGCCAATGTAAGGTGTTTTTTAACTAATATGTAGGATCCTGCTAATCCATCCAAAGATTTTTATGAGGATGTTCAATGATCTGAAAGTCATGGAAAAGTTTGGTCGAAAAGGAAATGTTAATCCCTTATAATTCAAGGAAGAGCTGGATTGAATCATGTGGAAGGTGTCAGAAATAATTATGAGCAACCCACATTTTGAGGATTGATTCATTGATCCTTGTAAACTTATTTATGATACATAGTCGTGTTCTTAAGGTTTTTTCTTATTTATTTATTTGTATTTAAGAATTTATAGCAAACTTCATAGTAATTTATTCAAGAAATATAATTTATATAAAAAAGAAGTTAAATGAGAGTTGGTTTGATTGACGTATTTATCCCACTTTTTGGAAGAAACATATTTTTACTATTAATGAACAGTTAGTCAGTCTTTTTGTCAACACCTAACATCTCCAAAAAACGCTGAGTACTCATGCTAGTCTATCATATTTCAAATAGCTGTTTGTAATAAAAATATATACATAAGTTGTCATTATACTTCAAAGATATCTTTAAGACTAAATTACATGGATACATGAGTAATAAAATATAATATTTTGCACTAAAAATATCATAAAAAGAGGAAAATGTATATTTCCAATGCTTCATTAAGTTTATAGTCTATTTATGTATATGTACAAATAACACTCTCATAGATTTCATTTGAATACCAAAAATATTGAGTAAAAATGTACAGCATTTTTTTTAGAGTAACAATAAATATTTGTAATGATAATTATAATTGGAGACTGATAGACTCCTATAATCATTATTTGGGGCCAAAATATGAATTTAAATCATTATAAAGTGTGTATAAGACGTGTAAATAAAAATATCTTTTTGCATAATAGAAAATAAAATACTTTAATTGGAAACGTAATGCGTATTTTTTTTTCCCCCATTCAATGACACTCTTTAAAATAAAATAAATGTACCATTTTAATGTTCAGTTTATTGACGTTCTATGAATAAAAGGGAGGGGGAAACGAATGTAATAGAAGGAAGCAAGAAGTAATAAAAAAATAATCTTGACTCATTATAAAATATATTAGCTGGAACACCCGGCAATGCTCGGAGTTATTTGAATAATACAAGGTAATAACTCAACAGTAGAAGAAAGATTAATGCATTGAATAATGAAACTTTGTTTTCTCAGACTCTAGGTATCTTTTTAAGCAGAATATTTCTGATTTTTTAGACGTGATGATCTTGCATAAACTGTTTCGTTCATACGACATTTTCTTTGCTTTTGCTGCTATCAGAGTTTTACTTTTATTTGTTTTTATTATGAAATGGTGTTACTTCACAAACAGAAAAATACTTTTTTTAAATGAAACCTGAAGAGTGGTTATTCTATTTTATCAATCTGTTATCATTATTCTTGAAAAGAGAGTATCAAAGTATAAAGTAATGAATCTGTATATATACAATATACTCGTATGTAAAATTGAGTTGGTGTATTTATAGGTGACCATACCGTTCAACCTAGGAGGCTCAAATTTTTTATGGCTGCCTCTCTAGAACCTGGTGAGGCTAAGAGTATTTATTTAAAATCAAAAAAGTTATGGACAAAAAAAAAAATCGGTGAAAATTAGAGTTTTGTTTTTTTCAGGTGGAAAAAAGATGGATTTCCAATGAAATATTGGAATCATAGAAGAAATCAAGTTTGTAAAATCTGTCTGGAAATTCGTTTGCAGATAAATATGACATTTAAAAATTGATGTTTAACTGAAGTATCTGTCTTTTTACGAATCCTTTTTCAATAATTTTTTAATCCAACGTGAATTTTCAATTTTTAAGAAGAAAGGCCCCAAATTGATTCATTTTGTACATAAAATCTTGAGATTCTAATGGTGTATTTAAGTATTGTCAATTTTCGGAACATTTTCAAACCAAGTTTTGCACAATTTGCAAAAATGAACCAGTTATCGGGGGTTATTTTTCGGCGACACTATTTTGGATAACTTTTTGCTTTTGCAAGTACGAAATTTTTTTTGGTATGTTCATTTTCCTCTTTACAATTCAAATATATGCTATCTATAACTCTTTGACAAAATAAGAGTTGTTTTTTTTTCAATTTTCTCCGCGAATTTTGTAATGTAAATTTTTTGACAAATGGACTTCTCATCTAAATCATTTTTTATATGCATATATGTTGTTATTTAATTTGAATTATATACCACAATATATTTTTTTTCACATTAATAATACCAGCCGCGCCATGGGGTCTAAAGATCAGAAGAAATAATATTGAACACTGTCAATGTGATTTACCGCTCCATCCATGTTCCGATAAAATCCTTTGCTAGTAGTATATAAAAGATGAAGGGTCGGATGCTGAATTATGATTGTAAGTCTGTATTGGACTTGGAGTAATTCATACCTATATCATTCTTAAATATTTAATTCCCTTATCTCATAGCTACTCGCAGCTAATTTAATGGAGTTACATGATAGCTAAGCTGATCTCCTTACACACTTTCTACAAATGATCAGGATGACCACATTATTTTTTTTTTTTTTTTTTTTTAACATACCACCAGTTCATAATTATAAAGTGAAACACATATATTTTGATTTATGACTTAAATTTGTTTTTCTCACTATTTATTTATTCGATAGATAATAATATAATGTCCCACGAAGTCTACTACAAAAACATAAACATGGCATTTTGTAAAATTAACTTATATAGAAATATTTTATATTAGACATTCATAATTTTATTTGTAATTTATTATACCTGATAAGAGAATAATATATTAATTAAAAGTTAGGAAAAAAAATGTAGATATAAAATAACGAAGCCGAAAACATTCATAAATTATTATACATATATAATCCAAATCTATGTTCAGTTTCCCTCAAGGAAATATATGTTTATATGTATTTAAATTTTAGAATATTAACACATAATATACATGCTGTATCAGCAAATCAAATATATATTTGGTATAAAAATAGCTTTACCCCTTCATAAGTACATAACGTTAGACATATGTGGACTCTCAACACAAAAACAAACGAGTATGATTTTCCTCAAAATTAAGTGTGGATTACATTTGTATTCATCGGTGAATTATTCCTTAAATTTTATGAATAAGTTATTCGTATTTACTATTTGTGTGTTCTGCAAATAGCATTTGAAATGATTTAAACTGATTGTCACGATTAAACATAAATACAAAGATTTTATTTGAAAAGATAGTCTTGGATCAAATCATATCAGCCTCTTAAATCAAATAAAGGTTCTAAGCTATAGCTATCATTCTTGGGTAGTTTACTTTATGCTACAAGCTCGAATTCATTGATTATAATTGAATCCAATATGTATATGAATTATTCGGAATTACGAATGTATATATGAAATAAAGAATTAATTGGGATTTTCTTCCTTTTCCGATATTTGTTCAAAATTGGTTTATGTTAACGCAACACATATTTAAAATGAAAATGTATATTAATTTTTTTTTATATTTACTTAAGTCTGCAATCAATAATTTAAAAACAATAATGAAAAATTCCGAGTTTTTTCAACAAGTCCCAAATCCCAAATTTTGATAGATTATTTTTTTTTTTTTTCGTCAAAAACAGATAGATTTCAGGATATGAATACTTTTTTCAATTATTGACAATGTTCAAATAGGACAAACCATACTCTGGATCGGTGAACCAACTATATCAAACGTTTTGAAATGAAATTTTTTAGTCTACTCCCACGAGGAGTCAGTTGACTAACCTTTGTCTTTGATGTTGTTGTATCATCGACACTTTGTAACAGACTGCAAGGAAAATTATTATTATTTACTTCTTACTAGTTATAATTTTCATAAGGTTTCAATTCTTTAATTGGTTTCCTTCAATTTATTATGGTCAAAACTAACGAAAAATCTTTCAGCTTTACGTTCTTGCATTCTGTAAATTAATATGATCTATTTACGTTCAGATTAGTAGGTATATACACAAGGCCTGACGGTCGTTAATATTAGTCACAAACCAATAAGACTATTCCATTTTAAATATTTGTTTAAAGACTGTTAAGAATTTGAATAGGGCCATCAACACTTTGAGCTGTCTTTGAGGGTCAAATTGGATTTGTTGAGTAAAACAGAAGCACTGAGATGCGAATAAGTCTGAGACAACCTGCACAATGAGCTGGCTAGCTAAAGAGATGGAGGCCAGTGCAGGTACAATCAGGAAGGCTGTGAGTAAAGACATTGGCTAGAAAAGATTTGCTAGTTTGTATGACTCTTTATCAGTAACAGCGGTGACAAAAAGGAATGAAAGAGGCCCAAACATATTGGTGTTCGAATAAGTGGCTATTTTTTTCTTTACGTACTTATAGCTTTTGTAACGAGGGCTTATGTACTTTGTACTCAAAACCAAAGAATAACAATCTTATGCTATAATTCAGCAAAAGTAAACATAGAAAACAACTGTCTAAGTCAATATCAATCCTGTATTTAATCATAAATAAATTTAATTTATATGAGAAATATATAAATTACTAATAAGATTCTAGAATGATGATAACACTGTTAAACAGGCAAAATGGATCAAGAACAATATATGATCCACTGAGTAGAGTTTGATCCTTTGATTCCAAATATGGCCTTATTTTTTCTATCTTAGCCTCGTGGCTTTAAGAAAAATGCAATATATTGGTTATTTTTAAAGTTCAAAGATTTTTTAAGCCCTCGGTGTTGAAGATAGGGATTAATTATTTGAATATATTTTAAAGCCTAATGTTAACAAATTCTACAATCATTTTTAAGCATGTCTGTATCATGCTTATAACTCAAGTTATGATTGTTTAAATTTAAAAATAGGTACTTTTTATGCAGAGCCTCATAGCTTCAAGACAAATATATTTGAAAGCTTAAAAGTATCTCATTTTATAGCTGAAAGTTGTTATCATAAGTGAGGGGAAAAAAACCAAAAACAACTGAATGAAAAACAGAATTTTATATCGTTGGGAAGCAAAACGTAGAAAATCGTGCTTCCTGGACTTCATGACCTCTGTCAGAAGCTGGTGTGGGGTCCTCGTGTCTGAGGACAACTCCATATCGTCCTTCACGTCCCTTCTGATGGTTGATGTAAACACGGAGAAGTAGTTGGCGAGGTAATTCTTCCATTAGGTGGGGTCTTCCTTGATCAACTTCTAGAAGCTGAATAGGAACTCCAAATCCCTCGTTAAATTTTACCCTTCACTTCCTGCTTTTAAGGAAAGTTATTATTAATCATTCTTTATCTGGACCACCTCGAAAGCCTGTTGCACTTCACAATGTCCATAATCATTACCACCTCAACTTCAGGATATAGAAGATCTGTGATGCGTTAGTTCTTGTTTTTTGTTTTGTTTTTTGGCTTTTTCTCTCTTTTGATGACGAGATGACAAAGTGTACATTGGATGGTATGTTTATCCACAAAGAATGGCTGAACTTGAATGACAAAAAATAAAAACGAAGCCTTCCTCTTTTAATTAGAAAATTAACATTAAGTAATAGTCCCTTATTTACAGCCAAGCACTGTAATTTAATAAACCATGAATTAACTTGATAGTTTACTATCAAGTATTTGAATGATTTTATTTAATTATTGTTTTTATTATCCTTGACTGTTATTTTTTGTGTCGTTTTTTCTCTCTTTCAAAGAGAAAGCCTAGATAAAGGTCAAGCTGGAGTCTTAAAGTATTGTCCTTTTTTTAGAGGTATTCCTGTTTCATCTTCTTGTCATAGGCAACTGACAGTGAAGAACAAAATAAAGACAAAAGCTTTACAAAGAATTTGTTTTGTGATTGTTACACTATTTCAAGCAGTAGATATTCTACATTAAATAATTAATTAAGACATTATTTAAAATCCTTAGCCGTGCCATCAAAATATATGAAACTATTTTATGGATATTATTAAGCCCTAGATGATTACATAATAAAATGCACTAATGATGTCATTAATATCAACCTAATTTTTATTTTATTTATTTATTATTTTTTTGGGGGAAAGGAATGCATTTTTATGGTTATATAAGGACATATAGCATTAATAGCCAAGGAATAAAGGAAATTATCTTAAGGACATACATTGATATATCCTAACGTATCTCCGAAAATCTCGAATCCTTCATTCATTCACTCTTGTACTTACACACATAGGGTTGACCAAGTGCGAAAATACGTTATTTGGACAAAAGCTTGAACGTAGATATTTAACTCTTCATATTTGGGTGACTATATCCTTACTAATATATATTGGAGCTAGGAGATTCAAACTTTGCTTTTCTCATTTACGTAATCTAGTTACTAGATTGTAAGTGTTTTTAAATTATTTATGCCAGTTATAATTATCAAATTTATAAAACATATTTTCCAGATAGTACATCATGCAAAATATCTTAAATTCAGCCACAAACTCTGATATCTGCTTTGGATCATATATTAACGTTTACATTTCAAGATTATCAACTATTTTATAGGGCTAATGCCATTTACTAAATACGAAAAAATAAACAGCAGGACTGGCATCTATAGCTTTACTCTTCGTGCCTTCCTTCATGCAAAGTCAAAGACTATATAATCGATGGCATCTACTCAGCAATCATGTGATTGATAATGATGATAAGCAGACAAGTAAGGCGTTCTTGTAACATGGTTGTACTAAGGTATGTCTTGATAACATAAGAATTTTTCATACGTATAAACTATGAAGTTTGAGGACAAATGTGTCTGCTCATACATGACGGAGAGTAACACAGTAGATTTATAAGTGTTAGTCCCTGTTTTACTCAAAGAAGAATTGAGGAATCACATCGAAGTAAATCCTGTCTATAATGTTGCTAGATAAGGACTGATGTTTGTATTTATTTCCTTCCATTCATAGCTGATTGTAGCTGATCTAATGTAGATGCTCTTCTCCAAAACGTGAGTTGAATTATCAGGGTGCCCACATTAATTTCTGCTTTTTTTAACAACATACCAGCGGATAATACTGTTTTCATCTATGGTAATATACATATTGTAAAACATCTTTTGGATGTGCTTACTTCAACCTAAAACTTTATTTGATGTCTATATTTAAACACCTGGACGCAGAAATATGGAAGGGATATTTCTTTATAATAATAAACTTGTAATTGTATATTGCTACGTGTTGTTGATAGCGAACGGAATGTTTCATCAGCATTGTGTACAAGAAGTTTGAAGAAGTAAACCACTTTCTTGTAAATATATATAAAGGATTAAAAAAATATATGGAGTAGCTCTGACCCCATTTAACATCTCTCTCTCCCTCCTCCCCCCTCACCATCCCTCTTCTTCTTCCAATAAGTCTAATACTATCTCTTCCTTCTAACTTATTTTTATTTTTCCTTCCCTATTTTTCTTTTTATCGTACACAAACACTCGTTTCTGTCTCATTGGAAAAAAATACATAAATTAAATCAGGTTCCCTTTTTATTTTTTTATTTTTTGTTTATAAGGTCTCATTATTAGTAGTTAGTAGTGTTGGATCGGACTAAAGAAACTAAAAATACTGCTGTCCTAACAGTCCAGTCCTAATATATAAAAATTCTGTCCTAGGAGCAGCCTTGATCGGTAACAGCTGAAATGACGCAGTTACTAACTACAAGATGTGCAAGCTATCTATCCCTCCATTTGGCGTGATGTGTTTGACAAGATAGGCAAGATAGCTTGACGACTTCATATCGCCGGACTTTTGGCCAACAAACTTTCCCGATCTGAATCCAATGGTTTTTTTTGTGTGTGTCGCGATCGAATGACAAACCGACCAAACCCCTGCAACACCAAAGACTAACTTATAAGTCGAATCAAGAAGGAATTACAGGATTTTCCAAAGGACCAAGTGGCAAAGGATTGGTCACGCTTTTTGCCTCGCATTGAGACTGCAATTGAGGCTAGAGGTGATTATATTAAATTGAATAAGTTAAAACCCATCATGCTTTCAGAATGTGGTTGTATTTTTTTTAATCTGATAAATGGTTGGATAGAAAATTGCGTTTGAAAAAAAATCTTTTTCGCAGCACAGATGGTTTGCGCGCCATGTATGTTCTTTTCAGTGTTCAACATAAACACTTACAAGGAACAAGATAATTGAAGTTTAAAGTAGGAAAGTGTGGCTAGAACTTGTTATTATACGTTCTAGCTATCATTTATTATTTACTTCGTTTTTATATTATTTAATCCTAACTATGTGAGAAGAATAGTCATATATATAGCAAAGAACGTAGGTACTGTTATGTTTGTACTTATTTATTCAGTTCAGTTTAGTCTTAGGACAGGTCCTACAAGTCCTTGAGGCCGGTCCTTTAGACTGTCACTCCTTCATACTGTCAGCATTACCAAATAGGTAAAACTAATTATAGACAGAAACAGTAGAGTTAAGTGGCGGCATCAAGGACCTCTCTTCATAAGTTTTAGGACTGATACGCTAGACTAGGCTGGACTGAGACTGGAAGAGACTGCAGTCATCAGTTCCATATAAAGCCTGACACAAAACTTAGCATGGGAGGACTGAGATATCGGTCCTTATGACTCCTTAATGGTAAATAATTTTGAACGCATAAAAAAGACCGAAATGGTAGGGGGAAACCTTGATTAGGCAATCAACCCTAGAACCAATCCAATGCTACTAGGTAGTAAGTACCTCAAAGAGAAAGAAAATGATTTCTACGACAATAATTATATGAATATCCTTTATTTATTTAGCCCCCTTCATATCTTAAAAGCCCAAACCAAATATTTATATACCTTTACAAATACTTACCTAGGTATACCTATGTAGAAAGAGGAAAAAATATGATGGATTAGATAAATAGCATTATTGATAAAATAAATGAAATATAAGTATGGATGGATATAAATACGGGAAAATAAAACTTTAACCTCTTAAGGAACCATATTTAGAAAGAAGAATAAATAGAGAAAATCTGTAAAAACTGTTTTGGCTCTATATAAATAAACGACTATCAATTACAACCCATGATGAAAATAATACGATCGATTTGATGACACAAGGGAACAATTTTATCCAGCTTTTCAAACGTCTTTACACTTATTGTAATACTTTATTCATATTTCCAGTAAGGTGATTATAAAGCTCTGCATATTTTTAGAAAATTCCATATATCAGCTGCCTAATGCGACACATTTAAAAAAAAAAAAAACAAGCAATTCTACATCATGAAACAAAGAATAATTAAAGTGTCGACTTTACTTTAGCGCTAACCGTCCCCTTTCTAAAGTGATCAAGATCACTAATGTATTCAAGAGGACCGTGTTTAACGTCCAAAAACAGGTGAGTGATGGTAAAGACAACATTCGCCTACCTTGAGGTGGCAGAGCAGCGAAGTTAAGATCCAAGGAGTTGAAGCAGCCTTTCATAGATGAAGATGACAACTTGAAAAGAAGAAGGTTTCTTGGCCCAAACTTCCCAAGGAGGTGAAAAGGCTGGTGGTAATTCTCTCAGACATGTACATAAGCCTCTTTTAACTCAACAACAACTGAAATCTACCTTCTGAACACAATAGTGGACGATTTCTCATCTTCTCTAATGAGAAGACCTTCAATGTTGATCCAGTGATCAATAAGCAGAATGATATGAGCATTTGCTCAACAAGGGCAACTATGAACTTAGTAAAGTCTCAAACAACAAGCGTCCAGTATTTGTGATGATGTTGGGACTCGTGGCATCAGCTAGGGATAAGATGCTGCATGTTGGGTTCCTGATCTGCTACAGACTGACTGGTGCGGCATTTTTGGAAATTTTGGATAGAAAGGTTTCCTATGAAACCATAGGTCTTGAAAGTCACCAAGGAGTCTTCCAACAAAATGGAGCACCAGCTCCCACGGCAAGGAATATGTCATTTTGACCCAACAAAAAATATACGATTAATAGACGGATGTTTATTAATTATATCGGCTTTAATGCAATTAATAGACTGATGTCTATAAATTTGACTATTTAGGAAGTTTTAAGAAAATATGTCGGGACAATTTTGAGGAAATCGATATTTAATGTAAAATTTCCCATTTTTTGCTTAAGGCAAGTACCTACAATACTTCTACAAATAAAAGAAACTGGTCCTATCCCTAGTTAAACCCTAAATAAATTACACCGAAGAAGATGAAATTTCTACCAATGAATTGAAGACAAGAATGGAATTTATCTTTGAGCGCCGAATCTAAAACTGATTTTAGTTTTTATTGGCATCTTTGAGTTTCATACAAATCTGAAATTACATTAATTCAGGAATATTCACAGCTGCCGTGACGTTCCATTAGATTAGCTACGAGCTGCTATGAGATGAGATTAATAAATACAAATCCCACTCTTTATGTATCAATGATATAGGTAGGAATTACAATTATTCTCATATATCTTAATCCATAAATGTATACGTCAAAGAAAACAGCCCCCAAAAGTTTTGGGAATAATTTCGACAATTGAAGTCATGTGTTCACAGTAAAAAGCTGGAACTCTATATTATTGATAATGTAAAACTTAATAGTTAACGAATAAACTCAGTTATGTAAACTAGCCTAGTATTTTCTTTTTTCAAATTCATTATCCCTCATTTTTTTGAATGATTTTGTAAATAAAGGTTCAAAAAAATGTAATAAGTAATTTCAATAAAAAATAAAGCATAAAATAATTTTTAAATTATACAATTAGCTTAAACCATATTTATAATTTCTTTTTTTTTTCTTTATTAAAATCCAAAGAAGTTGCATTGTTATACAATATTGATAAACTATTTAGTTTAAATGTGACCCTCCCGACAAAAGACATCATAATCAAAATGGACATGATAATAATTATTTTAAAATTCCAATAATAACAACGATAAAGTCATAAAACAAGTCATAAACACACTGCACACTTTACAAAAATAAAAAAACAAAGCTACTAACAAAACAAAAACTAAGTACCATTTTGCCGTATTTGAACCTCCTGTATCTTCTTACAATCATGTGTATGTTTTTTTAAATGGATTGGAGAGTCCATATCAAGGAAGCGAATGATATTGCCTGCCTATGACCAATCAGTGTTGAAAAATTGGGAATCTTCATATTGAGCACTCCGTACCCGGCGGCGGAAAAGATTAAAATTGGTCTTACGTCCTTGCTATCATTCATTGGTTAATTTGTGAGCAATTAGTGAATTTACATTTAAAAGAGTATAATTGAAGGCCTTAAAATTGTCTGAACGATTGGTCGCAGGTCCAAAAAAAAAAGATTCTGTCAACTTTTCATTCATGCCTTTCACATTTAAAATAATATAAGTTCTTAAAATGCTTATAGATAGGCAATCAGCGAATGCATGAATATTAGAATTGTATATTTTCCCAAGTCTTTGCAATGAGAGTCGAAATGAAGAAGTACATTGGGGATTTGGATCTGAACTGTGAATTATCTACCGTCAGCAATTCGATTCATTGCTCAATGAATCGAATTATTTTGTCAAATTCAACTTTTTTTTAAATAATTATTGACAATTTTATGGACCTCCTCTGCAGTAGCTACAGTAAAATCCATTTTCAAGTGTCAAGGCGTTGGATGGGCATACTTATTCACAGACCTCAGTAAGGGGAATTGGAATTTTCTAACCCAAAATGAAATATATTCTCTTTGAAATCGTAAATAGTAATTATGTTCCGTCTTAATGCTAAAAATTATAATTGTCTTGGTTCAGATATCTTTCTAAATATTTATTTTCACAATTCCAACGAATAATATCCACTGTAGTTTTGGAGTGTAATCAAGGATTGACCTTCCATAAAATTCTTTGGCTAAAGCCCCAAGAGGGAGATAAGGCTGATACACATAAATTAGTGTTGTCAGATCTTAATATCAACAATCCTAAAACTAGACTAGAAGATGTAGCCAAGTGTTCAGTATTCGAAGTTGTTGTCAGGTATATTAAAATCTATTGATAAATTTAAGGTAAAGTTTTTGATAAAAGTGTCAGTCCTCCTCCCATTTGAGAATGAAGCCTTTTTACTGCTTCAATGTACCTTCGATGAAACAACTTAACTAGCCACTTTTCTTCATCCTTCATTGCCACTTCTCCTAACCTGGGTAGAGGAAAAACCTTATAAACTACCAATGGAATCGCCAAATTATTGTTAGTATCAATTCTTTTTTGCAGATTGAAGGATCCCCTACCTCTTATTTTCGATTGATTTTTTTATATTTTTAGTCGACCAATAGGAGTCTTCCACACCATCTTTTCCCTATACCATACCTAGTACTTCGATTTACTTTTGATATGGCAACCCATAATTTTTCCTGTTATCTGTGGACACCATGTGCCTAAAAGAAGAATTCCTCATTTCTCTCCGAATTTCGTAAAGAAGTTTATAACTATTTCAACCCTTTTCACTAATTGTTTTTCAGAATTTACTTCAAGCATAATAGTTATTTCATCTGCATATTAGTTAATAACATGACTGGTGTCGTAAAGTTGTATTCCAAAATCTCCATCCCTTTTTATGATGGAATCGAACAAACTTTTTAACGCTAAAATGAATAGTAACGGAGCCGAAGTTGTTGGCAACAACTTCTTTTTAAATAAATAAGCTCACTTTTATGTTCACCCTGCCTCACAAAAGAGGTTCCATTATAAAGCATTGGTCGAACGGGATTAAAATATTTTTTTTGGTAAAAAACTTATTTCCACTTTAAGAATAAAAGAATGTGATAAGGAGTCATGACCCTTCCTAAAATATATTGCAATTATTGCACTAAAAGAGTTCCAATTCGATTCCGGTCTGAATATTTCGAGAAATATTGGAGATATTCCTCTTCTTCAGGAAACGTTCTTGCTATGTAACAATTTTTCTATTTAAAATAGGTTCTATTTTAGGCCCTATATGATATGATCCTATATGTTTCAGTGAGGATGGTAATCAGTCTCCATTATCTGTTCCATCTCCTCTTTTGGGTATTAAAACAATTTAATTCATGGTGACACATTTTGAGAGAGCCCAATTTTGTTCATTGTTTGTCCCAATTCTCTGAAATAAGGGGTTATTTCCTCCCTGCAATCAGTGATGATTTTCCCTCTAAGACCATCAGGATTTTTTTAATAGTATGTGTAAATAAATAAAGACAAATGTATTAAAATGTAAACTACTATATTATAACAGTTTTGTACAACAAATGGAATAAGACTAAAGAAGAGGAACTGAAGTAGGCACTACTCCTACGCTTGTATATTAACCTGATCATTCCATCCCCCTTCGGAGATAAATCATATTGATTCGGATTCACAGATGTCTTGAGTATCCATAAGATTGGCTCTATTGAGTTTGATATAATTTAGTCCTTCTTCTGGATCGAGTACTACGGCGTCGAATTTGTTCGACAATTCTGTTAGTAAATCATAATGTTGTCGTCAAATGGTATCATTTCTTTCGAAATAGTCCCTAAAATCTTTTGTTTCTCCCGACGCATCTTCAAGAGGGAAATCGTAAATGATATCTTCGGCAATTTGGAGTTCCAACGACTTGAGTAATTGTATCCCACTTCTTCTTTATTAGGTCTTGGACTATGACGTGAAAACCAGTAGGAATTTTTTCTACGAGTTTGTTTATATTTATCATAGTAAAATTTTCGCAAAGATTAAGTTTTTAGACGTCTTTCTTTTAGTTGTCATCGTTTGTCAAAAGATTTCAACGGACAGGTACTTGAGATCTTAAAGGTTGACAAAATAGACATTGAACAGGGGATAAACCATAATTTCTCGGGGAATTTCTTAATTCTAAAGTTGCTGAGTTACATTCGTAGCTATTAAATCCATGAGTCCATTGGGAGAGTAGATATTTAATATTCTTTGCTGTTGCCTCAGCATGGCCAATACTTTGATGACTATGAAGAGATGAAGGTTTCCATATCACAAAACATTCCTTAAAGAACTTTTGCATTATTTTTGATCTATATTGAGGGTCATTCTCACTTCGAAGACTACTGGGTACGTCCATCACGGAAAAAAATCTTCTAAATGATTTCAACAGATCTGTCAATTTTTCATCTTTTTGTATTAGAGGATATCGAGAGAATAGACCAACATAAATTAAATCATATTTGTCTCCATCGAGAAAGAGGTCATTAGTTGCTATTGCAAAGGCGTGTGAAGGATATATCCTCCTGAATTAAAGGTTCAAGTGGAAGAGATGGTTTGAATTTTGACATTGAGTGTACATGATTCGACTATTTTCTGAATATCAGAATTATATCCTGGCTGACAAACAGTTTGTCTTGCTCAATGTTTTATCCTTTTCTAAGGTAAAACCTGAGAGGTTTAAAACAATTGATCCACTATTAAATATGTCGTCTGTGTCTTCCTTATCTGGATCATTAACAGGAGATAGTGCATCAGGAATATAGTGTTCTATTCCTTTTCCGAACAACTATAAGCGATTAGTTGAGAAGTTTAGTTCTGTAATTAAGAACTCTTGGGATATCAGTAGCATCCAAGGTGAATTTGTTAAATAATTATTCAATGGTCTTATAATCTGTTATAACTGAGAAGTGCGGCAGTACTGCAAGGTATAGATAACATTTCTTAATAGGCTAATAAATTGCTAAAGATTCAAGTTCTACCATGGTATATCACGTTGCAGCGTCTTGGAGGTATCTATTACCACATTGGATTATTTTCCATTCTTTTGAGTCATCTTGTTATGACGCAGCGCAAATACTAATCAATTTTTCCTTGAAGAATGCATTTGTAGGTAAGTTTCAGTATTTTTATGAAACGAAGCTAAGATTGGAGATGTGAAGATTTTGTAGGTTGTTTCAAAAGCTATGGTATGTTCAGATAACCTTTGAAATTCGTGCTTGACCTTGAGAAGATCACGAAGGGGTTTTGTATATTTACAGAATTAATGACAAAATCCACCCAGTTGATTTGCTAATCCCTAATGCAGGAATAGGGAATTCAGATATTGCAGAAGTTTTACTAAAATCTTCTCTGATGGAGGTCTCGGAGATTTCATATCCAACAAAGTTAATATTCATAGCGCATAAAACTGATTTAGACTTATTTCATGTTCATCCATGTTTGAACATATTTCCAACGTTTCACAAACTAGGGTGACGAGTTCATTGAACTTGCCTTTTCCCATTCCCAAATCATCCACAACCTCGTAGATGGGTAATCCATCAATGGCTATATTTTCTGTATAGGAAAAGGAATCTCATATAGAAATAAATCCCATGGGAGACCTTATGAATTTGTATATCCCAAAAGGAGTAATGAATGTTGTCAATTCTTGGGAATTGGAATGTGGAGGAATCTGCCAATATCCTTTTCCTAAAACTATGTTAGCAAAATAACAATCTTCTCTACTGAATCCAGAAATAGCTTCAGCATAGTTTTTTCTGTAATGGTATGACGTATGAAGGACTTGACTTGATGACTTGAGAATTGAGTTTTGTTAGTTCCACGCAAAACCTAATATCTCCATTTAACTTAGGAACGATGACTATTGGGTGACACCATTGACTGTGGAATATCTCCAACCTTTTGAAAAAACCTCCTTTTCTCCATATCTTCTAAAGTGGGATTAAACTTGTCTAAGAGTGAATAAAGTAATGGACGAGGAGAATGAATAGCCAACGCCGTATCATCGGACTTCACTGTAATCTTCATTGCATACCCAACGTATTTACCTTCTATAGGTTTAAGTTGATTTGTTTTATCAAAAACACAATTATATACTAACCGTAATTTATCTTGATTGATGGAAGAATGTCTTTCTGGCCAGACAACATTTTCTGATTAGGGGTTGCCATTTGTAGAAAAGGAATTCACATTTTTGGACATAAGGTGAGGGAAATTATCGTGTATACTATTGAGTTTTGACATGTTTTACGATCAAGATAAAAACCATTGACATCCTGACAAACAACAATCATAGAATAAGTTTTTTTTACTTATCAAAACAGATATTTGCACAAAATGTTACACATTGAGCTAAACTTTGACCATTCACTGAAGATATGTCTTCTTTTAATCTTGGCTTCAATCTAGTTAGATTTTTTTCCAATCTTCCCAAATATTTCCATCCCGTTCATTGAAATATTAGCACCAGTATATAAAAATGCTAAAACTTTCGTTATAAAGTTGTTTTTGTCGAGCTAACTCACAACTTGAATATGGGTTTTGTCATTATTCCTCTCTAATCTATCGTTGTTGAAGTATTAATAGAGTAAGCGGGGTTTTTTTTCAAACTTTTAGAAGCAAAATGACCTTTGATTCCAAAACATTCGTATATTTGATTAAAGTCCCGTCATAAAAGTAACACGGATTTTGTTTATAATTCTCAATAAAATGTGATATTTTCTGTGTTGATGTTTGTCCCTGTTTACGACCTTAGAATTTCGTCTTCTTATTAATATTGACGTACTTAGGCATTTCTTTTGAATAAGAACTGAATTATTCAGCACCCTTTCTCGCCGTTTCTAATTCCATGAAAAAAAATTCACAAAAGGCTAACTCATTTTTCTCAACATCTGTATCCTCGTCATGTGGCTCAGCTGCTTCATGCCCAAAACCAGAGGCTTCGGCTACGATGTATTTCGTAAGAGACTTTTCTCACATTTGAAAAAGAGCTTCCAATTTCCTCGGATCGTATCCTTCCTTATGAATTTCTTGACATGCTCCAACATTGTACAGAATACCAGTAGAATTTGCTTTCAACCCACTCCTGAAGGCTTTGTGTTTTTCAACAGGGTCACAGAGATCAGGAATCATTTTATAAAGAGCATTTATAATACGGAATAATGTGTACACAAAAAAATAATAGAATAGTATTTGTCTTCAGTCTTTAACAAGAAGAAAAAATCCATTCAAGACATAAGCATATTAAATCGTCTGCAGTGATGAGCATGTGTAAATCAATAAAGACCGAAATATTGAATTGTTAACTTCTATATTATAAATGTCTTGTACAAAAAATAGAATAACACTAAAGAAGAGGAACTGAAGGAGGTACTTAACCTACATTCACATATTAAACTGATCATTCCAATGACCAGGGACTTTGTCATCTTTAAAGTTTTTGAAAGTGTATTGGGAAATCGTTTCAGGAGTAAAAATTGACTTGCATTTTTTGTTCATTGAAAAGTTAGGTCTGATTTCCGCAACAAATATTTGAAAGGTTTTTGGGAAAAGATTGACGATGGCCTTTGGGTCAGTTAACATTTTTCACCATAAATTTTTTTCTTACACACACTTTATAATATAAAAGTTATAGACGTTAACTGTTTCAAGCGTTTTATCGGGTTATTTTTAGTTTCACGCTTATTTTTTTTCCTCCATAGCTATGTCTGAAACACAATATATATTGATGAGGTCAGATGTAAAGTTTAGAAGAAATGAAGAGGCAAAGTTGAGAGTTTCTTCAAGGTTGATGTATAAAAGTGGAGCCTTTTATCTTCAAATAAAAGAGTCATCAGATAAGTTCTGGTATGGAATCCTAAAACCATACAATTTAAAAGGAGATTAAAAATCTATTTCAAATAATTTGTGATTTGAAGCTGGCTCAGAGTGGTAGCACAACTTTTTTTGTCATTGATTGAATGGACTTTTAAGCTAGAGACAAATTAATCATTCAATTTTACTTACTTCTTTTCCAGGAAACAGTTTCATTCGGTTTGAAGACATGCGTAAGATCAGCCAAATTGGTGACACGAGATATCTACTAAATCTCCTAAAATGATCAGAGCTCTATTTTATATTTATTAATTATTGCTTAAAAGAATTGGGAGCACCTCTGATTCGGGCCGTAAGCATTAACCAAGTTTAGACTAAAATTTGGGAGCCGAATCAAGATATTATACCAATCGCTTATTCTGGAGAATTCTTTGGTAATTGTTGGACCAGGGGTATTCTTCGAACAAATGTAAGTACTCCTCTTTCATGTCCAGATCCAGTAAAAAATAGTAATCATTTTTGGCAAACAGTAAGGGGAATAAAATGTACATGTTGAAGATAAAATTGCGTAATATCTTGCAAACACAAAATGTCAGGTTTTAGTGATAGTAAATTTTTCATCAGAGCATGGTTACGTTTTCTACTTTTTCCTCCTCCCGTATTTAAAGAAATATTTTTTTTTATGAATTCCAAAAGTACTCAAAAACTCTCTGGAATTGTAACCACAAAGGTAATCATCCGTTTTGAGTTTGATGAATTGTCTGGAGCTAGTCCAAAGTCAAGGATAGTTCTGTTGGTTAATATTATTTCTTTTTTTTACGATATATTGGGGCATGATCCCATGTTTTTTTCATTTGAAAGAGTTCTTTGATCTCCTTAGAGATATAAACAGTACTCATGTTACTTTCTTGATTGGTGTCAACTAATTTGTCCTCTTCCAAAACTTTTCGATTAGGATCAGAGCCTTCTTCCATGCCCACTAGCCTAAACCCTCCAGGTGCTGCAACTGTGGTCACTGTTCCATCTCCTCAATCGTTTCTTGCAACGTCCACTCCACTCAAGGATATATAATCACTGCTATACTGATTACATTCTTCCTGGTCCCACCCGTAAATAAAACTAGAAATTAGGTCATTCATTAAATTCCACATTTTCACTAGAGTCGGTCTCATCCGCTTTCTCTTTCGAGATTGTTGTAAGCATAAATTTGTTAGTCATAGAGGCTAGAATTTCTTTCCCTTTTCCATTCTAAATTTCGTCATACACAAAGGCCTGAATCCTCCTTGCAGTACAATTACTCCTGGTATGCCCATAAGTAAAGTATGACATTGTTGTTTTAAACTGGGGAACTTAATCACCAGAAGTTGTCCTTCAAATCATTGATTTGAAGGATCAGCTCCAATCATTATAAAGTAATTTGGACCCCTCATTTGTTCGTAGAGTTTTAGATGAGCAGCTTTCTTTGTCGGTGTGAATTTTGATGGAGCACCATCCAGTATAGTACCAAATGGAGATAAGCGTTCAGTAATCTTAGATTCATCTTTAATTCTTCCAATTGTATTGAAAGCAGAAACCGTAAACTTCCTAGAATTAGATGAGCAAATACTGTCCACATCTTTAATTTTGATCTATACCATTGTCTTAGTACCATTAGTTGAAGGAATTGCAACCTTATATTCTTTCATCTAACTTTCAGCAGGCTCCTTCACATAAATTTCCCATTTAGTATAAAAACTCGCATTTCCCTATTAATTTCTTGGATTAGCTCCATATAGTTCCTCCTCCTTAAATCCAAAGAAAATAGCAGCATCAATCACATCTACAAAATCCTTTAAGTCTTGACGAAAAGGATTCCCTTTATCATTCATTAAAAGGAGAACGAAAGTATCCCATCTATACTCCATATTTAAATTGACAACCTCTGCTGCCTTTATTACAATCTTGTTACGTTTTGATGTTATATTAGCAGCAGCTTTGCCTTGTTTGATCGAAGGGATCTTTATCCAAGAGCGAGCCTACAGTAGTAAGTAATTGTTGGATTAGGTAACCTCAAACACAGAAATTACTTAGAGGAGAGGAGGTGGAAAGCGTAACCAAACATGGTCAGACGCACGTTGGAGTTCTTACCCGAAGATGAAGAAAAAGAAAGCAAAAGAACATGGCAGATCATTTATGAGGTGATCCTCTAGAGAAAATCACTACTAAGGCCTCGAATGTTGGATACACTTACAGGTAATCACTTCACCACGATAGAAAAAAGTTTTATTCACACACTGATATAAATTTTGGATAAACAAATGTCTATGTCTATTTAACTACAAATATAAGAATCGTATCAATACAAAATAAAATCTTAATCCTTATATTTGGTTAAGAAAACAAATTTGTTTATAAAGTCATAAAATATAATGAATCACAGCGATAGACTGGCTAATTTCTTCTTTATTTTTTTTCTTTGTAACAGGATCCACGCAAATCTTTAATTTACTTAAGACATTGAAGTATTCAATACAGGGAAGATGAAAAATTATTATCTTTACATTTTTGATCAGCTCAGTAGAAGATTATTAATATATTCTATAGATATTACATTACCTATTAACAAATAATAGATATCACCAATTAATATTAAGAGTAATACGGTGTGTGTTACGTTACATGTAGAGAGTGAAACCTTTATTTAACAACCAAAATATTTTTTTATTTTTTATTAAAGGAATTTTCTCCTACATTACACAATAAGCTGGAGGAGTTGTCAACTTTGCAACTCCTAAATGTGGCCAAAAACATAATTTTAAACCACCTGCAAAATGGTTTTTCCAATTTTTTGAAGCTTTTAGTCGCCATATGATTATAATTTCTTCGTATCTTGTGATCTTGTCTTGCAGATATCACTCTCATCTCTCAGAATGGATATAAAATCTCACATGTTGGGTTTTATACCTATTCAAAACGAAACAAACCTAAAGATACCGAATGTGTGCATTTAGTATCCTTTGATACTGCATTATCAATTAACAATGTCATCTCTAGCCATCTTATGGCGCAGTTGATGTACACTGGATGTGAAAGAACGTATTAATTTGATTTTAAACTCGTAAATTTGCGTAATAAAATAATAATTATGAGAGTTAAGTAATATTTACAGGAGAAGATCATAATATGTCCAAAAAAATTATAATCATGGGGTAACCAGAAGCTTCAAAAAATTGGAAAAGCTATTTAAAATCATGTTTTTGGCTACATTTAGAAGTTGTAAAGTTGACAACTATAGTTCCTTGCCGTGAATATGATATACTCATTAGGTTCTGAAAGCCGGATGTCACAGCTTTTTGAGTTTGGGGTGTCCTTTTGATCGTATATTTTTTTGCAAAATTGTGCTATTCTGCCTTACTTTGACTGATCATCTGCCCTTGAAAAAAAGAACAATGTCAAATGAATGGTGAATAAAAAAATTAATTATATTTCAATATAATCGCCTATGGCGTTAATAACAGCCTTTATTTGACCTTATAAAACGATAGCAGGTATTGATGAAAGTATCATTTATCAGATTCCTGTATCGTGGACATCAGTTCGGA
The DNA here is from genome assembly GCF_016086655.4 of Lepeophtheirus salmonis. NCBI lineage: Eukaryota > Metazoa > Arthropoda > Copepoda > Siphonostomatoida > Caligidae > Lepeophtheirus > Lepeophtheirus salmonis. Next base: position 17,808,381 of record NC_052132.2, read on the forward strand.
TTTTGTGTTGCAAAAGAGCCTATTGGTGTGTCACTCAACTGCATCCCACAAAAAGAAATGAATGGGGCTGAGGTCCAGTAGACTTGGAGAAAAAATACTGGTTCCAATAAAGTAAGAATAAAAATATGACAATGAGGTCAACTTTTTCTTTACATAAAAAGAGTACTTTGACTTAACTTCAATATAGTGAGCATATAAATTGCTTACATACACAAAGAGAGCTTAAGGTAGTCAGCTCTACTTGTTGAAGAGTATACCTCACTAGTTTGCAGATTGCTCTCGAGGTTAAATGCAGTTGTTGTTTTTTTGTTTTTGTATGATGAAAATGTTATTCAAGGTTTAAAAAATGCGCAAAAATGAGGGTATTTCACTTCTTTTCATACTGTACTTATTTTCTTTATATATATATTAAAACTCAAAGGAAAATTAATATATAATATAAATCAAATATATATATATATATTTTTTTTTCTTTTAATTTCAAATTTTTCCTCAAAAAGAGTGATACAAGAGTTAACCTTCTTTTACTTCCCTGAGGTGTTTACTCATACCAGAAATTAAAGTATCCTTGTAGTATCTTTTATGTGCTTTTTAATTTTTTTTGTTTGTACACTCGCCATGAGCATACATTTACTTTTTCAGCTATATAATATTTTGAGTTTGTCTGTGAGAGGCATAAAAGTTAGAAGTATTTTGCGTGTTCAACATGGATCAAAGAACTTACATCAAATTTTGAGTAAAAAATGACATTGAGTGCCCCAAAACAATTAAACTGTTGACAATGGCTCACCGTGAAACTGTTGCGAGTAAAAAAAAATGTTTGCAAGTGGTACAAACTCATACAAAATGTCCAGGACGATGCCAATGACGATCTGGACGCCCAAGCACGTCAACAAAAGATGAAAATATAAAAGCAGTGAAGAAAATTGTTTCTGAAATGGTCAATTAAGAGTATTTGTCTTGAAGACAAGCAATATGAAGAAATCGTCTAGAATTGTGCAAAAACAATTAACGGCTCTTGCATCACGTTAATGCCCCTGCTCGATCATCTTTGCTTGTGAGAGATTTTTTGTCAAAAAGAAAACCAGCACCATCATCATGCCTCACATTCACCGGATTTGGTCCCATGTTACTTTTTCTTGTTGCCAAAACTGATGAGATCTATCAAAGAACAGAGATTTGCAACGATTAAAATGATCAAGACTACATCGCTGGAAGAGCTCAAGGCTATACCAAAAAGTGCTTAGGTTAAGTGCCCCGAGAATATACTTGAAGGGACAACATAAATATTGATGAATAAATAAACATTTTGTCGTAAAATACTTCATAAAAAACTTATTTTTTTAACACACTTCGTACTGGAGTAGTACCCGGCATTCCTTTAACTATTACACGTCGTCCAACAGACAAACTTTTCTTAAATAATATACATAGATTTGATGCAATAATGTAGAAGATAACTCACCAAGAAATGACCAGTGTTAATCTCCGTTTTCATAAGTACACTCACACGTGTTACTCATTACTTACGCGGTATCTCCTCAAGGGTGAAAAATAATGAAAAGCTTGTTAAAATAAAAAAAATATTTTCCAGGTTTCCAACAACAAAAACTTAGGATTTACAGCCTTAAATAGAAGTACACTCCTTTTATTTTTAATATGACGCGCTGAGCCAACACACACTCGTTGCTAAATCTTATCTATAGTTACATTCATTATTTTATATACAACGCGTTCCTTAAAAAAATATACACTTACAACTTAGATGAAGGGAAGTAATGGAGGGTTCACTAATGAGAATAACCATTTTACATAGTTTTGATGTCAGGTGGTCTATTGAAATCTGAGCACTTACTAATTCAATAATTAATTAAAGCTGAGGTGTTGAAATTTATTCATATTTCGATATATTAAAGCAAAAGCAATTTGTTATAAAACAAAACCAACCAGAGATATCTAGCTTACGTATAAGTCGATATAAAATGATACTTGAACGTGATGGGCAAATTTCCATTCGAACACTTTATGCAGTTGGGTGTCTTCAAGACCACCGTCTACACTGTCAGCTAGTCCAAAATTTAGGAGAGGAAGAAGGGCCCTGTAAAAAAAAAGACCAACCTGGACGCGGAAGAGCTTAAAAAACATCCCAGGTCATTCCCTTCAAGTCAATGATGGCGGAAGTAAGAAATCCAGGGGTTTCACACCAGACTGTTTAGAGAGCTAACAAAAAAGTGTGTGGAAAGAGCTTTGTGAGGGTGGAGAGACCCCTTTTGACAGCAGCAGCAATGAAATAAATCAATTTCCTCCATTGCACGACTCTTTTGAATGAGTATTTTGAGTTCTTTTGAACTCTTTTTTGACACTTTTAGCCCCCTAGAGCCCTGATGCCGACCCCTTCGACTACATTTTTTGGGTGATTGTCGACAAGAGGACCGGCAGTGTCCATCATCCAAATACCGAGACCCTAATAGCCACAATCAACCAGCACTAGTACGCCATGACAGAGGATATCTGCATCAGGTGCCAGATCTTCTGTGGCAGCCTGGAAGCTATCATTGCCGGCTACATTCTTTATTAAGAGGTCTCAGACACACGTTTAAGGTATTAATTTTGTTTTAATTCTATTCTTAATTAATCAACTATATTTTGTTAAATATTAAAATTCAAAGTGTTCAAATTTTACACTTGTTAATGTAAAAGATGATGAATGGAAAATGCAAACCAATGGTTTTAAAAAGAATTCTTCTTGGGGAGTATCAAAAACTCCAAAATCAGGTTAGTTGTATACAAATTATATTTTAAGCTCCCATCATTATTACATAATTCTCATTCAGGACACATATGGTAAATGGATATATTTTGACATTACATTATAAATTAAAATAATGCTCAAATTATATCTTTTTCAAAGAAAATGTGTAACAAAATTAACATATTATGCGAAATGAATTCTTAATTTGTTTTCATTATATGTACTTAAATGGGTTAAATATGAATAAATCTTGAATATAGGTTGTCTCCAAAATTAAGTCATATTCTTTTGCTGTTGAGCAATTGGTTGTTATGATATAGTATTATTAAAGTAACTTTTGTTATCGTTAAAAAAATGGTAAAAAGAACTTTGTGTGTTAATAAAGAATTTATTTTTGGAGGAAAAAAAATACTCTTGAAGCCGGCTTGTTTTGATAAACATTATTCGGACTCTGAACCAGCAAAATCAACTGTTTACATACAGTTTGGTAAATTTAAATGAAACGTCAAAAGGGTTGCAGACGATGCATGCAGTGTACGAATCAAAGAGTAAGTTATCGACGAAAACATAAAAGAGATCGAGAAATTATTTTTGTGTATTCATTTTTAATTGAAAAGGTTGGAGTTAAACAGATTTAGTATACAGGAGTAAACATTATGATTATAGTATTAGTACCTCCATCTTACCTAGGAATTGTCCATTTACATAATGTAAATATATGTTTTCTTCTCTAAGAGCTACTGAGTATCGCACATTAAGTACAAAAGACTTATTTCGCCCGATTCCATTGTCCATTGAGCTACGTCGCTCCATAAAAACTTTGATCGGTCAAAAAGTGAAGTTGATACTCTACCAATACCAAATATCTTGTTAGACATATACATCATGAATATTTGGACATGCAAACTCTGTGCAGAGCAAGTTTGAAAGCAACAATGTGTTCATGATTCGGATCTATTGTTAGGGAAGTTCAACTTTAATTGATATCATTTTTGAATATGTTGCTATAAATGAACGGTGGCTGCATTAATACACTCCAGATTACAATCGACAGTCAACCGAATGGAGTGCACACAATGAACCGAATTCAGATCAAGGAAAGACGCAAAAGTTGTATACTTGCAAGGTTAATACTTCAGTATTCAGATATATAATAGTACCATTCATATTTTCCTCAAATCGAACCAAACCATGCCCAACCATTATAACACAGCATTGTTGGAGTGTTGGAAGAATGCAAACATGAAAAAATGGAGTCATTTGAGGAAGAAAAAGGTGCTGTGTCACAAATCATGGAAACCCATGGTAAAATTACAATCATTAGTCTACGAATTGTTTTTCTATCCTTTTTCCTTTTAAAGACCTCAAACGAATGCATGCTGGGAAAAAATATCAGAAGTAATGAAGAGTTGATCCCAAAAACTTAGGCTTACTTTGATAATAAAGAGAACTTGTATCCGATGGTCCATTGAAATCTGAACACTTACTACTTCAATGATTAATTAAGTTTAAGGGATTAAAATTTATTCATATTTTACGTACAAGTCCAGGAAATGATACTTAAACATGATCAATGAATTTATATTTGTGTACTCCAAGCAGTTCAGCGTCTCCAAGATGTAGTCAGCAAGTCTGAAACGTTGGAAAGGAAGAAGGGTTCTGTCAAAAAGACCCAACTGGACGTGGAGTAGTTAAAAAAACAGCCTAGGCCAATCCCCTCAACTTCATGATGGCCCATGCAAGAAATCTTTGGGTTTTAACAACAGACTGTTACGAAAGATATCAAAAAGTTGGGTAGAAAGAGACTTGTGAGTGTTGAGAGACCACTTTTGACACCAGCAATAAAATAAACCCATCTCCTTCGTTGCAAGACTCTTTTGAGTTATTTTGAACACTTTTTTGAAAATTTTGATTTACCATACAGCCCTCGACTACACTTTTTGGGTGCATGCAGAGGGGAAGGCCTGCAGTAAGCCATCATTACTGCTAACAGAGACTACATTAATTCAAAGTGTTCAGATATTGTTGTACACTCGTTACTATAAAATGTCAACGGAAAATAGTATGACCACTGTAATCATCCAAGCGCTCGAAAGTAACTACAAATAATCAATAACTTGAATTTTGCCAAATAAATGTGTTAATTATACCACTTTTCAGTTGACCCGAACAAACAGCTAATTACTAAAACAGCCAAAAACTTAATAAAAGAATTGAGTAACTAAATTTCAAAGACATAATAGAAGTGTTATCATTAGAACTGAAAATGCACGCTTTTTTAGTGTACGAGAGTATTTTAGTACTTTTTTCCGGTTATTTTTACACGCCGAATCTGCTCATTTTCCCTTTTCTAGTTATCATAAAAAAGCTTTAACTAAGGTTTCTTACAATACATAATATTCCTTCTCTTTTATTTTTGAAACATATACCAGTCGAACTCTTATTAGAACATTTCTGCAAATAACTATCCAAACCCGGAAAAATAATTTGAGAAAAATTGATTTTTAAAAAAAGTTAATTTGGTAGAATAAATTAGAATCTTATTGTACAAAATTCCTTCTATTATAGATATACCTTTATAGCAACTTCAAGGCGTATCAAAAGACTGGAAAAGTTTCGGCATAAAGTATTTTCTACTTTTTTTTTTTTACTTAGTTTCCAATAGCAAATTTGGAAAAATATGCTCTGATACTGTTTTTGTATCACAACGAAAACAATCTGACTTTTATTTGTTTTTCTTCTATATATTTATTACCTTACTTAGTTTCTTTGATCATTTCTAAAGAATCCTTATTCCGTTTTTCCAACAAAGTGTTCAATTAAGTCGGTTACGTTAAGGTAAAGTAATATTGTTTATTGATATATTTATTCAGATTACTCCTACAGTGTGTTTAAAGAAAAATTACTATGCTGTAAAAATCCTATATTTCTTGAATACCCTATGACCTTCAAGGGCAATTGATACTTTATTTAAAAGAACTTACACATGTATTTTTAATGACACAACATTGGATGAGATCAAATATCTGGTTGAGCCTTGAGATCAGGATGGACTTGATTTGTATTTTTGAGCGATTCAAAAATTCAATAGCATGTTGTGATCAAATACTAGGATTTATCTAGTTAAAACTTTAGTCAAAAAATAAAACTGCGTACAGCCTGGGGTTTTTAGAAAAAATAATCTATTTTCGAAGGCAGGAAGATTTTTTTTTTTAAAACGCTGTATAAAAAAGAAAAATAGTATACTAAAAATTTATGTACAAATAAAATCAATTTTTATTCAAATTTAAATTAGTAAGGACATAATATTGAAAATCTACAATATTTTAAATTCTTCAGGATGAAATATATACCTAAAAATTTTCTTCTTTAATATAAAAACACAAATTTATTATTGAAATTATTTTAAGTAATGGATGTATAAGTATATCATTTATATTATGTTTAACTAAAAAGAGAATTTATAACGGAGAAAAGTATGGAAATTTGAAAAATGAGCTACTTTGTGGGTGTTTGACACAACTCCTCTAACACAGCCTGATGTTGCTTGTATTGGTCCTCAGTAGGCATAAGGACGGCCTTTACTCTGATCAGAAAGTATTCATCAAATTGGCGAGCTGCTATTGACACAGATGTTCAAAGACCTGAAAATAATCTGAAAAATCTTTGTAACAATTTTGAAAGTTTGAGCTTCCTCAGCAAAGAAAAGCTGACATTCGTTGATCTAAGCACATCAGTTTGGCAAAGTCTCAACTCATCTTCAGCGTCATGATTACAAGGAATTCTCTCAAATGTGCATGTTGTATTTATATAGCCTCAGCAACAAGGATTTTAGCCAAAAGAGTCCTGGTGCAGTACACATGGCTCGCTAAATCAAAATTGTTCTTTTTTAACACAATAACTTATCTCTGTCACCTGGAACCATTTATACAAAATATCAGAGTGAGAAGTATCATGTCTTTGTCAATTTTATATGTTTGATCTGCAGTTCATGGGGGTATGTTTCTTGGAATTATTTATGTCAGTAAAAGAAATCCCTGCAATACAAGGTTATCAATTCAACCGTGTCTCAGAGTGTCATGACTGTTCTATGTCGTCATCTATGGTATTTAACTCAGAAACAGTATTGTTTACGCTCTTCACTGATTTAATGCCATCAAATGAGCAAAAAAAACTTGACTAAGAGGCTCTTAGCAATGACATATGAAAACAGTGACAAACAAGACATACCTCTCCATCGCTTAGATACAGGTTTTTGGGAAACAAAGTTTTCCAATTAACATAACACAGTCTACGACACTTGCAGATTTAGTTTCATGCGACTCTTTAAACTGCTGGGCTTAGAAACGGATTCCCTGAAGAAAAAAGTCACAGAGTAAATAAATTTGTGATCTTATATGTTTTCCAAATTAAAGGTCAATGCCATTAACGTTATTGATAACTCTACAGAAAAAGATGTAAAACTAGGCTTGGAATTTAATGGTGTTTCTAAATTAAAATAACATTTTTGAGAATGTTTTATACGTAGTAGAAACAGACAGGAAAAAGAAACAAACCCTTACACAAGAGAAAACTAATCTAATTGTGACTAAACATGATTAGCTATGAAGAATATCACTTTGATGATTATGTATTTATCTTTGATTTGTTTATTTCGGACCTTGGTTATAAAAAATAAAATCCAGTATTTTTTCTTTACAGCCTCCAAGCGCTTGGAAACAATGTGAATTGTCTTCAACGAGGCCCCAACCTGTTCCTTAATGTTGTTATGAGGCACTCCCGCTCGGAGTAGGGCTGCAATTTCGATCCTCTTTGTTTCCTGATTGGACATGGTCTCACGTGTGAAAGTTGTTACGCTCTCACAGGAATGATTTTTGTTTATTTTAACAGTAACAATACGAAACAATCAGATTGGTTGCCACAAAACCTCTTAAAAAGTATATTTACATCATCGGTAAATAATTTTGCACGGCCCGGTATGTATTGTGCAAGAAAGTATAAACGGGAAATATTTTCTTATGATATAAATTACTTTTGTCTTATTTATTTAGTTTATGGACATAAATCTGGCAAAATTCCCATTTTTTACAATTGATGTAGGTCTGGTGAATGTTGACTAAAATTTATGTTCCACAAAATTATTATTTCATGAGGTACAAAACTTCTGCATTACTGCCATAACAAAATAAAAACATTTTTAAAATAAGAGGGGGTTTGATCCACACTATGGAAGGGCTTTCGTATAAAGGCATTGGGACTATCACGTCTTCGTTGCATAAGAGCTCAAGTCTATGATAGCGTTTTCTCCCTAAAATATATGAAAAAGATACTTCTGAAGTCTTCCTCATAGTTAGATTGAGAAATTGGGAGTTTAACGGAGTTAGTGGTCTGAAGAACTTTATGGAGGGTTATTAAATTTTTAACCCCATAGATACGTGTATCGCTGCTATACTTATTTTTTTAAACAAAATAATATTACAATACTATTTTTCAATATCAAACAGCCAACTATACCCTTTCAGATTAAGGTTTGCAAACGATTTCAGTATCACTGTTAGGAAAGTGCACTCTATTTCATCGAATATCTTAAACGAAGAAAAATCGAAAGAAGTTTGCATGAAGTTAGTAGTAAATTTCTAAATTGGCCAGAAAAATGGTTTACTTATCGTCAGTTATCCGGTACCCTGAAAGTTAGAAGTAAATTTTATAAAAATAAATATGGAGAATGCCCCTTTTGATTTATAATGGAAATTAAGAACCATTTCTTGTGGGTATGACCTTTTGACAGTATATTTTGTCGTCAAAAATGAACCTGAACTAGTTTTAAACATAATAAAACTATACGCAAGTGTTTTAAAATATTAATACCAGTACTTTTTTATTTTATCTAAATTATGACATAATGGATAAATGGCCTTTTTATTACGTGTTTCAAGATGTTTGTGTTTTTCTGTTTTGTTTTTTAATTTGAAGAAATATTTATAAAAAATGAAGGCCAAGAAAAAACAGTATTTTTACTCACACAATTCTTTTCAGATAAATGAAAATTTGAGGTATAGTCTATGTTTTGGCAATCTGATCTTGTCCAATTGTAGTGAAATGTTTTTGTTTGGTTCGGACATCTTTATTGGCTTATGTGGTCCCAGTAAAGGGATAATTACTCTTATAGTGGAAGCCCATGAGTTTGGCATCTGTCCACAATAAATGGTCAGCGTTCTTACACACATTAGTAGTTCGTTTGTTATCATCTCTATTCTATTTTCAAAGAAATATTCATTCCTCCGATTGAATTTGTGTTTTATTACCATTGTCCAGAAATTGTACTAACTTTAATTATTATTAGCCCTGTGAAATTCAAGCTTTTCTATACCCTCTCAATGTTTGTGAAATCCCACTTTTATAAGGAGTCTCTATTCTTGTATTTTACGTATAGGACTTCCTTGAATGCCAAAGGAATCCCTCGCGTATCTTGTATACCTCTGAAGCAGTAATACACGAGAATAGAGTATACCTCATCAGATGGGTAGTTTAAGTAGGTATATTATGATTTGACGCAGTGATCTCATTAGGTATATTTAGTTGGAAGGTATCTAAGAAGTCACAGTTTTATTTTAAAATCTTTTTTTATATTTAGATTAACACCCTCCAAGCGCCCGCGGAAGGCCTTGCACACATTGATGATAATATGATCTTCCAAGGCTACCCATTGCTCATTGACACTGGCCTTTAATGAGTCCAAATGCAGGTGGCGGGTAGAACAGGCCTTTTTCTCAATTTGCCACCACACACTGTAGTCAAGGGGATTCAAATCAGGGGATTGAGGTGGTCAAATGTTTTTGTTCCAAAATGGCATGTTGGCAGCGAGCCAATCCTGAGTCATTCCAGAGGTATGGGCAGGTGCCCCATTCTGCTGGAAGATAAAGGAGCCCCAATAGAGATCTTGAGGGTCTATGGAAGGACTTTGTCCTTCAAAATCTCCCAATAGGCCTCTGATTTAAGTCTGATTAAGAGTGGCAACCATATGACGTTTGGCCTCGTCATTCATCGTAAACGACTTTATTTGATGTGAGTAATAAAAACAAAAACAAAGCCAAAAGATTTACCGAGTTACTTGATCTGAATATTTTTATTTCCGGTCACGGAACCTCGAGATATAAGCGTTTAAAAATTAGTCCGCGTATTTATGCAACTACCGGTATATTCGAGGTTCAGATTCGGACTCAAACTCTTTAAGGATTGGGAATGTTTAATAGTGTCTTGTTCATTGCTTTAGTAAATAATTGAAAGGTTGGCAGTGTATCAGAAAGCCATAAGAACCTGTTTTGTATCAATTTAATTTAATTTAATTGTTTATATCATTTTCAGCTCTCTGGATCCAATCACATATAGTGTTTATTACAAAGGTAAAAACGGATTAAGAAATAATGTTTATGTGTTTACAACGCTTCAAAATATCAAATTATCCTTCTTAACTAGCTACGTTTCATTTTGATGTTGAATTTCCTAATTTAACTACAATTTTTGGTAATTAGTTCCCAAGGAATTGCTTATCGTTGAAGTTGACTGATGAGGAACTCGTGAGAAATATAGTCAAATACTTTATCGAAATCAATGAGTAAGACGGATAAATCCACTCTGTCTTTTATGATATCCATGGTGCCTATAATGGAAAGAGAAATGTCCTGGTATTGTATTATATGAACGTATGGTGCAAGAAATAGATCTCATCCTTTTCATAAAATTGAGTTGATAGTTTGAAAGTACTACATGAAAAAGTGCTCATAAACAAAATTAATATTTTGTATGAAAGGGTAGAAATTAAATTTATGTTTCTCATTTTTGAAAAGCATAATTTTTAAGGAGAGTGAGCTCTCCTTGACAAAATTGACGGATTTTAATTAAATTTTTACTGAAAAAGAGCTGGATTTGTAAATATAATAATGGAAGAAGTGAGTTGTCAATTGTTTTTTTATATTTTTATTATTTCTCTCTTTACATCTTGTTAAAATACATATTTCCGTTTTATGTTATAAAAAAAAATAGAGAAAGTCAAATTTTCTTTATAACATAAAATTATACCTTTATATATATTTTGTTCAATAAAAATAAAATAAAAACTTTAAAGTTTTTCTTTTATTTGTCGAACAAATATCGACCTGTTTTAGGATTATATTTATTTAACAAGAGGGGAAAAAATGAAAGTTAGTCTTTGTTATTTTTATATTTCGTTATTTATTTTATAAAATCCAAAAGTTAATCTCTTTCAAATTTATTAATAGAAATCAAATGTGAGAACCTGCTACTAATTATAGAACATTATTTCATATGCATGATTGTTTTTTTTCCCCTAAAAATCATAAAAATATTCTTTCATAAGTGTTTTATGTAAATATGATTTTGGGTTTTTTTCATTATTTTTATTTGATTTTTTATTATATTTAATCTTTATTTCGTTTTGTACCTATATAATGATGAAAATTGATATTATACATACATAGATCTCCTATTTAGACAGAATACAATGTCATTTTACATTATGCAAATCATTTTCCTTAAGGAGCTCAATTGGGGATGTTCGGATATACAGTGTGGCCCAACGTCTTGGAAATGAAACTTTAGAAAGGTTTCAAAAAATTATGAAATAATTTACCGACTTTTCCCCCGTAATATCAGCTCGTAGAGCAATAAAAACAAACAATTCTAATAAATAATAAAAAAATCTTTATGTAACCAAGAACCACAAAGATGTCGAATCAACCCATAAAAAATTAACCCAATCCTCCCAGTTTTGGATGATTTTTGGCATACAAACTCAAATTCATAATTAGATTGAATATGCCAAATTTCAGCACATAATTTTTAGGCATTAACGAGATATAAATAACAAATTCGTATTTGTCCTTTTGTGGAGCAAAATTTTCATCGTCGCTTCAATGTCTCATAAAGGACAACTACCCCAAGGGCAATTCTGTTTTCAAGCAAGGGTCCGGGCTAGAAAAATAAATCAAAAATGGTGTGAAGACAATTTGACAAATTTCTGGCCCTGGTCAGTGCGGCATCCGTCCTCACCGGGCTGCAACCCTCTTAACTTTCTACGTCCTGAATTAAGTTTTAAATTGAATTTAAAAAAAAAAAAAAATAATCATGAATATTAGAGTGTGGATAGTTAAAAGTTATATTTTTTTTTAAATTGAAATTTTTTGTGAATAGCTGTGGATTTTTGAAAAAACTCCAAAAAATAATATAACAAATATTTAAAATTTAATTTTTGAAACTTTTTTTTCCAAAAAAATTAACTTTCTGTTAATATGTATTGATTTATTTTTTTCCCCAAAAATTATGATGTAACGAATTAGTCACATACGGACGTAAAGGGTTAACTATGACATCTGGGGTGTAATCCAATGGAAGTCCTGTACCACCTCCCATTTGAATGCCCTAAAGGCAGTCATGTAGAAGGAGTGGGCTGACAAGACGGAGCAATATCTAAAGAAGACCAGCAGGGGTGGCCACTTTGAGATTTAATTGCTGACATAAAGTCGCACTGTCTTACTAATAGCACTTTTTGAGAATCTTGAAACAGTTGAGCCTGGAAAATGAGTTCACAGTTCGTCGGGGAAAACTGTTCAGGAATAGAAGAAGAATCTATGAAAGCATAAAGAAAGACAAACGAATGACTTCTAAGTAAAACAGTAAATTAATTTAACTACACTTAGATTAAAAATAGGATAAATACTGGAGTGTTCAAAAGTCTTAAACCTCTTAGATTTGCCTGGCAAAATATACTACCTGCAACCTGATTTGTTGTTATGCAATCTGAGTTCAATAGCTCTCTTTTTATATAAAAAGAGGACCATGAAATATATTTTTATTAGTCAAGATGCATCAACTAAGAAAAAGAGTAGAGAGTCTTAATCGTGCAGGCAAATCATCCCTTTTAAATTCATCAGATTTTGAGACCTTCAATCAGTCTCAATTCTGTTAAATATAACGTTATAAAGATTCGAAAGACTAGAAACGTTGATGATAAACCAAGAAGTGGACGCCCAAGGTCCGCTCGGAACCCCAATAACGTACAGAAAGTTAAATTAAAAATATACAGAAACCCCAACACATCAATGGCTAAGGAGATCAACGCGCCAAGGACTTCGATTAATCGAATCATCCATAAGGACCTATGGATGAGTTCTCTGAAGTTTCTTTACGTTCAGAATCTCACGGAAGATCCACGGATGAAACCGATTCAAGTAAGTAAAAAGTTATGAGAACTTTGCATGCGGAGAGGAAATATTGTGTTATCAGATGGGAAGAAATGTGACTTAGATCAAAAATTCAACTGTCAATATAACCCAATTATGGCCTCATCATCAAAAGATCTATCCTTAGACGAAAGAAAGTTACCAAAACGGGTTAATAGTCGTTCCTTTTTTGTGTGAGCAGGGATTTCATGTAAAGGAGATAAGCTTCCTTTGCTTTTTATTCTGAAAGGCCTCCGTATGAAGAAGGGAGAATACATTTCATATGTTTTGGAACCTGTAGTACTTCCCTGCTTTAAAGCCAATTCATCTAAAAAGATTAAGGGGGCCTTTCAGCAAAATAGAGCGCCAATAGATACCAGCGTCCAATGCCAAGAGTTGCTTAAAGCAAATATTCCTTTTTGGGATAAATCTATGTGGCCCCTTCGGGTCCAGATCTTAACCCCTTCCACTACTTTATGTAGGGTTATCTTAAGTCGAAGGTAAAACCTCGTCAATATTTTAATTTGTAAGATCTACTTGCTTCAATTCAGATGGAATGGGCGAAACTTCCCACATCTATGATACATTCAGCACGTGAACCATTCCAAATCACGTCGAAGGTGGATAATCGATAAAGGAGGCAGTTATATTGAATAATTTATTAAATATGGAATATTATTTAATACATTTTCTAAAATATTTAGCAAAAATGGTTTTCTCTACAATCTATCTATCACTCAATATATAAAATTTAGTAAGGTTTAAAACTTAAAGTCATCCGTTATATGCATATATCTGACACTGGAGTATACTGAAAAGTATTGTAGATTCAAAGGAATCAATAGCAATTTTTAGCAATATTGGGGTGGATAATATCCCAGTTTCCTAATTGAGGGTTAAGGACGAGAAAAGTAGGATAATTAGCGGAAATTATCTTACTCTTTCCTATCTAAAAGTTAATTTACTCTCTACAATATGGTAGTATAATTATGTAATAACATTTTTTTAATACATATTAAGGTCTAATATGTAATAAAACTAGGCATTAGAGAGATATATTTTTGATTGACAGTAAGGTTTAAGTCCTTCTATCTGTTGGTCTCATTTTGACATCCAACAGTTCACTATTTTCGTGTATATTAATAGGGAAAAAATGTATTCATTTTATGGTAAACTACGATACTAATTTATTACGTTTAATTTGTAACAAATGTATCAAGTTTACGATGATTTTATGTCCCTTTCGTTTTAATCAAAATTGTTTTATTGCAACTTTGATATTAGTTTCTTACTACTGTTTTGATTTTTTATTCTGTGTTTATTAATGATATTGGTATGAATTGTCCTTAAAGTTGGCATTTGAATATACAGGGCAGCAAAACGTGGACTGTTGATTTATGTTTATTTTCTCAGTACTATGGAATGTTTGGTGAATATTTTTTGATATTGTGTTTCCACTGTCCTTTTTACATTAACAAACTATACTAATAACTTAGTCATTTCATCATCATGAGCGAGCAATAAGTAAAAAGAAAGCCCAATTAAGATCTCCTATATGCTGGAGCTTATATGTATGATGAAGATTACTGACATTGTTAAGTGTTTTAGGACCCAGTTTTTAAGTTGGCCAAGATGAAAAAAATGAAGAAGACCTCTCCAGGATATCAGGAAGTAAAGGGCATAATTTTAAAAGGAATACAAACTTCTTGTTAACTTTGGAGAATAACCCAAGTCGACCAATCGCCTCTCCAACGACTTTGCTGTGTCTCCCAGGGCCATCAAGAGGGCTATAAAGCACAACCTTGGATTAGTTTCTTTCACAATGATCCTACGCTACCTTCTAACAGAGGGCATGGAAGCCAGGAGTCTCGAGAGACTTAAGAAAATCCTCACATGGATCAAGGCAAACAGGTCAATTGTGAAAATTTTCTCGGACTAGAAGATATTAACAGTTGATCAATTCTATAACCATCGGAACGACCACTGGCTTCAAGAAACAAAGGAAAAGGTCCCAGCTGCTCCTACTTTCTAGTACATGTTTATATAGCTCTGGATCTCCCATGGATCAGATCCATTGTTGCCAATTCTCACTGGGTGTTCCAACAAGATGGAGCCCCTGCCCAAACTGCAAAGAAATCCCAAGGTTCGTTCCAACCAACATTCACTTCTGGGAAAAGGACTTCTGGCCACCACAGAGTCCAGACCTCAACCCTCTAGACTATTCTATCTAAGCGCACGTGGAGTCCTAGGTCTGCAGTAGACGCCACAACAGCGCCCGAGCTCTAAAGACCTCCATCAACAAAAAATGGCCGAGTACATCCAGAGGGTATGCAGCAGCTTTGGCTACCGCCTGGAGCTCAATTCTGAGGGTGGATACATCGACTAAAACATGTTCTTTGTGTTTCAATAAATAATAAATATTTCATAAGCTTATTTCCTTAAAAATACGTAGTATATACAAGACCGGATTGAACATTTGTTTATGTTCATAAAAGACAGAAAGTAACCCTGAGGGTTTTTTTCAAAACTATAATACATTCAGAAAAAATTTATTGAACATGGTGGGTTTCCCGAACATCTAGCTATTGATGAAAGTATGAAACATTTTGCAAAACAATTTATTCGTGGTAAACCAATTAGATTTGCTTATAAGATGTGGACAATGTGCTCAAAAGGAGGATACTTACATGGATTTGATCTTTATATAGGCAAAAATGATGAAACTCCAATTGATAACGTTACAAAGATTGGATTAGGAGGGAATGTTGTCTTGAATCTAATAAAAAAGTCTAAACTTCCAGCAAATCATGGACATAAGATTTTTTTTGATAATTATTTTACAAGCATATCTCTGATGGAAGAATTAAAGACCCGAGGTTATCTTGCATCAGGAACTTGTAGAGATAATCGAACAGAAAAATGCCCTATCTCAGAGAAGAACTGGATGAAAAATGAGCCAGGAGGAGCTATGGATCAAAGAATGAGTCATGATATTTTACTTATAAAATGGAAAGATAATAAAGAAGTGAATTTTGCTACCAATTTTGATTCCACCATTCTCAAGTCAACCAGGTGTTATATCCGAAACGAAATAAAGTATAAACAAATTCAACAGCCTGCCTGTTTTCAACAATATAATAGCCACATGGGATATGTTGACATTATGGACCCGGCCATTAGTACTTATAGAGTACGGATACGTATGGGGGTCTGCTATCGCCTGGTGTAAACAATGCTTACCAGCTAATGAAGACAAAAGGAACTCCATTAACGCACTACGAGTTTGTTCAAGCCTTAGCTCTTCATTATTGTTAATCTTTTGGACACTTAAGCTTAAAGGGGCGAAGGAAGTTTTCCAAGCTATCAGAAGTGGCTAGATTCGATGGTAAAGACCATTTGATAAGACCCTGTGACCAAGCAAAGCTATGTAGGAAATGTAAGGGCAGAACCACATTTATGTGCAAAAAATAGAACGTGGGTCTCCATCCAAAATGTTTTTTAATGCTACCACACCTATTTATAAATTGTAACATTACCAAATATAATTCGGTTTTTGTCTTTTTGGTTTATAAAAAAAAGTCACATAAGGTTTTCACTATTTTGATTACTAAGAACATATAAGAAACAATTATACTAATCTTTTTTTTAACCCTATAATGCCGAAATGTAGATTTTTCTACATGGCAATATTTCTGCAATAATAATTGCGAATTGTCTGAAATTTTTTTAGGGAATACATTTAACTAAAAGAAACATCTGGTGTAAGTTTCATTAGCCTAGGTGTTTTATGGGACTTTCGGTCTTAATGGGTTAATATGGTAGTCATACAAATTTCAACTTAATAATTAAAAGGATAAAAAGTTAAATGAGATTATTTATTTTCCAGTATTTCAGATCCAGCTTAAATATATATTCCCCCACTTTTTACCTCCCTTGCCAAGCTGGCAATATCTGAGTAATCATTTATATATTCTTTTCAAATACAGAGCTTGTATCACCTTCATGGTTGAATAAACTTAATTCAATTATTAAAATATATATATATGCCGAGTCTTTGGAAAGAACGTATATATACGACAGGCACAAATCGAATTATTGAGTTTTACAATTGAGAATAGGATTTCACTTATGATATAAAAACTTCAAGCAAAGGTCAAAAATAATGAATTAATTACTTTAATGCTTGTTGTTCTAAACTATATATGTAATATATTTATTTGCGAGCTGAAAAAAGGTTTAAACATATATTTGATCAAGTTATTATTTAATTAATTCAAATTGCAAAGCGGAAATTTCAAAATGTTTTAAATTAATTATTTCCATTTTAATAAATTACATACAACATACAAAGAAGATTTCTTTTTTTCTTTTTTTGTAGATTATGTACATTAAAAATATGAAAATATTGTAACTACTCCTGCTGGGTTTCGAGTCTAAAAATCATAGACTGGTTTGAGATTTTTAGTAGACATAACTAATTCGGTTATTTAAAAAAGTTCGGTCTGGACATATCTCTAAGAAAAATCGGTATACAGAGTAGAGAACCAAAATATGTAGTCCCATTTAACTACGATTTTATCCCCGTTACTTTTAATTATGCATTATGCAACCAAACGACAGCTGGAACAAAAAAAAGTTTTGTTTTTATACCAGGTCTCTAAGTGTAAAATTAACAATATGGCTGACTTTTGACCTAGCTACATGTAGCCCGCCTCTAGGCGTGACTGCAACCCCCCTGACTTTGCAGTTTGGGGGTCTCGGAGAAGAATGTTTGCCGTACCTTTCATCCTAATTTGGATTTCATCCAAGCTGCCATCACGACAGCTAATACTCATATAGATATGCGTGATACTCCATGGAACCGGTCTTCATCGTCAATAGCAACAAATATGTTCGCCGGCGTGTCGAGGCTGTTATTGGTTGTGAAGGAATACTTATTGAATAAAAAATATAGCAATTAAGCCAACCCAGGATCCTTCCAGGGAATTCAATACTTTGTGTTTTAAAATGGGTTAATAATAACGGTTTCCCCGGTAAAAGAGTACTAAATTAAAATGGTATTAGAATCTGTACTTGTGGCATCATTCAGTACAAGTCTTGTGTAGATACTTATTTAGGACCACGGTATATTCCAATCCCAATTGTTGGCCCTTAAACAAGATACAATGGATCCCTCGTGACGTCATTGAGGGCGTTTTTCCTTTTTTTACTATTCCATTATACAAGGGAATAAATTCAATAACTAAGTAAAAATGATACGAGTATGTTCGTTTTATAATTAAAAAATAAATGTTTTTTGAAAGATATCGACATTCTTAAGAAAAATTACAAGGGCCAACAATTAAGAACCGGTCCCAAGGACCGATGGGAACAGTTCTAAAATCAGACAGGACCGAATATGTAAGGACCAACACCACACTAATCAGTACCTAATAAAAAATTATACAGCATATGACAAAACACCCCCAAAATTATGAGTAAGAAATTTTTTTTTTCTTTTTCAATAACTCATTTATTTTATTTCGTATAAATAAAATACATATTTAAGTATGGTTTTGGTACATTCTAAATCCCATCATAAATAAACATAATTTTAATAGACATTTTGAAATTACAATCTTTTACAACATAAAAACATAAGTAAAAATCAATCCTCTACAAAATCGGGAGGGAAAATATAAATAAATATTTATCTATAAAACCTGTGAATAAGTGTTAGTTAACTATTCAGCATAATCATCAAATCTCTTAATGGTTAAAAATTGCTCTTAATAAAACAAAGCAAGTATGAAAATTGTATTTCAAAAATTCTTTTTGAAAATAAATGAAAGAATTCACAGTCATTTTCTTTCAAAGCTGTAGTATTTGAGTCTGTTTATGAGCGGTAAATGCATCCTTAATTTCCCTTTAGCCTCCCACCCTTATGTCATTTTGAAAAAGGAGAAAAGTTTCTCCCAAAAAGGTGAATGGAAAGGTTTGCTGAGAAAACAAGTAATACTGCTGTAATAGCCAGTTACCTAATTGTGGCCCAAGTAGCTTTAGTGTTAATGCCTTAGGGTTATGGGGAATTTGTTAAAAACTGCATGTTGAAGGCTGCTGAAATTGTATGTTCTAAGACTTTGCAACAAATACTAAGAATAAAAAAAAACTAATTATAATGATTTTAATGGGCGTGCCGGCCAGTAAAATAAATGTAATCAGATTAATCTGCATTAGGCCCCCAAACCAAAATGAGTTATATACCCCTCCTTTAAAAGAAGATGGGCTAACTTTTCTTTTTAGCAACTCTAGTAACATTTCCTTTAGTACTGTTCCCATCTGAACTTTTGTTTTTATTTTTAGTCGAAAAAGTATGAAAATCCTCTGAGTAATTTTAGTATAGTGACCATTCCTAGAACATACACGTAGTTAAAACAATAAATTCATCTCTAAGTTTTATACTAAGATTCATATTTTGACAGAATTTATATCTCTGGTATATATTTTGTTACAATTATTTCTGTTAAATATCAGGTATCCACAAAGGGAGGTAATGATATAGGATTAAATCTATAATTAGATGAAGCTATCAACATTAAAGTGCTTTTCATTCTCTTTTTCTTTCGCCATACTTATACTAAAAAACTTCTCTTAAGACAGACTAATAAAATATAAGCCAATCAATGTAGAGGAGAACGAGAAAGACACTAAAAGATATTATCATATTTTATAGGTGTTCAATTTAAAGGAAATTCAGTCATTGAAGTTATATTTTTACATCTGTTTGTTTATTAGTCATCAGGATTAAGTCAAAAATTACAAAATCAAATTGAACAAACTTGATATGAAGATGATGTATATGGTCATAGTAAGAGGGTATCTTGAGAGATTAAAGTCAAAGGTCAAGGAAATATACAACGTAAAAATGTAGAATCGACCATATTGGAAAAAAAATGAGAAACATAACTCAATTTTAATTTTAAGCAGAGGTTTTACACTCTTCCGATTGCCTACTCTAGTTTTATATGTATTAATCATTAATGATGCAATGGTCTTATTTCGAATGTAGCGCCATCGACACTGATGCATAGGGTATATCCATTAAATTCCTTCTCGATAATATATATTTTTAAGTTTACATATATCTTTTGTTCCCAAGCCAGTTGCGAGTTAGCAAATTCTTTTAAGTATACAAGGTGGGAATTTTAAATCCGGAACAAGTTTATTCCTCAATATCTTGGCAACACTGAGGTCTATGTTTAAAAAAGTGTACTCCTCCAATTTAACTACGAAACTGTATGAGTAAAAATCCAACTCCTTGAGTTGTTCTCTGAATGCAAACGCAATCCAGTTATTACTTTACACCTCGAAGACAAACACACAACCAAGGATGCAAATAACTCAATATATAATTATGCTCGAAACTAAATTGATGTTAACAGATCTGGTTATGTGTTGAATTTTAAATTGTCACGGTTAGTCCGAATCATGTAATTGGATCTGAATTTATTCAGGGTATACCAATATTTTTAATTTCTTTATGTTTTGGGCAAAGGAAATTTGGACTCCTACCTCACTGGATCTGAACATTTTGGATCACTATGTGTGTACTATGTATTGGAAAGAGTGTCCAATAAACAGGCTCCATATTTGAGGCAGTGGATAACATGGACGAGTATGTCCTCATCAAGACTTGTGCCAGCTTCAGGGTCAGATTGAAGATTGTGGTTGAACCGGAAACTGGTTTGTTTGAGTGAAAAATACCCCTACATGTCAGAGCAAAAGATTTGTGAATTGCTTCATTAATTTTTGGAAAATAAATTAGTATATTCAGGGTGAGGACTCAAAAATTAGCCTCAGTTCTTTTTTGTACTTGTTGTAATTCGAAAGAGCTGTCAAAAAGCTACAATTTGATGTTTGTTTGGTTTTGTACTATCCAAAATGTTCGAGCAACAAGGAAAACAGGAGAGTGTCTGCGATCTCTTCTATGCAAAAGTCGACCTCCGACAAAGAAGATCTTCACAATGGACGCTTTTCTGAGCAAGAGAAATGATTATTTCATATGGTTGAATCAAAATATCAGGTCGAGGGACCCTTTTGGACCAAACTTTAAGCTCAGGTCATGGTCCTCGGCGTTATGGCGTCAAACGGCAGAAAGATACCTCCTTACTTCTTCAAGGTCAATGAGAAAGTCAACATAGACGGATACCAAAGGGGTGTCAGGTACCATGTATTGCCTTGGTTGATAAGCATGTTCCCCAAGGACAACTATGTCTTTACCCAAGACGGCGCCCCGGTTAACACGTACAAGAAGGGCAGCATTTCTGTTGGGAGAATATGGCTCCATTCTGGCTTGCAGATTTCTGGCCTTTTTCCTCCCCCGACGTGAACCCCCTGGATTTCACTGTTACGGTAGGCTTGGAGGCAAGAAAAACAAGACTTTTCATCCGAATGTCGATCCCCTGAAGGCCGTGATTACGGAGCATTGGAAGTACATGTCCTCAGACTTCATGAAGGCCAGCTGTACGTCTGTACGGGATATTAGGAATGGAGGGGGGCATATTGAACAAAAAGTGTAGGAAATTGTTGAATTACTCCCTTTTGCTTCAAAAGAATATGTTGAAGTGAAAACGGCTTTTAAAATTTTCTTATTTTTGAGTTCTCACCCTGTACTTTATCCTAAAATTTCCTGGATTTAAAATATCCACACCTTACAAAGAACTATTGTTCATTGATTTTTGAGAATTTTTGCAGCTTAGCAATAGCTGATTATAATTCAACACACCAATGTTAGGAACACTAATTAAGAGGGGGAAAACAAAATATCTCCAGTTGACAACATATTCATTGTATGTTTTTGTGGTTAACGAGGTAATGCCGTGACAGAAACTCTTCAATCTACCTAATATTTCTTTTGAAGTGTATATGATATTTAATTAATTACTATTATTATTAATTAGTTATGTCTTATAACTAGTGATGTAAATCGTATGTATTTTTTGGCTGGTATGTTTTTTTGGAATTGGTAAAAAAAATATTTCTCTTCATCAGCTGTTGTCATTGTTATATAACTAACTCTTACTGAGTAGTGAACTTCCTTTTCTACTGTATTCAATTAAATCCATAAACTAATAGAACAATCGTATGTGGTCATAGAAGACGGACCTTAAGGATTTGTTGCACGAGTTACAATTGTAAGTCCTTTGCGGATTCGGATTAGAATTGAAGTTCCACAACGGAGTGGCTCTTGCCGCTGTCTCCATCTTTATTTTCTTCTCTCCCTCTTCCCTAGTCACAACTGATTTTAGCTGATCTAATGACACTTCTTGCTCCTTCAAAACATTTTTCAAATTGTCAAATAACTCCGCCCACATGCGTTTTATGAAATTGACTCATGTAAATTCATTTGCATTATAATTATTTTACAATTAAGTCCATTTTCAAAATATAATATCCTTCAACTGATAATTTAAAAAAAAATTAAGGTTATTCGCGACACGTTGTCTAATGACTCAGGATCTGGTACTGAGTTTCAACCCAGTGGATAAGGACCTCATCTTTAAAGGAGCCTTCTAACATTTAATTAAATCAAAAGTCCTTCAAAGCTATTTTTAAGAGGATTTTTTAAGGATTCATTTTTCTGTATAAAAAAATACGTACATACATATATTGAAAAAAAAAAAGTTTGGCTAATGTATTCAGAAAAGTTTTTCTATGGATTCAATTAAGTCAACAGCTGTTGCCTACAACTATTAAAATCAAATACAAGCAAAATTTTAAATTTTATTTTTGTAATACAAACGAATAAATAGAAAATAAAAAGTTGTTAGCATGAATAACTACTCAATTGAAAATGTGTATATGTATTGTGAAATGTGTATTTTGGGCATACTAACAGAAAGAAATGTAAAATCAAAATGGGAGCCCTGACAAAATGATATGTAGGAGATCAGTTACAGTCTGGTTTGACAAGGGGAGATAAGGAAATACAAAAGGACACTGGCAAGAATTACTCATATGTAGATCATCAATTCTACTCTGAGTACATCAATTACTTACTCCCAAAAAAACGGGCCTGCTACAAAATATCGACGACTTACATCACTGTGTATAGTTATCAATGTTATTTCAAATATCGGAAAAATAATCATATTATAAGATAGTGGCAATTGTTTTATTATCGATATAGACTCGAAAATTGAAATAAAAAATTTCTTCAAATTCAATTTAGAAAAAAGAAAGTGTTTTACTATTAAGAATGTCAAAAATTACCATTACTTATTCATTGGCAATTAAATCACTAGAATACTAGTTAATACATCAAATTAATTATTAATATATATATTTTATTTTATTTTTGTCTCGCATTTGAGTGGTAAAAATCTATTAATACCTGTAGTGAAATGTGTATTATACCTTAAGAAGTTCTTAATTTGACAAATTAGTATCTAGAGTAGGGACACAAAACTACAAATTATCATGACTAATTTGTACGGAATCAAGAAAAGACAATGCCAAATTAATTAATGATATGTTTAAATCGATGTTTATTTATATTTTTATTCAATATGTACTCTTTCACAAGTAATAACATTCTCAACAACCTGGCGAACAGATTAGCAGCTCTAGATGAGGAAGGCCGTGTCCATGGCGTACCAGGCTGTTATGATGGCATTCTTCTATAAGATCCCCCGAACTGCAAAATTACACTGGTTGATGTTAGGGCTTCAGGAAGGCCACATGGAGGTAGGCCAGAAGTCAGGCATATTGTTGCTGCAGAAGTATTGATTATTCTTGGCTCTATGGGCCCGTGATATACTTTTTGATGTTGTAGGCAGTTTGGAAAGAGATTCCAAGGTCTTTGTAGTCTTCACGGCACTGACCCTCTAGTTTTGTTTTGTTTCATCAATGTTTGGCTGCACAATGAAATATACCTATTTGTTGTTTACATGTTGCAATATGGTAGAAATTTTTACTTAAAAAAAAGAGATGATTTATTTTAAATGAAGGATTTACTGTACTTGGATTTGGATAATGCAACACAGGGTGCGTGGACAAAATCTGTCGCCTTTTAAAGACAACATTACTCCATTAACTGATGTCCGATCCCTCTGTTTTTGGCGTTAAAATTTTTCTCGGGTTATAGGCTTTAGATTGTTGACCACTTGTAGCGATAGCATAATTTTAAGTGCCCAAGAAAAGTCATTATGTTCAATGAGAGAGATCGTAGGTGCGCTGCTATTCAGATTATGCTTAGTGATCACATGAAATTAAGCAATGCTGACATCTCTGGCCTCCTGTCAATGCCAGTTAGAACGGTCAGAAGTCTCAGGAAGCAGCTGGAGGAGTCATGGGACCCGATGGACGTTGTTGACAGGAAGAAGAAGGAGGAGAAGAGCACAAGGGTCATGAAGACCAAGTTTCCGGCCACTGTCATGGTATTTGGGGTCGTGTCAAGTGAGGGCCATGTCATGCCGCCCCACATCTTCGTGGATCAAGTCTGTTGTCAGCGACAGGCCGTAAATATTATAAAATAAGCTTGTAGTTTTTTGTTTTTTTTTAAGCGGCAGATTTTATCCACGCACCCTGTAATTGAATATCATTTTATTTACTATTTTAATACAAATTACTATAGTATTAGTATTCTGTGGGACATTATGGAGTTCAAATTCCCACAATAATATTACTAATAAATACACAATAACCATCTAATTTTATTAGATTAAAATGAAATAGTAGTATCAATTAATAGTTGGTTATTAGAATGACCAATGGTGTAATTATATAATGCATTTGAAGGGGACATGTACCATTTATTTATACAAGTTGCAGCTTGTAGACAACATACAGGATTGGAGAACAAAACGTCGATTCTCGAGCATCCTGACCTTCATAACCTCTGTCAAAAGGTGACATGAGGTCCTTGTGTATGAGTACAGTCCCAAGTCGCCCTTAATGGGCCTTCTGATGCCCCTAGCAGCTACAGAGAAGTAGTTGCAAAGGGAATGTATCAATTTCGTGGGTCCTCTTTAATCTTCTTCTCCAAGCAAGGTAGGAAATCCGGATCCCTCTTTCAATTGTTCCCTCCACTTCCTACTTTCCTGGAGAGATCTTCTCCATCATTTTTGATCTTAGGTACTGTTAAAAGCAGGCTCCTGGAGCACTTCACAATGTCCATAATAATCTTCACCTGAACTGCAGCATCTAGGAGGTGTCTTTTGACTTTTTCCTCACTCATGATAACGAGCTCACGAAATGATTATTATAGTTTGTTTATACAAAAAAGATGGCTGAACCAGAATAGCAAATAATAATAGCTAAACCTTCCTATATTAATTAGAAAATTAACATTAATTAACAGTCCAGCTCTTTATGCATATACGTAATTTTTTTCAATAATGGTTAAACAAATTCGCATAATTTCGACTATATTTTTCATTAGTAAGTAAAACAAATTATAAAAACTCGTTCATATTTCATTGTTAAATGTTGGAAAGGAATCATTTATTGTTCCTTATTAGTTAAAACTGCTGATGCAGTCAGGTTGTCCAAGGAGGGGTGGACAAAGGAGTATAAGGGGTACTTTAAATCAGTGTTGCCCCAATAAATGTTCGTCCTTCCATAATTTTTGAGATATTACATATATAAAACTATAGATGTAATCAATAAATACTGAATCAATAAGGAAGAGAATGCTGACAAGGGTAAATACGCTAAGAGATATATAGAATCTACTTAACAAAAAAGGGGGATATGAAAAAATAAAAGAGTTTGAACTGAAAGATTGGATTGTGGTGGACATTCAGATGTATGGATGAATAATTATTTATTTGGACATCTTTCTTTTTTTGTAATACAATTCAAAATCAATAATTTTGCATTATTTCTCGAGAGATTTTTGTTTAAAAAAAATAAAAATTGTATTTCTTTGTTGACTTGTGTTATTCATAAAATGACTATTCACTTTTGTTAAAGGATGGGAAAAAATCTACATCTATATAATAAAAATATCTAATGGAATATTGTTTAAAATCCATTGACTCAATTTATCTTACGATTGTTTTGTTTCGACTCACAGAAAGATGAGTCCTTTTTTATATACAGCCCTATATTATCGTAAGAGTATTTGATATTATGGCATCCACTTTGAAGTCCTTTTCTTCTCTTATTTCAAAATAAATGAGCCAATCCAATGCATTGAGACTTATATCAAAAATAACGACTATGATACTCCCCATCATAGATATGAGATATTTTACTCGATCACAATAATACAATAAGTAGAATGAAGGTTTCACAACTTTGTTGCTAAAAAAATTTCAACAATTTTTAGCGAAATCGCTATTGTGACCACGAAGTTTGCAATAATTATTTTGGGTTGATTTCTTTGTCTTGCATAATAAGATTATTCCAATATCTTATCAACAACAATTTTGGTCAGAATTGTTTTGAATTAATTTAAAAAAATAATCACCTATACTCAGAACAACGTGTCAAATGAGTTATAGCTAAATTTAATCAATATTTTGGGTTTATTCAGTTATACTGAAGTTTACCAATTTAAAGATAATAGTCTAATATAATTGATAATAGAAGTAAAGGGTGATTCAAAACAAGCGGTTTTTGGATTGTAGAAATAAAACACATAAAATATTATATTATGGTCAAAACTTTATTATGAACCGAAAAAACAATTCTCTACAATTATTTCAAGAAAATAATCCCCTTCATATGTTGGCCGCAACTTGCCTTTAAATATTCCATTCTTTCGCGCCAATTTTCGATGACGCGTTCGAGCATTGTGACCGGAATCTCACGAATAACTTGCTCAATATTTGTTTCCAATGCTTCAATCCCCGCGGGTTAATCCACATAGACTTTCGCTTTTACGTAGCCCCAAAGAAAAAAGTCCAAAGGTGTGATATCACACGATCTAGGTGGCCAATTCACCGGGCCAAAACGTAAAATTAATTGTTCACCAAAAAGATGTCCCAATAAGTCTATTGTTACGTGCGCTGTGTGGCAAGTGTTGATGTCTTGTTGGAACCAAATATTGTGGACACCAGCTTCAATTTGAGGTACCAAAAAGTATGTTACCATAGCGCGATAACGTTCGCCGTTGACGGTAACGTAATCTTTACGATCTTCGGCTACACTCTCGGTTACAGCCGCAATATTTTCTATGCTGCGAGCTGTACGTGGCCTACCAGACGACGGGACATCCCAGCAAGTTACTGCCCCTTCAAATGTTTCGATTATTATGCGAATTGTGGATTCTGAAGGTCGATTATGTGGACCATAAGTTGGGCGTAATTTGCGAAAGACTTCTTTCACGGAACGCTGATTTTCATAGTACAATTGAACAATTTGTACAGGTTGTTGTGGCGTATATCATTCCATGAAGAATTGTAAAACAATACTGTGTAAAAATGACGCATGAATTTGACAGAACTCGCGCATCTGTGAAAAAATCCCTACTGAAAAAAAAACGCTCGTTTTGAATCACCCTCTACATAAACTATATTTCACATCCACCAGGTTTATCTGTGTATCATATTTATTCATGTAAGAAATGGTGAAATCCAGGTGAACATAAATTTAAACAAAATTTTAATAGGAAATCAGGAAAAAAAATGCTGGGAAGATATAGTACAAATACTTCCACAGTCAAATAATAAAAACTCAATCAGCTGACATCCTCCTACTTTAACAATGTTACCATATATTTTTCCACTTGAGCAAAGGATTTCTATTTGTTGGATTTTATATCTAATGTTTTTGACACCATACAAATCATGATTAGAAATAATTCGAATATTATAAAATAAGTTTGAAAAATAAGTCAAAAATATAGTTCGATACGCTGTCTATCATGGTCAACCATATTCTAAAGGTTGGTTATGGAAATTATATATTTGTACTAAATCAAGAATAAATCATACAATTGAGATTATATATGCTTTAGAATTCAGAAGTGGAAAAAATTAATTGTACTAAAAGTCATGTAAGTCCCAAGCTTTGTCCTTGAACGATTTCATCTAGTCTATTTTAAAATCTCAAGAAGTAGAGTTTTTACGTAAAATATAACTATGTGTGGCCCTCAGGTATAATCTACCTCTGTTCTAGACCATGTAATACATATTTTACGTAGTAGTACGGTGGCTTTCGAAGAAAAGTTGAGGAAAAATATTTAATTAATTGATTGATTGATTCTTAAGTAACATTCTTGAAAGAATCACAAAAAAACCACTGATAAAAAAGGATTTGTGAATTGTTAATTTTTTTAAACAAAACGTATAAAATTTACCTGCCAAATTTATTTTTCAATTTCTTCGTAGATACATTAAAACGCCATGTATTTGTTGTGGTGTATATAACTTTCAAAATCCTGGTTGATCAAAAAGTTGTGTAACAACAATGTTATAAAAGTTGGTGTTCTAAATCCAATGCTAATAATAACATATAATTAACATCCATTTTTGTTTTGTATTTAGTATTTTTATATTTACATATGGCTACTTTTCAATCATCCATCCCTAATATAGGCTAGAAATAATTTTCATTATTTGTATTTTACTCTTGGTTTTCAGCACATTGTTTTTATAGCAATAAATAAATTCCTTTAAAATAAGAGGAAGAAGAAAAGAAAAGACAAAGTTTTATTTTTCTCTTTAACTTTCTTCCAATAGTTTTATCAACAAACATTTTGACTGAACGAATAAGAAAAAAAAAACTTAAGCACCTAGTTTTTCGTCCTTCGTGCTTGAAATATGTATATAAAGAAGAAAAGGGAATACAAATAGGTATGAGAGAGAGGCAAAGTGAGAAGAAGGCATTCAAGAATATAGATTAGTTTTATTCTTTTATGTGTTTTAATCGAGCTATTAGTTATATATCAGGGACGTCCACAGGAGGAAGGTTGGAGGGTTTGTAACCATCTCCCCCAAATTAAGGAACTTTTGAAGGTTTTCTCCGGAAAATTTAATATTTGAAAAAAAAAAAAATCAAAAAATTATAATTGAAATTTAATCTTTGATTTTTTTTTTCAAAAATTGTATTTTTCAAATTTTTTTCCAAAAAATTGTAATTTTTGGTTTTTATTTTTATTTTTACCCCCCGAAATAAATATATATATATATATATAATCCTGCGCACGCCCCTGTATATACAGTATACATATATATATTTTTAGGTTTAGGAAGATTTCCCCCAGGAATATTGCCATGGTGAAATTAGGTACATGGTATAAGTTTGCCCACACGTCATACTTTCTCTTTCTATCTCGAAATTGGTGAGGGGAACAACGGATTGTTGAAATTCAATCATCGCAACCTTTAAATAATAAGAAATTAACTTTCTTTTAGTATAACATAGCGACGCTTTGCAAATATATATATATATATGAGGTGAGTTCAAAAAGTAAGGCTACTTTTCAAATTTCGGGCAATCTACTTGTTCTTTGCTCGATTTTTGATTTTTTTAGGTTAGTACACTTGCACGAACATATATTAATACGAACTGTTAATATGCTTAGTTTGGTCTTCACAGCCATTGCGGTTAGAAGTATTTTGCGATTTTTTGCAGTCTTTGAAACTGGTCCTTAACTCTCAGACGTTGGTCCTTGGAATTTTGCATACAAATATCGATGGTTTATAAAGCAATATAAGATATATGAGATAAGTATTCAGAGCACTGCACATTTCTTGCAAAAAAATATTCCTATTTTCATTAAAATGCAAAGAATACGAACATATCTAATTTATGGTACTAGACAGATCCGCCTCGGGGAAAATTTCCCTTGGAAGATTGCCCTGGAAAAAATTCCCCATATTTTGTTCAAACTTCATGATGAATTATAACGCCTTATAAATATTCGCTTCATATTATTTATGAGAAATATGGAAACATATTTGTTTGTTCCACTCTCTAACGGAGTATCTTCAAGTCTGAGTAATATTATTGCATTACCATTTCCTTGCAATTTTTAAATTCAATACAATCTTCTAAAGAATGGAGAGAGGGGATTGGTAAGGAGGGGGAATAAATATCTGAGGGCCTTTAAAAATATAATTGAATAACCTCCGCCCGCGGATTGGCCCGGGACGGTGTGGGATTGCTAAAATCCCACCTCCAATACATTCAAGGAACCCTTCTAATACCAAAAATAGTTGAAGCCTCTAGGTTTTGCGGGCTACTTTGGGTTATCCCTGGATTCTTAAGAACCACTTCCAATCCATCAAATTCATCACAGGAACCCCTCATTTTTTCTTATGGATGCTACGTTACATATAAATAACATGATTGGTATTTCATTTAGTCATATCAATAATTGTTTATTTTCTATTATTTTGTTCAGGCTAAACACAATTTTCAATTTGTTTTTTGTTTTTCTTTTTGGAAAGGTTAGAGTATCCAAAATATTCGAAATCATTTGTATAATCCTGGGAGTAAATGTTAAATAAAATAAAATTTTAATAGTGATAATTTTGTTTCAACAAATATTTATATTATATAAATTCCTACATAAAATTATACAATAAATTTCTTACAATAATTTTTTAAAACCTAAAATAAATGCACATTATAATATGAATCTTTCAATTATAAAGTTTTATACGGGCAATTTTCCTAACTGCCAATTTTCCTCCATGGTAATTTTTTCCAGGGCAATATTCCACAGCAATTTTATCCAGGGTCGTTTTCCGAGCGAGCGAATTTATATAATTTATTTCAGAATAATTTTATTATTTCGTAGTTATAAACTTGCGTTGAGACGGCAAGCTTATACCATACAATGATTAATCTACCGGTCAGTCACATCCGATATGGGACTCAAATATCTAAGGATCTGCAAATATTGTTCCCATCTGCAAAATATATGTTACAAGCAATGTGGAAAATCGGGCATTTTGCAAAATGCCCGTTAGAGCAAGCAATTGATTGTCTAAATACAATATAAATTTTAATGAAAATACTTCCAATGATATTCAATCTTAATCAAATCCTTAATGATCAAATTGTTTAATTTTTAATTTACCATTAATCATTTTTCCTGACAATGTAAATGGACGGAAAATGACCACTCTATCGGAAATTTTATAGATTACCCGGAAATTTTGCAAAAGTCCTGATTTTCCACATTACCCGTAACATATATATATCATCTTTTGGAAAGACAAGAGCAGAAAATTACACCTGTATAATGACTGTATCCTAAAAATGCTTATAGATCAAGACGTAACTTCGCTAATACAAAAACACTCAATGTATTTTGGGGTCAATTGTTGATTCCATCATCTCACAGGGGTATTTCATAATTTATCATTTTTTATAAATAAACGAAGTAATATGGTATGCATGAGATAGTTATGCTCCGGTTCCAAAAGGATAGGTATACAGTTCCTTATTATATCGATTATTAGTAAGCAATAATATATCGAATAAAATGATATGTAGGATTTTAATATTATGAAATATATATATGGAATAAATTGTTAGGAAATAATATGATAATAATTCAGTATTAAAGAGATAAATAGTATTTTGCCATGATTAAATATGTTGGTGTACTACTAATCCATTTTGAGGTTTTTTTCAGATTCTTTAGGGAATAAAGTTTGCGTGTTACTATAAAGGTAATGACGTGTTATACACAGGTTTTTTTGAAAAAGTTGGAAATACTGTTGAATATATATCATGGCCGTCGAAGCTGCCATTGAAAAAAAGTATTTATGAGTCTGCCTCCTTAAACTTGATATCTACGGAAATGCAATTTAAAAACTTCAATGATTAAAACACAAAATATATCTAGATTAATTTCATTTCTAGTTTTTTCTACATTTTAATGAATAGGTCATTTCCTATATATTTTTTATCACATTTTTGTTGTTTCTAATTGCTACCTAGTTATTTGCCCTTATTAAAGATGTCAAACTGACCTTATTGTAGAACTTAAATTTTATAAAAACAATCAGAACACTTTTATAGGGAGCTGATTCCTGTATTGGAAAAAGAACTAAAAACTCAACTAGCATGAATATTCAATAGCTTTGATTACATAGATAAGACGATAGAGAATGGTGACAAAATAATACAACTTTCTAAATGATAATTATCATTATCACATAGAGGAGACACCAGCACACTCCAATATATGCCTATAATAGGTTGGGAGGAAAATTAATTTCGTATTTTTTGCTCTATTTTAATGCTTTATTAAAAGTGTTAGAATTATTCGACTTAAGATAATTATTCCCCGTTCTGATCCATAACTTGTTACAATTGAGAATCCAACTTCATAATCCCCTTCTCGAAGATACATTTGTACCTTTTGGCATAAAACTAGGACAATTAATTGTCACTTACCTCTATTGAGGCCAAATTTGTACCCCGCGTTTGCCATATACAGGAACAGGTGGAAGTCCTTTGGTGCCAGATCTGGACTGCAGGAGGGATGTATTAGAACTTCCCATCCGTACTCCAGGAGCTTCTGGAGCGTCATCAAATAAAGTGTACAGCCTGGTGAATCATGATGAATCACAATTTCTCCCCTATTCACTAATGTAACCCACTTCTGTGCGATCACTAGCTTCAAACAGACCAGTTGTTCACAGTAGATGGAGGAATTGACCTTTGGCCATAGGGGAGCAGCTCATAGTAAATTATTTCCTGCCAATCTTACCAAACACACGGCATTACCTTCCTGGTAGACAATCCTGGCTTGTCCATGGTCTGACCAACTTTGTCTGCTTTTAATCACAATCTGTGTCGCTTGACATTAACATAAGGGATTAATTTATCATCATCCGTCACAATTGGCTTCAGAAATGACGCGTTTTCCCCCCTTCAGGTAGTAAAAATGTAAGATATGGCAAATTTCTTCCTTTAACACCTTTATACTCGACACACGATATTTCACGACTGTACCTGCCAAGCGCCATACTGTCCAAAAAGCTTCACTATTTTGTATGATTCGATATGACCAATAATGAACAAGATATACATAGTTAAAAAAAGGGCGTAAAAAATTAAATATAAAATTACTTTTTTCCCAACAAATATTAGCCCAAGCTACTGAAAGTGACTTGCGGATAATATATATGTTTTAGTTTACTCATGTCGTACTACTCGAACTTGATCGTTGTGGCTCAGATACAACCCTAACATTGTACGTACATAATATACTCATTATAGATCATCAACAAATTCCCTTAAATGAATAGTTAATTTATATAAAAATCTCTCAAAACGTATATTTTGAAAGAAAAAAAAATTAGATATGGGGTTATTTTTTTAATATATGTACATGCATAATTATATTGAACCCCTTGTATAAATAATAACAATAAAATTATCTAATGAAATTAAGTTAATTTAAATATGTGTATACATATATTTGCTAATACATACCTAGGGATATTTAAATGAGGCTAGAAAGTTATATCCCTATGAATATTCATATATGTATACGTATATGTTAGTAGCGTTAGTGGAAATTCGGTCAGAAATTTTTATGCCATTTTACCAAAGGGAAGCATTCACGACTGACTTCTTTGCGAAACGGACACTAATCTTATTAATACAGCAATTTTTATTTATGATTGAATAAATATGTGGATGTATGAAAAACAGTCACCGGTTACACTGTATACAACACAGTATACATAGTATATGTTCCAATACAGTATATAGGTATGTTAAAAAACGTAACGGCCTCCATCAAAAAAAAAAATTTATAATAGTTACACATAGTTCACTAAAGTTTCCATAGAATTAGAGTTAAAGAATAATATATTCTTAAAACATTCTTAAAGATCCCAAGTGCATCGCTGCCCTGCAAATTAATAAACTCTGTGCCGTTATAACTACATTACTTCGTCATTTATATTCTGTTTTCAAATTAAGGTACCCAATATCTTTGATATTTTTCGTCTTCTGAACCACTTTGGTTGATTTGAGGAATATTTGAGGTAAACTATTCAGGTATTTTATCTATTAAATGGTCAAAGTTTATCATGCCTTACTGAGTAGCAATTGTCATAATTTCAAGTGCAAGATAAATAATTTTGAATTAATAAGTATCCGTTGTTAAAACAATGTTTTCAAATTTGATGCACCATCTAGTATTCAAATAGACTAAACAGACAAATACTCATTAAAAGTGTGACAATTGCAGGGTGAATTAAAGTTTAATTTTTTACCTAGATAAATTGTAATTACTCCGTATTTTGGCATCATTGCATTTTTTAACTAAAATTAAATAATAGTTATTTTATAAAACCTATATCATTATGATTTTTGGTTAACATACCTACAGTATTAATAAATAAAAAAAGGTGTGTAATATATCTGTACAGGAAGTACTATATAAAACAAATGAAATCTCATAGGCGTTTAGTTCAACACGAGTAACCAAAAATCATCGTCACAATGAAAGAATTACAAATGGGTTAATTTTATTTGAAAGGGGGCAAATCAGAAATTAACCAAGTGAAATAAATAAATGTCTAAACTGTACTTACCATTTTTACAGGAATTAACTCTATTTTCAGTGAAGGATGTAGTCACTGAAGATGTTCCATCCTCCCTTCTATGGGGTGAAGTTTTGTTTTTCCTTTGGTAGAAATACACCCCCAAAACATAATAGTGCCACTCATTTCCGGCGGTGGGGACGGTATTTTTTCTTCCTTCAACCCCTGTTTTTTGTTATTTTTAATGAAGAGTTGATCATTTCTCCACTTATTGATTTTGTTTTAAATTTGTTTTTGTACTAACTCAACTGTTTAAACTCTACAAGGATAAAGTTTTGTTGTTTTTTTAAACATATATTTAATCCCAATGTAACTTCAAAGTTAATCAAGAAAGTAAGTAAAAAACAACAATTATAGAGGGGATCACCGTTCTTTGTTTCAATGATCTTCTTCTTTTGAGCTTTTTGAACTAGGTATTACTGGCAAATTAAAAATCTTTGTAATATTTTTGTGCCCATTAAAAGGCAAATTGATTCGTTAAAATAGTTAATTGACAATTGGTAAAACTTAGTATATCTAAGGGTTTTATTCGTCTATCTATTTTAGAGACCATAATAATGTATTAATTGGGATCAAAAGATTTCTTTGGATACCCGACCTTCTCCCTCCTTCAGTGGCTCCGAAAAGACAATTCCATGACTTTTCCTGCAAACTTAAACGGATATCTTTTTCCCAAGCCTTTTTAAAGATGTCAAAATGTTTAAAATATTTTGCCTTCCATGCCAGCACAATGTATTTTTTTTAATAAATGGCAAAACTTAGTTCTTAATTTGTAAAAACATATATATAAAGTTGATTATACTTTAAAACTACTTTGAGTCAAACATAAATCATCAAAGTAGTTAATTAATTCCTTTACTAATTATTTTTTGCTTCACGGATATACATAAAAGCTTTCTTGTTAGCTTATAAATACGTAATTTGAAATATTCACGCATCATATCTTTTGAAGACTTACTTAGCTCAAAAGATATATTATTTGCTAAATACATATATATAATTTTTAAGCTAATTCCTAGGTTAAGTATTGAATTATATTTGCCGTTTCAGCTTTCATTATGTTGATACCATTGAAGTCATAGGTTCGTTTTTTTAAACTATACTAAATAAATGGAAATATGTGACGTATGACGTTACAACATAAAAGTATGGATGGTGACACCTTTATAGAATCAATTTTGAATTTAAAAAGAACGAGTTTTCTGAGAAATTACTTAGTTTGATTAATTCATTTTACAAAATATTCATTTTTACATACGAGGAAGTAATATCTATCGATTAAGGCCAAATTGTTCGATCATAAAAATGTAATTTATGTCAAACTGACACATATTTTATTTCTTTCAATGGCTTTTCAAACGGTTTCATTTTGATTGATGTATTTCTTAATTCAAATGAACAATAAATGTCCTCTTACTTTGAGTCCAACTCCAAATATACAACTAAGTACACCACAACGCAAGTAATGCATGTGTATATATTTTTTTTCCCTGACAGGGGATCATGTTTCCGGTTCGTAGATTAATCAATTCTTCATTCAATTATTTTATTTTATTAATGAAAAACTTGTTGTATATCCATTATTGTTTGCTATAACTGATAAGTTTAATTTGTCGTTGCACCATAAATTCAAGTCCTTATAGAGGCTTCTGAGGTAGAAGTTTGTTCAAAGTAAGCAAAAAGTACAAAAATATATTTGAAGTCCCTTAAATACCAAATGGTTTATTAAAATCTAACCAACAAGATATGATTTATTAATTAACAATAGAATTTCAACAAACTTAATAATATAAATCAAATGTCTGTCTGATATCTCTTAATCATCAATGTAGCCGCCCTAAGTAGCAATGATGACTTCCAGGGCGGTGGCAGGCCTGGCACCAGTAGTGAATGTAGTTCTCTGTCATGGCGTCCTAATGCTGGCTGGCAGTGGCTTTGAGGATCTCGGTGTTAGGATGACAGACACAGCAGGCCTTACCCTCGACATGCAACCAAAATGTGTAGTCGAGGGGTTGGTATCAGGGTGGTAGGGAGATCAAAAAGAGGAGAAATTGGATTTCTTTCATTGCTGGAGTCAACAAGGCACTTTCAAACTACTTTTTGATAGCTTACTGGTGTGATAACCTGAGATGTCTTGGATGGTGGCCTGGGCTGTTTCTTTAACACATCCGCATCCAGTTTAGTATTTTGAGAGAGGCCTTCTTCCTCT
Source organism: Lepeophtheirus salmonis (assembly GCF_016086655.4). NCBI lineage: Eukaryota > Metazoa > Arthropoda > Copepoda > Siphonostomatoida > Caligidae > Lepeophtheirus > Lepeophtheirus salmonis. The sequence goes on from NC_052132.2 coordinate 17,845,089, forward strand.
CCAACGTTTTGGACTTGTTGGGAGTGTAGACGGGGGTTCTGGAGATGCTCAAATGGTTGGAGTATGCGAACGGAAATTCGTAGATCACGTTCCAGTGTCATTTTCTCGAAGCATACGAAAGGTAGCTCAAATTTGTTTTGTTCTCTAAAAAAAAATGCTTTTATATTTCGAAAAATAAATCAACTTTAATGACTCAACCTTCATTAGTTATTGAATTAGTAAGTGTTCATATTTCGATGGACCACCCGGTACAGTTTACCGAGCTCAACCAAAATAAATTTGAATATGAGACATTTCAGTACTGGACGGGTACTTGAAATCTGGACAATTATAAAAGAGAGGAATTATAATCAAAAGTGAGAGGAATTGATGATTCTTACCATCAGCTTACAATCTGTATATATTGACTTCTCTCCCTCCAAAAAAATAACCCAATCATGGGTAAAATGAATCGATGTAACTACTCTACTTCACATGGAACCCATTCCAACAGAGATCCGAAACTTGGCGAAGAAAAGCAGGCAGATTATCTAATACAAAGATGTCTTACCTTTTAATATAAGTGGCTGCATTGCCACTTTAAATATTTTAATGGGCTACGGAACCTATAAAAATACATTTCATCAAAAATGGCTTCATCAAAAAAAAAAAAAAATACATAGTCATTTCAAATCCAAGCCAAATGAAATTTTTGACGGCTATACTGCTTCAAAAAAGACCAATATGGCAGCACTGTTTGTGTGCATCTACAGGTTTATGTTCTTTTTATTTTTTTGTGGGGAAGGGGCTGATAGAGTCTGTGAAATCACGAGATAACGTCCAATAGTTTTCAATGTTCATACGTATTATGCGCGTTCTACGCGTTTTGATGATATTGTCACAATTTTGCAATAAAATACTACTTGAAGTGGAAATTATAAGTGGACCAGGGGTTGAAAATCCCTGTTTAAAAATTTCCAGAAGGCTATTAATAAAAGTATTGGGATCGTTAGAAAGCCTGCACCCAGCATCGGTGAGGAGCTTGGAATTTGTTGCATCCATTGGAATGGCGACGCCATTCATCTGGTTCAAAATAGGCAACAGAATCAACACTACTGACTGGATCCAGATGGGAATTTGGTACTTCAAAAAGATGTTGGACTGGCACACACAACGAAATTTACACAGTGCTTTTAGAGACCAAGATACATTTCTGCCTGAAAACAATGTGGGGGTCAATACTTCCCAGATGCCAACCTACTGGACTTTCCTCCGGAGTTCATGTCAGGTCCATGGCCTGTGGGACAAGGTCACCAATCTCGAAGCTCTTCTGTTGACGACCATTGGAGCTCTATGATAAAAGTGATAAAAAATTTCCATAGCTAAAGCTTATCTAAGAGACGATAATGTTTGGTTTTTTTAAATATTAAAAAAAAAAAATTTTAATTTTTCAGGTGACGTTCTAATTCAGAGGGTATGAACCTTACTATGTTAGAGGCAAAGTTCCATAACTTTCCATAGACTCTTGGTATTTTCATATTTAAAGCAACGTATCTTGATGTGGCATGAATTAAAATGTCTCTAAAATCTTCTATTTTGATCGGCTCTCTCAAAGTAAGTTTTTTGGTAATATATGCCTTAGAATTTAATTTTCATAATACTATGCCCTAGTTTTTGGAGGTGAATTACTTCTCATGGATAATCCGAAAAGAGTAGCATTTAAAATATATTTTTATAAAACTTTTTAATTTCAATTTTTTTTTTTGCAAGTTGTTGTTTTTGATGATGTCAGTGAGTTATAAAAAATTACGTCAATGGTTTTACCATCAGTCCACTTTCAACTTAAATCTTTTTTATCATGGAAAAACTTACCTAAATGTATACATGTAAACAAATTTTCTCTAAATTAATTAATTTAACAAATTATGAGCAAAATATGAAAAAATAATAATTAGCGTAATTTTCTCTTGTTATAATGAGAAAGGCATGGAAACATGTTTAATTATTACTTTTGTTGTGCTTGTGTGCCATACAACATAATTTTTTTTAATGATAAGTTAAATTTCCCCAATAATGAATTTTTAAATTATTGTAATATTAAAATAAACAAATTTAACAGACTTTTTTTATTATTATTGAAAATGAATCAGGGAAGACGGGTATCTTATAAAAATATATATTAAGACTATTTAGCCATACCGACCAAGAATATACTTAAAAGTATTCTTTGTTACCTGTTGATTTTTTTTAGGTCCCTGGGATTTTACCAACTTTATTCAAAAAAGAAACAAGGGGAAAAATCATAGAAAAAATTTTTAAGTTGTGAAGGGAGTTTTTGATCCTTAAAAAGTTAATATTATAGGATGACTATGGGTACTTTAGTCGTTAGTGTATTCACTAATAATAATAAAAAGAAATATTTGAAGCACCAGCTGAAATACTCCAAACACAAACAAAAACTCTTGTTAGATACCTGCAATATTTCGTTAATACGACTACATTATTGTTTATTTTTTCCAAAATATTTATATGATTTACAAAAGGGAGCATTATGTACAGCGCACCCTGTATACACTTTACAGACACCCTGCAATATTTCCTTAATACAACTGCATTGTTATTTCTTAGATCAAAATATTTTTATGATATACATTATGTTGAAAAAATGTTTCTTATCTTTCTTAGGTCGAAAACTTTTCAAAACACTCCTGTAGGTATTTTATGTAACGTTAACTGCATCATATTGGAGTTTCAGTGACCTGGGTAAACCTGTGTTGTCCTATATGCTCCAAGGGTATGAATAGAGAAAAAATATACAGAAATATTTTAGGTGTTAAATGTTTACCCCAGTTTAAAGCTTTAGCAAATATATTTGAAATCATGATTTCTTTAAGAAGAGACAATCTCACAATCAGTTCGTTAATTGAAGTACTAAAAAACTCATTTAGATTATCCTTAATAAATGGATGCAGGAAAAAAAAATAAGAAAAATAATATTTACTAATAAATTCTAAGAATATATTATGTAGTACATTAGAAAGCTAAAAAAGAAACGGTAAAAAATGGGCATTTGGTTGTCAAGTTATCAAGCTTTATAACTAAAGAACTCCAGGAATAAATATGTTATAGAAAGTTGTAGGGTATTTTAGTACACAATGATAGAATCATATCTGAAGATTATGCCGAAAAAAATCAATAACAACATCAATTATTCTTTTAGAAAAAGCAAGTTGAATACATTAACTTGAACATCCTAATTTGGTATGTCAACCATAATTTGATAAGCCCTTCCTTATGGAAATATATAGGTCATTTCTCTTACTAAAGTACAAATACATAACACATCGACATATGTCCATTAGAGTGATAACTTTTTACAAGCTCATAACCCTTTTGAATCAATTTTATGTAAAAGACATTCGACCAAAAAATGTGTTTCATAAAAGGATTTCAAAGGATTTCAAATTTTGTACTAATAGCTTCTCTTTTTTTTAGTATTACATTACCTCCATCTGACCTAGGAATCTTATTTGAAGTCCATATACATAAAGTACATTTCCTTCTCCCGAGTGCTTTGTCCATTGATCCATGTCACTCCATATGGGCTTTTTTTATATAATGAGTGGGAACATAAAACTTGAAGAAGCATGACTAAATAACGAAAAACGTAATTTTTATCAATTTATGATGTATCTAAATACTGCATTAAGCTAAATTATTCCTCTTTCACAAGTATGAACAACCTTGAGACGCCAGCGAACAGATGGGCGGCTCTTGTGGAGGAAGGAGATACCTTAACACGCTGTCAATCCCAATTTGGATGAGAGGTACGGTAGACATTATTCTCCAAGACACCTCAAACTGCAAAGTACAGGAAATTGAAGTAAGGGCTCACATGGAGTCAGCCATATTGTTGCTGGATAACTTTTGATTCTTCTTGGCTGTATGGAGCTGTAATGGACTTGTTGATGTTGTAAACAGTCCGGATGGAGATGCCAAAGGTCTTTGCTACCTTCTCAGCACTGATAACGGCACAGAAATGACAGCATGCCTCTTGCATTTTCCTTGTGTCCTCCAACATTTTTTGACTTAGAGAGGTGAGATAGAATCATAACTTGTTTATTTTTATTCCATCTGTAAATTGATTGCATAATTCAAACCTCGTATTTAAAAATAACGGAGATAAAATCATGATTAAATGCTACTGCAAATAAATAAATAATTAAGAAATCCAGTATTATTTTTGAAAAAACATCGAACCCCGTAAGGAGGTTGAATAAATGAACGTTACCATCATAATCTGATAACGCGACCATAGTTTAATAATTCCTTTCTTATACAAATATCTAGGCTATCTTTGTAACTAAAGTACAAATGCATACATATATATAAGTACATTTGGGTCGCCCATCCATGAATTTTTTTGAGAAACACAAATACAAGAGGTATCCAAATGTCTATAATTTTAATCAAACTACGAACTCAGTAGAAACAAATTGTGCATCATTTGAAAGGCTTTGTCTTTCTTCATTTTTTTGTTCAAATCTACGTTTTACAATACGAATGTCTAAAATAATACGGAAGGGAATTTTTAAAGATTTTTTGTACTATCATCAATAATATAAAACATGGAATAATACAATAAACTAAGTATAACTTAAAATCCGTGACAAAAACATACAGTTTAAACTTATTTTTGTGTCAGAAATTTGGCATTTCTGCTCAAGAGATACCAATGCTATGAAATTTTCAACAAGGTTTTATTATACATTTTTTAATGTTACGTCTTCTTTATATATTAATAATATGTGGCCTGTTTTTTTGGGGTTTTTTTCGTCATCATGGATATTTGAAATACGTTATACGATTGGAGCTGGAGACATATTTGTTGACTTAGCCAAGATCTTTGGATTTCATGTGAACACTGACACCAATATTAAAAAGAATTTTGAAACTACTAGAGCCTTGAAAACAGGCCAGAGCTGTGGAAGACCATTCACAGTCGCTTTCGAGGATAAGATTAACGAGATATACTCTATTATTCAATATAATCCTTTAACGATCGTAAAGAAGCTTGCAAGAGATAATAACATGGCTGAGAAGATTATGAGGGACTTGGTAAAGAAAGATTTTCGTTTAAAAAGCCTTGGGAAGGCCCTAATCCAAATGTTGCAAATTTCTCAAAAAATCTGTATACACCAAAGAATATTGTATTTAGTGATGAGAAGATGTTTCTTATTGATAAGTTCTTCAATTCTCGTACGTACATGTACCTTTACACCACGCCCAAGGGTTATCTACAGGAATTAAGGTATGTGATAAAGACCAAACAACCTGCAGAAGTCAAGATGTTAGGTTATGTTGACTCTGATGGAAGAAAAAAAACCTCCCATATTTATTGAAGACACAGCAAATGCTTTCACATACAAAAAGCTCACATCCAAAAAGTAATTCCTCTCCTTGAAAGAGGTGATGAAGGCTAGTAGGCTCGATAGATAAAGCGGCAAAGAGAGGTGGCCCCTTCTTCTCCAGATTGAACCCGGTTGACTTAGCAGAGTGTGGGGTAATTTGGAGAGGAAAACCAACAAACTACACAACCAAATATGGACTTACTGAAGGCCGACATAGTGGTTATGTGGGATATTTTTCCCAGGAGTTTGCCATTAACTTCTGTAAAGCCTTTCGGCAACGTGTAAAGGCTGTGATGGATCCTGAAGGTGCCCATATTGAGTCATCAAGTTTGCAAATGTCTTGTTTACAAGTTTTGTTATTTTTTTGTTTTTGTTGTGTTTTGTTTAACTATTGAAGTATTTCTAAGGCAACCCTTGAGTCCACGTTTTGCTGCCCTAACTCGAAAGAAAGAAGTAATTTTGTTCATGTGTGACAGAACATAAGGAAATGTTCTTTTATTAATTATTCTTCTCCTTATGTTTAATGAAAAGTTTGCAAATTAGTGAGTGGAAATATTTGTATGAGTGTTTAATATAAGGGGAAATCAATGTTTCTTCTATAATAACTTAATTAGAATCATACTAATGAGATTGCCTCTTTTTTTTTTTCCTCCTTATAAAGCATGCAGAGAATAAGAATAAGAAAAAAGCTTTTCAATTAGAGCCAATGCCTCATAACTTAACTTTTTGCTTGTGTATTTTTAGGTGACTGTGAGAGAATATTAAAAAGAAACCAAAAATATACTCCATGTTTTTTTCCTCTTCATTTTGGCTTTTCCATCTATATATTAATTAAAAGAATGATTGAACAAAATATATACTTTTTTTAAATAAAAATCTTTGCCAAGTGATTCAATAGTAAAATAATGAAAATGTATTTAATTATTATTATCTGACACGTAGATAAATAGAGCCAATGTCCAAATTGCTTTCTATACGTTTTTTTCTTCTTTACAGCTTTTAATGCCTATCTAAAAGCTCTGTGGTTCTCTAATAGACAATGAATACACTAATTGTTTGGGGGAGAAAACCTTTCAAATCCCTTACATAGTTATAATTGTTTGAAATTAGAATCTTTCTTCCTTTTTAAGAACAAAAATGTTATTTGCTGAAAATCGGTCAAGGTCAAATATATTTATTTATTTTATTTTAAATATAATTTTGTGAGTTATTGGTTCAATTTTTTTCTTATGAATGTACTCCTTTTTATTTTTATAAATATACATCGAAACAAACTTTTGTAGATCAAATGGAACGGGATACAGTTTAATCCTTGAAGTATAAAGGATCCTCTGCACTTCTGAAATCTTGTCCTCAATCTTGCCGGACTCCACGCATATTTTTGGTATGTAGTGCGAGTAAGGTTTTGGTCGTATTATCTTCTTAACACACTCCAGCAATTATATTACTAGAATCAACTTTGTAACTATCATAAAATAGTGAATACAAAATATCAACCTCCCTTCGACAGATGGAACACAGTATATCTTCAGGGGTTTTGGTTTCAAATTGATTTTTTTAATTCAATGTAACTAACTCACTGTTCTTGTTGATGCTTATAAAAAACTACAGGGTGCGGCTCGTAAAGTCACAGTACATGTATAGTCTAAGCTATAGTTTATCTATCTAAATGTTATTAGTTTTAAAAAATTCGCATTTTCGGACGAGTCTTTTTTTGTAGCTTTCCATGGATATGAAACATGCTTCAGTAGCTGTACAAATGCCGAATCAACAACATTAAAGCCACAACAATTGCCAATGAATATTATGTGATTACTTTCACGAGAACTTGAAGAAGTCTCCCTAATATTAAAAATAATTTATATTATAGATTGTATTTCTCCTAAGTAGTTATTATATTTATATAGGCCTGTCATTTCATAATCTAAAATAGGAGTTGAAGAAAAGAGTAGAAATTTTGTAGGCTGTAGGGGATAAATTAATTAAAAAAATAATAATATCAAATAAGACTAATTGAATAGTGCTGCGTCGGTTTTTTATTGAGTTGTTCCAGTCCAGTACCATCCGACGACCGATTCTTGTGACTTTTAGTGATAGGGACATCTTCCTAAGACTGTTGGTTCTTGGTACCAGTCCTTAAATATTGGTCCTTGGTTTTTTTCATAGAAATATCGATGGTTTATTAACTCGAATAATATATATGAGATATATATTAGGAGCATTATGTTTTTTCTGGAATCGCAAATGGAAAATAATACTTCATTTGCGATTTCAATTCTTATATACTATTTTTTATTACTGTTATTTAGCTATTTTGTACTTTTTTAAGCTATGAAAAAAAAATTATATATATATCCATTAAGATTGAAAAAAAGACGATTTGAATTTCTTACTTGAGTCCTATAATTTTATAAATATAGTCATTACTTCTTGAAAAATTCTTGAAAACTGTGAAGAAACAAACTGAAAACAAACTACAGGTAAAAAAAAAAAGTGTCTTAAACACATGCAGTCGTTGCAAATATTGATATTTTAGGGGAATAAGTTTTGTTAAGAGATCCAAAAAAGTTTGCCTTTGGAAAGTTGGCCATGAGATTACTCACCTTATGAAAAGGAGCATTGGAAAAAGCTTACCGGTTGAAAGTATTCCCTTCCTTTATTAAATGTAAATATTATTTTCATTAAATAAAGGAAGGCTATTTATTTTATCAATTGCAATTCTTAGAAATTTATAACATAATTATATTTTTAACTATTATTTAAAACATTGTAGAATTGACATCGGAATTGATATCTTCACATTACTAATTATGACAGACATTATACTAACCTATAGAAAATATTTAACAAGTTTTTTTGAGTAAAAAAAAAAATAACATAAGAAAATTTTGATTTTGCAATTCTGAAAATGTAATAACTACGCGGATCATCAAATTCAATTAACTTTTTTCACTTATTTTTTTTTTTTTTCCGTAGGAAATTTAGAAAAAAAAACTTTTTAAACAATTTTTATAAGTTATAAAAATGTCTACCAAAACTATTTTATGCAAAATAAATTAAAATGTCTTCTTAACATAAATGTTTACAAAAAGTATTTATGTATATTATATATAATTTGAACGAGATGTGCGACCAAAAGATGACCTTGGTGGACAATGCAATTTTGTATGGATAATTTTCAAACCATATCCCAACTTTTCCGACCTAGACACAATCGAAATTCGAAAAAAGTTGACAAACAAACCACCCTAATGTACACCCTTCCTCCTTATATAACATAAATAATGGCTTAATCGACTGTGTTGATGTGATGATGATCGATTCTCAAACGATATATGACATATAAATATTTTATTGGTTTGATTGTGTTGTAGGAAAAAAAAAGATTTTATACAATATATGTAGAAAAAGAGCCCAAAAATATAACACACACACACACACATATCTAAATTGATATTAGTTAAATGAGAGCCATTATCATCATAGGATTTTCAAGAATGTTGCTACATGAAATGAAATGAAATTATAGAAGATGCGTATAATTTACACATCTGATATCCTTTCTTACATACATATTATAATATAAAAACATTTTTTATACTATATAAGAATTTTAAGAGCTCACAAACTTCTTATATAAATACATATTACTCTATTTCTCTCTCAATAAATAGAGAGAATCAAGAAAATGATCAAATATAAGGCAAAAAAAATAATAATTTAATATATTATATGAACTAAAAAAAAAAAAAAAAAAACGTAGTCGAGAAACCTATAAAAATTCCAATTTTTTCTTGTTAAAAAGCAATTTCATATATCTTTATATAATATAATCATACTCTTCATCGATATGAAGCATATGTTGAAGAGGATACGTAGAGAGACAGAAAGAAAGTGGATATCCACTATCCACAGTTGGGAACAAACTTTTGCAAAGAAAATGAAGGATTGAGGCTTTTTAACATCAAAGAGATCAAAAATAAATAAATAAATATTACAAAGTAACTAGTAAGAGAAAAGGAAAGATTATGACTTTTGACTAATACCAGGTTGTTCTTTGAAATCAGAACACTATCTTGTTCAATAATTTTAATGTTGAGGGGTAGAAGGTACATATTTTTTTTAAGCTGCTTCTGAATCATTTTAAAAAGTAATTCCCACAAAAACATTGTTGAATACACTCCTTTTACCGTTTAAGATAATCATCGGTCGTCTGATATGGAGGATACCCTTATCGAACCAAGTACTACAAACAGATTGTGAGTCTAAAATGCTGGAGGAATTCATGATTTCTGTGATAAATGAGTACCCACTGCTGGTTAAAGCAGCTTTGGATTTTCTTACACCCTTTAGCTCAACTTATTAATGGAAGAAAACTATTTCTCTATTAACTTATACACACAATAAATACAGATCGCTGCTTAAAATTTAGTATGATCTTCGAGCTGTTGTTTAGAAAAATTAAATCTAAAACAAACCTTATTTTCTCAATTTAAAAGTTCATATCCATCAAATTAAGACCTTGATTCATTGATAAACCTATTGGTACATACACAGTTTGTAATTTTATTTTAACTCAATTTTAACTTTATTTACCGTAAAAAAGGTAAAAATTGATATTATAGAAATGATTCAAAGTAATAAATATGATTTCTTTGACACCTAAGGTAATTGTAAAGCTTTTTGAACCATCAAAATGTAATTATTGAAGTTGTTAAGTGATAAAGGGTTTTTTTTTGCGGCATTGGACACCGTAGAACGGCTCAAAGACCGCTTCTTTGCCAAGTCTTCCCGTTTCAGGTTTTAATTTGATCGGCTGTCCGCTTCTTTGACGATCACTGATGTGATTACCATTGCTGACCCTGACCCTCCAGACGGTGTTTCTGTAGACATTAAGGGTCTTTACAATATCATAATTTCTAAATCCGGGTCGGACTAAACAATCCACTTTTGGCTTTTTTTTTTTTTTGCTCCATTTTCGTTATTATTTATCCTAGAGACTTTGTAAATAAGGTGTTTAAAAGGTAAAGAATCAGCTGTTTTTTAATGCGACTTTTGCATAAAGTTAACCAAACCCCTCTTAATACGCCATTAAAGTCATTTTCCAAAACTTTTTGAAGGTCCGGTATTTAGAACATAAATAAAATATGATGAGACGTTTAAATTTTATGATTATGATAATGTAGGCATATAAGTAGAAGTTGCATTTACACTTATGAAACATGAATAATTTATCACAAAAAATCACATATTTTAATTGCCTATTATAAAAATATACATACAATGGCAATGGATACTGTTATAAAATAAATCCGTGACGACAATCATCCATTCATAACATTTGAAAATATTTTTTATTCATCTTTTACAGCAAGGATAGACAAGCTTTTCAACAAGCCTGACTAAAGAAATTGCAATATTTAGGGTTGTAAAAATTGTCCTAATTCTTGAGAGCATACAATTAAAAAAAGTATACAAAGGTAGTCTAAAAAATTTCCTACATTAACGTGAAGATGACAGCACTTTTGAATAAAAGAGGGTCACATCTATCTGTTGTTAATTACTCAACAAAGTTTCAGCCATTTTGGATTCACAGTTGTTATGTAACAGCCATTTGAGTGATTTGATGTGAGTGTTTTTGTATTGAGCTGTTGGTGCAGTTTAGGGGCAATAAATCCGTGCTTTGGTGCTGATTAATTAAGGTAGAAGAAACATGGATACACAATTATACGCAGGAAACAAGATTACAGTCCAAACAGTGGACTGCAATGAAGACCTTCGTGAATAATTATTTTGCAGAAAAACGCCGAGCATTACTAAGCAAGGAGCACTATTTAATTATCTTTTTTAGTGGATATGTCGTCTATCAAAGTTGTCAACAGATCCCTTTTCTTAATGTTTTACACTCACAAGGATTTAGAAAATGCTCCCATCTTTGGTAAAATTCAATGTGCTGTCTTCAAAATATCATATTTTATTTAAAGCTATACGAGTATTAATTAAAAAGCCTAAATAGGTCATTATTCATTAAAAAAAAACAATTGATATATCAAAATGGGTTCATCCAAGTCATCAACAATTCCCATGAATAATTTTTTATCATGTCTTTTCTACATAAAGAGGTATTACATATAGGGCCAGCTGAAAAGTTCGTATGTTGACATATAGATGGCGCCAATATAATTTAATGATATGACTGTTAGGTCTTGGTATCCACCTTTAACCCCTACGTTTACAAATTTTTTAGCGTTCAGAATATTGATTCGTGAGATATAGTATTCTGAGTGAAGCACCTTTTTTTAGTGTTAAAAAAATAGATTTCAAAAAAATTTCGTTTGTTAATGAAGGATTGCTTTTTAATGGGACAAAATGAGGTTGAAGCAAAGGCTTGGATTGCTACAGATTATTCGAACTCTGAACTAGGGAAATAAACTGTTGTAAATTGGTTTAATAAATTGAAACAATGCGAAATGAGCGTCAAAGACGATTTAAGGCATGGAGCAGTAATTGACGAAAACATCAAAGAAGTCCATTAAATAATTTTGAATAATCGTTAAGTGAAGCTGACTGACATAGCTGAGACTAGTGTTACGTCAGTCCATTCTTAGGACTGGCCCTAAAAAGAGTCAACCCTTCTAACTGTCAGTACTGATTAAAAAACGAAGAAATAAAGTTGATTGACGTCATCATGCACCAAACTTTTTAAGTTTATTGACTGATAGGCAGGACTGAACTAAACTGGATGGAACTTTAGTCTCCAGAACTATACAATCAGGATCGACACAGCACAAACTGATACTTTACATAATTTGGTATAAGCAATCCATCAAAACCAACTATCTGTTTATGATTCGAAGCGATTTTTCGCGAAATTCAACCCTAATAAATGAAAAAAAATTAAGCAATATGTCGGTCGAGTGGACCGAACGTGATAAACTGAATCCAAACACCCAGCAACTATCTGCTTAAAATTACAGAGGTTTTCTTATTTAAAATGTGTGATGTCTAGGATTGCTGGAATAAATTACATTTTGGATGCACGTAAATTACGAACAATGGATTTTTTTTTCCCAAAAAAAATATCTGTTTTAGATCACTGAACCTTTGTCAATTTTATTAACCCCATTTTTTAAAAATAGGAAAGTAGAAAATGTATTTCTTTAGGGTACTTGTGACTGTAACTAGAAATTTGACAAATAATTTTTCGAGTTTTGAAATTCGAGTTCAAGAAAAGTCAAATTTTCCAAATACTATTTTAAATGAGTTGAAGTTATTTTAGAAAATTAATAAATCCAATTTCTTTATTGAATTCCAATAATTATCGAATATAATAGTATTTCTGTTCTTGTTAACCCTGTAACAATGACCTATATAAATAAATATGAGTACGCAAGATATTTATACCGCCACTATGGCGTACTCTTTTGGGCAAACGCAGGAACTTAGGCATGTTTTGTTATATATATAGCTTGTTCAAACCTGTACCAGTTGGAAAAAATGGAATCAATTGACGAGTTTATTGTCCCAAAACAATTTCGACGACTTTATCTTGGCGGACTTTTGGCCTTACAATTTTCCAAATCTGAATCTAATGTATTCATTTGTGATAGATGCTGTGATCGAACAACTGACCAAGCCCCTACAACATCAAAGACAAACTATCAGTCGGATAAAAAAGAAATTCCAGGATTTGCCAAGGGACCAAGTGACGAAAGCATCCTCGTAAAGAGACTGTACTTCAGAATAGAGGTGATTTTATTATATAAAATAAATCAAAATCTATCAAGCTTTCATAATCTAGTTTGATTTTTTTAATCTGATAAATGGTTGGAGAAAAAATTGCGTTTGAAAAAAAGATCCTTTTGGCGGACAGATAGCTTGCACACCATGAAGAATAGTCCTACAGTAGGAAAAAAAAATCGGAATTTTTTTTCTGTTTATAAGCAAGGTGTAGTGATACAGTAAATATTGTAAATTTGTTTTCTTAATCTAATTTATTGATTAAACTATTTAAATTATGCTTATGCACACTTTATAATACATTATTTTTTTGGATAGGCACAAAAAATAATTTGCTGGTTCGCATGCCGCAAGCCCACCTCTGTTTTAAAGTATGAGATAATGTATTATTTCAATTCCCACGTCTGAACAAGGCAGCTGTTACCTAACAATGTATATAAATATCTAAACATTATAGCTCAACATTAAAGTTCCATGAGAGAAAAAAACTATAAAGCCTAAAGTAATAGACAGAAAACAAACAAAACACATGCAGAAATATAAAATATAGACTTTCTTAAAATTCTTTTGAACGCCTTTAAATGATCATTTGGATTGGACATAAAGTTTTAATTTTTTTTCTTATAAAGTACACAAATTATTCTAATAAGACGATATTTCAACAATCTCTTTGAACTATTCAGGATGCAATACATACTATTTTGTTAGTATACTTGCTAATAAAGGCTTTAGAGCTAAGTTAATCTCAAACAAAGACATTCCTTTAACAACTTTTATAATCCTTGAAGAATAACTCGCCCAAACTTTTTAAACAATAGCTGGGCAATCCACGAAGGCATGTAGAGTATCCTTGAAAATCTTGCAAAAATAATTTTCAAGGCATATAAAACTTTATTATCTTATTGGAGATTTGTAATTGAGCAATAAAGTTTCTAGCATTCTTATTCTACTCAGAGAAAGTAATATCTAGTTTTACGGAGCTCTAAAAGATTAATATGGTCATAATATATTTTTGGAATCGGATCATTTCGTTTAAAAATGAGTAATGGGGTATTTTTTTCTCTTTAGAGGGGAAACTGAAGTATTCTATCACCAAAGAGAGAAAGTTATCTCAATCTTCAACAATTTGATTGCTTATTTTCATGGAGTTGATGAATTTTTGAGATTAAAAAAAAACTTACACCTCAAAAGTAAGTTTTTGAATGGATTATTTTTCCAAGACTTATTTTTTCAATTGACTTCAATCAGTCTCAACTAAGAACCAGATATAATTACTTCAATCTATTCTTTTCCTTTCTAAAAACATCAAGATTATTCATATTATTATATATTTTTTTAACGACATAACAACAAACATATTTAGAAAATAAATAGATAATATTTATTGGCATGTTATGTCCCTACCTACAGCCATATTGCCCTTTACATAATCACTAATGTCCTATTTATTATTTACAAAAGAAAAAAGTAACGATTCTTGCATACCTATAGGTCTGGACAAACTCTTCATAAGATCCCACAGATTGGGGAGGGTTTTGATATGAATATAACTCTTATTGTTTGAGTAACTGAGCGAACGGAAATTGAAGCATCAAATCTGAAACACACTCTCTCTCTCTGATAAATAAGTTCCTTTAAAACAAATCTCCTTGTCAAATTAGACCAGATGAAGCCAGTTAAACACTTCAAACATTCTCATAAAAATACTCACTTTTACTTTCTAAAATTCAGTTATTTAGTCAAATTTAAAGTATTGCATTACAATCAGTACTAACTATAGTCACTAATTATATTTCAACTCAATTTAAAAACCCCATACTCCTCAAAAGCGGATTATCAAGGACTTTGTTAAAGTCAGTGTTATAAACACTTTTGCTGGTCGTGCATATCACCAACTTGTGTGCCATTCGATCCATGTAGTCCCTTCCAACGAGTCGTGTTGCTCTTATTAAAGGTAAGTTTATATATATATAATATATTCAAGCAAATGGTGTCTTCTTTAATTGTTTGAGTAAGAAAATTGCTTTGGAACGAAAAAGAACCAAGGATTCAAATAGTCGTTTCACCCAACAAGTGTTATAAGTTTTTGGTTAATTTTCTTCTTTTTCTTGCTATAGTCGTTTATAATTTCTCTGAATCCCAAAGAGAAGTGTTTGTAGATGTCGAGACAATGAGTTTTTCCATTGAACTTTAAAATTTAGAGCCTCAAACTCTCTACCAATGATAGGTTGTAGTTTTAAATTAATATATAAATATCCTATAGGTAAGAAACCAAGCCCAACTTTTGATATGATGTAAGCAACTGTCTAAGGCATCTGAAGATTAATTATTTGCATACTCATAAATAATGAAAAGCTTAAAACTCTAATAAAAAATTGTCAAAATCGAACATGCAGCTGGTCTGAGGCGTCTTTTTTAATATTTCTTAACATTGTTTTGATGGTACTTTTTTTTTAACAAATGCTATTTTTAATAACAGTTTAATTAAAGCACGTGTTCGTATTAGTATTTTAAAGCATTTATTTTACTCTCAGTGGAGTTATATCCCACTGAAGTTCTAGGATCCTCCGAAAATGGTCAAACTTTGAGGGACTCCCAAACAGACCCACGTGTGTGTATAAGTCTACAATTTCAATCAATAAAATCACCGTTAGCTACTAGGACCACACGTTCACGACGTCCCTGGAAACGTTCCACTTCCTTTTTCACCGTCCCACTGGGTAAACTCCCTCCTTATCTCATCTCTAAGGACTCTTGTGGTACTGTGTGGACCTTCACTGGAAACCCCTTCAAAATAGTCTAAAAGATTCCATTCCTGGAAGTTAGGATATCAAAAACTCGGTGTGACGTACATCTCATTCAGAGAATTAAGAAAATTGATTTTTCTTTTCCTGGTGTAATAGGGTAGTCCGTCCTGCTGCCAGAATCTATGATGGTCTTTCATGATACCGCGGATCCATAGAGAGACTTTGCTGTGCAGAACACTGATGTAGACCTTGGTGTTTAACCCTGCTTGAAGATGAAGGGCAGCATAACGATAATCAAGGTATACATTTCCAAAAGTGCGGCCACTTAACATGGAATCCCCTCTTTTCTATGTCAGCTACTTTAATCAATTGGTCACACGTATGTAGTTGCTTCAAAAATTATATGAATATGAGGTGGGATGATGTACATATACTGCGTAGGCATGTTCATTGGCTTAGACTCGAGATATTGGTGAACGATTGTACCATTTAAATAAATATAAAAACGATTTCATTTCTTCTTCTTTTTTTCAAATGAAACCACTTATTTATTTAACAATCTTCTACTTGGTATATTTTTTTTCTAAATATACTCAATTTTGTTATACAATAGAATAACTATAGGAAGCAAAATCTATTTCACGATAAGAAGCTTTCTTTAATAGAAAAATGAACCATTCTATTAAGCCTTAACGCGTGTGTGTGTACTTTATCCCTTCTTAAGAAAAAGTATACTCATCCAATAAGTATAATTATTTTTTTCTCCCCTTAAAATGGAAAAAAAAATAACAATTTGGACTGCACATAAACATGAAGCACTAATCTTTATTTATATAAAGATATAGTCAAATAAGAAATCGCATTGGCTGCTAAGTATTTTTAGAACTTATTTATAGTATATGTGGTGTCTCAATATAAAAACAATCTCGAACAAATATCAAGAAAATCTCTAAATATTTGTTTTTACTTCAAACTCGCAGAATAAATTAAGATAGCCACGAATTTTGGCTATGGGTTAAGCCTTTACTTGATTAATGAGATATGATCTTTCAAATTAAATCTACCAATTTATCATTCTTTTATGGTGATCATCAATTTTGGTCAATTTATGTGCAATTTTCGGTACATCCATAGGGTACATGATAAGAATTTGCCAGAGACTACAAATGTAATCCATAGTCAATTTAAAAAAAGAAAATTCTAGGTTGCTTTTGTGTAGATATTTTATTTTTAGCTGTTAAATTTATTGTTTCTTATATTTAAACTTTTTACTAATTGATGATTGTCCTAACTATTTAATAATATATTTAATCATTGTTGAGGTTTTCAAAAGATGATAAGCTAATTGACAAAGTGCTTTTTCAAAAATTTAATTGCATGAATCCCTTACTTACTTTTCATTATTATTATTTGAATTCAAAATCGTTGGAAATAATTTCAGGAAAATATTTTCTTATTAAGGTTTTAACCCCCAAAACAATAAGGAAAAATTATCGCTTTGTAAAAAAAAAAAATCAATGTTATTTTTTTTGCTGTAGGATAGAAGGCACTTTTGACCAATATCATGAACAATCATCCCCTACTGGAGGAACTAAAAAACGAGGGTCCTAATAAATAAATTGTACATCAAATAGTTCATATGCTGAAGATCCCTATTAACAGACGAATGCAAACATCTTTGAACCCAAGCTTACCTCCAGCAATACGAACGCCTTCATTTCAAATCAACTTTATTAGAAGCTTTTAAAAATTAAGAACTAAGTCGTATCGGTTTTTTTTAAATGATATTGTGCCTGCTTGAGGAAGAAGTAGGAAGGAGAAAATATTTTCTACATTTTTATATCTTTATAAAGTGCTGGGGATGGAGTGTGTACAAATTTACAAACTCGGAACAAAAGCTATGCTCCTTTAAATATAGTAAAAAAAACACACAATCATATATTTCTACAGATCTTGTGAAAACAATGGAATACACTCGATCGCCCTCATCCTAAATCAGATCATGAAATGATTGAAATTAATATTCAACAATATCATTCAAAGAAATATGACCCCAAGTTGGGATGGGATGGATAAAATGTTTATTAAAGAACGGAAGTCGAATTTGATTCATCGCTTCAACTCTACTTTGAATCCGAAGAAGATGACTAATTTGTTGATCTCTACTGTTAAATTCACAACACCATAGTGTATTAGAAGAAAAAGGAAGAGAACAGTATCATTTCAAAAGGATTTTGAAGATGTTTTGAATAACGGATCTCTATTTTTACGCCAAACTGCCAATTTATATAGTACTTTGGGGATTGTTGAGATGGAGTTTAAGTAAAAAATTGTCCAGGAAACAAACGCATCTAAAGGATTAAAAAAATACTTCCCGAATCAATGATCAACTTACTTTATCAAGAAAATTGTTGACGAGGCCCAAACTACTCCTAAACCACAGAGAATATTGAAGTTATTTCTTAGGGGCTTCCAAAAGCTTGTTGAAGGTAGTAGAGTTAATTATCATTCGCTCTAAGTTAGGTAAACATTCATTCTTAACGAAAAATGTTATATTGGAATACATCAAAAATATTTTAAAGATGGAAAAGCTTCTCATCCAGATGGTATGGGTAGGAAGATTTTCACGAAATGCATAGATTAGGTTGTTCCCTAGTTTATTGAACTAGGGAAGTCTATGGAAATTTGTTAGATGCTTCCGCAATCCATAACAAGAGGCCGGATAGTTCTGATCCCTAAAAAGGGGGTGGCTATCCATATCAACAATTGGAGATCAATCACTGTGCTCAATTAGATCTATCACATTCCTTCGGGTGTTTCTCCCAGTAAAATAGCAAATTAAAAGTTAAACAGGACCTGGATGATTATCGCTTCATTTTCTTGTTTTCTTTTTTTTTTTCACTCACCAATCTACCCTCCACAACCTTTTTTATTATTATTAATAATAATAAGATACTTTTTTGCTATTAAAAAAAAGTTATACGCGGTACAGTAGTAATTTATACGTCATTTTGTATAAGAAATAATCATTTAAAGAAATAACTGTACAAAAAATTTGCAATAGTGTTTATTCATGTAAAATAAATGTTAATTATAAAATACTCTTTTTTAACTTAAATTGTCTTTATTAAATTTAGGGACACATGGAGTATACCGGACATTTTAGCTATCAAGGGTCCAAATGTATGTATAATTACATGCGCGGAAAACTGCCCTGGAGAAAACTGTCATGGAGGAAAATTGCCCGTATTTTGTTCAAACTTCATGATGAATAATAACACATTAAAAATTCGCTTAATATTATTTATGACAAATATCTAAACATATTTGTTTGTTCCATCTCCCAAGGGAGTATCTTTAAGTGTGAGTAATATTATTGCAATATACGGGGGGAGGGATGAATTGCTTAGGGGCTCTTAAAATATGGTCGAATACTGAAAGAAGTAAGGATGAAATGGTGGTCGTTTTTAAGGATCCAGGGGTACCCCCATGTACCCCGTGCAACCTGAGGGCTTGGAACTACTTTTTTTTTTGTATCTTGTTCCTCGCATGAATTGGCGGTGGTTCTTTTGAACCATATTTTAAGAGCCCCTTAGCTATTTATCCCTCTTTCCTTACCAATCCTCTTGATCCATGAAGCATTTACAAGATCCATTAAAATTATCCGGACGTATACAACGTATTTGCAACTAAAAAAATCAAAGAAACTAAAAATAAACGTGGTAATCCTGACAATTTGAAATTTTTTTGGGATGAGAGCAGCTTACCTGACATGATTTTTTATTATATCAGCTGCAGGCAGCCGTGAGAGGAAGAAAATAAATACAACCCCTACTTCATTTATATTAAAGATATACATATGTATAAGCTGAAGTTATCCGGATGTCGATGCTCAATTCTACTTCGAGTCCAACAAGAACTTACACTTAAGCTCCCGAACAAAACCTTATTCTTACTCTCTGTCTCTTTTATTACTAAACGCAGTAGTTATTTCTTTATCTTTAAATGTTCTGTCTTGAAGAATTCAATAATAACGATAGGTACATTAGAAAATAAAAATACTATTAATGTTGCAATCAAATAAAATCGCTCCCACGTTCATACATATTTTATACACGTCTAACTACATATAAAATACACATATTTAAAAAAACAGTCTAATATACTTATACATCAGTTATTATTAGAGTAGGTTTCCCCAGCGTTGCCCGGAACATTAATAAATTAAAATTAATTAAAAACTCTCCTGCTTAATGTAGAACAGAAAATAAAGACTTTAATATTTTAATAATTATTCTCATGTTGGTTTTATGAGTATGAGTATATTATTCTGGGTCAGACGCTGAACTCGCAGTCTCGCAGCCGCTTGCCTGAGCATCAATAGAACCTCCTAATATCCCAAAATGCACCCTGGCTCTCATGTTGTACGGGTGAAGTACTGGACTATACTACAGTTCTACTGCCACTGCGTTTCTAGGCACCAAGGACCCTTCCCATATCCTATAATGCACTCCAGTTCATGGGTTGTGTAGGTAAACTACTGGGTCCGAGTCAAGTAAAATTTATTCGCTTCCCTGAGCATCAATAAACCCTCCTCAGGTTGTAGAGTGATGGGCCAAAATACAGTTTAACTCTCTACAAACTCCGTGTTTCTAGGTACTAAGAAGCACTTTTCATATGCTATAATACAACTCATAGGTTGTGTAGGTGAACTTCTGGGCCAGACTCAAGATAAACATTTCTTTCCCTGAGGATCATGGAGCCTCCTTATATGCCAAAATACACCCCGGTTCTCAGGTTGTACAGGTGAAGTGCTGGGCTAAAATGCAGTTTAAAATCTTCCGCCTTAGTTTTTCTAGTCACCAAGGAACCCTCCCAGTATTCTATAGTATCCCCCAGCCTACGGATTGTGGAGATGAACTGCTAGATCTGAGGAAGGCTGAACTTCTCCACTTCAACTTCCCTGAGTATCAAAGAACCCTTCTAATACCCAAAAATACAGTCTAGTTCTTAGGTTCTACAGGTGAAGTACTGATCCTCAATGCAGTTTAAACTACACCGCCACCGAATTTCTAAGCACCACGAACCTCTTCTAATATGCTAGAATATACCCTTCACCCACGGATCTTGGGCTGTTGATCCCAGAGTCTAATATACATATATGGTTATTGTTATTATTTAAAATACGTCTTAACGGTTTTGAATATAGAATATATGTGTGATGCGCGTGTACTGATATATAAGTCTCCCATGATTATTCCAAGATTCTATCCGTGATAGAATCGGATAAGACACTGATGCAGTTTAAATCCTTGTACAGCTGATTCCCTAGGCATCAAAGAACTCTTCTTGTATTCAAAATACATCCCGGTCCTCGGGTTGTACAGGTAAACGGCTAAAAATGCTATTTTTGCCAGCAAAAATAACAAAACCGTTTCTGGAGTCTTAAGAACCTATTTTGAGGAAAATTCATTGACTGGTTCGGCCGTGATTGAAGGACAAACATACACACACACACAAAGACATTCATATTTAATATATGGAGAATGAATCAATCAAAGCTTGGAAGGAATTACGTAAGTTGCCTTTTATTTTCTTCTTTGAAAGAAAGACTTCAGTATGTAATAAAATTAGAATTTAAACTTCAAGAAATATTCATTATTATTTGTCAAGAAAAATATATACGAGCAAATTATGTATATGCAGTTTTTTTAACAATATTGAGTAATATTTGAAATATATAGGGGAGTCAGGGTCTGTTATAAGATTTTTCTGACAAACTTTGGGAGTTTTGACATAATTTTTCATAGTCTTCCAAGCATTTCCATTCTCCATTTACGATGGTGACATCAAATAATTGAATTTTTTAGATGGAGCCTTTTTGTTCTTATGGGAGAGACTAACGAAAAAAAATATGAGTTTTATTTTTAAATCAGAGCTCTAGAAAGAGGGAAATCAAGAATGTAATTCCAAGAAATTATTTATCTGTACTCATAAATAAAGTTTTCAATAAATATGTTTATAATGGATATTAAAAGAGAAATTTTTAGTATGCTCCCGAAAATTTTTCAAAGTAATTGCAACTTTTTGTTGTTGCAAAAATGTATTTTCTTGGAATTATTCACTTTTTTTTTAATTTTTTAGCAAGGTTTGGTGAATTTTATTATTATATAGATGTAGTATTAGATGTTATTCCATACATTACACTCAATCTCATCCAAGATAATGAGTACATTTTTAGTACTAAAAGTTTCTTAAAAGTAATATTTCATACAAAAATTTTATCGTAAATATTAATGTTTCAACTATAAAAGTCCCAAATTATATATAGGTGTATTTTCACATATAATGTTGTTAAGATAGGTTAACGTAATATAGAGTCTATGTCAACTGTATATTTGCTTAATATTTGGATTAACGTTTAACCAAAGTTCATTAACCAAGTCAAAAAAAAAAATGTTCACAAACGGAGGCGTAATCATTTCTAATTTCACAGTTAATGCTTACGAGTAAGCATCATAGTTTAAAATAAATAATAATATATAAACTAAAAATCCTCTCTCTCATTTTTCTTAATATCTAAAGGCAGAAAAAAAAAATCAAACATTTATTAAGAATTTTTTTTAAATCAATTATAATAATATGTAAAAGTTATGTTGATCTCGAACATTTGTATTGGGATCAAATAACATATGTCAACATTAAATAATAAAAACATAGACAGCTATCATTCTTTATTTGATACAAACAATTAACAATATGATATTGACATTCTGTGTGCAGTTGTGTTGTTCAGTGTACCCATTTGATGACATAACCAAACTAATTTTTGAACTAGCCCCCTTCAAACTAAATGATACAGACGTTTTTGTTTTGTATTTTTTGTGGAAAAAGTATCAAAATACCGATACCTATATTAGTAATAGAACTGTTACAAAATAATAGATATCGTCACAACATTGATGAGTTGTAATATGGAAATCTTATTCAACAGTTGTACTAATGATCAAGCTAGTATAATATAGAATGAGGACCAAAAACTTAACATAATATGACTAAATTAATAAAATACAACTCAAAATCATTTTATGTTATGTTTAAATACTACATCTAGCTATATTTTGTATTCCATATGTCCTCCTTTACAATCAATAACAGCCTCGACAAGACGGCAAACAGATTGGCCACTTCTGACGGTGAAATTCGTGTCCATGGCGTATCACGCTGTCATGATGAAAGGTTGTAGCGAATACAAATTAGGATGAGAGGTGCTGCAGACATTATTCTTCAAGACACCCTAAAACGTAAATTCAGGGAGTTGAGGTAAAGGCTGGAGGAGGGTCACATGATGACAGGCCAGAAGTCAGCCATATTGTTACTGCAGAAATGTTGGTACTTCTTGGATGTATCGAGCTTTAATCTCCTGAATCAAACTATATATCCACGCTAATTATATCTATTTCAAAATACTATGCAGCTATAAAATTATATCTTTGGGGAAAAGATAAAAGGTTGAGGATTCAAGGGATCAAAGTTCGGCAAATATTCACGAATCTTATTTAATTTCAGAATCAATAATTATGTATTCTTGAATTAAATTATAGTCAAAATAGTCTCCCAAATCCATCATTAATATTTTGAGAGTCTAAATAAAATTATATTAAAATTTGTAAATTGGAGTAAAATATTAATCTACATTATAAAATAATTTGTTCTAAAATACTTTATTAACCTATTGTCATCTCTAAATTCATCTAATTATGGTAATAAATTATTATTACCACAATACAAATATAATATAATAAATATTTGAAGTTCCATCTATGTTTTAACATTCCTAACTATTACAATCAAAAATGTTTTGGTCAACTATTTTTTGATTTTCTTGACACCGTCAACAACTTCTTCACATCATGCTCTATATATTTTTAATCTATGAACGAACACAAAACTTGTTTATTCTTGTTTCAGCTGTCATTATGTTCCATAATGAAACCTTGTAATTAAAAATGACGGGGATAAAATCGTAATTTAATGCTATTGCATGTTTTGGGTCCTCACTCTGTATAAAATCAGATATATATTTTGTTTTACCTTTCTCAAATATCTCATGATATTACTAAGAGACAACTGAGAAATAGCAATATTTTAAATAAAATGGAGTGCTTCATCATAGTCATAGCGATTTATATAACGTTGCATTTAAATATATATATATATATAATTTAAATCATAATCTCTAGAAATTTTGTAATCTCTAATCAATCACGATTAAGGTTTAATAATTCATCATACTTATAAAACCCTTTAAAATCTTTCAAATATAATCATTTCAATTTAAAGAAAAAAGTTTATATTTATCAAGAGAAGGAAAAGACTAGAATAATAATAGACAAAATAATAACTAGATTGGAAACACCCGAGTTCAAATGCAAGTAGAGTTCTTACATTGAAAATTTACAAAGACTTTACTTAAAGTTATCCTTATGAAATTACATGACTACTATGAAATGTTAGCTTTCTAATTAGAGGTTCAACCAAATAGTAATTTAACAATTTAAATCAAATATTAAGTAATTATTGGTAATGGGTTTAGTGCGTGTCATTTATTTCTTAATAGGGGCTTAAGGGGAGAGCATTTGAAAGGTTGTATAGAATGAATTATTTGTACTGACTATCAGATAATTTGTTATATAAAGTGATGAATGAACTTTATCTATACAAGTGTTGGATTTGGTTCAAAAAATTTGAATTTGATACTTTGAGCTCAACATTGAGTCTAGTTCTTGTTCGGAAGGTTATCAATTTTTGAGCTAGGTTGAGTTCAAGTTATTGAGAATTTCCACAAAGTTTCTCATATTATTTTAAAAGTTATCCTAGACATTTGACTTCCCAATGAAGCGTGTCTCCACTGTTACAGATAGTTAATATAATTGGTTTGGGAAAAAGGAATTTTGTATTTCCCGCCCTTTTTTAAAACTAAGTATATCTTGTTCATTATTGGTCGCATTGGATCATACGATAAAATGATATAAAGGTGTGAGTATATAATACAAACGCTAATTGGATAGTATTACGCTTATCTAGTTCAGTTGTGAATTATCGTGCGTCGAGTACGGAGGTCTATAAGGAAAAAATTCGCCATATTTTACGTTTTTACTACATCAAGGAGAAAAACACGTCGAAAGCGACCAAGAAAATCTGCATTATTTGCGGAACCAATACTCTTTCGGTTCGTATTGCACAACAGTGGTTCGAGCGATTTCGTTCTGGAGTAATGGAAATAAATGATGCACAACGCACTGGCAGGCTTGTTGTGGAAAATTTCTACCAAATCATGGAAAATATTGAAATAGACCTACATGTTAGCGGTCGTAGCATCGATCAAGAACTGAACATTGATCATAAACCCGCTTTGAACCGTTTCCAGAAGGCTGGATAAAAAAAGATGCTCGAATAGGAAAGGACAAGAGAACACCAGGCTGTACACATCTTCGACGACAAGCCTGAAAATCAGGGAACTCGGATGAGAAGTTTTTATACATTCAACCTAAAGTCCAGACCTGGCAACAAGTGACTACTACCTGTTCTTGTATATGACCAACGCACCTGGATTAGAAATTTTGCCTCATTAGTGGCGTTTGCAAATTGGTTGTCTTAGTTTTTTGCCAATAGGGAGCAGGACTTCTACGAGAAGGGTATTTTGAAGTTGGATTCTTGTTGACAACAGGTTATCAAACAGAACGGGCATATTTGGCTTAAATCAGATGATTTTAACAAGCCTTAGAAACCATTGAAATAAGGCGAAAATTAGGAAATCACTTTTTCACAATCTAATATAAAGATGGGTAGCTACGCCTAAGAACCAAGTCTGCCTAAGCCTGCGGTTTCAATTTGAGAATATATTTTATGAATACACGCGAGCCCGCTAAAGTCATCAAAAAAAATGCCACTTCACCGTGCACCACCTACTTGAAGAACGTCATCAACTGAAAGGAAATCATTCCTGATATTCATTTCATGGGAGGCGTTGGTCGTCATGCACAAGCCAAGGTTCACAGAACGAGCCAATATCATTGGCCCAAGGATTATGCAGAGGTGCTTCTTCATTCGTTGAAAATTCAGAGAGCAATGCATAGGTGAAGGGTCTTGATGAGGATCACTTGATGATTGATAATATCCGTGTTAATCGTACTCCTCGTATGAGATGTTGTAGTTACTGTAATCAAGGTAGAATCAACCACTACATGAGCTCTCCCTGTTACATTGAAGTCGTTTTGGTTGAGCGGAAGCAAGCTTATCCAAAATCCTCACTTATACTCCCAAAAAGAAGAAGGTTTCTCAAAAGAATCTCAAGTAGATAGATCCGAAGGTGTTGTGTAATCATAATGCATCTGATTCTCTTAAATATTTAAGTAAAACCATAAAAAAATTATCGAATCCAACATTAATTTAAACTAAAGATAAATTCAAAAAGAATTACCATAATCAACAGCAGAAAAAAACATGAATTATTATTTTTATATATTTACATTTATTCTAATGTCAGCTAATAAATCAAATTTATTGTTTTTCTCTCCGAAGCCAAAAAAAGAATCTCCAAAGATTTCTACAACTTATTTGAATATTAGAAATATATTTTCGCAATAGTATGAAATTCAAAATATGATAATTTAATCCTTATTTTTGCTGATTCATCGATAGACTCACTAAAAGGTGCAAACGGAACCAATTCTTCTGTCAAACACAACACATATAATCCCATTACTTTGATAGTGTCTCCTGATAAAGTGGGCTTTACATTTTTATATTCTAAGGCAGTAAGAATTAGTTTTAAATCATGTATTAAATCAGAAGTTGAAGACTCACATGTTATCAACCAAGGTATATAACACTTTACAAAAAAAATGTATTTTTTTTTTCAATTTTCCTGATTGTACAGGGTAAAAAACTGTTTTTAAGGCAATTAATTTATAAGAGCATAAAATTTTTCCTCTTCACCTAACATTCTAAAGAGCTTCAGGTCTTCGATTTTTTTTTTCTTTTTGAATTTCAGAGATACTGAATTTTGACCGCACGAGGTTTTTTTTAATTTCGTATTTCCTGCCCTTTTTTCTAACTAAATATATCTTACTCACTCTTGGTCACATTAGATCATGTGATCGACGTTGTAAAATTGTGAGTATATACTGCAAATGCTTTTCGACAGCATTGGGCTTGACTAGTTCAGTTGTGAATTATCTTGTGTCTAGTATAGACGTCTCAAAGGAAGATATTCGCCATATTTTGTAAAAAAAAAATCTCATTTTTATCTTGGTAGGAAACATGAAAGACTGTGTGTAAATAATTGAGAAGCCTTTATTTCGATGTTAAAATGTTGCAATTAAGGGAAGTTAAAACTTTGAAATGGATGTGAGATGTTTTACATGAGTATATAACGACTTTTTAGACATCTAATTATCTAAGATAAATAAAATTAGATAGTTCTTCTATGCAATTTTAGAAAATTGCATTTTGACCTACATAGTTTCACTAAAAAATGTGTGGTTCAATTGACGAATATCTCTGAGCCGACATAGATAAGAGTATACAACTACAACGTCTCAATCTTGAAGTCCGCTATACAAGAAGCTACCCCTGAGTGGTCGTAGTAAATTTGTAATTGTACCATAGTAGCAATACTTTAAATGTTGATATCACTTTAGAAGACTTTAGTCAATCTTTATAATTTTTTTCGATAAATAATTGTATTGTTTTATGGAATTATACTATGGTTTTTAATAACTTATTCACCTTAATATGATTAAAGTACATTTTTTGAAGCATGCGGGTATTTCAAATACTTGGTTTTTTACATAGATTTCATGGGATTTCTCCCTCACTTTTCGAACATTTGTTTTTCGAAAGGGGTGAACATCCAGGGCGTTGCTAGCTTGCATAATTTGAGGTGGGAGGGGGGAGATTAGTCCAAAAAATGTCAACACCATTATATACTCATATATATAAATTTAAAATACCTCTTTAATTTCCTTTCGGCAATTATAGTCCTTTCAAAATTCTAGCTCTATAAAAGCTGCTAGTTTGGAGTTTCCTTCGAACCAAAAGATAGTGGCAAACAAGGAATATATTTTACCTATTCATATAGAATCACTACTTTTCAACTAGTTATCTAAAAACTATATTTCTAAATGTTATACGATAAATCAATAATGTATCAAGAAATATATGTATTAATATTTAATTCATTGTAAGAAGATTACTCCATTTACTAATTTATTTTGTGAAGAAATATTCATTGATTTAAAAAAGTTTTTTGTTTTTAATAATACTATACAACCTATTTAATTAGGTTGCATTACTTATTACTTATAGTTTTTTATCAAAAATAAACATGAGCTCTGCAGTCTACATTTTTCTTTTTATTCTCTGTTAGACATTAAAACTTTATACAGTACAAAATTTTCTATCAAATATTTTAAATTTATTTTTAATTGCAAGTCTATTAATAATTAATTTCAAAACTATTTTCCTATTAAACACATTGTAAAGTTTTTTTTTGTTTTGTTTTTTATAAAAAAAACTTTTAGATTTTTTATCTATAAAAACAGTGTTTCTAAGATACAATTTTAGATATGGTAGAAAAAACATGTACAAATAATTAAGAAAAATGTTTTATCTAAGAGTATCATATATGAAATTAGTATATATATTTGTTAGGGGGGTTCATGTTACAAGGAACTAGTTTTTGATAGGTAACACGTAGCAAAAAAAAAATTAATGTACATAAAGATAATTATAAAATGAGAAAGGGATTGGATTTGACGTAAATCTCTAAAAACATTATTCAAAATAATTTGTTCCATTCATATTTCGTAGAATTAGTCAAAATG
The DNA here is from genome assembly GCF_016086655.4 of Lepeophtheirus salmonis. Taxonomy (NCBI): domain Eukaryota; kingdom Metazoa; phylum Arthropoda; class Copepoda; order Siphonostomatoida; family Caligidae; genus Lepeophtheirus; species Lepeophtheirus salmonis. The sequence continues at coordinate 17,873,856 of NC_052132.2, forward strand.
GATACGTTATTTTTAATCTATTCGTTACTTAAATCCAAATATTTTTCGTCCAATTAATAATTTGATTTTTTGAAAAGTTAATGAAATATTATTTGTGATCCGTCAACACAAAAACAAGATTGAGTGTGGAGTACGTTTGTATTCTTCTACAAATTATCACAAATTACACTTGAAGGAGCTAAAATTGGCAATAAAAGAGCGATAAATTGATAAACTGGTTTTTTTTTTTAATGTTCCTTTAATTGGGTAGATGGAGTTGCATTGATTAAGTATAAGCAACACTATAGTATTACATTTACGCCACCTTACTTAGAAATCTTCTTTGAAGTCAATTTACAATATGTATATTTCCTTCTCTAGGAACAACCGAGGCACGAAAATAGATAATAAATCCTCCTAAGCGAATTGTTCATTGTGCTGCATAGTTTCATTTGTTAAATTTTATTTGAAAGGGCGATATTGGTACCATTATAAGTCTCTTAGACCAAATAAAGGTTTTAATTTGTAGAAAAAATCCTTAGATATCTTAACTCATCCCACAAATTTGTATACAAAGCCTTTAGTTGTCTCAAATACTATGTACCTATATGAAATATTGGGTTGTATGTAAGTATGAAGTATTGTTCCTAAGTCCGAAGAAGGTATGCTGGGTATATTAAAAAATGAACCTTCGCAGCCATCAAGAAAGAGACGTCGAAAGGAAAACTTTGTCTGGCATAAGGACAGTTCTAAATTTATTGATTGTATGAGTAATAATGAAGTTTTAAATAACTATGCAAGCAATGAAGTAGATTTGTATTAAACGTATTGGAACTCATTGGACATTACTGTACCGATGAATGACTCGATTATGCCTGTTAACTAACAAACTTTTTGTTGGGCAAAAGTTTCTAGCTCATGATTGTGTCTCTTGGGATAATTTGAGAGTTTTCTTTGTTGTTCTCATCCTTTTTATAAATAATAAATTTTCAAATAGAAGGGTCTACTGGACACAAAAGCCTGATGTCATTAATTCAATGGTTGTAAATTCAATGAGAAGAGACGTTTTCGGCCAAATATTGCAATGTCTTCATTTTGGGAACAATATGATCATTGATGAAGATTGATTTTATAAAATAAGGCCTATATTTGAATACTTAAATAAACAGGCTAAAATCAACAAGGTAGAGGAATTTCTGAGTGTTAACGAAGAAATAGTTCCATACACAGGTATAGAGATAAACAGTTTAAACGTGGAAAACATGTTAGATTTAGAAACAACCTATGAGCTGTCGCTAAATCCAATGGAAGGTCTTTGGCAATTAACACAACAGCACCAACTCCTTGAAGGGTTCCATCATCAAGTATTGGGACAAATTACCTCCCCCGCAGACGTGGTAAAGACCTGCAAATACTTTAGGCCTAGTATCGAACGAATGATTAGCAAAGATGGCGGACACATTGAATGATTTTTTTCTCTTATAGTGTGATCACTTTCAAATAAAATTTACATCCTCTACTTACTTCCCTTATTGATCAGGATGCAGGTAAAGGTGGTCCAAAACGACCCTGCATATTATTTTTTAAAGGTTGTAGCCCGTGTCGAAGCTGGTTAAGGAACTGTCTATGAAAATAATGGTGTTGAATAGTGTTAAAAATAACTTTTCACCTGTACACAGCGACAAAATTGTCCAAGATTGGCTCCAAGCATTGCCTCAGCTTTTTAGGACGTTAAGACCAGCCTCTCAGCTCCTCAGACATGAACGCCTATGACTTTTACGTCTAGAGGGAGTTAGAGGTCAAGGTCTTTGTCAAGTCCCCCTCTCTGTGGAAGCATCGAAGGTCTAACTTCTTCACGTCAAAAAAAGCCTGTAAATGCTTCAGGTACAGGATCAAGCATATGGTGGAGGCTGATGGCGGCGAAATCGGATAAAATGGCATTTCTATAGTTATAATGTTAAATAAAGGCAGTAGACCTTGATCATATAATTCTTGTTATTGATATTAATGAAGTCAACCTTTGTCTAGATTTATTTATTAGCTCCTGCTGTACCAGTATATCGAACAACTCTACAAAAAAATGTTAAATTTAAGGAAAGTTAATTGAAGATCAAATATTTATAAAGGGTAGAACGTAAGTTAATTTAACTTCATAATTCTATTTAATACATATACAATATTTTTATCTCGAATATACATTTTTATAGATATATATTATAAAAAATCTATGAATAAATATGTATAAAAAATGGAAAATGAAAGGATTTACGAATAAAGAAATGGTAGGAAAAAATGTTACATTAAGAAATGAAAAATTGATCTTTTCCGATTTGAATGATGCTGCAGATTTTAGAACCCTTTTTTACAGATTGTTTTGTACTGTGTGTTCCATATTATGAAATACTTAGCTTGTATACTCTACGAGTGCCGCTGTTTATTCTTTCAGTTCTATAAAAGGGGTTTGATAGATATTTGCTTAGGACACACGGTTTTAAAATCAATATAAGAGAAAAATGAATAAGTTATGACAACAATCAATGGGTCTTATTTCTAAATTTGTACTGTAATTTATGTATATATATTATGAAATATATATATTTTTTTATATGGAAAAATGTTTATGTAAGTGGCAACATATTGGTGAAATGATCAAATTTGAAATATATCTCATTGATGAATGGTTATATTTGCAAAAGACTAGCGTTCCTCATTTTTCATTCTTCAATCTATAATAGCACTTACATTAATTCAATAGGAAATTCCCGTCAAGACAAAAGCAAGTTAGAATGATTTTTCTCAAAATTAAGTTTGCTCTACATTTGCATTACTCTACAAATAATCGCTAATTTATAATAACAAATTATTTTTGTATACCCTTTGGATGTGTCGTAAATTCTACTTAAAGTAGCCGAAATTAAACGTCACAATAAAAGAAAAGGAAAGTTATAGATTTGGGTTTGAAACCCCATTTCCGAGCCAATTAAAGTCTCATAAATAAAATAAAGGTTTTAAAATATAGCTAACATAACGGGATATATCATATCACCCCACAAATTCAAATGCAAAGCCTATAACTCACTCAAATATTTCAATGAAATATTGGGTTGTGGGGGATACGAGGTGTGTTCAAACCATAAGGTGACTCATCAAATTTTACGGGCTACATATCCGTGGTATGTTTTTTTGTTAGTACATTCGAAAAAGAATATATATTTATGATTTAAAGCTATATAATATGTTTAGTTTGTTTGTGAGAGGCATTTGGTGTGTTTGCCAACTTTTTGCTATTGAAAAACATGGATCAACGAATTTGCATGAAGTTTTGTGTAAAAAATGAAATTCAGTGCTCCAAAAATACTCAAACTATTGACAGGAGTATACGCTGAAACTGTTTTCAGTAAAAGTAAATGTTTATTAGTGATACAAACTCTTCCAAGATGGCCGGGAAGATGCAAATGACGAACTTTGCTTTGATCGCCCGAGTACGTTGAAAAAGTTGAAGGAGGGAAGAAAAATGAAAAATAGTTGAATAATTATTTGTTGAGGATATTGACATATTGGTTGGCTCGTGTCATGAAACTTTTTTGAATGTTTTGAGCAGGAGAAGAGTTTAAAAGAAGGACTTTGTTGTGAAATTGCTTAATTTTGACAACAACAAAAAAATTGTCGCATGAGCATTGCTGATGAACTGTTGACTGATTCTCAAAAGTATCATAACTATTAACAAAACTGTTTGGTATATGTTTATCATATTAAAAGAAAAGCAAAATTGACGGAATGGAAGACCCTAGGACGTAAAGCTAAAAATCGCCGAACACGCAAAATATTTATAACGAGTATGCCCCTCACAAACAAACTAAACATATTATATAGAATATTTTTAGCTTTACGTCCTTTTCAAACGCGCCTTAAGATTAATGACGGGGATGCCAAAAACAATTTCCCGCTACATATTTAATAAGAGTACTAGGAAATTGGGTACCATGGAAGATTACCCTGCAGAAAATTGCCATAGAGGAAAATTAACCGCATTTTACTCAAACTTCATGATGAATAATAACAATCATTGAAAGCACATAGCCTACAAGATTTTAATGACACTTGGTTTTTAACATTACCAAGTCTTCCACGTCCAACCTGAAGGCTTGAAACTATTCTATTGTATTAGATATGTTATATGGATGTTTGTAAGGCTATGGCGGTGGTTTTTAAGGACCAAGGGTACCCTCAAGTACCCCGCTCCATTCGAGGGCTTAGAACTATTTTTTGATATTAGAGAGGTTTCTTGGGTGTATGTGAAGCCTTGGCAGTAGTTTTTAACCATCCCACACAACCCCCCCGGATCCCAGCCAACCCCAGGGGCTTTGAACTAGTTTGTAGTATCAGAGGGGTTCCTTGGATGTATTCGATGAATTGCTAGTGGTTTTCAACAATATAACACTACCCCCAGGTCACTGGCCAATCTGAGGGCGGAAAGTATCCAACCATATTTTAAGAGGCCCTAAGATATTCATCCCCCCCGTATATTGCAATAATATTACTCACACTTGAAGGTACTCCCTCGGGAGATGGAACAAACAAATATGTGTTCATATTTGCCATGAATAACATTAAGCGAATTTATAAAATGTTATTATTCATCATGAAGTTTGAACAAAATACGGGCAATTTTCCTGTAGGGAATATTCCGCACACGTTCATAAGTACTGTTAAAACAACAAACAACTAACCGATATCGATCCGAATGAAGCACCACTTAAGAAAGGATTCTAAGCTAAAAAAAAATTTGTATTCCTTTATAGGTAGGTATAGATAATAAATTAGAAAAATAACTATTTGTGGTGATCACTGAAATAGATAATTATATGCCAACAGAAAAAGGTAAAAAACATAAATAAAAAAGGTAAATATGAACATTTAAAAGAAGCACCTTCTAAACATAATAATGAGAAAATATATTCTCTGGTAATAATTGAAACGTTTCATTATTTTTTATTGATGTTCCGTTTATTTTTTTTGTACTTTGGCACATTGAAATACAGCTAATTTATCTACCCATTAATTTGTGTACAATTAGGCTACTCTTGCTTCCTCAAGAAATTGTTCAATATCTTTGTAGTTACATACAAGGAATAATAACATAATCCGGTGATTCATATTCCTGGATTTTCCCGCCATATATAATGTCGAAATTGGTGAATGTTTTTTGTTAAAATGGACGTATATATTTTTTACGCAAGACGAAATTGACCTTCTCAATCAAAATGCCCAATAGGAACTTTATTTTTATTTTGTCAAATTTTGAAGAGTTATGATTATTAAGAGTTTGTAAATAAATCATTGAATTTATTTACTTTTTACTCTCTGAGAAAATCGGTAACTCCTTGAGAACCCACTGACTCTGAAACTACATTTTCGGTATCAACAAAATAATATTCAGGAGAGGAAGAAAGTTTCCCCTTCAGTAAAGCTTCATCTTGTTCTGAAATATCTGAGGAAGAGGATTCAGAGCCCGAGTTGGATTTATCAGAGGAAGAAAGATTATCAATGACAGGATCTGAAGGTTCTTTTTGATAGATTCTAATCATTCAAATTCGAAATGAGTAAATCTCATTCAAGACATCTTCATCCTCCGAGTCATAACTTTCATTATCCTTGCTTTTGACTTTTCTTGATGCCCACTTTGTGTACTCATTTAATTATTCTATTTATTATTTTATGGGGCGACTATTAGTTATTCTATTGATTATTTTATAAAAGACTTTTTAAGAATGCCTCAGTGGCGCCTTCTATTAGTCATTTTACATAACAAATTGCTCAAGTTCAAATAACTATAAAGTCAGTAAGATACAAGGCTCATTTTTTTATATTATCTTAAAGATGCACTAAGCTTCTTATGACTAACTATTGCAACTATTTAAGACCTTATGATCCCTTTAAAATAAGTTCTGGAAGACTTTAAGAACACCTTTGATGAAGTCTCTTCTAAATTCAAAGTAAAACTTTCCTGATGTTGTCATTGAAACAATATCCGTGATCCTCTGTAACATTTCCTCTAGAATTTATATTTTAGGTTATTTAGACATATTTTTAATTTTATGAGGGGCTTGACAGGGATAATTTACTTTCACTAACAATTTTTACAATTACTATGGACGGACTGTACGAGAAAATAAATAAATAAAAGATTACATAGTATCAAAGTAGGAGATAAGATGTTTTAAAAGACTCGTAGGCAATAAAATCCCATACTAAAAAAATTCTAAGTACATAAATTTTTACTAAAGCGTAATGGCGGGTATTAAGTTTATGATTTTTTTTTTTTTTTTTTTTTTTTTTTAAAGGAATGTACTTGTCGTAAATAAATCAAACCCGAAAACCCTTATAAAACATCATGTACTTTTTTAGTTAATGACTTCAATCATGTCAATAGAAACTTGGATTTTGGAATTCCTTACGAAGGAATATTTGACAATATCAAGGGTATTGTAGCATTATGGATTAATTAACATCTGATAGACGCAAGCCATGCAACCTCATGTTTACACATGAGGTCAACCATTGAAATTTTACTAGTACTTTTTTTAATTGTCACTTTTTTTTTAATCCTAAAGATGGTGGAGCATTTTTTCTTACGATACGTTTTTTAATTTTCCATTTTTTCATTTTGTTTCCGGTTCAAAATTTCATGTTTAAAAGGAAGAAATCAAACAACTTTTTTTTAGATCCATCAACGGATTTACCTTAAAAATTAAAAATAATAATTGTACGAGTTTAATATCAATAAAATAAATATATAGTATTTTTTTCCAGGTATATAGGTAATTTATTGGTATAGCTGATATTCATTTATTAAGAATTTACATGTTTGATATTGGAACTTTCTACAAAGAAGGTCTTATTTTATTATAATTGAGCTTTCGATCAGATGTCTTACCAGTGTGGCAACAAGGAACCATACAATTGGAAGACATATTTAACGTCTAGGAAGAATAATCAATTTCTATACAAAATAACATTTAGTAACTAATTGACGATAAAAGAATAGATTTCTATAACTTATTGAATCAAAACAGAAATACTTCTAATAGAGAGGTTGTGTCATTCTAAAAGCGAATAGTTTATCCAGATGTTAAGTAATCCATGCATTATGGCAATATTTTATAAATAAAAATACTGTTATGATTAAATTATTTTAGTTTCTTTCACAATATCCCCATGCCACCTTCTGACAGAGGGCATGAAAGCCAGGAGGCTCAAGAGATGCAAGAAAATCCTCACATGGATTAAGGCAAATTGGTAAATTGTGAAAATGTTCTCGGACATGAAGTTTTCCACAGTTGATCAATTCCACAACCTTCAAAACGACTGCTGGCTTGCAGAAACAAAAGAAGAGGTCCAAGGGGATTACCCCATCAAATCTCGGGCCCAAATAATTGTCCTCAGCGTTGTGACCTCAGATGGAAAGAAGATGCATCCCTTCTTTTTCAAAGCTGGACAGAAAATTGGCCAGGAGGTCCACTATAAGGTACTTAGGTACACCATCTTACCATGACTGAAGACCAACTACCTGGAGGGTAACTACGTATGGACTAAGAATGGCACCCTTTCTCACACGTCCTATAATTGCTAAAATTTATGCGCAAATAACATGGCTCGATTCTAGTCCAAAGAGATATGGCCCCTTCTTCAACAGATTTGAACCCACTGGACTTGTCTATATGGGACACTTTGTAGAGGTAAACCAACTGGACCTCACACCCAATGAAATCAACTCTTGCATGGCCTTCAAGCGACGTGTATGGGTTGTGATTGATTATGAAGATGTCCATATTGAGTGAAAAAAGTTTTGCAAAAAGCTTGTCTACATATTTTGTAAGTATTATTTTTTTTTTTTGCCTATTATTAAAAATATGAAATTATTGATGAATTTCTACATCTGTCTCCAGAGGTCCACGTTTTGCTGCCCTATCCCATGTATACCGTGCACCCCCTGACTGTTTTTCATACATTGAGAAATTTATACAGATAGACAAAATTTGCTTTATTTAATTTTTATAGAACATATGTATGTTACTCACATTGAAGGAGCTTATTAATATTGCGCGCCCAACCCCGAGTGGTATCACAGCACCTTGCAGATAGTATACTTTTTATAGTTTGCTCATGCCCTATTAAAACATAATTTTTTTTTCTTGAGTTGTAAATAATATAAATAATTATAACATGTACATACATTCAAAATAAATGATTATTTGGCTACAACAAAAGAACCGAGCTGTGAAATAAATTTTTAATTTATTTAAATGATTATATTTATATTCAAATCCTTTTTTAAAGTAATGAAAGGAAGGGGGGGGGGGGCAATTTATTTGTAAATTGAAAAGTAATGAATAATTCAAATGCAATTTCAAGTTCCATATTATTATTGTTTAATGCAGGCTAATCCTTTATTATCGTAGGAGGAAGAAAAAAATATGATGTAAGGGAATACATTCGATATTTTATTGTTGTTGCATTCTTCAATAATTTTAGTTCTTAACATATATGATGAAACTACCAGGAGACCGTCATTGCTTGGAGTTACTAACTGTGCATGAGTTCTGCTTTAATAATTAATAATATATATATATTTTTACTGGGTGATCCATTGAAATTTGTACACTTAATAATTCAATAATTAATTAAGGTTGAGTGATTCAAATTAATTAATATTTCGATATATTAAAGCATAAATAATTTGTTTTAAAATACAATAAACTGAAGCTCTCTGGCTTACAATCAAGTCGAGAAAATAACCATTGAACGTGATCAACGAATTGCCATTCGAGCACTCCAAGCAGTTGGGCCTCTCCAGGACCACCGTCTATACCTTCTGCAAGTCTGAAACGTTCAAAAAGAAGAAAAGCTCTGTCAAAAAGGCCAAGCTGAACACGCAGAAGTTAAAGAAAACAGCCCTGGCCAATCCCCTCAAAAACATAAGGGCCAATGTAAGAGAACTTGCGAGTTTCACACCATACTGTCTAGAGAGGTATAAAAGAGTGTAAGGAAAATACCTTGTGAGGGTGGAGAGGCCACTTTTGACATCAGCAATGAAAGAAACCCATCTCCTCCGTTGTAAGACTCTTTTGAAGGGGTTTTGACCAAGTCTTTTGAATTCTTTGGCACTCTTTTGACACTTTCTTACACCTTTGTGTTATTCATCCAAACGCCGAGGCCCTCAAAACCACTGTGTGCCAGCACTGGGACGTTATGAGAGAGGACTACATCTGCAGTGGGTGCCAGGCCTTACCCCGCCACCTGTAAGCCATCATTACTGCTAACGGAGGCTACATTAATGATTAGAGAGATCAGTCCCATATCTATTTATACTATTAATTTTGTTGAAATTATAATGTTCATTAATAAATTCTTAATTCTTATTCTCTCAATGACGGCCTTCAAGCGGCCACAGAAGGTGGAGCACACTCTGGCAATGTATTCCCTTCTCATTAACTTCCACTCCTTCTCCACGGAGGACTTCAGGTAGGTGAGATTGCAGTGGCGTGATCTGCAGGCCTTGGACTCGACTTGCCACCGGATAGATTAATCCAAAAGATTCAGATCAAGTCTCTGGTAAGGCCAGAAGTTCTTTGGTCTAAACTCGATGTTCTCTTCCATCAAAGCTTGTGCAACATTGGGGGTGTGGGTGGGTACCTCATCCTGCTGGAAGACAAAGGACGCCTTGTCCGACTTCTTGGTGATCTTGAGGACCTATAGGAGTACCTTTGTCTTCATGATCTCCAAGTAGACGGACAAGGCATCCTACATCTTCCAGCAGGATGGGTACCCGCCCACATGTCTTGGACACGTGGCAGAGGTCTTCAGAAATGTATTCAATGCAAACAACCCGATTGATCTACTTGTTGAAGATGGGGTCGACAGTGAATGTTTTTTTCATCCAAAAAGAAGATCACACGGTACCATGATGCTTCAGGTCGTTTAGGAGGCGTTTGGTCCGCTCCAAACGGACATCTTGTGGCTGTCGAATAATTAATAATCTTTCCACGTAGCTTTTGGACTTTCTCTCGGCGGCCTCGATCGCCTTGGATATGGTGGAGGGAGCCACTGACTTTTTGGACAATTTGGCTATGGACATGGTGGGCTTGGCCTCAAATGCCTTCTTGGCCACTTCTGGGGGTCAGTTTGGCCGGCATTCCACTATTGGACTCGATTTTAAGGTTTTTCCTCTCTTGAATGAGCTTTCTGACCCTATAGACCCTCTCGATCTTAACATTCTTAACGATTTCAGGTGTGCTGTGGCAGGCGCAAATCAAAGCAGGATTTTTTTTTTTTTTTTTGCTTCCATTTTTGTTTACAGAAATGATTGTAATAGCTCATTTAAAAGCTTAAAAAGTCAGCTGTGGCGTGAAACTTCGTAAACATTACGAATTACAATCACTATACCTCCAAAGAATAATCAACAGTAATGGTAGATCCAATTCGAACGACCCAGTATGTATTTATTTTCGTCTGGCATGGAGCCACACAATAATGGTCCCATGGTGTTTGTATTTGGAAACATTTTAAGGATTTTTGTATCTCATTCCTGTACAGTTTTGTCAGCAGAGTGTGATGAGTACACTTTCATAAATATGGAGGATTGACAAGTTATTAAGATATCAACTCGACCTAAATAAATGACCATACTTTAGCTACCTATATATTTTACCAAACTTGCTACCCCCGTGTTTACTATCTTTTTATCTCCCTTTATTTGAAATATCTTCAAACAAAATATGAAATTATAAATCAAATCTTTACATTAAAGGATAAATGAATATTGTGACTTTTGTCCTCCCATATTTCATACGTTCTATGAATATATACAAAGTATGCTAATGAAAACATTCAACTTGGATGCATTAAATAATAATTAATAGATTTGAGTCGAAGAAGCCTCCAATGACTCTTCTGATTAGGGTTACCAAACGTCCCTTAAAAAACGGAATCGTCCTGTAATTGGAAAAAAAGTCCCTGTCCCGTATTGAGCTGATATGAAGCTATATATAAAATTTTACGGTACATGTGTTTCCAGGCCATATCCTGCTCTAGAACCAATGAGATGCCAGCATTTCACACACGTGTACAATGGCACATAATAAACTCATCCCATTGGCCGAGGAGGTAATGTTACGCGCGCAGAAGTTAGTGAAAAACAAACAAAGCATCATGACTGACAGTGACTCAGACGCCAACACTGCCCTATACAGAAGTTCAGCTTCAAACAGCCATCCAACTCGCACTTCTCAGGAAATGAAAAGGATGCAAAAATACCGGGAGGAATATACAACTTTATCTAAGTAGGATAAGTTTCTGTTTCAAAAAGATTCTTATTTTATTCATTAGATTTTGTTTAATATTAAAGTGAATTGCTGGATAGTAATTTGTTTTTCATGTGTCCATATCACTCAAAAATACGCATCTAATTCAATTCAGAGTGAATAGTTAAACAAATCGGGGGAAAACGGCGCAGAAGGAAAGGAAAAGGCAATTGGGTTGACCAACCCTGTCGATGAGGTGTCCCTTATTTATTTTTCAGAGAGTTGGCAACCCTACTTCTGATTCATGTTAAAACATCCGAAATTAAAATGTATTCTCAATAAATTTTCTTCAATACTTAAATTATATACGTGGCATAAATTCGAAAATATACTTAAAAACCAAAATATAAAACAATTATGATTTACTTGATATAAATTATTAGTTAACAACTAAAGAACCTGTTTGACCAATTTAAGTGTTAATATAAATCCCATGGGTATAATGGGGATTTGAGCTAAATCAATTTAAAAAATTTACAAAATCGTATCAAGGATGAAGAGGACTTGCTCAGAGACTAAATGTATGGCCCTATAATTACATACTATAAAAAAGTTGGAGGAATAAAGTCAAGGCCGGTTTTAGGGGTTCCCTTTGGAACAAGTGTATCAGGCCCCGCTCTGAACTGAGGCCCACACAGGGTTGATTTTGTCTTTAAATTATATGTATACACAGAATTTTATTTGTATTAAAGGCCATAAATAAAAAGGACTGGGCTTTTCTAAAAAAAGAAAGGTCATTTGACACAATATGGACGGAAACAATTTTTTTTAAAGTATTAAATAAAAGGACTCCATAGCTAAAACCGGCCCTGACTAAAGTTCATAACTCTCCCTTCCAGCCCCTCTCTTTCAACGCTTCTGCATATGAATAAATACAAAAATATTAAGCACAACAGTTTTTAAAAAATGTAAATAAAAAAAACAAATCCAGCCACATTTTAAAGCTCGTAGAAACACACTTGTAAATACATACTTATATAAATAAACATTATTATTTTAAAATAAATTTATTATGAGGTTAAACATCCTCCGAGGATGAATACATTCGCCTATTGGCAATATTCATGGCGCGACGTACATTTTCTAAATGAAACTCCATCTCAGATTCCGACAGTTCCTGATTCCGTTCCTTTTTCTCAATGTATTCACCCAGTTTATAGAGATGAGCTGAGAGTTCATCACTCCGAGGAAGAGAGTCTGGTAAACGGTCAGGAGTAGGATGAAGAGATGGTAGTCCAGATGGGGGTTTGTATGAAGAAGAGGGAAGTGGAGGAGTTCCTGCAGCATCCGAGTCTGTAGAAGGACTCATACGACTATGGAGGGATCGCCGTTTTTGCTGTTGTATTCGTGGTAGAGAGCGAGATACTCTGAAATGAAAGGAAGGATTTGTTCATATTTACATCATTTGGAAAAATATAGATAGAGTACATAATAGAAAGCAGACAAGAGAGAATCCTTTCAAATTAAAGGCATAACTTACATTTCATTGCATGACCTCCACCCGTACAATATTACTACATTTTAAATAAAATATATATATACGAGGATTGTCTGAAAAGTTTCCGACCTGAACGTGAAGATAACAGCACTCACATCTATTCAATGGTACTCACTAAGGTGTCACCCATTATGAACGTGCAGCTGTTGGGTAACAGGGGTTTAAGTGAGCTGATATGAGTGTTTTTGTGAAAATGGACATGAATGTAGCTGTTCCATAATATTTGTTTTTGAAAGTGTAACCTTTAAAATAAATTCAGAAATAGCAAACCTATAATTGCTTTGTTTTAGAGTAAAAAGTTTAATAATCAAAAGCAAAAATTCCTTGATTTTGGGAGGGCTACAGCCCCTCCAGTCCCCATCTTGCGGACTCTCTACATATAAATGCTTGTTGTGTTAAAATTTAATAAGTCCATTCTATTCAGAGTAATAGAGTCAAAAACAAAAAGTGTATTGTGAACAGTTATTTAGTATAGAAAAACGCTTATTACTATTTGGACGAGTTACAGAGATGGGAGCATGGGTGGTAGAAGCTTGTAGAGTTACTACACTCTGTTTGTAAAACCTATAATCTACTTGTTTTTTATTGTTGAGCCTTGCGTCCAAAAATTAAAGGATGTTTTCCAGATTTGCTTTGCTAGATAAATTAGTAATGAACTCTATTATTGATCAAACAAAGTAAATTGACTTAATTCCACTAATTAGCTTCTTAGTAAAAGCTATAACAGAAAAACAAAACAGAGGCCAGTATGTTGAAATAAAAAATAAAAAAAGTCAGACAAAATTGTTCTGTATCGGAAACTTTTCAGACCATTCTCTTAAAGTCCACGTTGAAGACTTGTGTTGTGTTACCTATAATTGTACTTCCAGAGCGGTAATTTTCGTAAAATATCGATTTAAAAAAAAAAAAAAAAGGGTTTTATTTATATTTCAATCTGTTAAGGATCATGACTTTGATTCATCTCCTGAATCAAAGCATGTATTCAGACTAATTAATTCTATTTCAAAATGTTATGCAGGCATAAAATTATACCATTTGGGAAAACGTGAAAGAGAGAGGATTCAAGGGACACAGTTCTGGGCATACTCACGAATCTTATTCAATTTCAGAATCAATAATAATTGAGTTTTTTTTTGTGTGTGTGGAATTGCAGCGTTTTTCAATGATTCTTTACGTCACCAGGGTGATACCTACGGTGTAAATAAAAGAAGAAAGGGGTGGTGTAGATTATGGATCCAGATCCGTTACTGCCACATTCGGGCCCTTTAATATTTCTTAAGTCAGGGTTTTTTTTTACAAATTTTACTATGCCAAGGCCCCCCATAAGATAATACTTTTTTAGATGAGGGCCCCTTTATACAAAAAATGTGCACTATGTATGTGTAGACTGAAAACAATCCTCAATTCTCTATTTTCCTGCGCCCCCCTCCGGAGTTTCCCCTCACGCACTCACTTTGAAGACCATTGTCCTAAGCAACCTTAGTTTTCGGGGACCCTGCAGAAACTTGGGGCACAACGTATAAGGTAATTGCAGTCATTTTTGTATCTAATATTATTTCCTGAACCAGAATTTTCTAGCGACACCCTTTGTTTTAAGTACCTGTTATCAAACTGATTCTGTTTGAAAAAGAACCGAGACCGATAAAGCTGAACTTAGACCGAAACCGTTCAAATGAAATAACCTAGACCAGGACCGATATAACTGCTGAACCTGAGCCGGGCACAACCTTGATATGTATTTATCAATATTGTAAATACACATACTTTTGTATTGAGAAAATAAAAGAATAGGCATACGTCATACAAAGTACGTATTTGTACATTTATAGAGAAAAGTGATAAATATTGTCATATCTTTCCGCAAAGTTCCTCCAACATTTACCTAGTTCATTGTTAATATATATTGTGTACTCTTAACATGCAGGGAGCGGGGATTAAAGTGTCGCCTACTTTAAACCTGGATAACTTGAAGACGACAATTTGATCCCCGCTGTATATAAAAGATAGACCATGTTTCATCTTCCAATTATTGTTGAATCGCTCTAAAAAACTGTCAGTCCGGTCTTATTAAAATTTGTCTGTCCTAGGACTCGCCTCACAAGCAAAAAAAATACCCGATGTATTTCGTTGTCAGCTGTCGGTTCCCTCGTCTCGCTTGATTCGTCATGGCTAGTCTTATGTTGGTCCATATTTAAGGTCGAGGACTACAGTCAGCCCAGTTTGTTCCCATCCAATCAGTTCAGTCCCACTTGTTGGTCCTTACAGAAGGTAAAATCGATCCCTCGTGACGTCAATGAGGGTGTTCTTCCTCTTTTTAATTATTCTGTTATATAATGGAATAAATTATATAATTTAATATTATATCGTAAATGTCCAATAATCTTAATACATATTTCATATATCTTCTTTGGCTTAATCAACCATCGATATTTTCATGAAAAATTCCAAGGATGGACAGTTATGGACCGGTCCTAAGATTAGACTGGACTGGACCGAATAAATAAGGAACGACACAACACTAATCATGGCTATTTGATAAATAAACAAAGTAATAATAATTTATTCCATACTTATGCTCTATTTCCTAAAGGATATGATTTCAATTTTTTGTTGATCCCTTATCATGTATATAATATACAAACTGCCCATATTTTTTTTCTATGAAGAAATTTTGGCTTTTATACACAAATATAGTACACTTTTAATTAAATATTACTAAGCAATTATAATACAGTATCGAATAAAATATTATGTAGGATTTTAACATTACAAATTTATAGGTATATGTAATTAATTATAAAAATTTTGAAGAAATAATATAACAGTGAAAGTATGGGAGTATATAAGAAATAAATGGCCGTTGGTATGATTGACATATTTGGCTAACCACCAGATGATTTTTGTATGAAAGTTTGCATAATACAACAAAGGTAACGTTACCTTTCTTGTATCACACAACCATTCCTCCAAAATGAAACTGAAAGGCCCGAAATCATTTAGTGATTAGCCGAAATGAGTCAATCATACCCACTTTTATTTATTTGTTGAGTACTCCCAGGCTATCATTGCCATATTATTTATCCACAATTTAGCGAAATGAAATACAAATATATATTTCATAATATCCAGTAATAATTGTCTAAGTATTATAAAATTGTATAGTAATATTTTATTAATGGCGTAGCTATACATTTGTATTTCTATATGATAGCCAACTTGTTTTCATAGAAATATAACATGGAAAATATATATACAGAACGAGGGATCAACAAAAAATTGTATTCCATGTCCTTATGGAAACAGAACATGAGTATAGAATAAACTATTTCTTAGTTTATTTATCAAAAAGAATGAATTATGAAATAGCCATAAAATATCAAGTGAGACGAGGGTCTCGACAGCTGACAATAAAATAGAAAGGATATTTTTGTATTGAAGAAGTAACGCCGTGAGTTATTTCAGCAGAAAGTTGCAGTTCAATTATTGCAACCTTTTAATAGTAAGAAAATAAGTTCCCCTTTGGTAATTATCCGAATATCTCGAAAAAAATCCCTATCCTCCTCCTCTAATAATATCAAAATAGAAAGAGTTAGTATGACGTGCGGGTAAACTTATACAATTACCCCTACAAAAGATCCGAACTGATCTATATTTCCTCGGATCCGGATTGGTTGGGATCTTTAGACGTAATTCCTTGAGTAAATTTTGGCTAATCAAAATTAGAGAGATATATTTTTCAAATTTTAACAACATTTTATTGCAAGTTTAGACCTAAGCAAATAAGGATATAGATTAAGTTTACATTTATAATGATGACTGATACTTAAACATTTAATAAACCAATGCTATTCAATTAAACATATGTAATTATTAGGTATTATTAGAATTATTGGTATAATAACATTGGGCACGTCGTTACCTTTATTGTATCAAACAACTTCTCCTACGAAAAGAAAGAGAAAAAGGAACAAAATCAGTTTCAACTATGGAATAAGCATTCAATAATTGTTCACAGTTTAATAAGAACTAATTTGTATCTACCTAATCAATGTTAAGAACGCTAATTAGTAGAAAAGAAGAGACTTCGACAACTGAAAACCAAATATAGTTTATATTTTTGTCTTTGTGAGTTAGGTAACGCCGTGTCGAATAATCACCCGATATAACTGTGATAACTGTGCAAGCACTTAATCAAGATTGTACATTCGATATGGATAATATGTATATTTTTTCTAAGCTAAGATTAAATATTAACCAATGTTATAAGTTTTTTAATATCCTGAAAATCCACTTGATCATTTTATGATATTTAAAAGTTCGAGTAGTCGGTTCGAGTCTATGATATTTTCGGATAATACAAGTTTAGTTATACTGAACCAAGGTCATTCGGATCCAGGTCCAAAACTCGTCCTATCTCTCGAGTTACAACATAAGCAGGCAAATTTGTCTACAATAACGTAGTGAAACTGCAAGTAACGGTCCTAATAAAAATTTAGTATCGTACGGATTTAAAAGTGTACCAATGTACCAAGCAACACTAATAGATTGTAGTTGGTATCGAAAAGGATTCATCAAATTTTTACAAAATTGATCATATATCAGATTTTAAGCATTAATGAGTGAAAAAGGCCATTTATTAATAGAATTGATTTTTTTTTTGTGCAATAAAGTAATTCTTTTAAGAGGAAACTGTTCTTATATAGACATTTTCTTAACGAGCTGTAAAAACTATTAAAAGTTCTTAAAGTTTTTAATGTCTCTTCATAAAAATAAAAAAATGTATGTATGTATATTTTAGTTTAGTTTATCATCAATTATCTCAAAATAAAAAAGTTTAAAAAGAAATAAAAGAAGCAGAAAAAATCATCATAGTCCATTCACATTACCTCATAATCCCTGAATTTGCTGTAGATGGAGATAAAGATCCATCCCGACTAGATGATGTTGAATATCGCCCATAAGTTGAATTACGCATTGTTATTCCACTTACAGGTGATAAATTTGTGGATCTTGGTCGATTCGTGTTTCTCCGTGGAGCTCCAGAATGCCTTCGTGGAGTAACTATTTCCCCGTGACTCCCGCTTCCTTCTCTTGAATTCATATTTCGACTAGAGGATCTACTGTTTGTTGGAGTGGTATTTGTGTTGTAGACGTTAGATGAGGGTCCGATGTTAATACCACTCAATGAATGACTTTTGAGCTCAGAGAGGGGAACTGTGTAGGAGGCTGTTCCTTGAGACCATTGTGGAGATGTTTTAGAAGGAAGTAGAAGATCCTCTTCATCCTCGTCCCCATCACCATCGTTCCCATCTCCTCCGCCTCTCGTAAGTTTGGAAGGAGATATGGACGTGATCACTTCCTTGAGAAATTCTTGTTTCATGGTTTGAAATTCTTTTTTTTCTATTTCAAGAAGACTTCTTTCTCTATTGAGTGCAGCTTGCTCTGTTTCTTCGTTTTTAGGGACTTCACAGTAATCATCGTCTCCTTTTTCATGCTCGGTACGAATTTGAGCTTCAACGGACTGGACATAGGACTCACTTAGTTTTGATGCTGGAGAGACCGGAGCAAAGCCTTCAAGTCGAAAACAGTCAATCATGGAAGAAACGAAATGACGCAGATAACAATTTTCTTTAATAATGCCCTGGTTTTTGACTTCAAAGTCCTGGATTATTCGCTTAAACAATTCATTCTCTCGTTTCTAATGTAATTAATTAAATACAAAGATTTTATTATTGATATAAACTACTCATCACGTTACAATACAAACCCTTTTTCCTCTTTTATGCATATGCAGCATTGAATACAAATTATTTGCAAAATAAATTTTAGTTAGATATATGTACAATATACAGGGTGAGGCAAGATATGTTTTAGTATATAAACTTATTAATTAGCATAAACTTTTGTCAAAATGATCAAATATTAATATAAATTAACTTTTTTTTTAACTTTTGTTAGAAATACCCCCCTTTTGCCAGGATTACATGGTGAAGACAAAGAGGCCCTTGGGCAGAGGCAACACATATAAAGTTGTTCACTGTTGAGACCATCCACAACGCCCAAAACGATCGTAAGCAAGACCATTGACAGCAACTCTTTAGAGTACCAGATCGTCACTAGGTGCTAGAAACCGCCCAATGTCATGTTCTGAACTGCTATTATGTCAGAAGGGAAGAAGATGCCCCTCATTTTTGCTGAGGAGGGTGTGAAGATCAAATAACACGACTACAAGGCCATGTTTGTCGACACGATCCTTCTCTGGCTTCAAGAAACATATGGTGATACACAGGGTCGTGGTTAATGGTTGATCATTTGGGGATGGGACACCATAGTACAATCACTTATCTAAATTGCTTGCTTTATTACATATGTATGATTTTTTGACGGGGGGGGGGGTGAGCTAGCCACGCCACTGGTGATGTCCCTTAAAACTTCACCCAAAAAAGAGTACCTTTCATACTGCAAATTTTTTTTGGATGAATGGTGAAAAGATCATTTCAAGGGATTTTCTTAAAAAAATATTTGGGATCCCAGCAGCTCTGATCTAAATCCCATGGAGTTTTTCTATGGTATCCTTCTTTCAAGCCAGGCATCATACCAAGCACCCCCCCCACCACCAAAGACACTTTGAAGCTGCCTTCATCCAGTAATGAGCCAATATCTCTGAAGAAACTGTCCGTCTTGTAATTTATATTACAGTTAGATCATTTTCATGAAATTTTATCCGAATTAATAAATTTATGTTGAATTTATAACAAACTTATTCATTGCCCTATAGAAATAAAGTACTTACACTATCCGTTTGTTCCGAATTCCACCTTCCTCGTTGCTTCCCGTCAGGCTTAGGGACAAGAGAAGACAAATCGATACCCATAACGTTTCCGTGAAAGCCTCCTTTGTTTGTTTTATCCGCCAATATTTTGACTAATCGTTCTTTCAACTTCATAATTTCTTGATCTTTTTTCTTAGTTTCATGATTATAACGACTTTCTCTTTGAATAAGAACATTTGTCAACCGACGAACCTTAAAGAAGAAGAAAAAGGATTCAGTTAATAAAAAAAAATAGAATGAGATCATTTTAGAGGATGATTATAAATTACATAGTCGTATATTATGATATTTTATCATTAAATATGATAAACGAACTTAATTAAAACTTTTTTATCAAAATGCATAGATTAATTATAATATATTAATTTTTGGGCCTTAATGTTGTTTGCTTCTTCATAATGTTTATTTCATTATAAGTATAATGATTGTTATTTTATGGGAAATAATGGAATTACTCAAAATAAATGAATTTTTTTAGGTTCTCATTAGTTGTAAAAGACATTCATTCTAGGATAACTCACTTCTTCCTTCACGAGACGCAATTTCTGCTGACTACCCTTGAATTGTAGACTAGACTTCCTTTCTTTTTCTGAGTTTTCAAATACCTCTCGTTCCCGAATTTCCAATAAATCCTTTTGTCGACCAGCACTAGACTGTAAGTGATCAACGTCATTGTTCATCCGGCGAATCTAATATACAGAAACATCATTTATATCAATCAACTTTTGAGTTAAATTATGGATATCCTTACATGAGACTCGAGATTTTCTATGGTCTTTAAGCAGGATCGGTAATTTTGAAGGAGTTCCCATGTGATGTTGACAAACGCAATGATATCCAAATTACCGTTTTTGCTTTCCTCATTTCCAGGAGTTTTGACACAAGGTGAGGATAGACCTGCTAGCTCCAATTCCTTAAATAAAAAAAATAGGATAATAAACATGTTTGTATGCTTTAATATTTTATACAAAGTAAAGGAACTTTACAAAATATGCAAAAATACGGCATAATTAGAATTTTTAAACTTTTTTGGATATTCAAAAGTGTCACTCTTCACTAGGTAACTACCAGGATTGGGAAAGCGGCCTCAAGCCCTGCGCTTTAACGCTAAATATAGGAGGCCACTCAAGTGTTTCTCTTCCAATTCAAAATATAAACGGTATTATTTTCAAACATTGTGGTTCTTGTTTTATTGAAAAAAATAGCCAAAACATTCAGTAGAATTAGATTTTGGTTGTCAAAAGTGTCAAATTGAATACAAATTAGATCATAAAAAATTTATCGAAATTTTGTTTTACAAAATTCTTAGCTTGTCTGACACAACATTTTGTCTTTCCATCAAGTTCCGCTTACGATAAAACTGGCCCTCATATTTGGGTTGCAGAAAATTTAGAGAGTCATGTCCATTCTGACCCTACTCCCAACCTCCTCCAAGAATAAAATTGTTTGATGTTGTATAATGAAAATAATGAAAAAAACAAAAAAACAATAGCAAACAAAAATATAGTCATAATTGTCAGTGTTAAAGAAACTTAGCTATAAACTGAAGCATCTGCGTAAAAAAATAACAATAGATACCTATGTGCCTATATGTGGTGCGTGTACAACATACAGTCAATATTTCATAGACATATTTGAGTCAATTATAAACTTTGTATTGAAATTTGTGGGATGAGTTAAAGATACCCGAGAATTTTAACTATGGTTTAGAACAGGGATGTCAAACCCGTGGCTCTCGAACTGCATTGCGCCCCACCTAATGTTTAGATGCGCCTCACTATTCCTTCTCACTTGAAGAACTATTTTTAGCAAAATGGTCATAATATTATCAAAACGCGTAGAACGCTCATAATACGTACAAATATTGACAAATAGTTGAGTGTATCTCGTAAAATTTAAGACTCTAACAAGGTTGCCATTTTAGCTTTTTTAATCAGTTGGTTAAAATTTGTTTTGACCTTTTTTATGTTTGGCCTAGAGTTGAAATAAATTTGTATTTAATAGTTTGGTTTTATGAAGGCCTTTTTCATGAAATTTAATTTAAAAGCTTTTGTGCCATATTAAAATATTTTAAGAGGGAATGCGGTCTATTATATCAGAAGTTCCCTGGTTTAGAGCCTTTATTTGATTTAAAATAATACATTCGCCCCCATACGGCATTTCAAATCAAATTAATTATTTTCTCATTCTCCTATTGTGATCATCAGCTACGTTTATTTTAAGAGCAATTTGAGGGTCCTTTAAAAGGTATTATAGAAATAATTTGTTATTAGAAATTGACAATAATTTGTCTAAGAATACAAACAAAATCCACAATCATTTTGATTAAAGTTATTTTAACTTGTTTCCATGTTGGCAGGCAACATATATATATATAATAGACTATCTGAACAAAAGTATGAACTGAGGTATTTGACTTTCATTACTTAGGTGATTAAATGTTCACCAATATTCAAGCTACAAAATTCCCATTTTGATATCATCATTACCATAATATATTCACTAGATTGTAAGTTATTTTGGTTTTTTTAATTATTTATGACTTTTAAAAATACCCAATTTATAAGAAAAAGTTTCCATTTCAAGGATATACCTATAACAATTTTAGAAAAGTATGGGATGATATAGTTTACTAAAAAAATACTGTTGAATACTAGTGCATGTAGCTATTGAAGTAAAGTTTTGTTGTACATAATAATTTTTGTTAAAAGCTAATACTATAGATTGCAAACCACTGCAGCTAAAAATCAGTGTAAAATAGTCACCATTTATCTCAATTGATGCAATACTGCATTGCAGATATGAATATTAAAGCCACATAGCATGGATTCGCACTGAATAGATTCATAGGAGATTAAAGTTAGCATATTGTTGCCTCTGAAATATTGAAAAAGATTTACTTTTGCCAAAATTTTAAACAAATTGTAAAATCTGCATTTATCCTTTATTTTTTTATGTTATTCCAGTTCGTATGTTTTCGCACTGTGTCAAGGATATGTAATAACTTCAAGTAAAATTTATATTATATATATAACACCTTTACAGAAACATAATTAAAATAAAGTTTATCATATTATAATTAATAATGATATGGTCTAATGTGCAATTAAATTGTATTCTCTATTATTTAAATAATTTGCAAGATATATGCGTTTATTAAATATATTTAAACATTTTTCACCACTTTTAAACATTTTTAAGAACATTATAAAGACAAATCTCACATCGTTACCTATAGTATATCACGCAACCTTTCCTCCAAAAAGAAACTGAGAAAAAAAGACCCAAAATCAATTGGTAGCAGTTGGCAAATTATTATTAAAGATCTTTTTTTGTGAGGAGAAGGCGAGAGCGAAACATACGGACATATGATACTACTGAATTAAGACCCTTATTGATATAGGCGAATTGTTATATGATTTTGGGGAAAAAATAAATTACTGCTATAACTAAGGAAGAAAACATTTCACATTTCAAATAGCATTAATACAGGGAAAATATTAGATTAATATTTCAATTTATATAAATTTATTTTTAAATCAATTTACACCAAAGATAGGTGATAATTCTTCTTTTAGAGGGAGATGTTAACACTCCAACGAGTTATCAAATAATGAACAAAAAAAGAAGAAAGAGCTCCCGCATCAACCGTTTTTCCTTTTCTAATTGCTATACTGAGTTTCTTCTTTACGAAGATCCCTTCTTTAATTATTAACAACCATGGAATTATTATTCAATAATTTTTGGGAACTGGTCCTCAACAAGAGTTCATTTGAATTCAACTAATTAACATTCACAGCCCATATAGGGCAAAAATAAGCAGAAATGACGACAGTGCACAGCACAGTACAGTGAAGTTAAGTCATGATCTATCGAAATTTTAAAAATATTTCTCTAAAAAAAAAACTTATTTTTTATTGCATATTCAACTTATGTTTGCTTGCTTAATCGCTTGTAAACCTTATGTAAAAAAATAAGTTTCATATAAAAAATTGCTTTATTTAGTAGAAATTAGAGTCTTTTTGGAATTTTACAACACTTCCTTAATGTTTGTAGCATGAAGAGGAATATAAAGTATTTCCCCTTCATGTTGGTTATGAAATCATTTTTTTCTACACAATAATATTATATAATATTTTTTGAAAAATAAAAATGTTCATAAATACTGGGAATTTTTGTTTTTTAAATAATTATAGGATCATTACCCAATTATTCAAATCGCTTTTGTAGAAAAATAAAAATGTATCAGGACATTTGTAAAATTGTAAAATAAAACATAAGGACACCTAAGCTGCTGGATTTGAGATTTTTGATGATGCTTCCCAGTCCTCATATAAAATGTATCCAGTATTATGTGGGTAATAAATATTACAAGCAAATTATTATCAGATATCCTTTTTTATTATTATTAACGAGTAAAAATTTACATAGCATTCTTGCTAAATATAGGTTTCCACATCTATCATCCGTGTACACAATAATATTCCAACAGACCATTAGCAATTTGTTGCTAAGAACGTTGCATAGTACATTTTTCAACCCTCAAAATAAAGAGGTTCTGTGATTAAATATATAACATGTTTGTTTGGGTCAATCCCACGATGAATTTAAAATGTTGTGAAAAAATTTCTGAGCTCCCTCTGAGTGTGTAGCATACACATTACGCCACGTTTTTCATAAGCAAACTCACACGAAACTACTCAATGCTTATATCATCATATCTTCCCTCAAAAATTAAAGAATAATAATATTAGTTTGGGAAAAAAAAACACTTAAAACTTTTGAGGACTCACTATTAAAAGAAACAAAAGTCATTTTAACATATCAGCGTCTATATGTATTTAATTCAAATCTTCACACAACGGAAAATGCACATAAATTATGATATAAATCAGAGAGCAATAACAAAAACAAACAGAAACAGTGCTCTTGTTATACATGCACATTGTACACGCCTGCAATATGTCATAAAGTGCACCTTGTGTACAAGTTCGATGCTCTATGCACACCCCAGCAATATTTTACTAATAGGACTGTTAATTCTTAGATCAAAATATGTTTATGATATACATCGGGGGCACCATATACAGTGCACCCGGTCACTCGTTTCCAAACAGATATTTATACAGACAGAAAGACAAACTGGGTACACTGTATAAGTTTCCCACATGACATACTTAGTCTTTTTATCTCTAAATTGGAGACAGCCACAGAGGATAGTTGAAATTCAATTTTCGCAGCCTTTCAATAATAAGAAAATAACTTTGGTACTTCAAACGTAGGGACCGAAGTGAAGGAAGAATGTATTGGCTGAAGAAGAGAAGATGCAAAGTGAAGCGGAAGGATCACGACTTTTCTGAGTTTTTTGGTTAATTAGCATTTCGAAGGGTCATGGAAACAGATGGAAGGTCTCATTGTGTGTAAGAAGTTGTGAATTTGGCTCTTATAGAGTATTCAGAGGAGAGGGGGGGAGTTCTCTTGGAGTCCATCCTTTGCAGTTGACTGAGGGATGAGATCATACCTAATTATGTAAGGCATTACGAAATTTTTCTTATATATACCATGAATCATGGCAGTAGAATATTATTAAATATTAAATAAAGGAACGACTTTTCAGCAAAATGATTAATTAAATTCACTAACCCTCGATGAAAAAATGTAAATTTAAAGTAATTAGAAGCTCTTGGGGTGTAAAATATCCCAATTCATTAACGGGGTGATAAATAAAGTATTTTAATTTATTTCTGTACTTCCAAAACTTACTTATTATAAAACAAAAGTACATCTAAACTAGCCCTGCACTACTCTAAAAAGTACCCAATATTTGTAATATCCTAGGCTAGTAAAAACATTGACTTGCCCTCCTGGCTAGTGTTTAATTTTAAGGCCCGTCAAACCCTGAATATAAGGACCTGAGCACTTATAATATAGAGACACGGTGCAGGGCCGGCCTCTTACACGAATCCATTTGTTGTTTGGATAATGAAATAATAATTAGATCTTTGAGAAAATAATTCTTCAAAAAAGAGTTTTAATAAGTATTATTCAACATTATTGAATTTAATACTGACTTTGAACCCATCAAATGAATGGAACGTTGATTGGGGTGTGCAAAAGCAAGAAAATGCATTTTTTATATTAATATTTTTCGATATTGTTGAACTTTAAAGGGGAAAAAAGTCGATATTGGATATTTGAGAAAAGTCTTTACATATGTAAATTATAGAATAATATTAAGAAGGCAAAATATTGTCCAATAAACAGAGAAATATACAAATAAACTAGTTTTAAGCACTTTCAACGTGTGTATAATGTAAACCCCGCCCTGAAATTTAGATTATGACTAATGTACAAAATTAAAAATCAAATTAGAATCATGGAATAGCAAATTATGAAGGGAGAAATAATTATTCCCTCCTTCATAAATGAGAATTTAGATCCCTTTTATTTCTAATTTGAAACAAGATAGTAACAAATATATTTGTTAAAATAGGATCTCATTTTGATTCAAGAGTTTTTTTCCTTTCATTGAAAATATTAGCTTCCATAACTATTATACATATAACATACAGAGTAAAGAACCAAAACTTGCAGTAGCATTGAATAATGATATTATCTCGGTTATTTTTAATTACGAGGTTATACATACATGTGTGCACGTCTAAAACTGAACACTCTGAAATTTTTAAATTTAAATAATTCTGTAATTTTTAAAGTGGTCGACGAATTAATTTATTTAACATGAAAGATGAGAGTCTTAGACACATGTCTATTCAATATGGCCGCCCATGTTCTCCACTACCAACTCCAGCCTGGACCGGAACTTGGTGATGAAGCTCTGGTCGAGGTTAGCTCAGGCATTATTGAGGGAAGACTTCAGCTGGTCCTTGGACTTGTGTTGGACTCCCAACAGCATCCTCTTTAAACACCCAAACACTGCAAAGTCAAGCGGCGAACAATCAGGCGAGTGAGGCCTTTTTCTTAAGCTGGTTGAGAAGAATCCTCCACCTTGCGAGGCGTTTTTCCTTGTCTACAGGGTTGAGGGCTTAACGAAGGGTTCTCTTGTAGACCTGAAGGCCAAGATCTTTCTTAACTAGCCGGTCCATGGTCCTTCTGCTGACGTTGAACTCCATGGAGAGGCCGCTGACGGTGACCTTGCCTCTCTTGTCCTCGACATACTTTTTCATGGCAGCAACCATTTCGTCCGACCTACGAGGCCTTGACTTAGATCTTGTGGTCACCTCAGGAGTCCCTTTAGCTACCACGCTGTAAACGGTGGTGCGGCTGCAGTTCAGAACCTTGGCAATTTCAGTGGGAGTTTTTCTCCGCGCAGAAAGTTCCAAAATTGCGACTCGACGTCTCTCCATACTATCGGCTGTTGTTCCACTGTTGCTATTTAGATTTTGCTGGAGTTTTGTTTATAACTAGTCAAGATCATTGCCTCGAAGTATAAACCGGTCTCAACTCCATAAAATCACAAATATGTGCATGGCGTAAAATTTAAAGGAGTTTTCAGTTTTAGACGCGCACACCTGTATTACTCAACTAAACAACACATGAAACAAAACTAATCATCATCTTTAGTAAATCTACGTATAAATCCAATCAAACACCACAAAGATATGCTTAAGATGATTGTTTATATCAACCTATGTACTTTCTGAAAAGAAGTGCACTCTCCATATATATAGTGCTCCCAGTCCTATGTCTCGTAAGTGTCAAAATGTAGGAGCAATAACAAAAAAGGTAACTCGTGTGCAATATCCTCTACGCCGGTGTCAGTGCTGATAAGGCTCCAGAGACCGGACTGGCTACAACATCAAGAAGTCCGTTATATCCACTTACTCATGCAACAACAATATGGCCGACTTCTGGCCTGCATTTATGTGGTCATCCTTCAGTCCTGACCTCAACACCCGAGACTTCATATTTTAGGACGTCTTGGAGAAGAATGTATGGCGCATTTCGCATCCAGCGTTACAGCTGGTCTCCGAAAAAAAAAATTGTATTTGTCTTGTGGCTATGGAAATATATATCGTTAAAAGTAAAAGTATTAATTGTTCAGATTTCAACGTCACACCCGGGGAATTAATTTGAGTTAAAAGCTACGTCAAGTTAGGAATTAAACTCATTTGTCAAGATATTATTGTATAGAATATGTTTTCTGATTGCTACGGTAATGGTGAAATTACCCAGTTGGCGAAATGCCCATGTTAGGGCCATGAATTTGAATATTATTTTTATTTGGATCTCGAAGCTTAGTTTAAAGGGAAATAATATCCCATTAATCGTTTTATAATTTTTATAACCCCCTTATGGGCTCAGCCCCGTAAAAAAAATATATTTGGACATTCAACATAAAAGCAAGTGAGGATTACATTGATATTCTTCGACAAATGATCATCAATTTATATCAATAATTTTTTCTTATTAACCCTTTGGAGCTGCTGCAAATTGCACTCGAAGTACCCAAAATTGACTGTTGAATCGGGGCCAATATAAGTATTATCAAACAAATAAAGGTTCTTAAGTATATTCAAAATTCTTGGCTATCTTAACTCATTCCATTCCTTTGAATACGTAGCCTTTAATTTACTCAAATATGTCCATGAAATATTGGACTGCCTGTATGTATACAGGGTTCGGAAGTAAAACGTGGACTGTTAATAACTGCTAATTATGTAATTAAAATAGAGAGGTTTTGTGATTTTCCTCTGCATATTCCGAATTAACGGTCTTTTCTGTATAAGTAAACAATAATAAACATTTCTCTAATTTTTCATCATGAGTGAGCAAGAAGCAAAAAGGCAGAGTATCTCAGACCTTCTGGATGCCAAAATTGAGGTAGCATTGTGAAGTGCTCCAGGAGAACATTTACAAGGTGGCCACGATGAAAAAGGATGGAAAAGACCTCTCAAGGAAAGAAGGAAGTGGGGGACACAACTTCAAAAAGTTTCTGGGGGACCTGAAGAAGAGGATCAAGGAGGACCCACAAAATCCATGAATCAACTCTCTAACGAGTTTGACGTGGACGAGGGAACAATCAGGAGGGATGTGAAGGAGGACTTGGAGTTGTCCCTTTACACAAGGACACCACGTCACCTGTTGATGCACACTCTGAAGGAAAGGAGGCTACAGAGGTACAAGAAAGTTCGTGCGTGGATCAAAGCAAATGGGTCCACAGTAAAAATTTTCTCTGACGAGAAGATTTTCACCGTGGACCAGGTCTACAACAGTCGGAATGACCTTTGGCTTGGGGGATCACCAGAGGAGGTCAAGGGGTTGTTCTGTACAAAACATGCCTTCCTTCTTTTTTAAGGCTTGGGAGAAAATCTGCAAGGAGGCCTACTACAAGGTTCTGGGGTTCACCATACTCCCATGGCTCAAGGCCGCTTACCTATAGAACAACTATATGTCAACGTATTTCTGGCCCCAGAACATATGGCCATCATATTCGCCAGATTTGAACCCGTAGCAATTTGCTGTGCGGGGCACTTTGGAGAGGGAGACTAACCGGACATCTCATCCGAACGTGGACTCCCTGAAGGCCGCCATTGTGAAGGAGTGGAACAACTTGTCCAAGAAGTTCATCATAAACTCTTGCAAGGCTTTCCGCCGCCGTGTGGAGGCTGTAATTGCTGCTGAGGGTGTCCATATTGAGTGAACATGTTCACAAAGGACGTGTCTCAAAGTTTTGTTTAAAATTATTTATCGAAAAATAAAATTATTGGCATTTTTCTAAAATCAGTCATTCAGTCGACGTTTTGCTTCCGAACCCTGTATAGGTATTATGTAAAAACATAAAAAGGGATTTTCTCCTATTTTCGATTTTTTTTTAAAGACTGTTTTTATGTTGACGTACCACCTATTTAATAGCTCCTTTTATTTACTAATATAATATGATATAAATATATCTTTAAATACAGAATATCCATAAGTTCATAAATGTTGGCCAATGCAGTTTTTTTTTCTGAGTCTTGAATCATTCCTTCTTCACGGAAAATATTTCTTATTTTTTGCTTAGAAAGCAAAGAAAAATTACTTAAATAGATTTATATACTAATGTTATTTCAAAATATAGGGAGTCTCTTGGATACAAAATACTACTTCTTTTTTGCCGCATTCCCACAGGATTAAGAACATCATTAAAATTTAATAAGTTAGATTCAGTGTAGAATGTAT
Organism: Lepeophtheirus salmonis; assembly: GCF_016086655.4. Classification (NCBI taxonomy): domain Eukaryota; kingdom Metazoa; phylum Arthropoda; class Copepoda; order Siphonostomatoida; family Caligidae; genus Lepeophtheirus; species Lepeophtheirus salmonis. Next base: position 17,903,710 of record NC_052132.2, read on the forward strand.
GTACAACAATGATTCCTTAGATATTGTCAATGTGTTATGTACCGCTGAAAACATGTTTTTTTTATTTTAAGCTTTCCTAATTATCTAATAGATGTACTAAAAAGAAATCCTTAATTTTTTCAATAAATGGCATTAATCATAAATCACGTCGTTATTTTTATTATATCACGCAACCTTTTCTCCGAAAAGAAACAGAAAAAAGGCCCGAAATTATCTGGTAGTTAGCTATATAAGTCAATCATACCAACTGCTACATTGTATTTTAATAGTTAGATTATTATAGTATTGCTTAGTAATATTTTATTAAAAGCGTAGCTTTTAATTTGTATTACTATACGATAGCCAAAATTTATTATTATGTATTTAATATTTCCTTACATGTTCTTAACTTCTTGTATATTCGTCTATGTATTATAAGTACTGTGTTTTACGTATTATAAATAGTCTCGTATTTTGTAAATAAATTAGAGTATAGTTAGAATACACATGATCTTATAATAAGTGTAGTCTTATTCCTCCACGCCATTTCTTCCTCTCATCTCTCCCGGTCATCCTGGATCTCTCCTATTATAAATAAGTTTGTGTCTCTCCCTCGTCAAGACACAACATTTATTCATATAAATAATAAGATGGTCAATATATATATTATATAAACAGCAAGGGGCCAACAAGAAATGGTATTCCTGTTCTTTTGGAAACGGAGCATATGTATAGAATAACTTATTACTTTGTGTATTTATGACAAAGAAGACATTGTGAAATATCCATGACGTATCGAGGCAGTCGACAGCTGACAACAAATACATAGGATAGTTATGTGTTAGCGAGGTAACGCCGCAGTATATTTCGTGTTGTATAAGTACAATCAGTTTACGCTTGATGGTGTTAAAAAGATAAGACTACGTACTAAAAAATTTCAAAAGACAGTTTTGTGATTGTTTTAGAAATAAAATAATGAATTTCTTTTAACTAAACCTATTACGTATTATAAATATTGGCAATAACAGTTTCTCAATTACATTATTTTTCTCAAGCCATTCCCTAAATTCACAGACTCAACAAATCCGTTCTCATTGTCATCAAAGGAATGAGTGCAAACATACAGAATGTCCTCATTTCATCAACTTTCAATTCAAAGTATATTGGATACTATATTGGAATAATATAGTATTTTTGCCATTACAACTATAAATTTTTATTGGATTCTATAAGTGTTTTAACATTAGTAGACTTTTATAGGAAAATCTGAATGTGATTGCAATTTAAAAGATTAGTGAGTTGAAAAATTATATTTATAATTATCTATTTTGGTATTGTATCCAAACAAGGAAGGCGTTTTATTTCATCCAAAACGATATTGCTTAGAAAATAATTTCAAGTGTGGAAGAATCTGACAAAGCTGTTTCACCGCAAGATGCCCCTTTTTAGATACCACAAATGACGTCAAGTTATCCTTTTTCTTATAAATTTTCTTCCTTTTGCTTAATTCACATTGTTAACCCAATTAAATGGCTGAATTCATAGACATATATAGATAGTACTAATCATGATTATGTAAATAAGATTTATTTGGACTTTTGGTTTTTATTTACCTTTTCTACCTTTATTTGCATTTTTAAGTAGAATAAGTGTATGAGTGCAATCGTTCCATAGTAAGAGCTCCGATTAGACACTCTCTAAGTTGTCCCTTCCAAAACAAGAGGCTTCTGTCTTCTAGGTTCTCAACCCCCGTTTATGTTATCCATCTTGCCACCAAAACTATTGAGGCTTTTAAAATTCATTTTTCCTCCATAAATATTTAGTCCATCCATTTTTTTTTTTTTTTTTCATTATCGTTAAATAACTCTACGACTAGAAAATACTTCGTTTTAATTGATTTTTATTTGCGTATTTAGCTCAACTTTTACACATTATTAGGACATTACTAGTAATTACTAATTGCACCTTCAATGCCCATAGTCGGACAAAAAGTTGTCGTGTAGCCAACCAAATTTAAGTTAGGTGGTCTTCGTTTCACGAATTGTTTTATAGCTTTGCATTGAAGGAAGTATATAAATTCTTTAGGCATAAAGTATATTTCTTTCCCTAGGAATGACCAGGGCCCGGCCTAGGCACATTTGGTCTTTTGAACTTATGGTATATCACTGTGCCCATTTATCAGTTCTTCTACTCCCTATGTAGCGGGTGTGCTTAAGCCTTCTCTTACAGGTTTCTAGCATTATATGATCTAGCTATTAATTGAACAAGTATAAAATATGAATTTCTAAAGCCCCTCGTCTTGGTTTGTTATAATTATTATAATCACATTATTGGCATGTTTGTTTGTAATAAGAAAAACTCTTGTTTACACATAAATATATGGTTTCTGAGAGTTATATTAAGTATGTATGTACAAAGTATGAAGAAGTAAATAAAGTGTATAGGTAACGGGAAACTTTGTACATACAAGAGTTAGGCTATAGTGACTTAGTACAGATGTCTATTCGGGATGTATCCATCCCAAAATGTTGAGATCCATCCAGGACTTTAACTGAAATGCATGTCCATATTCTACACAAAAACCGTACCATGGAAACTTTGTCACAATGGCCTCATCTTATAGATAGCAGCAAGTAACATCATTTGTAGAGTTCAAATTATTGTAAGGGAAAATATAGCACGACGAGAAGGCGTGAGCAAAATTTATGGTAATCCTGATTGAAGACCCTTTTTTGTTTGTTTTTTCTCTTTTTTTGCCCACATGGCGTAACTTTATTATTCATAACCAACATAAAGGCACATCGCATAAAACATAAAATTTTAAGCTTAAAAAACAATGGGGAAAACAAGAAAATTATCAAACTAAAAATAAAGATAAAAACAAACCGAAGAATAATTAAAAATTAAATCACGTTATTGGCATAGTTATCATTTACCTGAAGAACTAGTCCATATCTTTAATTACTTTGATATGTAATTAATAATGGGGATGACGTCTGTAAGGTTTAAATCCTTCTTAGTCCTTTTTGCATGTATTAATTGTTGTGTTTTTGTAATAATGGTGTATACCTTCCTCTTTCCCACAATAGTGTCCTAAAAATTCATATCTACGAGTTGTTTCTCCAAAATTACTGCAGTCCATATGAGATCCGCTCACTTAAAAGCCTAGAGCTCCAGAAGAGATGGTCAGAAGTCTCTCTTGCTTTATTACAAGACCCTTGTTAAAATTAGCTGCCAGTTTTATGACTTTGGCAGAAGAAAATGAACTACTTCTACATTTAAAATACCATTACTGTAGGAAAAATATTGTGACTACATTTAAATTCCTCTATATTTGTATTATTATCGTTATTGAAACAATTTACACCAGAAAGACAATAATGCTTACTTCGGAGAGAAACGCTAACCCCACGACGATCGATAAATAAAGAGTACACGCAAGAACCGTTTTCCTTCTCTAATTTTTAAAGGTAGCTTTTTCAAAATAAACATTTCACCTCTAATCATTAGTAATCGGATGTATTTAGGGCATGTAAAAAAAATAAAAGAAACGGAAAATTAACTTGGTCATCTTGACAATTTGAAGAAGGCTATGGAAGAAGGCAGCTTAGCTGTCATGAAGTTCATTAGATCAGCTACAAGCAGCTGTGAGGTAAATAAACAAGAACATGGGCATGAATTTTTACGACATCGATCCTCAATTCCACTCTGAGTCCAACAAACAATTACAATTATAACTCCACAACAAATGCTCAAGGTCTTTTATGAGCACACACTAACGTTCAACCAGGTTTTTAATGTAATTGAATGTAGTAGAAAAGGAAGTTCACTATGCAGGAATTGAATAATAACGATAACAGCTCAGGATAAGAAAATTTTCTCTTCAATTTCCCAATTCCAAAAAAAAAAGAAACGAAAGAGTATATATCGCAATTTTTTTAGGTCACTTTCGACGCCTTTTCCCTTTCAGGTAGTAAAAACAGTAAAATATGGCGAATTTCTCCTTTTCAGACCTTCATACTTCACGCACGATAATTCACAACTGAACCCACCAAGCTCAAAACTGTCCAGAAAGCGTTTGCAGTATACATTCACACTTTTACAACCCCTTATCATATGATCCTATGTGACCAATTATGAACAAGATATACTTAGTTATAAAAAAAAAGCGGGAAATACGAAATTACTTTTTCTCTGACCTATTCAAAAAATCATATTTTTTTATATAATAACTATCATTTTATTTTAGCTGAAAAATGCAATTATGCCGAAATTACCTTACCTGATTGGATATAAATAGAGTAATTGCTACTTTTCTTGGGGAAAAATTAAAAAATTTCATCATGCACAATCGTCAAACTTTTTTTGAGTATTTCTTTGTTTCGTCTATTAGAACACTAGATGGATCAGCTAATTGGACAACATCGTCATAGCAAACATGAGTACGCATACTTATTAATAATAAATAATTTATCTTGCACTTGAAATTATGACTATTTCAACAGAGAAAGACATTAGAAAATTTGGCCACTTTATAGATAAAAGACTATATAGTTTCAAATATTCCTCAAATCAACTAGAAAGACTTGGAAATAGAAAAATATCAGACATATGGGGAATAAGAATTGGAAAACAGAAAATCAATGGAGAAACAATATAGATATAACTCATGAAGTTTATTAATTCGCTGGACAGTGATGTAGTTTGGACCTTAAAAAATACGTTAAATATATTATAATTTAACTCTATGTCTATCGAAACTTAATGAACTAATATTATTCAAATCAATGATAAGCTATGTAAAAAATGGTTGAATAACTAGTTTGAAAAATAATCATATTGAAGAACTACTTAATCCAATGGCGAAAATGTTTGTAGTGGCTCCCTCTACGTTGTTAACATTTTTCTATTAACTTCTCACGATTCTAATAATCATTTGAAATAGTCACAATATGTTAATTACAATCACGATATCGTCTTCTTTGTACAGGCGGAGGATGACCTGTAAGCTGTTAAATTATCTCTATGCGATGAATATAGGTTATTGATTTACTTGTAATTGAAAGGATGGCACCGTCGATTTTCCTCGCAAGTTGCTTCAACCCATCCAGTTCTCTGGAAGTTTCACAAACTTTTAAACGATGAAGAAAACTTGGCACGCATAGAGATCATTCAACAACTTGCAGTTGCTCTCTGTTCAAAGAAGACGATATCGGGACTGTAGCCAATATATTGTAACTATTATAAATAATTATGAGAATCATGAAAACTTTGATTATTTAAGAGCAATTACTCATAATATTGTATTTTGAATATTTATTTCTTTTAAAATTGATATATGTATTATGTTTTTCAATTATCTCATGTTTATATTCGCTGTTAATTTAGAAAATATATAGAAAATACAAAGTTAATAGTAAATAGATATGCAAAAAAATCGACTTTTGGTTAATTAATATAGGTAAGAATTCACCGGTGGGAATTAACCGGAAGGGAATTCTCCGGGAATCATTATAACTTATAGGTAAACAACACCCATGCCCCATTGGAATAATAAAATATATTTGATAAGATTGTAGGGTAAACAAATTTCTATAGTAGTCAAATGAGATAAAAATGCTGCGGGCCGGGTTACAAAATTCAAAAGATGCGGACATGGATACGGCCTTAACATAAAAAATAAGCAGCCCAGTTTGCTTGCAACAGCTGGATCATTATCCATGTTACTGTTAGTTGTCGATTCCATTGCTTCATTTACACTTATCAGTGTTCCTTGAACGTTGATTGGTTGAGTTAGAATTACTTCTTGATAATAATTTCACAGTTGGGCAGAATTATCTAATTAGCATGTGAGGGTTGCCTCTTTCATTTTCTTTTGGGAGGAAAGGTTGTGCGATATAATAAAGGTAACGAAGAATCCAGGTTCTAAAAAAAGTCAACCTTGAGACGATAGGAAAGATCGTCATTTTCTCAGATCAGGGTAGGTTTCGGATCTTTAAACCTAAATACTCGAGACAATTTCGAGTACCAGAACTTTCTGATCAAGATCCGAAACTAAAATTAGACGGATACTAGTATCAAATTTTATAAGCATTTTACCCAAAGTTCAGACTTAAATAAAATAGGATCAGGACTAAAGTTACAATTTTGCTGATACCTGATGCCGAAACAATAAATAGCGGAATGTTATTAGAACTTACTTATTAGTATCAAGCAATCAATGTTAAGGACACTGATTAGAGACAAAGAAGATGCAACTTCAATAGCCAACAACCAAATGCAGAGTACATTTGAGTGTTTGTGAGTAGTGTTGTGTCGGTCCTTATTTTTTCGGTCCAGTCCAGTCTAAGGACCCGTCCTATCGGTCCTTAGGACCTTCAGTCTATGGACCGGTCCTTAACACCGTCGGTCCTTGGACTTTTTCATAAAATATCTATGATTTATTCAGCCAAATAAGATATATTAAATATTTATTAAGATTGTAGCACATATCTCATAATAATACAATATAATACGAACATATTATATTGTTACTTGATTATATAATTTATTATTATGTAAGAGAATAATTTAACCTTCTCTAAGGACCGTCAAGTGGGACTGGACCGCGGGTCTCAGTGCTAAATAAGGACCGACACAACACTATTTGTGAGCATGGCGTTACCTTGCTAACACAATAATATACAGCAAATTTTTATGTCAGCTGTCGATTTTTTGGGTTCTTACTCATAATCAGTATTCTGAACGTTAATTGGTTTAATTATAATTAACTCCTTTTAAACTGTGAACAATTCTAAACAATCATTAAACAATAGTTCCATAGTTGAGAAAAATTGGCTAAAAACCAACTGATTTTTAACCCTTTTTTTGTTTCTTTTCGGGAGAAAGGTTCTGTGATACAATAAAAGTAACGACACGTGAGATAACGAAGAGTCAAAAAATGATCAGCAAAAACTACAAAATACAAGAGGCGGCATTGTTTGTATGTGACAAACATAGAAGATTACAAAAAATTATATTAGATACAGATTTTAATTTATATAAATTAATTAATCATTTTAATTTCCCTCCTTACAAAAATCAAAGGTTGCGTTAAAATATAAAAGTTAAAAGAAACGTACTTTTATATTATAGAAAAATAACTTTCAATTAGACATGTGCAGTTAATTTGTGAAGACGTCTGAGAAATTTATCATTTTTGTAAATTTTGCCTTGAAAAAAGTGCAATAATTGAAAGCTTATCAACAAATAACCGTTGATTTGGATATACATCACAGGAACCTATTTACAGCTCTTAATAATGTTATTTTTGATTTTTTGTAATGTTTTTATTTTATTCTATCTCACAACCTTTAACAATAATTAATAATGACAAAATATAATGTCATATTGTGAATGAATTTGTTTTGCATTGTTACATACATTAAGTTCTGTGACAGAAAAAGATATTACATTTTAATTGTAATAAAAGAAATTAACTTTCTCCGTATTAATTTATCTCTAGAAATAGAACTCATTAGTTCTTTCATGATATTATAAATGATAAACAAGTGATGAGAGAAAATACTTCTAAATTAACTGAATTCGTACATTTGATAAGACATTAAAATTTAATTTATGTAATTATATTTCGTATAGTCAGCAACTACATTATGAAATATTTTTTGAGCAGAATTGATAATATCAAATGAATAAATCAAATTCAATACAATATTTGGTTATTTGAAATTCTTACTTGTGACAGAAACAATACAGCACTTTGCCAATTTTCTCTTGAACAAAACTTTGTTGTGGATCCATGATTGCGATTATATATGTCCCTGGAACACCCTAGAAACTCATTACTATCCATTGTTTCTTCTTTTTCGTAGATTTGCTGTAATCAAGGATGATGGTCTTAATGATATATGAATATTTTGGCCATTAAGTGATAGTTATAGAAATTGAATTTTGGGATAAAATAAACACACTAAAAACATTTTCAAATTTGATACTTTATGCTCTTAAATACATTTCAATGATGGAATTGAGCGTTTTCACGTGACGTCAGTATTATTGTGGTAGGCAATTTGGGGGGTCTATACAACCAAGTTTTATAACAAGGAAACCCCTTTTTCATTAATAATATGATGGACTATGTGATGTCAAAATGGGACCAACAAATAAAAGGACTTAAACCTAACTGGCCATCAAAATGGTATCTCTCTATTACCTAGTGTTCTTATGTTTAACTGCCCCTAAAATGTATTTAAAATATTTGATTATATCGTTATATAAATTATTTTTGTGTTGCAGATAAAAATTAACTATTACAATTACTTTTCCCATACTTAAGTAATCGATAAAAAAATAGTACGAATTTTGCAATTTTTAAGGATTTTTAGTACATATTACTTTGATTTAATTCAAATATCACTGTTTATCATTGATATTAAGTAGTATTTAGTGCAAAAAAAAATATGATTTAAGCAATTTGATGGAGTTTCATCAAATTTTCATTACATAATTTCAAAAATTTAATTTTTGAAATTATGTAATGAAAATTGATTGGAAATTTGTTTGTTTTATTTAGTAAAAATATAAGCTTATGATGTCAGTGAAAAACTACTATTAATAATGTCCCATTGTCCTTTTATAATTAACGCCAAGTTTATCATTATTAATTTATAGATTACCTTAATTGCATGAAAGCAGCCTTTATTATTATTATATATATAGCATTCAAGGAACACTTTACATAATATAGGAAATCTGAAAAGGCAATTATTTTCAACGTAGTTGAAGAATATTGACAATAAGCATTCAAAATTGAAACATTTACAGCCAAATTTCTGCTTTTTTGTCGTACAAAGACAGTATATATATTTTTATTTACGTATGGGATATAGAAGGTGTTTCATACAACTTTGGTACTGTCAAATTTTAGAGTGTAAAATCCAACTTTGAATAAGTCATTACAATAATGTGGACGCCCCTGAGTAGAAGCATTTAGGATAGTAGAATCAAAAACTTTTAAAAGCAGGACTATTAATAAAAGACCAAAAATGTGTATTTTATTTCTTCCAAATTTTGCAATGAATGTAATCGACAGTATAAATATATATCTCACTCATTCTTCAAAGCTGTGAAAATTAAATGCATCTTCATCCTGCACTATCAGAATGAAATCAAATTACACTGTCAACACATTCAGAGATTTATTTCTTTTAAAAAGTTCTCAAAATTATGCACTCACTGCCTTTCAGTTATCCAAAATAATATTTCCTTTCAAGAGCACCATTATTACCTAAGATTCAATCTTCAAACATAAGCCATTTCAGGGGCGTCCTAGGATTTTTTCCACAACGAATGACTTTTTTTTTCGAGAAAAAAAAATCCCAAAAAAAAATCCCCCTGCGGACACCGGATATTTTTTAACAGGCCACGAGTAATTTTTTTGAAACTGAGACTTTATTCTTTTGGAATTCATGTTGTCACATGGAAATTAGTCTTATACTGAACTATACAGTAATAAAACGAGTTTTTCACCGTTCAATAACATATCTTTAATTCAAAAATTATAGCATATATATAGTGATATTTGAATTAAATCAAAGTAATATGTACTCAAAACCCCATGAAATGTCTAAATTTGTACAGTTATTATTCGTTTTTATCAATTTAGGACGAGTAAAATATGATAATTAGATAAAAAGATCTTATTCTCTCTATTCTTATGGAATGGAATATAGAAATAGGATTGTATATCCATGTAATAACATATTTTAGGGTTAGATACTTAATAAAACTAGGCAATTGAGCAATAAAAAAATTAAAGACAGTAATTTTTAGTGCCTCAATTTGTTGGTCCCATTTTGACATCCAATGGCTCACTGTTTTCCTTAATATAAATGAAAAAGGGGTTTTTATTAATATAAAACTTGGTTGCTTAGGGGCCCAAAATGGGCGACATCCAATTTGTGACGTCACGTGAAACCACAATATTAACAGATGGAAACAGCTAAGTACATGATCAGTAAGAATTAAAAAACAAGCTAAAGAGTTTTAAAAATAAGTATAAGTTAGTATGCAAACTCAAAACAACAAAAATGATTTATCAAACGTTTTAAAAATATATTCTAAAAATAAAAACAGTCTTAAATGATTATTTGACAATGATAAAACAATATTTCAAGATGTTGAATGTTTCTCTGTATAGTGTATATCATTTTTATAAGCGAATAATAAATATAATTTTGTATAACAGAGAAAATAAAACAAGTTTGAGTATCTCATAAACTTTCTACAGAAAAACATAATTCTAATTTGGCACCATAGATATATCACAACTACTACCTAAATGAAAATAATGATTTAAAGTTCGTCTTTTTTTATAAGCATTGAATCCTCAGTATCAGAAATGTATCCCTCATCCCCAGTGTAATGAGTGGGATGGACCAAGAGGGGATGCGCACTTAGGGCTTTTAAATTTCTATTCTTAAAATTATTTTTCCACGTTTGATTGGGATGTCGATCATACATGATTGGAAGATACTCATCAACCGGTACCATTTTTCCAAGAGGTTTTTCCTCTAATAATTTCTTTGCTCCATCAAATGTAATTATATAAGAAAGAGTCCAGTATGTGTAATCAACGTGGACTAATTGTTCAGAGCCTTCCACCCAGGGTTCTTCGGAGTTATGAAGAATTTTTCTACCTAGAAATGTTAGGTCCCAATAGTCTTCAAGATCGTCTAACTCTTCTAATAAACGCTCTAACTTGGATCTAAAGAAAGGTTCAAATCGAATATCGTCCTCAAAAATAATCACTCTATCATATCCTTTTTCTACAATATCCATCCAAATATTGTAATGGCTTAGAAAACAACCAATTTCTCCAAATTTTATAGGTCGTTCATGATAAGGCTCCAGAAATCCAGGCATCATTTTTATACCCTGTTGATCTATCACCTCTTGAGTCAGCGTTTTTCCGTCAACTGCATCTGTCCATTCAGTTTGAATGCCTAATTCGTCGTAGCAAATCTCCATTCTTTTTCGCCTATCCTTTCGTCTTTTCAGATTGATGGAATAAATATGATCAACACCCAACGTGTCCTTAAGAGAAAACGGATTCCGTACAAATTCTTTAAATTCTGGTAGGTATGGAAGAAAACGAGGACTAAAACTTGATATAGTCTCAAGTCGTAGATTAAGAAGGTTTAATGTATCATCTTCCAAAGACTTAGATTCGTCCAGAGGAGGTATAATATAACCATATATTCTTTCATTGCAAACTGTAATAGGTATATAATTCATTTTAGCAGATAAAGCAAATACAATTATATCATCTTCAGGGCCATCATAGTCAGGGATTTTTTCAGGGATAAAAGTAAGATACTTGGAGTCTTCGTGATTTAAATTGATTAAGAAACAGGAATGCACCATTGGCACTAAATGGCATCCCACTTTTTTTCTCTCCAATAAAGGTTCATACTCTTTAGTACGCTCATAATAATAGGTTTCAGACATTCCAGCCCAGAAATTTGAGTAAAGTCCAACGGATTTCAACATGGGTGCGATTAGGGGATGATAATCCTTTTCCTCTAACAAGAGTTTGAGAGCGAAAGGATCAGTAATAAACACATCTGCATCCAAGAACCAAATCCAATCTGCCCAAATAGCTCTTCCATGCTCTAGAGCTTCTTCCTTTGACTTCATCATCCACCTAAATCTTTCAGGGGTCCAACCCACTAGGGGGAAATCATTACTCGTATTTTCCGATACATTAACACTGAAACTATGGTAATTATATTTGATTTTAATTTTCTCTGTCCAAGAACTAATAATGAAAGGACTGGCATCCTCGGGTTCGTTATGATCACATCGTATATAAAAGGATATCCTTTCCTTCGGGTAGTCCAAATCTTCAATAAGTCTAAGGAAATGAGGAAGTGTGTGCTCCTTATTTCGAACAAAAAAGACCAAGAGGATTTTGGGGCTCAAAGTCGTTTGAAGTGAAGGAGGGATGAAAATGCAAAAAGTGGATAAAAAAACAAGGAGATTCCTCATAGTTGCTGGGAGCTACATAATCAAAACGAAGAATGGATACAGATAGGAGGCAGCAAGATCATTTCATGATAATAATTAAATAATAATAAAAAAAGAGGCAGACAAAACAAGGGAGTGTGTTGGATTGTTCCCCCAAAGTTCACATGTGGACAGCATATTTTTATCATTTCTATGAATTGGGAGGAGCAAATCCAAGAATGAGTAAAAATGGGACATTTACTAACAAACACAAACACAAGCACACACACACGGACAAGCACACCAAGAAAGTCACAACATTCGTTGCTCTGGCACACACAACTTACGTCGACGATGGAGGTGAGATGTGATCATATATTTGGACTTTGAAAAACCTTAAAAAGAAAGTCCTCATAAACTGAAATTCTCGTAGTCATTTATACATCTTCCTTTTCTATTTTAATGAAATAATGTTTGAGTGTGTACATTATTGCTGTAGTTGTTTTTGGGTATCATAATGAGGCACGCTTTTAGGTGTAGTAGATAGTCGCTCCGTAGACAAATGCTCCCTCTTTCAATCTTTCCACATTTTTAGCCTTCTTAAATCACTTCGTTCATACTTTTCTTTCTTTCTTTTTGGGTTGGATGGGTGAAGTGGGGTAACTACAAAAAAAATAGGCTGGGCATCGTGTCTGTGTGTGTAGTGAGTGCTGTTGTGTATGCAGTTGACAGTTGCGTCAAATTTAGGGGTAGATCACAAGGAGTGAGCAACGAGCTCATGTTCAAAAGTCATCGTGTAATTAATTTGACTTGCTGACAGACTTACCAACTGTAGACATTCACCTTCAGAGCACTGATGAACCTTCAATTTTAGGTATTTTTTGTTTGTTGATCATGACACCACACTTAACAGAAGTACTAACGCAAGACAGCAACTAAAAATAAAGGTTCATACAACAGGCTACAACTTGTGTAGAATAGGAAACAGTGAAATAAATTAAAATGGATATCTTTTTTATGAGGCGTGCGCTTATTTTTACTGAAGTGCAAAAGAATTTTCACAAATTAATAAAGTAAATATAGTAAATTGAAGCATTAACAACTCATATCTTACCAATTTTAAAAAAATAATTTTTTGAAGAAAGTTTAACCATTCAACTATTATCCTTTCAATGTTATAGAATACTTATTTTTAATTTAACCTCATTTAAAATGATACACATATATTATGTACCACCAGCTCCTACCTACGTCGAACGTCAACTTCTCTTTCATTCATGCAACCATTGAAGCGCTGCATTGGAATGCATATCTATCATTGATAGTGATATGCATTGGAAATTAAAATTTCATTGACTTTTTCTATTTCCTACTCAGCAGAAGAGCCTGGTAGATGAAAGAAGAAATGAATAGCAACTGCGTGTAATTAAATACTTGTAAATAATGAGAATATGGATGGATCTTTTCAGCAAGGCATTGAGATATATGGATCTATATCTACCTTTCGGTTCGGTTTCTATGACATAAGCTTTTCCCGTTTAGAATCCTAGCCCTCCGCCCCCTTAAAATGGATATTTAACCTTTCAAGTAGGGATATCAACTATCGTACCTTTGGAAGAGATGTTTTGTTTTTTCCTCATTCGGTGGGTCCTATCTCTTAATGGAAAGATAATTGAGGAACAGAGAGAGAGTTATTATTCTCTATCTATAGTTCCTTTATTAAAAAATTTGAGACCATCTCTCCTAAAGTCAATTCCACTTTGTCTCCTACACTAAGAAAACTGTTTCCTCCATTTCACTAATCACCAATATATAGAGTTTGCGTTGTACGGTCTATATGGACAATTATAACTATATCTTGGAGACTTCAAACTCACTCCTACTCTCCTTATTATTTATGACACTCTTTTTTCATTGAGAAAAAAGTAGAAGTGGTTCATAGCCTCTCTAGAATAATGTGGCTCTCTTTTATCCATATTTTGGTCCGCAAAGCATATTCTATTCTGCTATTATATGTGCAAATAGTTCTTGGGAACTGTTATGTTGTATGTCATAAGTAATTATGAGTACATCCTAACTTCTGTATACTTAAATTGCAAAATCTGAATGTTAATCTAATTATAAAGCTTAGTGAATCGGGAATCCTCTTCTTAATTGGCACCATATTTGAATATTACTCTTGTGAAGATTTTAAGATTTTCCACATAAATATATTAATTATTACAGATTATTATTAAATGTTTCCCATAACAGTTTTGGGAGTTCAATAGTGGTTGTTTTATTGAAGAAAATTCTTAAAATGTAGCAAAATAAGTATTGATTGGTAAATTAATAAAAAAATTATAAAACTAAAGATATTTAGCAAAATTTAGATTCTCTATTCATGAACGCTTCATTAGATATATTTTTTTTAAATCTTATTACAAATATTTTGGACATGTAAATGCTATTTCATTGTTGTGATTAGTATCTTTTAATATATTAAAGTATTTGGAAATTTTGAGATCCTTCGTATTCTCAGTTGTAGAAAAGTTGGTCTATATTAAAACTTGTTCAGCCAATATGAAAGTGGGAATATTTATAAAGTTTGATTTTCTGAGTTTAAACATATTAATATTTACTAAACAAGTTATATTTCTGAAGAGAATAGTAAAAGTCATGAGGCAAAATAGATCATTACTCCAAACATCATATTCAGTTCTATCAGTAAAATATTGAAACTTTAGTTATTAAATTCAAGATATGTATCAAATTAAGATCTTAGGTTATCATGTTTATTATTTAAAAGTATTCTTAATATATAATTATTGGTTTCTCTGATATATGTATTAATGGTGTTTTATTTTTAAAATATGCATAATATTAGGGCAATTTTGTATATCCCCTAATTTAAAAAATACTCATAAATGACTTATCACCTGAATTAAACGGATACATCTAATTGCGATATATATCTTTATGTATATTATAAAAATAAGAAGTTTGTTTCTCTTGATATAGTTCCAGATATAGTCATTGCTCATTGGGAATGATCACCAATATGACGGATTTTATATAAAAAACAATAAAAAGTCTGTATTTGGTATATGAAATCATCCATCGTAGTAACAATAATTAATTAACGGTAAAAATTTACATAATAAATAAGTAAATATATTGCTGATTTTTTTAATTCTAACTAATTAAAGCTTCAATAAATATGAACTTTATTGAGATTTAGTATAAGTAAAGACCGTACTTTCTATTAAGTATTGCAAATGATTAGATTAGGACTGGTAACTAATGATAAGACAATTTGTTAATCCCAAGTCAAGTCAAAAATCATATCCGATATGACTCATACCTAAGCAATGGAAGCTTCATCTTTTTATAATCATACCTTTATTCATTAGAATCACTGTTCAGTATTATGGAAAAATACTTTCGAGGAGGAAAGGACTGTGTTGGTTGCCACACTTAATTTATTTTCAACTATTAATTAATAGGAATTTATTTTCCATACACTTATACTTTTTATGAATCCCTTCATCAACCTAAGATGCAAAAAATCCTTCCGATTGATACAAGTCAATCTAATAACAATTTAAAAATTACTTGATCTAATATATTTAATTTTATTTCTACACATAAATAAAAATGTGCAAATCTACCAAAAATTCGACTTCTCATAATGATTTGCAAATAATGTCGATTTGGTACTTTTTAGGTTAAAATATAATTCGACTGAACGAAATATTACTTACTATTTTGTAAATTTTAAATTGATTATAAATATAGACGGGCCGGGGGTAATGAATAATGCCCCCCAATTTTGAGGGAATTAAGTATAGATATTCATTATTTATTCAGATAAGCAGCTTGGTATATTCGAAGAATGTTAGAATATATATTTTTAGAAAGGGAATTTGTGTTTTTAATTCATAAAGAAAAATAAAATAAAAAATACATAAATTTTCGATTTTTTTTTTGAAATTTCCCATTTTTCTAAATCCAAAGATTTAGAATGTTTGCATGAGCATGGGCATCCTGGTTTAAAATTAAAATTAAAATTTCAAAAATCTATAGATATTCGTAGAAAATTAATTTTTTTGAAAAAAATTAGAAAAAGTACATATTTTGGAAAAAAATTAGAAAAATGAAATTTCAAATATTAAATTTTTGGAAAAAAATAGAAAAATGAAATTTCAAATATTACATTTTGGAAAAAAATAGAAAAAATTTCAAATATTACATTTTTTAGAAAAATGAAAAAAAACGTTTTTGGAAAAAAAAAAATGAAATTTCAAATATTACATTTTTGGAAAAAAAATAGAAAAATGAAATTTCAAATATTAAATTTTTGGAAAAAAAATAGAAAAATGAAATTTCAAATATTACATTTTTGGAAAAAAATAGAAAAATCCATAGCTATTCATAGAACATTATTTTATTAGGGGGAAAAATTGAAAACTCCATAGCTATTCACAAAAAATTAGAAAAATGAAATTTCAAATATTAAATTCTTGGAAAAAATTGAAAACTCCATAGCTAGTCACAGAAAACAAATTTGGTAAAAAAATTCCAATTTCATTTTTTTTGGAAAAAAGTTTCAAGCATCCATAGCTATTCACAAAGAATTAAAGTTTTTAGAAAAAAAGATCCAAAATCTACAGTTGTTCTCAAAAATTGAAATTTCAAATATTTAATTTTTTCCTCTGCTCCACAATTTCCCCGATTGACATTTTTTTTAATAAAATAAATCTATCAAAAAAAAAAAATCTAGTAAAAAACCAAAATTACATAATTTTTTTGGAGGGAGGGGCTACAGCCCAACCCCTGCAGACGCCCCTGATGAGCGAAACATTCCCTTAACACCCAGTAAAATGATCCCTTTGAATAGTTTATATAATCTTATAAAAACACTAATATAAGGTAGTTCTATTTGAGAGTAGCATCAGGTAAATGTTATATATTTACAATGAATTATCATAAGAAGGACACAAATCAGGAATATTGATATACACGATATGCATTATATATCATTATTATTATTATTATGAACAATAATATGGAAAAAGAGATTTAGATACTAAAAAAAAACTTGACTTAAAAATGAAGGATTTCTTCGCCAAAATAGATTAATTCCTTATTAGAAATATCATTTATCACTACAGTCATACTTGCATGGTTTTTGTTAATTTAAAAAAACCTTGAAACAACATATATATTATGCAACATTGATTAACACTTTGCTATAGTAGTTATTCCTACATTGGTTTCTAATTATAAATGAAAGTAGTCATTGATAAACTAGTTTAGTTTTGTGCGTGTTTTTTTATTACTTATTATAGAAAATGAGATGAGGACATGGGAAGAAAAATAAATAATAGAATACTGACGTGCTTTGATAAGATTTAGTAACTAAAACAAGATGCATTCACTACAAAGACGTTAAAATCAAACGAAAATATTGATTGGTTTCATTTTTTTTAATGGCATATTCCTTTTCAAATGGGAAATAATAATGATATAGAGAGACACAGATTAGGCCAACATTACAAAAAAAGAGATTCAAGCCTTATTTATCAATCAATAGGAAAAACACATTATTCAAAACACTATCATATTTAACTTTTACAATTGAAATGTTTTCTTCCCTTCTTCAAAAGTTAAATCCTTTGTTAGACTCATCAAATGACTAGAGAGAGTTATGTTTAAAATATTGAAAAATAATTACAAGTTATTGTATAAAAAGTAAGCTTAAAAATGAGCATCAGATTAAAATATGAGTTAGTTAAACAAGTGTCAGAATAAGGGATGGTGGTGTACATTAGTAGAAGAACTCCACTTTCATAGAAAGCCCGAAATAGTATACAAACCATCAACAGTATATTTATTGTCAAGTTAGTTTTTCACGACATTGGTAGTAAGAGAGAGATAGAAAGAGCTGTTTTAATATTCGCTTTGATCAACAATGAAAAAATTACAACACCTTATAAACAAATTGTTGGTGGGGGGGGGGGGATAGCTGCTAATGGATTTTTTTTTAAACAAAAACTTGACAAATATTTTGTTGAAGGATATGACAATTCAAAACAAGAGTGAAATATTATATAAAAGTCACGACAAAAAGGTTTAGAAAATGTGGCATCTATAGAATTATCATCATACTTCAAAGTTAATATTTTTTTTCACATTTTACTTTTAGACACCAATAATAAAAAATACTTATAAAAATTACAATTATGTATATACGTGAAGTGTATTTGAATAAGCTTGCAAATATTTTTGAAGAGTATTTTTTGAATGTTTTTCGAAAAAAATAACGATATAAAAATAGTACATTTATCTAATCATTTTGACTTAAAAAATAACAACACAGGAATATAAAGAGAATGACAGAAGACAATGGAAATAAAATATATAAATCATCCGATCAGTATCTATTGAGACTTAATATTGGGGACGATGATATATTACGGGGAAAAAGCTATAATGCTTTATGGAAAATTTAGAATTAAGCTCAATTATCAGTCATAATGACAAAATTAAAGATAAAATAAAATTGATTATTTGATATTGATAAAATAATAAAAATAAAATCATATTAATTAGGCTTCAAATTGATTCTTATATATAGTAATAAAAAATAAATAAATATGAAAATTAAACTACTGGCAATAAAAATGAGAATACGCGTCTTCAGGCAATAAATAGGGAAATAAGGATATTAAACATAATCCGACAACGTCATAGTATGAACAATATAAATAGCTTCCGAGATCTTTAGATTACACGGTGCTTGGAACATTTATTTACTCCATATATTGGTTCTGAGTAGTGATGTTAAAATCTTCAAACATATGAGCCAGGAATTCGAAAGTAGGCCTCTTAAATGGATCTCTATTCCAGCATTCCAACGTGATCTATACAAAGTAAAATTGTGTTATCAGAACTTGTATTAATCTTCTTTTTTTTTTTTTTTTTTACTTACTTTATACACGTTTGCCTGCGCAATTGCCACTTCCTTGGGTAAGGTTTTTGATTCAGGATAAGTGGCATTAGTAGGTTGAGCCATCCTATAGCCCCTTTCCACTTGATCTATTACCTCTCGATTATTCATACCTTTAAAATAATATATTAAATATATATTAACAACCATTAAACACCACAATTACTTTTCATAATAATGAATTATGTATCAATTCGTAAATAAAACAAATAAATACTTATGGAATGACAAAATGAATAAATAAAAAAGTGGAATATATATGACAATTTATAAAAAGAAAAACTTTTTTTTCACAATACTACATGTACATTAAATCTGGAAGTAGCCAAGTGTGAACTTGAACCTTTTCCATCATTATTAACAAAAATATCAAGTATACATGTACTTTAATAACTATTCCATTAATAGATTCATTCATTTCTAATATACCCTTAAAGTCTTTTCAACTTCTTTTAAATCTAGCATTTAAGAATCCTCTTACCTGGATAAGGAACCTGTCCATACGTAAAAACCTCCATGAGTAAAATTCCGAACGACCATACATCAGATTTAACTGTAAACTTTCCAAAAGAAATAGCTTCAGGAGCTGTCCATTTGACTGGAAAACGTGCACCTTGATGAGCTGAGTATTCATTGTCAACTATTACACGAGCCAAACCGAAATCAGCGACTTTAGCGATCAAGTTTTCACCGATCAAAACATTTCTTGCTGCAAGATCTCGATGAATTAGACCCTTGCGCTCCAAATGTGACATACCTTTAGCTACCTATAATTTAAACAAAGGGAATGTTGAAACAAATGAAAATACACTTTTTACACTTTTACAAAATTCCCTCATGATGGAATTCAATAATAAAAATAATATTGATCAATTTAATTGTCCTGGAGACTCCACATAATGTTACACAATCTAATAATTATATCACATATAAAATGGAATACAAAAATTATGTCATTACTATGCTCATTTTCCAAAAATGTATTTCATTATGAAAATGAAATACTATTATTTTTATTATTTTGTTCCTTTTTTGTTCCATTGAAGTTGCACTGATGAAGTATAATTAAACATTATATTATTACATTTACTCCATCTGACCTAGGAGTCGTCTTTGTAGTCCATATACATAAAGTATATTTCATTTTCTAGGAAGGACAGAGACGAAAACCTACGCACATTGCGTTTAAGTTTTATCTCGAAAACTATCTCAAAATTATCAAATTATCTCGAGCATGTTGTCTATTGATCTACGTCGTTCAATACATTATGTTATAATTTGGTACTACTTGAGTAATAATACTCAATACTAGATACTACAATGAAACAAAGTCATATAAGGCCAATATATGGGATAAATTCAAACATATATCCCTCACTGGAAGGGTTCATTTTCAAAATGATACAACAAATCTTGGTAATTAAGAAAACTAAATCATAGTACTTCCAACTGTGAATTCACAAAAATATTAATTCTTTAAGTGAGCTTCAATATTAATGGATTAAATTTTAACATTGGGCTAAGAGAGCTCATGCAATAATAAAAAAATACTAACATGAAATAGTACATTATTTGACTATAACATCCTTCAAAGGCATTAATGGCATTTAACATAAATGAATCAATATGAGGGGAAAAAAATAGAGGCATACTTGAGCAGATATGGATATGAGATTATCAAATGTAAGTTTTCCCTTTCCATCTTCTTTACGAAGAAAATCAAGAAGGGCTCCATTGCACATAAATTCTGTAATTATGTAGAAAGGTTCTTGATCCGTACAAACTGCATACATAGCCACAAGATGGGGATGAGAAAATTTCTTCATAATTTCTGCCTCTTGTAAAAATGCTTCAGGTGACATGGTATTTGGTTTGAGTGTTTTGACTGCAACTTCAACACGCCCTTGCCAAGTTCCTATGAATGAAACAGTGTACAAATTAATATAGAATAATCATTAAAATATGCCTATTAAGATTCCTTTTCGTAAGTTTATGAAATTAATTTGTTTAAAATGACATGAAACACATTTATTTAATGAATAAACTAAAATGCATCAGAAGTTGCAAAAATGGAGTTCTTACCCTTCCAAACTTCACCAAAGTTTCCAGCTCCCAATTTCTTCGTTAACGTAATTTGACTCCTGGGAATTTCGTACTGATCCCTTGTGACATATTCGAGGGCATTACTCCTTCCATCCCGAGGTTGAGGTTTAGAACAAGGTTTAGTAAGCTGACAACATAGTCCTTTACACATAACACTTTGATATCCCTTCACTAAGTCTTGAAGAGAATTAAAAGTTTGTCGTGTTGTGATGAAGAAACCTCTTCCATTATCAAGGGGTTTTATCTTATAATGTTTAACATGATAGCTCCGTTCTTGATCCCAATCTTTGATACTAAGTGCGAAGCCTCCCGGATTTTGTTCACTCTCCCTCAGTAAAAATGTACCTCGAGCATTAGTGTGAGACATGAGGTATTCCTCAGCTTCTCGTCGGCTAATTTTACCGAAATACCATCTGAAATGAGGAGAAATTAGAATCTAATTATGAGAAGGAAAGGAAGGGAAGAAGGGCCTTCGCTCCTTACTCTTCACTCTCAATAGAACTTTGGAAGGCCACATAGTTACGAGGAATATGTCCTTTTTCTCCAGTGACCATGTGACGCGCAACCCACCAATCAGGATCCGTGTCGTCCAGGATCTCCATCTGATCTCCCTTTTTGAAGCTCATGTCGCCACACTCGGATCCTTGGTAAGTGTAGAGTGCGATCACCACTTGCCCCCGGATCGTGGGCCGAGTCCCATTAATGAAGGGAGCAATGGAAGATGCTCCGTGGGATGGACTTTGACCCACGCTCCCCCCAGAGCTCACATTTCCATTACGAAGCTGTGGGTGCAGATCCTCATGCGCGGAACGGATCCGATCCACGCCGCCTCCCACTCGGGTTGGATCAGGACGATAATCATTGACATAGGGAAAGCCGTTGGGGTTGCCACCTAGGCACACAAATACAAATATGCATTATCAATAGCAGCAGCTCCAATGCAACTCTTACCACAAGAGGATTTCTCTTTACTCTTCCCATTCCCCATCCTCTCGCTCTCTCTCACTCACTCTCTCACGCGATTCCTCACCTATCACCTCCTCTCACTAATTCCTATCCATGGCCGAGGCTTTTCCAGCTCAGAAAGTAGGGCTTCGGGTCACGAGTAGGCACAAATAGCTGATCCAATCACTTCCAAAATAAATTTCCCCAATCACGGCTAGAACAAAAGACAAGAACAACGAAGAGAAATATCAAAAAATGAAAAAGAAAAAGAAGAAGCTTTTGAACCCTCGGTTAACAGGCGTGCCACGAGCCTAGCCACAACAATCACTCCTTCTTCCTTATTCTCCCACTAGTCAGCATTCACTTTCCATTTGCTAACATTGATCTTAGTGTCTTTTCTTATTTTTGCCGGGTACGCCTTCGACGTTGGTGGGTAAGACTCGGGTTGTCATTCCGGGGCTTTAAAAACAGTCACTTAGAAGAGGGGGAATTTCTTATTCAACATAACATCGAATATACACATTATTATCACATTAAAAGGAAGCCCATAGGCAATACGAATTTGGTACGTGTAGTCATCACTCGTCCAGCTTCCCACTCATTCATTAGTATTGGGGGAATTCTTTGTTACTACTTATTATTATAAGTTATAATAGCTTGAAATGCAGTTCATTTTTTGGTTACTAACATTTAAATGGGAGACAAATATGTATAATAGATTAATTCTTTCACATTTATTGAATTTTATATTTAAATTACACAAATGATGAAAATGGTAGAGTGGTTAGTTAATTACAGATATAATTTGCTTTGTCCAACATCTTCAAAAGAAAAAATGGTAAATCGAAATATTCCAGGCTACTATTTTAGTTTTTAGTCGATGGGATATCTACATGTTATGATATGTTAAATACCTAAAAATGCGGATAGAACTATCAAAATTTATACATTAGCGGGTTGTGGATATTTCTGAAATGCGTTTAATATTCGATAAACCCCTACCTAAACTATAATACTTTCTTCAATTCAAAGCTCTGAATGTATCAACAAAATGAATTATGTAATATACTTATGCTATAAAAACATTTACGCCAAGCAAAAAAGAAAATAAGAAACTTAATTAATGATCTTGAGATAAATTGTATACGACAGCTGCAGTTTCTTTGTCTGTGAGGCCATTCTAAAGTAAATTCATTTCGTTATTGTAACTTGTTAGAAACATGAGTTGGATCAGATGTCTATTTATTTATTTGATAATGTATATTTACTTTGTGCATAATATAAATATTTTAATTTCCTATCAATGATCACATAAAAATGTATAAAATTGTTAATTATGTAATGATGGGGGTAATAAATGAATTAATAATCACAACGTCTTATAATTTTTCACGAAATACCCTGTATAGTTTTTTTTTTTTATGGTAGTATTTTATTTTCTTATTAATCCATCCAAATAGCATATAATATCTTAAAATATACGTATCAAGAACCAATCCATAGTTTGTCATAGGATGATGAATGCAATTATTACATAATATATTATCTTATACTTACAGATTTTAGCTATCAAATTTCGTTATAATTTATTTTAATATCGCAACAAACCCTAAATATAATTTTTTTTTAAATATGTAAAAAAAATTCAAATATAAAATTTGTTGTGGAAAATAAAAAAATCAAACACTATTCAAAAGGAATTGAATTTTTTGGAAAAAATATTCAAAAATAAATTAAAGTTTTTACTCTGCTGCATAATTTTCCCGAATGACGAAAACATTTTCTAGTAAAATGCAAAAATTCATTAATTTGGAGGGGGTACAACCCCTCCAGCCAACCCCCTGTAGACGCCCCTGATTACTCATTACTTAGTATTAACACAGTAAGTTATTTATTTAATTACCGACTTGAGGTTTATTACGTCCATTACTTGGACAGTCTTATTTACTTAGTATCCGCAAAGGTCTATTCAGTCCCGATACCAGACCTATATAAAAAACAAACAAGGCAAATTCTAGGAAGGGCCAGGGTTGTGACTTGGATTTTTCTTTACAGGTTGATTATTTGACGTAGGTGACATTATTATTATTTATTTTTTTTTCGCAAATTTTTTATGACCACTTTTTTAAATTATAAAAGCACAAAATTGGTTACTTACAAGAAAAGAAAATATAATAAAACCTATATTTTATTATCATCCCTGGGCCTTCTGTAGTCACAGGACTGGTGCACATTTTAAAATAAAATATTGTTAAGCACAATTATTTAGAATGTAGGCTCGTAGGAAGCAATTTTAAGTTAGAGAGGCGGTAAAATAATTTTTTTTAAATTTAGCCCACCCAAAAAAAAAAAAAAAAAAAAAAAAAATCCTAGGACCCCTGTGAGGGGAGGGAGGCACTGGCACCCGAATGTATTTGCAAGTGAATATCTGTGACGTGAACAACTGAGTCAGCGGGATTTTTATATTAGGAGTGACATGATATTTCTTTGGAGACGGAAGTTTTGGGTTTTTTGATGTTTTTTATCGACTTTTTATTTTTTATATATGCCAAATATATCAAATAATTTTTAAAATTAAAAAATATTGTTTGAAATTTTTTATACTTAACAATAAAAAATTCTTGCAATAACTATAAAAAAATCCTCCAAAATTATGTGTGGAGGCGAGCATGGCTAGGGCTGGGAATCGTCTTTGGCCCTATGGTCACAGTAACATTAGAGGGAGGCCTTACGCCCCTGGAGCGTAGTTAAAATTTTACAGTTTTAGTAAAATAAAGTTTAAAACTAATATTTCATTTGGGTAGGACATAAGTACTGTTTTGATTATATTTGCATGTTCTTACAATTAATTATATTAAACCTTTTTTTATTTAAGCACCCCTTATTTTAGTCATGCACATTCATAGTAATATTTACTGGTTTTAATCACCAATGTAGGTTCTTCCATCATATCCTTTGGTCTCCCTTTTACATATTCTATACTTTAGTCGTCTTTTATCATTTCACAAATACACGTTCTACGTTCATATTAATTCCCCATCTACAATCATTCCTCTCCATTCCGTGACTCCTATTAACTCGATTGCCTCCTTGGACTATCGGCAATGATAATCTTATAGCTTTTTAATTACATTCAGGTAAACACCACAGTTTTAAGCGAGCATGGCTCTTTCATGCCCCTTCAGGGAGTTACGGTGCTGTGTGTACTTTATAATGTATCTGTTGGATTGGTCAAAAACACATATGCAGTTCTATTGATATTATAGTCCACATTACAGTATTATTGATTAGTAAATTTTGATAAAATTGAGTGTTATTGAGTGAATATAAACTCAACTGCTTAATTATTTAGCAGCATGTAAATTTTTTGTGAATGTTTCGATGGATTTATAACAATATTTAATGAAAATTCGTGAACGCATTGATCAATGTACAATCATATTAATGTGTCATTGTAGATCAAATATGATGGATTTCTCTAGATTTTATTTTAAGTTATCGCACTCTTCATAAGTATTTAATATTTATGAATCATCGTCCATATAATATTTATATAAATATCAATACACCAAAAAGAATATTCTTGTATGTAGTAATGCAATTAGAAAGGCGATAGTAATGCACCCTAACGGGGATAAAAAACATGAGTGACGTTTCAATATTAGGACAACTCAACTAGCTAATAGGATCGAAAAATAAATACGTCAAATATGGACTTCACTGCATTTCTCAACCTTTTTTTCAAGGAATGGAAAAAATTAATTATAATCCTAATTCATTAAATCATATGTGCTTATTAGGAAATAAATATAAACAAGTAAGTTAATTTTTACTTAAAGTAACAACTATACCCTTTTCTTCTCAATTCATAAATTATTCTTTATTTAATCTTTTAAACAGGAAATATTAAAGTTGTCTGGATCTACGAGACTCTTTGAAAAGGGTAGAAGCATAGTTGGGCAAGTTAATGTAACTTAATTTAGACAAGTTAAGTTAATTAACTTTTAACTTGACTATTTAATTATTTAAACAGCGTTATTTGAACTTTAACTTAACTAGTTAATTTTTGTTTTATCAAAATTAACTTTTAACTTAAATAGTTAATTTTTAAACTGCATTATCTTAACTTAACTTAATTATGTTAATTAGTTAAATATATTTTTTAACTATGTCATAAAAATAAAAAAAGTTTTTTTGAAATAACAGTTAGTTCTCCAATAACTTAATTAAACACGGTGTCGGCACTATTTGTTTTATCAAACTTTAGAACTGGGTCATTCCACACCAAATCGTTTTTATATTATCTCCGATAATTTTATAATTCTGAATATAGTTGAAAATTACATAAAACTCAAAAATCTAAAATTTTAGCTTTCTTTGACCTCCATTTAATTAGTTAATTTCTCTTGCATTACTTTTTTGCTTCGAAACAGAAGTTCTTGGGAGTTTGAATTCATATTTTTTTTCTAGATCGTTCAATTGGAAGTAGAAAAAAACCCAGCCACAAATACCAACAGAATAATCTTTATTATAAAGCCTTGATGCCAATTTCTCTATGGACTAACTTAAAAAGTTATTTTTTAACATTAAAATTAATTTTAACTTAACCAAAGTTGGGTGAGCTAATTTAACTTAAAGTACTCTAAAGTTAATCAACTTAAACTTAACTAGTTACAAAATTAAACTTCAAATTAACTTTCACTTAACTATTTAATTATAATAGATATCGACATTAACTTTAACTCAATTAGTTATTAAAAAATAAGATAATAATTAACTTTAGCTTAACTAATTAAAGTTAACTTCCCCATCACAGGATAGAAGTAATCAACAGTTGGGGATAGTACGTACGTTAGGGATGTCATAATTCTCGAAATCCTCGAACGTATACATTTTAAAGGTACAAATTTTGTATACACTTAAATATATATGTCAGAGTAGAGATTGAAATCCAGGAGAATCAATAATTCTACTAGGAGAGATTACAATTTTACGGAGGGAGATAGTAGCATTGAATATTTGAAGAGGTTGTGTGTTTTCAAACATATGACGCCAAGTCATACCCTCTATATTATGGTATATTGCAATAATGTACAAAAATTATTCTTTCATTGCCGATATGTTTTATTTTTTTCGTGGAAACTATACTTTGTTTTTTTGTACACGATAGTGTAGAGAGTTGTGATTCCTTTTAGTGAACTGGATAATTTGATCGGAATTATTCAAACTGATATTGCATTGAGTCTATTTAGCAAAATTTTCAAAGATTAAATATTAACGAAAAAATTGTAAACTATTAATTATAAATTTATTTTATATTAATAAAATATACATTTAAAAAATAGGGTGTATTTTCGATTACTACATTGCAGTATTCATTTGGATCAAACTGCATTTAATCTAAGTTAGAATGAAGGAATTCAAGCTTATAGACCTTAATTGGGCTCAGTTCAGCATGCCTTATTTCCTAAAACTTCCATATCTAATAAATAATGATATAACATGATTTAACTTGTCCTCTAGTTAGCCCAATATTAATGTAAGCGTTCATTTTAGTTAAAAAAAACCTGGGCAACCGGTGGGGCGGGATACATTTTTTGATATTATATAGGATTAATGATGCTCAGGGAAGCGGCTGAGGAAGAATATTTTCGTTCAATAGTTTGAGTAGCCTCAAGTGAACTGCTACCTGAATGTACGAAATACGAATAATCTGTAAATAATTCAGTTCTTTTGTTGAATCAGTTATTTTGATTTCCCCATTAAAGTTGCCTTCATAATGTAATTAATTCATAGGGAGGAACAAGATTCTTATTTTTGGTGCATAAATAGAACCAATTGGAAACATCAGTCAGACTATCGATTTTCTATATTCCCATTGATGTGCATAAAATGATCCAAATAATGTAATTTTTACCGATTAGGTACAAATATTCCCTTGAACTAATAATTATGGCTGATGAGTGAGTGGGGAGTCAGAAGAGTCACATTTATTTTATCTTTGAGTCGGTTTGGAACACATAAAATATGTATATTGATCGATGATTTGGAGTCACAAATTTTAAAATGTCTCCAGATTCGGAGCAGGATTTCTAAATATTATAGATTCAACCTCAAGAAGCTATTCGAATCATACTCTCGTAATTAAATTCAAATTATCCGTCCCTAAAATAATGAATAAACATAAACAATTTCATCAAAACTACAAACATCCAAGAATCAATTATTCTTAATTTATAGATTGGAATAATATTTTGTGATTTTGGCTTTGAATCCAACCATTTGAATTTAGCGACTACAAATCCAAACGACTCATTGTGCAAATCCACTCGACTATCGACTTTATGAATTAATCACGTTAGTATCCAAAGATCAATCGAAGAATAAAGTTTCACATTACTTACTACATAACGTATTACAACTACGGCAAAGCGTCATATTTTCGAAAACACACAACCTCTTCAAATATTTGATGCTAATATCTCCCTCAGTAAAACTGTAATTTGTCCTAGAAAAAAATAGGATAGTAATCTCTGCTAGTAGAATGATTGATTTTCCTAGTAGAGATCATGATTGTAATCTGTTCTAAGACAGATTACAATTACGATACCTACTAGGAAAATCAACGATTCTACTGGATTTCAATCTCTACTGTGACATATATATAGAAAGTATAAGTTAGTATCCTACAACATATTAATACAAAAAATTGTATAATGACGTCATCTGTGGTATAATAAAAAGCGACACTTTTTGTGGGAAATAAATAACTCCAAGACCAAAAACTTCTCAAAGTAACAATAGGGTCCTTGTTTTACAGCTTTAAAAGGAGTACTCCCAATGTCATAAGAGCATTGGGAGTACTATAGGCTGTATATTGATATCTATCATTGCTACATATCGTCTATCAAAGTTCCTAATATTTACTTTTTTTATTGATTTACACTCACGAGCGAGGATTAAGACCATGTTCCCATCCCAAATTTTAATTAATTAATAAATTCTTGTCAGTTGAAATAAGTGGAACATCATTTACTGGTGAGCTGGGAAGTGTGAACTAGCTAAATATACTGTTACGTTGTCATAAAAGAGCAGCTTCTAGCTAGTTTGGCCAGTTCTAGCCTCAGAAAGAAACAGAAAAGATATTTCTCTCTCTTTCTATCTTTCCTTTTCCTCTTGATAATTGTTGTGCGTAGCACGTTGTCTTTTTGCTCTCGGAATCTATTTACGAAAAAAGTATGCAATTGTTAGTGCGTGGTAGTACTGGAACTTATGCAGTGAATGCAGAGTCCACATCCGACCTCTGGGCCGAAGTCGTCCGTCAGGAAGGATCCCAAGAGATTTCCATTTTCGCGGCTGGAAATCCAGTAGAAAAGGAGACCTCCTTGGAAGCATTGAGTGGCCTCACCCTCGACGTCAACGTTAAGTTACTCGGAGGTAAAGTCCACGGATCCCTCGCTCGTGCCGGGAAAGTCCGAGGACAAACTCCCAAAGTTGAGGCTCAAGAAAAGAAGAAGAAGAAGACGGGTCGTGCCAAGAGAAGGATCCAGTACAACAGAAGATTCGTTAACGTCGTTCAATCCTTCGGACGTCGTCGTGGTCCAAACTCCAATTCATAAGATGGGATTCACCATCTCGTCTAATTTTCTTTTTTTTGTCTCCCAATTGTATGTTATGTGATTAGAACTCAAGAATACATCTTCGTACACACATCTGCCTCTAATTGTTTCATTATTTCTCTGAGTATGATAACATCATTTCGGTACAGGGCTCACAGTCCACTTTTCATCCAAATCCCAGACGTAGATATCTTAAACTCGAAAAGATCAGAAAAAAACTCGAGCCGCCAGAATATTCCTGTTATGACTTTATTTTCTTATCATTACTTAAGACATTTCTGTAGATATTTGACAATGGTCTGCTGCATATAAACAAAAAAGCCTCTACTGATTATCAAGATATTTTTCTGTATGTTTCGATGTAAGTGAAAGAGAATTGACAGATAAATGATTAATAACTGCTCCTGAAATGCGAAGGATTTGTGATACATTTAACATTTGGGTCTAGTAACCTTAGCTTCGTAATTTTATTCAATTTTTATCAAAATTAATTAACTTAATACAATCATATTTGAATTTTCTATCAGTAACATGATCTAACAGGTTATTCATCAAATGTGAAATTTGTGTAAAATAAACTTTATCATTATTCTTTATGGTGGCGTTGGTTTTTCGGATCGATGTCTGACAGTTCAGCTGAATTCAGTATTTGATCTTTAACAAAGAAGCACCCAATAGTTAATTGTACTCCTATTATACCATATACCTAACGTGTAGCCTAAAATGCTTAAACTGAAATTCTCAATTAAGTTAGTTTGCCCTTCCCAACACATACTGCAGAAATTATTAATATATTTGTTTCTTCAATCGCTTAACGTTATGAAAATTCTGCTTCCACTGTAATGGGTTAAAACATACATTTAAAACGGTTTCAAATGTGTATATAATATATGACTATCCAGTAGTCACGCTTCAATCAAATAAGGAAGCAAAATATCATAGTAGTTGTACTTAATTATTTCATTATATACAAAAATCCAAGATCATATACATTTTTTAAACTAAAACCCAAGAGCCCTTGAAGATAATATGAAAAACCCAACCCTGGTCTCACTATGTCGAGGAGTTGTAAGTTCGTCTCTTATGCGAGTATTGTTAGAGAGGGAGTTCCTACTGAGGGATGAGGCAGGAGATCACATGTCATTATTAGTCACTAAGACTCTTTCCTGTATCTACCATGAATTGTGATAACATCATTGTTTTCAGCATATCCCTCAGTTCGACCCCGAGCACAAACCCCCTCTCTCTGATACTTCATAAGAAAAAAACTCACAATTCCTCTACATAATGAGACCTTCCATCTACTTTTAAGATCCTACAAAGTGGTAATCAATATTGCTTTACAAAATACCATGACTGTAATATGTTTTTAGAGCATTTTAATTGACGTTATAAATTGCATCATAATAGCAGGAGGTGCCATCTTAGGGCCTCAAAGTTGATATTTTTAGTACGTCAAATAAACAAATTTTCAATAAGTCTTCATGAAACTCCATTAAATTACTTAAAAAATATTAAAAACCTGCATTAAGTATCACATAATACAAATGATTGAATATAATCAAAAGTAATATATACTGAGAATCCCTAAAAATGACTAGAATTGTTCAATTAATTTTTTTAACACTATCGGGAGTGAAAAATGTAGAATACTTATAGAAAAATATGTTACTCTCCAATTTTAATAATAATAATAATGTTGTATAACGATGTTATACATTTTGGGGTCTGAGATATCATAAGTACTGGGCAATAAAGGGAAAGATTTGTTATAGACAGGAAGGCGTAAGTCTTTTTATTTATCAATCCCATTTTGGCATACAATAGTTCATAATTTTACTTAATAAAGGGTTTTCGGTAGGCTCCAGAAATCACAATGTCTCATGAAAACGTCCTTGTATCCTGATTTCTACTTTTCTGGCAGTAAGGAATTTTCAACGAATGTTAAGTTAGTGTACATTTACGATCTCTTCACTCCTGTTCTGGGTCATACAGTCAGCTCTAATTTATTTTGAATTGCAATTACCTTCTCAGAAATGTGTTTTTGTTGCTTATTGTATATCTAATAATTAATAAATAATACTGTATGCATAAACCTACTAGCTTCTATTGGTGTAATTATCTACATATTTTCTATTAATTATTTTTTTATCTAATAATAATATCAATAAATATTTTTCAAATCCCAAGTTTTTTGGAGAGTAGCCCGTTAAATTTATAAATGCGTAATTGTAAGCTACTTCTCGGTGTTTCACTTCGCTTTGCTTGAACATCATTACTCCATAAATCTATTAATAACATTTTAAGATTTCATATCTAGGTACCAATTTAATAGGGATCATAATTTTTTTTACTTCACTCAAAGTACCGATGAAGGAAATATAATTTATGTACATTAGGGTGTACCGTAATGACAAAAGTTGGGAATTTGGTATCGCCGGATATTTTTTATTTTGCATTTTATTCCTTTGAAGAAGGAAATAACCATCAAACGTCCTTAAAAATGGTCCTTCATGGACGCGTTTGGATTTGAAAATCTGTAAAATGTCGAAAAGAAGGAAATTTTGATGAAATTCCTTTAAAATTATCGGTTTGAATCCAATTACAGGATTTTTAGTTTATTATTATTATAGAAGAAACATATTTTTTGCAACAATATTCCTTCCCTTTTTCTATAACTTGCCTCATTGTATGAGTTCCAAGAATGCTACCAATAAATGAATATTATCTTTTGGTACCGCGTATAACGCGTATTTATTTAAAAGTTTCTCTTCATTTTTACTAGTCAAATCTTGTTTTTTTGCTATCAAGTGTCTTATATATTATTATTAATTATCCATTTTTTGCTCATTTATGCCAAATAAGACGCCCTATTTTACCGAATTTATAATTTTGGACTTCAAAAACTATCAATGAACTTTTAAAAATATGACCTTTTATTTATTATTCCTTAATTTCTAAGGTTTATTTGTTTTTATTTCAGCATATTTATATATTTTCTATGCTTGGTATTTTGTATTAATTATTAATATTCCATTTTTTTTTCTGAATAAAACTAATCAGTTGACTTATTGGAATGACTATAGGGATAAAAGGCTCAGTAATGTTGTTCAAATCCTTGATATTAATAATTGAAGTATCATCCCGATTGAGGTTAGGGAAAAAGTATGATCGTACACTTATATCTCCTAAATCACTTCCATCTCTTATGTCTCTTATTTTTGATATTCCAAGTTGTCTATCTTCTTGCTTAGAGCTTGATAGTAAAGATAATAAGAACATGCTTAGAGTGAGCATGTCACAGACCTTACTCCACAAATTTCTTGGCGATACTTTTTTTGAAAGTGCATCATTTTTTTAATGTTCTGAATTATTCGTATTTGATGTAACGTATGTGATGGACCGGTTAAAGTATACAAATTCACTTTAATTTCGAACCACATATGGAAGTAAAAATTCACAATGAACTCGACTATAACTTGCAACTCCTTTGTTTTTTCTCCAGCCAACCCATGCTTTGAGATGTAGAGTCGTACGAAACGATTTGCCGATATGAACCTATTGAATGTGGAACAATGATGATTTTCATTTTTAGAAGTCATTCATCTACAATTAATAGGAGGATCATTTTTGTAATGTGATAAGCATAAAATTGATTGTTAATTAAATCATCATCGACAAAAAGTTAATTTTATCCAATTTTCCTCTTGTCTGAGGTCAATAATCTGACTTAAATTATGGGAAACTTTATTTTAAATAACATTTTTTTACAATTGTAACGTAATTTGTATTTAGTAACTTTTTGTTGTTGCTTGAAAGGTTGATTTATTAAAATATTTTCTATTTAAATAACGGTTGCAGGGGCGTCTCCAGCCCCCCAATCCAGGAATAACAAAAAATCTAAATATTGAATAAAAATTAACCCTCCTACCCCCAAATCAATTTAAGAATTTCTTTGGTTATGAAGAAAAGAAAAAATGATTTCTTTTCTTAAAAAAAACGAAGGTTATTGGGGAAGAAATTTTTAATAAGTATTTCTTTTCTAAAAAAGGGAGGATTTTTTTTTTAGGATTTCAAAAAAAATGTTCTTCCATCAAATATGGGGGAAAACCAAGCTCCCCAAAATATAATCCTGCAAACGCTCCTGGAATGGATTATTAGGTCCATTACATTGAATAAATTGTCTTAAGTCGTCTGTTGCGTGTATTTCTTCCGTCAAAATTTGCTCTAGTTGGATTTAATTACCTTTTTTCTTGGCAAAAATTTCCGGAATCGACGTAATTTGTGATTTTTTACTTTTTGCCAGAAAAAAAGATATTTAAACAGTTGTTATAATTATACAGTAGTTACTTACTTATATACAAGCTTGTGAACGGAACGCAAAATTGAACGGCATTCCATAGAACGTGTGTTCAATGAACGGAACGAATTGTTATTTGGAACGATGAATGCTACATAATATATACAAATATAATAATTAAATATCTCTTGTACTCAATGATACAAATTCTCACGCTCTTTGTATTTTATTTTTTGCTGTAATTTTTGGTAGGGATTTAAAGTACGTCACATTGAGAGGATATTTGAATTAGATAATATGTTTAACGTTACTGGTTGTAATTATGGTTAATAATATTTCTATTAACCTGGCTGCAATATAATTTTGCAATGTCGCCTACATCAAAAAGTTCAAAAAAAATATTTATTTCTATGAAAAATACACGAATCATATAATGAATAATTTATATTTATAAAATGACAGGTAATATTTCAAATATATATTAGGGTCAATTATAGGCATTGAATTCAAAATTATGGGATGAATTGAAATACCCTTGAATTGAACTGTAGTTTAAAAACTCCGTTTCATCTAACTGACTTAATTTGGCCCAATATTGTTTTAGAAATATAATTAAATAATTTTCTAATTCTATAAATGTGGTGGTGAATTTTGGCTACTTTAACTACAATTAGCGGTGACTCCAAAGGATTAATCAAAATTATTTGTTAATTGAAATAAACTATAACTTGTTGGAAAATGTAGCCTATGTATGTTCAATTTTGAGAAAAATTATTCCAGCGTCCTTTTGGATTGACTTGCTACAAATATGCAATTTTTTTACAATGACTTAGTACTATTAAGAGTTGTTCACTCATAAGTTATATATAATAGATTTGAATAATTAATTATCACTTAATTAATCTATATTTACATATGAGATTAAGAGAAGATCGATATGAATCACAACAGACATTGCCATTCTACTTCTGTAAAAATAAAATATGGTTATTTTTAGTCGGCTGTTTGTGGTGTTTTGAATTTGAGTATGATTAATTTTTTTAATGATTCCAATAGACATTTTAGACAAAAAAAGCTTTGGTTTTCCAGACATAAATGAAAGCGTTCTCGTTTTTCTTCATTCAATTTAATTTGGAGTATCCGACTTTTTTATTCATCAAAAACTGTACAGCTTCATTTAAAGAGCACGCTAGTGTATGTAGGTATACTATACACGCCTGGTACATGGACGTCTCGAACACCTGGCAAGAGACTAGAAAACGTGCGCTCCAAGAGAGGGCTTAGAAAAAGTTCAAGAATATGTTATTTTCTTAATAAAATATACTAATACGGTTTTTCAATACAGATTTAAAGAGTTTTATGAGTTAAAATCTATAAATATTTATTCATAATAGGACAATTAATAAGAATTCAAGACTAAATAAGCTGCAATATATCACCAATATAATTTACATTAATTATTTCAAAAATAGATGCACACACTAAAAAAATTAATGTTCATAACTTGCCCATGATCAGATTGAAGTTTGGCAAAACTTTCTCGATTAAATATTTTTTTCAGATGATCTTTTTCTGTCTTTGTGTCGGATGTTGTCATTGAGTTGAGAAACCAAATTTTTCCCCATCACGTTGAAGAGGATTTGTGAAATATTTCCAAGACTATTTGTGACCTTGATCACACACAGTATCAACAGTATGAGCAAAGGTAGTCTGTAATGATGATTTAACTCCTAGACGGTTCAGGGGAATGCTGAAGTAGTTTTGCCTTTGTAAGCAGTTGTAAATATGTTTTATAATTGTGAACGGGTCGAAGATGAAATAAACTTTTCTATTGATGTTGTGTGGGTGAGTAATTGAAATTTGGAGCTCACTACGGTATCATCTCGACTCATCCCAACGGTAAGGTTCCCAGTAACAACTTGCTTACAGCTAGTTAACCATTAGCGCCTCTTCTTCTCCAAATATTTTGAGCTCCAAGGCTTCCTGACGCTCGTTTTTGAGCTGGAGTCGTAGGCCACTAGTGGATGCTCGGGTTGGTATAAATATTTCACTTTATATACTTTATATCTTTCACTACTGAATACAATGACTAATCAATTTTAAAAACAAGCCGTGTCTCGGAGCCGGCGTGCTTTTTTATTCATCTACATGTAGTGCAGATAGCTCTAGATGTCCATGCCTGGTACTACATAAGAATTGGAACGCTGAACGGAACCAAAATAATGACTGAACGAAAAAAGAAACATTGAACGGAACACCAAAATAGTAGAACATTACAAGCCTGCATATATTTTGTTTATTATTGCAATTAAACACCCTAATATTATATGAATACTGACCCGTTTCGATAGAGTTTAGAAAAACCATTTGGAAAATCTGATGTAATGTAAACAAAATTTGTAGTATAAAGGGGCAAATGACGGGCAAAAATTTATTTAATAAAAATATGTGACATTTTAAAGAGTACTTAATATCCAGTGAAAAGAATGAAATGACTATCAAGTCCAAGTAGAGTCTTTGCTTTTGAGGCTTTGATTGTGTGGTCAACCTGAGTCTCAAGTACAAAATCTTACCTCTGGTTGAATTGTACTATTTCTAAATGATGTATAATGTGACTTCATACTTTTTTGAGGGACATGGGATTTTTTAGCTTCAATAAAATGACATGAAATTTCTTTTAAACATGCAAATGTTCAGTATAATAATCAAAATCACTAAAAAAAATTCGGTGAAATATGAATGAAATATCAGATTTGTTAATTGTATAATCTATAGCGTAAATGGTATACAATTTAGAATTAAGATATAATCAATTCGCTTATTGCGCCACTGTGCTGAATAAAATTTACTATATGCATTTCAGTTGATCTTATGACACATTCTAACTCTATTAAATCCTCCGACAGGAATCTGAAAGGAACCTGACAGTCCAGTCTTTAACTTACAATTACTCGAATTTTGTTTTTAACATCCACAGAAATAAATTGTTAACTCTATTAATAACATCGCATAAGAGCAAAATGAAGATCAATTATTTGGATATGAGTAATTACTTAGACAGAGTTGCACCGATTCGACTTAACTTTAAACTAGGAACATATGGTGTCACAGTATTTAAGATGGATTTAAATTTATATCGAGTTCTTTGTGTAAGAAGGCTTTAATATTTTACCACACATTAATTCCAAAAATATATACACAGTAATTCATCCAATTCCCAAACATATTTGAATAAATATAATTTAAAACATATTTCTGCCATTAACACATTTCAGTCCAATCTTTTATATTTTTAAGTGATTTTAATTTACACAATTTGCAACATAAATATTCAAGTTATCAACATTCAACTTCATACGAAGATTCCTAGACACCAAATGAACAATAATTTTTTCGTTTGTTTTCTTTATTACGGTTAGAACAATACAAACCTTTTATTCATCATAAATTATTTTAATTAATGTATGACAGACAAGATACTTATAAAATAATTTCTAAAATTTAATCTTGATCGGGCGTTTACTTGATTTTTAATCCGGTCATTTCAATACTGTAAAATTTAAATAATTGGAACTTAACCAATATTTATTCAGTAACCTTTTTAATTGCAAGTTTGAATAAAAAATAAGCTAACCAAAAGTTTTAATTCTGGGTATCAAATCAATTAATTATAGTAGAAAGCATTATACACTTCTATCATATGAGTACAGTGTACGGGAGCGAATCTTGCAGTAATTGAATCCCATGTACAATTTTGCCGAGATTTTCGAAAATAAAAGAGACAGAGAATTGAAATTTTTAGTGGTTTATTGGGATGTCATTAGCTATATTATTTCTCAAAATGGCCTCCCTTGGCCACCAGCATGGCGTTGATCCTGGTAAAAAAGAACAAGCACGTCTTCCTCACAAAGTCCTCGCTCATGTCCTCCCACTCCTTCTCCGTCGCAGTCTTCACGGACTCCACATTGACAGAGAGGTCGCTCAAGCCTTCATCTCAACGGGATCCAACATCCCATAGTCCAGGGTGTTCAAGTCCGGCTTGATGGTGGTCGAAAGTTCTTTGACCAGAATCCCTTCACGGGCGTCTATAGGATTATAATTTGCGGTGTGCTTGGTTTTTGGCTTATTTTTTAAATATTACATTTTTTGGACAAAAAAAATCAAAAATGATATTTCAATTATTCGATTTTTTTGAATTTTTTTATAAAAAGTCATATCTATTTACAGAAAATTATTTTTTTGAAAATAAAATTTCAAATATTGTCGTTATTTTTTAAATTTCAAAAATTGCCAATCTTTTTTATGTTCTTCATCCACTTCCTTTCTATCTTCTCCTTCACTGAGTCCAAAAAGGCTGTATAACGAATTTTGTTCGAACTACAGATGCAAGGACTCCGTGCAAGGCTCAGGCCATCCTGTTTCAGCTTTTCACCCTTAAAGACAAGCCTCTCCTAGCAGCCAACGATCTTGACAATTTCTGCCACCTTGATATGGGCGTCGAGCAAGTCGGATAGCCTTTTTCTTTGAACTTCCATCGTCGCTCTCGATCGTAATACGAATGATTTTTTTTTAAAAATGTTTTAATAGGATTATAATTGGAGCTAATGTAACTTAAAATAGTTTAAAATAAGGAGTACGAGCTCTTAAACAAGATTAAATCCTACTACATGATTCGTTGCCTTTACACTATATATGTATAGGCAATGTTGATAATTCTGTAGAGAAAAACGCGTGCAAAGAGAAGGGGGGGGGGAAGCCTTATGGTATCATTGTTTAAATGTAATTATCAGCTGCCTGCTTTATTATGATTTTTGAGGGTATAACGAAAGTATTTATTAGCAAAATGTTTAATGAAGATATACTACGTGTAATTGACATAGTCGTTTTTTATCCGTTACAGTAGATTTTGAAAACGTCCCACTCCATGAAATTTTAATTCATTATGAACCATATTCTCAGAATAATAACTAATGAAACGACAAAGTAGAGTATTTGGAAATATATTTGAAGTTCCCAGTTTAAAAAGGAAGGCTTAAATTAAATATAATCTACAAACTAAAAAATAAACTATCATATATTTATGCTAAATATACAAAATTAAACAATTGTAATCATATAACTAATTATAATAATAAATTATAAATACAAAACTTTTAAATAATAGATTGATCCAAATAATATTTTCTTGTTCTGACACGAATTCAGTTAAATATGTCATAACTTTAAGTTGCTAAATATAAGCCAGACGTGGAGTTTAATCAAAAAGATTATCACCCTTTTTTCCTTATGTGGAAGTTGATATATATACAATTGTGCATCAGATAGATATATCTCTATCGGTGAGATCTAAATGATTATTAATGATGAAGTAAATGTCAAAATCATAAAATTAGACAATAAATATACTAATAAAAAAATGGTAGAATTAAATCCATCGTAAAGATTTAGTGCAAAAGCTAATTATATTAATGTTTGGCGATATTACTTCTTATTAAGGACATTAAAAAGATCCCCCAGTTTAATTATAATGCTACACCCAATGTAACTACCCACGTTGTTGTGACCATTTAAGCAGTTGTTTTTGCCTTTTATGAGTTTTCTGAACACCATTTCTTGGGGCTTATCAACCATAGCTAATCCTTAAGTGATAAAAAAGCAATATTTATTAACTATGTAATATTGGAAAACCTAATGATCATACCCAGGTCTTTAAGTGAAGAAACTAATTCCAAAAAAACTAGTTGGGAACCATCCAAAGCTACTACCCCCGTTGTTGTGACCATTTAAGCACTTGTTTTTGCCATTTAATGAGTTGTGTATCATAATTCTTGATATTTTTTAGCTAAAATAGAATCATATTTTATGATTAGATTTAAAAAAAAAATATGAATACTTACTGTTAGATGGTACGATATTCAGAATTCCATTTCGTAATTTGGCGTGAATGGCTCTAAACATGCTGAAAATTATCCTAACTTCACAATTTACAATGGGGGTATTTCTATAAATGACATCATTACCAACATCCTCCATTAATTAATGATGGTTCCTCGGGAAGGGAAGAATTTACCCGTGTATTTTTCCATAAATTTTTTAAACGTAAGATGATTAGCAATGGATACCGTTATATTACATGCAATAAGCATCTTTGTGAGATCAAAGTTAAAGTCTGACTTGATGTATTCATCGCTAACTTGATTTTATAGATGAATATCCATACTCTTGATATGAGATGATGATAATGAGTGGCGTGTAATTCTAGACAGGGGACTAAAGCCACATTTATATCGATAATTCCGACAAGCCATCTGTCGTAAGCCATCCGGTAATTATTTTCCAAATTCCTGGGCCTCCATTTTCAGAAATCAAGAACGAAGGCGATTTTATTTTAGGCATTTTATTCAGTTCAGCATCTAATATTATATTAATATTGAATAATAAAGGCGGGAATGATAACGTTCTTGATAGAAGAAGATGTATATTATTTAATCAATGATGACATAAGTATTTCTTCCCTTCTCCTCGCGCGCTTTTCTATTCTTTCCAAAATTTTCAATCTTATGCGTAGGCAAAGTATGAACGAACTCATCAATAAATATAAAAATTGTTACCCTGTACAACTTTGTGCGCACGCCATACTTTATCTTTCTATCTCGAAAATGGAGACAGCGACAGAGGATAGTTCAAATTCAATTCTTGCAACCTTTTAATAATATGGAAATAAATTCGGTACGTCAAGCGTACGGACGCTAAGTGAAACAAAGAATATATTGACTGAGAAAGACGAAAAGGATCTCAACTTTTTGGAGTTATACGGATAATTAGCACTCTTGCAAGTTATATAAATAACAATTAAACCAAGGGGTCTGTGAAAATAAAGCATTTTTCATAAAAAAAAACAAAGCTGTTGGTAAAATGGTTATTTGAAAAATGTTTCGACATTTGTTAGTAAGTCATAAAATATGCATGCTGAATTGGTTAATGTCAAGTCAAACATCTTCTTCCAGGCACTACTATTAATTGAATAAAATAAAAGATTGAATGTGACATAAATGTAGTTAAATATTAGGTATTAGCAGAACATGAATATTATACATAGGCTACAATTATAAAATTTAAATATATTAAAAATAACATGCAAAATTTTTTGAGTAAAAGCCTGACAAATTATAAAATATATTTAAGTGTTTTTCATTTTCTTATATTGATCTTCATTAATTAAAGATGGAAATTTCTTCATGAATTAAGACAAAAGAAGAGACCCCAGATACTTTATCTTCAACAAGAGATGTTCAAATTCCAATATCTACGGGAGTGATAACATGATGTAAATTTACCGAAGGAAAAAACCGAACAAAGCTAAGCTTCATACGAGAGTAGAGTCGACTCTTTCCTTTGATGGAAATCTACCCATCCACATGTAACAATGAATATATTCAAAGGTTGAAACTATGACAGGAACCTTTCACATTAAGATAAAAGGCTCTAGAGGTGAAATATAATAATAATTTGTTAATTAGGTAATACAACAACAAGAAGTTAAAACCATCAAACTAAAATATACTACAATTTGAAATTAAAATACAATTTTACTTTGACAGTTTTTAAAGCCGATGATCATTCTTCATACATGAAGACCTGAAGAAGTGGACTTTTATATTCTCCAAGAATTCTCTAGCGTTGATATTCCTTATTACTATGAATGATGAATAAGTTATAGTAGTCTCGATAAGAGTGACGTTTTTCATCATTTTTAAGCCTAAAAATGTAAATATGTCGAGTTCAGAAGAGGATACAGAATCAATAAAAAAACTTTTATAATCATAAAATACCTTTATACATCAGTTTTATTTGTCGTATTTCAATTTGGTGATTCTCTTAATGATGAAAAATGTCTCTGAACGATAATAGTTTCGAATGATTATAACCATATATTTTTGAAACCTGACGACCCAGGGAAAAACTGAGATCAGTTTTGGATTTTGTGCTCAAAGATAAATGATATTCTTGGCTTAATTTCATGGGTGTAAATTTTGACCCTCTAATTGTTCTTCCGCTGTGTTATTTAATAGGCCGTCATGATGTTGTCATATCCTTCTGAGAGAAGAATTCTTGTCTATCTTTGGTGTAGATTAAAAAAAAAAAAAAATGAAAAAATGCGTACTAAAATAAATATATATGAATAATTTGGAAAATTAAAGTACCTATGTCTTCCCGTTTTTGCAGTTTTTTGTGCCCATCTCGTTATTCCTGCCAATTAATCCACCACTCCAAAATTTCCTATCACATCAACAACATAAAAGTCTTCAGGAAACACAAGATTCAAGGAGACAAAGTAGAATTAAACGGCACAAAATGAATTATTCACTATCTTATCTAGATTATTATTAATAGAAATAAATATAACCCCCAAAAAATCGAGCCAAATGAAGTATCTTATATAGAAGCTAATATCTTTTTTATTTTTCTTCAAGTTTTTTATATCTTAGGTAAAGTTATAGAATAGAGTTTATATTTCAATTTAAAAAAAAAAGTCGATTTTGATTGAGTTTTGGTTAATTTAGTTTATAATATTTATGAAGATGTTTAAATATAATAATCATGTCAAGTTGCTTGGATATAGATTACAATAATATTCCGAAGAA
Organism: Lepeophtheirus salmonis; assembly: GCF_016086655.4. Taxonomy (NCBI): domain Eukaryota; kingdom Metazoa; phylum Arthropoda; class Copepoda; order Siphonostomatoida; family Caligidae; genus Lepeophtheirus; species Lepeophtheirus salmonis. Next base: position 17,946,298 of record NC_052132.2, read on the forward strand.
AAAAATTGAATCGTTTGATACAATTTTTACTAAGATAATTTTATAATAATTTATAAGTAAGGGGATTAAAACAAGATTATAGATGCTTCATATTTAAAATAAATGATTAATTGAACTCAGAAGTGATTCATTTTCCCCCGAAATATTATTGAAACTTAAATTCACACAACCTAACCAGCGTATTATATTTAAATTTCTTAATAAATATTGAAAACTAAATTGACCAAAAATCAATCAAAATCGACCATTTGCAAGACATTTAAAAAAATTGAAATATAAAGTCTATTCTATAACTTTACCTAGAATATAAAGAACTTGCAGAATAATAAAAAAGATATTAGCTTCTAAGTAAGATACTTCATTTTACTCGATTTTTTGGTCTTTAAATACATTTTTTATTAAGAGTTATCAAGATAAAGTAATAAATAATTCATTTTTTAAATGCTTAAATGTTTTTATCAATTTACGTTTACTTTTATTTTCATATATATAGTTATTTCGGTATCCAGAAAATTCCCACCTAGAGAATTCCCTTGCGGTGAATTCACCCATAAAAAATTCCCACATTAAACTCACATTGCCCAGTATTTTAGATGAAGATTTCCGAAACACTAAATCTGAAATGTAATCATGATCTTAATAAAGTACTTCAAATTAAGGAGCCCACAAATACCATAATTTGATAACCTTCAGCATTGGATTTTTCGTTTCTCCTTAAGCTTTAATTCTATACTATTTGAAAAAGTTCAAATATCGAATTTATATCATTAAGAGATTATCAATCTAAACGTTCCGGCTCATAAAATATACTGATATGAGGTGACCACCGAAAATATGATGCAATCTACAGTAGAGAAACGATGAAAGGAGTTTACATACATGAACGTTGCGTTTTAGAAAGATTTTGAAGTCATTGTCAAAGGATGAAATTAAGGTTTACACTGAATGGGTTATGAAAAATGACTCAAGAGGAGTCATTGATAGGCCTATTTCATTTGTGGTGAAGGAAACCATCCTGGTAGCCCAATGGGAAATCACAATAACTTCGAATCCCTCAACGTGGTTGATCATTTATAAATACATCGTAAATATAATCATATATGTTGACGTTGTAGTTTGTAAATTAGGAAAAATCGTGTACGAATGATCCTGAAATGTATCCAGCTACATAAATTATTATATCCCTGGTCAGAAAAGGCAACCAAATTGAGCACCGTTAGCCCAGGGAGCACTATTGGTTATCCTAAGGAAATAGTATACCCAATATTTGTCATAATATTTCCCCAGATGTCGCTTTTCTATGAAGTCACTCATTTATTACGTAGTATTAATAAGTTTTAATAAGTAATACCACGTATACAATTGATTCTAGGGTTTAATATATATTTTATATTTACATATAATTATAAAGCAAATTTGAAACAAATTACTCTTCAAAATAATTTATAAAGCTAGTGATGTCATAACTAAAGTCTTTGACCAAACACCACTTTATCACTAATTAAAAGATAAAGTAATGAATAGATGGTTATTGATATTTGGAAAGACTTTAAAAAAGGACCAAGAATTTAGAAATGACGGCAAAGGTAATAGGTCAACATACTTCTAAAAGTATGGCAATGAGATTGGCTATTACTAAAATAAAATGACCAAATATTTATTTTTATTATGTTGAGTTAAATCATGCTATTTCTGATTCTTATCTTCCTGCAACACGAATTACTTATATCTTGTAGTATATACTTGATGATGTTATTTTACAAAGCTCATCCGAAGTGATATCTTAAAGATATATTTGTTTAACTGCGATTGTTTCTAGGTCGTTAGGTTTTAAGTTGAATTTAAAAAGAGTTCCATGATTCCTTCAACTCCTAATCGAGTGCTTGGTAAGAGTTCTGTTAAGGAGAGAAGAAGTGTTATAAAATATATTCAGAGATGCTTGGGGTTGTTAGAAAGGCTGAGACCAACGGTAAAACACTTTGGACATATTCCATTTACATCTCTAAAAAACAACTATGTCTTTGTTAAACAGTTTAGAAAAATTAAAGTTATTTATTTTATATTTAGTATAAAATAATCTAATTTGCGTAGATAGATAATATAAATTAGACGAAATGCAAACCAGGGTCCAGTATCCCAACCACTGGACAGGAGTACAAATACGCTCTTCTGATAGGCGAGGGCAGATAAATAAAAGGAATAACCAAAATATATTTTTGAATTTAAGTTATAGTACAGGTGTGTGCGTCTAAAACTGAACCCTCCTTTAAATTTTACGCCATGTACATATTCCTCATTTTATTGAGTTGAGACCGGTTTATACTTCGAGGCAAGGGTCTGACTAGTTATAAACAAAACCCCAGTAAAATCTAAATAGCAAGAGTGAAACAATAGCTGATAATATGGAGAGACGTCGAGTCGCAATTTTGGAACTTTCCGCGCGGGGGAAAACTCCCACTGAAATTGCCAAGGTTCAGAACTGCAGCCGCACCACCGTTTACAGCGTGGTGGCCAAAGGGACTCCTGAGGCGACCACAAGATCTAATTGAAGGCCTCGAAGGTCGGACGAAATGGTTGCTGCCGTGAAAAGGTCTGTAGAGGACAAGAGAGGCAAGGTCACCGTCAGTGGCCTCTCCAGGGAGTTCAACGTCAGCAGAAGGACCATGGACCGGCTAGTTAAGAAATATCTTGGCCTTAAGGTCTACAAGAGAACCCTTTGTCAAGCCCTAAAATTTAAAGGAGTGTTCAGTTTTAGACGCGCACATCTGTATAGCTAAATAAAAAAATCATCCCTAACCTGAAGACGGGAATGTTGCACAAGAAAATGAAATTGTGTTTCTACTTCTTACATTTATCTTCAATTGTAGATATATCCTCTCTAGTGTTGTTTAATCAAAATTCTTCAAAAATAAAATAACAATAACTAATAAATCTAGAAATGTACCAAAATAATAGTAACTCTATTTACATATATAAAATTCTCTATTACATAATAAATTTTTATCTAAATATATATCTATATTAAATTTCCTTAAATTTTCTGAGTATTCTCTGTCTTTTGGACCATTTCACTTTCAAAAACGTATTCATTAGAGAGTAAATGCAAACTAAAAGAATTTGAATTAGCCACTACTTCCTCTGCTAAATCAAATTCCTCTCATATAGGCACATTTTTTAAATATTGATGGACCAAAGTATAGGTTTAATGCTTTAAATTTGTGTTACAGTAAGTTTTTGATACTATCTATAAAATCTTAACATAGCTCCTCTCTTTTTTCACTAGAGGGAGACCGGTTAGTTCCTTAGAAGTTGGATCCCAGGCCTTTGAGTCTCTGTTCTTCTCCAATTTCCATTCTTTTGGCTGGTGGTGCATCTCTCGATAATTTTCTCTTATGGAACTAAATTTTCCTTTTACAGGATTATTAAGTGACCTTTCTACCTTATGCACCTCTAAAATTGCCTTTACCAAGTCCTTGGAGAGCAGAAATTGTAGTGCATGTCATGATAGGAGGTGTCAAGACTTAAATTCCTTTTCAATGTGTCTTTCATGTAATATACAAGTGCCTGGATCCTATTGCTCCTAAAGCTTGTTTCTACCTGGCATTTCCCCGGGCATTGAAGAAAGTTCAGAAGAAGACCAACCTTCATTGTAGTCTTCTTATTTCCGTATTTGCCCTGTCCGGCTCTAAGGCATCATGAGTATCCTTGCCAAGATAGAACTTGTCCTCGACGAAAGATTTGTAATGATTATGAGACAATGACGCCCCCGGAGAGAACACTTCTTCCTGAAGGAGTGTGGTAGAATCCTTTTTCAGAAAGAAAATCGCTGATTTGGAACCCGCCTATGTACCTCCGATGGAAGAAACCTCTCAACTTTTTTCGGCCGGTTTCTCCGATAAAGACTTTAGCCGCTCAAGCACGAGAGGAAGGAGTAAGTGTAAAAATCAGCTTGGCTGTTGAGGAAGAAGTACTTAGTCAGGAGACTTCTCCTTCACCACCGTTCCGACTTTACTTATAGGCTTTTCCGAACACTGGAGAAGCCTTCTTCGTTGTACAATGCTCATTCATTCTCTTTAATTGTTCCGGGCTCACACAAAAAGTTTATAACAAATAATGAAGTAACAATAAACGACTTGACTCATTTAGGAGAGAACAGGAAATTACTCTCCAAAATGCTAGAAATAATAATACCTCTAGCGGACAAAAAAAGTAAATTTTGACCACGACATATTTCAGAGCTATTGATGACGTTGGCCCTCATTGCACTACTTGGTTTAATGCTTTAGACTGAAAGATCGATGTTTCATTCCTTAGGACCGTTGAACGGTAAAAAATATCGGACTGATAAAAAAAGACTGAAAGGGGCGGGGAAAAATATTGATTAGGCGATCAGTCCTAGGACTGATTCAATATTAGCGTTGCTGTTTTTCTAGATATATTATCTACAAAAGAGGACCATATTAAATTCATGGTCCAGGATCGTCTTTTACTTTTTTGAATGACAGAAGAAACTCACGAGTAATAATGGAATCGGAAGTGAGGATGAAATGTATAGAATTTCAGAAATAATACAGCCTTATGTGTGGATTCAGTGTCATAGCTAGGACACATAAAAAGTGAGAATAACTACAGAATTAGACTTCACTCAATGCCTTTACGATTGTGTGTGTCTACTTCTATTCAGTCATCCATTTCATCCACCTTCTCATCTACTCCGTGTTTCGGTACATTAGGAATCCATTGTTCGACTGTTTTTTTCTTTGAAAATTACTTTCTTCATTTTTAACTGTATTTATAACTGTTATAAACTGTTCTAGCTTTGATTCAAGTCAATTTCCTAAATAACAAAGAGTTGCTCAAAATTTATTCAAATTTGTCTTTGGTTATATTTGTGTTATGATTACATAACGTAAATTTTAATTTATCAAATATTTGAAGAGGTTGATAAATTTGGGGAACTGTTCCATTAAATAAATAATAAATATAGGAAATATTGGCAAATATTGTTTTTTATTGGCTTCAAATCTATTTTTTCTAAAATCCTTTAATATACCTAGTAATACGGATAGTTTTTTATTAATTTCAAAATAAGTTACCTATGCTTTTAGTTGAGCATTCTTTTCATTTTGAAATCTGTAAAGATTATAGGAAAAAATATTAGCAGCCCAAAAATACCTATCAACGTTTGCATTAGCTTCAAATTAGTACTTTTTTTTACCTAATAGTCAAGCTTGAAGCAGTAGGTCTCGGAACTATACTTTTTTTTTCTTTTTTGAGTAGTATTGTTTGAATATCCTCAAATGTAGAATGAGCTAAATCTTTCTTTAAGATACCATGAGAGATAATCTGTTCGTTCAAATTTATAGACTTTGTGTCTAAAATGTTTTCTACATATTCGTAATTTTTTACTCCGTTCCTAATCATTTTTCAATGTTAACATAAATATAATTAAAAAAGAAATAAGTACCGAAATAGTAATTGCTAAAAATATATATAATTAAAAGATATCTTGGTAAACCCTTGATTCAACTACGGAGGAGACTTTCATTTTTCATAGGTAGCCTTTGACAAAAAATATTGTCTTCCTTTGGATTGACGGAGTAACCTAATCCACACTTTGGAGACGAACATGTAGCAGACATTGTTGCCAATTAATTACGAATACTGAATTCCTATCCAATAATAATTAAATACACCATTTTAATTCCCTTCAGAGCCAATTTTTTTTTTTTTTTTTTCTTTTTAACTAAAACCCCAGGTCATAGATATTAGTTGTTTGTTTGCTATGTACATCAATGACACTTAAGGACTCAAATCAATGTAAAAGTTTTCAAGGAATATTATGAGACGAAATAGAGTAGACTTTGGAAAGAATTTCAATGGAAAAGTTGCAGCTGTAAGTCTCTTTGTTCCTCAATGTATATTTCATTCGAGTATTATTAATCTCTATTAATCATATCGTCAGTTCTTATAGAGGTATAGAATGATTCCATACATGATCTAGAGCAATGGGTTGTATATTTGAAACAATGGAAGATGAAGTAATAGATTTGGACGTTATAGGACATCTGCACAATGAATGATTCTTCCATTAAATTGGATGATATCCACTTAGTCAGGCAGAAGAACCTTTTCTGAAGAGATGAGATCTTTGGACATCCCAATGTCATAAACAAATATCAATTCAATAGAATTATTAGTGGACTTAGCATATTACTAATCAGTATTATAATTTATGATATAGTTTCCAATAAAATTCGAAACTTTATGGTTTTAAATATTATGGAATATCTGTATAGAAATAAAAAAGTGTGTGTCCCTTATCGACGCCCACACCGTTGGGCCTTTGGAGGCTGAAACATAGTATGGAGGCCTCTTTTGAACCTGGTCAGGCTGAGATGGGGTGTAGATTTTTGGGTGGCAGGTCACTCCAGGGGGATATTTTAAACTCAAAGCACAACTAAATTATTATTGAGCTCAAGGAGACAAGACAAGGGTTTGAGTTAGAAATCAAACTGTGAGTTGCGTCTCAAAAAACAACCATACATATAGGAATGTTTTCTAAATTGATTCAAAATCTAAAAAAGTTATGGCAAAAAACAGAGAGAAGAAAGTGCAAATTGTAGTTTCGTTTTTTTTTAGATGCAAAAAAAAAAAAAAGAAGAAGGATTTTCAATGGAATAGTGGATTTGTAGATAAACTAAAGTTTGTAGAAATTTGTCTGGAAATTCGTTTGCATATAAATTCTACACATAAAAATTGATGTTTAACTGAAATATTTGTATTTTTCTGAAAAGTCTGTCATTTTTTTTCATCAAAACCTGAGTAAACATTCGTGTGTGGTCATAATTGAAGTTTATTTTAGTTATGCTCCGTTTGATCTTTTCATTATCTTCTTCATCCCTTTTATATTATCGTGTATATCAGGGGTAGCAACCTTGGGGACATTGAGTGCCATCTTCAACATTTCTGATCAATGAGTCTGCTAGTGTCAACAATAATGGTAAAAAACCCATACAAACTACGGAAATATGTTCGAATTTCGAATATACCTCCGCGTGCAAGCAGTGGCACGCGTTCTATGGGTTGCCCATCCCTGGTATATGTATGTAAAGTTTGAATGTTCCTCGTCAAGATACAACATTAAAAGACACCCTGAGGATTTGTTGTGGAGTTATAATTGTAAGATCTTCTTAGACTCTGAGTAGAATTTGGGGATCGACAACTGAGTAATTCTAGAAAATCTCCTTGATTATTTCCTTCTATCCTTCGTTCCTTGCCACAGCTTATTCTTTAAATTATCAGGGTTACCATGTTGATTTTTTTTTACATGTCCATTGTACACTGGATTTTCATGACTAATCATAACCTCTTTCAAAGAGACAAGGTACCTGAAATTTGAAATAAGAGGTTCTGTGACTAGAGCTTTTTATAATACGTTCGGGCTAAAGGACACAAGGGGAATTAGCGGATAGACAAAAACTCTACACAACAACAACAAAAATATATGGGGAAGAAATAAGGTCTAAATCTACAGACGTGCTACCAACTGATATATATATAGGTAGTTGTTATTCTCTCATGATTCAGGATTAAAAATGGTTTTTTTATAAATTAATATTTTTTATTATTATCTTCAATTAAAGAATTAAATTGAAAAGTTAATTTTTAAAATAAATATAAAGTCAAAAGAACCGAATTTACTTTTTAAATATTAAATACTTAAATTAATTTTACACTATAAAGCTAAATAATTTTTTTTTAGGAAATAATACACTCAAATATTTAAATGTAGACAATAATCAAGACATGTGTTGCACAATTTCATGCATACTTCCACTTTTTTTTTGTTTCGGTTTTTTATTATCTTAGAATGTTCAAATAAAGTAGGAATTGCATTATGGAACAAACCCGACCATCCTTTTGGATCTTTCGCCGAAACATTGATTCTTCAAAGTGAGCTTAGAGCAAATAATTTAAGCATGGATCATTAGCATATGGCTGAGTGACATCCTTATAAAACAACCCATTTATTTAATTTTCACATACCTCATATAGTAAAAAAATAGTTGATTATGTTACTTGGTAAACTCTTGAGTCTTTGGTGGGAGTTCAATTAGGACATTGGATGGCATTTATCCACAAGTTCCTTCGATTGATGTCTTTTGGAAAATTAAACATTTTCATGGGCGATAAGTCTAGAGACTTTTTAGTCGAGATGGATATATTATTACAATACACTGGACTACACGTTGTCCTTATGATAAATATACTGCAATGAATAAATATTGTCTAATTAACATAAATAATTTAATTAAGTTCAGAAAATAGTACATTAATTACCTTCAAGACCTTTAAAAAAGACCAGATGGCAGCTGACAATTATAAGCCAATCAGCAAAGAGAATGAAAAAACATTTTCTTCTTCTACTAATTGTCCACTCTTTTCCTTGAGTCCTTTAGTTCTAGCTATCATTAATTTTTTTCTTAGTCCTTATATTAATAAATACTATCTAGAAGTTAAGAAAATAAAAAGATAACTAGGACCGTATGACTGAAAGACCAAATAATCCTTCCTTTAGGACCGTTGAATGGAAAGAAGGAATGGCCGATAAAAAAAAAGACTGAATGGGGGGGGGCAAAGTAAGACAAATCAGTCCTAGGACCGATCCAACACTATTAAAACCATATTATTTTTTTTTTCTAATTATCCAATCTCCTCCGCTCAAAAAGTACATTTTAAGATCTTTGATGAATAAACGAAGTAAACATTTAAACCCTTAAATATAATTCAATAATGATTACAGGCGTTCCTATGGCTCTTAAAGAATTTTCAATGATTGAGTATATTTATGTATTTGTATATATTTTTTTTATCAATATAAAAAAAAGGTCAAATCCTCTTTGAGCCTTTTTATCAATAAAGGATATGTACATATTGTCAAACACTTTAATCTTAAACGCCTAAACATAATTTATACTATACGACCTTGTTAATATATGAGTACTTTTCCTATACACAAAAGGAAGTGGGGTTTTTAACGGTCCCATTGTCAATTTAAAATTAATTAAATTTGAATCAGCCGATTGACAAAGTTTTTTGAGACATTTTGAAAGATTTACAAATACAAATATACAAAGGTTTTGTAAAATGACTAGTTTTGGCCTTGATGTCCCTCGGCAAACGCTTTGTATGTGGATCCCAAAATTTTTTCTGCTATTTTATTCAAAGATAGCTTAATATGGACCAATAGTAATTAATATGGACTTGCTCCTTCTGGAAACTTTATCGACCTTTCTTTCAACTATTCCTAATTTAGAAAAAAAACAAAAAACCAGAGTGGCCATATCTAGGGAAGAGGGAGACAAACAGTTCAAGTCTACAATTGTAGAAAATATAGATTTAAACGATTGTGATAATAGCTTCATAGCCCATGGACAGCAGGCTCGGGAGTTATTCTCTTGAACTTGATGTGTACGTTCGCGCCCCGGTGATTCCTAGAGAAAGAAATATACTTTATGTATATGGATTTCACATAAAGATTCCTAGGTTAGATGAAGTAATTGTAATATTATAATGTTTACTTATACTTAATCAGTGCAACTCCATCTAACCAATTAGAGGAACATTAAAAAAAATAAAAATGTGATAATTTTTATATTTACAACTTGAAAAGTGTGTTCTTTGTTTTCAAAGCTGTTATCAATATTCTGATATACCTACTATGGTCTGGATTACCATGTTGATTTTTGGTTTATTCTTTTAGACATACCGGGAGGACATATTTTCTACAACTATATTAATGTATCATAAGGGAGGGTTGTTAGCTGTCGATTTATCAGTGCTCTAAACGTTGATTGGTTGAATTTGAATGAGCTCTTGTTGAACTGTGAACAATTCCTCATAATTCGTGCCTGTTTTGTAGACTTGTGATAACTCATTTTCGCCACTTCTCAGTAGAGAGAAAATAAAAATTTTGACATTTTAATTGACTAATAACTTTTAAACTATATTCACTATAATGATCAATTTTGGGACACTTATATGAAATATCCATTCTCTGCTATACATACATGTTTGCTAAATATAACTGAATTATCACTAATCAATGAAACGGTATTTGTTCCAAATCGACAACTGTTTATAACTTTTTTATTATAGGAAATTTAAACATAATTTTTTCTTATATTATAGGTATCATAATAACATAGTCATTATATTAGTCCGATATTTCGTATTCTCATAAATATTTAGAATGCATCATTCAGTAGTACAATCATTCATATTATAGTTTTTTTCGCTTATATGTTAACTTTGATCTCTTTTCTCTGCACCAAAATTTCTCATGCATACAGATTCCTCCGTCTAAAATGCAATACTTTTTTAAATGCCGCGCCGTTGTCCTAATTGTTATATTTCCATGTTTAATCCTAATAATTTATTGTAAAAAATTGCATACAGAAACTGTAAACAAAAAATAAGCAAAGTCAACCCAGAAATGGAGAGTCATAACCAAAAACATGGAGCAACGTAGAGCTGCAACTCTGAAACTTTCCGCAAATCATCACCATCAGAGATCACTAAAGTCCTGAGCTGTAACCGCTTTACTATGCACCGAGTGACCACAAGAGGGACACCAAAAGCTTCCATAAGGTCCAGATGAAGGCCAAAAGAATTGGTTGATGCTTTTAAAGGTACAATTGAAGGTAAAAGAGTCAAGGTGACCGTCAATGGACTAGATCGTGAATTTTAAAGCCCCCAAACCATCATGCACCATTTGACGAAGCAAGCCTTAACCCTTAGCACCTACATGGTAACTCCTTGTCAAGGTTTGAAGTGTTTAGTTAGAGTAAAGTGTGTGACCCGGTGCAAACATGCCTGAAAATGAAAACTCATGGCTTTCCCAAAGCCCCTGGACTTGGTATTTATTGGCACCTCAAGCTTTCGGCAGTCTGATACACAACAAAGGACACAATGAACGTGGCATTATCATTTCTTGAGCCAACTTAGAGCCGAGCTTTCTAAAGAACTGCCATGTAAAGTTCTGTACCAGTCTGGAACTGGTCATAGGTCAAAAGGCGGCTGTATTGATTGATAATGTAAGTAAGGTGTACTTTGATTCTATTTATGAATTAAATTTTCCAAATTTGAGGATATTTTTTGAAATATAATAATTTTTGTAATTTTCAAAAAAAGTTGCATTTTAAAGGCAGAAGCCCATACAAAGAAACCTTGCTACTACTAATTTTGAATTTTCCTTTGATTATGACATTTATTAAGTATTTACTGAGTAGTGGGAGCAGCAAATAAAGATTGATTGCTTTCCGAATTTACAAATACTTAATTTCTGCAGGATTTCGATTATTACAGATTAAATTCAAGATATCTGATGGTGGAGATAGGTCGCACCTATTACAAATTTGAAATAATTCAGGATTTGAGGTTTCTTGATATTTTAAGGATAAGTCTGACCCCCCCCCTGACTTTTTAAGAGCCTACAATATCTATCTCTACTTGATATTAGACATGAACTTAACAGATGTACTGAAAAGTAACAAACAAAGAACAAAGAAAACACGTTTTGTTTTCTGTTCAAAATTGTTTTTTTTTAAAATTCTTATTATGATTTTATTATTTGCTTTATGGATCGGAGTCCCCATAACACTTTTCAATCCATTACTTAGCTTGAACGATAATTTTCCCCATCAAGAAGCAGAAGTAAAATTATAACACAAAGTTGTTTTTGATCCATTGTTTTGGAAATAACAAAAGTGGCGTCACACTTTGCATAATAACTCACAAGCTAAATAACAGATTGTCATGAAATTTTGACTGCTGTTTTTTGAAGTTTGTTACTAACTAAAAATAAGGCTATAATTATTACCACAATAATATCATTTTGTACATTATCATTGTGAGGCAAAAACGTTGTGTATACGTTAATATCATCGTGAAGCAATATGAGTGTGACAACAATGCAAGACAATAATATCCATGTGCAATTTACATTATATTCGGAAGATAAACTATTGAACGATGAAGAAACATCCCAGGATAGAATCCTTCTAACATACTCTAATATATTCATTATGAATCCGCTCTCAGAACTCATTTATATGATTGCTTCAACTATAAGGTGTGTCTCTGGTTCTATTGACCTCCCAGGTAATAAATCGAAGTTCCCAATAGAGAGAGGTGTAAGACAAGGTGACGTTCTCTCTCCAACGCTTTTCATTATTGCCATCAATTCCCTATGCAAAGAAATAACACAAAATAAAAAAATAAGAGGACTTAAAACAGAGGATATTGATCTTAAATGTAAATTATACGCTAACGATCTATCTGTGTTCCTCAGGGAGAGTTCACCAATGCAAGGATCCTCAGTTCAAGAGCTTCTCTCTGCCCTGAAGTTATTTGATAAATAAACTGGTCTCTCAATAAATATCTCCAAATCTGAAATTGTTTCGTCCATACCCCAAAATCAGAGGGAAATTTTCCCAAACTTTCGTTATTCTTCATTAGCTAGTTTACTTGGAATCCAGACATCCCAATCTGAGGAGGAGATCATTCTACAAAACGAGAGAAATATTCTGAGATCTCTTGAAGTTTCTTCAACCCACTGTCCAAAGTATAGTTCAAATTTATAGTCAAAATTAAAGTGTGGAATTAGAAGATTATTATTATAGTATTTCACTTGCTTAGGTCTGTCCTCTTCTTTACTCAAATCATAAGTAAGATAGACCTGATCAGACAAAGATTTCTTTGGAACTCGAAAAGACCATATATATCCAAAACTAGGCTCAAGACGTCCATCCGTGAATGGGGGTTTGGGATTACGAATGTTGAATCTTTCTAGAAAACTTCAAATTTAACATGACTAAGTTGACTAAGGGGAAGTGGAGAACTCCGGGCAAAGAAAATAAAGTACAAATTTTTGGAGGAAACGATGAAAAAATTCGAAGAAAGAATATTCATGGCTCCGGAGGAGTTATTCTCTACAATCAAAAATGATAATCTATTCTGGAAAAACATGACTTTGTCATGAAATTCTGTAATGAAAAAGATGATTCCACTTCTCAGTCAAGATAAACCTCCAAACTTTAGCACAAGGATCAACAGTAGAAGATAATTCTTCGATCACACGGAAATGACCTTCAGAGGTCGACTCTTGCAATCAGAAATGGAACATCGTCCTCAGACGTTTTTGCTTACCTCAAGATTGGGAATGAGGAAGCTGGAAATACCTAATGAACATGGTCCATTCACTCAATTTTACATAGCCATTGAGTCTCTTCCCTGGAAATCAATTAAGAACGAAAATGGCTAAGGTACAGACTCACTACCTCCAGCCTCTATACAAACAAATCCAAAAAGAACGGAGAAGAGAGGACATATTCCTTGCGTGGAAAGGAGCGGGAGACCTTGCTATATATATTTCATGAGTTTGATAGAATAACTCCATTGAGAAGCAAAGTCGAGGAAATTATCCTAAAGGAGTTTGGTATTACTCTAACGAAGGCAGACTGGATGTTTGCTAATTCACCTGGAGGTCTCCACTCCTTAAAAGCGGACTCCATTCTCACCAAAGCCACATGATGTACGCAACAAGGTGCAAAGGTCGACCCCTATCATCAAGTATGGTCGATGTAATCAGGAGGGACGTTGACCTTCTTCAGGGGCTGTAGAAGATTGATTTTACATATATGTTTATAACAATAAGCAAAAGTTGTGTGAGCTAAATTTATAGAATTGTTCCGAGGGGAAATAATTTATGATATATAATGTTTCTCTTCATGACTTCTTTTATTATTAGTTTTATTTTACGAAATTTTGTGAACTTATTTTAATTTGTTTTTAAAGTTATTATATAAAAAATAATAATAATAAGGCGAATTGACAATAAAACGGTATCTTTATTAAAATTAAAATTTGAAGTTAAAAAATAATAAGAGTTAAACAGCTCTTTAAAATAATATATTAACTTATCCATTCATAGTACATTCAAGGGAGTAAGTATATTAAGTTATAAGGATGATAAAGCCTGTGGTCCAGATGGAGTCTCAGGTAAAGTATATTCGAATTTTATCGATGAAGTTGTGCAATATCTTGTAAAAAACGGATATTCTATGGAAAAGTTTAGACGACTACCCCAATCATAGATAAAAGGAAGAATTGCATTGATTCCGAAAAAAGTAGATGGGACAAATTATAGCCATTGGTGATCAATTACTGTTCACAATAAACCATATAGGATTCTCTCTAGAGTATTGGCTAAACAGATGCAACCAATTGCGTTCGACTTTATTTCACATAGGCAAATTCTTAGATCTGTAAAGAAGTTTCTGTTTTTTTTAACCTCGTACTTGCCTTGGTATAAAAAGGCACTTCGACGATCTTGGATGGTATTTAATATGTCCTTTCTGGTTTTTATCTTCCCTTGCCTTATGTAAATATATTTATAGTAGAGTTAGAACCCACATGAGCACATAATCAGTGTAGTTTCATTCCTCCAATCTCTCCCGGTCATCCTGGGCGTCAAGACGCAACATTGGCGACGAGGATGGGATCAGGATCACGTGACCTCCTGCTGTGGGATCATCGGCGAAGCTAGCCCCCTTTTCGTCAGCCCATCATCTTAGAAAAGAGCTGTTATCAAGGATGCCCCTCTGCTCCACTTCTTTTCATAACTGAACTCGTTTTAGGTGTTACAAAGAGGTACAGAGGCCTTGGGATTAGCTTTGAGGGATCTCAGCATTTTATTAATTTTGATGTAAATTTAACCGTAGAGACAAATTTTGAGTCTCAGCTAATTACCAGAATAAAAGTCTTACTGAATTATTTTTGGTAGTTTCATGGAAATACATGATTGGCTGTGAATAAAAATATGACCTCTATTTTACTCTTGAAAGCCTGAAGAGGATCTTAAAGTCGGAAGTTGTAAAGTTAGAAGAATGTTGGAAATTTTTGTATAAAATGGAATAGCAGTGGTATTCATGAAGATAACTGGAACAAAATTTGGACCTCCGTCAACAAAAGAATTTCTTTTTGGAAAAGATTCAACATGAAGATAACTGGAACAAAATTTGGACCTCCGTCAACAAAGGAATTTCTTTTTGGAAAAGATTCAACTTTCAAAAAAGAGTGGACTTTTATAACAATTTGGTAATACCTTTAATTTTGTAACAGGATATAGCAAGTCCACAACTAGCTGTAAAGCTATTTTAGAAGAAGAAAAATGGCTTAATGGTTTGTTTTATAAGAATGATATCGAAGCCATGAAAAAACTTAAATCCCATATAGGTAGTGGAGTAGCCCAGCTATCTCGTATTGTTCCGAAAATTAAATTTTTTTGTTGATATCTCAAGAAATCCAGTAGTAGAATGTAGAAGAAGTATAACGAACCGAGAACTGTACATTTGGCTTATGATGGGGACTAATCTGACCACCAAAATTACATCTTTGATTTCTCCAGTTTGGGGCTCAGCTCAGAGAATAATTTGGATGCTCACCCCTGCATTTAGAAATGACTCAACCATTGATATAATTCGGCAAAATATAAAAAAAAGTTCTTTTTAGAAATTTAAAGGACCCCTCAAAATCACACGAGATATTAAAACTGTTCATAATTTAAATTGCTCAGGGATGGTAAAATTAGATTTCCACTTATTAATTCTTCAAAATATTATTTAATGCCATGCCTGTGGTCCCTTAAATTTTGATACAGCTGTGAATGGACTCTGGGAGCTGCATAGTAAGCGTTTGAGCCTCCCTATGGGATGGAAAAGAGAAATAGTGTCTTCTCTCAGGGGAATAAATGATGATAAAAGGTTTACCGTGCAGTTATAAATTTCCACAGATTGTATTAAATATACTAGGCCCTGCAAGAACTGTGGAAAAATATATAATAACACATTTCATGCGTTTGTGGACTGCCCTGCCATCTATATCCTAAAATATTTTGTATCTATAAATCTAAAAGGGCTGACGAATGGGGAAGAAAAATATGTTAAAGGTGTTGTTCTTTTTGGAATTTCAAAGAAGAAGGGTGGAACTTCTGAGGTAACAAGGGCTCTGGACTTTGTGATTCTTAATTGTAAAGTCCTTATTGCCAGCCGACTAACTAACTATCAGCCTGTTTGGGAAAATGAGTTGAGAGATATAATCTTGGAAGCTTCAGCCCGCTATGTCTCCCTCAAAATGAACCTTCCTAAATCAGGATGTGAGTCATGGAATTTTGCAGGAGAAAAAATCCAGTACCTTCCATCTACTTCACGGAATCATAGAAGTATTTTAAGAAGTGTGTTAAGAAATTTTAACAAATGGTTATCATGATTGTAAAATTGCATGATTACTGTTGTTTTTTTAAGATTGATTTTTAGAATATTAGTTGAAATTCTACTTTTACCGCAATTGCTCCGGTTTATTTATATATGTTTGTTTTATACAATATATAAACCAAATAAAGAATGCTGAAAAATCAAAGTTGTAGAATAAAATAAATAAGTGTTATGACGACTAATGTATAGCATGCATGAAGAAGTCTACACAGGTTGGTTATCTCACTTCAACTAACTTTATTATAGTCTTTCTATGAGACATATTATTGGTATAAGCAAGAAGAGCTCTAAGAAGCCCTTCAGTGCTCCTCTAGATTCTACGTCAAGCTAAAATCAACCAATCAATTAGAAACATTAATAAATGAGAACATGCAAATGAAAACATTGATAAATGGGAGCATTCAAATAAAAACGTAAAATGAGAAAATATAAATAAAAGCGTAAAATGAATTTGCTGTTTTTAAAATTAATGATAAACTCCTTGCTGGAGGATCTTAAATAAGTTTTTAAAAGCAGGGAGAATGTTTTGAACACCAAAAGCCGGCTTCTAACTGTCGACCAATACAATGTCACACCGATAACCCAGGTCTATTTTGAAAGTCCTGTCGGATTTAGAAAATAGTTTTAATGAACCAAGGTACGTAGGAGATAAAGCCGGCTTGATCGGCTTATTATCTTACTTCAACTAACTTTATTAGAGTCCTTCTATCAGACATATTAAACATGAAAACATGAAGTAAGTTAGAAGATTACGTTGACTGTAATGTCTAATGATGAAAATCATGTATATTTTGGGTATGTTAAAGAAAGAAGGTTAAAATCAACATGGTAACACTGACAATTTGAATAATTTGGAAAATAACAGCTTAGCTGTGATGACGTCATTATATCAGCTACAATCATCAGTGACAAGGGAAGAGGAGAGTAGAAAATAAGCAAGGCCATTTGCTAGAATTACTCCGATGTCGATTCCCAATTCTATTAGGAGTTTAACAAGGACTTACAATACTATCTCTGCAACAACTCCTCAAAGTTACTATCCGTCTTTTATGAGCATACACGAATGATCAATCAGGTTTTGATTATATTTGAAGGTAGTTGAAAATAATTTCACTACTCAGGAGTTAAATAATAATGACAACAGCTGAGAAATAGAAAATTCTTAACATTATCAATTCCAAAAAAGGTGGCCAGCCAAGAAATGCACACGATTTACATCACTAGTAATATCACTCTAAAATGGTTCCCTGTAAAATGATTGTGGTAAAAAGGTTGCAGACAAAATTGTTGGAGTAATATCTTTGCGTGGTAAAATCGTCGTGTACATCAAGGTTAATAGAAATACAAGGTTATACGATAAGCTTGGATGGCGCATTTGGTCAAATAAATTACTTTTTTGAGATTAAAAGAGGAAACCCTTTTCTTTTTCTTCTTTTTTTAGTAATTATTTATTAATAATTCTTGTTTAACATCTCCCTCTAAAATACAGACTTTAGTTTGCCGTTTACTTTAGTGCAATATTGAATATATAATATATATATATAATTAATTTTATCAGTCGAGTGCCTTAAAAAAGTTGTGTGGCTCACTCCGTGGATATCGTCTTCTTTAATGGAAGGATCGTTGATTGTGTAAATACCCCTTCCCATCAAGATGTATGATAGGGACTTCTGACATCTTGAATCATTGCTTTTATCCTTAAAAATACATAAACTCCTCCAAATCTTCTACCGAATAGTTTTATACCGCTATAATAACTAATAAGTTCCATAAAAAGACAGAATAATCCACTGAAAACCCAAGTGAGGAACAGAAAGAGTTCTCATTGTCCATCCACTTCTCTTTCATTGAAATTTTGAAGTTAACTATACTTTGTCTCTTACTCTAAAAAAAAATATATATATATATAAGAGTCCTTCAGTTTCCTTGATGTATATAACGCAGAAATAGCTTATCTCAATCTCAATTCCATTTATAAGGTGGATTTTGTAATGTATAATCTACATGGAAAACTATATAACCTGAACACCTGATTTCTTTATTACTTGTGTGCCTTTTTTTGCATTGGAAAACTAGTGGAAGATAATTCTTGACTCTTAAGGATAATGTGCCTCTCTTTTTTCGATCGTTTTGTCTGCATTGCCAATGTATATTCTATTCTGCTAATAAGTATATTTATTTCTTTATAAGAATGTCTCATTTCATTGGAAATCTATAATGTCACTAATAATTTGTTGAATCAATATTATTTATTTAATATTAATAACTTCTATATCGTATCTTTTGTCCTTTTAAACTTATTTGATTATCTGCTTATGACTTCTATTAAAAGTTATAAATAATATAATTGTTGTTTTAGTTGTATTTAAAAATAAATTTATCCATACTTATTTAACTTACAATTATAAACCTAGGTTATAATACTTTAATAAATTATCTTAATAATGTTCACTATTTCAATGTAACAATAATGACGTCATACTTTGTATTAAATAATAATCATAATTAATATTTCTATACAATACCGTTCTTCGGACAAATTCAAATAAACTAAATAATAATCATATTTGAAATATTGAAATTCCCTACTCATCGTGAATGGATCTCTTCAATGTTGCAATCTTTTAATCTCCTTCGCAAGGAAGGAGTCGAATCTGCTCTCTTGAGATGGATGATCCAGTATCTTTCTTCGATTTTCTCTATCTAGCTTTGGTCCTATCTCTTGGAGAACATATGTGAAGAGTTTCCGTATTTTCTCTCATCAAAACTACAAGCCCTGATTTTCGTAGTTGTAAGTTAAGTTGTATCTGGATTTAGGAACAACGAAGAACAACTGCCTGAATGTTCTCAATGGGGGCTTAGCTTCAAATATTATTGTACAAGGTGTTTGTCTAACATCCGCTTCGGGTAAACACTTGGGTATGTTTGGTGGGTTCGAACATGTAGAAGTAGAATTAATTTAAGATAATTATAAGTCTTTTTTGTGTATTTGAAGTATGATAGTTTGAAGACGGAGTTCATTTCTGTTAAGAATTAGTACATTTATTTTTGGGTAAAAATGCCTTATTATATGTTGCATATATATAATCTACATTTGTTTCTAATAATTTGTTGAATCCATTAGTAATATTTACTTCTATGTGGTATCATTTGTAATTATTAATTTGTTTCATTTTCTGTATATAACTTCTATTAAAATTTCTAAATAATATTTTTTTGTAATTGTTGCTCGTTATTGCAGTTGTATAATAATTTAATTTATCAATTTTTCTAGTAATCTACTGCTAGAACCTAAGTTTTAGCTATTAGTTTTTGATTACTCATTCTATAACATATCATATTAGCGACTTTAATGGAAAAAATTTAAGGGCAATTCTATACAAATGCCAACCTCAGCATGAAAAAATAAATTTGCCATATTAATAACAAAACCTACTTAAAATGGTCAAGGTCTATATTTTTGAATTACAAGATACATCTGATCACAATATTCATGCAAATACATATTTTTTCTCACTATAATGATGAGACGCAATACTGTAAACATTTATTTTTCAGTGAAGAAAATTGTATTACTTTCTAAATGACCAGTATGGCAAGAAAAGAAAAAAATCCTACCGGTGTCTTCTAACCTTACTTTTCATCAAGTAGGGCTGTTGTGTAAATATGTAAATCAGTTATGTACTTTGCGTCTTTCTATTGATTATTTCTTCTTCTTTTTGAGGGAGAGGGGGTGGGAATATATCACTAAAAAAAAACAACAACACGTATCCAACATAAACTAAGTCGAAGTTGTGTCATGGGAACGGATCAAACACAGGATGTACTCTACTGCTCAGACTTCATACCTACACACTTGTCTCTCTTCAGCCACCACAACCACAAAAAGATGACACAGGAACCGAAATTCAGTTCCTACAAAAAAATCGAGGTGTTGTTGGTTCCATTCATTTTGATTGTCACATTTAAAATATGATTTTATTATTTTTTTCAATATGAATTTAATATGCTTTAAGGCCTAGCTTTTCAGCTTGTAAAAAAAAAAAAAAAATATCAACAAATAACACCAAATAATATATCCCTTAGTGAGAGTGTCAATATATGTATTGGGCTAAACGTTGTATCTGTGATAGAAATATATCATTCTGTAGTAAAGAATAAAAAGATAGGCATACATTAGATACGTGCACAGTAACTTACTAGTAGCTCTCTCCATAACTTTCTTCACCAACTGAACAGTCCATTTTAGCAGTTTCCAGCAGAGGTCTGTGTTCTCTCTGTTAGGCTGACAAGCAATATTCCTAAACTAAGCAATATATCTAAACAAGAGAATCGGCCCTCTAGACTAGTTTGACCCTTTCAATGGGTCACTGAAGTCTAACAAATGAGGGTAAAGCCCTATTTACGATAGTGTTTTATGTCAGTACCAGACGTGTAACATCCATAACGAAAAAATATTACATCTGTAACGGCAATGTTTTGTGATTCTTTCTTTAACATAATTTTTTTTTTTCTTAATATGATTTTTGGGTACCTCAAACCCTTCCCTACAAAATGACATTTAACATTGTTAATCTTTGAAAAATAAATTCACAGAGTTTTCATCATGTGTTGAGTAAGTCCAAAAAGCTTGTCCATTGCCGTAACATCCGAAAAGCTGGATGTTTTGTCACTTCTCTCAAAATCCAAAAGTCTGCAATATTTCATATTGCAGACTCTTTTAAACTACTGATTGATATAAAATCTTTTACTGCATCCTTTTCCTTGATCATATAGACCCTTTTAATATCCCAAAATACACCCCGGCCCTCAAGTTATGCAGGTGAAATGATAAGCCACAAGGAAAATCCTTCAAAAACGATATAATACACTCCGGCCCACGGCTTTGCAGGTGAACTGCTGGGCACCAAGGCAAGTTAAATATCCCCTCCGTCGCTTCTCTGAGCATCAAGAACCCCTTCTAATATCCCAAAAATCATTTTAGTGGACAGTCCCAAAATATCAAACTCTTTTTTTACGTCCCCTCCTCGTATGTATTGAATTCTGAACTTGGGGTATCTGCAAGAGTAAAGGATTTTCTCAATTAGGATGATAATAATACCTTTTATTTTGAAGGAATTCCGAGAATTGGGACAGGTTCCTATAAGCTCGTCAACTCCTGTTACCTTGGCTTTCGATCAAGCTTTCCTTTATCTTAAAACTGCAGAGTTTTATTTTTGATTCATGATTGTATATTGAATATGTTTGCTTTTATTCAATATTCTTTTCTCCTCAACGGTTTTTGTGTGGGAGTACTTAATAAGAATCATAAAATGATTATTTTTGGATTTAATTTCTCTTTTATTATTACGTCATCTAGAAAAGAAAGCTTAGAAAATTTAAGCTTATGTTAAAG
Organism: Lepeophtheirus salmonis; assembly: GCF_016086655.4. Lineage (NCBI taxonomy): Eukaryota > Metazoa > Arthropoda > Copepoda > Siphonostomatoida > Caligidae > Lepeophtheirus > Lepeophtheirus salmonis. Next base: position 17,968,030 of record NC_052132.2, read on the forward strand.
TGTCTAATTGAAAGGCTATTTGATATGAAGAAGTCCTCTTTAAAAAAAATAAGTAACTGAAGAAAAATAAGCATGAAAGAATGGAAAACCGTTATTTTTCTTTAAGGAGAGGGGGGCTACCCCCATGGATTCTTGGAATGGGAGAATTTGGATTATTTATGTAATGATTGGAAAAAAAAATAGGACTGTCTTTTGAAAAAATATAAACTTTTATTTATTGAATAACACGCAGTAGTACCCAGAGTTATTAGACGTCGACTAACAGACTAACTTTGAATTAATAATGTAGAAGATATCCCATCAGGAAATCATCATTGTTACTCTTTTGTATTCATAAGCACAGTCACACGTAACTACTCTTTACGTATATCGATTCATATGACTTGTTCTGTCCTCAAGACTGAAAGAGTACTTATAAATGTTTGAGAAAAAAAATTAAATGGAATGAGTACATTAGTCTTTAGAAAGCTCACTACTGACAACAAACAGAATTCATTTTAACATTCTAATGTACATATTTATTTATAATCTATGCGCATGAAATATGATTGACATAAGAAACAATACCAAAAACAAACAATGCCCTTGTTATTTTGTACATGTACACTAAACCGGTTTGGTTTTCAACTTTTTTTCGAATTTCGATTACAAAAGTTTTCATATGGTATGAAAATCACTAATGCCGAATTGCATTGACCCACGTGGTCATCTTTTACCCTATATAAAATATAACAAAAGTTTTTTTCTAAAATTGTCCTATGCAACAAAAGAACAGAAAAAAGTTAGGAAAATTTGCCGATATGCGTATAATGCGCATCCTTCTTTTTTACATTTTCAGAAAGGAAGGATCCATTTTGTTATGTTATTCGTACTATTTGAAAAATAGATTAGCTTAAAAAAAAAACTTTATTAATATTTGTTATAGGTTAAAACAATTTCTATGATAAGTAATAAATGAAAAATAATGATTAATGCAGTATTTTATTCCTTATTGACGAAGTTAAGAAATTTTTGTCATAGTTCAAAATTTGAACGGGATGTGCTACCTAAAGATGACATCGTAGGGAAATTAAATTTTGCATAGATTATTTTCTAACCATATGACAACTTTTCCGCACTATTTGTAATCGAAATTAAGAGAAAGTCGTAAATTAAACCAGTCTAATGTGCATCCCTGCAACATTGATTAAAACTCCTACATTATTATTTCTAATATCAAAATGTTTATATGATCATACATATAAATCCGGTGTGTTTTTTAGCTGGCCCGTTAATTTGAAATTGGTAGTATAAAGAACAAATTTTATTCTCCTTAACAGTTGTCATTCTTTTTTAAATCCTGAGTAGTGAACATCCTTTCCTACATAGATTCAATCATATTCAAAACCTGATTTAACGTTCCTGTGTGCTCGTAAAAGACGGAGCGTATCCCTGAGGATTTGTTGCAGACTTATAATTGTAAGTCCTTGTTGGATTTAGAGTAGAATTAGGGATTAAAATTGGAGTAATTTTAGTTAATGTTCTATTTTATATTCTTTTTTCCTTCCTCTCTTGTAACAGCTGATTGTAGCTGATCTAATGAAACGCCATGAGCATTATTCTGTCTCTCCTCCAAACATTCTTCAAATTGTTAGGGTTACTACGTTGATTTTCCGTTTCTTTTCTTATAACATGCCCATTCCAACCCGGATTAACACCTTTGCATATGATTTATATCAGGAGTACCATGAACAGCCGTACAATATAATGTCGAATATAGTAGTTTAACCCTCGGAGGGAGAGTATTTTTGTAATAATATAGTCATTTTTACTGTTGTGGGCGTAATTTGAATGTGGTAGTACTCGGAATTTCCAGGAGTCCTTAAGCTTCGTCCAAAAGACAAATTTTGCTATAGTAGTAAAAGCGATAACTCCCCAAGAAATCCTCAGTGTTACTCTCTGTTTTTCATAAACACACTCATAACTAACTAGTACTCAATTCAATAAAAATTATAATCAATTTTATTTATGAATGATACGCATAAGAGACAAATAACAAGAAAAAACGGAAAGAGTGCTTTTGCTAAACATTGTAGACATCTCCAATATTTCATTAATACTACTACATATTGTTATTTCTTATATCAAAAATATTTATACGATATATAGGAGGGAGCACTATAGGGTTCAGAAGCAAAACGTGGACTGAATGACTGATTTGAGAAAAATGTCAATAATTTTATTTTTTCATAAATAGTTTTGAATTTTTTTTAAACAAAACTTTGAGATACGACCTTTGTGAACAATATGGCCGCCCTCAGCAGCAATCACAGCCTCCACACGGCGGCGGAAATCCTTGCAGGAGTTTGATGATGAACTTCTCGGACAAGTTGTTCCACTCCTTCACAATGGCGGCCTTCAGGGAGTCCACGTTCGTGTGAGATGTCCAGTTAGTCTCCCTCTCCAAAATGCCACACACAGCAAAGTTCAACGCGTTCAACTCCGGCGAAGATGATGGCCACATGTCCTTGGCCCAAAAATCAGCCATGTTGTCGGCACAGAACTACTGGTATAGGATCGAAGTCCACGTCAAACTTGTTAGAGAGGCGATTCATGGATTTTGTGAGGTCTTCCTTGATCTTCTTCTTCAGGTACCCCAAAAACTCAGAATTCCTTTTCAAATTGTGTCCCCCACTTCCTTCTTTCCTTGACAGGTCTTTTCCATCTTTTTCATCTTGGCCACCTTGAAAATGAGGCTCCTGGAGCATTTAACAATGTTCATAATCTCTGCCCCCTCAATTTTGGCATCCCGAAGGTCTTAGATCCTCTGCCTTTTTTCTTGTTGCTCACTCATCATGAGTCAAACGTATTTTTTTGAACTCAAAGTGCCAAGATTCTCGCTCTGGTCGTTCCTAGAGAAGGAAATATACTTTACGTATATGGACTTCCAAGAAGATTTGTTAGCCAGATGGAGTAAATGTAATACTATAAAGTTTACTTACATATACTTAATTACTGCAACTACGTCCGACCAATTAAAGGAACATTAACAAAAAACCAAAAAATCAAAACAAATCCTTTTTTAAATTTTTGGAAAAATTTCAGAAATTAAATTTTTTCCTCTGCTGCTAATATGCCCTAGTGATCTTTTAGTCTACATACAATTTCAATATTACTTACTTTTCTCATGAAAAATTCTAATATGTTTTAAACATAAAATATTATGTTTCTAACATGAAAAAATAAATATCACAATTATATTTTATTTTTTAACATTAAATATAATTCAATTTCACTATATAATTGTTATACAATAAATATTAATTTTAATTCCTTTTTCGACGATAAATAAGGAGAACGAATCTAGATTTATGGCAAGGGTTACGGATTTTTGTCATGAGCCTTTGTGGTTTTGGGATCCAAGCCTCAATAAAATCGAATTTCAGCAGATTAAGAAAATTTTTATATGAAGTTTTATTTAAATAATATAATTAAATAAAAACCTAATGCTTCTAATTTTATGTCAGATATGAACAAGATACATGTCTCCTGCAATGTCCCACCCATTATTGATAGTCATACAAATCTTGCAAAATTCATGACCTTTATACTGACAGAGTCAATTTTTCTTGCTATACTATTATAAAGTTAATTGAGTCCAAAATTATTGCTGTCAAAAATTAAGAAATAACCTTTAGGAAAGGATGATTTTCTTGTCTAAGACAAAACTATGATGATTGATTGCAGTGTATATTGGTCCTCTATATGATTATTGTTAGGTTGTCCATATTTAATCAACTTGAAAGAGGTTAAGAAGGCGGATTTACCTCCAAAAGGAGGTAAATTTGAGTTGCTTAATTTCCAATCACGCTTCATAGTAGTGATTTCCAAATATATGTATAAATTTCTCTTCTGTTATATATGTGCCATGATTAAACAATGTAAATTTTAAATTATCAGGATTGATAAATTTGGGAAATGTTCCATTAATATATCGAAAAGGAAGACTATCTCCTTTAATTATAAGATGAGTATCAGACGAGAAAACAACTAAAATCTATTTTGTTGTTTATATATAATAAAGATGCTTATTTCTTTCAAAATAAGTTACATATGCTTCATTTTGGAATTAGTAAGAATTATAGACAAAATATTAGTACCCCAAAAAGACTTATGAACGTTTGCCTTAGCTTCAAATTACTTTTTTTTTTTTACGTAGTAGCCAAAATTGAAGCACTAGTTCTCAGAGCTGTACTGGTTTTGAGTAATATGGCTTGAACACCCTCAATATAGAATGAATTGCATCTTTCTTTAAGATGCAGCGAGAGAGAATGACTGGTATGCCTCATTGGATGTTTGAATCCGTTCGTTGAGATATTATTCTTGTATAAAATATTTGCTGGACAATCTTAAATATTTAATCGCTTCCTAATCTTTCCTGTAAGTATATCAATAGAAATTTTTAGTATTGATACATTTGTTCAAAGCTTAATATAAGTGAATGAGAAATATGAATGTAGTAATTGCTAAGAAATCTTTTAATTAAATGATACCTTGATAAAGCCCTTATCCAAATATGAAAAAGAGTTTCATGTTTCATATCTAGCCTATGAATTCTTTTTTGTCCTCTTTTGGATTGCCAGAGTCTGCACTTTGGCGCACAACAAGTTACAGGCACTGTTGTCAATTAATTATGAATACTTTTACTTAATTCCAAGACTTAAATACACAATTTTAATTCCATTCAGAGCCAATTCTACTTTTCTACCATTAGCTAGGTGAAGTAATATTTTCCACTCTTAACGGTAGCTAGCAAATATTGGTAATAAGTTCCAAGCTCAATTGTCAAGTTATGGTAAAAAAAATCCAAAGAATCATACTAACATGAAGCAATAATTATTCTTAAAATTTTACGGTATATATTTTGTGTTCATATGAATCAGAAGAGTTCAAAATTAGTTTTAATTTCTTAATGTCCCGGGCAACGCGGGGTAAACCTACTAATACTAATAATTAAAAGGAGGAATATAATTGTCAAAAAATTGCAACAAGGTATGTGTCCACCATCATTACTCATCTTTTTCTTTCAAAATGAGACATATTAGGGACTTCAATTATCAAATACTTCTATCTCATTTTAATTCAATTATGGAGAATAAACTGTCATTTCAGTATATACACATTTGTAATTCCTTTTAATCTCGTCTTTTGTACATTACGTATACTAGTCCATTAGAAATAAAGTTCTTTAAGCCATTTTTAAGCAAATCAAATCAAAACATTTCATGATGCATCCTTTGTTCAAGGTCCAGCTTTGCTCCATATACATTTCTTATGAACTATTAGAGTTGATAAACTTTTTCACGGAGAGTATGTTACATATGGGCTTAAAAGTACCGTCCTTCAAACATAGATGGCGCTATTTCTTTTAATTCACCCCATTTTCAGTTAGTATCAACCTTCAAAATAATGCTCTCAAATTTAAATATCATGACAATCTATTCTTTTTTTGTGATTTATTGTTTTAAATGACACGCTACTTTGTAATTTCAAAAACAATGAATCAAAAACAATTTTGCGTTTTAATTTTAACATGCTTCTTGAACGGAAAAAATACTGCTTCATAAAGCGAATAATAAAAATTTAAAAAAGCCAATTTTGAACGAAAAAAAAAAGTGCTCTCTTTGTTTAGCCTGGGGATTTTTCAGTCCTTGTGTTAAATCCTAAGAATAGGGAGGGGTGTTAATTTATAAAAATGAGCAAATGAAATTTTAGTCAAACTTTTCTAATGACTACATATTTAACTGAAAAAAAAAATGGCTGCCAAACTCCCGAATTTTGTAATTTCTTTTATACTGGAAGCAATAGCTTTATACTATTTTAAACTAATGAAATAATGCTTAAGGTAACTTTGAAGGCCAGTGGTAACAAAAAAAAAGGTAAATTTCTACAATTTTTATTTTAAGGCGTGTACTAGGGTGTCCAATTTCTAGGGCGATTCATTAATTCATATAAGAAGACGTTGTTTTTGTAACTTCCATAGAAATTTAAAATGTCTGTTTTGTACACTATTATCTATTTGTTAAGGGATTCAGAGGTTTGGCGGGAAATTCAAAATTATTTTTATAGAGTGTTTAAAATATATTCTGCGTCCGAAAATTAGGGGTAAAATTGAATTTGATTTTAACAGCCTCTCTAATAAGAAAAAGATTATATATAATATGGCTATATATATGGCATTTGTACCCTTATTGTGCCTCGCAATCCTTCAGTCAAAATGAAAAAAAAAAAAAAATTAGGGCCAAATGTAGTTAATTATTAGTCAATGCTTTCCCACTATGGAACTTTTATTAAATATTTTTTAATTATGGCTTATAGCTTAATAATAGTACAATCAAATTCAATCCATCAACGTTCAGAACACTAAAAAGAGGGAAATTAAAAAAAATGTTTATGTAAGTCAAGAAGTGCCGTGACAGTTTTTATTTTGTAAGAAATGTAATATCAATTTCGGAATGAAATATATTTTCTTTCATTTAAAAAACTTGTAGTTGGATAGAGTGGGCATGAAAAATAGATGTATTGAATAGGTATCTTGTTATAAATAACTTCTTCAATAAATAATATATAACTTTCCTCCATATCTTCAACCTTCATACTCCAAAGTTTCTTCCCAGCATAAGCAAACTAAAAAATATATGTATAAAACGTATGTAGTTTGGGGGTAGGAGGAAAAATATTTAAGGGAGGAGTGCCTTGCAGGAGTTGATGACAAACTCCTCAGACAAGTTGTACCATTCAGCCACTATAGCAGCCTTCAGTGAGTTCACATTTAGGTATGGATTTTTGTTCCTTTCCCTCTACAAAGTGCCCCACACAACTAAGTCCAGCGGCTTCAAATCTGACGAAGAAAGGGGCCACATTTCTTTGCCTCTCAAGCTTCCTAGCCTTTTGTGTATAAGAGCAATCCCAAGTTGCCCTTCAAAGCCCTCCTGGTGGTCATAGCAGCCATGCATAAGTCGTTGGCAAGGCGACTCATTGATTGGTTAGGGTCTTCCTTGTTCTTCTTCTCCTAGCCAGACAAGAACTCCGAATCCCTCTTTAAATTGTGCCTCCATTTCTTGCTTTTATGGAGAGGTTTTCTCTTGGCCACTTTGGAAACCAGGGATCTGCAGTAGTTTATAATATCCATAAGCCTCACCAACTCAATTTAAGCATCTAGGAGATCTGAGATGCACTACCTTTTGGCGTTTTGCTCACTCATGATGAAGAAATGACATAATGTTTAGATTAGTTTGTTTATGCAAAAAAGATAGCGGAACCAGAATGTCCAAAAATAATCACCAAACCTTCCAATGTTAACTTGAAAATTAACATTATTTAACAGTTCATGTTTTGCTGCCCCACCTTGTATGTCGGAACAATCTGGAAATTTCATTGTTACTCTCTTTATACATAATATGTATGTGAAATTTCACATCTAAGATATCATTAAGCAGCAAGTAGGCGTTTCGTGTAGGTGCAATCAATAAAATTTAACTGATACAATGACCATTACTATTATTATAGATTATCATTTATGAAAAAAAGAAAATATATATATAGACAAAAAATGTAAAATGATATAAATTGATTATAAAATCTTAGAGTGATGAAGGTATTAGCCCACAGTGTAATTGAGAAGATCCATTAATCTTAAGATCCACTTTTGTAATTGCAACAAAGCGTTTTTATTGAGGTCACAGATGGGGAAGAAACAAAAAAAAAACAAAAAAAACCCACAGACAGTTCATATTTTCATACAATAAAATGAACAAATTTGATGTATTTTTTTTTACCACTGTCATTCAATTCAGAATTTCAATAATGCGATTTTTCATAGATTAACCCTTTAAAAAAAATGATATTTTGTCTACTCTAATATACGTTTTTTTAAAGGGTGATCTAATAGTTTGGGCAAAAAGTCATTTTCGTATTATTCGCTTTATTTAAATGCTTTATAAGAAATATTATGATCATGCAATTTAAGACAAATTCAGTTCCATAAATTGTTGCCAACGAGAATCCAAATTCATTTACGTAGAAGCCTTTATCCATATTGGCAAAAAAGTCGGCCAAACAATTTTCATAGGCCTCTATTGAGGACAAATTTGTACACCCAAGCGTGTTGGTCATAGACAAGACCAGGGGGTAGTCACTTGGAGTCAGGTCTGGACTGCAGTGTTGATGCATGAGAGCTTACTATCTGAGCTCCCAGAGCTTCTAGCGCGTTATCAAAGACGTGTTTGGGATGGTGCTGTTTTGATAAAACACGATTCCTCCCATATTCACCAATGTTAGTCGCTTTTGTTCTCTTGTAGAGGGCAGAATTGAGTGTTTGGCCATAGGGGAACAGGTCATAGTAAACTATTCCCTGTCAAACCCACCAAACACACATCAACACCTTCATGGCAGTCAATTCTGGTTTAACCCTGGGCTGGGCTGTTTTGTTGGCTTTTGACCACAATCTCTGTGGCTTGATATTGACATAAGTGATCTATTTCTTATCGCCAGTCCAAATCTGATTCAGAAATGATGCGTTTCCCCCTTCAGCTAGTAAAAATGTAAAATATTGCGAATTTCTTCCTTTGAGACCTCCATACTAGATGGAAAATAATTCATAACTGAACTAACCAAGCACAATACTGTCCAAAAAGCATTTGTAATATACAGCTACAACATTGTATTGTATTATCTGATATGACCAATAATGAACAAGATATACATTGTTTAAAAAAAAGGTGGTTAATAAGAAATGACGTTTTTTCCAAGCTTTATACGATAACCTCAATACCCCCCTCCCCTCCCCAAGTGACCATACCAAATTCCTTCTGGTTAAGAATCACGGATCTAATTGTTTCAAAAATGAAAAAAATACAAAAAAACAAACAAAAAAAAACCACGCAACTAATACAACTTGATGCCAATGGAAAACATTTGAATAAAAGTTCTATTGTTAATTGATAGAGTTGACGTGCTAGTAATGAAAAAATTTCATTTAGAAAAGGAAAAACAGTTGTTGCGTGTGCTCTGTTTTTTTCTCCCATTATTTAATAGGTCTTCCATATTCCAACTTCTCCCTCTGACGTAAGCATTCTCCCCCCATCTTTGATGTAAACTGTTTTAAAAATCCATAATAATATAAATATAAATGTATTCGAATATAATTACTTTATCTTAATAAAGTCTTTCTATTTTTAATGTTGAAGGTTCTCAATATTTAATAACTTTTAAATGCTATTTAGTATTTTATTTGTATTAGGATATTTTATTACTAGCGTAGCTATACATTTTTATTTGTCTATGGTAGATGAAGTTTCCTAATATATATAAAAAATTGTCAAATATACTTCCATATATTCGACGAGAGATATATAATATTTGTATTCCTGTCAGTTTGGAAATGGAGTATAAGAAAGGTTTAGTTCTTAAGGTAAATAAATAAACTTAGATCGACTTTTTATTCCAATTATGGAATTAATGAATTATTTATTGATACAAAAAGCATCTTTTTTATGTCAAAATACATTGGAAGTGCCATCAAATCTATCACACAACAATTAAGGCTCACACATTTAATTCTACTCTTATAATATAATTTCACCAATAATATTAACTCAAAAAAGGTTCTGAAATTTGTTAAAGGTTCTTTCTTTACACATATCCCTTCTTTAATTACAGAATAACTTATTACTTAGTCTATTTATCAAAAAGAAACTACCATGAAATAGAATCAAGTGAGATTAGGAAATCGACAGCTCACCACAAAGACGACATTTTTGTGTTACCAGCTAGCGCCGTGTCTCCTTTTTTTTCGATACCATAATATATATATTTTTTTCATAGATTTGTATTAAAGCATAAAATTAACTCCAAGATAATATAACTTTCCATATGCACTTTTTCTCTGATGATCCCCCAATCATTGTAATTATAATATTTGTTTTCTTGATTTTCTAATTATATTTAGTTTTGTACTAACTTCTTTGCATAAAAGTTTATCTATTTTAATTCTTTCAGCGTTTTGATTATGTTCACAACTCTCATGGGAGCTTATCATATGATCACTAGCAAGTCTTTCATTCTCATGATGGAAAATATTTAAGTCGATGAGATCATCATGAGTAAAAGTATCCGATTCATTTTTTTTGTACTCCTTGTATAATGCCTAGATTAAGTGTACAAACAGAGCAATTGTAAGACAAAGAATTATTTTCAGGTCTTTTCTTTTCAATGAGCGATATTGCTTCAGAGGAAAAGGCCGGACTATTACAATTTAAGAGAGGAGTTGGAGGAGGTGTCTCAAGGAAACAATGATTGAGTTCAGAGCAGGATGTGGCGTCTTCATTAAGAATTGTATAAGTGGAAACCTCTAGGGAAGACTTCCACTGTTGTGTCAGAGGATAAAACGTTAGAGAACGTTTCAAATCCTCCTTGCACAAAAAAAGTTCAGGATAAACACTTCCTTTCCAATCCCACTTAGAGAGTAGCTGTCTAAAACTTATTAAACCTATATTTTTCTCAAAATTCTTGCTATTTTTGTTCATTATAAATAAATATTCTAGATATTCAGGCTGATAACAAAATGGATCTATTAGCTGCATACTGGAAGTTATATGATTAGGATAAATATTTAGACTCACCTTCCAGTTAACATGACTTTTCAAGTATTCCTTTGAATTTTGAATTGTAGAAAAACGTTTATTACCGATAATTTTTAATTTTCTCAGTTCATCTACGGGTATGTTGTTACATGAGCTCGGCTCTTCTGCTGTGGATTCTTTCTGAATAGGATTTTTATTGTGACTACACTCCTCCTGCAAAAACTCGTCAATATTTTATGTTTGATAGTGTCATCCTTGGGTGTAATTTTTCCGCCAATTATTCCGTAGTAGAAATGCGTTTTTTTAATAAATGTTTTAATCTTTTTGAGTCGTTTGAACAATTCCATGGATCTGTAGAAGTTTATTATGCCTCTTCTTTGCGATTCTCCTTCATGGATTCGAGTCCCTCATTCATCCATTTCTTGATTTTGCGACACAAGCCTTTCGGATTTTCCTGTAACCCTGTTAGACAGGAAGAAGCTTCCTCATTAATCTCTTTAATGGAGTTATATTTAAAAGCAACATTGCATTCTCCAAAATACACTCAATCTCCACTCATTTGGGACTGCTATAACCTGTCGATGACTATGAAACTTTTTTCAAAAAAAAAAAAAAAAAAAAAAAAAAAAATTGTCTCCTATTTATAGCAGTAATTAATGTTCTCTTCCATAAATCATATAACATATAACAGGCATCTGATATTAATTAATTTATTAATTCAGTTGTACCATAAGTCTCGATCCCGCCTTCTCCACACGCTCTGTATTTCATTATAATTAAATTTTGTTCCAGATGAATCAAAGACCAGAAAAGTAGAATATCTAATCCTTGTAAAAATAATAACTACATTATTGGCTGTACAATATAAATATGAATTTATATAAGGCTCTGAGTTATAATAGAAATAGATTCATTTTTGGCATAAGGTAAAAGTCTTTATGTTTGTCAATCTTTAAACTCTCTGCTACTTCAATTCCGATGGAAGTCATGAGTACTTCCCTGGGATGTTTAGATACGCCAACATTCAAATGGATATTTTAGCTGTATACAGCTTTATTTGGCCATATGAAATGATTACATATAAATGATACTTTTAGCAATAGTGAACAAGTTGAGCATATTTTTACCAAGATATAAATATCCTGTGAGCTCATAATTTAAAATAGTAGTTATATAAGTTTTTTTAAAAATTTTTGTAGAGTAGATTAAGGAGTACTAGAGAAAAGGTACAAACATTTTCATAATCATGAAGTATAATATAAAGGAGGAAGAAGAATGTAATACACAAATGATATTAAAATGATATTTTAGTCTTTGGGGTGGATAAACACCCCAAGAAAGTAAGAAAGGGTCAATTTTATCCCATTAAAATATTAATTATTAAAAACTGAACAAAGTTTTTATTATTGGTTGTTTATGTTTTCCAATATGGTAGACTATTAGAACAGAGGGAAATAGGTAAATATTTGGACATTCCTAGTTTTCCCCTTTTCTGAAAACAATTAAAAATGTTTTTAAAATTCTGGACCGCATCGATGAGAAGATAAAATCATTTTGAATTATTTTGAGAGTGAGGAATTAATGTCTGAAGATGCCTTCCACACATATTACGGATGTATAATTTTCTGTTTATAGTGTGATTGTCAAGAGTGAAACCTATTTCCCAATGAGTCCTCAAGATCGGAGTGTTCTGATTATACAGGAACTTTACTGCTAATTTTACCACTGGGATGAGTGAACCAACGTCCATGGATTTCCCTGAGGTTGATTTGATCGTAAGGTTGAGGACAGTTTTAGAAGTTTGATAATTTGTGTACCCACAAAATTTTCTTCTAACAAACTCTACTCTTTCGGCCGAATAAATATCGTCGATCATTAGTGTAACATTCTCTACTCTTCAAGCCTCTGATTCGTGCTTTTAAGTAACTTATCGGTGATGAGGGCAATCCTGTTTCTACCGTTATCAAAATTGATACATGTCCTAAGATATCTGAGAGATGGAAGTGACTGTATATATTTGCTCGTATAGGCCTGAATTGACATTGTGCCATATCAAAACAACGTGGAAGGAGCACAAAATAATATATTTTACTTTTAGACATTTGTCCATTATGAGTGAGAACTTGGAAGATTGAACCTGATCCATTACTGCCGAGTAAAATAAATGAAGAAGCTATTCACAAATGTCAAGTGTTTCTTTTTCTATCCGTGGTTCCCAGAAAAGCTGCAATATTGATAGTTTCAGTGACATGATTTAATTTTAGTATCTGAATTTATGCAGTGTGATACTATCGCTTATTTAGTTCGATGGTGTTACAGAAAAATCTGAAGGAAAGGTCTTCTTCCACCTCCATGCAAGCTGCAATGTCTAGCTCTTTCGTATCTGAATGTCTGATTTTGAAAAGTACAACTTTTTGGAGTTCTAAGCAACAAGAACTCTGAGGGCAATGATTCTGAAGAGAGTTTGTCATAGAGACCTTATATTGACAGAATAGTCCCTTCCATAAACATTGCATACTCCAAAGCATCTTGTCTTTCATTCTCCAAATGCATTTTTTCGGTGCTACTTGATGCCTTTGTTGGTTTTGGAGGTGGTGATGTTGATGAGAGGATAAATTACTAAAATTACTGGGAAAGAGATTGCAATATTAAAGCCCATAATTTATAATTTGATCCGAATGGTTCTGAACTATGTTATTATTTCGTTTTCTAGACATTTGACAATCATTAAACAGTACTTCTAAAAATATTTGAAAGGAAATTAAGCAAAAACGAGCATTCTCAGACATTTACAAGCAATATTTATAGTATTGGAGAGCATTGTGTACCTTCGTAGGAGTAATTTTCCTTTATTACGGGATTGATGTACAGATTCAGTGATAAAATCAGTCGCTTTAAAATGCAGACTTCATAGTTTTGAACTCGCCGTTGGTGTCTAGTCAATCGTATCTCTTGGCATGGCCCTAAGCCATTTGGTTAGATTTTTGGAGTCCTTCATTGGAAAATTCTGAAAGTTCAAACCAGGATCCTTAGTAATGCCGTGATAGCCCTACTTGCAGCCACGAGCAGAACACTTGTTCACCATTATTAATTAAGTAATAACAAAATGAATAAATTAGATTTTGTGAACCACTTTTTCCTTCGTTATAATTTATAAAACAAAGGAAGAATTTTTCGGCCTCCTCGTGTGAAAAAAGTGAGCGCGATTTTAAGATACACTTCTTCCAGTTGTTTCAGTATTGATTGGATAGACTCAGGCAAAAACAAAACAAAAATCCTATCGTTTTTTCAGTTCTTCATCATAACCTGAGGCAATATACAAAATATGCTGTACATTTCATATGGAGTGGGTTGATTGGAGTCTTAAATCCATCTTTAATTGATTCATCCTCAAATAATTAATTGCTTATTTGTTTAAGAAAATTGGAAAAAGTGTTCATTTATAATTCCTCATTAGTAAAGCTATATACTCGTTAAGATATTGAATATAGGTTGGCGTAAATTAATATTAAACATTTCAGTTGGCAACCTATTGTTTATTCTAGATAATTTATTTTCTGTTTTCTTTTTTGTTATTTGCTGTTCCTGCCATATCATTGCTTAGTTTTTTATCACCTCATACCATAGAGATGAAATATATTGAATTATAATACTAAGGAATAAGAAGATAAATTCTGAGACGTTGCAACAGTAGACGAGAAAAAAAAAAGTGGTTAATGTCATTGTTATTAGAAAAAGGGAATGGGTGTGCAAGCACAATATATTTATAAATTATACCTCTCTCTCTCTTTATTTCTGTTGACGTCATTGGGACGAATTTTAGTTATTGATACTACATAAATTTAAAAGTTTAAAATTTAAATAAATGATATAATTATCAGGCAATGGGTTACTTTATATTTTTTAAGTCATATTTTACTAAACATAATGCCAAAAGTAAGTTTGTAAATTTTATAAATTATCAAACACAAAGGATCAAAATGATGAACACAAATTCTGGCTTCATTAGTAGTCGTCACATTTTTTTTTTTTCGTTAAAGTATTATTCTATTTTGCATTTTATATATTAAAAGTTGTGTTTTTTTTTGTTAATATTCCATAGAATATATATATATATATAAATTAATAAGTTGTCAATTATTCATTTGAATTTATCTCTCATTTTGTCTCAATCAGTTAGAGCTTTATGATTCTCCTCTATAATTGATGCAGCCTTTTCATTCGAAGATAAAGCCAGTTTCTCCATTCCAATCCATATCCCTGAAGCTTCTAGAATCTCAGATTGCCTGACTGGTACACAAAAAAAAATTATTACAACAATACTCATTTAACTGACTAAAGTCGACATCTGCAGTTACATCAGCTAAACTTGGGAGTTGAAGAGCATTCTCTAACAAAGTATGTTTTTTAAAGACTTTCAACGTCAATTCCTTGTCCCCATTATGTCCATAGTCAATTATGAGCCTCACTCCTCCATCCTCTGCTATTCGAAGGCTCAAATCTGTTGCAAAAGTACGTGCATCAGAACAGATCTCAATTGTATTTCGAAACTCGTTTTCCGACAAGAAAGAAATAGCTGGAGTCTTATTTCGAGTCTTAATGAATCGTAGTTGATCATCATTTTCTGGGGATACGTCAATGAGTACGTTTCTCTATTCATTGTCTTTTAATGTTTAAATTTAGGTTGTATTGATAACGAAGGCTCGTCCCAATGACGTTGCCAGAAATAGAAAGAGGGATATCTAAACTAAACGAAAACATAGTATTTCCCTCAATAATTAAGCCCCAACAATTTTATAGTATTAGTGGATTAGAGTGGGTTGATTAGAGTCTTAAAACCATCTTTAACTGATTAATAATCAGTATGATTAGTTTTTTTTAAAGACCATTGTAGAACTGTGTGGTCAATGCATCATTTATATTTCTTCGTTACTAAAGCTATATAAAGATACTGAATATAGGTTGGCGTAAAATAATAAAAAGTCTTTCAGTTGGCAACCTACTATTTATTCTAGAGACATTTAATTTCTTCTTTGTTATTTGATGTTCCTGCCATGTCATTGCATACTTTTTTATTCACTCGGTTGATCATAGTCATGAAATACAATGAGCGATGATTTTGAGCAATAGCAAGAGGCCTATTTTAGGGAACTAAAATTAAAAGAGTCTGTGCAGTGACTATTCAAAAATAACAAACCACAAAGGCGTTTCATACAATCAAGTTCCGAGACACTTTGTAAAAAGGAATGCTTGGATTTTGGTTTGTAGAACAATAGACAAATTCAAAACTGATGAAGCTAGAATTGGTGGTCTTCATTTTGATCCTTTGTCTTTCAATAGAAACTTGCGGAATGAACTTTTTGGAACTCCAACTGAAACTCTTTTGGATTTTTTATAAATATAGGACATCAAATAAGTGACATTCATTTAAACTACAATCTAAATGCTGGACAGTACTTTTCAAATGCAGCTCAATTTCTGTCAAGAACAATCGCTGAAGCCATCTCTTTTAGATTATACCAAAATTGATAAAGATGACTCAAGCATATAAGAAGAATTCATTATACTTTGGATTCCTGGTTTGATGCTTTAAATTCACGTACAACATTCGATAAAAAGGATATGCCACGTGTGTTTGGAATACATTGGGAAGAGCAACGACACTTGTCAGACAAAATGGAAAATCTTATTTAGTCTATAAAACTTATCAATAAGTCAGGTGATGGATATGGAGTTATCTTCCTTGCCAAAAAGTCATACTAATGTGAATTAAATCTTTAAAACCCTTATACACTGACTTATTTGAAAATTGTCCTCTTAATTATATTTGACTGCCAGATTAAATCAAGATTGGGTCGAGAATATCTTAAGTTAGTAATTTAAGACGAATTTACTATAACAAGTACATACTTAAAGTAAAATATTTCTTAAGTTACTTAGTTTTTTTCTATATAATTAATTATTATTTTGTTGGTAAATAACCAAAATTGTATTTTTAATACTAGTAATAAGTAATAATGTAGGCTTAATATTTATCAGAATTTGTGGTATATCCAGTGATAATTCCCATGCAGGACAAGTCGAAGCTCAATCTAGGATCATAATTTTATTTCATGGGAAAAATGCGCAGTTGTAAGATGTTTCAGTAAAGATAGCAGAAGAAAATGAAAATAGTTCTTCAAAGGTGCTGGGGGTAACACCAGAGTCCATCAATGAATATATCGTTGAGGAAATTTCAAATTATTAAGAACTTATAAAGGAATGTCTGGTATCAAAATAATTCGAATTTTCTGTTAATGCAAAGTGAGATTGCAATGTTCAAGGACTGAGTTATGTGGCTGGTACATTGCAAGATAATTTAATGACAAATATCCAGCACTCTGTACCGTTTCCTTGCAAGTGCATCGTAAATAAGCATTGTTTTCTCCCCTGGTTAATGCATCTGTCAAAGGGTGGTTCATTGGTCCCAGAATATTTTTTTAAAAACTACTGTCAGCTTTTTTATGATGATTTTCGTCATTTTCATATTGATCTGAATCGTGACCCAATTGTATTCCTCACATTTGGCTCATATTTAACTCAAAATTAAATAAACATATTCATAGAAAAAGGTTTTTTTTCTATAGTGCGAATATTTATTAGAATCAAATCACTCAATTATAATTTAAGAGTGCAAGAAGCTAATATATTTTGGGTTATGACGCTTTTATTTCTCAATTGACTTTGCTCATTTTTTGTTTAAGTTTTTTTTGGTACAACTATTTACAATAATGTACTAGGCTTAAACATCGAAATATAGAAAGTGGACGAAAGGCCGACATTAAAAAAAGGGTTGCATATTACATCATATTATTTTTATTTCGTATAAATGTGTTTTCAGGTCATTTTAAATACTATAAAGATACCAGTGGGTAAAAATACTAAATATTTTGAAAATCACTAGTCTAGAGACTTGTATATAAAATATTTCAAATAAATTATTCTATAATTTAATTTAGAATACACTTTGTATTAAATTATTTGAACAGAATAAATCGTCATTGACATGCGTTGTTTAACTTAAAATTAAATGTTTGATATAACTTTGTCGGTAAAAGACTTATTATTGTATTTTGCAATTATATAATTGATTGCCTATATATTTACACGCTACATTGGAAATGCAGTCTAGAGAATTGAGCAACAGATGTTTTCCCTACTTCAATATGATGTAAAAAAAAGATTTTGTCCTAATATATTAAAATAAATCAATAAGCTAGCCGTTCCGTGCAGGTAAAAAACATGACCCTAATTTAAATGGATATTTTGAATGACTAGACACAATTAAGTATAAATGGATTCAATCAATGCTTCATTTTGAAGAATTTTCATTTTTTTTTTTGTATTTGAATATGGATTTTCTATATTTTTGATTGAGTTGGATGGATAATGAATGTAGTCATATTTTTTATAGGGTCCCCATAAATTACCGTCCATCATTATTTTAAAAGCTCTTTTAATTGGTCAGATGGAGTTAAGAATAATTAAGCACTTTAGTATTACAATTACTCCACTGGATCTGATACATTATTCTACATTAATTCTATTCAGCCACCATTGACCTCACAGATAGTGACAAACATCTTGCAAAATGAGTTGGAAGTATTGAGAATGAAGTTTGGATCCTTGCCAGCCACTTTTCCACGACGGAGGCATTCATAGCTTAAACTTTTGGGTGATGGATGCTACAAGTCCTCCTCTGGCTTTGAAAACGTCGATTTATAGATGGCTACTATGAGCCTTTAACCCCCCTGGTAACAAGATCAGGAGCGTCCTTGAGGGCGTCCACATTAATTATGAGCATTTTATGGAGCCCTCCTTCCTCTCTAAGGTCTCTTTGTGGTCTAGCTTCTTTTTAACATTGTAGATAAGTTCTTTTTTCCCCGTCAGTTTGGCAACCTCTGTTGAAGTGTGACCCACACGAAGAAGAGTTGATGCCTAAAGTATTGAATTTCGCTGCGATGACATTTCTAATTTAAAAAAAAAATCAAAAAGCAGCAGGTGCTCGGGATAAATACCTATACAATTACAGGCAGCTCTAATTTTCTTACACAGAACCTCTCAGATCAATATAATACAAGTGTGCAAATTTCAAGTTTCGACCCTGTATGAGAACCTTATCATTTTAATTGAATAAATTGTAATTATCTTAACAATACCAAAATCATTACTCTAAAAATTATAGAGAATCTTGGAAATATTTGCAAGATAAAGTTTTAAAAATATAAAGGTAGAACCTTTATATGTTAAATGAAAAAAAAAATAGAGTTTCCTTTCATGACAAAAAAAAAAAAAAATAATAATATAACATGTCTCTCATTGCTTTGGCTTACGAGATATCCGTAATCAAATATTTATCGAAATACAAATTTCTTTATCTTGAAATGCATTAAAAATCAAAGTTGGATCGAGTTCCAGATCTAAAATTTTATTCTGATTACTGTCAATAATACAACATACTAAATTTTAGTCAAATCCCTTTCCTTTTGAAAATTCTTCAAGGAAGAATCTTATACAGGCTCCTCCGCCTAAAATGCATCACTTTTTGGAAATTACAAAAATTATTATATTTCAAAAAATATAATCAAATTTGGAAAATTTACTTACAAAATATAATCGAGCGATACATTACTTACATTCTCAATAAATATAGCCGCCTTTTGCATTCATGACCTGTTCCAGCCTCGTGCGGAACTTTAAGCAGTTCTTTAAAAAGTTCGACTTTAAGTTGGCTCATGCAGTGATGATGGCGGCCTTGCGTTAATCCCTTGTTGTGTATCAGACTCCTGAAAGCTTCCCCTTGAGGTGCCAAAAATACGAAAGTCCAGGAGGGAACAGTTGGGATTATAGGGAGGCAAGAGTCTTGCTTTTCAAGCTGGTTGATGAGGATTTTGTAGCAGGTTATACTTACATTCCTTGTTTTCCCAGCGGTGCATGGTGGTCTGGCTGATTCACGAGAAAGACCATTGACAGTCACCTTGCCTTTTCTGCCTTCAATATTGCCGTTAACTACCTCAACCAATTCTTTAAGACTCTTTGGCCTTGATCTGTACTTTAGAAAGATTTTGGTGTACCTCTCCCAGTCACCCGGTACACAGTAAAGCGGTTAGAGCCATGCACAAAATTTATAATGATGGTGATTTTCTAAGTGTCAATAGCTCTAGAATTGTAGCTCTGCGTTGCTTTATATAATTAATTTAATTGGTCATAATCAAGGTTAATACTATGTTATACCATAACCCGTGTACGACTTCTACCCTGCTTTTAATATTGACGTCATAGGTTATGAGTGGTTGCGTGTTTTGTCAAAATCTGCATATCTTACCCAGCAGTCGGTACAGTACATCAGATTGAAAATTCTAGCAAGCCCGATTACATGATAACCTTGGTCAGATGGAGTTGCACTGATTAAGTATAAGTAAACATTTACTGACCAAGGAATCTTGTGTGAAATCCATATATATAAAGTATATTTCTTTGTCTAGGAATGACCCGGGCACGAACCTACGCACACTGATTTCAAGAGAATAATTTCTCTCGAGCGCTTTGTCCAATGAGCTACGTTGTTCCATCCATTTTTTTGGCTCTCGGTTGAATTTGCTTATTTTTTGTTTACAGTTTCTTTAGACAGTCGTTTAGAATAACTTATTAGGGTTAAACATCGATATATAAAAAGTAGGGGCACCATTTAAAAAAGTGTTGCATTTTAGTCTGAGTGTTGATATATTGGTTTTATTATACAGGCACGTTGCACACTCTATTTGCTTGAAGAAGATAAAATTATTATTGATCTCATTAAAGAAAAAAAAAAAAAAAAAATATATATATATAAAGTTTTTTTTATATATTTAGTATAGAAAATTGAACTCTTTTTAATGAACACACATGTTCATCATTTATGAAAAACCTTTTGGGCGTTGTCAGTTTAATGTGTATGCATGTACATATATGTATACCTCATCTCCTTGTATAATAGACATATTGTATTAAAAAATACTTTTTAACCAATTACATTTATAAATTTTTCTTTACTTTTTACTGATTATATTAGTGTTGGATCGGTCTAAAAAGACTGCACAGTCATATCAAAACAAACTTTTATGATATTCTATATATATATATATTTATAAGTCTTCTTTTGGGATCCAAAATGGTCGAACAGATAAGTCTGAAATGTAGCAAATATACGTATAAAATAATCATGCATTTTTCAACGATATTTCTTTTCACTTCCGAGTTCATTAATAAGGTGTTTTTGACGAAAATAAAACCTCCTTTTCCTTCTCTTTCTCTATGTCTCTTCCCTCTCTCTTCATCTCTTTCTCTTTTCTTCTACCTTCATTCCTTGTTTCTATTTTATCTATATTCAGCCCTGCAATACATATAAGTACAGGGTCGTTCAGGTAAATCCAGATCACCGTTAACTACAACCTGAGCAATAAGAAAAACTTTTAATTCGGTTATTTCAATTTTAAAGTGAGGGGTTGAGCCTTAAGTTAGTTCTACAACTTTTAATTCAAAACAATTATTTATGATGGAGGAGACCCGGAGGTACACCATCATCGAATTAGCTTGCACGGGACACAGCCCAGCGTACATCAAGAAGAGGCTGGGCTAAGCAAACAGCACAGTCTACGACGTCTACAACAGATGAAGAAGGAGGGGGTATATAAGAGAAAAACCACAAGTCCCAAAGTGATACAAAAGGCACCCCCAGTTTTCTTGTAGGTCTGAAACGGTCCTTGATGTCATCTCCTGGGTGTCCGATTAACGTTCTTTCCAAAAAGCATCGAGTAAGCCGTGCAACGGTCTCCTGGGCTATTAGCACTGCCCTAAGGATGAAGTCATACCACTTCTAGAAAAGACATATCCTTTCAGACAAAATGAAGGCAACCCAAGCTGCCCACGTTAGAAAATTGCTGACCCATTTGAAGTCTCATGATAACCAATTCATCTTTTATTCGGATGAGAAACGATATACAGTCGACAAATTCCACAACATCACAACGACAGATGGTTGGGCATATCGACTTCTTGAAGGCCCCCATCATTAAGTCTGGAACAAAGTGTCCCCCATGACGTGGTGAAGGCCTACAAATCCTTTTAGGGCTCGTATAGAGCGAATGATTGACGAAGATGGCGAACACATTGGGCTAATTTTTATTTTGTATTATTAGAACTCGTAAATAAAATTTCAAGCCTTAACTTGCTTCCCTTGTGAATCAGGATGCAGTTAAAGGTAGTACGGGGTTACCTGAACGATCCTGGAATTATATAACGGCTTTGATAATAGCTAAAATGACGTTGCTTACTTACTACGTCACAAAAGGCGTGTGCTTAGAACTAAAGGCTATTTTAATTTGAAAAAATTGTGAATCAAAAGTTATATATTTAAGTATTTCGTTGATCAGTTAAAAATATTGGACGTCTTGTTTTTCATCGTTGGATAATATTCCTTTTTTTGGGGCTCAAGAACTATCATTTCAACTACTAGGGTTACATTTTGCAATGTTATGTCTGATGAAACAGGGAAATAGGTAATCATTCAAGACATCTTAGATCCCTTCAATTATTAAAAACAATTTGTGCAATATTTTCTACACATGAATAAAGAAAGGAAGGATCACCATTTTCTCGGATCTGGATCGGTTTGGATCTTTCGACATAAAATATAGATGTGAATTCTGTTTAGACCCGAGCCCAAAAGCCCGCCATCCGAACCTAATTTTGCCAAGTCCAAATAGCATGTGGCCCGAACCTACCAGCCCGATATATATTTTTAATGTAAAATAATTACTATATAACTAACCGATGACGTAATCCTCGATTTGATACCTTATGAAAATACACTGACGATGACGTTATTGATTACATGATGCAACAAGGTATTTATTTATATTGTTCATAATGTAAATACAGAATTAAAGTAATATAAAACGTTAAGAAGAATTGCGTTACTAAAAAAAAAAAAACATAAATCAGAATTATAGCTTAAAATCAGACTACCGAAGCAAGACCTAACAATAATATAAGTATTCACTAACTAATTAATAATAACAAAGATAAAATAATGTAAAAATGGTGAAAAAATCCTCCATTTAAAATGTTGATCTCTTCATATAATGTTCATACAGTCGAACGATCCTTTTAAGTAGTATCGGAGGGAATCAGAATACGATACTGAATCACTTCGAGGGCGTAGACCCAGGAGCTACCATCCAAGTTTGGGATTTTGAGATAAAAAGCAGAATATCTCGCGGAGGCAGATATAATAATTGATCTTAAATTTAACCAGCTAATATTTTCACGCTTAGTTAGCTTTAATGCAATGAGAGCCTTGGTACTTAACAAAGCAAAATACATGGCTTGACTTTCCTGTGACGATTTTCTGGATGAATGCAGCACAAAATTAACGCTTTGATTTCCCCTATGTTGTGGATTGTCATTTCTATGTTCAATGATAAGAGCTATTTAAGTATTCTGACAGTTTTTTTTTTTTTTTAAATTCACGTTTATAGGGTATAACTACGATTCAGAACTATATAGATGAAAATCAAAGAAAATAACGAATTAATACAAACATTTCAGCATTTGAAAATGTCTTATTAATTATTTTATCTTAATTAAAATTAATGAAAAATGTATATAAGCACAAAAAAATAGAGTAAAATGTGTTCTACGGCTTAAATAACATTAATGAATGTAGGTTTCAGCCTACGGTCCAAAATGCTGTTGTATGGTTTTATATATAAGTGTTATACTTATAAAATGAATGTAACATTATGATGAAAAATTATGAAGACAGAAAACGGTAACGCTGTACTTTCATCTTTAAATTATAAGACATTGGAAATTGAGGACTCTACTTCTCTTCTGGACGACACAAGCTATCAAGGAATTTTTTTATAATATTATAAACTCGGCGAATTCCATGGAAATGACTGGAGATCAAAATATGAGTGAACCCACATCACCACCGCGACAAAAATAGTTATTACATAATGATGTTTTATATATATTTAGCTATAATTTTTATCAATTGGATTACGTTTATTGTAGAGATTCTTATAATTTGTCGCAGATGCTCGTGGGCTGACCAAAATCCGACAACTTGTAGCCAGACTGACCCCCTAGCTCACTATTTTCTAGACCGATCTACCTCTACCAACCCGTCAAAAAGTTTTGGAACATGACTTTAATTTCGTTTTGAGAGATATAGGTTAATTTTATGCAAAAAATTGAGTTCACAAAAAATAACTACTGATTGTTTACCTTTTGAACGCCTTATTTACCAAGTCTCTGATATAAAAGTTGAAGAAAATGGACCAAATAAAGTCAAGAAGTGGCTTGTTTAGTCCGCACCGAGTTTAACAATTATGATATTGTAAATACCCTTAATCTCTACAGGACCACCGTCTAGTGGGTCTGGATTAAGGTCAACAATGGTGAAGACATCAGTCTTTTGGGCAAAGAAGCTGTCGGTGAGCAGTTCCAGGGTATCAAATGTGGTAAAAAAGCAGGTTGGAAGTCTCTCCGACATTTTGAACGACCCTTGCTCACTCAAAAACAACAATAATTACGATTTGATTTGTGCAAAAATCTTTGCGATGCTCTGAGACATCACGGAAAGTAAATTTTGTTCTTCTCGTACGAGAAGACATTTCCTATGGATCCTGTGTAGAATAGGAAAAATGATCGGGTTGTATGATTTACAGAAGTCAATTGCATCCTCCGTGAAGTGTCCACCACCAAACATCCGGCTGCAGTAATAATGCTTCGCATTGTTTCATCTGAAGGTCAAAAAATGAAGCCAATTTGGTTTCCCGTGGGATACAGATTGACTAGCAAGGATTACTCGATCATTTTGCAAACAAAAAAGCTTCTCTAGGTTAGCAAGATCACAAAGCAATCAAAGAAAGGCGATATTACTTTCAAGAGGATGGGGCTCCTGCACTTACGACAAAAATCGTGCATGATTGGATGGTAAAAAAAATAAAGTTCTGGCAGAATGACTTCTGGCTCCTGCAGAGCTCCACCTGAATCCCCTTGATTACAGCGATTGGTGGTAAATTGAAAGCAAGGCCTATAGACAACGTCACAGCAGTATAGAGTCCTTATTATAATCGGTTGAGAAAGAGTTGAGATCAATATCGAAGCACTGATTTGTTACCGTGTGCAAGGCGTTCTGGGATGGTGTGGAGCGTGTTATTGAGGATGAAGGTGCTCAAATTCATAAATAATGTTTTTTAATGAGTAATTAACAATTTCCGATATTTTTTTTATAACTTCATTTACAGCCGCTAGGTATAATTAATGTTGAACGTTCATTATGCTCCAAGACTTTCTGAAAGGACCGGTAAAAAGTACAATTTTTGACTTATATTATCATCAAATACGGAATTACTAGCGGAATTCTTAAAGGGGAAATGAATTATACTTATTTGTAAGAGTGCAAGGTGAAGGTGAGTGTGGGGTCCGTCCCTTTATGAATACTTTTGTTATTATCAGTTCCCTGTTATACTTTGAAGGAGAGAGAAAATGAGTTACTCCAATAAAAAGGAGAATCTTCACCATTTAAAATAAAATAAATGCAGGGAAAATATAATAATTATATATATTTTATTATGCAAATAGTCTCTATTTGTTGTTTGTGGCAGTGTAGTTTGGTATACCTCGTAATATAAAGGTACTGGGGTACAGATGTGTTCCAAAAAGTAGGACACTAAACTGTTATTGAAATCGCTACTTGCAACACCCTTACGTCATAATAACAGCGATGTGCTCCCTCAAATTTCTGACCCTAAAAAATAAAAAATTATATGAAAAGTAATAATTAAAAAGTTTTTTTCTATAAATTTTTTCCAATTTCTGAGCCAACCACCATAATTCTATGGACTCCACAGTAAGTGCCTTTAAATACATTTTTGTTATATATTTTTAGCTGAAAAGTACGGAAATAACATTTTCTATTTTGGTCGCGGACCTGGAACAAAAATATTGGTTTCGGACAACACTATTTTGTGCCAAATTATAATTTGTAATTAATAAGACGGTCTAGTTAGATTTCTAATGAGAGTTCATTTAGCAGAGCTACTGAGTGACGTGTTCCTATGGGGGAAAACTCTAAATTGTTATATTTTCCAGCTTTTCCCTGATTAAATTTCCGTCCACTTTTGCATTTTTGCATATAAGGAACCAATTATTTATACGATGATAGCAACTTCAATTCTGCCTAAAAAGCTCACGTTTTATATAATAAAAGTAATCATTTGTGCCATACACTAGAGGCAATTTTCTCGTTGGCAACCTAATCAACTTTTATTTTTTATTTTCCGAAGCTGCTATTATTTGCATAATTAATGATGTAAATCCAGCATAGAATTGGCATGTAAAAAAACCCAAAAATCGACATACTGACAATATGAAATTTTTTTTGAAAGAGAGAAAAAAATAATACTCATGATATTTCATTAGATCAGCTACAATCAGCTGTGACAAAGGAGGAAGGAGAAAAGGATACAAAGGACCTTTGCTATAATTACTCCAATGTCGATCCCCAATTCTACTCTGAGTCCAACAAGGACTTACAAATATAACTCTGCAGCAAATCCTGAGGGTTACGCTACGTATTTTATAAACACACACGACTGTTTAATCAGGTTTTGAATATAGATGAATCTATTTAGGAGAGAATGCTCACTACTCAGGAATTAAATAGTAAAGACAACTGCCAAGGAAAACAAAATTTATTCTTCATATTAACAATTCCCGAAAAACAGGCCAGGTAAAAAACACTCCGGATTTTCATCACTGTACATAAAACTTGCAAAGCGTTTGCACATGAGAGTAACAATGAGGGTTTGTTCAGGACTTATAAGTGTAAGTAATTCGTAATTCCAGCCTACATGGCCTCTAGCTATATACAGAGTGGGATTTGTTTGTATTACCTTTCAAACTTACGACTACTTGCAACTGATCCAATAAAACGTTATATATTTCCCTCTCATTACTCAGGGGCGTCGGCATAATTATATTTGTTGGGGTGAGGTGTCTACAGCCCCTCCAATCCACTCCCTGAGGACGCCCCTACAACCTCTTATGTGCATTTATCTATTATATGGGATGAATCAAATTACTGTTTGAGAAAGTTTATTTTTTTTAAATCTGTGATTTAATGTACTAAACATATAAGTATTACATATTGTATAATAGATTTATCACTTATACATAATATATATATATAAATATTTCTCTCAAGTGTGTTTATTCTGTTTGAGAAAGTTGAATTTGTCTTAACAGATTAAACAGCTCACAGCTTCAATATGGCTGAATTGGTAGCCTATTGTTTAAACTCTGAACATATCCCTGTCCATCTTTTCTACAATGTTCAACCGACTTTTATTCTTAATCGTGTTATCAGAAGGCAATGGTCAAAAGTAGAAAGAACACTTGGTAAAATATATTCCTATTTAAAATTCAATGTAAGAACCTCAAGCGTCAGTGTACATGCCTATGACTGTTTGACTTGCTTAATGAACCATGATTTTGATCAGAAAGTTTGTGAATTTAATATCCACACTTCACCAAAATTAAATTTGTAAATCAGTCTCAAGGATGAACGATTAAATTGTTTGACACCTGCATGTGTGTTGGTACTTTTGCTCTATTCTATTTGGAAGATATTGCATCTTTTCTCCTTAAGTATGAAGATGCTACTAATCAGCTAGTTTATATTGTAAGATACTTTATCGACATAGAATTTGGTGAATATGATGAGTTTGCTTAGCACTCAGTCATTCATATGAACTTTCAAAATTTAGAATAATCCCCCATACACAGTTTGAGTGCAGAACCCAGCATATCCTTAATCACCTATGCACTTTATAGTAGAGAAGCTAATCAACTGATTAGCGGGTGAATACCGGAAATTATGCTCGCATGGGATTTGAAAGGAAACAAACTTAAAAAACAAAGAATGCTTGATAAAGAAATTGCCAATATTACCGTGGCTCGTAGGATAAATAAATTAAAAATAGTTGAACTATTTACTACGGGTGTTAAAATACACGAATATCTCCGAGCTGACATAGATGGGGGAGGGGGGAGGGGTATAACACTACACCATCTCTAGCTTGAAGTCCACTATTCCCCATATACATCACCCTGAATGCCAAAGTCAGGTGATCTTTTCCATTTTATGAGAAACCACAGGAAACTACCCCTGAATACGTATGAAGTAAATTTGTAAATGTTTTTCAGTAGCTTTAATTAAAATGCTAATATCCCTTAAGAAGTTTTTAGTCAATCTTTAGATGTTATTTTAGATGAATGATTTCATCGCTATATTATAATTTTTAACTTATTCTCCTAAATATCATTACTACTAATTTTTTAAGCGGTGGATTTTGACCCCGGTTTTGGACCGTCCTTAATTCTCAAGGAATCGGTGGCGGTGACTAATGCCCCACCTTGAGGACAAGCGGTTCAGCTACACAACCCGTAGGTGAGGTGTATTGTATAATATTAGAAGGGATCCTTAATTCTCAAGGAATCGGTGGCGGTAGCTAATAATTATTTGATAGATCCTCTTATAATGAATCTATCATATAAATTTGACAGGATTATCTCCATTATCACCACTTCTAGAGTAGTGCAAAGTGACGTTCCCTATATGTTCCGTCATTAAGAAAATGCATGAATAAGTTTATGCTACTCCAAAACTAAAGGTTGTATAGTATTGATATTTTAAATTCTCAATCAACATTTTAATGTCTGTAGAATATGTAAGAATTGAACAATAGGAACATTTTATTATCGAGTTATAGCCTTACTGACGGACGTTCTTAGTGACAGGCCGAGACGCACTCTATGTGCCTTTGTTTTTCTAGTCTGCTGCCTTACTTCTAATAAAACCAGGCTTGCGAACGGAACGAATTTTTTTTAAGTTGAGCACTAAAAATAAGATTTCACCGTTCTGTTCCAATAGTACATCAAAAAAATTACCGAAATCAAAAGTTCTTTGTTTTTTTTTACTTTTTAAAAATATGATTGGAATGGCTGATAAAGTAAAGACGAAGGCTTGGAAGACCTATTTTGTGGAAGTTGCACAGACAGGGTGGGGGACAGGGCTACTTCTTATCGAACATGAAAGTTTCTAATACTCTACCTTAAATAGAATATATGTATTTGACCAGTGCAATAATTCTGAAGCATAGAGCCGAGGCTCATCATTTAGTGTTTGTACAAGACGCTACAAATGAAATGGAGATGGAAGTAAAATCTCTCAAGAGAGTAAAACCAAGTAAAACAGTTTTTGTGATTAAGCAAAACGATGCATCGTGGATTGAAAATTATTTCATTGCTAAAGTGTTGCCCATGTCGTCTCTAAAACAGGGCGGGCAGTATTGTTTTGATCAGACTTTGGGAGTATTTGATTAGAGTAATTCGAGATTTTTAGTGAGGTTTTGAAGTAATATTATTTTTCTGCTGTAGATGGTTGGTTAATTGGATTAAGCGGGCCTGACCTAGAATTCTTGTAAACAAACATTATATTATATTTAAAAAAATTTCAATTTATGTACGCCTAAAACATATTAAATTTATCAATATTATCCACAATCTTGTAGTTGCAAGTTGACAGTACATAGATATTCCTCTTTACTTAACTTTCAATTGAATTTTCACAAATGTACATCCCTAATATATCCCATGTCCTGTCACTAACATTTTTAATTGGCTGTTGAGGATGACCATTACAATTTGAATGCTTGTTCAACTAACTGCTCTAGGCAGAAACATCCCAAAAATAATCTCGAAAAAGAAATTGTGAATAACTCAAATCAAGACACAGAATTTAATTAAAATTTTGATGGATGGTCAAATCTGAGCATTTCTCTATTGTTACATTTCTAATGGCTGTAATCGACTATATCAATCCACCTAAGCCAGTTAGAGAGATAATAGTTACATAAATGCATTACTGATCTAATAATCTTTCAAATTATAGACCTTCCAGCACTTTTACACATAAAGTTTTCGTGCTTTAACCTAAAATGTTTTCTGAATGTCCGTCAATAATTATGGATATACTCATATTTGTAGAAAAGTAAACGTACCTATTAGGTTGAAATAATTAGACTAGGATAAATGTGTTATGAAAACTTCAGAGGGTATGTATAGGGGGATTAGTCTAGGTGGATACATTACATTTAAAGTATTTTTGGACTCAGATGCACTGTCTCGATATTTTGGAGGACGCCTCAAACGATATTAGAATTAATGCCCCCCCCCCTCCTAGTTAAAGTCTTCTTTAACATATTTATTAGTTTTAAGTATGTATATAATTATGAAATTCTATTTTAATGAGATTATTTCATTTCGAAATAAAGTCTAATAGAGATCTGGCATTATTTCTTGCCTCTCTCGAAGAAAAACATATGCATAAATTCTACCCATTTTCTTCTCATTAACCAAATTGCCATTTGTAAACCAGTTAATGAGTTTCTGTATTTTTGAACAAGACATTCGTATTGATCAATATTAATAAATCATATTGCTTAATGAAGAAAATGTGAGACCATCCTAAGAAATTAACTCCTAAAAAATTATGTGAAAAGGAGAAAAACGGAGGTTTCTATTTCTAGTTATTTTTGATTCATAAAAAAAAAAATATTCTTGTAACAAGGAATTTGACGACTTTAAGATATGTATAAGTTACAAAAACTGCAAAAAAAACCGTATTGCTTAGAATTTCTAATATAATTTGAATGCATTTTTAAAAAGTGTAATGCTTCGTCATTGGAAGACTGTGTGTCCCGAATTGGGTATTATGGGACAGCGAAGCGATCTTGTCCACATTTGTTATGATGATTCTCCGGAATTGACCTCATTATTCAGAGAATCTATGGATAAAAAAATTCTTTGCTCAATGAGACATTAAATATTAAATACAGTATTAAGGAACACATGCACCATGTCCAAAGTGAACGCATTACGATATTACGATAGGAGGGTTGTATACGGCAAAAGTCATAAAGAATCTGTTACGTTATTAACTATGGACTTATTTTAAGCTAAACTAATTCCGTATTCGTCAATTCAAATAGGAAAGACACATTTGATTTCTGTATATAAAGTTGAAGTTTTTTGTATAAAAAATAAATAATAAAAAAAAGGAATATACAATATATATATTTTTGATGAAGCTGACCAGGTACATTTTTATTTAATTTTTACTGTTTTTTTTAAAATTTTGTTCTAAAATAATTTTGGAAAACTATTCCGAAATGCTCAAATTGTGTAACATCATGAATTTCAGCGTATAAATGGTGTTGTGCGCCTTGAAATTCAATGTGATAATTGTGTTGAAGAAAGTTAGGATAAGATGGAAGTTCTTCTACTTTTAACAATTAATTTACTTTACCGAGGACAGAATAAAAATTGTATCATTATGGCTTTTGTAGCATACATGGTTATTTGTCCTGCATTTGTCCGCAGCGTCGGCGTAATTTCCAAATCTTGTTATAATCAACAAAAAATTGAATGTGTGGAATATTTACAAAAAGTTGTCGTCAATTCATCTACTAAATTTTGTGTTTTCTCCTCTTAGAAGAGTAGATGCCCACAAGTACAGTGATATAATTGAAATTCTTAGACAAGTATTTTTGTGTCTAAAATGAATAAAGAAATAAAACATATTCACCTTCAAATCTATTCTCCTGGGCTGTACACGTAAAATAATGGTCTGATAGTTCACAAACTCTTTCTGTGAACTTATTAAAAAATGGAATTTGTCCACTGAATTGCCTCTCTCGATCCCTGAAGAGTATAATTATCAAGAAGAAGAAAAAAACTTATCGGAGGAAAGAATAGAATATCTTCTGAAGAATGTCCTTCCTTACTTTCTTGTAAGGAAAACAAACAACATTTTTTAAAATCTATAAAAAATGAAACAAACTTCTCCAACATAGAATTAATAAATATTATTTGTTCCTTAACATAACGATTTCTTCTCTACGTTCACTTCTTCTCCTACATCAGTCTCTTTATCCCAAGATTCTTCATCAATTTTATCCTTACCATCTAATTATTTGAGAAAAGATATTCCTTCAACATTATTGGCAAATTTATTATAAGGTATTACTGAACATTAGTTGTTTAATTTCATTAATCTCTAATCCACCCCTTCCTATTATCAGACTCAGTATGCTATTTTGATTGTACAAGTTGCTTATCAACCCATTTTACTCCAAAACAAGGACTCACATAAATATGAAACTCGTGTGTTTAAGTCACATGGAAAAATAAAGAAGATGTTTTTTTCATGAGAAGGGTGTTATTTGCAAGTTAATTCTTTGTTAAGGAGATAAAAAAATGTGCAACTTGTAAACATTACAAAAAAAAATATTTTAAAAAATCCTCCAAAAGATTTATATGTACGAAATACAATGATCACCTCTGGATATAATTAATATACATAGTATGGTTTTTTTTCTTATGGAACGGGACTTTTAATAATTTGCCATTGGAAAACTATTTCTAGGTAATTACTTCTACATCTCGAATTTTAAACATACGGTATTTATCGCTGCATATCAGTGTTTTGTGCACTCTACCAAGGGTTGGTTAAAATATTTATGAAATAGAAATTGTAGAGTAATATGCATAGAATAATAAACTAACATCGATTTAATTTTAGGATCTGTTCTTTCAAGTTATGATAAATGAAGAAAAATGGGGGGATAAAGCAAATATATTCAAATTATAATCTCAGGACTGTTTATAACCTACAAAATGATTTTAGACGTTAAAAAGAGGGCATACCAGACATATTGGAAAAACAAATGTCCCTATTTCAACGACCCTCCTATGTAGATGCATCTACATATGACTAAATATTCAAAAAGAAATATCTTAATTCGATGATATTATCGATTATCGATAATATCAAGTTTTATGGGTCTAGACCTAAAATCTTCTATTAAAAATATAGATGTACTCATGTATATTTTTATTTTGTGGTATTTTGATAGTTATACTAATTGAGTCAATACAATTGTTACATATTGGAGTGCTGAACGGAGAAACTGACAGTTAATATAATTTTTTTTAGGTGTAGATAAGGAAGAAATTGGGTCCCCTTTTGCAAGAATGAAAAAGAGTTCAACATTGAGGCCTTATGAAGGACTTATTTATTAATATATTTTTCTATTTTTCAAAATGATTTTCTCTGACTCCCTCCAAGGTCTCCAACCTGGGGCTAAAAGCGACGCAGGACTTCCTAATGAAGGTGTCGGACATGGCCACCCACTGCTTTTCCAAGGAGGCCTTGAAATATTCCAAATTTCGGTGAAAATCGGAGTATTTATGACAACACACGAAATGGCATTGGCAAAGGGGTGGACAATCTGGAGAGGACGATGACCTGTTTATCCATTATGCTTAATCCAAGTCAACAAATTCTGACTTCTCTTGACCCGATTGACCTTGGATGCTGTTGAAAGAAGTTGTCAATGATGCTGTACTTTAGAGACCTTCCCCAAATCCTTCACATACCTCCTCACAGTCTAATCACTTAGATTGATAGCCTTGGCATGCTGCATCGTCGACTTGGTCGGACTAATGATGATCTCGTTGTTCCCCTCCTCCATGATCCCAATTTTACGGAGTCTAATGCTGCCAGGGGACCTCACAAGGCTCTATCTTGAAGCCATAAAGCATAAATAAGAATTTTGGAGCACCCTAGGACCTTCATAATTCTCAACACTCACTTGAGCGTAGAGCAAATCAGACACCCTTTGGCTTTTCGGCTCCATGCTGTACAATTATTTATTAAATGGAATATTACTTACTTTTAATAACGCAAGCTAGTATAATTATATTTTCACTTAAAGTAATCCAGTTTGATTTAAAGTTAAGACCACGATTTTACATCACCCACTGTAGAATATTCCTTATTTTCAGTTTAAGATCTATTGTAATAATGGAAATCCATGATCATTGCTCAAGATTTGAGCGTATCTAACTTCTATTAATAGTTTCTTTTATCCTTAATAATTAAAAATATCTTCGTGTTAAAGAAGCCCCTAAATAGCCGCCTGTTGCGGAAATATCAATTCTGGTTAGCTGTACAGAGCGGAGCGGGGATCAAATTGTTGCCTACTTTAAACCTTGATAACTTGAAGACGACATTATCAAATAAAACACTGGTTACCAGATAGGAAAGCTATTCTCGTAAGCCGACGATACGTAGTTCAGTTAGCATCATGCGTTATCATATGAGGATATAAAGAGCTATATGTGGAACGAGGAGCTTTCGAGGTCCGCCGTAGTCATGACATTGGTTAATAATGGAGGTGAAATCTCCAATTCAACGATTGCTTCAACCTTAGGAGTGAATTTACGGACTGTTCAGCGTATCCGTAAGAAGCTAGAGGACACCTGGGATGTTGATGCCACCATAAAGAGGGCACCCAAGGAGGAGGACCCCGACAGGAAGGTCAGGGACACCGACTTTGTCGACAAGGTGAAGACGATGGTTGAGGATGACCCTACCAGGTGAAGGGGTGGCCGGAGATAGGCCCCGGGTGTGGCAACAGGACTCAGCACCCTCCCATGTGTCCAAAATCTCCATGCAGTGGTTAACCGAGAACTCTTAGGACGTCGTAACCAAGGATTTGTGGCCTCCTAACTCTCCCGACCTTAATCCTTTGGACTATTTTGTCTGGGACTATGTCGAGAGACATACCAACAGACATCCCCATAGCACCAAGGCCAGCCTGATGCGCTCCATCAAGGAGGTATTTGGCAACATGGACAATGAGATAGTCAGAAGAGCCTGCGGCCGGTTCAGAGGCCGAATTGAGGCCATTATTGATGCCAACAGTGATTATATCGAATGAATAGCTACTTTATACCTATATGCTCGGCATAGTTTTGATTTTCAATAAAAAAGTTAAAAAATGTATATTTTGTGTTGTTTTTGTAGAAAAATATTTTGGCGACAATTTGATCCCCGCTCCCTGTGCATATTCAGTCTAAACAGATCTGTTGTAATAATAAGAATCCTGGATCATTGCTTAAGATTCGAGTGTATCTACATAAGTTTCTTTTATCCTTAACTGACAGAGGGTTACCTGGCGTTGGTAGGGTCAAAGGGGGAGTTGAAAATCATATTGACAATTGGCAATGTCATTTCTTCTTAAAGCTTAGACCCCTTCGGTGTCAGCGAGCTTATTAATATAGCGCCTGTACATTAAACGAAATGTATTATTATGAAGTAAAGAAAAAAAATGTACCATAAACTTAAAAAAACATAGCACATATATGCATAAAAAACTTGTCTAGATGAGAAGTCCATCTTTTATTTTTGTAAAAAATGTGAAATTGAAATTCACGAAGAAAATTGCAAAAATGTATTTTGCAAAACAAATTAATTTGTCATGTACTTTATTTATGTTAACCTGATTAGATTATAACGGCTTCAGATTTTTCTTGTTTTTATAAATATACATAGTATTATTATAACTTTTTTATAGATATGTAATTATTTTATCTTTTAGTACAGAATTGCTTTTGTCTTGAGAATGAACCCTACTTCTACTTACTCCACTATGGCTCTTTATTTAATCATAAATCAGCGACGAGCTATGATACGTTCTACTTTAATACATTACGTAGCTAATAACATTTATTGAAACAGTAAAGAGAAACCCAAACCTACAAGGATTATTTTCGTATTTACAAAACTTTTATTGCAAATATTATCTATTGAAATGTTCCGGGAAATGGAAAATACCATTTTGATGTAATATTTGGTATTAAATTTTATGTCCAAAATACCATCGTTTTGTAGAATTTCTTCTTAAAAATTGATGTTTGATGAAAAAAATGGACCAAATATTTAGAGTATGACACATACTCTAATTAAAAATCAATTTTTGTTTTTTAAATTCTCACACACAACTTTATTTTACATATATATAGATTATTAAAAACTAAAAATTGCTTCTTCTTAAAAGAGACCCTAAATAACCGCTAGCGGAAAAAATTACTTATTCTCTGTAGAATAGTATGATGCTATTATTAAATAGAATAATGACAAGGCCATGTCAATATTTTTTGGCATCAAAAGTTCTTATTTAGAGTTACTCAGTCAGTTGTTTAAATAATGCTAATATGTGGAATTATTGATAAGGTTTACAAGGACTGTCATTTTTGACAGTTGATTGATTGTATTAATTAAAACATTTCTAATGTTTCCTTATAGGTACCTCAAAATGATTGTTTTTTTATTTAAATTTACAATTTTATTTTTTGTTTGATATTCCACAAAATAATTTTGTTGTATTTTCCAGTTTTTACTAGGTTTTGGTATTTATAAGTACATCAATTATGTATTAAATTGAGTTGTATTTCTAACCTTAAATGAAGCATTCAAAAATTTCGGATTTGTATACAGAGTGGGTCAGTTAAGTTGGGAAAATCTTTCAAAGCTAATAACCTCTTGCGGATCCAGCATTGCCATTCTACTGGTTCTGTTTGTGTACTTTTAATTTACATTCCTTGGATGGATGGAGTAGTCCAAGAAAGAAATGACAGTTGCCAACAAACCAGTGCACTGGCCCATAAGGTCAAAAAAGTACAGTATGTCTTGGCTACAGTATGTCCTCACGTTTGGAGCTAGAATTTTTTGGCCTGCAAATAGCCCGGACCTAAACCCATGCAATTTCTATCTCTGGGTAAGGGGCAAGCATAATGCATGTGCCAAGTATACTTCGTCTGTGGAGCCGCTGAAGAAGTCCATTACCCGTACGAAGGGAAAGGTAGATCCGCACAAGGTCGTCTAGGCCTACCAAAGCTTTCGGCTCCGTATGGCCGAAGTTATCAAGTGAGGTAGATCTAATTTTAAATGATTAAATGTAGCTTTCAAATATGGTTCTATCCCATACGGGAAACGTTATAAGCCTTTAAATATTTTCCCAATTTATCTGAACCATCCTGTATTCATACTTTGGATATAAAAAAAATCCGGATATAGTCAATTTTTCATCTGAAAAAAAAAGCAAAAACAGTTTCCTGTATCCAGATTTGACCGTATAAACAATAGAGATTTATTTGATTGGAAACATACTTGAGATGTGAGGTTAAGTATATTTGTATAAATATATTATATAGTATTTAATCTGAGAGTATTTTATGCTTTTGTTTTTAAAATGTGTATCGATGTGGAATTTTTTTAATTCGATTTTTTTTTATTTGGGGGACATTGCCATCATAAATTAATTTATACATAGAAACAGTTACATGTTCTGCCATTTAATCACGTTTATTCAAATTTTAAATGAAATCTTGGGAAATATATAATCGAAACCGTGGCTTTTCCTTTTTCAATAATTGAATTTTTTTCGGATTGAAGAATGAAGTTAACTTATGGTTAACAAATTACATTTTTATAATTTATTAAACGATGAATAATCCCTATTTAAAATTAGTACTCACCATTTACAAAAGGTTTTGCCCTAAAATAGAGTGGAGAATGGGGGCCCTATGCCTACAGTAGGATTTAATTATTTATTTCAACCCCATTATTTTTATTTACGAGGTTTCATTAAGCAAACAAAGTTCAGCTGAAACAAAAATAAACAAGCTTTGTTTTTATCTCATGTCTCAATGTGTCCAAATGTTGGAGCAACGCGTCTGCTATCTCCTCCACCCCCATGTCAGTACCAATAAGACTGTAGAGACTCTTGGC
Organism: Lepeophtheirus salmonis; assembly: GCF_016086655.4. Taxonomy (NCBI): domain Eukaryota; kingdom Metazoa; phylum Arthropoda; class Copepoda; order Siphonostomatoida; family Caligidae; genus Lepeophtheirus; species Lepeophtheirus salmonis. Next base: position 18,005,443 of record NC_052132.2, read on the forward strand.
ATTCCATTCGGACTACCCACAACATCAAGAAGTCCATTATATTCCCATACATCCCATAGAAAACTAAACTTCGGCAAATAAATGAACTAATATACTTATTAGTAATGGTTTTTCATTAGGAACGCTTTAATTTTTCTATTAGGGGAAAAAATGACCCTATGTTTCTTTTCTTTATTTGACATTTAGAAACTTCATTAGTATATATTTCATCATGAAGCAATATACACTTGAAGAGCGATAATGAGTTATTCAAATTTTAATATCAAAATAACCGTTTGATTGTCGCAACTTGAAGATCATTAAATCATCTTCAGTGATCAAGCTCATTTCTGGCTCAAGGGCTCAATTTTATTTCAAATCATCGAGGGCATGCCACCCAACCCTCTCATATTTGAATGATTTTTGGCACAGAAGTTCAAATACATGAGTAAATTAAGTGTGCCAAATTTTAGCAATTCATTTTAATTCTTGATGAACAATAAAAAAAATTGTCCAATTCTTATGAGTATGAAACTTTGGGCACATGTTCTACATGTAACTAGAGTGTTTTTTTAGTCTATATAAATCATCAAATAAGTTTAAGATATAAAAGTAAAATTGATCAAAATTCCGTAGAAAAAGTAGCCTAACTTTGAGATCCGACTCTGTGAGCTATGATATAAAAACCAACAAGATTTTTGGCACAGTTATACCCTTATTTATGTAAAACATTTTGCGAGAGTTTCATATTCATAAGCGTTTTTTTATTCTTGATCAAGTACTTGCTAGTGTATTTCAGATTTAAAAAAAAATCAAAATTGGTATTATAAGATTTTTTTTTTTCCCATCATTTTTGGAATCATCACACTTCAAAATAGTTAGGTACTTAATTTCAAGAGGTTAGCTCTTTTGGATAAAAAAAATATACAAGAAAAAGTAGCGTCTGGTAAAAAGACATTGAAGGGTCTTTGAAAATTTGGTCTGAGATAAGTACTTATATCTCCGAAACGAATCTGAATTATGTGCTGAAATTTGGTACACTTAATTTACTCATGCATTTGAGCTTGTGTGCCAAAAATCATCCCAATCTGAGAGGGTCGGCTGACATTTTTATTTATTTTCCTTGATTTGATTTGGAATGACCCTCAATGACTTTGTTCATAAGCAAAATATGCGTTATTGATCAGGCAGAAATCCACAAGGGCTTCACAAGACTTAATTACATCCCGAAAAAAATACTTTTTGGTGTGGACTTCATGCTGGAGGGCTCATTGGGCCATACTTTTTCGTTGATGATGATAGCCACTACGTTACTGTTAAAGGAAATTACTATCAAACCATGAGATTGGTTTTTGTGCCCCAATTGCAAAGAATGGACTTGCCAACAACATATGGTTTCATCAATATGGTGCAACTTGTCAAACAGGTAACATTAACATCGATTTTTGCAAAGAAAATTTGGTGAGAGCGTTCTTTCGAGAAATGGAAAAGTTGATTTGACGCCTCGATCTTGCGATTTATATTTATTCCGCCATGTTAAGTGACGTCATAGAGTATGATTGGTTGCGTGTTTGGTCTAAATCTGTCTATCTGGACCAGCAGTAGGTACGATACATCAAGTATAAAATTATAGCAAGCCCAATTACATAATGGTGTAACCTTGGATCTAATGAAACGTTTTGACAGCTAAGTTGCTCTCTTTCAAAACATTATTCCAATTATCAGGGTTACATGTTGATACTTGGTTTCTTTTTACAAATATTCCCCAAACACACGCGATTTTTATAACTCTCCACTTATAAGATATTCCTTGTATGATGACGTCCTTTATTTGTACCCTATTCACTTTTGACTTTTCTCATTAAAAATGGATTTTTAATTACCCCAATTCTTTGTATCATTCTGATGAATGGAGGATAATTAATTAATGCATACTAACAATATCTATCAATCAGTATTCAAATTACACATACAAACAATATTGAATTCTTTGATTGTTTCAAACGAAACAAAGATTAATAGTTATATCTATCCAAAAATACATATGTTTCTACGTAAAATATATTAGCAATGGTAAGAATAAATTCATCACATCAACCCACGCAGGTTTTATATATATATTCATTTTATCTAATGTGATCTTCTAAATAATGTCAAAACAAGTGATTCATTATCATGTTATAAATAAAATAAGGGTCTCATTAAAAAAGTTCTTTGAACCGAATGAAAATAGTCGATTTAATCAATTGCATGTCTGTAAAAGCTTAATAGTCTTATATTTTAATAAATATATCTATATATTAAAGGAGAATAAATAAAGTGGTGCGCGCGCAAGATTACTTTTTCATTGGGTAGAAATTTTTTGCATCATTATTACAATGTAAGTAGTAACCTTACAGCTATAAAAGGCTTGTAAATAATTAACTTTTTCAATGTTTTTAATAAGAGATAGGCATCAATATCCTCCATGTGTATTGTTATATATTTTTATCTAAAAAATTTATTGTGTTCCACATAATAATGTTGAAAAATACTAAATCTAGATGTATATTAATAAAGCACAGTTTGTTTGTTTGTCTGTATGGTTATTTGGCAACAAGTCAGCGGGTGCACTGTATAAAGTGCTTCTTGATGTATATCATAAACTTATTTTGATCTAAGAAATAGCAATGTAGTCGTATTAATGACATATTGTAGACGTGTACATATAGCATCAAATCTGTATACAGAGTGAATTGTAAATAGTGCTCCAAAAAACATATCTCTAGTTTCAATATTAAGGAAGTTATGGCCAATGTATCTTCTCAAGCTGTTACTAATATTAATTTATTCTTGAGGAGAGAAGTTAAAAGTATTAAGTAATTATATGTTCGCATGAATAAAGGAGAAAAACACACAGGGATTTCTTGGGCAGTTATCTTCCATTTTATTTTAACAAAGTTATGAGTGCTGGTTTGTACTACTAGTATTATTGCAATGAGTACTTTTAATTAGTGATTGGATGATTAATCGGGAATCGGATGCTTTTCTGGAATTGTCATCCGGAAAACATTTTCGATTTAGATTCTGATGTATTGTTATTTATTACTCGTATATAAATATCAATTACTTTTCCAAGTTATAAAAAAAAATATATATATTTATATCCGTCAAGATACAAAAAACGACCAGATGGAAAATTTGCCGTGGGATTAGTCGCCGTTGGAAAAGGTCACCGGACATAGAAATCGCCTTCTTTTACTGAGGTCAAATATCACTACTCTTGACGATATTTTTGCTCGATAATATACTCAATAAAGAGTAGTACAAAAAAAAATCGGTTTTTCGATTCCCATGTGATTTTTTTTTTGATATTTTATACAGGGTGTAGTGTTATAACTTCCTTTTTCCAAAAGGCCACACAATAAGTATCATTCTTCAAAAAAAATTCCCAATGATACAGAAACGGAATGAACGGAACTTCTCTATTTTAATAGCCGGTGATTTTTTAATTTTTAATTTCTTTTTAAATAATCTTTCATTAAAAGTTTTTAGAGGGATACTTATAACACAAAAAGATGCAAAACTAAATTGGAAGCATGCCTTATAATATAGTTGTGAATAATTAATGATTGATAATTCTGCAAATATCTAAAAAAAATACAGGTCTTCCAAAATAAATCAGGCTCCAATTACTCGATTTTTACAAATTAAGAAACTTTGTACACTACCAATTCTGATCACATCATTATTTTTGAAGATATTTGTGTTTCAAATAATTTTGTAAACCAATGCACAAGTTCTGCAGACTAAAATGAGAGTTTACTGAATATAAATCACATATCTTTAATTTGAGTAATGAGACGTCAGCTAGACAGATTCGATCAAAAATACTCTCATAAATCATGGTTACTAGAAACTTTAACATATGTGATAAAAATGTTACTGGGAGTGGTTGCCCAATGACCATATTTGGGCTTATATGTACATATAAGGATATGTTATTATCCAATCTAGATACCAATCAATAAGAAGGTAATGGTGATATCATTCCATATTTTCTACTTATAATAAGAAAACAAAATTGCAAAGACTTGATTACAACTTTTGATGCGTTTTTTGTACAAATGTAACAGGTTGGAGAAAAAGTAATTTCGTATTTTTCACATTATTTCAATTCTTTATAAGAAGTGTTACAATAATCGGATTTAATCCATGTATGCTCTGTTCTGTTTGATAACTTGTTGCTAATGAGAATCAAACTAAATAATGCACTTCTCATGAAAGACCGTGTCAAAATCGGACGCCCAATTTTCCAATTTTTTGTCTCTAGTTAGGCCCAATTTGTACCTCCAAGAGTGTTGATCGCATACATGAACAGGTGGAAATCACTTGATGCCGGCTCCGGACTTTAGGGTGGATACATAATAACTTCCCAGCTGAGCTCCTGGAGCGTCTGGCGCGTTATCAAATATGCGTGCAGCCTGCTCTTGTCTTGATAAAACCCGATTTCTCTCCTATTCACTAATGCTGGGTGCTTTTGTTCGATTGCCATGTCTAAACGGTCGTGTTGTTCATAGTAGAGGGCAAAATTGAGCGTTTGGCTTCAGGGGAGCAGCTCATGGTAGATCATTCACTGCCAATACCACCAAACCCACAGTAACACTTTCCTCGCTGTAAAATGGCAGTCAATATCTCAACCCACTGTTGTACAAGACGAACCGAAAGAGTCTCGGCTCCGTATACATTGCAAATGTTCTTGCTCACTTTCGACGCATTTTTCTCCTTTCAGGTAGTAAAAATGTAATATATTGCGAATTCAGTTGAGACCTTCATACTCGACGCACGAGAATTGACGACTGTATCGTCCAAGCACAATACTGTCTGAAGTTTATTTTTTAGTATATACTCATACCTTTTACAACACTATATCGGATGATCCGATGTGATTAAAAATGAACAAGACATACTCAGTTTAAAAAATAGGGCAGAAATACGTATTTACTTTTCTCCAGCCCAATATATGTATATGTATATTGAAGAAAATTGTCATCGTATAATCAGCTACATTTCTCTCCCCATTCATCCTGTGAGAATAGGCCTCACTTAAAAATACGTTATGTAACAGAGTCAAACTGAATATGTGTAATGTTAAAAAATAAGATTATCTTTCAAGAAAGAAAGATTAAATCATAAGAGCAAGGTAAAAGCAAAAAAAAAAAAAAAATTATGAGACCAATTCTTATACCAAGATGACATTGACAAATTTTTGGATTGTTTTTGAAACACAATGGGGCTTATAATTTCCTTTATGGACTTTCATGGCTTCATCTGACGTTGATAACTAACAAACAGTGCATTTCAGATAAATTGTCCTCCTCCTAAATCACCATTTAAAATCTTAATCATGACTCAAACTCACAAATATTATAAGATTGATTATCCGATGTTTACAATTTGATCTTAATGTGGGTTTTTTAAAAATAATTCATAAATATGACATAGAGCAAAAAATATACTCTACCACTAGGACCACGAAACAATGGACATTGAAAAGCCCCTAAATTTCTACAATCGAACTGCCCATCGTATTATAGACAGATTTAAACAATCTGGCAATGCTAACATGAAGAAATATAAGGCTCAGACAGATAAGAAACGCACTCCACGATTATTGGCGTAACTCAAACGGTCGGTAACACCATCCCCAGGTTCTCCAATGAGTCAGCTGATAAAAAATTACCACATGAGCAACCAAAACATCTTCCGAGTTATTACTAATGCCCTTAGCCTTTCCTATCATCACGTAAAGCATCGCACTCTGTTCAATGATCCAATGAAGACCGACAGAAGGATCTATGGAAAGAGACTTACTTCCTCTCTAAAGTCCACTGGTGGTTACTTTTGTTTCTTTTCTGATAAAAAGCTCTTCACTTTAGATCGATCATTTAACAGGCAAAATTATAGGTGGATCTACATAGATGCTCACAAAGTCCCTGCTGTATTCAGAAGCAAAAATATGGCTGCTATTATGACATTGGGTCTCATCCACAGTGAAGGCCATGCTATGGATCCTTACTTTTTTAGTGCTGGGCTCAGAATCAACCAAAATGTTTAGATGGATGTCCTACAAACCAACGTTACTCAAGATGGCATTCCAGCAAGACATTGTGCAAGCCCACAATCCCCGAAAAAAAATTTGAATGGTTGAAGACAAATATATGTAAATCACTTTTGGGCATCAGAGGTATGGTCACCCAACTCCCCAGATTTAAATCTATGTGATTACTATCTTCAAAGAAGGTTGAAAGACAGTGCCTGCAGGGCTCAGCATTACAATATTATCTCTATAGAACAATCCATCACCTCAGTAGCCAAGAATGTTAATCTTGTAGAGGTAGCTAGGGAGTTTTCATTTTCAGGGGTGTGTGGAAAAAGTCCTTGACCAATATGCAGAACACCTTGAATAAAAGTATCTTATATATACCCCTAAAGTAAATTTTATATGTAACTTTAAAAAATATATGTAATAGTAAATTAATAAGTGATATTACCAATCTCCATCGTCTGTACGTGAACTCATTTTCATCTCTAACCTTACCTTAAGTAGTAAAATTTTACAAGTCTAAACATATTATAATTTTCCATCAGCCACCTATATGCAAATAAAATCTTGTAACCAGACATATATTCAAAGAGGGGTTCTCCCAATTCTAGGATTATTGTTTTTTCTTGCCTAGTTGACTAGCATGGTATGGCATTCATATAAATTAACTCTTAATTTGTTATGAGCTTGGTTTTTATAAGAAGATACAATTATACAAATATTAGGTTGGGGAAATAATATTTTTGTATTTTGCGCTTTATTTCATGCTTTATAAGAAGAGTTACAATTACCCGATTTAAGCCAAGTACCGGGCCGTGCAAAATTATTTAAATATGATATAAATATACTTTTTAAGAGGTTTTGTGGCAACCAATCTGATGGTTTCGTATTTTTACTGTTAAAATAAACAAAAATCCTTCCTGTGAGAGCGTAACAACTTCCACACGTGAGACCATGTCCAATCAGGAAACAAAGAGGATCGAAATTGCAGCCCTTCTCCGATCTGGAGTGCCTCATAACAACATTAAGGAACAGGTTGGGGCCTCATTGAAGACAATTTACAACGTTTCCAAGCGCTTGGAGGCTGTGGGTGATCTCAAGCATTCCCCTGGGGCTGGAAGGAATCCCACTGTCTCAACAAGGCAAGTAAAGACAATGCTCAAGAGGAATCCCAACAGGTCCATTGCCGACATAGCCAGAAAGATGGGAACGTCGAGATCAACTGTTTCAAGGGCATTGAAAAGGTCTGGGGGAAAGTCCCTGAGGCGTACTGAACGCCCTCTGCTAACTGAACGTCAGCGAGAAGTCAGACTTGAGTGTGCCAAGAAAATCTTGAATGATATCAAGAGCTCATCTGGACACATCATCATTTTTTCAGATGAGAAAACTTTTACAGTCGATCCTGTTTTCAACAGGCAAAATGACCGTGTTGTGAGCTTTGGAGATGTGCAAGATAAGCACCACTATGTGGCAACAACAAAGCACCCTGCTTCGGTGATGATGTTGGGTCTCGTGGCCTCCAACGGGAAGGCCATGAAACCGGTATGGTTCCCCACTGGCTACAGATTAACAGCGGAGGATTATGTGAAGATTCTGGCGTCCAAGGTTCTTCCGTGGATCAAATCCATAGTCGGCAACTCTCCTTGGGGTTTTCAACAAGATGGAACATCCGCCCACGCTTCCAAGAAAGCTCAGGAGTGGCTCAAGGACAACATGAACTTTTGGCCCAAGGACTACTGGCCCCCCAGAGTCCAGATCTGAACCCACAAGACTTCTCTATCTAGGCGCACGTGGAGACCAAGGCCTGCAAAAAACGACACAAGAACATAAATGCCTTAAAGGCTGCTGTCAACAAGGCCTGGGCCTCCATGGACCCCGATTACATCCAGCAAGTCTGTGACAGCTTCAGACGTCGCCTGACCAGTGTCATTGAGTCAAATGGTGGCTACATTGATTAAATCTGATAAGAAACTATTTTATTATTCTAAAGATATATGAATAAATTTTTTCTCAAGTAATTCGAAATGTCATTATTGTCCGCGATATGTTCTGAACAAAAATCGGTAAATAGTTCTGCACGGGCCGGTTTGCCCCTGTTCCATAACTGGTTTCCAACAAGAAACTAACTTCATAATGCTGTTCTTGTATAAGCCCTTGTACCTATTTGTAAAAAAACTCTGACAACCAATTTTCACAGTTTTCTATTTCGGTCAAATTTGTACCCCAAACCCATGTACCATAGACAAGTACTTGGTGCCAGTTCTAGACTGTAGGGTAGATGCATAAGAATTTGCTATACGAGCTCCTTAAGCTTCTGGAGGTGATCAAACATGTATGTAGCCTCGTATTATCCTGGTGATACTTTATTGACTCCTATTCACGAATGCTGGCCGATTCTGTTCGATTGGCAGCTTCAGATGGTCGATTTGCTCCCATTTGAGTGCAGAATTGACCGGGGGAAATATTGCTTGTACCACTTTTGTGCAACACGAACTAAAAGAGTATTGGCCCAGTATACATCGCAAATTTTCTTGGTCGCGTTCGACGCATTTTTCCTTTTCAGGTAGGAAAAATGTAAAATTGGCTAATTTATTTCCTTTGAGAGCTCCATAGTCGACGCACGATAATTCCCGACTGAAGAAGACAAGCGCAATACTGTCCGAAAAGCGTTTATAGTATATACTCACACCTTTATAATGTCTTGTCGTACATATAATCTGATGTGACCATTAATGAACAAGATATGTTTAGTTATTATAGTAAGACCAGGAAATACGAAATTAATTTTTCCCAACTTAGTGTATTTTTGAAAATACAATTTGTTTAATACTTTTGTTGTTATTATACCTCTCAGTTGTCACATCTCTAGGTGGCACATTAAATATAAACGATTGTTAAGCAAAATCATTTAAAATGTGGAAACAATTCTGCTGTTTTCATATTTAATATAAACAAATCATGCTTATATTTTAGCTGTGACCACAATCATCGTTTGGGAGAGCTTGGTCCTATAATGCCTCGTGTTGTTATGGCACTAGGCAAATATCCTAATTGAAATACTTAGCAGAAAAATTGTTCTTTTGAACTCAATGTGCGTAAGTTTGTGCCTCGGTCATTCCTATAGAAGGAAATTTACATTATCTACATATATGGACTTCAAAGAAGATTTCTAGGTTAAATGAAGTAAGTTTAATACTTTAATATTTATTTGTACTTAATCAGTACAACTCCATTTGACCAATTAAAGGAACATTGATATATATGTAACATATATTCATCCAGATGATTTTCAGGAAGACAAATTTTCTTTTAATATCCCAATACTTCATAACTCTTTCTGATTATTTTTCTTTATATTCTTGAGGTATATATGGTCTATGGATTGAAAATCATCCATGTCGGATGGAATTAATTTTCGATCTATTTTTTTAACCTTTATTGTACCTTACAACTTTTCTCTAAGAAAGAAATCCTTTTTAGCTAATACTTCCAAATATGGAAGTATTATTCTTTAATTATTTGTTGAGACGTTCACATTTTAACAAGAGTTAATATTAATTTAATGAATCAACGTTCACGACAACGATAAGGGGAAAATAAACTAAAAAATGACAGTTGATACTTATATAGATTGATAATGAACTAACACAGTTCTAGAAATTATGTTTTGAAGTATTTTGCATGAGATGTTTTTGTGTTTGTAGTCATGGAGATCTTTTATAATTTTGAGGAAAAGCAGATAAAAGTTGAAATTAGTAGAACAATCTGTTATCTTCCTATGAACTTATTCCAGTGATAAGAAGTAATGGTGATTAATTAATATATATATATATGTTATTTAACAAATTCCCAAGATTTTAATGGATATTAGAGTGCGAGGTATTTTGTCTTCAATTATTTTGCTCAAACCATTTCACCTTAAAGTCATTTTGCTCAAACCATTTCACCTTAAAGTCATTTTGCCTCAAGGATATTTTGTCTTCCTATATAACTAAATAAGGTTTATACATTGTTATTGTTTATTTTTGTAGAAGTTGATATTCCCTTTGATTTTTTTTAATCCGCAAAAATCCTTTTTTCGTTTAAAGAAGTTACATATATAAATAAACATTTTTTTCTACACCCTGTATTGTAACTCGCCTCTCAGACCCTGGAATTTTTGAAAGGTTAATTATATTTTTTTTAATAGATTTTGAGCAATATTCTTAAAAGAAGAGATGATCCAGGGAATAGCTGTTGCCTTCTAAGGGTATCTTAGGAACGATTAGGAAATTATAGAGGTCAACCCTCTTTTGAAGATTGAAACTTCTCCATTGGTAAATGGAAGAACTCACATACTTTTTTAGGAATGTCCATGTTGAATTAGAGGCACCTTTTGTATCCTTTATATGTAATTCCCAATATTACAGCAGTGTTCTTTATTGAACAGCTGACACTTTCAATATCTTTACTAGGACTGCATTTACCTATAGGAAGATCAACTAGTTTTTTATAGTTGAGCTTCAAACCAGACCTCATTTCATATTACCACAATTCGTTTAGTTAATTGAACCTCAGAGTTTTGAGTTTAAAATTGCTTTTATTTTATTGGCAAGAACACCCAAAAGGCATGCAATATTTCTCATTGAGCACTGTGATTCGTCTTCAATTGTTAATATTGGTAGCCACCTCTTTTTTAGGGATATTCTCTAATTATTTTACAAAGTGTTTAGATTTTAGATTTTTTATAATACAGTGATTTATACTTAACAACATCAGTCCAAAATAATTCCATTTTTTTTTTGACATCTTCTTCCTTGAAATGATTCCATCAATGTTTCCAATAAGAAACAACTCATCTTTTGCTTGTTTTGAATAAAAATCTGAAAAAAAGAAAAAAGAAAATCTTCTTACCGGTCGTCAAAAGTCATGGGTCATAATGAATGTTGAACAATTATTGCCACCCAGCGGTTTAAAATGAAATGCTAGATAATATATTAGTTATTAGAGAACATAATTTTGGGACACGCTAATTTTTTTTATTGTACACGAGATCCACTGTAAATGTCTTCTCATCTGAGATGAACATAATTCGTTTTCTGTGTAACCTCAGGTCCTATTCAAATTATATCCTTTCAGGGTTTAATTTGTTCGTTCTTCTGATTCTATGACAATCACTGATGTTTTCACCATTGTTGAACTTAACCTTGTCCCTCCAGATGGTAGTTTTGCAGATATTAAAGGTCTTTAAATTATCAGAATGATTAAATCCGTTGCGTACTAAACGAGCCACTTCTTGCCTTCTTTGCTCCATTTTTGTTAATATTTATTCTAGAGACTTGTTATAAAAGGTATTCAAAATATTTTTGACGGTCTGGTATTGAAAAAAAAAAAAAAAAATCCACAATTTCAAAAAAAAAAAACCAGTACTATTATGTAATAACTTTTCCTCCTAACAAAAATATTTTTTGAAGTTCAGCAATATTAGAATCTTTTCTATTATCCATAAATAACGTTTAAGTTTCATAATTATTATTGCATTGAATTGTTTCGTTCATAAAACTAAAAATGTTATATATTCATGAAGGCATACTTTATAGATATGACAATGATAACTCCAAAATGGCACTTGAATAATCCCATCTCCCGTGAACAAAATCTGCCAAGATTGAGATTTTTCGACTAAATCATTTAAGCTCTTGGGGGAAATAAACATAACCTTATTAGTTTTAAGCTATTTTAATGATATGTTTGCTTATAAATGAAGTAAATATAGCTGACTTTACTTTTGAAAGTTTCAATTTGTATGTAAAGTTTTAATTAAGAAAATCTTTTTTTATTTACAGAGTGGTACATATTCATATTTAGTCGGATTAAAAACGAGACTCTATAAACAAATATAAAAGTTTTGCAAAATATTTTTTATCTACTTTTTAAAGGATAATATTAATCCTATATATTAACAAAATTTTATTGAAATTGCCTTTTTCTGCACTTAATTATAGTCTCAAGTCCCTTCCTTCAAGAGTCGCAGCTTTTACAAACTATTTATTCAAGGATTTTCTCCGTGATACTTCAGTAACTGCTATCAGTGCGTCTTTGGTTGGTCTAGAGATAGAGTTGGTTAAATCATGTGCGGAGGGAGGCCAATATGTCTTGTCCCAGAAGTACTCGAAGCTTTTTACACCAGTTTGGAACCATGAGCCTGGGCCTTGTTCTACTGAAAGCAGATTTGGATCCTATGGAAGGGTGATATTGATCTAGACAAGAACTTTTGTCTATGAGAACTTTCAATAGATTTATAGAACGACGTAGTTCAATGGATATACGCTCGGGAGAAATGATTCTCTTTAACTCAATGTGTGTAAGTTTGTTCCAGATTTTTCCTAGAGAAGGAAATATATTATATGTATATGGACTTCAAAGAAGATTCATAGATCCGATGGAGTAAATCTAATACTAGTAAGTATATTTTTTGGGCCATATGGAAACCTTAAAAGAGGTGATTTCTTTCTATTAGAAGCTCGACTCCCAAAGTTATCACAGATTTAGTTTTCAGGGTTTTATATACAAGGCTGATCCTATCTAGGGGTATAACTTTTAGTTTTTTCAATTTTTCAAGAGTAAAATTCAAACGAGAGGTTGAATGAGGACATTTATTTAACAATATAATCTAGAAATAGTACTTGGCACAACTTTTACCCAATATGCGAGGCCTCAACTTTAATAATTGCCTCAATACGAGGTTTAAATCCCTTAAAGGCCTTGACTTTGTGGTCAGACTTGATCTTGGTACACTCCTTCTTGTAGGAAGTCACTAGAGACTGGTCACTTCTGTGATGAGTAGCACACAACCTCTCCTCCAGACGTGCCTAGATATAGTAGTCCAAGGGCTTCGCATCTGAAGAGGAGGGAGGCCACATATTGAGGTCCCAAATGTTCTGAAAGTTTTATCACAAGAAGGACTGGGTTTGTTTTACAGGCAGAATGACACGAAGCTCCATCCTGATTGAAAACAAAGTTGTCTTTGAGCTTTACTCTGGCAAAAGGTAGCACTTTCTTATCTAGAAGTTCCATGTAAGAATCTGCATTGAGCCACACCTTCCTATCCACAAAAATGGGAGGGACGACTTCGGCTGTGTTGGCCACAATATCCAAGAACACATTGTACGGGCTCGATTTTATTGTTTTCAGGATAAGGCGCAGTGAAGATGCACCCGTGTTCCTTGATAATGGGCATGGGAGACATGCCGCATGAGAGAAGTTTCAATATTTCACTCCTTTGCTGCTCCACATTACTCCCTCTCTTTTGTTTTGTTTTAAATTGAGTTGAAACTTTACATTAGGAATCGTGAGTTACAAAACCTATCCTTCATCGTGTTTGAAGACAATCGAGGAATAAATTTCCCATTAATTAAAATTTATATTAGATCTACCTCTGGATAAGACCACCTTGTATGTTTCTGACCTCTGCAAAAATTGTTGAGACATCCTTGGACTATCTTACCTTTTTGAATAATCAATTTTTTCGAAGCTTCCAGAAGATTTTTGCCACAAAAATCAAAATCAACTCCTGATTCTTTGCATACAAACTTTGAGAGCCTTTTCTTATTTGATTCTTTTCAGTCTTTGAATTAGGTGTTACTTATTTTTGTAGTTGAAGGGCTTGTATCTCTGTTCATTTCTTATGAAACTCATCATTGGGCTATGCTCACTTAATACAAGAAAGCTTTCTCATTGCAAGATTTTACCTTATCTTTGCTTTAACGGCGTGAATAATCTGTTTTCTTCCTTCTTTTCCATGGACTGCTATAGGTTTTCGTTGTTTGCAAGATTTTTTTACCACTCTCAATCCAAAAAAGACTTACACTCAAAGTGTATAAAACATGTCCTTAAATGCGGGAACAGCTTCTTCTAGTCGGCAATCTGAAGAGGCTTTTTCATTTTCCAAAGCTTTTTTCATTATTATTTAATTCTTGAAAACAAAATATCTAAGTATAAAGTAATCACAAGCGCATGTGCTCATGAATTACATATGGTAACACCGAGGATTTGCTTTTCAAGAGTTATAATTCAATGTACTTGGTGGGTTTGGAGTAGAATTGAGGAGTAATTTCAGCCTATACGTTCTTGCTATACCAGGTGGAAATTGGAGACTTACGCACTAGTATTATATTGATTTGAGAGGTTTTATATAAGAAATTCGAACTGTTTGTAGCTGTATAGGTAACCATGTATCTCAATCACATGCTGCTTTTCTATTTTTATAAATCGGACTAGTAATGTCATCACAGGGACATTCAAGGCTTATTCGTGTGGTTCACACTCCAACAGAGGGGCCAGGCTAACGGACTGGTTTGCAAGACCATTTACAATATTAAGAAGCGGGTAAACCACAACAAGACCAAAGATAGGAAGGAGGGCTCCGGAAAAAAACCCCATGGTTAATAGGAATACCCTCAAGGGTGCCATCAAAAAGAACCCAACCTAGTCTCTGGACGTCAATGCCATGAATCTCAACGTTAGTCACACGGCCGTGTTGGAAAAATAGGGAGGAAAGTCTTTTGGTGTGGTTGGAGAGGCCCCTCCTTATAGCCAATGTGAAGATGACCCATCCCCAACGTTGCCAGACTTTACTCAGACCTTCTCAGCTAACAATATCCCTTACTGGGACAAGATAATTTGGCCACCACACAGTCTGTACCAGGCCATGCAGAATTATTTGCCGATTTTTGTTCAGAACATATCGCGGGCAATAATGACATTTCGAATGACTTGAGAAACAATTTATTCATACATTTTTAGAATAATAAAATAGTTTCTGATCAGATTTAATCAATGTAGTCACCATTTGACTCAATGACACTGGTCAGGCGACGTCTGAAGCTGCAACAGACTTGCTGGATGTAATCGGCGTCCATGGAGGCCCAGGCCTTGTTGATAGCAGCCTTTAAGGCATTTATGTTCTTGTGTCGTTTTTTGCAGGCCTTGGTCTCCACGTGCGCCTAGATAGAGAAGTCTAGTGGGTTCAGATCTGGGCTCTGAGGGGGCTTGTAGTCCTTGGGCCAAAAGTTCATGTTGTCCTTGAGCCACTCCTGAGCTTTCTTGGAAGCGTGGGTGGGTGCTCCATCTTGTTGAAAACCCCAAGGAGAGTTGCCGACTATGGATTTGATCCACGGAAGAACCTTGGACGGCAGAATCTTCACATAATCCTCCGCTGTTAATCTGTAGCCAGTGGGGAACCATACCGGCTTCATGGCCTTCCCGTTGGAGGCCACGAGACCCAACATAATCACCGAAGCAGAGTGCTTTGTTGTTACCACATAGCGGTGCTTATCTTGCACATCTCCAAAGCTCACAACACGGTCATTTTGCCTGTTGAAAACAGGATCGACCGTAAAAGTTTTCTCATCTGAAAAAATGATGATGCGTCCACATGAGCTCTTGATATGATTTAAGATTTTCTTGGCACGCTCAAGTCTGAGTTCTCGCTGACGTTCAGTTAGCAGAGGGCGTTCAGTACACCTCAGGGACTTTCCCCCAGCCCTTTTCAATGCCTTTGAAACAGTTGATCTCGACGTTCCCATCTTTCTGGCCATGTCGGCAATGGACCTGTTGGGATTCCTCTTGAACACTGCCTTTACTTGCCTTGTTGAGACAGTGGGCTTCCTGCCAGCCCCAGGGGAATGCTTGACATCACTCCCAGCCTCCAAGCGCTTGGAAACGTTGTAAATTGTCTTCAACGAGGCCACAACCTGTTCCTTAATGTTGTTATGAGGCACTCCCGCTCAGAGGAGGGCTGCAATTTCGATCCTCATTGTTTCCTGATTGGACATGGTCTCACGTGTGGATGTTGTTACGCTCTCACAAGAAGGATTTTTGTTTATTTTAACAGTAATAATACGAAACAATCAGATTGGTTGCCACAAAACCTCTTAAAAAGTATATTTACATCATCGGTAAATAATTTTGCACAGCCCGGTATGTCTATCTCTCCACTTTTATTTTTATCACTCATTGAGAAGAGGACCTGTAGCATCCGTCACTTTAACGTTGGAGCCGTGAAGGCCTCCGTCGTCGAGGAGTGGGCTACCATTGGCCCCAAGTTTATTCACAATATTTTTTTTCGCTAGAAGATTGTTGCCATCTGTTAAGCCAATGGAGGCCGAGTAGAATAAATCAAATTGACATTGGCTATGTATGAGAATAAGATTTTTGGGTCATTCCATGTCAAATGAACGAGGGCATATCAACTGACCTTCTCAAATTTGCATGTTTTTTGGAACAAAAGCTTAAATTAATGAGTAGATTAAGTGTGCTAAATTTCAGTACATAATTCTGAGTTGTTCATGAGATATATACATATACTCGTCCCTCACCAAAATTTTCAAATGTCGTAATAAGTTCGCTGACTTATTACCGGACGCTACTTTTTCATCTAAATTTTTTGATTCAGAAGAGCTAATGATATTTTAAACTTAAATATTTTGAAGTGTAAGGATACCAAAAATGAAGTCAAAAATAGAAAACTTAAATTTCTATTGACCTCAATTTTTATTTAAAAAGAAAAAATCTGAAATACACTTGTACTTACTTGATCAATAATAAAAAAAATTGCCCAACTCTTATGAATATGAAACTTTAGCAATATTTTTTGCATATATAAGGCCTAAAAATCGTGATGGTTTTTTTATCATAGCTCCCTGGGTGATATCAAAGTTATGTCAATTTTCACCGATTTTTTTCCCTATTTCAAGTACGTGTTTATAGCTTAAACTTGTTTTATGATTTATATAGACGGATAATAGAAAACTATACAACAGTAGTTCATAATATTGATTAGAAGTTGACGAGTATCTATATTTCATAAACTACTCAAAATTATGTGCTGAAATTTAGAACACTTAATTTAATTATGAATTTGAGTATGTGTGCCAAAAAATCATCCAAATATACGGGATTTGACATGGAATGACACTTTTTTTAAATTTATAACTAAAGAATGACAGGATACAAGATATATTTCTTTCCATGTCTGCAAATTTAAACTTTCCATCCCGGTATATGGAACTTATGCTTATTTTCTTATCTTTTACGGCTGCTTGCTTCTAATGTAATAAAAGATTTGGTCAGCCAAGCTGCACTCCTCCCAAAAATTCTTCAGATTGACAAGATTACCAACTTAATTTACGGTTATTTATTTATATATATTGGCTGGAAATATGTTCTAAATCACAGGTTATAAGTTCAAGTCTTTGTTAGACTCAAAGTAGAACTGAGGATCAATATAAGGTAATTCCTGCCAATGTTCTAGCTAGATACAGAGTTGGATTGTGTTTATTTTCTTGTTCTCATAGATGTTAGCAGCTAATTTAATACACTTCTTGACATTAAGGTTGCTTTAGATTTTATTTTTTCCCCAAAAAAGTACCAAAAATTAGAATTTTTTTGGAAACAAATTTTATAAAATTAAATTTTTGGAAAAAAAAGTCTAAAATTAAATTTCAACACTACAATATCGTATTTAAATTTTTTTTTAAATCCACACTTATACACAAAAAATTATATTTTTTGGAAAAAAATATAAAAAACACATGGTAATTCTCAAAAGACTATATTTTTTGGAAAAACACACAAATGCTCACAAAAAATAAATTTTTTGGAAAAAATTTCAAAATCCTCATTTCTTCTTAAATTTAATTTCAAATATACAATTTGCTATTGTTAAATTTATTTTTGTCAGCTATTCTCAAAAAAATTTGGAAAATTAAACTAAATTTCAAACGTTAAATTTTCTAGTAGAAGCAAAAGTTCATTCATTTGGGGGTGGGATTATTATTTTTTCCTAACTTTGAAAAGTAATTAATAGTTAAACACCAGTAATAAATAAGAATAGGAATTGCAAATTAAACATTATTTTACCAATGCTGATCCTGACTCCAGAAAAACACCCGATTCTCCGATTCCGATTAATTGTACTATTATTACTTAGAACTGGATGTTCTCTCTTTAATAATAAAATTATATAGATAATAACATCGAAAAATAATGAACAGTGCTGAAGCTACAATTAAAAAAGGTATCGCTCTCGTTAAAAGGCATATTTTTGCAACTCCATAGATTATAATTTTTGAAGTCACTCACAAAGCGGAAAGTAATCCCTCTGTATAAAAGAAATAAATCAACATTGTTAATCATATATTATTTAATGCCATGCATTTCCTCAGTTATTCTTAATATGAGAATATTAAAAAAAGACGAGTTTCATAAATTATACACAATTAATTAATTAATTATTATTCCTTTCAGTTTTACTCATTAGCTGTGTTTTGATCGGGGCTTAATCCCCAACGTTTCTGTTTTCACCTATTGTCAAAGACTCAAATTTTTTAGAGCGTTATTTAAAAGTTATCATCAATACTAATTTTATACTAAAATATGCTTCAGTTAACCAATTGAATTAGTATAAACAAACTTTAAGTATCTTTCTTGCATGATAATAGTTTGTCATTATTCGTAATTTAGGTCACATTGAAGTACTCTTTGTTTAATTCGGCATGAACGTTATTTACTTATATGTAGTTTGCTTACATAACCGAGATTAATGGGGCACATTTCTTCTTTTAGTAGTTTGTATACTTATTGATTACAAGAGCTTAGTACATTTACAAAGTGAGGACTCAAAACATGGATAGCTTTTTAATTACGAGGTTTCATTACGCAACCAAATGACAGTTGAAACCAAATAAATAAGTTTTGTATTGATGCCATGATTTTAAATGGTGAAATGTCAGAGCAAAAAGACATGTGTTCAATATCCTCGGCGCTGGTGTAAGGACTGAGAGGGCTGTAAAGACCGTTGTCATCTCCATCTGTACTGCTTACAACATCAAGAAGAGCCAAAACTTCTACAGCAACAATATGGCGGACTTCTGGGCTTCCTCCATGTGACCCTCCTCGAGCCTTGATCTCAATCCCCTGGACTTTCCGTTACGGGAATCTTGGAGAAGAATATCCGCCATACTTTTAATACAAACAATGCCACACCGCTAGACTTATGAGGTAGACACTTTGCAGGGGTGCCTCTTTTGAATCTGATCAGGCTTATTCTATACCCAAAATACAAAAATAGTTTTTTGTGGGTCAAGAAGACTAGATAAGGGGTTAAGTTATACATCAAAAGTGACTAGCGTCTCAAAATACAACTATACAAATAAGAACATTTTCTACATTTTTCTAAAACAAAGAAAGTTACGGGTAAAAAAATAAATTGGTGAAAATTGCAGTTTTGGTTTTTTTAGATGCAAAAAAATGGATTTCCAATGGAATATTGTAAATATTTGTAGATAAAATAAAGTTTGTCAAAATTTGCGCAGAGATTAGTTTGCATATAAATTTAACGCATAACAATTGATGTTTAATTGAAATGTCTATGATTTTCTGAAAATTTTTTAGTACTTCTATTTTGCCGAGCCAACAAAAGTTTCTTTTCATCTTACATAGATTTATTAGTAAAAATGGATGATGCATCCATATGGTAATGGGTCAATTTTCTCCTAAAAGAAATGAATGGATTATATTGGTGTTCATCAAAACTTACTTCGCTGGTTCATAAAAAAAAGTAAATATTTCAAATTGAGTATAAAAACCTTGCGTTATAATTTAACAAATGAAACAATGGCCGGAAACATCTGCTAGTAATATTAAAAAAAAGTAACTTTTAATGTGACCATATTGAGAAGTAATAGAGAATGACGTGGAAATTGTGATGATTTGGGTATAGTGTGCTTCTTTTTTTTTTCTAAAATATTCAGAAAGGTTCGTTCAAAATAATATATACAGTACAGTACAAAGAAATCCATTATTTTTGAAATAAATAGTTTTATTAATGTGTATCTCGTATTCTATAAGTGTAACCGTTTTACGCTGGACGGCGTTCAGTATTCCAGTTTTCACTTTCGAGATCACCGAACCTCACCCTTATGAACGTCTTTGTACAAGGTACGAGTTGAGGAAACACATCTATAAATCCTCCTCCAATACATAATCCGAGCTGATTTCCAGAATAGGGAAAACATTCCGGATCTAGCCAAATGAGACATTCATCTGAGCCTTATCTCGTTTTGAGTTTGAGTTGAGGCCGTCATTGACGCTAAATGCGATGAAATTAGATTATTTAACTTTTTATTCAACTTTTATTTTTATTTGCCAATGGTTTATATTAAAATCGGATGATTAGCTTAAAAGAAACTCTATTTTAGAAGATAAATTGAATTGGTTGTTAAATAAGGTCTCACCCTGTAAAAAATTTAAACTTCAAGCCAAAGTATTATTATTCTTATGTACGTACATTCTGTACAATCTAAACAAAAACTTGTCAGTCAATAAAACGTATATATATTTTTCGACATTTAATTAATTTTTCGATATGACTATTAAAAATTGTATTTAATATGAACAATATAAAAAATTATATGTAGGCCTAATGTTTACAACATACATAATACATATTTGTATTAGTAAAGCTCTTGGACCAGAGTTTGATACGTTTCCAACAATATATTGGTTTTATTCAGTAGGGTACAAGTTTATTTTGTAGCATTTTAATACACATACTTTTTGGATAAAAATGTGTTATTTTTTTCAAACATAATTTTTTGAATGTAAAATAAACTTTCTAAATTAAAAGCAGTACTTTAATTATCTATCAATAATGCCAGATCATTCAACTATACTTAATAATTCTCCCAATAAAATCATTATTGAAACAAATTTTGCCGTACATTCATTTTATTAACATTAATTTGAGGGAGTGTAATTTTTGCAACATTCTTTTGAGCAAGTATTTATTTATTCTTTCAGCGTCTTTCATTTCAGCACATTTTCATATAGTAAACCAAGAGTTGTTATGGACTATAGGGACTTTCTATAGATTATTTTGATCTTTAAGAATGCGGAACCTAAAAAAAACACCAAAAAGATTCGTCCAAAATCTTGTGAAGCCTTCTCCTTAAAAGAACAAAATAAATATAGTTTTGAAAGTCAAAAGTGGCTTATGAATCAAAGGTTTACATAACATTGGACAACAAAAATTATCCGAGAATACTAATCATTTTTTGAAGGTCATACTCCAGAAGTACCTTAGGAACAAATTGCTTGAATTCCATCCCACTCAATAAGTTTTGTAAAATTAATTTTTCCACAGAAGCTTGCAGAGTTGAAACAAAATACATTGTTTCTTATCCATCTTCTGCATGCGTCAATAAATTACAGCATGGACGGACATAGGAAGAAGAGGTGCTCTGAATTTTTCAATTGCTAATGCACAGACAGACCGATCTTACTTTCCAATCTGATTTGTTAGTTTAGAGTGATGAATTCATCGGAGCAACTTTTGTTTATAAGAAGTACAGGGAGCGGGGATCAAATTGTCGCCAAAATATTTTTCTACAAAAAACAACACAAAATATACATTTTTTAACTTTTTTATTGAAACTCAAAACTATAACGAGCATATAGGTATAGAGTAGCCATTCATTTGATATAATCACCGTTGGCATCAATAACGGCCTCAATACGGCCTCTGAACCGGCCGCATACTCTTCTGACCATCTCATTGTCCATGTTGCCAAATACCTCCTTGATGGAGTCCATCAGGCTGGCCTTGGTGCTATGGGGATGTCTGTTGGTATGTCCCTCGACATAGTTCTAGACAAAATAGTCCAAAGGATTAAGGTCGGGAGAGTTAGGAGGCCACAAATCCTTGGTTACGACGTCCTAACAGTTCTCTGTTAACCACTGTATGGAGATTTTGGACACATGGCAAGGTGCTGAGTCTTGTTGCCTCACCCAGGGCCTGTCTCCGGCCACTCCTTGGACCTGGTAGGGTCATCCTCAACTATCTTCTTCACCATGTCGACAAAGTCGGTGTCCCTGACCTTCCTGTCGGCGCCCTCCTCCTTGGCTGCCCTCTTTATGGTAGCATCAACATCCCAGGTGTCTTCTAGCTTCTTACGGATACGCTGAACAGTCCGTAAATTCACTCCTAAGGTTGAAGCAATCGTTGAATTGGAGATTTCACCTCCATTATTAACCAATGCCATGACTACGGCGGACCTCGAAAGCTCCTCGTTCCACTTATAGCTCTTTATCTCCTCATATGATGATGGCATGATGCTAACTGAACTACGTATCGCTAGCTGACAAGAATAGCTTTCCTATTTAGTAACCGGTTTTTTATTTGATAATGTCGTCTTCAACTTATCAAGGTTTAAAGTAGGTGACAATCTGATTCCCGCTCCCTGTAAGTAAAAGTGTTCCCCAATACCATTTAAGGATCTTTCTTAGAACCTAAGATCCCCAGTCTACCAATGTCCAACCCCTGAGCTTTTGCCATCTTCAATGCGTCCTTTATTGTTTTCGAGGTAATTGTCGTAAGTAAAAATAAAGAATGGAGTAGGTGGGTAGATAAATGTTTGGCGATCCTACTATATATTCTGTCTCACCATGAAATCGAGAATAATTTTGTTCACGGGACAACCACCAATGGATATAAATGTTGAATGTAAATACAAAGAAGAGCAAAAAAAGAGGTGCCCCAATCTCAAAAAAGAGTCTGAATTAGAGTGTATCGTTGCTCGTTGAGCACTATGAACTTTCATAACATTATTAATTGGAATATACTTTACATTTTATTTTTCAATGACTTCTACTTTGGCCCGTCTCTATGCAAGCCTCCACTCCTTGGCAAAAAACCTTGCAAGATTTCTCTATCTTGGCTCATACCTCATTAACAGATACAAATAATTCTCCGTCTGTTCTTACAAGACTTCTGTTCAATTTGCGTCCATAGTTATTAGTCGAGAGGTAAAGGTGAGAATATGGGGGGCGGTGGGTCTTCTTCTTCCACAATTGGCTAGACGCTGACTTTTTGCTGATTTACGCCTGAGTGGTGTTGGACGTGTGGGAGGGGCACCGACTTAAGTGACTTTGTATTTCCCTTGCTGGAGTGTTAATCAAGGTACTGGGAGCACATTATGACCAAGGGTGCGTCAGAATTTGGTGACATCAAGATTTCGAGATCTCTTAGATGAAACAAGGCCCTAAGATCGAATAGAACAAGTCTTACCAGGTATTGGCTTCTCCTTCTCATTGTAATACTCATAATACTTTATTTTTTCTAGGGCCAGAGTTAGGGTGGTTTATTGGCCTCAAAGTAAACACAAAAGTAGCAGCAACATAACTACCTTTAAAACAAACAAACACTCAAAATAACCAACATACAGATATTTAATATAACATAAATTATAAAATGCCTATATAAAATAATTTAGATATCTAAAACTAGTTTATCATTTCAAATAGACCATTCATAATCAATAAAACTTCCAACCAGAGCGTTTGGTTTCTTTTCAATCGATAATAGTCTATAAACTGTAGACACAAATTTCTATGTAATAATACTAGCTTCCATTAAGTCTGAGGATAAGTAATATCCCCCTCATCAACAATTCCTCAATATTGTCTAATTCTTATACTTCCATTCTGTGGATAAGGACACTTCATGAATAAATAAATATCATCCTCCTCTTCCTCCACTCATAGTCTACAAATACTTGTACCGTTCTTTTTCATCCATTTATTTGTAGATAGCTAGAATAGACAATGCACTCTTTCCCACATTTTAGACCATTGGCGTTGCTACACCACCCCCAAAATTTTATCATATATACAAGGTGTGACCAATATTTAAGAACGATCACATTTTTTTTAAACATGTATTTTCTCCTCAACTAATTATACAATTTTTATAAAAACCTATCTCAAATGTAAGTTAAATCAAAAAAAGATTTATATTTATTCAGTATAATGGTTTTTGGCGTAAATATCGGTCTCAACTCCACCTTGTAAACGGGAGCATGTCTTGATGATAGTCTCCAATTAACAGTTTCTGAAATGATCCCCAGATTCTGAACATCAGCTTGGATTTTATGCTGCAGAAGGATCTGTTGACGTGTCACTCAACTGTGCCAAACAAAAAAAAAGGGCATAGGGTTGATGTTTAATGAACTTGGAGGCCAAACACTGGGTTCAAGAAAGTAAAAAAACCACAACATATACCTGACAGTCTGATCTAATCTTGTCATCAGCAGGTTCTGCTGCTGATTCATAATCACCTTCATACTTTTTCAGTTCATTCCTGACTCTCGAGACAAAGGATCTCTCCAGGCTTGAGAAGTTTGCAGTCTCTTCATTGTCTTGTGCGGTGTGGATGCCAACAATGGCACTCTGCCTTTTCCACGATCGTGGAACCTCTCCAGTCCAGTTTTTGCACACCAACCCTGTATATTTTCTTGTCCAGGAGAGACTGAGTATCGAACTTATGTACATTGAATTCAAAATAAGCATTTCTCCCGAAAGGGCTGTCCATTGAGTTACGTCGCTCCATTGTTTACTTAATAAAGTTATTTAGTCAAACTTTAATTATCTTTTTTTTACGAATAAATTGTTTGGCATTAATGTTAATTAATTTCGGTCTAATTAAAGTACATATTTATTATTCTTATAAAAATTGGCGAAGATTTATAGATGGCATACTTAAGATTAATGAAACATTTTATTACTTTTTCCTTAAATATTTATTATTAAACAGGCTATATCTTGACATATTGATCTTAGAAAGAACATAAAACTTACATTTTAATAGATGTGAAGCCATTGGTCTCGACAACGGCTTGAAGTGATTAGCAGACCTTAATAATATAGCCTAGCTCAAGTTTTGTTCAATACTGAGTTACTCGCTCTTTGATGCATGGATTCCTTGATACTTTGAACAATGATGGAATTTTTCTTTTCCCAAATGAGTCAATTTTTAAATGTTATACATACAATACGGTCCTAATATATTTTTTTAACATGTCGAACTACCAATTTTAGTAAAGATTCGTCTTCTTCACACATTTTTATTAAAAATTTTACTCTAAGCAATTATTTTTGGCAAAGATATAAATTCACCCAATTTTCTTTCTTTTCTTGTAGTTGTGCAACTAGCCCAGTTTTTAGGGATCTGTGGAACCGTTCAATAAGCCCGGTTGATTCAAGATAATATGATGTGGCCGTCCTATTCGTGATTCCAAGTGCCCTGCAAACACACGCCCAAATAGCACTTGTGAATGGCGTCCCCCTGCCTGACACAATGATCTCAGGTACTCCAATATTGATATCCAAACGTTCAAGAAATCTACAGCCACTATACTAAAGGTGATATTTGGGATTGAGATCACTTCTGGCCACATCGTATACCGATCCATTATAGTCAGTGCTTCTTGCTGTCCTTTGACGAGTGTGAACTGGGCAATTATATCAATGTGGATGAAAGGAAGTCTCGCTGGTGGTGGATCAAAAGAGCCAGTGGGATTGGATGTTCTAAAAGGCTTGGTTTGTGGGCATGCAATGCTTACTTTATTATATATATATTATATATTACTTCCTTCGTAGCCATACACATATCTTCTAAATTCTTAGTCGTAAGTGTTGATTATGCTATCAAATATCCCTGGTGTTCCTTTGGAGCATTCCTTATTAGTGCCTCTTTATTCAAACTTTCACCTAAATCCTTTAGGTATTCCTCATCCAAAAGACGTTCAACCTCATCTTTAACCTCCATGCTCCAGAGTCCGGAAGTATCAATCATCATGTCGACTATTATTTTTATCCTTGCGGAAGATGATAGCCCATATCGGACTAATATGGATATTTTCCCTCCCTCATAAGTGAGATTCTCCTCACTAATAGCAATAATATTGAAAACCTCACCTGGCAATGCTGACGCCATCAGGCGGTATCTAACTTTGGTACGACAAATGCCCCTCAACGCTCAATCAAGTTCCGGAGCCAGTTCTCAACATCCGAAGAACATAACTTAGGAAGGTGGAGTTCCACAACGGCCATTACTAAATTCGTTTCTTCCGTTTTAAACAGCCATGCTTGTTTTTTGGGGAGACATTTTTGGTGAAGTTTACTTTCGGGGCATTTTTCGAATAACGTCGGGGTCACTCATGTAAATTATTTAATGTGAATTATACTCTAGACAAATAATAAGAAGAAGTGATCAACTTGATCAAATCAAACTTCAAAAGATATATATTGAATAAGTTAATAATATTTTTTATTTACAATTATATAATGAATTAAAAAAATTAAATATACATTTTTTGGAAGACTTCAATTTATATTCAATAAAGTATGTGCATCTTATTGTCCCGGTACTGTACATCAATCAAAAAATATTTTAACTCATAAAGACATTCATTATAGAGTATTGTATTAATTCAATTCCCTTTGTCATTTGGTAACTCTATTGGCAATAGAAAAATAGCCTTTACTCGATCAAAAAAAGAAAGGTAAAAATAGAGTCTCTTGGCTAATTATGTGGGGGGCGGATAATATTAATACTAAACTTATGTATCTACTTCTTTATTGTAAATGTCAAATGTGTATTTATTTCTAAACATAATTCTTAAAATACGATAGAGAATTCTAAATTTAGAGCATGTATGAACATGTGATATCTATTGAACAGTTCTGTTGTAGCTTAGAGAAACAATGAGAGGCAAAAACAAAATGGATAACTTTTTTGCTTGGCTTAAATATTTCATGACGAATTATTTACTGATATCACTAAAATATTAAGTATGCAGGCTTTTCACGAACAAGTTTTGCCCGATCAAATGAATCCTGAGAAATTGAGATGTTTTTTTGAATATTGAGTGTGCCTTCTAATGAATTTCATTATAATATTCTGAGGATTTCTTCAATATTTTCGGTATGCACAACAAAAGCCCGAAACAAATTTATTGTACTTCTGACAATTTGAATAATATTTAGAAGGAGAACAATGAAGCCAGGGAACACTTAAAGGAGCTGGAATGCCCTCCTTATGTGGGCAAGACGGGACTACAAAAGAATGATTTATATCCAGTGTTGAAAATCAGGTGTATTTTTTAGGTGACCAGGATTTTTTGGAATTGATATTCTGAAGAGTTAATTTTCTTTCACTTAGAAGTTGTCATTATTTTTCATTCCGAAGGAGTGAATAAATTGATTCCATTATATTCACAACCTGATTGAGCAGTCGTGTGTGCACATAACAGACTGAGGATATGTTGCAGAGTTATAATTGTAGTCCTTCCTGTACTCCGAGAAGAATTGGAGATCGACATCGGAGAAATTCTAGCCAATATCCTTGTTTCTATCATTTCAGGGGCGTTCACAAGGAGTTTGCTAGAGGTGTTGTAGCCCTCCAAAATTGAGGAATTTTAGCTTTTACAAGAAAATTTAATTTTTGAATTTTCTTTTCAAAAATATTTCATATTTCAAATATAATTTTTAAAATGTTATTTAAAAATTTAATTTATTATGAGCAGCTGTAGAGTATTGACATTTTCTTTTAAAAAACTAATCTTTTGAGAATATTTAATATTTGAAATTTTTCTTTACAAAATTTAATATATAATTTTTTTTTTTTTCAATTTTTTTTTTGCAACAGAAATCCAAAAGCCAAGCATGTAGACGCGCCAAGTCACAGTTTCATTAACTGATCTAATGAAACGTCATGAGCATTATTATTTCTCTCCTCCAAAACATGCTTCAAATTATGAGGGTTACCATGTTGATTTTCGGTTTCTTTTTTTAAAATAGTAATATTTCTTTGAAAAAGAGGCCTTTATGAATGCCTTAGAGCCTTTGGAAAGATGGAGGTAGTCAACAAGATATCAACGTCAGCTAAAGGAAAGCAGATCCCATTCCACAATGGATTTTCAGTATTCTGTATATATTATTATTAGCGTTGCACATTTGTTGAGAAAAAGTGAAGCTGTGGGAAATAAAGCTAAGAAACTATTGGTAAGAGAATAATTATCAGTTATATCTATTATTATCTCAAAGATAAAATACATAGAGTGGCTATTTGAAGAAGTAGTTGACCAAAACACTATAATAGTTAAGTATGTTAAAAAATAGGGGGCTCTTCAAATATCTTTATTTTTTAAAATGTTTATTGTAATAATAACAAGTCAGTACGATAATTATTATACATGAATTTAGAGATGTAGATTAGTTAACGAAATATTTTTGAAAAGATTATTTTATGAAGTATGTAAAGGGTGGCCCATCTAGCGGTTGCATTTTAAACTACCACTTTTTTGACGTTTGACAGCTGTAGTAACATTCTCATTGTGTCTAATATTTTGTAAAAGGTCTCCGATTTACGAAATGGTTAAGTTTACGCCCGAAAAAAATTGGGAAAATACGGAAGACTTACTTCCAAAATGGAGAGTCTTCAAACGAAACTGCAAGAAAATTGCGTCGGTCGAAATAAAGCGCCTTCCAGGCAGTTTGTGGATAAATTTTATCTTAATATTTCATTATAACTTTTTAATTATAATATAATTTTATTTAGACTTTCAAAATAATAATTATGGAGTTGGAAGATTATTCAGACTATACTTTAATAATGATTGAGTCTGAAATTGAATAAGATTAGTGAGTATGCTCTCCAAACTTTGGTCCCTGAATTCTAATCACTTTCATGTTTTCCCAAATGATATATAATTTATACGCTTTCAACAAAATCTGAGATTAAAACAGTAGACTTTGTCCATGTCTTCTATTTATATCAGACTCTAACGCAAATTAATTATCCTTCATAAGGACCATTCAAAAAAGTATTAAAGATCTTCTAATAACTATGAAAACAAATATTCATATTCATGATAGGCCTATATAATAAATTAGCCTTAATATTAAAATACGTACACAAAAAAGCATATTTTCCTTTTTTGGACTTTCCTCATGCACCTTCTTAATTTCATTACGAACTTCTTGAATCATTTTCTTGCTCGGAGTCACAATCTTCATAATTGATCTAAGAAATATTCCCGTATTTGGAGGATTTTGCAAAAGTTGCCTCTCTGTAGGTACAATTATAGGCCACACAAGTCGATATATTAAAATAAAAAACCTACAGCTTTAGTAATAATGTGTAGGTTAAAGTGATGTGATGCCTATTGATATGCAAATTATGCCTTTAATATGAAAAATAACGTTGGATTTTCTAGCAGGAAATACTATGTTTTCGAATGTTTTGGTCAACTATCAACTGTCTGCTTTTGCTCAGTATCTTCCCTTTATGTATTTGTATATCTATGATTCTTGTTTAGATGGAAACAAAAGTACCAAGTATAAATGACGGGCGTGCTCACTCATCTCAACAAAAGTCGCCACGCTAATTATTCATCTTAAACTTCACATAAATTATGCAAGGGACTGCAAGGCTAGTTTGTCCCCTTTTATCTTTTTGCATATACCTCAACTTGTTAAAGTGATGTTGAGAGCTGAGTTATTGTTGCAAAGTTTAAAATAATATAAAATTTTTGGCACCAATTTCTGAATATAGTTCCGAGTACTTTCCCTCTAACTTGCCACATCAATAGAATATGTTGACACATCAGTGATTATCAATAAATAATAGTATTTGTTAGTATTATTCAAAGGACGTATTTAGTAACTACGTCCTTTCAGCTGTTGTATTTACCCGTTTTATACTATAATATTTGCAAACAATTATTTATCAGAATTGTCTGGAGATCCTTTCTTCTTGATTATGTACACTTAAATAGTAAATTGAGATATCTAGACGGGATTTCCAGTTTTTATTTCCGCCATTCATTTTTTGTCCTTTCGTTTTGTCCTATTTTTTTGGGTTTTTTTATTTATTTATTTAATAATTGTATATGATATTAATAATAAGTTAAATAATACCAACATGAATTTAATTTATTTGTTTTTCTCATCATTTCAAATGAAAACATTAAAAACATGTTGTTTTTCTTTGAAAAAACAAATACACTTACTTGTTGAGAATCCTGATTTAAAAAAAAGAAAAGAAATAAGGTTGGTTAACAATTCAAGAAGCGAATTGTTATATATATAAAACAAAAAAAACTTGGTTATTTTTGTTTGAGCTGTCGTTTGGTGGCATAATGGAACCTCGCAGTTAAATGTTACTGTAAGTTTTGGGTCCCCACTATGTATCGGTCCAAATGATTCAAGGAAAAAATACCGAATTTAAAGGGGAAAAAATGTCTTGAACCGAGTCCCAACACTAGTACAGAGTATGGCTGTAAAGTTTACACTGTGTTTGGTAGTTTTCTGTATTTGGTCCATTTTTCCGCTACTTTTTTCCTGATCACTGTATTGGAGGAGGACTGGTTAATTTTTAATTAATATCTGAATAATTACCAACAATTGTTGAATTATAATAATTTACTATAGGAGGTTCTGCAGTAACCAGTTTTTGTAGATTTCGTAAAAGTTCTTTGGAATTATTTTGAATCCCTGGCTAGTTGGGGCATTCCCATAATATCGTTGGTAGGTTGTACCGCAATTCGGGTCTGTAGGTTCTAACCTTTGGTGCAGTAGGTATACATATAATTGCATTTTTGAAAATATAAAATTTTGGTTATTTTATATATTTTTTTAAAATAAATAGATTTAGATAGCGAGATACGGTTTTACTCCATAACTATCCTTTTATATAAGAAATAATATATGTATATACTTATACAAATCGAACTAAACTGTAGGTTTATCCCCCACCCCGTCCCAGTCCTAAAAGATATATTCATACAATAGAAGTGTATAATTTTGCATAGGAGGAAGGGTGTATGTCCTGTAAGTGTTTAATTTGATAGAGCTAAACTAAAAACTTTTGATTAAGAATTAAATGGGTTAAGTTTTGATTATTTAAATTTTACACTGTTTTAATGACCAGATCAAAAATCAAGTAAAATCCCAATTAAGATTTATTTATTTTACAAGTATCTTGTCTCGCATACACCATTTTATGATGAATAAAATATTTTTATTGTCCGAACCCAATTAAAATAATCAAAGTAAAAATAGTAAATAGTGGACTTTGAAAAATAATTTATCCCATTTACGGGTTTTCGTATGAAAAAATCCCGCATACAACGTTCTTTTAAACGTTTGCAATTTTCTATGGCCACATTCCATCCACTCTACAAACTGGTTTGAGTACAAACGCACACTAATGGAGAGTAAGCTCTGTTTGAATGTTACTCTACCACGTCAATTGTAGAGTAACATTCAAACAACATTATGCTTTCTTTCTCCAATATATTCCCGCCTTCCTTTCATCAAGAACAAAAACATATTGCACTTTTGTATATTTTGTACAATTTAAATGCTTAACTAGACGAAAGGGGTTTTGAGTAAAGTGGTCGGATGCACTATTCTATTATTTCAAAAGCCTCGTTACCTGGAAGTGTGCAAAATCGTTCCAAACTCCTGCTATGTTAAGGAAAATAAACACAAAAATTGAAAAGAATCCTGCCCAATCGATGAATGTGATCGCTGACAGCATCCCTGTAGCGTCTTGTTCAAATTTATTTCGTGTCATCAATGAATACCTTCTGTACTACAGCTATGCGAGTCGCATGGGACAGCTTCTAACCTCCATCAAATAGAGAGATAGGGGTCACCCTAACCAAGGCTTTTATTAAGCTAAAACATAACCCTCCCGAGAAAAATCTTGTCTGGCTCTTCTCAGATTAAATTATTTCTATTGTACCCAGAATTATAGCTCGAGGAATAATATATGGTTG
This sequence comes from Lepeophtheirus salmonis, assembly GCF_016086655.4. Classification (NCBI taxonomy): domain Eukaryota; kingdom Metazoa; phylum Arthropoda; class Copepoda; order Siphonostomatoida; family Caligidae; genus Lepeophtheirus; species Lepeophtheirus salmonis. The sequence continues at coordinate 18,037,171 of NC_052132.2, forward strand.
GCAAAACGTCCTTATAACGTCCGAAGGATGATGAAAGTAAAGTACTCACAAAAAGTTATAGTTGTTGGGGTTATTAGCAGCGATGTTCACGCAATGTCACCCTTCATCTTCAAGCAGGGCCTGAAGGTCAACATTAAGATCTAAATTAGTGTTTTGCTCACCAAAGACTTTCCCTGGATTTGCAGCATTATGTAAGATAAATCTTGGATCTAGCAGGAAGACGGGCACCATGATACACCAGCAATGAACACTCGATTTTATTGATTCTGAGAATGTGATATGTTTTTGGCCTTCTAACTCACTAAAATTGAACTCTTTAGACTACTTAGGTTCCCACAGCACAGAATGATCCTTAAACAATGTGACAGGGAGGGTATTCAGGACTGAATCCAGTGGGATGGTCCAGAAGGCAGACGAATGTTTTGAACTTGTGGTCCGAACTAACGGCGATTTTATTGATTGAATGTCAAATTTATGTTACATATAATGTTGATTTTTTTAAAATGGGTAACGATAAAGTCAGAACCGGATTTCACTTTTTTTTTGACTTGGTAACGTTTATATGAACCACCCGTTACGGCCAATTAATTTCGGGCATTGCCATTAGGAAAATCTATAAGATGGATATCCCTATCAAATAATGAAACAAGCCTCTTTACTAAGTCAATATATGTAGATACTTAGAGGAAATTTTTAGTTATGTTGTTACAAAGGAATTTGAAAAACATTTTTTTAACTCAAGAAAAAGTCTTAAATTCTTATTTATGTTGTTTAAAAATAATTTGAAAAACATTTTTTTAACCCAAGAAAAAGTGTAGAAAAAGTTTTTTTCTAAATAATCCGATGGAACAAGAAAAAAGTTAGGAAAATTTGATGATCCGCGTATGTGCGGATTCTTTTGTTTCACATTTTCAAAAAGGAAAAAATAAGAAAAAAAATGTTATTCTCTATTTTTGCATCAGAGGATAGCTTTAGAAAAAAACTTTTTATATGTTTTTTATAGGTTGGAATAATATCTATCATAATTAAACACTGTAAAATAATAATTCATCCAGTATTTTAATCCTAATTGTCAAAATTAAGAAATTCATTCATTTCAAATTTTGAAAAAGATGACCTATCTAAAGATGACATCGTAGAAAAATGTAATTTAGCAATGGTTATTTTCATACTAAATGACAACTTTTCTGCAATGACTAAAACCCTAATTCGAAAAAAGTTGAAAATCAAACTGGTCTAATTTACATGCTTAAACAAACAAAGGGAAGAAAGTAAAGCCTTTATGTAATTTATGTCTTTTCTTCAAGAACAAGAATGAAAGAAAAGAGGCATGGAATATATTTGTTAAATTTTGCAAAATGAATAATAGGTATTATGTACATATATAAATATTTGAATATAATTTACAACGGTTCAGCAAACTAATTTATTTACATTAAACATACAAACGAGGACAACCTTAAATATATATTAATTAGTGTTAACACTTGGTCCAGCACCGATTTTTTTTTTCGGTTCGGTCTTAAGAGATTCTTTCTATACTGATTTAGACCGATTTTTCGGCCCAAACCGCGTCCTAAGACTGTGGAACGATTTTTTTTCGGTTTTTATATATAATGAGAAACCATTTTTTCTTGATCAACCGTCAATTTATTAATTGATTGTACAGGAAGCGGGGATCAAATTGTCACCAAAATATTTTTCTACAAAAAACAACACAAAATATACATTTTTTAACTTTTTTATTGAAAATCAAAACTATGACGAGCATATAGGTATAGAGTAGCCATTCATTCGATATAACCACCGTTGGCATCAATCACGGCCTCAATACGGTCTCTGAACCGGCTGCAGGCTCTTCTGACCATCTCATTGTCCATGTTGCCGAATACCTCCTTGATGGAGTCCACCAGGCTGGCCTTGGTGCTATGGGGATGTCTGTTGGTATGTCTCTCGACATAGGCCCAGACAAAATAGTCCAAAGGATTAAGGTCGGGAGAGTTAGGCGGCCACCAATCCTTGGTTACGACGTCATAACAGTTCTCGGTTAACCACTGCATGTAGATTTTGGACACATGGCAGGGTGCTGAGTCCTTTTGCCACACCCAGGGCCTGTCTCCGGCCTTCATGGACCTGGTAGGGTCATCCTCAACCTTCTTCTTCACCTTGTCGACAAAGTCAGTGCCCCTGACCTTCCTGTCGGCGCCCTCCTCCTTGGGTGCCCTCTTTATGGTGGCATCAACATCCCAGGTGTTCTCTAGCTTCTTACGGATACGCTGAATAGTCCGTAAATTCACTCCTAAGGTTGAAGCAATCGTTGAATTGGAGATTTCACCTCCATTATTAACCAATGCCATGACTACGGCGGACCTCGAAAGCTCCTCATTCCACTTATAGCTATTTATCTCCTCATATGATGACGGCAGGAGGCTAACTCAACTACTTATCGTCAGCTGACGAGAATAGCTTTCCTATTTGGTAACCGATTTTTATTTGATAATGTTGTTTTCAAGCTACCAAGGTTTAAAGTAGGCGACAATTTGATCCCTGCTCCCTGTAGATACGAATCCAATGATCAAGTATTTGATGGAATTAATTACAGAGTACATACAAGGATGGTTTTTGTCCAACATGTTTACCTGCCTCCAAAGGAACGGAGTTTCGATGAACTCTGCCTAGCGACTGGTAGAAGACAAGTTCTCTTATAAAAGCGAACGGTAGAGGAGAAGGATAAAATCTCTGAGGATCTCTACAGAATCAGTGAAGATATGATAATCACTATCTCAAATCTTAAGAAGGAAGTGAACGACTGAGAGAGAGGAGATACCAGAGGAATCAACAATCAGATTTCAAGAATGTCTTAGGGTGATCTCTAGGCTTGGCTTTAATTCTTCTTTCTTTTACTCACACAAGGTGTTACCTTCTTTGATCCATGAACGGATTTTTCTTTGATAGTAAGGGTTATGATTACAAACGGCGTAGTTGGACCGTCAAGAACGAAGATATCCAAGACATAATGGGCAATCTCAGTGCTAATAGAATACTTTGTATACTGTGTATGTAAGGTGGTTAACCTAAGACCATCTGTGATGAAGCAAGCCCATCTCCTATCCTTGAAGGATTTCTTTAGGCTTCAAAGGACTTTGTTTGAGTTTGGAATAGCACACAATTCAACTTCAAAGCTGAGAGCCTCGGTTGATTTGGATTTGATGCCAATGAACCTATTTATGTATAGCGTTGTTCTTATTATGCACACCCTTTGTAGATCTTGTAGGGTAATATATCTCACGTGTTAATATAGTTACTGATAAATACTGAAAATAGTATCTCATTTGGATTCTAATACATAATGTGGCATGTCTTACTCATCCACAAGATTATGAAAAACTTCACTAATACTTTACAAATGTCTTACAAACTTAGAGTTTAACCTTTATCGAAAAATATTCCCGGACTTTTGTTGTATAAACTTTGAGTGGCTCAGTTATCCTTGCTGGCCTTTTAAACTTCATTAAACGCTTGTAGATTACTTTGACTGCTTTCCTTGTTTAAGATACTTTCAATTCAGAAAATGTAGCAACTTCAGATCCATCTGCTTTAGCTGCACTGAAAAAGTGAGTCATTTTTATTTTCTGGATCTCACTCAACCTAAGTCGATTTCATCATCTGTTTGCACTTATTTAAAAATTAAATCCCTTTAACAAATGATTTTATGGTTAATTTTAAATTACTGCCCATCTGACATATTGATAGGTTTTTATCGTTCACGAGCTGGAGCCACAAAACTTTTTTTTTTAGGGAAGGGGAGTCAAATGACCAGTTATCTAATCTACACAAACTGTTCGATCCTGATTGAGGTGGGAACTTATGAGCATCCCTGGTACCCGAAACAGGAAGTATTTCCTGATTCCGTCTTATGTCTCCAACTTTGAGGACTAAACAATAATTTAATCAATGGAAATGACACAGTTTATTTATTATAGGGAAAAGACATAAAATTATATAAGAAAATATTTGATATAAATATGTTTATACACATTTTTAAATTTGAATAACCAATACTAATGTTTTATTGAAAAGTATGTAAATTGTTAACAATTCTTTTGAGAAAGGCTTTCTAATCTACAGGATTATAATTGAATAATTGACGGAGTATTCTTTTATAAAAGCCAGACGTTGCTTCTACTATTATTGCACGAGATGGCATTTGGCTATTAAGACTTATGAGAATATAATGACTTAATTTCAGAAATTTTTTAAGGTCTTTGGGTTTCCTGGTTCAGAAGGATGATAATGATCACGCCATGTTTTCGTAACGAACAATTCTCAATCGTTTAAAAGTGTGTGCATTCTTGCATTGTAGTTCTTGATATTGCACTTCCAGTAAGTTTTTGTCCACATTTCTTGTCAATTCGATAAATGTAGTACAAGTTGTCACATAATTTTTGGCCTCCAAGAGTACCGTCGATTAATTGAACCATTTTCTGTAAGAGGTTCGAATGGACTCAATTTTCATCATATACTGAATAACTGGAAGATACGTCGCAAACAAACGTGTATAGTTTTAAGATTCATACTAGTGATGTGAATTTTGTATCTATTTGACGAACCAGACTATTTACTACATAAGATATATTTTATAACTTTTGACGGCAAAAGTACTGAGCGGCAAGTATGTAGCACGGCAAACATGTTAGTTACAATTCAATAGTTATACCTTACAAATATAATATAAATTGCAACGAAATTGCAGACGATAATATTGTCTTGCAATACAATTACTCAGAATCACAATATTACCCGCAACGTTTTTGTCTCCGAATGATAATGTACACAACAATATTACCACACATCGATATTACCCCAACGTTTTTGTACGCAACCTTGCTCTCTAAGACACTCCGCACACTAACGTCGAAGGGATTGAGATCAGGACTGGAAGAGGTCCAAAAGTTATTGTCTCAAACGTCAGCAATGTGTTCTTTTAAGAAGTTCTGCGTCTTAAAGGCAATTTTGCTGGGGCACCGTCTTGGGTCACATATAGTTGTTCTCAGGATAGTTAGTCTTCAACCAGGTCAAGATTTTCCGCCTCAGGATCTTATAATTGGCCTCAGCCCCCATTTTCTGATTGGGTTCGAAGAAGAAGGGATCCATTTTCTTCCAATCAGAGACAAGATATTTTTTCCTGAAGGTGCCCTGGACTTCCTCAGATGATGATGCTATAAATTTGTGGTTTCTGCGGTTCAAAACTTGTTTTTACTTTGAACAGATGTCCCTTCAAGTAATTACGGACTTTTTTGTATCTCTCAAGCCTTAAAGCCTTCATGCTGTCGTTTAGGAGATGTCTTTGAGTCCTGATAAAGTTCTTAAGGCTAAGGTCATCATAAACTGCCCTCCTGATGGTGATCTTGTCAACATTGAACTTGTTAGCTAAGCCATGAATTGATGCTGTTGAATCTTCCTTGATCTTGGGTTCCAGGTATTCCATCTAGCTTAAATCCATTTCTTCCACTTCATGCCTTCCTTTTGACCCCTTTCCCATTCTCTTTGGGGACCCCTATGTTCTAGACTGTCCTTGCGGTCACTACAAAAATGTCTGAAATTCTTTTTGGATCAATATCTGCGTCCAGAAGATCCAAAACTCTTTCCCTATTTTATTTTGTTGACTACTTTTTTGTCCGATTTTGATCAAAACATAACAATGGGAAATAACAAAACTCATGTATCAGAATATTGCTTGAAATATCTCCTATACCTGTATTACCACAAAAAAAAAAAATTAATGATGCGGAAAGTTTCCTTGTCGCACACTTTATAATATTTTTTTCTCCCTCCTCAAAGAGCTTTCTCCTAGGATGATTAAAAAACTTACTTAAGGAAATTTTAAAGTTCCCCAGGGTATTTTAATTGGAAAGAAAAAAAATGGAATAAAATGAACCATGGCTACAGCTTCTTGTACTAAATGATTTGCAGCTTTTGTGTTTTATCAATGACTACCCGGAGTACCCGTTATGACTCAGAGTAATTAGGAGTTGACACACATACAAAGTTTGTTTTAATAACATAGAAATTATATACTACCGTTTTCTTTTTTAGAATGATACGCTGAGCTTTAGCTACACGCGCTCCTTTCATGCAGTTCTAAGAGATTAACCGCACGCTCAAATTTGAAGGTTTGACAAATAAACAATCATTGATTTATAATTATAAATAATTTTTTTCAACAAATGTTTGGATATGCTACAAAATGCTTATTTACGTTGCGAAAAAGTGGCGGGGTGCGTGTAGGGAAGTTTATAAGTGTTTTTGGGACCCCCATAGAAATGCTGTATACTTATTACATAAATAGAAGAAGTCTATAGCAGGGGAGTCCACAGGGGGTGGGCTGAAGGTGCTGCTCCGCCCCAAAATTAAGGATATTTTGCTTATACTAGAAAATTAAAAATTTAATTATTTTAAAAATGAAATTACACTCTTCAAATGTTTACAAAAAAATTGATTTTTCAAATTTTTTTCCAAAAATTTAATAACCATTAAATAATTGTAGATTTTTTAAATTTTTATATTAAAAATTTAATTGTTTGTGAACAGGTGTGGATTTTCAAAAAATAATTCCAAGGAATTTAATATTTGATTTTTTTTTTCTATTTAGCTTTTTGTGAGCCGCTGTGGATTTTTTTTTCTTTCTATAAAATTTTATTGTTTGTGAAGAGGTGTGGATTTTCTATTTTCTTTTTTTTTTAATAATTTAAAACTTGAAATTTTTATCCAAAAAAAATCATTTTTGAATTTTTTAGTCTCGATGCGTTACTTCGTTAAATTGCCTAAGCCATTTACTTCGAAGCCTTACCAAAAGGGCATAAGTATTTCTTCAAAATGTTGATATCATTTTATCAATCCATAAATAATGAAATTTACTTTCAATATATATTGACATCTCGTTTAAATTAAGATTGTCTTAAAACTTTTTTTCAAGAATAAGATATATATGGACGAGCCCACTGTCACCTTAATGTGGTAGAGGCCATGGATCGATTTCGGATACTCTTAATAAGTGGCTCAGAAAAAATGGTTTTTGAGAATGCTCCCGTCAGATCTGAAGGATACCAATATTTTGTTTTTATGTTTCAACAAATTACAGGCTGTTGTATCACCAATGCACTAATGTATATACACTAATCCTGCATCTCCTTTTAGGTCCTATTTTGAGCAAAATAGATTCAGAAGATAACATAGAATTTTATCAAGATTTTGATCATATAATTTAACCTCTAATGATTGAAGGTGAGATTTAGGAAGATATAAATTATGCTGAAAATACAATAGAACAACCATCCAATGATTTACATCTTCCTAAAATCTGTGAAGATAAAGGATTTATTTATGTTGCTGGATATGTGGCCAAATTGTTACATCAAAAATTTCCCACTCTGGAGTGTAATACTTCCAGCATCCAAGTTTCTCCAAGTCCATGACTTAAAACATTGTCAAGAGGGAGACTGCTTCAAACATCGGAATCTTTTTTGGAACTTTGCACAAAAATAGAGAAGTATTTCATTAAGTTTCATAGGAATTTTTTTGATACCGAGCCATATTTGATGGATTGACTCATCAGCACAATTGTGGAAAAGTATTCTAAGGAAGAAAATGAAGTTAAATTTTTATTTTATTCGTACTTGTATATTCATTAGACTGAAGTATATCAATATTGTAAACAACAGTTGCATAAAAAGAAAAATAGCAAGTAACGTGCGAAAAACTGTTCATTTCATTATTTAAAAAATAGAGAGAGAAATGATATATTATTTTTTTTTGAGGCTCATGATTTAATTTTAAACAATAAACTTTCGAAATGTGAGTGCCTGTGTTCTAGCTAAGTCTAAAAACCGTGTCAAGCAATTCCTCCGAAATGGGATGGCCAACATTTTTTTCCAAGTAAAAGAGTTCTTCTTTAACATAACTGTAATGCTATTGGGAGCGAAGTTTTCTTTTTGTTTCAAATCCAGAAAGAGTCAATATGGGAACTGTTTGACTGTGGATTACTCAGTTCTATTTCAATAAAGTATTCGTTTTAAGATGTACAAGTTTAATTAAATCATTACAAAACAGTTCATATTATCATTTTTTCCTCCTAGTATATTTTATTATGTTGCACTTTATCACAATGACCTACTCTTTAATGGCGGGAATGACGAAGTTATGCTATCTTTTGTTATATTGAACTCCACATATTCTCCAAGGAGTCTTCATCTAGTATCTACTATTTGAGGAAGAATGCTTATGATAATTTATAGCCATCCTAATAAATGGCAGTCAATACAAATAACTTTATAAGTAAGTATAATATATATGGATTGAATATATTATTCTTGGATTGAAAAATATAATTGATGATGACATGGCTGAAGAGTTAACGCGGAACAACTAATAAGCCTTTAATTTTATTTTCCTAATGGATTTGAGTGAAATCCGATAATCTTCTTCGTTCCTCGCTGTAGTCCAATATGGGAAAGTGATCCTCTGTAGAAACTGAGGCTTAGTTTCATATGCTTCGCAACGACGTGGAAGAGATCCACAATGGGTTTGAATATTTTTTAATAATATGAAGACTTTGTCAAATTGTAGAGTAAAGAATGTAGATTCTTTCTTTTTTTATAGGAAAGAAAATGTAAACAAAACACACAACTACAATATGACGTCACTATTAAAAGCGTGGTGGAAATCAAACAGCAGTCGTACACAGGTTATGGTTGTATTTACCTGGTATTTCTATTAACCGGGTATCTTGTTTAGTTTCTCACCAATCTGTCGATGCAAATTTCATAAATTTCAACCTGACATTTTTACCGTGAATCTTTATGACCTGCGTTGGCGGAAGGCCTGGTACCCGCTGTGGATGTAGGCCTATGTCATGGCGTCCCAGTGTTGTCTGACAGTAGATTTGAGGGCCTCAGTGTTTGAATGTTGGACACTGCAGGCCTTCTACTCTACATATACCCATAAGGTGTAGTCGACGTGTGGGCAAAAAAGGGCCTTGTAATGGAAGAGATGTGTTTCTTTCATTGCTTGTGTGAAGGCTCTTTCCACCAACATTTTTGATAATTTCTGGACAGTCTGGTGATCTCTTGTATGACCCCTCATGTACTTCAGGGGATTGGCCTGGGTTGTTTTCTTTAAATTATCTAGGTCAAGTTGGACCTTTTTGACAGAGCCCTTCTTCCCCTCCAACTTTTAGGACTTGCTGACGACGTAGATGGGTATGCTGGAGACGCCCAGTTGCTTGGAATGCGTGAATGAAAATTTGCCGATCACGTTCGAGTGTCATTCTCTCGACTTGTACGTAAGCTATCGATCTCAAATTTGTTTTTTTTGTAACTAAATGGTTATAATAAAATATATCGGAGATAAAATTAATTTCAATAATTTAACCTTCTTTAATTATTGAGGTAGTTCATTCTTTAACAAAGCACCAGGTACATAAACAAAAAAAGCCCAATTTGAAATACGACATAATATGGCATAAGTATAAATTTAACAAATAACTGAGTGTTTTTTAAAATACTTTTTAACCCATTCTAGCTGAAACTGACATACAACAAAATCTGAAAATTGTTATGAGCACACACGAATGTTCAATCAGGTTTTTAAAATAATGGAACGTAGTAGGAAAGGAAGTTTAATACTATGGAGTTAAATAATAACGACAACAGCGTAAGAAAATAAAGTTAATTCGAAAAAGCGGTCCAGCTAAAAAATACATACGATTTACATCACTAACAATTAGATACATAAAAAAAACCCTTGAAGATTTTTGTATAATTAGATTTGTGTTGTTAGACTTAGGATCGGTTCTATCGGTCCTGAAGACTGTCAATCTTTGGGATTGTCGGTCCTTGGATTTTTTTGAAAATGTAGATGGTTTATTAAGGGAAATATAGTTTAAAAGATATGTATTCAGATTAAAAAATACGAAAAATATATTTGAGTAAAATAATAATTAGTGATAGAACGATTAAGCTGAATCAGAAGTGGAAATTGGAGTAACGGGCGTCTTTTATGGAATCCGCATCGGGCAAATAATGTTTAATTTCAGATTCCGATTATTATGTATTATTATTTACTACAGGTATCAAACTATTTACTACTTTACTAAGTTATGAAATTTTTTTGTACTAAAGATAACGACCATGTGAAATTGTTACTTGCGCCTTATTATTATTATGATTATCTATGAGCCAACTCTTTGAAGTAAACGACGGAAGACGACTCCGTACCCCAAATGAAGGAATGTTTGTGTCAAGGTGAAGTAAATTTGAAGCAAAACAGGAGGAATTTCTTATTAAGGATTTCTATTTAAAAAAAAAAAGGTATTCGGGAAAATTATGCAGAAAGATAACTTTTTTTAAATATTATACTGCGGCAGGGGTATCCAGAGTATTATATATATACTTTTTTTTGGAGGTGGGAGGGGATTGTTTTTTAAAATTTATTTGAAAAAAAATCCTAAAATTAATTTTTTTCGAAAATTTGGGGGATAGCCCGAATTCCCATCACTACTTGTTACAACTGATGGTAGCTGATTGAAAAAACAACAACTAAGCAGCTCTCCTTTCACCAAAACATGCTTTAAATTATTAGGGTCACCGTGTTTATGTTTGTTTTCATGTTTTTTAACATACACAAAATACACACGATTTTCATTACTACACGAAATACATAAATTCTACTCTAACGTCGAAGCTGTGTTATAACATAAAAAAAATTAATTATTTAAATCTCCAAACAATCTTTAATTAATTAAAACATGCCTTATTAAATGTTCTGCATTCTTTATGGATATTCCGTGCATACATGCAATAATATTAAACATATATTAGCATCCATCAATATTTAAACATTTAAAATGAAAATATGAATTTTATTTTGATGTTATTTTCTCCACTATATTAACTTTTTATATATTCTGACAGGGATGCCAAATGCATGTAAGTATCATGGGAAATTGCATTGATTGTTATCCGTAAATGTTTTTTGTCAAAACTTTGTACTTTTTGACAAAGTTTCACACAATATTTAGTATTTCTTAATGGTTTATATGTTTTCCCATGAAATGAATAGAATGGTCCTTTACTAAAGTGAAGAATTTACTTTAATGTCATTAAATTAGGAGTATTGCTTGTAACGACTTTGTTACCCAAGTCAAACACATTGCAACTGTAGAATGAAACACAATAAATTAAGTGCAAGAATGATGCAAATACAATTTCGAGTACTTTTTGTGAAAAAGCATTTGCCCTCCCTCTTCAGCTGATCTGAAACAGCTTGGCTTTGTAATGTAGGCTGTGGTCAAGGGAGTGCCCAATGAAGTTTCCAGGCTTATCATGGATCTCTTAATGCCAGCTGTGGAGGTTGTATGATCAAAAAAGATGTTATGCTTAACAAGATACATAGAGACAAGTTACCAGTTGGTTCATTGAAATCTCAACACATAGTTATTCAATAATCAATGCAGGTAGATTCATATTGCGGTTTATTAAAGCATAAACAATGAATTATAAAAAAACAAATTTGAGCCCTCTAGCTAATTTACAAATCGAGAAAATTACTTTTGAACGTGATCGGCGAATTTCCATTCGCGCACTCCAAGCAGTTGGGCGTCTCCACGACCACCGTCTACACAGTCAGCAAGTCCGAAACGTTGGAGAGGAAGAAGGCCTCTGTCAATAAGGTCAAACCAGAGCCCAATGAGTTAAAGAAAACAGCCCAGGCCAATCCCCTCAATTCCATGAAGGCTCATGCAAGAGATCTCAGGGGTTTGCACCAGAATGTCCAGAAAGCTATCAAAAAAGTGGATGGAAAGAGTCTTGTGAGGATGGATACGTTACTGCCCTGTTGCCAATTCCCTCGACTACACCTTTTGTGTACATGTCAAGGAGAAGGCCTGCAGGTGCCCGTAATCCAAACAACGGGGGCCAAAAGCCAGGATGAGCCAGAACACATATACATGCTTATATAATTTGCTGTATGAAAATAGATACCCCTAAAAAAAAGACTATTCATGAGAGTTTTCAGAGAGGGGGGATAGAGGAACGTAGCTCAGTGGGAAACAAGTTCGAGGTAAATGGATTCACTTGAACTCAATCTGCGATTGTTCCATTCACAATGGCTCCTAGACATTGTGTACAGGGTGTAGAAGCTCGTGTAAGGAGGATTTGCCTTGAACGTTTCTGGCTTATGACCAGAGCATTAGTCCACTCAAGAAATCCTCAGCTTAGTTTCAAATTTTGTGAGTGCACTCCCCCTCAATTTAAAATGAGCTCTCATTTTTTTGCTTGTATAGGAGAGAAATAAGGTACAAGACCACATACAACTTAAAGATCTATAATTATATTTAAATAAAAAAACTCCATAAAATGATTAATACAATTTTTACAGTTTCTCTTGAGACATAACTTCAATTGCCTTTTCTAGCAAACTTTAAAATTATTCTTTAATTCTTGATCTTTTTGATGTTATCGTAAGAGATAGAAACGAAAAAAGTAATCAAAATGAGCAAAAATTAGAGCAATTTCACGTTGTTCCAAATTGGCGAGTGCACTCCTGCTCACGCTCGTTATTCAAAAGAATCAGCGCACTCCCGCTCAAGAATTTTGAGCGGTACTCACTCAAGCTTTGCTTGTGAAGTTTTCGGCTGGATACGTTTTCGCTTTGTAACGCTTTTGCCTTGGGATATTTTATCCTTCTGCCATTTTGGCATTGTACTATTTCGCCTTACAAGGTTGTCACCTTGAGACTTTTCTGCCTTTGATAATAATAAAAGAATTGTACTTCTTCTTAGTCATATAGGCTTGGTACTGGAATTTGTACAGTTGTATTCCAGCTTTGATAAATTTGAAACAAAAAGGTAAACAAGTTTGATAATCCCAAATCTTTATACGTTGCAAGTCATTGGAAAAAAATCACGGAATACAACTTCTAGGGTCCGTTGCAAAGAATCAATGGCATTCATATGCTGTCTATTTCTTCATCAAAAGATTATGAACGTATACTATAATCCCTCGGTTTATACAACACTGTACCGTACCAGCCCTAGTATCTATACGTCGAAAAAAAAGACAGAAAATGATAATAGCATTTGATATTAACTCCCCTTTCTTACAACTATTTTCCTGATGCACATGATACATTTAAAGATTTTATTATAATATCGATTTTATTTAATCAGATTTTTCCAAAAATATTTAAATTTCTCCCCGCAAAAATATCAAACAACCCTGTTGGCTTTTCAAATGAATTGATAATTTTAGGCGTCATAAAGATATTTCTTAATCATAATTATGGATTACATTGACTCTGATAAATAAGATATATAACTATGTTCTATCCAGACTAATCCTTGCATTCCGTACAAAAGAGTAGATATTTTGTATAATCCTAAGTTTGTGAACTTTTCATGGGAATCAATCCATGGACGAATTTGTTGTCCCAAATACAATACAAAATATCATTTACTAATGATATACATATGTATATATCTGACATAACAATGATTTAATGAATATAAATGATTTCAAACCTGATGGACCTAGGGTGTTTTCTTTAACTCTTCCGGATCCAGTTTGGCCTTTTTGACTGAGCTCTTCTTCATCTCCAACGTTTTGTACTTGCTAATGGGGTAGATGGTCGTCCGTGAGACGCCCATCTGATGGAAATTTGAAATTTGTCGATCATGCTCAAGTGTATTTTTCACGACTTGTACGTAAGCTCAAGAGTTCAGGTTTGTTTTATTTTTATAAAATATTTATTTTTTGATCAATCCACATATTTTACAAAATATATTCTTTATTTTCATTATAATACAAGATAATAAATATGCACATGTTGTATTTTTACTTTGTTAATTTATTTGATTATAGAACGGATTTAATAATATTAGGAAAAACACCCTCAATGACGTCGCAAGGGATTGATGTTACCTTCTTTAAGTGGGGCTGGACTGCATGAGACCTTACTGGACTGTAGTTCTCTGTCTTAATTAAGGACCAATTCAACACTAACTAGAGGTCGCCATAATAGTGTATAGTGTACACAATACAATGTCTGGCTTGATTTTCATAGGGCGGTCATATTTAAATATTACAGACTACAGATTTAGAAAATATGCTATTCCATTACAATTTTTTATTATAGATTTGATTCTTTTCTTTATTTATTTCCCACATCCCTTAAATATTGAGATCTCGTTCGGTGCGGTCTTAAAATTTTTAAGAGCGCGTCCAAATCGGAAACAAAAGTTATCCCACAGAACAGTATTTTATGAATGACGTCATTATTGATATAAGCTAATGACGTGACCATCGATGAGGCATTATACATTTTTAAAATAATGATCAATACTCTGATCAGGCCTAATGGAAGAATAGTGCAAACAACTGTGGGCAGCAATATAGCTTCCTTTTTTATCATATGTGGCAATCAGATTATAAAAGTAGTAGGGAACGGGTGTTGTTTGACTCTACAGTCAAGATTCTAAAGTTTTCTTGCAAATACAGTCAGTCACTATCATGCGTTGGAGTAGTATGGAACGGGTGTTTGCCGTCGAAAATATATATTGCCTATTTGGATTGACAATTTATTTGCTATGAAATTATACAATTTCATTGTATCTCCTAAGTTTTTCTTAGTGAGATTTTTAAAAATCATTTAATTGATTCAATTTCTCATATACAATAAACGATTTTTAAATTCATTTTCTTAATTTGATATTTGCAGAATTATTTAAAAGCAAATAACTCCACAAATGATTTTTTAGATACCTAAAGACGTTTTTGGGACGTCTGCACGGGGATTGATTTTTAACATTTCAATTTTGTTTTCAATTTTGTTTTCAAAAAATTTATTTGCTGTCAATAGCTATGGATTTTGAAATTTTTCCCCAAAAAATGTAATATTTGAAATTTAAGTATTGATTTTTTTTTTGTGAATAGCGGTGGGTTTTTGAAATTTTCCCAGAATTTTTTTTTTTTTGGGAATAGCTATTGATTTTTGATTTTTTTCCCTAAAATGGTATAAACCTAGCAGGATCGAGTCGCGTGATAGATCTCTACCCTGACGATACCCCTCTAACAATAGAGGGTAATTATGAACCACAAGTTGTGAAAATATTTGGAGTCTTACTAAATTTTATTGAGAGATTTGAGAAGGTTTTAGGTCTTTCCATCAACAGAGGAAAAAAAACTGCCACCTTACCCATTGGACTGTGGGACCCTTCTCAAGGTGAAAGAGTCACCTTCTTTGAAATAAAAATGCAGATTGAGATATTGGGTGTCGTTTGGAATAGAAACGGCGAGGAGGAAAAAAAACTGGAGGAACATTTGCTCAGTTGTTCCTCTAAGATTATGTAAATGTAGATCCTTTAATCTTCAGGAACGAATAGATCTGTACAACACATTTGTGGAACCTAGGATTCTATACAAAGCCAAATCTTGCCCTTTTATAGATGAAAGAACAATTATTGAAGAAGAAAGATGGTTCAGCACTCTATTGCATATAAGTTTCATTCCTGTGATTGAAAGACCACAGAGTTAACTTGGCGGTGGCATTACAAGACTTTCCTTTGTCATTCCTAAAATGTATATTGGAATTTTAATAAATCTAACAAGAAACCCTGGCACTGAATAGCGCCAAATTATGAGTTATAGTGAGGTCTATTGGTGGATCATGTTTGGGTCGGACTTGACGAACAATACAACGTCCAGGATATCCCAAGTTTGTGGTGCAGGGCAAGGAATCATTAAGAATTTTGTTCCAGTTTATAAAAGCGATACCAGGATTGATGTGATTAAAAAAATCTTGGGAAAAAGTTACCAAATTCAAAATATGTAGAAGATATTGCTATCAGGAAAAAAAGTTTTTACCTTACACGATTTTGAACAACCTGTACCTTTTCTTGATGGTAGATTCAGATACCCTCTATTAAGAACTCTGAAAGATCCTAAGTTGCCAAAGCCGTGGCTCTACAACAGTTTCGAAGTTGATAGGATATGGACAAAATACAAAATATTACTTAGTCTCCCTCAAAATTGAAAAAAAAAGATCCTTGGGTCCTTAGCAAAAATCAGTTACAGAATGAAGTTTACGGCCCAACTACAGATATCTGCGGACTTTATCAGATTCAAAAGACGGTGTAAAGCCTATGATACAGTCTTCAACTCAACAGTCCATACGTTTGTGGAAAGCCAAGCAGGCAGCATTTTAAAGCGTTTTATAACGTTTAATCTGAAAGTCATCTTAAAGTGCACGTCGAAGGCTTAGGAGGGCATGATCTTTTTTGGACTCGGAGGCCGCATGACTAACTCAGATGCTAAAGTAATAGAGGTCGCCATTTTCAATACAAAGGATCTTATGACACTGAAAATGACATCGTACAAATTGAGGAGTATTTTACTGGCAACTACAACAAGTTTTATCCGTGAAAATATATTTCCTAAGAAACGACGATTCTTGGACGATGGCTGGGATAGAGATACAACACTTCACAACTCTCTCTTTCCAATACAATAAGATTATAAGAAAACTGTTAAAAAAAAATAACAAGCCCATTTAGTCCGTTAAATATTTTTGATTGGTTGGTTATTTTTTTTAATGTGTAGCAAAAATTTTAATTATACAATGTGATGTGAATTTTATTTTTGAAAAATAATTTACTTCGTATTTTTATCCAAACATTACTATTAAATGTCCAAACCCCTGAATTGTGATCTAAGTTCAACCCCGTAGCTAAAAATTTAAACTTTATGACTTTATTTTCGGTTTTATGCATCAACATATTAAAGAACTGTGAATAAAAAAAATAAAAATAAAATAACATTAAATTATTTATAATGAGATCCACCTCTCTTGATAATTTCGGCAACACGGCACCAGAATCTTTGGCAGGCCCAATCGACTTTGTGCGGATATAGCATTGCCATTGTACTTCTTCAGGGACAATGCACGGTAAACTTTTTATCATAATTTATTCCCCTCAGAAAATACACTATTTTTCTTTTCCAACCCATAGGGAGGCCCAAACGCTTACTATGCAGCACCCAAAGTCCATTCACTGCCGCATCAAAGTTTAGGAGGACCATCTTAACGTGAATAATAATTTGAAGAATTAACAAGTGGAAATCTTATTCTACCATCGTTGAGCAATTCTTCTGAATTTAAATTAATGAGCGTTAAAATATCTCTTGTGATTGCGTGTTCTACTAAAATTGAGGGCTCCTTTAAATTTCTAAAAAATAACTTTTTATTTTGTCGAATTATGTCATTATTGAGTCATCTTTAAATTCAGGGGTGAGCATCCAAATGATTCTTTGAGCTGAGTCCCAAACAGGACAGATCAAAGATGTAATTTTGTTGGTCAGATTAGTCGCCATTATAAACCAAATATACTGGTACATTATACTTCTTCTGCATTCTACTGCTGGATTTCTTGAAATATCCCCAAAAGTTTTGGAGTGAATTTTCGGGACAATACAAGATAGTTGGGCTACTCCACCACCTATATGGGATTTACGTCTTTTCAAGGCTTCGATATAATTATTGTAAAACAAACCATTAAGCCATTTGTCTTCCTCTAAAATAGCGTTTTCAGATAGTTGCGGTCTTGCTGTAGCCTTATATAAAATAAAAGGTATTGCCAAATTGTTATAAAAGTCAACTCTTTTTTGAAGGTTGAATCTTTTCGTTAAATAAATTGTTTCGTTTTTTAGATTCGCTTTATGGAGTGGATTACCATGAGATTTTTGGTTGCCATTGCTTCGCTTGAACGGTATTTTTTCCATCACGAAGTAGTGTAAGGGGTAATACATTTATGACGTTAGGAAAAAAATATAAGTTTCGACCTACTTCCACAGTCTGTGTTTCTCCAAAACTTGATACCCCCCCCCCCACTCCAATTGGACGTACTTGATTTTTAGATACACCTCTTTATGTGTTTGTGTCAAAATATATTGGTTATTGTGAAGACCACTCATCAGAAGCGTCCGTAGGTTTATATATACATATATATGTTTTTTTAAATTTTTTACCCCTATTTTGTCATATTTTTTTTTACTATAAAAGGAGAAATCCTTTGTTTAGTAGGTGCTAGAATTACCCCCTCTCCCCTTGCAGACGCCTTTGCTGATATGCTTTATATTGAAAAGGTTTTGTTCATAAGTGTAATAGTTATTAGTTCTCAATGTACTTGACTCCAAAATATGCCACACCCCTCCTCCCTCTCAACCTAAAAAATCTTTAAATCGATCCCTCCCCCTCGGCCAACAGGACGTCATAAATGTATGATCCTGAAATTAAAACATTTAATCCGTAGTTTTGAAAATAACAAAAGTTATAACTTAGTACAAATACTCACAAACTAAAGACCATATTGTTATGAACTTTAGACAGCTGTTTTTCGAAGGTTGGTACAAACTCAAAATGAAGTTATTAAAAAAAAAATAGTGCAATCTAAAAGTTTTGAAACAAGTCTGGACTTTTCAGTCTATCTGAAATTCATCTAGGGCTTATTTTCAAAAAAGCAACAACTAAGAAAAAATACAACGTGTATCATTGTTAGAATACATATATTTTGACGTTTTTTCACGGACAACATATTATTAGATACCAATTCCATATTTTTTATATATATGTAGATTCTATATTTATTTACATCACGTGGGTTAAAACAGGAGGCAAAACAAAATATTGATCTAATAGTATATTTGAACTTGCAAAATAAAGAAGCATAATTAAGTGTACATACATACTTATAGGCATATACAAACAAGTACCTATAAACCATTTATAAATAAAAGTGTATGAGATATTGATAAATTGCACAAGACTATCCCTGCTATGATTTTTTTTTTTGTAAATACTTTCGTAGATTCAACGTTTTACAGGGGTTGAAAGACATGGTCTGTACAATGTTTTATATTTTTAATCAATTGTATTTTTTATTGAATTACATAATTAATTAATGCTCATTTTTTGTAATTTAAAGAAACATTAAAACAGACACAAAATATAAGCCAAGTATTTAATCAAATAAAAATACGAAAAGACTAAAAATATATGCATATAGATCGTTACCAAAGATAAATTGAAATAATAAATTGGCAAATCATCGTAAATTCAATCAATCAATCAAAAAAAAAAAAAAAAAAATTCAATAAAAAGCAGGAAACCAAAGCCAATACAAAAAAATTAAATGCTCTAAATAGCAGCTCCCAGCTGTTTTCGATGAATTGTGATTCGTATATCATAGATCCCAAGAAGCTCATTATCCACCGATGCTTTCGTAATGGAAGTTAGACTCTGACTGCAGTCATTGTTTATTAATGAGGATGAACAACTACTATTGTTGTTGTTAGTACAGTTATTACTGTCATGGTAGAGGAACAGTTCGGACTTGCTTCGAATATTCTTATCTCCCAACTCCTCTGGTTTTTCTTGTATTCGAATATCCAAAAGCCTTTCTGCATCCTCGTCGTTCCCCTCACAAACAATTTCAACCTTTTTTTTGGATCGGTAGCCGGGTTCCTCTTCTTCTTCCTCCTCCTCTTCTTCCTCCATAATGATACGTTCATCCTCTTCATCACCGATAGAATCCACGATAATGGTCCTTTGCTTCCCTCTAGGATGTGAAATGACATAATCCATTGTTCCTCTTCGTGTACTTGAATGCCTATGATTAAGAGGATAGTTCCGCATGGAGTCCATGAAAGATTCTCTTTCCATGACAGAGGAAATGGATGGAAAGAAGCGGGAAATACAGCATTTAGGCAGGAGCAAACAAAGAAGATGTCGTCGAAATCTTTTTCCCACGAGGCAATAGAATATAAAGTTGACTGAAGAGTTGAATATTAAAAGGATTTTCTCCACAAAGGTGGATAAATAGGTCCATTCGGGTGGATTATAGTTGGTGTCATAAACCTTTTTACAGTAGTTTTGTAAATGGTTTTTGTTCAGTTCATGGATGTTGAGGAGAACTCTGGGTAAATGACAAATCAAAAACGTTGTTGTGAGACAGAAAAAAGTGATGTATAAACTCTTTTCGTGGTTGCTATTGTTGAAGCTATTCGAATTTTGGTTATTGATGAAACTGTAATTGAAAATATATTTATAAGAAGATCCCGAGGGATAGAGACTTTCTACTTACCTATTTCTACGATAGTGCTTTAATATTTTATAGTTGAAAAATAACATGAGTACAAATGGGACGGCAGCAGTTGAGAACAACCTGAACCAAAGGATATAAAACGTTAAGTACAATTCATTCTTTCGAAGCTCGGAGTATGTGAATCTGACTTTTCCATCCTCTCCCACCCTGGTAGATCCGATTTCAAAGAAACGCGGAAAATCAATAATGAGAGAAATGCAGGTGATTGCAATTATGTAATATCTCGAATGTCGAGGAATATCTGAATGGGCGTAGCATATCCCAAGAAATCGTTCAAAGGCTATAGCAATACAGGTGTATGTTGAACCTAAATTGAAGGAATAGAAGGGATCAATTTGATATTTAATAAAAAGGAACGGACTACACAAAATTGGTGAATTTCTCTGGATATGAATAAATATACAAAAGAAGCAAATAAATCATCTGTCTTATACAGTATTTGTTATATATATTTGTAAAAAAAGATTAAAAAATTATAAATATTGTTTTGCTGGCAATCATTTGAATCATCAAATCCAAAAAGAAAAAATCACATAATATTGCAATATGATCACTTTGAATTTTATTTTCAACAAGATATGATTCATTATTTAACATTAGAATTTGAACAAATTAATAATATAAATAGATGTATGCGCGACTGAGCTTTCTTTATCATTAATGTAACTGTAGATAGTGGCCCAGGAGACGCCCAACTACTTGAAGTGCGCGAATGGAAATTTATTGATCCTGTTCTAGTGTCATTTTCTAGACTTGTACATAAACAAGAGAGCTCAAGTTTGTTTTGTATTGTAACTAATTATTTATGCTTTAATATATCGAAATATGTGTTAATTTCCATCTTCCAACATTTATAAATAATTTAATTAGTAAGTGTTCAGATTTGAATGGACCAACTGGTTTTTTATGTTTTTTATTTGACAAACATTTGTCATACCAAAAGTTAAGGATACTATCAAACAAGAATATCATCAAGAGTAGTGTTGTGTCCGTCTTTATCTAGGACTGAAAACTGCAGTTCAGTTCACTGTTGGTCCAGTTCAGTCCTACATATCACTTATAGAGTTTCCGTACTTGATTACCTTACTCAACTTTATTTCTACTTCTTTTAATCAGTTCCAGGGTAGGTTTTAAGAGTAGATTCGACCGAATAAGTAAGGAATGACTCAACACTAATTAAGAGTATTCATTATAATTATATAATATTTGCTGTGAATCAAAAATGTCAATCTATATTGAATAAATTGTATATCTGATGTTAAAAGATCAAAAATGCTGACTTATCGCATCACATCTATGTAGTTCCGGAATTTTTTTTCTGGTTATTTCGTCTTCATTACTTACGTTAGTATATTATTTGCAAAACTTAATTACTTTATTTAGATAAAACGATAACAAATCACATACTGGGCCAATTATTATTATTTACTCATCTCTATTATCCAAATTTTGAGATGTTAAGAGACATTTTTTTACAATGTTCTGATAAGCATTGTAGTAGAACACAAAATTAGATATCGCTTGCTACGAAAAACATTGTCGTAGTCACCACCATGAGCACACAGTATGAGAAGAGAATGGAGATCGCTGCGCTCATCCACAAGGGATTGTCCTAAAAGGCCATCTCAGAGCAGACTGGATCGTCGAAAAAGACGATCTAGAATGTCTCAATGTGGTTGAAGGCAAAACATCAGACACTATCCAGGACAATAAGGAAACCCTCCGTACGCACCAACACCATCCTGAAGTCGGTTCTTAAGAAATTGCTGAAGTAATCATTTGGTGACGTGTCCAGGAAGATGAACAAATCCCCATCAGATGTGCATTTTTTGTTGTTAATCAATTTTAAAAATGCATAATAAAATAAATATTCAATGAAATTTGAATAATATAACTATAATATTTCCCCTTCTCTATTTCTATTGTAAATAAAGTAATAAAACAGGCAGCTGACACTAACAAAGGCCTTAATCCAGATTTACCCAATATCTCGCTCCCGCCTTCTCCTCGCCCTCTTACAAAAAAACCTGGTATCTCTGGTAATTAAATAAATTTCTTCAACCTAGTGAAAAACAAAGCTAGGAATCACTCTCTTTATTTTATCTTCGGATGAGTCATTTAATCATCATTTGACTACTCAATTCAAGTCATAGCAACAATAACACACTTGCAAACGAAAACAATTCAAAACAAACTGGTACATTCAATTATAAATTATATTTTTTGTTCACTCATTATACAATTCTAATGTCATTAACTTATTTTCTTGGTTGTTTAATAGTAATAAACTATCAATATAAAAAAACAAAACATGGTTCCTACCCAACTCACTAGCGACGAAATAAGATCATAATAACTTTCATATTACAAAAAAATATTATTATTTATAAAATGCTAACGAATTACCTATCCATCCATGCTCTAATTGATATCAATCCTTCCTTTCAATCCATTCAAAACAAAATGCTTAACATCAGCGTTGTTTATATCGGCGATTTTGCAGTTCTAAAACACCAAGTTTTATTGCAATAAAACCTTTTATATATATATATATATATTCAGGAAAATGAAAAACTATGGTTGTTTTTTGAGATGTCAGTATATGTCAAATGCAAGTGCTTCAACTTTACTCCCTATCAAAATCTTTCCAGGTATAGAGTAGTTCTATTATAAACATAATTTCCTTATTTATAGTGCGTGTCAATCGGACTGTAGAAGTAGTAGCGGGGTGGGCGTGGTACTGTTATAAAGGTGATATTCTAAAGTGTTTTTTTTTAGAACTACAGTTTGTTGCTATCATGCATTGGAGAAGTGAGGAACATGCGTTTGTTGAAGAAGATAAATTGGTTGACAGAACATAAATGGAAATTAGTTAAAAGCTTATATTAGGGCGATTTATGAAAATCTGTTAATTGTTTCAATTTTTAACAGAAAAAATGTGATTTTGTCTATTTATTTTCATAATTTGAAATTCGACGAGTCCTTTCAGCGCCTAAATATCAAACGATACTTATGCTGGGGAGGTCATCAAATTTGGGTTTATGCAAGAATTCGTAATTGGTGCAGTTTGTTCAAATTGGTTAATTAGAAACGGATTTATTTCGGAGAAACCAACAATTTGAAGACCCTTGCAGAATTGCCAATCATCAATTATTTCATAAATTAGTAATCAACAACTATAAAATAAACTGTGATCTATAGGTAATGCCTGGAAAATATTTTTTTCGGGGATTGTTGGATAGAAAAACGCATTTTTGTAATAAAAAAAAACTTTTGTGCGTGTCCTCCTTTTTCTTTTATTTATTATTTAATAGGTAGTTGTGATGTTAGTATCTATTTCCGAACGGAGAATTATCGCTTATCTATGGTGTAAATGGTTTTAAAAGTGCATAATAAAAAAAATATATGAATAAAAAAATTTGTGTTAATTGTGTTTACAGTTAAATTTAATATATATTTTTGTAAAAAAAAATGTCATCCCTCTAAAAGATCTGTATGAAAAGTTATTTAAAAAAATAAAAAAAAATCACAAAGTATTAAACTAGCAAAAAATCATCTGATATGACTTTCAAAGCTTTCATTATCCAACAAAAATGAACCTTTTATAATTTAAAAAAAAACTTGTTATATCAATAAAACACGGGAACATTCATTTTGTACAATTGAATTCAAGCCAAAAAAGGAATTCATCTTTGAATGCAGAATCCAAAAACTAATCTTGGTTTTTCTCTTAGTCGTCTGAATTCTGAAATGACTGTAATTTAGTCATTATGGACTATTATTGTTTTAAGTCATTTTTTACCCTTCAAACATCTCCAAATTAAAAATAAGATTAAGAAAACTTATGTTAAAGTACTTTTATCATTAAAAAGGGTTTTTATTGAGCCTGTATCTTGTTCTGAACACGATATATAAACATTTTTAAGAAAAAATGTTGAAAAATGATACTTTTCTGTAGACTCTCATTACTTATTCCTTATAATAGTAATGAGAAATATTGTAGCTTATATTATAGAAAAATATTCAATGTAAATTAAAAAAAAAAAATATTAAAAAAATTTGCATCTCCTAGGATTTTTCTTCAATTTTTTAATTTTTAAGTGATCCCATTTTGAAATGTTGAAATTTTCTACTCATTGTGAATGGATCCCTTTATTGTTTCAGTTTTCCCGGGATTAATTCTCCCCTGTTGTCCCTTTTTGGAATTTGGAACTCGAATTTGAAAATCTCTTGGGATGGATGATCAAGTTAGAAGTATCTTCCTTTGATTCCCTCAATTTTTCTTGAACGAGGCATGACGTCATGAAATTGGCATTGGAATATGAAAACATATGATGATAATGCTAACTATTTACAAGTACACTTCCATACAAAATGGAGTCACTACAAAAGAGAGACTCGAAATGGAAATATATCGTGTTCAAAACAAGATACAGAGTAAATAAATCATAAAAAAACACATTAACATAATTTGTATTCATCCTAACTTTAATTTGGGCATTATTTTAAGGTTAAAAAATGACTCTGAACAATAATAATCCAGATTTAATATAATCCCAGATATTTCAGAATTCAAATGACTGAGAGCAAAGGTGAGATCCGTTTTGGATTCTGCACTCATAAATAAATTAGATGATTGTCCTCAATTCATTTGTACAAAATTTCCCCCCGTGTTTGATTTATCATGATATATCCCAATATGAGCCTATCTCCTAATTGAGATGAGAAGAAAAACATATTTTTTACACATGGGCTCTTATGAAACTATGCCGTCAACAAATATTCTGGACATGGCAGCCATCCTGCACACAAACGTAGCCCACAGCAGACATGTGTGGTGGAACATCCAGGAAGAGGAAAAAAAAAAGAATTATGGATGAAAATCACTTGTGTTTAGGTCTTAAAAGAACATCAACATGCTCATCCAATCAATTTAAAGAATGTTTTGGTGGAGAGCAGCTAAGATATCATGACGTCTCATAACATCAGCTACAAGGAAATGTGAGAAGGGGGAGAAGGAGATCAACAAGGACACAGGCAACAATTACTCTGATGTTGTTCCTCAATTCTACTCTGAGTCCAAAAAGGACTTACAAATTATAACTCTGCAACCAATCCCCAAGGTCTTTATGAGCTATGAAATACAACCAATTTTCAACACTAAATATTATGTTATCTTCTATCTTCACGCTAGATAAGATCCTCAAAATGCAGCACCTGGCACTCCATACGTTCTCGACACCTGTCCTAATATATTTATATATTAAAAATATTATATTACGATGTTACATAATCTTATTTGCATATTATAGACAATAAATTAACTATTACATACTATCGAATGAATATCACATTTTTATCTTATTATCCTACTTTTATGATTGGTATCCTTAGGAACTTTTCATAAGTACACGAATCCAAAACATAACGGTGCGAACCGCAGGACTTGCTCATTGCGATGTGAAGGACATAGCCTCCCATTCCTGGAATATGTTTATCCATAAAGGGATCGGGAGCATGCAAGTATGTTTTCTTTTCCAACCACAAGGAAGGAAGGACAGAGGTGGATCCAAAAATATAAAGTTGTCCCATAGCAGGGAACCAACTCAACAACAGCTTCACCCTCTACGAGTTCTAGCTGGACTCAACAACCATTTCCACTCAAACAAAAATAATTCTTTCTCTCTGCGAAGTGGGACGAACTACATACAGTAACACAGTACCCACAATCCCAAATCAGGGAGGTTAATGGGTTTGATCCCATGAAACTCTTAGCCAAATGCTGTGACGTGACAAGAATGAGTGGCATAACTAGCCCTGTAAATCGTGCTTATGTTTTTTAGGAGGCCCGTATTGGTAGAATTGGTAATTCTTAATTTTTGTCATTATTATTTAATTCCTGAGTAGTAAAGTTCTTTTTCTACCAATTGAATTATATTCCGAACCTGACTGAACTTTCGTGTGTGCTCATAAAACATGGTGAGTAAATTTGAAAATTTAAATTAAAATGTTCTTGTTTATTTCCTTCCTCTCTTGTCACAGCTAATTGTAGCTCATCGAATGAAACGTCATGATCATTATTTGTTCTCTTATTCATAACATTCTTCAGATTACCAGCGTTACCATGTTAATTTTCGTTTTTTTTTACATGCCCATTATACCCACAATTTCCATCACTAGACATTACATTTAATATATAAAGAAGACAAATCAGAGAGAAGGTGTGGAGGATACTTATTAAATGTATGACACGTTATTGACATGATTGTTTATAAGTACAACATTACCATATACATATATATGTATATATAACAGATGTCTTATCATAATAATAGACTTAGAGGCAGGGAAAAGACATAATCGTACTTAAATATTGTAGTAGAACAAGTAATTTTGTATTTCCCGCCTTTTTTTAAAACTAATCATATCTTGTTAATTAAAAGTCACATCGGATCATACGATAAGGTATTGTAAAGTTGTGAGTGTGTTCTACAAAACATTTTTTGAACAATATTGCACTTGATGAGCTCAGTCGTGAGTTATCGTGCTTCGAGTAAAGAGGTTTTAAATAAAAGAAATTCGGCATATTTTACATTTTTACTACCTAAACGGGGAAAAGGCATCGAAAGCAATCAAGAAAATTTGTTATGCATCGGGGAAAATACTCTTTCGAATGATGTTGTACAACAGTGGTTCGGTCAGGTTTTTTTCCTCCTCAATTCTGCTCTTTACTGTGAACAACTCGGCCTTTTGGAGCTGGCGATCCTATTTAATCAAGGCAACAAAAGGCCGCATATATCTTTAATGTCGCACCAAAAGCTCCGGGAGCTCGGAAAGAAAGTTTTTTTGACTACCACCTCTTCCAGTCTATGGCTGACGGACATGGATGTACAAATTTAGCCTTAATAGATACATGTGAAAATTGGTTGTCTGTGATTTTTGCTAATAGGGACAAGGTTTTTCACGAGAAAGGTGTTGGCAACAGCCTATCAAACAGAACCCCTGTTCTGTTTGGCTGAAATACTTGGATTAAATTGGATGATTGTAACACTTCTTATAAATCATTAAAATGAAGAGAAAAATACAATATTACTTTTTCCCTAGCACATTACTATAATTATGAATTTGTAATGAATTCAAATACAATATAAGGACTCGAACTGTGCTCAATCGAGCATTCATTGACTCGAACTGGATTCATGAAAATTTTCCTCATTTTATTTAGTAAAATATTAACTATGAGCCTTATATTGGTGTTGCCTTCAATTATGATGCAATTGAAGACGTAATTGTAAAGGCTATTATTAATTTTACATCAGATTCAGAATTGTTCATTCAAAAGAATAGGAACAGTACAAAAAAATGTAAACAAAATGATTAATTTATTGTCAAAATAGAACTAAAAACAAATACATAAATCATGAATATTGCAAATTAGTCTATTAATCATTGTATTCCTTTATGACCCTTGCCATATAATTTATAAGTCATTGACAATTCCACTCATACTCATTGCCTTTTCATATTTTATTAATATCTAATGCATTTATTGATCTAAGAAAGGCCCGGGAAATTTGCAACACATAACAAGTACTGTCTTTCCTACAGTTTACCCCGCGAATGGTGAGCCAATTTTCCAAGGCTCAAACTTATCCAGATTCTCAAAAAGTACAAGTATTGAGACAATGCAACGTTAAATATTTATTTTTCCTGATAGGTATAAATAATTAAATCTTAAAGTGGCTACATTTAACCTAAACCATAGTCTCACTCCTTGACCTGAAGGCCTTGCAAGTCTTCTTCATTCATTCTTCCGACATGTCAAACAACTTTTTCTCCACGACAGTCGTGAGTGCATCAATATTCACCTACAGTGGTGCTCCAGATCCCATAGTCAAGAGGAATACAGTCTGGCGAGGATGGAGGCTATTGACCCTGGTCAGAAATTTGATCCTTCAGCTTTTTAATCTTGATAATGATACCACTGGAGCAGGGGACAATACAGGGGATGTCATCTTAACCCGTTTTATCCTGGTGGTAATATATAGTATCACCTCAACTGTCGATGATTAACAGTTAATAAGTATTAATCTACTATTTGAAATTAGTTTGAACTTATTGATTATATTAAAAGTACTTTCAGCTTCTATGTATGTTAGTTCTAACCTCATTGTCTCACGCAAAGCTATACAGTTTATATTTAATTACGAGGTACGAAAAAAATAATTAGTTTCATTATGTCGACACATAAAAAGTAAGTTAAAATAATCACTTATTTTTACTTTTTTTTTTTTAAATTGATATTTTGATTGAATACAGTGTTATATATAATTTGATGTAAATTTTTTGATCTTTGACAAAAAAATATTTTTCTCTGGGAATGAGATTTTAGGCTTGCCCTAAGAAAGACTCCAACTACTAATATACGAATAAATAAGCAATTCACATCAACCAAACCTCCACTGTTACTAATTTAAAAAAAAACCTATAGGCAATTACTCTCATTTTTTAAATTTATATCCTGGGAAATTGTTTGAGTTGTAATTCAGTAGAAATATTCTCGAACATATGAAAATTGAAATGAGTAAATACTCAATCAAGATACGATGAAGCCGGACGTACTATTTAAAATTTCTCAACTGAAAGTTTTTATTAGTATATTGAGACTGAGCGGCTATAATCCTCTTCCAAGAACCCATATGTTCAGGTCTAAGTCTATAAAGTTTTTTAATCAAGCTGCTTCTCATGCCATGAGGTGAGACAGATTTAACACTATTAAAAAATACATACATTTCAATAAAACAATCTGGAGATTTCTGACGGATACACAATACTTTTAACTTTTATGAAGGCAATTCTTATCAAGAAAAAACAGAATTAAAAAAACAAAAACAAGGAAAATATCATCCGACTATCTTTGAGTTATTGGCATTTTATTGTAATGAAAAGCAGGCTTTACCATATTATCTTATTTTTGATAATCTTTTAACAACGTTTTCCTTGTTGAAAGAGTTTCAGGATAGTTCTGGTACGTTAGGATCGAATTATCTTAAAACCCTTGTACTTTAAAATCTGTCCTGTCCAAGAATAAAATGGAAAGAGGATCTTTGGATGCTATCGCAGAAATCTGGGACGAGTCATGTTACTCAATGGAAAGATAATACTGTTGTTACCATTGTATCGACCTTAGTTCGTAAACATCCAATTGGAAAAACAATGCGTTGGTCAGACAACTCAAAAACATATTTATGGGAACATATAGATGTGCGCGTTTAAAACTGAACTCTCCTTTAAATTTTACGCCATGTACATATTCGTGATTTTATTGAGTTGAAAGTGGTGAATACTTCAAGGCAAGGGTCTTGACTAGTTAGAAACAAAACTCCAGCAAAATTTAAATAGCAACAGTGAAACAACAGCCGATAATATGGAGAGACGTCGAGTCGCACTTTTGGAATCTCCGTGCGGGAAAAACTCCCACTGAAATTACCAAGGTTCTGAACTGCAGTTGCACCAACGTAGCGTGGTAGCCAAAGGGACTCCTGAGGCCACCACAAGATCTAAGTCAAGGCCTCGAAGGTCGGACGAAATGGTTGCTGCCGTGAAAAAGTATGTCGAGGACAAGAGAGGCAAGGTTACCGTCAGCGGCCTCTCCAGGGAGTTCAACGTCAGCAGAAGGACCATGGACCAGCTAGTTAAAAAAGATCTTGGCCTTAAGCTCTACAAGAGAACCCTTCGTCAATCCCTCAAGCCTGTAGACAAGGAAAAACGCCTCGTAAGTTCGAAGATTCTTCTCAACAAGCTTAAGAAAACCGCCTCACTCGCCTGATAGTTCGCCGATTGACTTTGCAGTGTTTGGGCGTTTAAAAAAGGATGATGTCAGGAGTCCAATACAAGCCCAAGAACCAGCTGAAGTCTGTCCTCAAGAATGCCTGAGCCAACCTCGACCAGAGCTTCATCACCAAGTCATGCAGCAAGTTCCGGTCCAGGCTGGAGTTGGTAGTGGAGAACATGGGCGGCCATATTGAATAGACATGTGTCTAAGACTCTCATCTTTCATGCTAAATAAATTAATTTGTCGACCACTTTAAAAATTAAAGAATTATTTAACTATTTTTAGAGTATTCAGTTTTAGACGCGCACACATGCACCCTATGTTATTGATGTATAAAACCAAAATATGGGTGGTACTGATAGAATGGATGAAAATATAAATCCCATTAGAATTAAAATTGAAAGTAAAAAGTGGGGATGGCCTCTTTTCACGTGGTTAATTGGTGTAAGCATTCAAAATGGATGGAATCTTGCAATATGTACGTAAAGGAAAAACTATGAATCAATTAAAATTCCATAGAGACATAGGAATGTCTTACCTTTTACGCTTCCAACATGAACCCAAGTCATCACAGCATCAAAGCCGGGTGAAAATGATAACAAACGAACAAACGGCTCATTTTGTTCAATTCACTCCCAACGGAGAAAGAAAAAGATGTCAAGGAGAGATGTGCAATTCACAATGATACACATGTAATGTTGATTTATATATTTTATGCTTTCAAAAATATCATATTCGTTAATATTACAATTAATTTATTTGGTTGTAGAGGATATTAAGAAAAAATAATACTTTGTATATATGTATCCATATTATCCTAGTGTTACCATATGGTACCATCTTATTTCTCAAGAAATCAATAGCCAAAAACTTATTTTTCTTCATAATTGCATTTATTACATCCCAATAATTATCTAAAATTAATTTTATCAAAGTTCAAAAACTTTTCTTTTCTTGCATAAAACTCACTCCTACGTCAAGAAGCGCTAACACACGATTTCTTTTGGCCTCTATCTCAATTTCCTGGGTCAGATGAAGACACATTTTTCGTACGAATTGTTTGTTTTTATTGATATACCAGTTTTTATTCCCCAAAAGCCCAGAAAATTGTTTCTCAGGTAGGCCCGGGGCTTAGCGGCGCAATGACAACGAGTTTTGTTTTGAGTGGAAATAATATTGTCCCCGAATTTTGTTCTGGCCCAAGGTAGCACTTTCTTATTCAGAAGATCAATGTAAGTATTTTCATTGAACCACTCCTTCCTCTCCACAAAAATGGGAACCGGCCATTGGATTTTTGTTCTGAAGAGATGTCTCACTGAAGCTGAAACATTCTCTGGATGCTCGGTTGCGATGTAGTGAATGTTCATCTTATTCACAGTGATAGGATATACGACATCCTCCAACAAGGCATCTATATTATTCCTTTTTATTTACTCCAATACTTAGATAGTATCTCCTCAACAATAATAAAAATAGATTGAGAAAAAATATTAATGACTTAATGAGACGGGGTCGTTGCTCAACATCATCTAAAGTCACATTCATTTATTCCAATATATAAAGAACTATCCATATTTTTTTCTTTTTAATACGATTTGACCTAAACGCCTGCAAGATTAAATTCATTTTTACATACCGTCTTTATTCCATTCTATACAAATACTTTCTTTTTTTGATTTTTTCATATGACACGCACGTTCGATTGTATTGTTATTACTTTCATCAATATTGGTTTGATGAGGATGGGATACTGGTTAATTATAAAAAAGCTCAAAATCTTTTATTTTATTGATATAAATATTTTCTACCTATATCCTGCATTATCGGCCTTAAATGTTGAAAAAAATGGTATTTTTGTATGATTTTGGTAGATTTTGGACAGAAAATATAGATGAAACACGCGATTAAATGTCAAAAAGAAATTAAACGAAAATATGAAAACTCCCAAAAAATGCTTCAATACATCAAAAATTATATTTTCCCCATTCCAAAAGTACAGAAACATTGAAAATTCAAAAATTATATTTTTCCCATCAAAAAACACACCTAAACATCAACAGCTATTGTGAATAAAAATATTTTCTCTTTAGCGAAGCATAAAAAAAAATCTGAACTAAATAAAAACCCAAAAAACTACAATTTTGATCGATTTAAATTCCAAACCCTTTGTCTCCTTAAAAATGAACAAAATTCATTTCAATGATGGCTTTATATTGTTGAAAATGTATCTTTGAAAAGATTAGTATACATAGATTTGTCAATTAATAGATTGAGTAATAATATTCTATTAGGTTCATATTAACAGACTTCACTACTTTTACAAGAGAAAAACACAGTTTTGAGATGGTAAAGAAGAAAAACCAGCTTGTTCGTGTGCTCCTCTTTCAATTTTGTTAATTATTTTATAGGTCGTCTTGGTATTAGTATCTCTTTCTGTAATAAGAATTGTTACCTATCTTTGATGTAAGCTGACAATCCACGATTCAAGGGTATGAAGAAAGTTGTGAAGTTGGTATCGCCAGATATTTATTTATACATATTATTCCTTTTAACATGAAAATAACCAGCAAACGACCAAAAAATGGTCCTTCATGGACGTATTTGTAGATTGACCCTTACCTTACAGGTTTTCAATAATAGGTTGGGGAAATAGTCATTTCATTTTATTTCACAAAGTATATCTTGTTTATTATTGCTCAAATCGGATCCTACGATGAAGTATTGTAAAGGTGAGAGTGTATACTATAAACGCTTTTAGGGCAGTATTTATAAGTTCAGTCGTGAATTACTGTGCGTCGAGTATGGAGGTCTCAAAGGAATAAATAAGTCATAATTTACATTTTTACTATTTGAAAGGGGCAAACGCATCGAAAGCGGCCCAGAAAATTAGTAATGAATATGTGGCCCATATTCTTTTGGTTCTTGTTGTGCCCCAGTCGTTCGAGTGCTTTTGTTCGGCTATAAGGGAGGTGAATAATGCACCATGCACTGGTAGGCCTGTCGACGAAAATGTCCATAAAATCGTGGACAAATCGAGGTAAAACGTCATGCTAGCAGTTGTTGTATCTCCCAGGTGTTGACAGTGATCAAAAAACCATTTCAAACCATTTTCAGAAGGCTGGATTAAAAAAACAAAACAAAACAAAACAAAACTCTAATAGGAGAGAACTGTGTTTCATCAAGACAACGCCTGGCCCACAAATCTTTGATTTCACGCCAGATCCTTGGGGAGCTCGGTTGAGGAATTCTTATGCATTCACCGTATAGACAGGACTACCGTTCCTGTCTATGGCCAACACGCTTGGGAGTACAAATTTGCCTTCAGTAGAGGTCTGTGAAGATTGATTGACCGAGTTTTTTTATCAATAAAGACAAAGGCTTCTACAAGAAGGTAATTATGAAGTTGGATTCTCATTGGCAACAAGTTATTGAGCAGAACCAGAAATATTTCTTATAAAGCAAGAAAATAAAGCCGAAAATCCGTAATTAATTACTTTTTCGGACATACATTGCTTTATTAATATAGATTTACAAAACGATCCCGAGTGGTGTTGTAAAACAAAACTCCCTCAATAATAATAGTATTTAGTATTTTTAATTCAAATTATATTTGGGGTGAAAGAAAAAATAAATTAAGAAGAAGTCTTTTTTAAAAAATATTTATTCATATTGTGCCTCACAACCTTAGGAATATTGTATATTGCCCTTTTTTTATGATGGCAATCTGAAGAATGCATTTTCTTTTATTTACCAGTGTTCATTATAATTTAATTCCTGAGTAGTAAACATCCTTTCCTAAATAGATTCATTGATATTCAAAACTTGATTGAACATTCGTGTCAATATTAAAACAAAGTGTAACCCTTATGATTCAATGGATTCAGAGTTTAATTGGTGATCAACATCAGAGAAATTCTAGTAAATGTCCTTGTTTATATCCTTCTCTCCTTCCTCTCTTGTATCAGCTGATTGTAGCTGATCTAATGAAATAGCATGAGTATTTTTTCTCTCCTCCAAAACATTCTTCGAATTGTCAGGGTTACCATGTTGATGTTCAGTTTCTTTCTTTTGTGAACATCCTCATTCTACAGTAGATTTTCATGAGCTGCTTGATAAATAACTTTGTTAGGGGGAGAACATAACTTAAGGCAAAGGCTATAATTCTTTTCTTTAGAGAGAGAGAGATAATTAATGTGATGAAAATCTTTATATTACAAAAAATTAATGACTATATCATCATTAAATGCATTATTTTTTATTTTTGTAATCTTGTTGGTACACACATTAATTGCCCCCTTTTTTTTTTTTGTTAACTTTTCATTACTAAATGTTGCTTTAAATGTTTATGTCCAAAATGAATATACTTTTTGTTAATCCTATAGACAGTTTGAATTATTAGCATGTTGCAAAAATGTGCTTTGACGGATTTTGTATGTTGTTTTTCAATGTCAAATATTTTTTAAATTTGACTCTTTGACCCTTGGGTATGTTTTTTTATATTATTTAGAAAAATAAAGGCATTTAATTGAAAATATAATTTACACAATTGCATTTGAGTTAGTGTTGTGATGTTTTAATGTTTATTTCTTAATTTAGCATTAAAACGGATGAAATAAGGATACTGTCAGATATTGGTATGACTCCAAGCCTAACTAAGTAAAACATTTAAAATTTTCCTTCCTCATAAAATCAATTCTACAAACACAAAAGGATCATTACCAAAATCAAAGACAGTAGGGGGTCTATTAAAATCTGTTCATTTTGAATTTTAAACTTCAACAAGATATAATAGAATTTCAACAAAATTAATACACTAAATAGATGTGTTTGTGAGCTTTCTAAATAATTAATGTAGCCATCCTTAGCGGCAATGATGTCTTCCCGTGGTTTTGAAGGCTTCGGGTTTTGGATGACAGGCACTGCAGGGAATACCCTCGACAAGCACCCAAAAGTAGGAGTTATGGGGGTTGGCATCAAGGATGTAGGGGTGACAAAAGTATTTGGAGCAGAAGGAAATGCTGTTGGCCAACCATTCCTCATCATTTTTCCAGGTCTGTTTAAGTGCATCCTTTTACAGGAATACTATATTTCCATCAGAGTAAGAATCACATAGTCGGATCCCGTGAGGCTCTACCCGACCGGGGACCACATCAAAGGGCTGACTTCACGTCATAGACCACATATCCTAAGGACATAAGTGTCCTCATGTATTCATCAATATCTCCAAAGGTTGAGTATCTGTCATTCTGCATGTTCCTCACGGGGTCGAATGGAAATTCGTCGATCACGTTCAAGTGTTATTTTTTCAACTTATACGTAAGCTAAAGAGTTCAACTCTATTTTGTTTTGTAAGTAATTGTTTATGAATTCATACATCGAAATATGAATTAATTTCAATCACTCAGCCTTTGTTCATTATTGAATTAATAAGTTTTCAGATTTCAAGGAACCACCCTGTACTTAGTTCACAAGGAGTGTGATTTAAAATGGAGTTACTCTCTTCTCAGATGATTCTATGTGTATTTTCAATTTTCAGATCACACTGAAAAGTATGATTATTGTTGCTAAAAAAACATTAGAGTCAACTAAAGCTAATTATTTAAAAGGGTTGAATATTATTTGAGTACTAGGAAATACTGTTTCTTTTGATTATAGATGGGGTTTGTGACTATTAAATAGAGTGTCAAAATATTTCACCAATATTTTCTTATTTTATTCTCATAGTGCTGAAAATCTTGACTGAAACTCACAACTTTCTTACAAAAATAAACAGAAAATACCCCAAATTGGTGGTTAGCCATTTTTTCTTAACTTTTGAATTATTATTGAATAATTATGATTGGGAATTATTCAGAACTTAACATAAGGTAATTCAATGTCAACCCATCAACGCTCACAATACTAATAAGGGATAAGAAACAGCTTACAACAGTTTTCAACAAAATGCTGTGTATTATTTTATGTATGCAAGCCACGGGTGGTTCTGATATGTGCAACCGTCCAGGACGCCATGCAAATAGAAATTTCATGAATGCCCGGAAAAAAAATAATAGTGTTTATTCACTTTTCTCTAGTTTAATTAGTTTAGATTTAATTTAATTTTTTTTGTAAATCATTAACACTAAAACGACAGGGTACCATTTTTGATACCCATTTGGGATTCAATAAAATATTATAAGAAACTTCTGAATTATATTTGTTCAAAATTTCTGGAATTCTCCTAATTCATGTTATTAACTATAAAAACCAAATATTAAAATTAGTAATGGTTTGGTTTATATTGTTAACATTACTTAGACAGGCGTGGGTATCATATTTGATATCCAATCATTAAAATAATGTTCTGTCATTAATGGATTTGTTGAAACCTGAGGATTTAATGCGGATTTATCATTTTAAGTCCTTGTTGGACTCAGAGTAGATTTGGGGATCGACATTGGAGGAATTCTGAGTCATCAAGAATCTTTATAAATCACATATCGAGCGCCTTTATCTAATGATGTCATTGGACACCTCTGATAACTAGTAAGTACTCATAAAGTTTTGCTATGATTCAAAAACTTATCCACATAAATGACGTGATTGACTGTATTGCCAAAGTAATTTATGTGTTTATGCATATTATTCCCTTAATGGACAGTTTTTCAAGGAAGAAAAACAATTTATTTAAATTCGCCAAGTTATTAAAATAATTACTTCCATGATTAGTCTGGTAGATGCTTTGAAAAAGACGGGATTCAAATGGTTTTTTGACAAGGAAGTTTTCGTTTTTGTTGTACATTTGAAACAAATTATGATTTTGATATCTCTAATAATTCTTTATAACAATACATTTTTTTTTATCAACAAATAATGTTGTTTTACTTTTTTCAAGACCAAATGAAAAAGAGTTTATATTGAAGTTAAATGAAAAAATAAGTTTTTATTTTTATTTTACTTTTCCATTGAGAATTTAAACTTTTTCTTATAAATTAATGATGAAATCCTTTTATTATTATTTAGAGGATTTGAAAAGAAATATCCAAGGTTATTGTAATATTTGCTTTTTCATAAAGCACCACCATTCCTTTTGCTTTTTGGAATTGTCATTTCAAATTATTCTTGGTAAGAAAAAAGCTGATATAAATATCCTCTATTATCTTGCAATTTCATAAAACATTTTCAATTGAATGAGCATCACAAATGTCGGCCATCTTGTGGGGCATGGGGAAACACAGTCAAATTTTATCGGAATTTAAAGCCGGTTTTCATTCAGATTCAGAAAAAGGGGAATTACTTCAGTACGTATCCTGATACAAAATGAATCCAATAGATAGTTTTTCAAAGCTGTAGACAATCCTAGGAATTTAGAAATGGAAGGTGTAAATGACCATATAGTTACTTTTCATGACCTGAATCCATCAACAAACTGAATGCGCTTTAGCTAATGTAGAGGGGGGAAATGTTAACACCTTTCAAGGCAATCATTTTGTTTGGCTTGCTGACAAAGGAAAGGGAAACATTATGGCCAATAAGTTAAAAGGTGGAGAACCAATTCTAACAGACAACTTGAGAGCAATAGCTTTGTCTTTAACAGCTGTTTTGCTGTTTTTTCTTTGAAAATACAAATGTCTTAATTCCTGGGATTATGCTATTGACATTGTCAAAGACAAACTGTTCGTCTCGGCTAGAAACGTGACTAGTTTAAAAATAACTGTTCTAAGGTATGAACGCTTCTATTGATTACTATGCTTTGAAATAAAAATATATAACTTACTTTGTTGCAT
This sequence comes from Lepeophtheirus salmonis, assembly GCF_016086655.4. NCBI lineage: Eukaryota > Metazoa > Arthropoda > Copepoda > Siphonostomatoida > Caligidae > Lepeophtheirus > Lepeophtheirus salmonis. The sequence goes on from NC_052132.2 coordinate 18,074,984, forward strand.
TTTTATGTCAAAATGTGAATGAAAAACCAAAGTACTTATAATTTCACTGCCTATCAAAAATCCTAACATATAACCTCAGGGTGTACGTAGGATTATATTTTGGATAGTGGTTGGTTTTTGGGAAGTTTTGAAAAAAATACATGGATGAAAATTTGCAAAAATTAAATTTAAAAAAAAATTCAAACTTTTTTTTTTGTAAAGAAAAAATTCAAAATCCATAGCTATTCACCAAAAAATAATTTAAAAAAAAAATAAAATTCAAAGATCTATAACCACTAACTAAAACAAAATCTGAAACTTTAATTTCAAACATCGAATTTTTTTTTACAAAAAATTAAATTTATTTAAAACAAATTTTAGGTAAAAAATTTGAAATTTTTTTTAATTAAAAAAAAAAAAACTTAATTAAATTTGTAAGAAAGGAGATTTCAAATATTAAGTCTACCAAAACTTCAAAAATTCTCATCTATTTACAAAACATTAAATTTATTGGAAAATAATTTCAAATATTAAATTTTGAATAATAATTTTGGGAAAAAAAAATTAAAAATCTATACCCATTCACAAAAAGTTAGATATTTTGGAATTGACAAAAAATAAAATTTTTAGGTTATAAATTTCAAATATTAAATTTTTGCCTTTGCTGCAATGTTTGGTCAAATGACAAAAACAAAAATTCTAGTAAAATACCTAAAAATTAATTAATTTGGGGTGGTGGGGCCCTCTGAACCTTACTATATATCAGATTGCATTATGTATTTAAAGTAGGTTGATGTAGCTTTTTTATTTTATTTTACCTATATGTTGACAATTTTAATACATATTTATTACATTTACATAGATAAGATATTTATTTCCAATTACTCTACTTATCCATCCAATACAAAACTAAATTGTACAATTCTGCCCATTTAATAGGGATTATTAGTATATAGCAGTTTGATCTCATTCAAATATCACTATTTGTACTCGACATGAATTAAGATTCCTTATAAATATGTGGTCTTTTTTTCAAATATTTAAAGTCATTTGATGAAGTTTTCTGTTTAAGAAATGTCTTCATTTTAGTTATTTGATAGATTTTTTTTGGTCCAATTACGTTTGGGACCAACTACGGCCACATAAGCTGCAGTATCCAAAAGCCGAACTTGATGGGTTAAACTACAACTATTTCCCTTTGGGCTGTTAATAAATTTAGCTATTACTAAATGAAAAACGTAAGAACGATTAACGGACATGGGGTTTTCTTTTCTTTATGTTTTGCAGAAGGAAAGGTTGATAACTTTATCATTCCTTAGAAACGGATTAGAGAAAAAAAGATATCTTAGAAGCAATGTCTATTTTTGGCATTCACCTATTCTAAAATATGTATTATTATTTTTTAAATCTACATATATTATGTACTTTTGAGTTGAACAGAAAAAAAAATCAGTATTATTTTTTGTACAAAAGAAAATCAAATTGAAAGTCTATATAAATATGCAATATTGTGACTTTTATGACTAAAATTGGCTCCCCTTTGAGTAAAAAAAAAATCCAATTTCACAAAAGAATTTTTATTTGAATAATATTATTATGTAAATCTATTTAAAGAAATGCATCACTCTTGAAAAGGGAGATTACTTAGCGTATGATTCTATTTGATATAATTTGCTATATTTTTTATATGTTCAAACATAGACCGTTTTGAATAGAAGTAATTGGGCAGTAGGTTATGATTGTATTTTATGTCCAAAGAAAATGCTTATAGGGTACTCACCTGTCATTGCAATGCCTGCAATTGGATAAATAAACCATGGAAAGAACATGTTATAGATGGAGTTGTTAAATTGGAAGGCCTGTTGCACCATGAATATCCCTCCATTTACGATGAATAGTGTGTCAAAAACTGTAAGGGTTAGGAGTAACTTATTGAAGAGATTTCGTTTTGGTAGTGTAGCTATTGTTATGAAGCTAAGAATGTTTCCTGTAAAGAAAGAATGAAGAAAAATAATTAACTACTTTTAAAGTTCCCTTTTATGCGCATTCGAAATATAAATGAAAAACGAGTAGGTTTCCCTGCGTTGCCACGCAGAACATTAAGAAATTAAAATTAATAAATTATTCTTTTGATTAATATATAACAAGAAATAAAGGTTGTAAAATTTTAAGAATTATTCTCATTCCATGTTTGTGTTGCTATGTATTTTTGCATCCTTTTTTCTATGAGATGTTGTCCGGGATATTAATAAATTACTCTTCTGCGTTTTTTTAAAGATATCGATAAACTTTAGAGACGAAAAATATTCAAGTTGAACGCTCGTTTGCTCCCCTTTCAATTTTCATATTATTGTCAACAATTCTTTGTCTTGGTCTCTCTTTTTTTCTTCTCTGGATCTTATAATCTCCTTTTCAGAAAGTGTGCAAAGATGCATACCAACATCCACAAAGAATAATTCTGAAAACTCTATATTCTTTATTTTTGTTTTTTTGTGAAATAAGCGTTTGTTAGTCAAAAAATGATTTGTAGAAAATGCTATTTAAAAGCCGCTATAGTCTTGAAGGCCAAAAAATTGCGACCCGAACCATTTTTTGAGCCTGATGAACCTACATGAAAAATTTCAGCATAATAGATTATTATTTTGGGCGTGATTTCCGGATTAACACATACAGATATCCACATTTAATATATAGACTAAAGTTGCCGGAGTTGCCCTAGACATTAACTCTTCTTCCACACAATGTGGAAGTAGTTTGTTTATTCTGGGCAAGACGCCAAACTCTCAGTAGCACAGCTGCTTCCCTGAGCATCAAGTAAACCTCATAATATCCCAAACTACACCCGACTCTCATGTTATCCAGGTGAAGTACGGGGCCAAAATACAGTTAAAATTCTACTACCACCGCGTTTTTAGGCCCCAAGGAATCCTTCTAATATGCTATAGTGCACCCCAGGGTTGTGCAGGTGGCCTACTTGGACTGAGTCAAGTTAAACTTCTCTGCCACTGCTTCCCGAAGCATCAATAAATCAGGTCTCAGATGTACAGGTTAAGTACTTGTACTTCAAGGGAGTTTAAACTGTACGCCTCCTGCATTTTTATGCCCCAATAACCCCTTCTAATATGCTATCATAAATCCCCGCTCACGGTTTGTGGGTTTCTGGTGCCTAAGGCATGTTAAATTCTTCCACCCCCCACTTCCTTGATCATCAAAGAATCCTTTTAATATCCAAAATATAACTAATAACATATTGATGAGTAATATATTATAGAAAAATAGTCAATTTATAATTTAAAAAAGTGATCTCCTACTGAAATATTGAAATTCTCTACTCATCGTGGATGGATCGCCTTATTTTAAATTTTTAATATTTCAAAATGGATCTCTTAAAAAATACAAAATGCAACAAAAATCCTTGGAGTTGCATATTTTTAAAAAAATTATACAGTTAATATTTTTCTATACTATAACCCATAATATTCCTCATCCCTATATATTATGAATAAGTTATAGGAGTCTAGAGAAGAGTGTCGTTTTTCATCCTTTTTCACCTTAAAATAAAAATATATACAGTTCAGAACAAGATAGAGAATAAAAAAAAAAAACAGTTTTGAATCATAACACTTTTATACAAGTTTTATTTATCCTACTTTTTATTTGGGGATTGTTTTAAGGGTAAAAAATGACTCTGAACGGCAATAGTTCCGAATTACTATGATCTCAGATATTTGGACATTCAGATGACGGAGAAAAAAACAGCTAGATCAGTTTTGAATTCTGCACCTAAAGATGATTTTGATTATTGTGTCCAATTTATTTGCGAAAAATTCCCCTCTTAACTTAAATGTTCCCCTGTGTAATCCAACGTCTAACTGAGCAGGATTTTTTATGATTATTTTTTAGTATGACGTTAATAATGAGTGTTCTTCAGACAAATAAACAAACAGGCAAACTTTGTTTTATTAATATAGCTAATAAAAGAATAATTTTGTCATTTTGTTTGATTGTTTTTTAACTTTACTAATTAATATTGGGTAATTTTTATTTATATTCAGTTATTATAAGAGATGGGATTTTTGTAAGAGCGCTTGTTTACTGTTTTATAGAGGGGAACCTTTTTAGATTTAAAATAGCATTGATACAGAGGACATACTATCATTATTTTTTAATTCATATGAGAGTAAATTAATTTTATTATGAATTTTTAAAGTGATTTATACAAAAGATAGGTAAGAATGCTTACTTCAAGAGAAAAATTTGACATCACAACTACCTATTAAATAATTAACAAAAGACAGCACACGCAAAATCTTTTATCCTTTTTTTAATTTTTAAACGTAGTTTTTTAATTGGCCCTGTTTTAGTTATCATACAACTTTATGAATGATAAAGCATTATATTATAAGAAATTGTGTTAAAAATATTGATATTAATCACCACATGGCGATTGGTCAGAAAAAAAATAAAACAAAAAAACAAAACAGTAGTGACGAAATACAGTTTTAGGATAAAATCTTGCTCTCTTTTACTGTGAATCACTACTAAAAAAACCCAATAATATTCTAATGAAGATCACAATTTTTAAAGCTAGGTATCTCAAATTTTATCTCAGGGACGAATCTTTTAGACTAACATTTTTCTTGTAAACGATTACTTTCTTCCAAACTTACGTCCGGGCCATTTTTATCGAGAAGACGTGAAGGGATTGTTAAATAGTAACCATAGTTACCTGAAGTTCATCAAAACCTTCTCCACGACGCGGCACTTCATGAATGCCTTAGACATGGCTCTGCCCTTTGTTGCTCCATGGAGGTCTTGATGTCATCCATATTTGAGTTAGGGGTAGGAGGGTGGCCAAATTTACGCATTATGCTTTAACTAGGTCAACAATTTATGGCCTCTCTTGACAAAGGTGGCCTTGGTTTCTGTTAAAAGCAGTTGCTGATGTCGTCGTACATAAGAGGCCTTTCCGAAACCTTCACATACCTCCTCAGAGTCCAATCACTGCCTTAGCAGCCTTGACATGCTGTCTTAATGGCTAGGATAGACTTATGATGATTGCAGTGCCCACGTCCTCCACGATTCCGATTTTACGGCGTCTACCGCTGCCAATGGATCTCTCAAGCTTCTTAACTGAATCCACCATTCTTTTAATCTTGTAAAAAAGACTCCAGGAGCACCCTACGACCCTCATAATATCTTCGTCACTCATTTGGATGTGGAGCAAATCCGAGACCCTTTTGCTTTTTCGCTTGCACACTGACAAATATTACTTTTTGAAGGCTTGTTTTTTAAAGTTTATTAAGTGGAATAGTCCTTAATTTTAATAATTCAACCTAGTATTTGAAATATTCACCCTAAAGTAATCATGATTGATTTTAAGTCAAGTCCACGATTTTACCCCTCTCACACTGTAGAACATGTGTTTTTATATTGTATAAAGGATTGAAAACAATTCAACAAGGGAAGGTAAGATTACTATGTTTGCATGTATTTAAGTAAATGCTTTAAATATTTTAATACTTTTCCAATCTGCATTTGAGTTTATGGATATCATGTGAGTATGTATGTAAAAGCTATACAGTTTAGCAAAGTACAAATGTAAGTATTATGCCTTACATAGATACAATGTAATTGCTAATCCAAATGGACACAAAGACGTTGTTGAACAGATATGGGTGTACAATACATAAGTATTTACATAATATGTAAGATATAGGAATTCATTCTAAAGCCTTCCTTAATCTATGTGTATTATGTATGGATACAGACAGGAAATTAGACCCTTTTTAACCCCCTTGTTTATATTCCGTAATTATACCCAATGGGATATGAGGATTGGAAAAAGTACAGGGCGTTGCAAATAAATCCTAACTCATATTTCCTATACTTTTTATAAGGCGCAAAGGTATATCTTAATTCTGGATAATACATTTTCTAAATCAACAGAAAAATTTAATTTAACTACAAGGAGGAAAAAAAAGAAAACCGTTAGATCCAGACAACGGCGTTATCTTGCTAACACAAGTATTTTTATATTTCATAATTTAGTCTTTTTCTTAAATAAACGAATTAATAACTTATATTGTAGGTATGGTCCGTTTCCAAAAGAACAGGTATACAGTTTCTTGTTAATCCCTTGTCGTTTATATAATAGGTCTATAGTAACCATCTTATTATTTGCATAGGTAAATTTTGGCTATGATATACAAATACTAATGAATATAATGAATACTAAATTCACTTTTAATAAAATATTAGTGAGCTATTTTATATTACAGTATCGAATAAAAAAAGATCAATTTTTCAGTAGATGTTCCCATCCCAATGCCTTACAGTGGGGAATGTAAATGGTATTCTTGGGTATATACTTACATTTTTCTTTATCCAAACACTTGTTTTGTTCATGTAATCAATTTTTTTAATTAAATTAATTTGCTCCGCCGAATGATTTGATACAATGACCTTTTTTAGAAAATAAATCCTTAATTTTTTTTTTCTCAGGGTTCTCAGTAAAAAATTTTCCGCATTTTTCACAAATTTTTTGTTTTACGTATTATGCAGATTGTATGTGTTTTGATGATATTGCTAAATTTTGCTAAAAAATACTAATTGAAGTGATAATGATTATTGGGCCTTAACACGGCCCACAGCTCACGGGTTATACATCCCTGATTTAAAGTACTACAACGGTAAAGGTTTGAACTACAATACACATTATACTCTGTTCTGTTTAAAATATTGATCATTGTACAAAATGCACATATGGCAAATTGTCCTTCAGCGACATGTCATTCTGAAAATTGTCTTTTGGAATTTTTTCCCGGTCAATTGTTCTACAGCCATTACACATACGTGTATAATTTACACTAGGGTGCATCTTTTGTCCCCAAGATATTTTTTATTTTACAAATACCAAATGTTTCATGTGTGCATTATTTTGATATTTAATAGTTCCCCGAAGTCTCAAAAGTTTTTATAAATTCCCATTACTCAATGTCTATGAAGAATGTTATAGATATGAGGGAGATGGCTGACAATAATAAAAAGTTTCAAAAGAAAAGTTATTAGAAAATGTCGTCAACAATAATTAAGACAATAAACAAGACCTTATAATTTGTTATTTTATGTATGTTACAAGGGATGTACTCTATTCTCCGTATGACTGTATGAACAGTTTCCAATTATATATTTATTTTCACTCTACTGCAATAACGTAATAGACGGTGCTTACATGTATATCATTAAGCATAAGGATGTAAAAATTTGATGATGTCATTGAGGGAAGGTCTCAAATGTCGTCATTCAATATTATATAGCCTCTATCCTACGTATATAATTGTTCTTATGTCAGAGTGAGTAAATATAATAATAAAATGTTTACTTATAGTTAATCAATGCAACCCCATATGACCATTTAAAAGAGCATATATAATAATGTTAGAAGAAATGTAAAAATGTACGGAATACCGGCGTGCGTAAAAGATTTAAACAAATTGGAATTCTTTTAATTTTTTTTTTCATTAAATAGAAAGAAGAGAGGACTCTAAAATACTCCTTGTTGAGCGTTCTCACGTGACTTCACAATTTTGATATCGGCCATTTTGGGTACCTAAACAACCATGTTTTGAAAAAATGTAAACTATTTTTTCTTAATTATTAAGGAAAATAGTGAACTATTGGATGTTAAAATTGGACCAAAAAATAGAAAGACGGAGACCTTACAGTCTATAAAATTTTTATGGTTTAATTGCCTTGCTATATACTATATATATATATATATAAAACTAAAAGGTATTAAAATGTTAACAAAATACCAATATAGCCATTTTAGGAATTTTCTGTACATATCACTTTGATTTAATTCAAATATTACTGTGTATCATTTGTATTTAAAAGTATTTAATGGCGATGTTAATTTATTTATTTATTCGTAACCCCATTCGACATAGTTTTATTAAGGTCAATTGGAAAATGTGTGCATTTTATGCTGTAAGAATATTAACTTTGAGCCCCGAGATGACGTTTTCTTAATTATGACTTCAGTAAAATACACTATTAAGCTTGTAAGTAGTAAATATATGGGATTTCTCTATGTAAGATATAAAAAATATTTATATTGAAATAAAATTAAAACTTTTGTGTACTTTTTTTCTTATTGTGTACACTTGAAATGTTTGGAGTATGTTAAAAAAAAAGATAATGCCAAAGTGATCCCCCTGAGTATTTGAAAAATGTTTGAGAGAAGAACAGCTTAGTTGTCATAGCGTATCATTAAATTAATTGCTAACATGATAAAAATAATCACAAATCCCTCTCCGTATCTAGCAATGCTCCCTTGACAGTCTGGTTTGAAATTCCGAGATCTCTTGCATCAGCCCACATGGACATGAGGTGATTGGCAGGGACTGTTTTCTTTAACTCCTCCGGTTCCAGTTTGGCCTCTTTGACAAAACCCTTATTCCTCTCCAACGTTTTGGACTTACTGATGGAGTAGACGTTGGTACTTGAGACGGCCAACTGCCTAGAGTGGGCTAATTGAAATTCGTGGATCAAGTTCCTGTGTCATTTTCTCGAGTTGTACATATACTAGCGAGCTCAAGGTTGTTTTGTTTTGTATCTAATTGTTCCTTCTTTAATATATCGAAAACATTATAAATTTCAATCACTCAACCTTCATTAACTATTGAATTAATGAGTGTTCAGATTTCTATTGACCAATCGATACATATTTTGAACTCCTATGATGATTAGAAATATCATTTGGACGTAGGGAAATACGTTTTATTTTAATGCGATCATAATATTACTCTTGAAATCTCTTTTTTTTTTCGAATAAAAATCATCTAACTTTTTAGACACTTATTTTCTTTATTTAAATGAAGTTTCTTTTTCTTTTTACTTATTTCATCTGTCATTCACAGACTTACGTCAAAAGTGCTTCACTTAATTCCTATGTTCGTACTTTTAAAAATACATAAGTACAATATTCTTGCTTAACATAATGATTATATGTACGGAGTGGTCCATTGAAATCTGAACACTTACTTATTTAATATAATTAATGAAGGATCGGCAATTGGAATTAATTCATATTTTGAAATATTAGAACATAAACAATAAGTTGAAAGGAATATATTCGTGGTTGACGAATTTCTATTTCCTCACTCCAAACAGTTGGGCGTCTCCAGGATCGCTATCTACGCCGTCAGGCAAGTCGGAAACGTTGGACAAGAATAATTGCACTGTCAAAAAGGCCAAACTGGACCCAGGGGAGTTAAAGAAAACAACCCAGGCTAATCCCCTCAAGTCTATGAGAGACCATACAAGATATCTCTGGTTTTCACATCAGACTGTCCAGAGAGCTATCAAAAAAGTGGGTTGAAAGAGCTTTGGTTGGGTGGAAAAGCCACTTTTGACACCAGCAATACAATAAATCCATCTCCTCCGTTGCAAGACTATTTTGAATTATTCTTTTGAACTCTTTTGGATTCCCTTCAGCTACGATACTAACCTCAGATCATCCAGACTCCGATGCCCTCAAAGCCACTGTCAGGCAGCACTTGGACGTCATTGCTGCTAGTTTTAGGGATTCCACCGTCGCCTGTCAGCCATAATTGCCGCTAAAGGCGGTTAAACTAATGAGTAAGAGAGCTCAGACACACGTCTTCTCCTTTGTGTCTGTCTTAATGAGATGTTTCTTCCACATTCCTCCTGATTTTGCTCCCAAGTCATCTTTATTTATCCTAAGAAGTGTAATCTAGCTCATATTCATCTTCTTGGCTATACAACAAATCTTCCTCACTGGATTTCTATCAAGGTGGTTTTTGAAACATTTAATCATAGACTTTGTTCTTACTGTTCGTTTACAACCTGGTCTAACTTTCTTGAGACTGCTCCTTGCGTTTCAAAAGGCTTCTCAAATGCTATAAATGGTCATCTGACGGATCCTGAGATCATTGGCAATCTCAGTTAGGATCTTATGGATCACACTCTTTTCCAGAGCGAGAATTATTTTGACTTCCATTTTGTCGTCTTTGAAGATACATTCAATATTTAGAAGTAAAAAAAAAAATCAAAGGATAACTAGAATACCTCGCTTTTGTTAAAATAATTCGATCAAAACTGGAGCTGGGAGTATTTAAGACCTTAATATGGCCTTTCAAATTCAAGAATCAATTTGTCATTATTCTATTATCGGAAGCATTTTTGGTCAGCGGCCAGAATTGGTGAATAGGAGACAACAAGAGATCATCAAGACAACACCAGACTGTACATTTCGATGATGACGCGTCAGAAGCTCCAGGGGCTCGGCTGGGAAGTTCTTATGCATCCACACTAAAGTCTGGAATTGGCAACAAGTGACTACCAATTGTTCTTGTCTATGCCAAACGCAGATTTGACTCAATAAAGGTCTGTGGAAATTTGTTGTCCGAGTAATTTGCCAAAAAGGACAAGGACTTCAACAAAAAGGGCATGATGAAGTTAGATTTTTTTAGGGCAACAAGTTATCGACCAGAACGGGTGCATACTTGGCTTAAAGGGTATGATTCCAACACTTCTTATAAAACATTAAAATAAAGTGAAAAGTACGAAATATACTTTGTTTAGGTAGGATATGGGGTTTCAAGTATAATCAATCATATCCTAATCCTCTAACTGTTCAATGAATATTTACGACATTTCTGTATCAATAGAAATGCATTACATTTTAATTGAAAATTAAAATGTAATCTAGTCACTTTTGAGAAAAATATACCAACTTATGTTTGTATTGATGGCCCTTATCTTGCTTTAATGGCTTTGATGTTCTATGTAATACGTATTATATGCTATCAGTCTTTGTATTCTTTTTGGCACTGACTCCGGCAAGGAATATGCGTTGCCGTGCTCAAACATTTTACAACTTAGAGATATGGGATATAAAAAACTTGTTTTTTTCTTCAGCTGTCGTTTGGTGGTGTATTGAAACCTTATAATTAAAAATCAGGGGTATAAAATTGTAATTAAATGTAACAGCCATTTTGTGATACCCATTCTATAGTCGTAACAAATTTTTCCTACTGCTATGATAAATAAAAGGAAACTGTTAATGCGTTGTCACTATCACCATTTGAAGAATGATTGGAAGTAGACAGCTTAGCTGTCATGACGTTTAAAGTAGATTAGCTGCTAGTATGAAGGAACTAATCACAAACCCAACTCCCTACCTAGCAATGATTCAACAAGGAAATACTTTAACATCAATCATAGTATTCCATTACAAATCCAACTTTGATGTTCTCTCTTCAAGGATAAAATAAAAATGTTAAGAGATTTGGGAAATATAAATTATAGTAATAAAACGTTTATTTATAATATAGTTTAAATGCAATTCCTTTTTGAGCAATGAACATTAAAAAAAAAAATGTTTACAGCTTTGCATTAAATAATAACAACTTTAACGGATAAATAAACATAATTTAAATTGCCAAATGTAAAAAATCTTAGCTGAGTTTTAGTTCATGTTTATACAACGCCCATAATATCCTTCTACATGCAACTTTTCTTCATAAAAAATTCAAAATTTATTATATCCTAAAAAGAAAAAACGTTTTTGAAATGATATAGACTCATTTTTGATCGTTGATGTGGAAACATCTCTTTGACTCTATTGGTCAAAGAGTAATTAAAGTATTCTTCTTCCTCTGTTGCAAATTTGATTAAAAATGCATATTTGAATTATTATAAATCACATAAATATATGTACATATAAAATAATCATATGCTCTCTACATAAAGGTATTTTGAATAAAGTTGTATCCCTAAGGATGTATCTATTGTACTGAAACACATAAAATGTTATGATTAAGTATTAAAAAAACACTTGATAGAAGTATTGTTTGTTTTAGAAATTATGTTCCTTTTTTATGGGGATTCTTAATTGAGAGAGGATGGATAATGATCATTTAAGTAGCAGTCATACTTTAAGTAAAGATTTCTGAGTGTTTTCCGCTAGATGTCTTTAGAGAGCTATATCTCCCGATTGATACATTGTATATATATATATATATATAGCTTAAAGTATGCTTAAAGGTTAAGCGTACTCTTAAAAAATATCTTTTAAAGTTTTGTGTTTGATGAAGCCAGTTGCATGATACAGCGTTTCAAAATGGAAGGGGAAAAAAGAGGAAATTCGATACATTCATCAATATCACGACGACCAAAAAAATTGTGTTGTTTATGTACCCAATACAGTATCAAAAGCAAAAGTAAAGCGATGGCTCCAACGATTCTCTTCTGGTAATATGGACGGCGAAATTATCCATACATTAATGGAAGTCCTGGAGTTGGACCTGTATGTGAGCACTTATTCTGTCGTCCAGGAACTGAAAATTGGGCAGAAAATCGTTTGGAACCATCTAAATCGGATAATCTTAACAATGTTTTCATTTTATTATCAAAATAAAGCAATAAAAAACAACAAAAAAACGCTGAGAACTTTTTACTTCACGTATTATTGGTCAAGAGTAAAATTAAATAATTCCGAAAATCAACATGGTCACCCAGAAAATTTGAAGAAGAATATATTGGAGAGAGTAACTTAGCTTTCATTATTTTTCATTGGATGAGCTACAATCAGCTGTGACTAAGGAAGAGGAGTAAAAGTAAATATACATGGATATCACTCAGAAACATAGTGTGGTGATCTGAAAAAGTAGTTGATACCGTCAAAAAAGAAGAAATACTTTACCATCACATTCGGCATGTTTATTTTTCACAACATTTATTGTAAAAGTTATAATTTATTAAATAATTAAATACATTAAGAGAGGTCAATAGATTAATAAAATAATTTTTAAACAGGTTATTTTATGAAGTAAACATTAAATTTTAATCCAATTTCAAAGTTTAAATATAATTTTATTTAACCTTTCAAAATCCATAAAAATGGATTTGGGAGATTATTCAGACAATAATTCAGTTGAATAATCGATCATTATTATTTAAGAAATTGAATAAGATGAATGAGTATGCTCCAAACTTTGGTCTCTTGAATCCACTCACTTTCACGTTTTTCCAAATGATATAATTTTATGCCGGAGTAACATATCGAAATATACTTAATTAGTCTGAATGTTGGGGGTTGAGCCAGGAGATGAATCAAAGACATGATCATTAATAAATTGAAATGTTTTCTTAAAACGGATCTTTTTTTGCAAGTGCCATACTAATAGTATAAGACTCTTGGAGCTTAAATAGAACTGGAAATACTCTACATATTTTCGATTATTTTTGTCAACTATTTATTATTTCTCCTCTGTTGTTGTGACGTCAAAGAATTTCCTTTGGGTTTGCTCAGTATTTTATCTCAACACGCAATAATTACTCCGACGTTGATGAACAATTCTACTCTTCGTATTTACAATTATAACTTGCAACGAACTCTCTGGATTACCCTTAGTCCTTCATGCGCCATTGGACCATTCAGTTTCGTATACATCAATGATATGATGTATGTAATATTGTATTAGAAAAGGAAGTTCACTTATCCGTAAGTTAAATAATAATGACAACAACTGAGAATTAAAAAAAATATTCTTCATTTTCCCAACTCCAAAAAAAAGTAAAGCAAGCTAAAGAATACAAATGATTTTCATCACAAGGGATACATATATTGAGTAATTGAGGAAAAAAATTAAGCAAAAATTTATAAAAGGCCTTAAACTTGACGTAGAGACGCGAAAAAGAGCAACTCCCGGCAAGCATAAATTCTTATATTTAAAAGAAAGTTCAAAACATGTACAATCTTTTTTTATTAGGGTTATTTTTTCTTCTCATCTGTTATAAGTACATCCATAATCAAATAGTTACTCCACAAAATTCAAACACTATTAACAAGTTTACCATATTTATTTTCTAAATCAAGGGAGTTTTGCTATTTTTCACATTTTTAACAATAATTATCAGAATCTTGAATAATATAAATTTAAAAAAAAGGGAATTTTGATCCTCTGCATATATATATTTTTTAGTTTAATTAATCATCCTTTGGCATTTCCAGGGTTTCAAAGCTCATCAGGAGAAAAGAAACACAATTAGAATCTCTGTCATAGTCAAAGGTTTAAAGGAGAAGTTTTTTTAGGGGGGGAGAAATAGGTAATTGAAATTTACCATAATATTACTGACCAGCATTTTTTTAATCAGTTTTTCTTGACCCTTTTTTAGCAAAAGCATTGGATGACGTAATTTCTAAAATAAAATAAATAAAGTCCAACATTGCTGAATATAATATGAATTTGAATTGCTCTCCCAGAATTAGAAAGCAACTGCTCTATTCTGTCTCCTAAACCTATGGTCATGGATTAGGAATTTCCCACGGCTACATAGCCATTGCTACCTAGGGAGAAAAAAGTGTAGCAACTTAGCTCAATGGACAATGCGACCTATAGAAATTATTATCTTGAACTCAACGTGCGTAGTTTCAATACTCTGTCGTTCCAAGATAAGAAAACATAGATGACGTACGGAGATGCTACTCGGAAGCATTTGGGGAAGACATTGGCAGTAATTATTCCCATTTCGATTATCAATTCTACTCTGAGTCCAACTAGGACTTAAATTTATAACTCTGCAACAAATCCTCGGGGTTACTTTATGACCTCACATCAATGATATGTTGAATGTGGTAGAAAAGGAAATTAAATATTAATGACAACAGTATAGGAAAATAAAAAAAAATCTTCAGTTTACCAACTCCAAAAAAACAACAAGGGGCGAGCTGGAAAATATACCCAATTTTGATCACTAATTATATAGTTGAACTTTGAAGACAATTCTTATGCCAAATGGAGTCATTGTAATATTGACATAGACTTAATCAGAGCAAGTCCATTTGACCAATGGAAGCAGGGATGTCCATCCTTTTAATATTAAATATTGCATTGCCACTTAAAACCTATTTATCATTTTTAATATTCCTTTAATTTGTCAGATAAAGTTGCATAAAATAAGTATAAGTAAACATTATAGTATTTACTCCATCTGACCTCGGAATCTTCTTTGAAGTCTATATACATGAATATATTTCCTTCTCTTGGGAATTAAAATGAATGAAAAATTGTTTCATAAATTTAAATTATTAAATATATATTTATTTCAAATTACAGCCACAATGCTTTAAAAAAAACCCAATCTGTTCAGAAGCGTCAGCAGCATTATAAGGGGGGAGGGTCTTATTTATAAGAAAAAAATTCTGCACCTGCTGTTAGAGTCTTGGAAATACAAGATGACGTCGAGTATTTTTCTATGTATGTTTGTTTGTATTATGCACTTTTTTGGTGTTTTGAAGATACTGTGTTAATTTTGCTAAAAACTTTATGTGAGAATAAGTAGTGGGCCGAAGATTAAGTGGACCACAGTGCCGCTCGTAGCCCACAGGTTAGACATATCTAAATTAAAGGAACAATTAAAAAATAAGTATCCTCGTAGTTAACTAAATGTGGACAATAAATAATTATGTGGCCATTGTTCCTCCGCTTTTTATAGGATTGATGTGGCTATCTTCTGTATCTATTAGAAGTCATATTTAAAAAAAAACTGCATGTCCTACCACAAAAGCACTTATAAATGGACTCTTTTTAAAACAATTTACTATAATCGACCAGTTAAATTCTTTGAATTGACTCTCTACAATGTGACATGCACAATTTACATAAATGTATGCACATAATTTTATATACCAAATTACATTTATTGGATGATAAAAATATATTTGGTTTAACCATATCGAATATTTAATATGTATGTGATTACTTTGAGTCACATTTGGTGTACGTAAGACGCCCACATATTAATATATAAATTTGATTAAATCCATAATCGTAAATCTTTGACATATTGAGCCCTCCTGCTTGATTGTTATATTTTTTCTTACTTATTTCTTGGCCTTTTATTTATACCGAAGATTAGTTTTGGAGTAAGAAGACCAACAATTCTCCTAATTGGACTTAGGAGAAAAAAGAAACACAATTATTTCAGGTACATGAAAAAAATGTTTACTCCCTCTTGGGAGCCTTTTCAATTGTAACTGAATAACAATTATAAACAAAGTAAATACATAATCTGACAATTGAATATTTAATGAGTCATCTATTATTGCATTATTCCACACACACGTACTCAAAATAATCAATTAAATTGTTTCTTCTCATTTTTGAATTTCAACTTGTACACAATAGATAATAAGTTATAAAATATACGATTTAAAATAAAATTAAAAATTGGTCAAGTCCATTTTACTTGATTTTTTTTCAAGATTGTTTTTGTGTTTACTCATAAACTGACAAAAGTACGTTTCTCATACTTTTTAGTAACAGACGTTCACTATTTTTTTTTTTTAGTAATTAAGAGCAGATTGTTTTAAAAATAATGTCAAAAAGTTCAATCTTTTTTCATTATGAAAACTTTTTGAACCCACTGGTTAATATGTAAGTTGCATATTGTTTAGTAACAACAAAAAACACAGCATTTTTGACTTTTTCAAATGATATTTCTACCATATGTTTTTGTTTTAATAGAGGTAAAGAAAAGTCTTTTCAATTCATGTGGTATTTAAACATTTTATACTTTGGGAATAGATATGCTTTTCTGATATCACTATCGTTCCTTGGTAAACGTTACAAAACGCCATTTTGAATTACAGTATAACTTTTAATAGGGGATCATCCATTTATGACGTCCAAAAAGAAGTTCTGGGATTGGATGCCTTAAATTTTTAGCCTCCCCCCTTGTTAATGTGTGATATTACATTTACGTAAATTGGTTTATTATTTTTATAATTAATTAACTATCAATTTAATAAAATGAATTTTATTCTTCCAGCCCTGGCCTCGAATGATTGAATAATGTTCTGGTACTCCACGAAAGACCCTTTCACTCAGTTCCTTTCCTTCACAAGATCTTTTTAACATTTTTGCATCATTAAATGATGATAAGCTTGATTGTACAATTAGATCCATCTTTCATACTGTGCTTCTTTATGATACTTTTTCGAAATTGAATCTGATTTGGAGGAGTATACGTACAATTGTTATATAACGTAAAAAATAACCTGTGAATCCTTCAATCTTGAGCTATCAAAGATTTAATGCACCTGGGGTTCCCACTTAGAACAGTGTGTTATATTTATGTGAGTAGTATGAGTGTCTCAATAAAATATATGGGTTATCTTCAATACCATTTGCAGACTTCATATTGGAAAAGGTTTTGATGGTCAGTGAAACAATTATCAGTTCTCAATGTATTGGACTTTATAATATTCAATACAATCGAGTGAACGTCATAAATGTATGACTCCCTTGGTATATAATAACTTATATCTAACCCTCAACTTTAGTATATATATATTTTTAATCAGTTCGTATTATGACAGTCCAAAGGAATGCCATTCTTATGGACCGTTCCTAGGGATTGATAAAACCTGTCCTAAGATTGGACTTGATGGATCAATTAAGAACTGACACAACCTTACCCCGTCTACCTAACCTGTGCAGTCCGCATTGCTTCGTTCTTTACGTAAGTTTTTTAAACCAATTCGTTTAAAAAAGACCCCGTCATCAATTTTTTGTCCAAAATTTTCGATCATACGTTTATGTCTACTGAAGTTACCATGTATTTCTTTGTATATAACTATTTTTCTCTATGAATTTACCCTTTTAATTGAATCCACAAAACTGATTTTGAAATAGAAAATAAAAATCATTCTCTGTCGAAGTTTGTAAATTCAAAGTTTAATTTGCAAAATACAGAACATGGGGATCCATAGAAATCTGAACATTTACTAACTCCATAATTGATAATGGTTGATTGATTGAATTCAATTCATATTTCGATATATGAAAGCACAAATAATTACTTACAAAAAACAATTTGAGCTCTCTAACTTACATACAAGTCGAGGAAATGCCACTTGAACGTGATCAACGAATTTCTATTCGCAAACTCTAAGAAGTTGAGTGTCTTCAGGACCACAATCTACGCCTTTAGTAACTCTAAACGTTAGAGAAGAAGAAGCGCTCTTTCCAAAAGGCCAAACTGGGCATAGAGGAGTTAAAAAACAGCTCCGGCAAATCCTCTCAAGTCCATAACGTCCCATGCAAGAGATCTCTATGTTTACCACCAAACTACCCAGATAACTATATAAAAGGGTAGGGGAAAGAGCCTTCTGAGAATGGAGAGGTCACTTTTGACGCCAACAATGAATTAAACCCATTTCCTATGCTTGCAGGCTCTTTTGAGTGAGTCTTTTAAACTCTTTTATGACACTTTTGGCCCCATATAGCCCTGATGCCGTCGACTACTTTTTTTTTAGTACCTGTCGAAGAGAGGGCCTGCATACGTCATCAAAATCGCTGTCATCCAGAGGTGACGCCAAGACAGAGAACTACATGTGGGTATCAGGCCTTCCCTCGCTGCCAGGAAACCATTATTGCCGCTAAGAGTGGTTACATTAATGATTAAAAGATCTCAGACACACATCTATTTTTATTATTAAGTTTGTTGAAATTCTAATGTTAATTAATAAATTATATTTTGCTCAAATTTAAAATTCAAAATAAGTGTTCCAATTAGAATGGAGCACAAGGAGTAAGTAAAAAACCTTGAACTTTGACATTCTTCTTTTAATCAAAACACATTTTTTTGACTATTATTAGTGTTATCAATCAAGTTAGTATTGTCATTATCCTTAGTTATTGACCAATTAAGATATTTATTATTCTTATAAACATATCATGTTTATGCTTGTAAGGCAACAACAATGTTACTTTTATTCTAACTTGGAGTATTTTCCTCCAAAAAGAAAAAAATACAAAATGGTATGAAATCAATAAGTATAATGTTAGTTAGCCAATTTTTCCCTACTGTGATAATTTTCCATAATTTGTCTGTATATTAGAAATAGTTCACAGCTAAACAGGGTGAATTTCGATGGGACCTGATATGCCACGTTTTTTTAAACTTTCGCAACCTCGACTGCCAATAAGAGAGAAAGGACAAATTATAAGAAAAAAACATATAGGAGGTAATCTTTTTTATTTATCTTATTGACAACTGTTAATTACTATAGTAGGTAAATTATTTAGATATTATCATTAATAAATAATGTTTATTTGTCTATGAATATTTATATAAGTACGCACATGTAAAAATATAATTTTGATTACCAAAATTGTAGGTTAACACATCTTTACAATAATATAAAAACAAACATTTTGAGTTCATAATAGGTAGAGTCAGCTGTTTTAAATTATACAGTGATCGACTCATAAAATTTAATAGACTGAAAGGAATGTAAACGGTGCATTTATTTATTTCAAAAAGCGGGACATGGGAACGCTGCTAATGAATATCATTTTGTTTAAGAAGCCAAAAATGAAGGTACTATCTAGCGGTTAAGAAGTTGAAACAATGTATGCATTTATTATATAAGTGATTTCTATTTATTACTAGATTTTTTAAATGTTCCTTTAATTGGTCAGTTGGAGTTGCTCTGATTAAGTATATGTACAAATTATAGTATTACATTTACTCTATTTAAACTAGGAATCTTCTTTGAAGTCTATGTACATAAAGTATATTTACTTCTCTAGGAACGACTGGGGTACGAACCTACGAACATTGATTCAAGATAATTATTTTTTCCGATCGCTTTGTCAAATGAGCTACTATTGGTAGCTTGTTTACTTATTTGTGTACTATTATGGCTAAGTAAAGTGGCGCCAACTTGTGGATAATACGTTTTCTCATTCATTATGCAATCGCTTCACGTTCAAAATGTAAGTTGTAGTAAAAATAAATTTATTATTTTGTAGTTTTTAATTTTTTTAAATTAACAATCATCACCTTGGCAATCAAAACATTTCTTACATGACAGTTGAAATGTCAAAAATTTCCCATTATTTTATCTACCTTTTTGAGAGTTGACCTTCAAGAGAGTGGTGTATCTTTGACATCAAAATTATCGGAACAGAATCGCAGAAGATTTCTGTATTTCTTTCTACTACCGTATAACACTTACAAAAAAAAATCTACAGATAAGAAAATACTCAAGTGTAAATATTCATAATTGTCGGTCCTTAAAGAAGGTAAAATCGATCCCATGTGACGTTATTGAGGGTGTTTCTCCTCTTTTTAATTATACCGTTATATAAATTACTCACAAGACGAATTGAACATATTAAACTTTACTCCTTGCCTTTCGCTCAGACCGGCATCATACATTTCTTCCTGGAGTAGAATGACACAACACTCCGAATGGTCATATATCTATTATTTATGACAGTGAATTTAGTCCATTTTTCTTGGAGAAACATGATTAACAATTTAATAATAATACGAGGCTCGTTTGAAAAGTCCATCCAAATCCAAAAGATGGTTCGGTTGTGTTCATCCAAGAGATGCTACTAACCAAAAATAATCCCGATACTTGCCAGTAGGGACATTTCTTGTCCATTAAACATAATTTTCAAACCACCGTCGTATTTCGTAGTATAAATTCAGCACATTCTTTGAATTCTTTGTTGGCAACAATTTGTATTACGAATATTTATTCAATTGAAACTTGTGGTTTGTTTTGATCTACACTTGTATTTAAAATTACGTGGTGTACGCCAGCATTGTTAGTCCATGAAATTGTGTTAAATTTAAAATTATGTTGTAAAAAATGATAGATTTATTTTTATGGCCAGGCGACTTAACTGATTCTCCGCCTCCTTTTTTTTAACTTACAGGTTCGAGTTTGTATATTTGCTATTTAGGTGCGCTCTCATCTTTTCTATTACTCTTTGAGCGGGCTCAATTTGTTTTTTTTTAATCGCATTGTCAAATAACAAAATATCATGTTGGTCACGGGTCGTCAAAATTTGTCATTATTACATAATTAATCCCCGGTAATAATGACAAGTCTTTAACAAAATAATCTCATTTTTACATTATGTCTTCTATCGTAAAAGATGAACTGAGTGAAACTTACCTATAGTGCCAGCTGTTGCAAGAATGGATATCGTTACGCCACAACCATAGAATTTAAAATCCGTGATCAAAGATGAACTCACGTTAATTCTTTCTCCGCAGGCCTCTATTTTCTCTTTTTCCAGGGCAATGAGAGTCTCATTCCTTGGAAAGAAGTAGGCGGGCTCATCAGGGAAGTCAATTGTGCTGTTGAGAGCCTCTGAGAAAGTATTGTTAATCATTGCACTTGGAGATTTTGATTCATGTGTCTGTAAAATAAATGAGTTAATTGTTAGTTTTGGTATATTATGTTTGTAATTATCAACAGTTCAAGTCTGTGACCTTGTCATCATCAAACATGTACTTGAATTGAACAAAACAAGTAAATACAGTTCAACTTCATTGTTATGTAGCGTAATTAAATAAAAACGTCCATTTAACAAGTTTATCGTATACTTACAAATAACTTCTTGGCAAATAGAATATTGTAACGACTATGTAGACATTTAAAAAAGAGACTAATTATCATATTTTCAAATAAGTGAAAAAGATTTAAAAAAAAGAACTTTGAAACAAATATTTAACACGATGTTTAATAGTTTAAGAAAGAATTTTTTAATACCTTTTCAATAGTCACACATCTTTAGTATTTTTCAATATAGACTTAAATATCTCTACCTATGTACTCGCTGACATTTTATTAACGGCTTTTTTAATATATATGTATATATTTCTCAATAATTGTTTTATTTAAATATGAGACATTAAACATCAGCTACACATAATTGTCGCTACATTATTGCTTCTTATATGATAAATGACTTTAAAATATAACAGGGCGTTCACAAGAAGTATCTTGGAGGGGCTTTAGCCCCCCAATTAAAGATTTTTTTGCTGTTTTCTAGAAAGTTTAAAACTTA
Organism: Lepeophtheirus salmonis; assembly: GCF_016086655.4. NCBI lineage: Eukaryota > Metazoa > Arthropoda > Copepoda > Siphonostomatoida > Caligidae > Lepeophtheirus > Lepeophtheirus salmonis. The sequence continues at coordinate 18,096,874 of NC_052132.2, forward strand.
TATTTTTTTTTCAAAAAAATTATAATTTTTCAATTTTTTTTTGTCAAAAATCTAATTTTTAATATTTCTTTTACAGAAAATGTAACTTTCTTTTTAAAATTATTTTACAAAAAATTGACTATTTGAAATTATATTTTTCAAAAATTATTTTATTTTAAACTTTGATTTTTTAAATTATTTTTTCAAAAGATCGAATTTTGTTGTAAACGGTTCTGGATTCTCGAATTATTTTTTGAAAAATTTAATTTTTTGTTAACAAAAATGACCTAGAATTTTATTTTTTTGTAAATAGCTGTAGATTTTGAAGTTTTTTTCTAAAATATTTAACATTCTCGACTCTGTTACGGAAAGATAACTCAAACCCAATTTGTGGTATCTTTGAATAATATATGTAGCTATATTTCTTATTCAATATATTCTTTCTCATAACGCCCTCAACACGCCAGCAAACAGTTTGGCAGCTTTTGACGATGAAGGTTATGTCCATGGCATACTACGTTCCCAGCTCTGATCGAATCAAAATTTGAATAAAAGGTATGGTAGACATTCTTTTCCAAGATGCCCCAAACTGAAAAGTACAGGGGTTGAGTCAATGACTGGAGGAGGGCTTCATGAATTGCAAGCCAGAAGTCAGTCATATTGTTGCTACATATGTGTTGGTTCTTCCTGGCTATAACAGACTGTAATTGAACTTTAGATGCTGTAGGCATTCCAGGTGGAGAAGCCAATAGTCTCCAGAGCCTTCTCGGCACTGACATCAGTACAGTGGAGAAGGCACGCACGTTGTCTTCTTTGTTTTTTAAACTTAGAGACATGGGATTAACAAAACTCTACGAGTTTTGTTTCAGCTCTTGTTTGCTTTCCTCATGAAGCCTTATAATCAAAAATAATGAGAATAACATCTTAATTAAATTCTACTGTAAGTTTTGGGTCCCTAGTCTGTACATTTGGGGTTCCTTTTTTCGGGACTTTTCTTGTTGAAACCATAAAATTATCCTACTGTAGTCTCACAATATTTTTCCCTTAAATTGGAAAAACGCCTAATATATATACGTATAATTTGTAGTGGAACTGGATTATTTTTGGATTTTACAATTATTTTACATTATAATGTTAGGCAGATTGCCCATATTGCAATACATACTCAAATATAATTCGGAAGAATGCCCTCTCTCCCATGTAGGGCATTTAAGCATGAATAACTTCTTATTGATGGAAGACAGGGCAATAATCACATGACATATTAAATGTTGAGGAATGAGTTGGCTAACTTGTGTAGCCAGGATTGACTGCGATCGAACAGAAGCGGCCAGAATTGGTGAATAGGAGAGGAATCGTGTTTATCAAGGCAACATCAGGCCGGACGCCTCTTTAAGGGCGCGCCAGAAGCTCCCGGAGCTCGGATGGGAAGTTCTTATGCATCCACCCAATACTCTAGACCTGACACCAATTGAATACCACTTGAACATGTATATGGGCAATGTGCTTGGAGGTGAAAATTCGGCCTTAATGATCACCTGAGAAAATTAGTTATCCAACTATTTAGCAAATAGGGCCAAGGATTTTTAGAAAGAGGCCAATATGAAGTTCGATTCTCATTGGCAACAAGATATGGAACAAAACATAAGATATTTTTGATTAAATAGGATGATCATAAGACTTGTAATGGAGCATTGAAATAAAGCAAAATATAGGAAGTTACTTTTTCCCTAACCTATTTCTATTGTTCCATCCTAATGTACATTTTTATGGCCAAATTATGTGTTTTTGTAATTATGACCAATATGGATTTTAAGTTAGATATCAATGATGAGAACAAACCCACTCAGGATCCTATATGCTAAAGGCCATAGGATTACATTTGCAATTCGTATTTACTACAACATATCAGTCTTAATAAAATATATGACATAGCACCAATTTAGTTCATCATTTTTGGAGAAATGCTCCTTCAGAGAAACTTCGAGAATCAATTTTTATAAATTTATGAAGCAAGAAAATTTCGTAGGTCGATGATAAATAATGAATACAATGAAATTTAATTAATTTGTTCTATGTTTTAAAAAGAAAATTTTAAACTTTAACTAATTTTTTTATAGTGAAAGATCCAAAATTTATCAATGTTGCATTCGTTGGATAGTTAACTTATAATTAAATATGCATACATATATGTTTAAGGTCAAGTAAAAAGTTCTGAGCGTTTTTCGCTAGATGTCTTAAGTAAGCTGTATCTCACAATTTATACATTGCATCAGAAAAAACTTAAAGTTGAACTAAGTTAAGCGTATACTTAAAAAAAAGTTCATATAAAGTTTTGTGTGTGGTGAAGCCAGTTGTATTTTACAGCGTTCCAAAATGGAAGTAAGACAATAAAAAAGTCGATACATTCTTCAGTTTACTACAACCAAGGTGAAAAGGCAGACCAGGTGGGCAAAAAAATTGTACTTTTTATGGAAAGTGGTGGTTTCAACGATTTCGTTCTGCAAATATGGACGTCGAAAATATAGATAAAATAATGAAAATTGTCGAGTTGAACAGACATGTGAGCACTTATTCTATTTGCCAGGAACTGTAGATGGTCCAGAAAACCGTTTGGAACCATACGAATCGGAAAATCTTAAGTATGTTAATTTGATTGTCAAAACAAACCCAAAAAACTCTTGGAACTTTTTACTTCATCTATAAATTGTATATATGTAGATGTATATTTTTTCATCATAGTTTCATTTTGATGTAAGTTGCACATTATTTGCAATGTTACATATATGCACACCCCTGGGGTACAAAGTATTATCTAACTTTTCATGTAATGCATTAAATAATCTTAGGTTAAATTATGACATGATTGAATGCAATATTTCCTTGAAACCATGTTTTTCCCTCTCCAAAACTCCAACAAATCACGCAAAGGAAACCTTAGTCATACCAATATCTTTATTTATCTTACTTTTTAACAATACTTTAGTTTTAATACCGGTTTTAGTAGATTATTCAGGGCTCTTGACCTAAAATCCGTGCTTAAACAGAAACAAATTGCATTTTATGAATTGTTAAAAAAAGGAGACTTTATATTTAGTGGTGCATCGGAATCGGCAAGAATCGGTCTTTTTAGACGTATCGGAAGAGGCTCAATAATGCGGATTCCACCGATATCTGTGCATACTACGTTACTTACATTATTAAGCAAAAATAAATCAATCTAATTTTATTATGTCAAATGGTCAACTAAATGAATTACAAAAACACGATTCTTATGGATCAAGGAAAGATACACCATGACAATTTTTGATATATGTTCAAATACTATATTTAGTTCTATCTTGGATGTCCTCCTTCACAAGCAATACCAGCCTCGACACGCCAGGGAATTGATTGGCAACTCTAGACGATGAAGACCGTGCCCATACCGTTCCACCCTGACATGATTGCTGATCGGAGGGAATCAAAATTTGGATGAGAGGTGCGGAAGACATTCTTCTCCAAGACATACTAAATTTCAAAGTATAAGGAGTTGATATCAGGACTACAGGAGGCCCACATGAAGCAGACCAAATGTCAGCCATATTTTTACTGCAGAAATTTTGGTTTTTCTCGTCTTTACTTCTTGATGTTGTAGGCAGTATGGATGGCGATACCAACGGTCGCTTCAGTCTTCTCAAACTGACATAGGTACGGAGGAGATAGCACACCCATTTCCTTGCTCCTGCAAGCTAGACGACGTTGAGGTCAGGACTGGAGGAAGGCAACATCCAGGCAGGCTGGAAATCAGCCTTATTGTTATTGCAGAAGATTTGGTTCTGTTTGTCTTTATGAGCATGTAACAAACTTCTTGATCTAATGAGAAATCCAGATGGAAGTACTTGCTTTATTTGCTTTAGTTTCAATTTCTGTTTCGTTGCACAATGAAACAGCGTAATCAGAAATAATATTCACAAACTTTTAATAAAATGACATTGCAAGATTTGTGTCCCCACCGTGTTAAAAAAGTACAATGTCTAAAATAAAAAAGAATTCCAATTTATTAATATGTAAGGTAATCATACTTTTTGTCAAGATAAAAACATTTTCCTCGCCTAACTCCCCATTTTCTAATCAAATAACGAATTAATGAGAATGAAAAAAATAATAAAAAACCAAAATCTTTCTACTCATCTTTTTATAAATTTGAATATAAATCGTTTTATCTATTTATGAACATATATATGGAACTATATAATATTATATTTAAACTAGAAAAATATCTTGAGGCTAATTATATTACATCACTCTTGTATTTTCCTCATAGCCTATACAGTTTGGCAGCTTTGGAACATATACTGTATATGCAAATATGATTTGTCATACATTGCTGCCCAATTTAGATTAGTGATATTTCCCTCATATTTATATGTAAATAATAAACAGAGTGAAAATTTAAAAACAATACCAATTTTACAATTTATTCATTTATAATTATTACTTTCTATCCACATAAGTAAATCAGTTTCACGTATGAAAATGTGCAGTTGCTTCAAAATTATTCCCCTTCATATATATACATTTCAAACATTGTACTATATGTACAAAATTTATTTATTATAAAAAATGTTATGTAAAAGTTGAAATGTCTGTACCAGTTGCAAATTGTATAAATAGATTGTACTATTATCAATTTCTTCGTCTTGATAATACATTATATCATACCAACATTATTTATTCAAACTATCAATAAATTTTTATCTATTAAAATTACATATGTAGTTATTATAAGTTTGAGCTTTTAAACTTTATTTTGTAACACAGAATAATTATGTTTTAATATTTTTATTAAAATAGTAAAAAATTACAGCATTAATATATAAATAAACCATGGAATATTCTCATTCCAAGTCCTATAAATCCTTCATTAAAAATTATTCATCTAATTTTTTGTTTGAAACTTATTCACAACAGATAGACCATTTATCAATATACTTAACAGATACGGATTAAGCGGATTTATTACTGGGATGCAAGCGAAATGTTTGCATCCGAATACATGAAAAACAGCTATTTGGACTGGGCCTAATTAGTGTACCTCTACAAGTAAAATTAATTAGTCAAGTTAATTTGAACTAAAGCCTCATTTACACACCATTGTTAAGTACTAATCATTTAGTACTAGGGAATGATTTTGCAACTTTCATTAATTAATAAATGAGTTTAAATTGTTTTTGACATAATTATGAATAAATTAATATAGTGAAATTACTTCAATAAAAATCAAATTACTTGATTTGAGAGTTAAATGCCAATTAATATTTCTATATATTTTTACTATTTCCATAAATCAAATACAACTTATAGATCAAGACGTTATACATGTATGTATAATATATGTTTTTTAATGAGGGTAGAGTTCATTCCCAAGCTGTGTCTAAATATGTTTTTAAAAAATCGACCATATATCCTCATATGCAACACATTTATGGAATTTCATTGAAATATAATATTTACTTTGAGCACAAAGACGATAACATCTATGGAAAATTACAAATACCATACAAATATAACTTTCAAGGTTTTGAAAGTACCTCAAAAATTTTATACTAAATATCTATTTATGATAAAAATTTCAATACCACCCCTAAAATTGTGAATAGATAAAAGCACAAGGAAGAAAATATTATGAGAGATAAAAACAATTAGTGATAGGACAATTAATCGGAATAAGAGAATCGGATGTTTTTTTTAAATCGGCATTGGAAAATAATGTTTAGCTTCCAATTCCGAATCTTTTTTGTTACAGGTATTGAAGTACAGGTGAACTATTTATTACTTTTTCAAGTTTTGAAAAAAAATAATTAATATATCTGTCAAGATATATAAAGCAACCATGTGAGTTCGTTACTTGAGTTTTGGAATTTTATTTTTTGTAAACATGTGAAGATTTTGGAAATTCTTTTACAAAAAGTTTAATTTTTTTAGAATAGCCATAGAGTTTTTTTCCCAAAAAATTACTTTTTTTGTGAATAGATATGGAGTTTTGAAAAAATTTTAAATAAAATATTATATATTGGAAATTTAATATTTATAATTAAAGTTTTAAAATTTATTTCCCAAAATGATTTTCTTTTGTATTTTGTTTTGAGAGGCATATCTCTAGGGCCCATTTTGAGGATGAAGAATTATACGAAATTTTGAAAAAAAAATATATATATTTTCTTCAAGAGTTCCATATTCCAATCAAAAAAAGTATTTATGTTAGTTACTTCCTTCAGCTCGAAACATAAGAACATTAAAAAATCATTGCTTTAGTTTTGTTTAACACTGGTTATACGTTCAAATTCAAGCTCCTCACGCCAAAAAAAGATAATTTTTTATCGAAATCATACTTCTATTGCAAGTATGACCTCTAAAATCAGTGATTAAAGTTATTCAATATGTGAGCACAACCCAGTGGTTAATATTTTAAAAATCTTGCTAACCGGTTGGCTGATTTTAAAATTATTTTTTTGTATGTGTTTTTCTAACTGAATACATGTCATTTTTAAATATTTTTTAACATAATTTAAGCATGGGCATTTGTTGAAATATAATGGAAATACTCTGTGCAAGTCGCAATTTAAAAACAATTTTATTCTTAAAGGATATTGTATAAGTTACAATTTCTTCGTATGAAAATCCCTTCTTTAATTAAACACCAGTCCCTTGATTAGTAACTACTAATTCATGCTATAATCAGTTCATTTGGATCTATTAAAACTACTCATTTATGATCGATTTATTTCCCCATGGGTATTTTAACTTTATAACGTGCCACATAATATGCCCTATCAATGAGTAATTTTAATCAATGTTGAAAAAATTAAATCATTGATATTTGGACTACCCAAGGAATATTCAATCATGTCGATATCTTCATATTAAGACCTTTCAACTACATTTAAAATACTTCATCTTATTAATTTTGTTGCAACTTTTCTTGTAAAACTTATAAACTAAAAATGAGATGAAGAAGTTAGAGTCTATTTGTGTTTATGATAATGCAATAATTTAATCACATGGTTTCAGAGTTTGGCTCTTTAGAGGTCAAAAATCCATCTCCAAAAGTGAGAACATTGTTTGACCAAGGCATCCTGGACTTTTTTGGGCCGGTCCACTCTCTTGTTGGAAGTTGTACTCACTTCCTTGGGGTACTCCATCCATCTGGGGAATGTAAATTGAAAGTGCAAACCCAGCAATGCCAATGCTGGATCTGGATGAGGTCACCTGGACCTGCCAAAGTTTCCAGTGCTGTGTAGTCGTGGCTATCCAGAAAGCAGTATTTCATGATAAATAATTGAATGTCATTAAATGTAGGTTTCAAATAATATAAAATGGTATGATGAAATTGCGACCGATTATAGAATATTTACGTATTATAAAAACTCCCTTATTAGTAACATTTTTAATTTGTTAATAGATTCAGTTGAAGTTATAACTATCCGTAGTTTTTAAGTTTATTGTAATGTTACTTCAAGCTATCATAGAAATAATTAAAACAAAAAAAGTACCGCAAAACCACTTCTGTGACCACGAAGTAAAGGGGATGGTATGAATTATTATTGGGTTGATTTCTTCGTCTTCTATATTACGGTTCTTACAACGCATTGTCACCGAAAAGTTTGTTGTTGATTTTTTGTTGTTGGAATTTAGGAACAAGAGTCATGGAAGTGACCCTTCCATAAAGAATCCATTCATTTCTGGTTCCTTTCAATCATTTCAAAACTCCTGTGTATATTCTTGAAATTATAGATCGACAGTTCTAAGACGAAAGTTACAATTGACAGTTACATCAGGACAATTTATAAATCAAAATTCTGTGATTGTATGTCACTAATTTCTTCAGTTCAGCTGTCAGCAAACATTTATTATTCTTTAACTACGCTAAAAAGACATCAAAATTGGGATTCAAGTATGTGGATCACAAAAATTGATTACACTCCACCTGATATTTCAAAGCTAATTGGAAATACCAGCAAGATTGTTTTTATTATATTAAATAACTACCAGCAATATAGAGCTCTTGTACACATAGCCATTCTAAAATGGTAGAAGTCAAAGCGGCTCACACTCTATAGCCAAAATACTTACCATTTAATTATTTCTTCTGGCCGTATGTTAAGATAAAAGGCCTGTATGTAGAGAACGTCATGAAATTGTGGAGTCGATAAAGACAACTGTTAACCAGGCCTGGATTGAAACATATCCGGGGCTACGTTCAGGGTCTCTTACCGATTAATGCCATAGTAACACCAGATGGGGAGAGAATTGAATAGACCAATAGTTTAAAGGTTTGGAGTTGAAAGTTTTGTTTAAAACAATATTTCTATAATGTATATTACTAGCATAGAGTATCCGTGTTACAGGCTGAATAAAAAGGAATAACAACAGAGAATGAGGGTAGAAGAAATACCCTTTTAATGACCTCGAATGCCCAATAAAATATCATAGCACACATTCTTGGTTTACTTTATATATCTACTTCCTAAATTTCAGACTGATCTGTTCGTCCGTTTTGAATTACATGTTTGACAACACCAAAAACAGACTAATTCAAGGTACGTCAGCAATCTATGCCCCTACTTTGCCACACTTTCTTGGCCAAACGTGGCAACCTAGGCAGATTTTTTTGTTAGATAGCTTGTTCAAACCTTTGCCAGTTGGAAAATAATGGAAGTAATTGACCAATTCATACTCCTAAATGTTTGCATAAGGCACGAATCTCTCCTTGAAATCTGCTCTCTACATGGACGTCGCAAAGACTAAGATGAAGCCCTGGATCGATGTGGCTACCAATGAGTCATGTGGCAGGAGGACTCGGCTCCCTGCCACTCCTCAAACAAATATCTCCATGGCAATTTTGGCGAATGAATTTTGCGTACTCTTGGCTTCTAAACTCGCTAGAACTGAATCCAATGTATTTTTTTGTGCAGGGTGCGATCGAACACCAAACAAACCGAACCCCTTACATTGTATTATTATAACTTATCAGTTGGATGAAGAAGGAATTTCAGGATTTGCAAAAGGACCAAGTGGAGAAGGGCGGCTCGCTCTTTCAGACTCGTATAGAGGCTGTAATTGAGCTTGGAGTTGATTTTATGGAATAAAATAATTAAGTGTCTATCAAACTGCATTAAAAGTATTTTTTTTGCGGCACAGATATCTAGTTTAACTTTTAAGTATATAAAGCAGTCAAGAATAATATGCAAACTGTTTACATTATTAGTTGTCACCCTGTATGTATGTGTATTGTGTAGCTTGTTTCAAAGACAAATATATTTTAAATATTACTGACTATGTTTTTGATGGATTTCTCAAAATTATAAATATGATTGACAAAATACATTTTCCTGTTTCAGTAGTATTGAAATGTTATTTTTTATGAGATGTGATACGTAAAATGAAGGGGGGGGGGATCCTAAAAATGACTATATTCTGTCATGGAAAAATAGTTTTATTAATCATTTTTGAGAAGAGGATCAGTGGAGCATGATTAATTCAAATAATATATAATTTGATATCATCCTAACTCTTACTGTCAGTCAATCACTCTATACAAATTAAATTACACAAATAATCCACTGTTCTTCGTCAAAATACAACTTTTAATGTTGTATATTCTTTTTCCAAAGAATTACTGTGTGTCCATCTAATTTTGAAACACTTTCGATTAAGTTAAATTTTTTGATTTGTATCTCTTAAACGTTTTCTGTTAGGAACTTACACCTCACCTTATAAATGTACTAATATATGCTTACTGCTAAAGTTTTGTACTTTCCCAAGTTATTCGTTCTTTGGCGAGACTCAAATTTAGTAAACGTTCAACACATACTCTGGCCTTATTACACCAGATAATTAAGGGGTCAGGGAAGGATGGAGGGCAATTTCTGAGTAATTTTATTTGTATAAACAGGCACAAAGATCATCTTCTCCCATAATACTATGCTTTATTCAGTGTACAGTTGAACAAAGATACGTTAAATTCATTACAAAATTCGCACACTTCGAACGCACATCATCATGTCTGAGATTTGATTGAGTTGTTCGAAAACTTTTTTTTATCAATACATAAATAAATAAGTACTTATAAATAATAAATACACATAAATTAAATTATAATTTATTATAATTTTTATCAAAAAATGTAGTATTTTATATTTTTTGTGAACAGCTGTGGATTTTAAATTTTTTTTGGGGATTAGCAGCTGTAGATTATGGAACTTTTTTACCAAATAGAAGATATTTTTCCAAAATCCAAGCCCCCCAAATGAAATATAAGCCTGTGGACGCCCATGTAGATAAAATGGTATTTCTTAACTATTATTAAAATATTGAAGAATTGACATGGTAAAAATTTACTACTTTTTTATGCATTGAAAATTTTCTGGGTCGCTTTCGACGTTATTTCCCTTTTAGTAAAATATGGCGAATTTCTAGCTTTGAGACCTCGATACTCGTTGAACAATAATTCACGACTGAAATGGCCAAATGCAATACTGCCAGAAAAGATATTGTAGTATACACTTACAACCTTAAAAGACTAAATAATATGTTCCTATGTGACAAAATAAAGATCAAGATATGGATAGTTTAAAAAAAAAAAGGGGGAAGTAAAAACGAAATTACTTTTTCCCCACCCGAATAATATAGATTCCACAGGACTGCAGCTACGAATCCTTATAGAATAAGCACAATTTCTTTGAAGGAACGCAACACTGCATTGCAGATTAGATTGTTAAAATCACAAAGCATTGTCTTACACTCAATAGATTTATACTGCATTGCATCTAGCATATTGTTACCTCTAAAATATGTTTTTGTTTTTCGGCGGGGGTGTAATAACTTCATCAACACAGCGCCTGAAGATTTTGTAGGCGTGGGCGACCTCGTGCAGATGCAACTTTGCCATGGACTTCTTGCCTCTACAAAAAAAAATTATACTTAGCACAGGCCTCACCCTCGACCCTTTCCCAGAGATAGAAATCGAATGGGTTCAGGTCTGGTGTGTTTTTAAACACAAAGTCTATGTAATTAAATTCTTCAACATCTAATCTAAAATTTTGGTTTCTCCAGCAAACAGTCAACTTGACGCAAATGAAAAAAGGAGAAGTGATCAAAAACTAACGAACAATTTTTGTTGTTGTTGATTAAATTATTAATTAGCTCTATTTTGTCTGGAGTGTTCAAGTGTAAATTGCAAATAATATATGTATTTCATAATAAAAATGTTTTTCTACTGAAGCTACATAGTACATTATCTAACTTATTGAAATGATAGTTGTTTAACGGTAAAGTTTCTATTAAAAACTTATTTATTTTTTGAAATGGGTAGAATATGAGCTGCTAAAGCTTCAATTTAAAGCATTGAATTTACTTATATGACGTCATTATTTGAACTTCAATAAAAAAAGAGTACCGTTCTAGTGATGAAAATCGTCTGTATTTTGGGCGTATGAAAAAAAGAAAGCTAAATTCTACATGAAAACCCTAACAATTTGAATAACATTTAGGGAAGAAGAGCAGCTTTATCATTTCATTAGATCAGCTGTTACAAGGGAGGAGTGGGGAGAAGGATATAAGCAAGAACATTGACACGAATTACTCTGATGTTTCCGCATAGAAAAAATAAATCATTCTTCAGATTATCAATTCCAAAAAAGAGGGTCAGCTAAAAAATACACAAGATTTACATGACCATATATTATGAAGTCAGAATCAGATCATCAGATTATCAGAAGTTAGATAGATGGGACTAACTTTTATATACGACTGTTACCATATTCACGTTGAGGTCCTAAACTTTTAGGACCACCCTCGTATATGTTTCCAAGCATTTTAAACACTCCAACCTCTTACAGTGAATATTTGCTAATAACAAATTATTTAATATAATTTGCAATGTCTATCTAAAAATTTCAAAACATTTGGAAATAACATTCTATTATTGAGTAAATTACTCTCAATGCACCTGAGTAAAGGAAATGGGTTGTTATGCCTTAAATTAAAAATAAATTACTTTTAATAAAAAGTTTCTTCTTCTTCCTTTTTTTTGAAAAAATTGAAACTTTTTTCATTTTAAAATAAGATTTTTGCATTTATTAACATATTTTCGCATAAATTATTAACATTTTATTCCTTATACAATTGTATGTAGATTAAAAATATATTATGAGAAGTTTAATTAACTATACAAATATTGATAGTTAGTCAAATATACATAAGTCCAATTAATAATAAGAAATGCTTTTATTCTTAAAAATTACTAATTACTGATATGAATCAAAACGAATAATTAATAACTATGGCTTTTTTTTTTGCACGTGATCCTCAAACAATTGGATACATTGATTAGAAGTTGCAAATATATTTTGATCCTTAGCCTTGAAATAATGTAGAATCAATCAATTGAATGATGTATTATATCCGTGATTCCCTATCTTTTTATCATTGTGGAGAGCCTAATTGTATTTTTTTCAGTGGTACGAGTAGCAACTAATTTTGTCCTAATATTTGCGTTTTATTTTTTTAGAAATTACATTTTCGATGAACTGCGTTATATAAATGTCCGATAATCTGCAATGCGAACGCTGTTTGGCCATTATTGTGTGCTTCCCTGCCGGATGCACGTCCAATGACACACATATTTTCATTGATAATTATAATAGAGAACTTAAATTGATGTTTACAGATCCGGTGTCATGCTAGAATTTTAAATTGGTGCAGTTTGGAACCGGATTGATTGCAGCAGAACATACAATTTTAATACCTTTATTCTTTTGGCAAAGGAAATGTAGGCTCCGAGCTCACTCGATCTGAATTCCTTGCACTTCTTTAATTGCCGTGTATTTGAGAGAGAGTCCAATAAACGTACACATAGCACTGTTGACCTATAATAGTCTTCCGTACTAGCATGTAGTGACCACCATGGATAAGGAGTTACACATCAAGGCATGTGGCATGTTCAGAACCTGGTGTGAGGCTGTAGCTATATTAGTTGTAGGTAGTTTGAGTACTTCTTCACTATGACCCTACATGTAAGAGTATCAGATTGGTTAATTGCTGAATTAATTTTGGGATTTTTTTGTAATATACAGGGAGCGGGGATCAAATTGTCGCCAAATATTATGATGAACATTTGAATTTTATTCCAATTTATAATTTAAGCAACAATGTTTTTTTTATGTTTGTAGACGTAGGCTGATACATCAGCCACAAATTGGAAAGTCTATTGGTCGGGCAAAATATACAATATCTGAGGATGTGTTTTTGTAAGAGCGCAATGAAAAGGCGGGAGCCACCTAAATATATTATCCTTCCATTTTCCGGTCTTAAAATCACCACCCTGTATATATGTCTTGTCCTCTAAAATAAAAAAATTTCATAACGTTGGTCTGTATTTTGTCAAGGTAAGCTGTCCTATGATTATGTACTTCCGACTTCCTTTGTTTCACTAGGTACAATTGAAAAATAGGGTGAAGCTTGTTTTTGTAATGTTCAAAATATTCAATTCTTAAGGGTGGAAAAATATTCCCTTTAAGTCTTTAAATCCCATTGGGCAACTTTGAATCATTTTAGAAAGTATTTAGAGGGTGCTCAACAAGCCTAAAGTTTTGAAACGTTTCTAACTTTTTATAAAAAAATATGTTTTTGTTCAGATATCATCTATTGGGTACACATTACAGCTTTTCTTGAGAAATAAAAAAAATAGACTGATAAAATTTCTATCTACATTATTCTTTTTGATCTTTTTGATTTCACAAAAATTTCTTATGGATCTTATAAAATTTAGTTATTTAAATATGGAATTCTCATATTAATTTATAAGATAATATTGATTTAAAATTTGTGTATCAAAATGTGTTATTTATCACCAAAAGCTGTAAGTTTATCCAAGGATTTTCATAGACTAAAAGGAACATTTTGAGATCGTAAGGACTTCATATTTCGAATATTTACAAAATAAGCTACACCCTATTCTAACATACATACACTCATGAACATTTGTCAAGCATAATTTATAAGAAAAGAGCTTAAACAACACAAATGTATTTTTTGTTTTCCTTGTAATATTAGTCATAAATAATATATATTTTAACTTGAGAAATGACAATTGTCCATTACATAATAATTAATAGGACAGATCTTCGGAAACGAGTGAAATTTTAAAATAAGCCGTTATATATTTCTTTTAAATGTGTGTAACAAAAGTATTTGCAGTTTTTATTTTTTTACCCTCCTTAACTTTCCTGGGGTATTTATCTACTTCAAACACATACATACTCTTGTAATATGTATGTGGGTAATATTTTTTTGAAGCACACATAAACACATAAAGAATATATAAATGGAGCACAAGCCACCACTTTGGCGTGCTCTTTTGGGCCAACACGGATACTTAGGCAGCTGATTTTATTTTTATTAGATAACTTGTTCAAAATTATACCAGATGGATAAAAATGGAATCAATTGACGAGTTTTGTTGTTCCAAATACTTGGAAAAGGAACGGATCCTTCCGTGGAATCTGCGCCGGGAGTGAGGTGAAGCACAGCATCGACATGTTTGACAATGGGATGCATTACAAAGATGTGGGAGGGAGCTGAGCTCTACTGCCTTACCTCGAAAAAAAGTCTTAAATGGCTCCGAGACAATTTGAACAACTTCATCTCGCCGAACTTTTGGCATCCTAATTCGTCAGATCTGAATCTGATGTTGTTGTTTTTGTGTAGGGAGGAATCGAATGACAAACCTACCCAATCCCCTGTAACACCAAAGACAAGGGTCACAAGAATTCAGGCAAGTCAAGACGGAGCTCTGTGTCATCACCTCCCAAGACCCTGGCCTTCCTGAGAGCCAACTGTCCGGACTTTTGGGACCTCAGCATGTAGAAGCCCTCCTCTCCAGACGCAAACACTTATGACTACTTTATCTAGATACTTCTAGAGGAGATCATTTGTCCTACTACTCCTCACAGGATTTCCAGCCTCTAGAGGCTTCCATCGAGAAGGATTGGACCAAGATCAAGTATGACTAGATAGTCAAGGTTTGCAAGGGTTCCTAGGCTTCCTATTGATATTATTTTCAGATGGTTTTGTAAGATAAATGTTCACAGAAGGCTTCTTGTTTAAATTCTACTCTTGAAAAATGGGAAATAATAAAATGTGTACCATTTTATAAAAACAACCCTGTAGTATCAACGTTATTTTTTTATTCTTAGAAGGAATATTTCAAAGAAATATTCATTAGTTTATGCAAATTTGTGAAATCAAATTAGTACACATCCTTTTTGAATAGGTGCATGAAATATAAAAATATTAGATACTTGGAGTTTTAAAAAGATATAATTTGTTATTCTTATTGTAAAAATATTTTCAGAAGAAAATTGAAAAAAAAAACAAAAAACAAAGAAAAAAAGAACAAATTGTAAGCAAAACAGATAATTGAATTCGCTCAACCTCGATTAAAAATGGTAAAATATATATATAAATCCTATACCTGAATAAAATGAACATTGAATATAATCAGGTTTTTAGTTTTAAAAGCAAAATGAAAAGTATTAGCGATAAAATGTCGATTTGAACAAATATGGCGCTCTAAAATGTCCCAGTTCACTAACAGGGGTTAATGGCCATCATAATACAATCTGTAAAAGTTAAATATCACAATACATTTTTTCTCAAATTAAAAGGCTAATAAATTCTTAACTTCAATAAAAAACAAAGGTTCATATTAAGTAAAGGGTGTCCACGAGAAATTGAACTATCTTAAAATTCAACTTGCTTGATAAAAATGGAATTTGGAGTGTATTTGTTAATATGAAAAAGTTAGACATGATATTAAACAATAAATTTATTCAACATATCCTCCCTCAACAGCCACCATCTTCTCCATCCTGCCCCTAAAGATTTGCATGCCCTGATGACTTCCACGGAATCGACAGCATTCCACTCCCTCGTAATGGAGCCCGGGAACTTTGTGGTGAAGACCGCAGGGACCTCTTCTCTCTCCTTGGCAAGCCACCTGTCATTCTGGACGTTCTAGCTTCTGTCGACAGTCCAGTTCTTCTCCTTGGAGAAGAAGATGATTCTTCTTCCATGGCTCTTCAGGTCATTGAGGAGACACTTACCGTTGGTGAGCCTGGTGACCTTCATGGATGCCGTGAGGATGCGTTGTTTGGCCATTCGGTATGACCTGTATCCGAGGTCCTCATTCACAGCCTTGGAGACCAGATACTTGCTCACTCCACAGTTCTTGGCCAACCTGGACAAGGAAGTCCCTGGCGAAGCCTTGATGGACTTCCGGAGGCTTTCAAGGAGAGTGCCGATTCGGTCACTTCTCATGTTGTGGGCCTTGTGGCAGACCTTCCCCTCAACCTCCCAGGCATTGAAGACCCGGTACACCGTGGTCTTGAGGTAGTTAAGAAGCTTGTAGATAGCAGAGGGCTTGTGTCCCGCGCAAGATAATTCGAGGATGGCGTCTCTCCTTGCTTGTTCCATGATGACTATTGCTTGTTGTCAAAACAATTGTGGTGGAAGTTATGGTGTATTGTTCTTGCAACCTTTTATATTAGTATGATTTAACCCCAAATTTCCACATTATGGATCTGGATGAAGTTTAAAGTAGTTCCAATTTATCATGGACACCCTGTATACACGGGTTACTCTTTTGAATAAGTCTCGACAACACCTTTTGGGTGCATGTCAAAAAGGAAGGCAAGTATTAATTTTGATGAAATTCTATTGTATATGAATAAATTATATGTTGTAGAAGTTTTAAATTCAAAGTGTTATGATTTGGATAGACCACTCGTTAGTTACTGTCAATCTACATTTAACATTCCCTATTATTATTTTTGTAGGTATATACTTCAGTTAATAATAACCTTAATTATGGTCCTACTCCTTAATCAAGTACCACCACCTTTTTTTTCATTTTTAAATAAATTTACTTATTAAAAATTATAATTTTATATTTATAGTATTAATTTTGTTAACGAATAAATTAAATCTTGTTGAAGTTTAAAATTCAAAGTGTTCTGATTTTCAAGGACCATTTGGTAAAAAATCTAAAGGTCACCAAAAATGACCTTCTTTTTTAGCGCTCCCACTTTATTTTTTCAAATTAAAAAGTATACAAATAACTTTATCATTTTTATGATATCTGGAAATATTTGACAAGTTATTCACATTTTACAACCCTTGGATTAAAATCTTTTGATTTTATGAAAATATATCTTCCCATGCATAGGAACAACATCAGTAAAAAGCTTTCAAATATATACAAATTTATGCATGCTAAATATGTTTATTAAAGCCTCTCTGTATATTTATTTAAATGTTGGAAGTTATATTCTCCATTTTCGCAATTACATGTTGATGAATTAGTCTAATTTCCTTCATGATGTTTACTTGAAAGTCATATCTTAATATTTTGATACGGATCAAAGTTACTATGGGAACAAGGATAAAAATCTCTCAGTTCCTTTCTTTTTTATCCTACTTTCAAAAAAACAAAAAAACGATCATGATATGATATTATGTTTGAATAGCGTCAAATAAAAAGGACATGTTTTACAGTTGTTACCAAACAAAAACAATTCAAAATTTAATTTCAAATATTAAAACTTTAAAAAAAAAAATTCCAATATACAATTTTTTATACAAAATTACTTCAAAAGTTCACAACTATTTTCAAAAAATTAAACTTTTTGAGAAAATTTTTGCAAAGCTCCACATATGTTCGTTAAGAATCAAATTATTTCGAAAAGAGTTTCCAAAACCCACTACTACTTAGGAAATATTTCCAAAACCCACAGCCGTTCTCAAAAAAAAAAAAAAAATCAAATATCAAATAATAAAAAAAAAAGTATTAAATTTTCTAGTACAAAGCAAAATTTATTTAATTTTTTTTGGGGGGGGAGGCTATTTTTTTTTTATAACTTAAAGAAGTAATAATTAGTGTGAAATACCAATAAAAAATAAGAATCGGAATTGCAAATTAAACATTATTTTTCTGATGTCGATTAAAAAAACGTATTCTCCGGTTTCTGAATCATCCAATCACTCATATAAAAGGTGTTCTAATCAAATCTGTTAATTTTTCTAAAAACTTTAAGTTCTCGCTGAGGCCATATTTTTCGGCATATCTACTTGAAAATTGCCTTAATTATATTTACAAATGTTGAAAAAGAGTTATTTGATGTATTTGACTAGAGCATCAATAACGGCTTGGATCTGTGCCTGGAAGGTAGAGGAGGCGTCGGCAAGGTAGTTCCTTGGTATGTGGGTCATTGTCTTCTTGGTGGAGGCAAACAGAGAGTCGTTCATGGCATGAAATGTTCAATTTTTATTAGATTCAATGAAGACTTAAACAAAATACTCCATCGGATTAAGATACAAAATGCTGAGACCATATTTATTTCCCAATGAAGTTATATCAGTGCTCACTCAGGCACTTGAGCGACCTGTCTGAGACGTGACAATGTGCTGAGTCTACCTACTAGACCCAAGACCGATCTCCATCAATTTTCTAGATCCAAGGCAGCGATTTTGAGACCTCCAGTTTTGAAATCTCTTCATGTGTTGGACAAAAATCATCGTCACGATTCAATACCGTTCCTCCTTAGTAAATTCAATCTTCTTTATTTTTGGAGCAGCTTTCGTCATGATGCCCAAAACTTAACTAAATTTTGTTGGTAAAACAAAGTTTCACCCACCAAAAAAAACGCCTTCAGACCCCCTACATTGTAATTAATTGCCGGTGTATGCAAGCGCCGATTTTATCTTAAAATCCTGTATGTAGAGTCAGACATTGAATTGCGAAGTAATTTAATAAATGGTTATTAAGTTCTGAGTGTTCAGGGCCGTACACGGGGGGAGGGGCTGTAGCCCACACCCCCTGGATTAAGAAATCTTTCGTTTAACAAGAATACTTGATTTTTAAAATTTAATTTGGTATCAAAAAGTGTAGGAGGAGACACTGGGGTCTGTTGAAACAGGCTTTTTTTCTTGTACATCAAAAACTCTTAAAACAATTACATTGCAACTCTATAATTATAATGTTAATTATTGTGAAAAAAATTAATTATCACTGTTATGTTATCTTCCGGATTTTCAATAATTTTGAGTCTTTTTTTGAAGGAAAAATATTCTTATAATAGTTTTGTTAGTTTTTCCTTTGTTTTTGATATATAGCCTTTATCATTATGATTATCTTGCTTTCTCTTGGTAAGTATAATTGATTAAAATGTAGAAAGAGTTCACTTTGTGCGTGCGTCTTACAAGCCCATCATTTTTTTCCTATTAAAAAATATTTAATAATAATTGTGCAAAATTGAATACATTTTTCGTGGAAAATTGCGATTGAAATGATTTTTATATATAGACATAATATTTAAGTATAATATGACATGAACAGACTGGATATAAGGTATAGAGGGAGAAAGAAAGAAAGGGAAGGCAATTGAATTGAACTTTTTAAGCATAAATTACCCTCTTCTTTCTATCCAACTGTAATATAATAAATTATTGTCACTTTTTTTTAAGAATACAAATTCATTTACTTATATTTTTGTTCTTAAGGGAAATCCAATATTTACTCAATTCTCTATTTTTTTCCTTTCTTTTTAAATCAGTAAAAAGATCTGAACGGATGAGTTGATCTTGTATATATATATATCTAAATATATGCGTGATTATAAATATTTGTTCTCAATCTCGCTTCTCTGATTAGTATATCAATCCATAATCTATTTTTTCCAATAAATATAAAATACTCCAAGAAAATAAAGTGTTTTTTTTTTTAATTACTTAAAGATTATTGGTCAGAGAACACTGATAAATTAAGTACAAAGATGTTATATAACATTATTATGAATACTTGCTTCATTTATTCTTGCATATAAGCCCAATCAACAATAATAAAAAAATCCTCCGCAATGGTGTAAGTGCACAAAAGGCTGCAGAGACCGTAGGCATCTCAACATCAAGAAGTAAAGCCCCATACTACCAAGAAAAGCCAAAACTTCTACAGATAAAATATGGCTGACTTCGAGCCTGCCTTCATATGGACCTCGTACATCACTGACCTCAACCCTCTGGACTAATGCTTAACATACCTATTATCCAAACTTGGATTCGCATCATGACAGTGTGGTACAACATAGGCCTTAACTTTCAAGAGCTGCCAATCTGCTCACCCGCGTGTCGAGGCTGTTGATGCTTGTAAAGGAAGATATATTGAATAAAAAACATAGCAAAATATTATCTGTACCTTCCATTGACTTTACGGAATCATAGAAGTATTTTAAAAAGGATATTATGATATTTTAACAAATATTTACCGTGATTGTAAATTTGCATGTTTATGTTTTTTTTTTTTAAAGGATTGATTTTTAGAATAGTAGCTGAAATTCTACGCCGGAGTATTAAGTATAAACTATAATGTTTATTTATTTACTTTTTATGCAATTGTTCTGGTTTATTTATATATGTATGTTCTTTATAATATATAAACCAAATAAAGAATCTTGAACATAAAATAAAATATTTGATTATATGTCTTTTCTTAATTCCATAAAAATAACGTTTTTCATAATTTAGATGTACTACTGCAATTTTCGCTCTTCATTCTGGTTATACCCCTAAATATCTTCTACTCTATTTGAAGATTCCTTAGACGTGTTTTCTAATTTAATTTATAAAAATTTCCGACTATGATAATAAATGAATTTACAAAAATAATAAGACCTTTTTAATATTTTCCCAGAAAGGTATTTTTCATTAAATGTTTAGTTAATTTTTGATTGAATGAAAAGTATTCAATTTTTTTTTTGTTAAATACCTTAATTTCAATTGTTTTTTTATCTCAATATTTAAATTATGAAAAATTCCAAGTGATATCTTTACATTTTGTATAATATTTTCAAATACTTTGTTTTTTAATTGTTTGTTGGAGTTTGATTATGGGGGAAAAAATTAATTAGAATGTGCTCACAAAAAAAAACGAAACAAAAACACAGGCTATGAAGAAGAGCTGAGGGCTTGGACTCGTGATCTGTGACTCAAGTTGGACGCGAATTCATATTTTGAAGACTAGTGACTCGACTTTGACTCGAGAACTATTTTATTGTGGACCCTATATTATAAATACGAATTTGAAATGAGATCAAAAAGGTATCTAAGGACTCAAACGTGAGTCGATAAAAATATTCAAGTACATGAATTGTATTCCATGACAGGTTTGAAGGATTTGAATTTTAATGGATGGAAGTATGCAAGGATTTGAACTGTAATTAATGAAAGTATTCTTAAACTTAAACTTCACTTGGGGTTTCTCCTCTACATGGATCTGCATTGTTAGTACTTTTTACTCCTTTTGGTATGTTTAAAAAAATTATAGAGTCTAATAAAATAGTTGGTGGAAAAAATAATTTGGTATTTTCACTTTATTTCAATACTTCATAAAAACGGTTACAGTCATCATATTTAAGCCAAATATGTCCTTTTCTATTTGATAATTTGTTGCCAAAGAGAATCCAACTTCATATTACCTTTTTGGTATAAGCCCTTGTCCATATTGGATAAAAACTTGGACAGACAATTTTACAGGCCTCGAACAAGACAAAAAAATTTAAATTGCTTTCGACGTTTTTTCCCTTTCAGATGGAACAAATGGAAAATATGGTAAATGGCTTCCTTTGAGACCTCCATAACCAACGCACGATAATAATTCACAACTGAACCGATCAATGTACTGTCCATTCAGAGTTTGTAGTAAATGCTTACAGCTTTATAACCCTTATCGTATGTTCAATGTGACAAATAATTAACAAGATGTACTTTGTTTTTTTTTTAAAGGTCCGGAAAATCAAAAACATTTATCCCAGAGCCTTATATTTTTATCCTACAAAACCTCTACTAATACATTTTAATTAATATTTGGATTCAAAGGATAATAGGAGAGAGTTTAAGCACTTATCTCTTTTTACATATTACTTGTAGAAATGATATATCCAAAATTCAACTTTTTCTCAAAAAAAGTTTTTACCATTCTGATATTTTCTATCTTTAAGAAATTGTAAAATTCATCAATGCATCCTTCCCTAAACATTAACATCGTCCCATGGAACCATCTTTGTTACATGAGGGGATCTAAGTAATCAAGCCAGTGACGTCATTTTCAATCAGTCTACACTGATTTGTATTAAAATTACGCTTCAATTAAGAATAACAGCAAACTATTATCATGCATGAAAGATAATTAAAGTTTTACCTAACTAATGTGGGGAACTTTGTTTACATGCTGTTCGAGAATCAAAATTATACAATTCCCTGAATCATAACATTATTTAATATATTTATTATTTGTAAATTAAATTCGAAATTTTATTTGAGTTGCAAGAACAATTAACTTAAAATGAATAACTTTAATTTTTTTTTATGTATATTTTTTAATTGGTTTGATGAAGTTGCTCTGATTAAGTATAAGTAAACATTATAGTATTAAATTTACTTCATCTGACATAAGAATCTTCTTTGAAGTCTATATCCATACTTAAAGTATATTTCCTTCACTAAGAACGCCGGGGTGCGAACCTACACACATTCAGTAATAGTGAATATTTCGTCTGAGTGCGTTGTCCATTGAGCTACGTCGTTCCCTTTTAATTGATTTATAATGCACTCCCAAACTGCATATCCTGGCAAATAATAAATCAATTGATGAATTCAGTTACTAAACTATAATATTACTAAAAATATGTCTAATAGAGATCGCTTTAACATTTACAACTTTTTTCAAGGACCGATACCTGGGCTTAAGTAAAAAGTGTTTGGGTTAATATGATAACATTGGGTATGTAGCTGCCATTGAATATATTTTGTTGAGAGTGTAACTTTTAAATAGATTCATAACAAAAGCTGAAATATAAGGGACTGTTGAGTTAAAATTTACGCATCTAAGTCTATCCAACTCGGAGTAATTGAACCAATAACAAAAAAATGTTTCTTGATTAATTATATTGCAGAGAAGAACGCCGAGTACTATTTGAACAGGTTACAGGGATGGGAGCATCGAAGTGTTTAGAGTCACAAGTATGATATGCCTGGTATCTTTGATCTGAGACTTTTCAGAACACTCTCGTATGTACTAACACATTTCTTCCAAGGAGTGAGTAATTAAAAGTCGTTGATGTCAAATGAAGTATTTAAACAAATAAAAAAACCATTGAATTTAGTAACAATTGTATTCGATATAAATCTTATATCATTTTAGCAAATTATTTGCTCCTTTTTTTCTTATGATGATATAGAAATACTTTTTTGGTATTTACAAGAATGATATGTTTATATACATACATACATGAATGTTACATGCAGCAAAAACAACAATAAAATATTTGCCTGACAGTTTATATTTTATTTGAAGATTTCTAATATCAAACGAATAAATGTTCTACATAGTATTTTGATACACTCTGCCTTTTTAAAATATTTATTTGACTGATTTTTCAATCTTTTTGTATTTAATGAAGTATTATTTCAAAATGACCATTAAATATAATGGCCAATTTGTCTTTTTTTTATGAGTAATAAACTAGATTTAATTTTGAAACAAGATATTTAATCAATATGTGTGTGTGGGTTTTCATTAGTGTTGTATCGGTCTTCATTCAATGCAATTACCTTTATTGTATCTCACAACCTCTCCTCATAAACTAAAGATAAATCAGTTGGTAGATGGTGAATTCTCCAACTACTGAATCATTATTGAATAACAATTGATAACTGTTCACATGCTAAGAATAACTAATTTGTATCCAACCAATCAGTTAAGAACACTGATTAGAGGAAAAGAAGAAAAAACTTCCAAAGCTAACAAACAAATAGAGTGTACATTTTTACATGACAGTATGGTGAACCTCATTGTTTGGGCCGGATGTTTGGTACTGAATGCCCCCTTTACCTCCTCTATTGATCCCCAAAGCCAACGGTAGTTCCGACGGTTTTAAACATGGTCCACGATGAAAATCTTTTCGTCAGATAACTTTTATACTGTGTATCCATTTCCCTTGATCCACGCACGAACTTTTTTGCACCTCTGCAGTCTCCTTTCCTTCAGAGTGTCTGTCAACAGTTAGCGTGGGGTTCTTGTGTAAGAAGACAACAACTCCCAGTGCTCCTTCACAGCCCTCCTGATTGTCCCCTCGTCCACGTCAAACTCGTTAGAAAGGCGATTCATGGTTTTTTTGGGGTCCTCCTTGATCTTCTTCTTCAGGTCCTCCAGAAACTCCGAATCAATTTTCAAGTTGTGTCCCCCACTTCCTTCTTTCCTTGAAAGGTATTTTCCATCCTTTTTATCTGGGTTACCCTGAAAATGAGGCTCCTGGAGCACTTCACAATGTCCATTCTCTCTGCCAACACAATTTTGGCATCCAGACGGTCTGAGATCCTCTGCCTTTTTGCTTCTTGCTCCCTCATGATGAAAGATTTGATAAATGTTTACTTATGCAGAAAGGACAGGAAATTCAGAATATGCAGGAAAAAATCACAAAAACTTTCTATTTTAATTACATAATTAGCATTTATTAACAGTATAAGTTTTGCTTCCGAACCCTGTATAATGTAACAAACTGAGAGTGGCAGCTGGATTGTCGTAACTCAAAATTACGAATTTACATTCTAAAAGTCTAAGATTTCATGTTAGTACTTCAAAGCAAAGAAATTGAGACTGTTGCAATGAATTCCTCAGATTCATTTTTATTTATTAATTTTAAAAGCATCATGATTGGAATTAAAATGATGGGGCTTCTAAGCTTCTTTCTGTAAAGTTAATTTTCAATTTACAAAAGTTTGGTTCTCACCCCAGGAAATTTAATAACTTTATAAAAATAAAATAAGTTCGTTTAATACTCCATTATTGTGAAAACATTTTATGTATTTTGCAAGTTAAATGCAACGCTATTTATAGTAGTTCATTTATCATACTGGGTGGAAACTTTGAAAGAAAAAAGAAAATTGCCTGCCATTCTTTAATTATACATCTAACGAAAATCTTTTTTCATCTTTTTCTGAGGCAATGTCAAATTGGTTTATTCTATTTGACCGCCATTGGTATCAGAGATGGGGGGCAATCCTTTTGCAAAAAAAAGAGTTGGAAATATGGTAAATGAAGTTTGGGTGCATGGTAGCCCACTCCCCATTGACAGTGCCCTTCATGGTTTCAACGTTCGGGTTAGAGATGCTAAAGGTCCTTCTCTCGATGTAAGGTCAGAAAAACTAGTCCATGGGATTGACATCCATACTCTAAAGTGACAACATTCTCTGGTCCCAGAAAGCGAAGTAGTTAGCTAAGAATGTTTAAGTTATTTTCGGAGTGTGAGCGGGGCGCCCTATTTGCTAAAAGGCGCCGTTACCGTTGGAGAAATTCGCTGGAACCAGGAGAATAGGAAAAAGTCTATGTACTTACCTGCCTAGAGCCTATAACCCTCTTGGAACAAGATCAGGGCGTCCTTGAGGGCATCTGCATTAAGAATGGCTTTTTCCCAGAGCCCTCCTTCTTTCCGTGGTATCGTTGTGGTCTAGCCTCTTTTAAAGATTGTTCTTTGTCTTACGGGCCGTGGTTGTAAGTCTCGCCACGTGCACGAAGAAGAGTTGATCCTCAGCCTTGAGTCCTGCTGCGATGACATTTCTTTTCTGATTTAAAAAATTCAAAAAGAAGCAGGTGTTTTAGATACATGGCTACCTTTACAGTTACATACAGTTCTAATTTCCTAATACAGAACCATAGAGCCTTGCGGGTCAAAAATAAATATCTACTTTAAAAACACCGCATATATTTTAAGTTTAAGATAAACTATATTACATAAAATGCATTAAAAGTATGATAAATAAATTTTAATTATATATCAATTAATAATCTAGAGACAATTACTATAAAAAGCCAAGTTTAATTCAAGTGGTATAAATTTGTTCCCATATTTTCTTAAAATTTAACAGTATGAAAAATACCATTGTAAATATACACCAAAACATCTTCAACATGTTGGACAATATATAACACTTCTAGGTTTGGCTGTACAGATATATTTTATTTTACATTTTGTAGATGAAGTCTTTTTTTAAAGGTGTAAAATTGATATAATTACATTTAAATTATCTTAAAAAATGTGTATGTGTCTAGTGCTGTAATATTGACGATATTGAATCCTTATTTAGCACCAAAAATAATGATTTTTGAAGTACATACTGACTATGTTTTTACGTTATACAAACATGAATACAATAATTTAGACACTTCTAAATTGTAACGACTCAGCAATATGATGAATAAAAACAAATATTTTTTTTGTATGGGAGACTTGAAGTAGCATATAAAAAAAATTACAATCTATCTCTTGATTATAATAAAAATTATGTCATTTATTTAAAATGTGAATAGTTCAAAAAACAGAGTCAGATATTAAATAAAAGTTGTGCAAAATTCTGAATTACTTACCGAGAGCTATCCTTGATTCTGTTCAGCCTATATATTCCTTGGCTCTGGAGTGCTCTTGGCAGCTGATATTAACAAGGATTTTAGTTCAGGTGTAATATATATCCGGCTCCCGCCTTTTCATTGCGCTCTTAAAAAAACACATCTCTAGATATTGTATATGTTGCTCGATCAATGGACTTTCCAATTTGTATTCGATGTATCAGCCTACGTCTACAAACATAAAAAAAAACATTGTTGCTTAAATTATAAATTGGAATAAAATTCAAATGATCATCATATTCCGGTCTGAAGAATAAATATTTTATACAAAATCCCTTAGCTACAAAAAAGTTTAAAATATACTAACTAAGATTTACTTATTTTCTCTTCAATCTTTTCATCTTGAATACACCCATATACATATATTATTTTTGTTGTTGTCAAGAGATGATTATATTATGTAAAACATACTCTCACGCACAATATGACTTTGTAAATAAAGTTATATAATTACATACTAATGTTAATCCTACCTAAAGCTGTCAAAAAATAATAATAATCATTATTGTTTTTTTTAAGCTCATAAAACTTACAAAAAAAATACAAGTTGCACGAGTTGTCTTATTAAGACACTGCAGGTCCTACAATTTTGGACCATAATATTTGATCTATTTTGACTGTTGTATAGAAAATTTGACATAAAAATAGAAGCTTTAATTATTTCAAAATCTACCAAAGTACTTTTTGATTAAATGTAATTAATCTGAAATTTAAAATTTTGATGAAAAAAATTCCTCATAATAAAAAAAACTTAATTTTTTTTTACCTATGATGTAATGTTTTTCAAATTGAGCTTGTGTAAATATACAGGCCTACCCAAACTGCATCTAAACTATAGATTCCAGAGGTTAATTGTCTACCTAAGCATTCAAAGTTTGTTTATATTTGGGGATGTGAATATTAGCTAAATTTTAGTAAGCATAAATGTTTAAAATATATGTATATATATATATCATAAATATGTTGTTAAGAGGAAGGACATAAATAGTGATGTAACTTGTATGATTTTTTTAGCTGGGCTGTTTTTTTTTATGAATTCTTTGTTTCTTTTTTATTTCCTTCCCAACCTTCTCCCCTTTTTGACAGCTAATTGTAGATGATATCCTCAAATACATTCTTCAAATTGTCACGGTTACCATGTTGATTTTTACTTCTTTTTTTAAGCATGCCCACTATACTCAGGACTCTCATCACTAAATAGGAATTTTCTTATTAATGATTCCTAAATATTTCAAAAATTATAGCATATCAGGGAGTTAGTAGTACTATAGTTAAACGCTAGAAGAATGAAAGTATCATTTTTGATAACCATTTGGGATTTAAGAAATATTGTGATAAACTTGTTTATTGTATTTGTTTATAAGTTCTGTAATTTTCATACTTCATTTGATTAACAACAAAGACAAATGTATTCATTTTTATTTTGTTATTAAATAAATTACTAATGGGCCAAGTCTACTTGGTCCATGGGCTATATGGTGATAATTCCTAGTTTATATGAATCTCTGTCAGAAGATCCCAAGTGGTCTATTAAAAACTCAACAATTTGAACAGTCGTGTGTGAAACCACCCTAAGAGCTCTAGAATGGACCTTTAAGGACTTGAGGGTAGTTGGCCAGGGCTGTTTTCTTTAAAGCATCCGGGTCCAGTTTGGTCTTTTTGACAGAGCTTTTCTTCCTTTCCAACGTTTTGGACATGCTGACAGAGTAGATTGTGGTCCTGGAGATGCTCAAATGTTTGGAGTGCGCGAATAGAAATTTGTCAATCATGTTTAAATTTCATTTTCTCGAATTGTACGTAACATAGAGAGCTCAGGTTTTCCCCCTCTTCTTTTTTCATTCTTTTTTACCCCTATATAAAGCAGATCATTTAGTTATTATAAAAAAAATAGAAGAGAAGAAGAACGCTGAATAAAAAAGAAGAGGAATTCTCAATATTTCAAGGTCTAGACGAGTGTACGCATTTTTTCTTCAATCACTTCAGATATTATTCAACTGTTTAACTCGACTCATTGACAATTATTTCTGTAAACAATTAAAGGAAACCCCGTAATAAGCTTCCCTTTCTTATTATGTCTTTGTATTTCCCTTCGATGGAGAGCGAGCAGAGAATTAATATTGCTGATTCAGAGACGTAATCACTAAGCAGCCCAGAAGGGAGTTAGTTCCCTGTTCTTTGCAGCAAACATTATACCTTCCACTTTGGAGATTAGCCACTTAATTTTCCGCCTTTCCTTGTACCGCAAGGGTGTTACAATGAACCAATGTGTTTTGTAACTAATTGTGTATACTTTAATATATCCAAATATAAATTAATTTCAATCAATCAACTTTAATTAATTATTGAATAAATAAGTGGTCAGATTTCAATGGCACACCGGTATATAGTCTCTTAAAGTTATCATATTTCGATTATGCTCTCTCAGATGTGGGCTTGACTAAATTTTTGTCCATATTCACAATATGTGCATTTTAGTCCAGGACCGGTGAGTGAGGCCTGGAGGAAAGGTAAATGTGAGGAGCTTTTTTTCGGTTTATTATTTTTTTTACTATATTATATTTCTAGCCTTCTTTTCTAAGAAAATCCTTATAAATCCTCGTTAAAAAATATGTAGTTATGTTTATTTTGTCTTCAAATTACTTTTTGAAAAAAAATATTGATTAATCCACCTAAAACAAATTTACTCTTTGTGAGCTACGATTTGTTATAATCACGCGCAAGGCTGGGGCAATTAACTTCACTGCCCTTCCCTTCTTGAAATGGGAATGTCTCAGCAATTAATTAGATGACCTGAAGATTCACCCCAGGAACTTAGGCCTTTATATATATCTATATATTATAACATAAATGTATATTCACCCTTGAAATGGGTCTTCCTTCACTTTAAGACCTTAATAATTCATATTTGTACATGGGAAATTTTGTTAAATGAATTCGATAGGACCTTCACTAAGGATTCCAGTTCCAGAGCTTCATTTATTATCTTTAACACTAGAAAAATGCAATTTTATTTCTTCTGCGAATCAGATGGAATTAACGCAAAATTAAGTGTGTTATAACTGCACTTATTGTAAAAAACTGATAATATATGCTTGCGTAGTATTATAAAGTTCCATTGCAAACTTAATGCTTGTAATTTAATATAATATACACTCCTAATCGAATTGCATACGGTCGAATAATAAGAAGTTCTTTCCTTTTGCTAGAAATGATATATATTCGAGAATGAATGCAAAAATGTATTACAAATGACTTCAAGTGGAGGGAGAACCACTCTAAGCTTTAAATTATGAATAAGAAGACATATTTTTTGCCTTAATGTATGTATATAGGAAAGTAAAACTTCCCAGGGTATAAAATTTCTGTCGCAAACCACCCTACAACCATAACCTACATTCCTAGGGCCAAGAACAAGATCATAATAACACAAACGAAAATAAAAGAAATTATAAACCAAGTCCATCACTGATGACTCTCAAAATATGCACAACCAATTGAGCTCTCATATTGTTTAAAAAAAGTTAATTATGTTTTAACATAAAGAGGAAAAAAATATATGTGGGTCTCAAGGCTTTATCTGTTTGAGTTCTACATAATATGTATTCTTCTTTGACTAAATGACAAAAGCAAGTAGAAAAAGATAATATTCGCATTCAAATGCATCTTAAATTAACTAAGGTTTTATTGTAATTAAAGAA
The DNA here is from genome assembly GCF_016086655.4 of Lepeophtheirus salmonis. Lineage (NCBI taxonomy): Eukaryota > Metazoa > Arthropoda > Copepoda > Siphonostomatoida > Caligidae > Lepeophtheirus > Lepeophtheirus salmonis. The sequence goes on from NC_052132.2 coordinate 18,127,108, forward strand.
AATGTAAAATTGGCAATGGACATGTCGTTTTACGATTAAAATAATGAAATTAAAATTGGTTGAATATCTACACATTATGTTGGGGAAAAAAGTAAATTCTTATTTCCAGCCCTTCATTTAAGCTAAGTATATCTTGTACATTATTGGTCACATCGGATCAAATGATAAATGGCTGTAAAGGTATGAAAGTATACTACAAACGCTTTTTCGATAGTAGTTTTAGAATATGTATTTGGTTGTCAAACATTAATTTTTCTGTTTTTTCCTTCTCTTATTAATGTTTAAACGATGATTCGTTAAATTTAAATTGGCTTTAATTATGCTCTTAACAATACCAGTCTAGCATTGATTTTTTTTTTCCAGTTTGAACTTAAATCATTTTTTCTTAAACGATTTTTCGTTCCAGACGGTTGTCTTACATAGTGAATTGATACTTTTCGGCCTCAGTTTAAGGACCGATATTTTTCTGTATCACTTAATGGACCTAACCTTCTTCAGTCTCACTATATGGAATGATTCTTTTTCCGTCTCACTTTATGGAACGAATTTTTAGGGTCTCAATCTATCAATCGATTTTGTTCGACCTGATAATAGGCTGGATAAAAAGTAATTTCGTACTTTTGGCTTCATTTGAATTATTTATAAGAAGTCTTATAAATATTCGATTTTATGCCCTGTTCTGTTCCGTAACTTGTTGGCCACGATAATCCATCTATATAATACCCTTCTCGTTGAAGTTTTTTCCCTTATTGGAAAAAAAATCGGGCAACCAATATTTTTAGGACTCTATTGAGAGCAAGTTGTACAACAAACGTGTTGGCCATATACAGGAACAGGTAGTAGTGACTTAGTGCTAAGGCCGGACTTAAGGGTGGATGCTTAGGAACATCCCATCTGAGCTCGCAGCTGGGATGAATCACGATTCATATCTTATTCACCAATGCTGGCCGTTTCTGTTCAATTGCAAACTTCAAGCGTTTATCCATAGGGGGAGGAACTCAAAGAGGATTTTCTCTACCAATCCTACCAAATACAGTGTGTCCAAGATAAATTGGAACTATCTTAAAATTCAACCTGCTTCATAAAAATGGAATTTGGAGTGTATTTGTAAATATGAAAAAGTTAGACATGATATTAAACAAAAAATTTATTCAACATGTCCTTCCTAGGCAGCCACCATCTTCTCCATCCTGCCCCGAAAGGAATTGCATGCCCTGATGACTCCCACAGAATCACATCATTGCACTCCCTCGTAATGGAGCCCTTCAGAGCCGCGATGCTCTTGTGGCTAACCTTGCAAACCTCCCTCTACAACTTCCCCTACCAGTAGTAATCACACGGATTGAGGTCGGGTGAGTTGGAGGTCCTGGTGTTGCTATCCCAGAAAGTGATGCCGTGGGCGTTAAAGAGGTCCTCATGGCGATGTGTGCGGGCGTTGAGTCTTGTTGGAATATTAACTCCCTCCCAGCGGCCGTATCCTTCATCCAGGGGATGACGAACTCCTCTGTGACTTTGCAGTACCTTATTGCGTTACGTCTTTCCTTGGGATTGAAGAAGAAAGGAGACATTACCTCACCGGGGCCCCAGATGACATCCAGGGTCATCACGGAGGCTGGGAACTTTGTGGTGAAGACCGCAGGGGCCTTTTCTCTCTCCCTGGAGTGCCACCTGTCATTCTGGACGTTGTAGCTTCTGTCGACAGTCCAGTTCTTCTCGTCGGAGAAGAAGATGATTCTTCCTCCATGGTTCTTCAGGTCATTGAGGAGACGCTTACCGTTGATGAGCCTGGTGGTCTTCATGGATGCCGTGAGGATGTGTTATTTGGCCATTCGGTATGACCTGTACCCGAGCTCCTCATTCACAGCTTTGGAGACCAGCTGCTTGCTCACTCCACGGTTCTTGGCCAACCTGGACATGGAAGTCCCTGTCGAAGCCTTGATGGACTTCCGGAGGCCTTCAAGGAAGCGGGGAGTCACTTCTCATGTTGTGGGCCTTACGGCAGACCTACCCCTCAACCTCCGAGGCATCTTGTGGTCTTGTGGTAGTTAAGAAGCTTGTAGATAGCAAAGGGCTTGTGTTCCGCGCGAGATATTTCGAGGATGGCGTCTCTCCTTGCTTGTTCCATGATGACTATTATTTGTTGTCAAAACAATTGTGGTGGAAGTTATAGTGTATTGTTCACACAACCTTTTATATTAGTATGATTTAACCGCAAATATCCACATTATGGATCTGGATGAAGTTTAAAATAGTTCCAATTTATCGTGGGCACCCTGTACAGGGCAACACCTTCCTGGCAGTCATTCCTGGCTAGGCCTCTGTCTGGAGCGCTTGTCAACCCTTGACCTTTATTTCTGTCGCTGTGACATTGATGTAAGTTATCCATTTTTAATTGCCAGTCAAAATCTCCATCACAAATAATACATTTTTCTCGATTTCAAGGAGTAAAAATGAAAAATATTGCGATTTTTTTTTCTTTTGAGAACTCCATACCTGAATGTCATGTTCGTGTTCTGCGGCTTAAATAAGAATTAAAAATGTGGATTTCAGCCTGCGGGAGCTCAAACATCTTCATTTTTTTCCATAATGTAATGTATAATATATACTTGTTAAAAAAAAAAAAAAAAAAACTATGTAAAAAAAAAAAGGAATGCTAAACTTCTTTTTCCTCAACCAAATATATATTATGAAAGACTGAGTCTTATGAAACCATCCTAAAGCAAACCAAACCCCAAACCGATCACGACATGAATTTAAATATTAGTGAAAATGCCCTGTGCTATTTCTTTTGTATGGCCAAAACTTGAGGCCATTAATAAAAGTTCTCTAAAACATGTTTTATTGTAAGAAATTGTTTCCATCTTGAAAAATCGGATTCACCCATCGTAGGAATTTCGATTTTAATCTTTCCTTATAATCCTCAAATTTGAATAGAGGTGGATTTAGTATAGGCTCGAGTCCAAACCTCATTTTATCGAGCACAATAAGCTTGTGGCCGAACCTTCCAACCTTACATTTATTTGTAATGTAAAATAATTCATTTACAACAAATCAATGAAGTAACTTTTGATTTGACATCCAGCCCCCCAAGGAAAAATAAAATGTATATAATCCTGCACACGCCCTATTGTGTGATATTCCACTTTAGCAACTAGTTATTACATTGTGATGCTTTAAATATATTTAGCTCTCATGAATATAAATTGGAATACTTTTATTCGATAGATTATCATATTTTGGCCCATAACCTTACCCAAATCCCCACACCTCGTTGCCCGACTTAGACCGAAACCTGATATTTTTTAGCCTCATCCTCCATTAATTTTAAAGTAATCAGCTTGGGGAAGTAGATTATATGGAGGGCATGGATTTTTGATGGTTGTGAGTTTCCAGAATTGATCATTTTTATCCTTCATCATAGACAAGTACCTATAAGTCCTTTGGTGTCAGACTAAGTCGACTGTACAGGTCTTATCATCAGACAGGCTAACTATTCGATCAGATAATGACTTGAGGTTCTTTAGCAGTCCTTGACAATGTCAGAAATGGGTATTCTTTATTGTAGGGCGCAAAAGTGCCTCATAAGGGCTTCCTACTCTTCTTTTTAACATACCTTATGACTATGAAAGATACATCTTGTTGCATTTTTTAGCATCAACAGGGTTGGACTAGTCCCAACATCCCTTTTCAGCATTCCAGTATCGATTTTTGACTTTACGCTGAATCTGGGTTTTTGGTGGATGTGTTTTCCTTCTTCATTAATATTTTTTAGTCGATAAATGGTCCTACAGATCATTTACAATATTGGAGATGCTTAACTTACAAAAATGCTAATGAGATTCTTTGCTTCGAAAATGATTTTAGCACGCGAAAAAAATTTCATAGAAGTAATGGTAGGTGAAAAAAAGATTTTTGGATTATTTATTCATCTAATTAATAATTACATACTAGGCGTGTTTGCTAATGGAAAATCATGCTTTATAATATAATATAATTATACAAATATCAGATGACACTCAACCTCAGGCTTGTTTCATATATAAAAAAAGGTTCTAATTCAGATATTTTTTTTTTTTGAATTTTATATAACAAGGTGTTTTTTTTTGTATGTTGCATATGTGGAGTAAAAATAATTAAATGGTTAAGTCTGCGTCAATCAAAGTCAACATACGTCTCTCTGGTTTTGATTCTTACACTTATGGAAAAAACATTTTGTTGAGCTTTTTATTCAGTAAACCTTTCAAACACGAGTTCCTGAGTGTATATTTTTTTGTTAGCTTAACAAATTTCCAACATGCTTAATAGTCCATCCAATCACAATTCCCCAACACTTTTTAAAGTCGAAGTTATTATGTGGAGTAGAACATAGCCACTAGACGTGTTAGTTCATTAATTAGACTTGTGAATAGTCAATGGGATCAGAGAACAGTGTAACATTGGAGTGAGATATTGTGTGTTTTGTCGTTCCTCGTTTAGGAGTACATAAATTATTTTCAAAAACTTATGAATTTATTAGCAATAGTTAGATTTTGAACTATTTCATTTTCTGTTCATCTATTTAACTCTCTTTTATTCCAAATATTTTCTTTATACATAGCACAATTATTTACTACTTATAACTAATATATATAAATTTATATTCAATAGACTCCAATGACTCACAGAAAGGCTATATTATTGTCCGCAGGATCTTCAAACAATTGGCTAGATTGATTAGGAGTAGTAAATATATTATGATCCTTAGTTCTAATGTACCGCGAGCTGAATTTTGAAGCTCAAATATTTTCAAATTTATATACATATATATATAACTCGAGTAATAACGAGCTATACTACTTAGTCACCTGAATACTCATTACTCATAAACACCTTTTGCTCACAAACAAACTTCCTAGTCAAATAAGCATATTTTTTAAAGAAGTTTTGAAAACTTGTCTTTCAAAAATTATTTTTAATAATTAATATTCTGCAGATTAGTCTACAAATATAATTAACTTATTTGAATCGGAGTGATCAGCGTCATTTAACAATTAATATAATCAACACATCAATTTTTTTATATTGTAGACGGGTTATAACCAATATATTTTTAATGACACTGATGAATATCAAAATGAATGCATATGAATAATATGTAGAAAAATAAACGTTTTAAACGGCTAACCTGTATCATTTATGTATTCAAACTTAAAGAAGAAAAATTGATTAAAAAAACTATTCTCTATAAATTAATAATTAAAGAAACAAATAAATATAGCGGGTTGAAAAGGAAAAACGGTTATTGAGTGTGTTTATTTTTCATTTTTGATCATTATTTAATTAGTCGTGGAGGTGTAAAAATCTTCCCCTAAAAGAAGAATGATCGCCTATCTTATTATAAGTTGATTTAACAACGCATTATAAAATTAATATAAATGAAATATTTTTCCTGGACTAACGCTATCTAAATGTGGCAGGTTCTTCTCTCACAGTAACTACTTTTGTGATAATACACATTGCACAAAAATAATTCTCAAATGCGAGTGTCTAAAAAACACGAAAAATATTTTAATATATACATATTACTTCAATCAAATTATACCAAATACCATTTCTGTTATGAGTAATTTCTTTAACCTGTCATTCATATCTTGAGATTGAAATGGTGAACATCAGTGCCCTTTTTAGGAGATTGAGACCCTTTTAAGGTTTCTGAAGTTTTTATTTTTATTTTATTTTAGCTGTATTTAAATCATTTTTCGGGGTTATCAGCCATGGAATCCGAAATGGTAAAAGTGATCACTCTGAAAGTTATCTCGTAGACGTATAAAATAACCAATCTTGTTCCTCTGATATTTTTTCGGCCTCTGAAATCATTCAGAGCTATTTTATTTTTTTTAAGATCCAAAAAATACCTTGAATCTGTTTTTAAGATTCGTAATAGTTTTAGTATCCAAAGCCAATTCGGTTTTCGAATATTTTCGGATTATACGAGGTTACTCATACCGTACCTGAGTACTCCGGTTTCCACGACCCGTCATATTTCAATCATAGCTATATAAATTAAAACTGTGGGGTATGTTATATCATCAAACGAACAAAGCTTCTAATATTCAGAAGTCAATCACATTTTTGTATAATGGAGGATCAAAATGTGTTTAAATAAGAGATATATCACTTATTCAGAAATACAGTTGTTGCATTTAGAATTAAAAAATTTATGAATGTTAATCGTCTTTTCATTCAAAACAGTTCTTACATGGGGTTCGAAGTTCCATCATTTTATCCATATTTTCGACTTTGGCTTTGTCTCTGTGACATGAAAATAACAAGAATAGAAAGGACAAAACCAAAACTGCGCGGGATTGGTTGTTACAACATCAAACCATGAACATTTTTTCAGCTGCATGGCTTATATTTTACTTCTAACACTACCTACGGTAAATGAATCACACTAATACAATACGAAAACGACATTACTAAAGCCATCTATTGGAAAAATAACGGATTTCTTTTTACTAAGCCTATTACCGAATGGTTCATTAAAATCTAAACACTTTGAACTTTAAACTTCAACAAGATATAATAAATTAATTAACAATACAAAAAAATTAATACGATAACTAGATGGGTGTTTATGCTCTCTAAATCATTAATGTAGCTGCCCTTAGCGACAATGATTGCTTCAAGGATGCGGTGGAAGTCTTATCATCTGCTACCGATATAGTCTTCCGTCATTGGATCCCAGTGCTGGCTGACAGTGGCGTTGGTCCTCGGTGTTTGGAAGGGGGAGTGTACAGGTATTCCTCTCGAGATGCACCTAAAAGTTGTGGTCGAGTAGTTGGCATCATACCTTTAAGGGAGGGCAAAAGTGTCAAAAATGAGATCAAAAGAATCATTTAATTTAATATAGCGAAATATGAATTGATTTATATCACTCTACCTTCATTAATTATTGTGTTCAGATGTAAATGACCACCTATTATTTCAAAAATACCGAAATTTAAACAAAATGACTACTTATATGATATTTAAAAGTTTCAGAGGTTTTTTTTAGGTATTAATGTAATTCTGTTAACGGAAGGCTTTTATGAGAAAGCTAAATCCTCTAACAAAAAAAAAACAAAAAACTTTATTTCCATTTGTTGATTTGAACAGAAAGTAATCTTCAAAGGTTCATGGTTAAAGAAAAGTGTTTTTTAAATGTCATCAGTAACATTATAAATCATTGTTATATCTTATTATTAACATTTGTTTTTTTCTTCCAACCTCGTTATCTCCATTGCCCTATTGTGCTTGATAAAGAATTATTATTTAAGTCATATATTCAAAAAAATGTATTTCTTTTAAGATATGTATGTATCAGTATATTTTGGGGATATGAGTAGATACCATAGAAAAGATTTTTCTAGGGAGAGAACAATATTTGTAACAATGAAAAGTATTTTTTTTGCTTTTTTTTACGTGCGTATGAATTAGAGTTATGAAATATGTATGATGGTATCTTTCGTTATAAAGAAAATGTTTATTTATATTTTTGTAAATAAGTTCAAAGTATTTTTAAGAGTTTTTAATGTGATTTTAATATTTATGTTGTGGGCATAGAAGTATATTTTTTGTACAATGTAAATAGAAAAAGACACAAAAAAAAGGAATAGAATTATTTTTGCGATCTATATATTTATTAGTGTTTAAACTTTGTCGGAGTTCGGTTTCGAGTGATTTTTCTTAACTGAACTGGATCAATATTCGCTCTAAACTTTAAACAAACTTTGTTATTAACCATGACTCGTAAGTGCCGGTGTCATTACTGAGACCATTTGCATCTCCATCTGGACTGTTTACATGAAGGATGCCCAACACGAGGACAGCAGGCCGCACTGCGTCCCGCTTAATTTTTATGTACATTCACGGGGGAGTCCGCTGGATTATATTGGGGGGGGGAGGGGCTTGGTTTTTAAAAATATTCAAAAAATTTAAAAAAATTCTGAAAAAAATTTGAAAAATTCACTACTATTTAGAAAAAAAATTAAAATATTACATATAACAAACCAAAAAAAATTGTAATATTATAGGTTTTAGAAAAACAACAGCTGTTAAAAAAAAACTAAATTTGTCGTAAGAAATATTAAATTTCAAATATTCAAATTCTTAAAAAAAATTTTTAATCATACATTTTTTGGTGAAAAATTTTCAAATTTTATAGTTATTCACCGAAAGTATAATTTTTTCGAAAAAAATTTCAAATATTTAATTTCTATTAGAAAGCAAAAATTCTTAAAATTTTTTTTTGAAAAATTATCGATCTGCGAAACCGAAGAAAACACTTTTTTTAAGGATCAAATTACACTGTGTAAGCAATTTTTTAATTTCTTCAAAAAATAAAAAAATAAAAATTATGCTGACGTTCCTGAACAGGGTTGCCAGATTGGCCTTTTTTATGCAGCTTGTTTTTGAAAAATAAGATTGTTCCTAAATTAGAAATTAATATGTATTTAATAGTTTTGTTTTATGAAGATATTTTTATAAAATTTAGTTTCAAATGTGGATTAAACTATTTCAAGTTGCATTTTAGATTTGGTTGCAAGGTAGAAAGGTTTGACATTCCCGGACTACACCATCAAAAAGTACATAGTAATAACATTATGGCCTGCCTTGATGTGGCCCTGACCTCAACCTCCTGTACTTTGTATTTACTGGATTCTTCGAGAAAAATGTCTGCCGCAACTCTCAGCCAAATTTGGATTAATTCCGAGCTGCCTTTATGGCAGCGTGGTACTCCATGTTCACAGCCTTCATCATCATAAGCAGCTAATCTGTTCGCCGTCATATCGAGGCAGTTATTGCTTCTGAACGAAGATATGTTGAATTAATAATATAGCTTATTATTGTATTTATGTTGGTTTTGTGTTGTATTGTCATGATTCAATAAAAAACACGTTTTTCATAATTTAGTCATACTATTGCAAGTTTTTTGTTCCCATTCTAAAGACTCAAGTATTATTATTTTCCCCGAAAACAGGTTAGGATTAAAAAAATTGTCGCTCAATTACAAATCTCATTTTTTTTCCTCAAATATATTGTCTAAAAATTGTCTTATTTTTTAACAAGACAGCTACAGAACCAAGTAAACCCGAATTAGTTAAAATTAGAGCAGTCTCAGACCGATCTATGATTTCATGACAGAACTTCATCACTAATATGTATGTAGGCCTATACAAACATATCGTTTATGTATAAGAATATAGTGTAATTATATCTTTAATGCAATCAGGTGCACATATGTGTACTATTTTTGATTCCAACTTCTGTTGCATTTTACCTTTCAACGTAAATTAATTTTTTTTAGAGAGGTTTAAGACATATGCAATAGTGAAGGTCCGTGCCCCCTCTAAGATGAATTTATTAAAGAGCTTCAAATATAAAAGAAAATGCAAAATTCGGAAAAAAAAATAAGGCAAATGAAAAAAAAAAAAAAAAAAAAAAATTCTTAATTTTCTCCCTCCTTTAACAAAACAAAACTAAAAAAAAAAAAAAAAACCATTATCATATTAACCCTCTGTTAATGATCCTACTATTTTTACTACTGCGGTTTGTGGATAAAAAATTAAACGTATTTAATTACATTATAATGCAATTGTACGATCGTTATAATTTTTCACTATCTTTTTTAAATGTTCCATCCATTTTGAATATGAAATAAAAATTTAGAAATACTTGTATGAACATGAGAGATCGATAAAAATTAATATTTAATTTAAAACTATCTAAACAACATGAGTTTGTGTTCAACAAAGGTTATTGGTTATTCTTATTGTAAAAACTTTAAATTTTATTCTTAGTATGAATATATCCATAAAATATTCATTAGTTTATGATAATTTTGGAAATAAAATTATTACACATTCCAAGGGCGTCCCCAGGGGCGGCAGGAGGGGCGGGCAGGAGGGCTGTACTTTTTACTAGAATAATTAATATTTGAATTTGTTTAAAAAAATAAATATTTGAAATTTAATTTTTACTATTTTCAGTTTTGTTTCCAAAAAATAAAAAAATTGTGTCGTAGATAGTTTAGTTTTTGAAATTTATTCTAAAAGTTTTCCAAAAAATTTAATTTTTGAATTTTTTGTGAATAGCTGTAAATTTTTGAAATTTCTTTCCAAAAAAATTAATATATATTTTTTTTTTTGTTGTAAGAAAAATTAAAAAATATAATATTTTTAAAAGATTTTGGTTTTAAAGAATTTTATTTAAAAAAACTAATTTTTTTTGTGAATAGCCATGGATTTTTGAAATTTTTTTCCAAAAAATTTAAAATTTGAAATTTAACCGTTAAATTTTTATTCCATGATAATTTAATTTTGTTTATTTAAATCTTAAATTAGAAACACTTGAAACCCTTAAAAAGGGGCTATCGACGCCAATGTGATAACAGCTGCAACAAGAGCGAAAAGATAACATTTCCAAGTCTCAAAAATAATCAATAAACCATTTATAAGTTATGTCCACTTTATAAACAATTAATATACTATAAACTACTTTTTGTTATTTTTTGTCAACTTCTAATCAATATTATGAATTACTGTAGTTCAGTTTTTTTTGGTCTATATAAGTCATAAAATAAGTTTAAGATATAAAAAGGTAAGTAAAATTGACCAAATTTCGGGAGGAAAGTAACTTAACTTACTTTGAGATAACTAGTGTATTTCAGATTTCTCCTTTTTAAATCAAAATTGAGGTCATAAGAAAATTAAATTTTCTGTTTTTGACTTCATTTTTGGAATCCTCACTCTTCAAAATATTCAAGTACCGAATTTGAAGAGGTTAGCTTTTGAGGATAAAAAAATATACAAGAAAATGTAGCAGTTTGACAATAAAGTGACGTTGAAAATATTTGGTCTGAAATGAGTATCTATATCTCAGAAATGACTCAGATTTATGTACTAAAATTCGGCAAACTTAATCTATTCATGAATTTGAGCTTGTGTGCCAAAAATCGTCCAAATATGAGAGGGTCGGGGGACATATCCTCGTCGATTTGACATAGAATGGACCCAGCTACAATTTTACATTTCCTTTCATAAAACAAAAGAAAATAATCCAAGAGATCAAAACGAATTACATAGGAACAACTTGTAAGCAAAACAGTTACTTAAAATCACTAAACCTCGATTAAAGAATTAATAAATATACTAATAAATCCTAAGCAAGGGATTATCAATAAATATAAAGAACTGCATATACTCTAATATATTGTTGGAGGAGTGCATTCAAAAATATTAAAGATAAAATGTAGATTCAAAGGAGTACGAAGCATTTTTATGAATCTCGGGGTGTATAATATCCCAGTTTCCTAACGGAAGGTTAATAAATCCTTTTTTAAAGCTATCAAATATATATTCTGAAGGCCACTTTATCCATAAAAGGACGGAAATTTAATTTCTAAAAAAAAGTAAATTTCCCATTAAAATTATATTATTATGTTTTGTAAATTGGTTCGTGTTTTTTTCGATAGGTGTCGTTAATGAGTTATCTCACAATTAATATATTTTATTATAAAAAAAGCTTAAATGATAAAGCGTACAATTATATATAAGTTCCTTAACTGTTTGTCCTTGCTGAAACCACTTGTGTGTTACAGCGTGTCAAAATAGAAAAAAAAATCAAAAATCGATGCATTCTACAATATTACAACGACCAAGGTGAAAAGGCGGAGCAATCAGCTAAAAAAAATTGTGCTATGTATGGATCCTATGCAGAATCGAATGCAACATCAAAGAAGTCGTTCCAACAATTCCATTTTGGTATTATGGACGCCGAAAATTTCGATAAAATAATGGAAATCGTCGAGTTGGACCGGGAGTTGAGTACTTATTCCAATTCTCTGGAAATGATGATTGCCAGAAGACATTTTTGAACCATCTAAATCAAATAATTCTGACTATTTTAATTTTATTGTGAAAATAAAGAAAAAAACCCGCGAAAAACTGTTTACGTAACCTATCATATCAAATATAGACAAGCAGAAACTTTTCTAAATAATACAGCATCATCAGCTAAATTGTGCTTCTCCGCCTATACATTAGTATAGCCGTTAAGAGAACAGCCTCACCTCCTAACAAAAAGTGAATAATAAAGTTCTTATATTAATGAATAAAAATGAAAATATAACAACGGGAAAGAATAGTAGTCAAACTAGGGGAAAGGGGGGGGCGATAATAATATCCCAATCAGATATGTAACCTAGAATCTATAGGCAAAAAAACTTATGTTAATGGAATATTGCATGCTAATTGTAAGAGACTGTGATTGTTCATTCATTGGATCATTTACAGACCCATAACAAATAATAAAAAAGAATAATTTATCCAGTGAGCATATACATAAAACTGTAATGTGCCCTTCAAAAGCTATAAATACACATAAAAGTTAATATATTTAGTTATAAGGAGCACCCGTTTAAGCCTGTGTTGGCCTTATGGTAGACACAAAATTTTGTCTATATTCAGGGCCTTGATTGGGGTTTGTTACAGGAGAGAAGTGACTTTTATTTATATATAGAAGTTTCCAATAAAGGTCTCCACAGAACATCATGATCCTTGAGAGCAGGGATAAGGAGATCATTCCGTACTTTACCCTGTTGGACAGTCAAGAAGGTAGTGGTATATTTTGGGAGACGTTGTAAATATGTGGTCAGAGAAAACAGGGATTTTATTGATTGATTGTCAAATTTGTGTTATACTGTTGATTTTTATGAAAATTAAAAAAAATCTCTTTAGAAATAGAGTCGCAGCAGCGGTTTACTTTTTTTTCTCGATTTGCGATCGTTTAGATGAACTATTCTTTACTGTACTTTCTATGAAGGTACTGCAATAATGGCATATTTCATGTTTTACCGATATTTCTTTGACTATTTTAATAGTAATTACTGAAATACAGTTATTCTGGGGCTCATAATAAGGTTTTCATTGTTCAAAGTTATATTTCTCATAAATAAATACAGTTGAATAGATCAAAATGAAATAAAATTATTAATGTAAAGTTGGTAATTAGAAGTACCAATGTTTTAATTAAATAGTACAGTTTAAGATGACTCTTAACATTTGCTTATACAAGTTGCAACTCTTACACAACATAGGAAATAAATCCATTTTGTTAAAAGTAAAATTTCATTACAAATATTCCAACAACATATGTACATATATAACCAAATTTAAAATACTACCCAATTTATTTAAATGGTTGAATGATCCGTTTGAATATTTAAAGGAAAGGAAAAAAGTTCCTTTATTCGTTCAATTATAATTTAGTACAATTTATTAATATAGGTAGACATAATATTTTTTTGACATCTTTATATCTATATAGTAGATTAGGGAAAAAGTAATTTCGTATTTTCCTCTTCTTTTCAATACTTTATAAAAAGTATTACAAATAATCTAATTCAACCCAAGTATGGCCCGTTCTGAGACCTCGATACTCGACGCACAATAATTTACAACAGAACCGGATAAGTGGGATACTACTCGAAAAGACTTTGTAGTATACACTCACAACTTTACAACGCTATATCGAATGATCCGATGTGACCAATAATGATCAAGATATACTTAGTTTTAAAAAGGAAGGAAATACGCCTTACTTTTTCATCAATCTACTATTATTCTTTAAAAGACCAGAAACCATTCTAGGTTATGAGTAAATAGAAATAGTACGAACGAATAAAATTAAACTTATTATGCCTTAAAATAACTTAAAAGAAGTACTATTATTAATTACTCTTTTCGTAAGATTTTATATATCTTATCTTATCGCCTTTAAATCTATAAATCAAGTGACCATTGATAATATTTTGTACATGTACCTTATGATTCAGAACCCCGTCCAGGGCCTATTTTCAGGGGGGTCAGGCTGAAAAACAATCAATGCTCTAAACGATAATCTCAGTTTCATTAGAATCCTTGTCTACAAAAAATATTTTATCCCCACTTAAGATTTTGCTTTTTATGATATGACAAATAGTATTACTTTATTATTACCTACTTTATTTTCCCTCGTGCCATACAGAGTGGGTACCCAAAAGTTGCAGTGGCATTTAATTACGCTTTTATCATCGTTATTTTAGTAAGCAGGCTTCATTACGCAACGTAACGACAGCTAAAACAAAAATAAACACTTATTTTAAAAACCCATGCGGCAAAAAGTAAAGAGTATTTTGTAGCAACACCGAAAAAGGCAATGAATGAGCGAACTCTTCCGTGCCAGTGCCGAAAAGGGCTGCAGAGACCGTTGGCATATCAATACAAATAATTAACTAGCCTGAATTTACAGTTACAAAAGTATGTATGCCAATGATTTATTTCTGTCTTGGATTCGAAGAACCCAAAAGCACAATTCGGTACTGATTATTCCAACAATGCAGTAGCAATTTTCTTTCATGGACTTGAAAGTTGTGCAAATAATTAAATGGAGCAAATCCCCTGTCTTTAATTCCAATAGTACAATATATGTCATTCTCCAAAATGCAAATAAAGAGTCATTCTTTAAGAACCTTCAAAAACATCCGAGAGAGAGCTTTTTACCCTTCATGACATGGATCACAAATCGATTCTTAATACTGGAAGGTTCTACTACTCTCTATAGAGATCCGTAGGCAGCATCTTGCTCTCACTCCTTGGTATCCATAATTTAATTCAGAAGATTTGAAATCTAATGTTACAATCTTATCACTAAATGAATAAAGGAGCTTAGATCTTCCTCAATCACATGAGAAGAGGATTATGTGTTATTTGAAAGGTAGCCATGATGGCCAGAAGTTCAAATCCTATTTTCAGATACAAACTAGTATGATTAATTTTTTCACTATATTTTAAAGACTCTGGACGAATATATAACGGAATCAAACACACTTTTGTTTGCTCTCCTGTTCTGAGGATTATAAAAGATTTTAAATTATATTATTTTAATTTGAAGTATATTGTCGATTATTAGCCAAGACGTTGGTGTTTGTACTATTTGGTATTCTTTCTAATAGGAAGTTGAGGTCTAATGAGGTAAAAGCAATCGGGGTGGCTGTCAGGAATTGTAAAGCTGTTATTGCTCAACAGCTCAAAAACTATAGGGTAATTGACAGAAGAAGTCTAAGGATTAACTTGTTCTCGACTCCAGCTAGAACCCTGAGAAGGCCGCCAAATTAATGAAATATTTTCCCTCGATATTAATTTTGTATAAAAGTAATCTTAGGCTGATTATTGGGCGATATAAGAAATATAAAAAAGAAAAGCTGGATTGAATTGTCTTTTTTTCCTGTTTCATTTATTTGAGTTAAATTTTAAATATGGTATAATGTTAATATTTTTTTAGTAAAAACTTTTCAAAAAAGAAATTACCTATAACTATATCTAAGCTAAATCTCAAACAGACAAGTAAAAATACTCAATAAATTATGAACGAGCATCTTTTCTACTATTAGAATATAGTGTGGGGACATAAAACTTATAGAAAAATTAAATTAAGCTTAAATCCACATTAATTTTGATTACAATGTTTCATTACGCAACCAAACGGATACTTAAACAAAAATCAACAGGTTTGATTTTATGCCACGTCTGTATGTGTAAAAACTTCAAAGGAACAACAAAAAGGCAACACGTTTGCAATCTCCTCCACGGCAGTGTCAGTGTCAAGAAGGCTGCAAGGACCGCTGGCATCTCTGTATGGATTGTCTACAACATCAAAAAGTCAATTACTGTCCGTTCAGCCAAGAAAGACCAAAAATTCACTTCTTCAGCAAGAATAAGTAAATGCCCCATTTTTTTTAAAATGTGGCTTCAATTGGTTAAATGGAGTTGCACTGATTCAGTGTAAGTAAACATTATAAGATTACATTTACTCCATCTAACCTACGACTCTTTTGGTGAAATCTATTTACATAAAGTATATTTCTTTCCGTATGAATTCCCTGTGCACGAACTTACGCACATTGAATTCAAGAGGAAAATTTCTCCTGAGCACATTGTCTATGAGCTACGATAATTCTATTTTTATTCTTTATATATAGCTACTGACATAAGTTGCTCGTGTTGTGTATTTGATACGGACTTAAATTCACTTTAGTCGGTACCGTATCTCCGTACAATTATTTTTATATTTTATAGTATGATTTTGTATCGATATGGAGGTTGTACTTCGAATACAGAACTGCCAATCTGATAATTTCATAGTTGAAAAGAATTAGCAAACAATTATTACCTGATTTTGGCCCCTTTTTCCTAATTTCTTTTCGTATGAAAGATTGCGTAATATAATAAAGATAACGACGTGTAGAAATGACGTCAACTTCTAATCAATGCAATTTGTATAACCCTCATTTTTATGCAGTTTTTTATTAGATACTTTGATTAAATTTAGCAATAACTTTTTTATTGGTTTTTATACGTTTTGTATTTTATATCGCTATAAACGATTGATAACTGATAAATGAGCTAAACTATTATTAGATTCAGACAGTAAAATTATTAAAGTGTATTTATTTTATGAGTATGCATTATCACGAATATAAGCTAAATGAGTATCCATAGATAATTGAATTTTGAAAATTTCAAAAATATCGATGTATTATATTTTACAAAATGGAAGATAATTAAATATATGGGTATTTTTACTTTATTTAAATTTTATGCCCAAAGAAATACAATCAAAGGAAGATAATTTATGCAAAAAAATGTTTAATTTAACTGCTATTTATATATATGTTAGTTGAAAAAATCAATGGTTGTATATTACATTCTATTCCTTCTTTTTTACGATCTACCTCTTTGTCAAATATAGTACACAACGATATGCAAAATTACAACCATAAATATCCAATAAGACAGATTGCAACATTATCTTTATATAATCAAAATAAAGCCATAACAATATATAAAAAACCCATTTTTTTTAAATAGTGGTTTTATCTCAGTGGAGAAAAGGTCGGGAATCAATTGGAATAACCATTGTTAAGCGACCAACGACTACCTTTACATAATAATATGTCCATAAAAAACCATTTATTTTTGTTGCATGGACTTAATGATGGCAAAATATGATAGCCTTGTATGTCAAATGGATACAATTTAGATTAGATTTAGAACCATATTGATCCAAATAACACAATTGATGCATTTACAATTTCGCTAATGAATGTTCCAAACTGATTGCTCAGCGAAAGACAATTCTTCGCAATTTCAGTCATTAACCATTGCAAAGAAATATATCAGTGCCGTCCAATCTTGTCCTCAATTTTAAGTTTGCATCTCAATCAAACAAAAACAGCTTCCCAAATGTTTAGCTTTTTTATCCACCCTCTATATGACTATCAAAAGGTAGGACAAATTTGAAAAAAACAAAACATACCTTTTATGTTTTTCATTTTGCCAATGGTTGATTCTTATTAAAAGAAAAGTTATTAATTAGTATTTTAAGTATTTGACTAATAAGCGTTCGGGATTTTGAGGAGATCAAGGTTTCAGAATTTTTTTGAGAAAAAAAATCAAAAAAAATTTTTTTTCGAAAAAGAATTAGTATATTTTTTTCACAAAATATTAAATATTAGAAAAAAAATTCAAATATTCACTGCTTTTCACAAAAAAAAAAAAAAATTTGGAAAAAAATTTCATACATTATAATTAAAAAAAAAAAATCGCATTTTATTTATGCAAACCTTCAAAAGTCTACAGTTGTTCACAATAAAACATATTTTTTCAAAAAATTGGAAAAATGAATTTCAAATATTACATTTTTGGAGAAAAATTTATAAGATCTACAGCGATTCACAAAAAATTTCAAAAATTATTTGTAATTTAGAAAAAATTCAAAAATTTACAACTATTTACAAAATAATTAATTTTTTTGAAAAAAAAATTCCAAATTAAAAAAAATAAAGTTCAAAAATCTACAGCTATTGACAAAAAAAAATCAAAATTTTTTCAAAAAGGTGGAAATTAAAGTTTTTAGTATGACTTTTTTTGGAAGAAAAATTTAAAACTAAATATTTACTTGAAAAAAAGGTCGAAAATCTTTATTTTCTAAAATTTTATTATTTTTATGTATATTACATATATTTAAATAAGAATTATTTTTAACTTATTCAATATATTCAGCTTGCTCATGAAAAGCCTCAAAACTGTTCTTAATAGCATATTTTTTTATGTACAGATGGCGTTCTACATTGGTGAGTAGGAGATAAGTCGTGTTTCATTAAGAAAACGCAAGGGCCCACACATATTTAATGACGTGCCAGAAGCTCATGGATCTCGGATGGGAAGTTTAAGCATCTACCCAACAGTCACTACCTGGGTCCAAGTGACTACTACTTTGTACCTGTTTATGGTCAGCGCGCTTGGGTGTACAAATACGACCTCAATAGAGGCCTATGAAAATTAGTTGCCCTATTTTTTTGCCAATAGGGATAATTTCTACAACGAGAAGAGCATTATGAGATTGGATTATAGTAGGCAACAAGTTATCGAACAGAACAGGGCATACTTGGCTTAAATCGGACAATTGTAACACTTCTCATAAAGCATTCAAATTAAGGAAAAAATACGAAATTACTTTTTCCCCAAGCTAATAAATCAGCTATTGTTCAAATCTATAAATATATTCTGATTGACAATCTTTATATAGATTTGAATAATGGTAGAGGTATATATATCAGTTGTTTAAAAATATATAAAAAATATGTCAAACTAGTTTTAAATGAGAAAAAAAAAGTTTTTGCATAAAGAAAAATTTTCTTCTAGAAAGTGTTCTACAAACATTCCCATTCACATTTTTATTAACATCAAAAGTAATTATTTAAAAAATGGAAAAATATGATAATATATTATATTAAGAAATATTATTTCGTTATGTTTTCTTTAATTCCAAATAAAATTTGATTTTTTAAGTGTTGCAATCATCTTCGCCTACAGGAGCTACGGGGGCGTTTTCAATTTCATTTTTGAAGGAAAATAACACTACTGACTGGTATATTCATTAAATACTAAGTGAATTTGCAAAATATTGCCCATCTGAGAACCTATGAGAAGATTTGTTGATCCTTAAGGCGATGAAATGAGTATACGAAGATGATATTGTATGTGAATGATGAAATGACAGAAAATGCCTCTAAAATATTATTAAATGAATTATGTAGCATCTCTTATTTCAGCTTAGTTACATGTCAAGGTAGAAAGAATCTTCAAATCAGTGAGTAAACATATTATAATCAAAAAATTATTGATTTTTAGTACAGAAATTTGTAAAAAGGAAATAAATATAACCAAATATTTAAAGATATATAATAGAATTTTAAACTAGATGTAGTAAAAAAAATCATTCATTTTCCAACAGATGGCTTTAATAATGTGTATCTTGCCTTGAATAAATGCAATCAGTTAACGCTAAATGGTGTTAGAAAGATAAGATTGCTTATTAAAAAAAAACAGTTTTTGACTTTTTTTGGACACCAACAAAAAGATAATACGCCATATTTTACGTGTTACTCTTCGATAAAGGAGAAAAGGAAAACCATGCAGCTGAAAATGTCAATAAGATTTAAAGTTCTGATATTGTAACGGCCAATCGAGATGTACTTGTACTCGAGTATTATGTTCTGGTAAATTTGATGTCAACTATCCACCAAGCCCTGGAAGGGCAATTGTTGAAAATGTTTATAAAGTAATGGAAAGTCAATCAAACGTCATCAAAAGTACGTTTGTAAATCCCTTTGATGTAATGCCGTCTTTTTTCAAACATATGCTTGGATAGCGATCCATTATATTCAAGCAACAGTCTAGTTTCTATATACAATGATTGATTCTATTACAAATTTGAGTTGCAATAGCTTTGTTTGATCCGTACTATATAAATTTCTCCTTATTATAACTATCGGGGTCGAAGTTTTATAATAATTAGTGGGCTTAGTATTAGTAATAACATTGGCTTATTCATTGTTTCTGTATCAGTAATCAGTAAAAATATAAAATTGATCTGAATCAACTTTTATTAATGCCCGAAGATTGGGTAAAATGCACATAAAATTCTACACATATATCCGTCTAATTTAGTTTCAGATCTGGATCCAAAAATTGGGATCCCCAATAGTTATTCCATTGTTTACTCTAAATATAAGAACCAACCAGGATATGAATAAAAAGTGAATCAATCCTATCTATACTCTAGACTAGGAACCATATGGACTCGAACTAACTCGAATTCATCTCTATTTGAATTTATTTCCGTAATATATATATGTACTCAATATATCACCATACTTGTGAACGGAAAGCAAAATTGAACAACGTTTCATGGAAATTTTTAATGCTGAATGTAAAAAATGAGATTTTAATGTCTCGCTCCAATAGTAATTCCAAAAAATTCAAGAAATTAGTGTTTATATTTTTTTACTTCTTAAGATATGATTTAAAGGACTGATGAAGCAAAGGCAAAGGCTTAGGAGACCTATTTTTTGACAATAATACAGAAAGGGGCTGGGGGGGGTATATCCAATACTCGAGAAGATTCATATCGGTCGAGGAGAGAAGCCACAAATCTTGTTTTCAGAAATCGAAAAATTTATCTCCGATCCAATGCTGCATGGTACTGATCTAGTGCCTCGAGGCAGAGTCCTGCTAGAACACATAGTTTGCCTTTGGTGCATAAACTTTGGCCCAGGGTAAGGTCATCTCTTCGAGGACGTCCTGGTACTCCTTGGAAACAATTTTCAGGCCTTTCAGGAACCAATACGGGATCATACTCTTCCCGTTTGATGCCATAATATCCAGCACCATTACAGGGTCTGCGAACTTAGTCTGGTTGATTGGCTGAACCTTATCGACCGGGAGGCGAGGTAGCAGTCGTTCCTGAAGTTTATCGGCTATTCTACGGGAAGATTGCTATACTTTTGCCTTTTTGCCTCCATATCCCCTATGATATAACCTAGCCCATTTGAATGCTAATAATCATCAGATTATTCTGTTAAAAATATTGGTCGTTTTTATCGAATGAGGCGTCTGTGAAACTATCAAAGTGGATTTGTATATATATGAAACTCAATATATCACTATGGAAGTTTGAACATAGCAAAATATATTCAGCTACAACAATAGACAAGAAACAATGCCTGTTTAAAAACCAACATAAATTTGTTTGAGATATGGTACCTTTCGTGTAAATCATGAAAGAGGGAAAAGTAGACGATTAAGAAGTATCTTTTGATTTAGTACACATCTGTTGCAAATACAATTTATTAAAGGGAATAATGAAGCTCCTTTAATGGGTAAATAGAATGTTAATCAAAGTTATTTATCTTACACATTTACGTAATCTGTATACAATATATATAGACTATACATTTCAATGTAAAATCTATTAGCAAATTGGAAAAAGCAGGGTTTTAAATGCAGAGGGTTCCTTCTCGTTTCAATGCAGTTTTCCCATCTTTCTTATGTTTCTAGATGATTCAATCATGGCGAAGCTTTACAAACTCTATGTCCTTCCAAGCATAATATAAAAATCCGTTCATAAACTATTGGATTAAGTCCCTTGAAAAGGTACATATTAGTTATGAGAATGTGATGTACTTCCTTCAGAGTTCTTGACCTCCTAACTTGACGGAATTTAAATCCTTAGACTTTTTGTCTGGGCCAAGGTTGAACGGATTTCCAAGGAAGATCCCCACAGCACCACAAGATCTCTGAAAGTTAGGATAAGGAGGGTATTCAGGACTTTACTGAGTGGAGGACCATCAAGAAGGCAGTTGTACGTCTTTGGAGACGTTGTGAACGTGTGATCAAAGTAAACGGCGAATTTATTGTTTGAATGTCCAATTTATGTTGATATGAGTGAAAATTTATATACAATAGTTGAGAAATTTAGTTACAGTAGCTTTGTACTATTTTTCTCGCCTTTCAAAAGTTTAGATCAACCAGCCTTTATATTGATTATTTTTGATTAAATATGTCCTCATGCTCAAACAATATCAACCTCGACATCCCTGTGAAAAGATGGGCAGCTCTTGGCGATAAAGGAAGTCTCCATGGCGTACTATTTTGGCATAATGGTAGTTTGGAGCAAATCCAAATTTAGATATTTGCTCCAATATTTCACATGATGCAATCCAAAAAAGAACAGAATGGGACAAATTAATTATTCTTCAAATTTTTTAGTCGACTATTGCAAAATACAAAGTTTGATATCATCCCATGTCTTTGATCCTGTTTTCTTTCATTTCTAATCATAAAACTCTATTTTTTTTGCCATCCCTAATAATTAGATAAAGTAATTTTCTTAAATCAGTGTTTACAATCTTTAGTACACGTAACATTGATGGTAAGGGTTTTGGATATTGCACTTCTTGTGAAAAAGTAAAGTCCACTTTGATTTTTAAACTTCAACATGAATTAATTGATTAATTATCGATATATTATTTTAATAAAAATATTTTAATACTATGATGGCTTCCAGGAGGCGGACGAAGGCGTGGCACTTGGCACAAAAAACACATTTATATAAGTTTTATTAGTCCTAGATTACATTTAGGGATTGTTTTAAGGATAAAAAAAGGACTCTGAACGATAATAGTCCCGAATACATATAATATTTCAGAACTCCAATGATTGACAAAAAAAAACAAAAAAACAGGGATAGTTGTGGATTTTGGGTTCAAAGATAAATTCAATTATGGTTTTCAATTCATTTTTACAAGATTCCCGCCCCCTCCCTTAATTATTCCCCGTGTTCTTTATTTTTCTGTAAGTTTATAAAAAGTAGATTTACATATGTATTATGTGATAACGCATGTTTATGTTCCTTCCAAGGGAACAATATGACAGATTTAGGAGGTGTATTAATTAATTATCCTTCTCTCTTCCATTCCAGTTATGCACATTGCAAGCACTTGCCGATCAGTTAATAGTCTAAAATGTCCTGCTTACGATGAACAATGTAAGAGTTAATCCAAAGAAGATTAGTCTATTTAATGATACGAACTAATTCAGCCTTTCAGGTAGTACATAGATATTTACAACATGCGTATAGATTATGACTACATACATAGATATATCCTCTTAGAGAAAAACTAATCCTGTCTTTATGAGAAACTGCATTTACAATGTATATTACATAGGCTCGTTTTTTCATTGTTTTTTTTTAAGGATTTAACATTTCAATGAATAATTAATCCTATTTCTTTACATGGTAAAGAAACTCTATAACGTCGCACAGCGTGCTTCATAATACTGTAAGAGTCGGAACCCAAAACTAGTAGCAGCATGAATAAATGTAATTTATATGGAATCAAGAACGGAAAACTCAAAATCAAAATTGTGATACGTTTCAATAGCATATTTAGGTATATTTGTTAGGGAATATGTCATCTTCTTACTGGAATAACTGCTACAACACATTAGCAGCTCTTAAAGATGAAGACCTTGTCAATTGCGTAGGACGCTGTCATGATGTGAATCCAAATTTGAATCAGAGATGTAGCAGACATTCTTTCTCTAAGACACTCAAACAAAGTCCATGGGATGGACTGCAGGTAATTACATTTAGTCTGGCCAAAAGTCAGCCATATTGTTGCTAAGAGGTGTTGTTTCTTCTTGGCCAGACTAAATGTGATTACCTGCAAGGCGTCTGAATGAATAGGCCAACGTTCTCTGCAGCCTTCTTCGCACCGAACAGAGGAGATTTCTCACGCGTTGCCTTTTTTTTTTGTGATTTCCCCCATATTTTTCCACTTAGAGACATCTTATAAAAACAACTTAATTTTCTTTTCAGCTGTCGTTTGTCTGCATTTAAAAAAAATTAACAGTTGTCAGAATTGAAGCAAACAGGCAAAGGTTGTCTGATTTGCTTGGCTCCCAAAGTGAGTGTTGAGGATGATGGATGGTCGTAGGATGCTCCGGCATTCTCGATTGGAAGATTAAAATCATGTAGGCTTCAGATCATATCCTTGAGAGGTACCCTGGCATAATTAAACGCCGGAAAATCAGGATAATATATGACGTGGACACTGCAATCATCGGAAAGTCTGGCCGAGTCTCTCAATATCAGTGATTGGATTGTGTGCAAGTATGTGAAGGATTTGGGAAGACATCCTATGTACGACAACATCAGCAACTGTATTCCACAGTAAACAAGGACAACTGGATCAAAAGAGGTCCAAAATAATGGACTTGGTCAAGCTTAATGGTCGGTTTGGCCACTCTTCTCCCCGGACTTCTTCCTTCTACAATGCCATTTGTGGTCTAGTGGAGAAGAGAGGTTGTGCTACACCTCAAAGAAAAAGCTGCAATGGGCCCCATGTCCGAGCCTTCATCAAGAAATACTGCAACGCCTTTAGGGCCAGTTTAGAGGTAAGGGTTGCAGCCAAAGGTAATCATTTAGACAAAAAAATATATATTAATAAAAAGTATGAGATAGAACCTCCATCTTATACTGCTTTTCATTTTTGCAAAAGTATATCCTTTTTGTTCGTTATCCAAAAGTTCACAATTTTACTTTGCACACCGTACACATAATATTTTCATTCTTTAATGTTAAAGTGTTTTCCTTCTAGACCACCCTGTAATACTCATTTACTCTTAAATATTTACTGAAGTAGATTAAAAGAATATCTATCCTTTATTTGATGAATAAAAATAAGAGTAACATAACTAAACATCAGAAGAAAAAGGTTCTTGCTTTTAATGCACATTAAATATACATGCAGATGTAACATCATGCATGCAATTTAAAGGAATTAATTGAGATTCTTACTCAATTATTTTTTGATTGACAAAGGGAGAGTCCCACAGTTGGAAGTGCTTTTCCCCACTTACAAACAAGATTTTTTTTTCTTTTTCTTTTGAAAAGAAGGATTTGTACACGACATTTCTCGCTATTGTACCGGGTGCGGTTGAAAAATGTTTTCACTTCTTTTTTCCTTCATAAATAAAAGTGGTAAAATTGTTCCGGTCCAATACTAAAAATAAACAAAAAAGATATTTTTAACTACCTTAGAAGGCGAGAAAATACCATCTGAACTTGACTAACTAACTTTGTTCCAAGCACTGTTGGACGCTGGAAAAAAACCAACAAAAATTACAAAGCAGTTGAGGATCTCCAACATGAACGTAGTGTTCCAGTAGGATGATGAGTCTGCAGACACGTCCAAAAAGGCCCAGAAGTGGTTGTAGAACAACTTACCTTTCTGCCTCCCGAAAAAGGGGCCCCCTAGTCACTAGATGCGAACCCATTGGACTTCACTTTTTGGGTACATGTTGAGTCCAAGGACTGCACAGTCTGTCAACAACCTCAAGGACACCGTCAACCCGCACTGGGATATCGATGATTAGTGTAGCCAAGACATCATATAAGTTATTTTTATTTTATTGACATACCCTATTACAACTGGTTGCTGAAATAAATCCTTATAAAGTTCTAGATTGAAAGTCTACATATTTTTTCGCCGTACACAATACCTTGTAACCTCTCCATCAAAAAGTAGAAAAAGGTCAAAAACCAATGTTTGTTTTTACATTACTTATTCACAACACTGCCTTACGTCACCTACACAAAAATGTACATTTTATATTGTCGTCAATCTTTCTATTTCTTGTTCCCTCGTCAGTATTCTGTATGTTGATTGGTTGAAAGTGAGTTATCCCTTCTTAACAATTACCAAGAATTGTTGAATTCATATTTGGGAAGAATTGTGTAATTATTATGAACTAATTTTGGGCCTTTTTTATATTGTAAATAAATTTAAACTCATTTATAATTATCTGAATTATTATTTTTGTAAACAATTTACCCATAAAATATGGAAAAATTAAAGGTGGGATTCGTATCAATGCGCAAACCATATGGTAACCCTCAATTAAAGCCCTTGTTCTTACGCTCAAATTTTTTTACTTCACCTGTTTTTTTTAACTATATTTCAATTCATATATATTTATTAGATAATGCATTTTTAAATCAATACCAAGGATGGGTGATCATTCTTCTTATAAAGGAAGATGTTAATAACCCACTACTTATTAAATAATGAACAAAAACGAATAAGGAGCACACAGATTAATCGTTTTTTCTATTCTAATCGTTATACTTAATTTTTTCTTTACAGTGGTCCCTTCTTTAGCAACAATGCATACTATAGATGGCAAAAGTAACCACTCCACGCCCGATTAAATGATATACAAAAAATGAGTAAGGAGCACACGCAACTTCTTTTTTTTTCTTTTCTAATCACTATACTTATTTTTTTCTTTACACGGATCCCTTCTTTAGTAATAATACATACATTAGAGGGCGAAATTAACATAATGCCAACCGATGAAATTATGAACAAAAAAAGAACAAGAAGCACACACATCGCCCTTATTTCGAAAGTTTCTAATTTTTAAAGGTGTTTTTTACCTTCAAACTACTGAGCTCTATTTTTAGCAACGTCAAGTAGATATCAATAAGTAAATCTTTTTGTAGGCGTTCGATATACTTTAAATACATATATATGTGGGAAGGACGTTTGAAAAGTCCGAAAGATGGTACTACTGGGACGTACCGAGGTTATGTTTAATTAGTAGTATCTCTTGGAAGAGCAAACACCAAATTTCTCATACGGATGGGTAGATTTATTTCTGTTTGCCTTTGTTTTAATCGAGGAGTCGGCTGGAAAAATTAAGGGAACTGCATTTTGAAATTCACAAAGAATAATCTTCATCGACTATCTGGAAAAGGGTAAAACTATTACAGGTGCAAATGATTCATCGTTATTGGACCTTTTCAAAACCGAACTGCAAGAAATATGCACACGATTGACCCCCCCAAAAAAGTGATTTCTATCAATACAATGCCCCAGCTCAGACCTCAGCTGTTGTGGTAGCAAAATTAATGGAAATAGGGTTTCAATTCGAGATGCTTACATGACTAGGAATCTCCTGCAACTTCACTCATTTATCGTCCATAACCATATTAAAAATTTTATAATTGATTTCCGGGCTTGTAACTTCAACTGGCGTCAAGAACGTTCAGGGGCACTTGTGCTAATATGACCAATCCGAAAATTTTGAAAACACTTATAAACTCTTCTAATCGAAGGTACAGAGTTCCAAAACATAAACAGATTTATCTGTCTGATTCTCACATCCCCAAATTCTTAAATTATCAGTTCCAAAATAGATAATGTTGATTTATCTTGCTAAAAAATGATAAAGATTCTCTCATGTTTCATTATTTCACATTCCTCTTCCAATATTTAGAGACTCTTATCTACCTATAAATAGATGTGTGTCTGAGCTCTCTAAATAATGAAATAGCCGCCCTTAGCGGCAGTGATGGCTTCCAGGCGTCGTCAGAATGCCTGGCATCCGCTACGGATTGTGGTCCGCTGTCATTGTGCCCAAGTGCATGCTGACAGTGGCTTTCATGGCCTAGGCTTTTGGATGACGGGCACTTTAGGTGTTCCCCTCGACATGCACTCAAAAGTTATAGGCGAGAGGGTTCGCATCAGGGCTATAGGGGGGGCCAAAAGAGTCCAAAGATTCATTCAAAAGAGTTTTACAGCGTTGGAGATGGGTTTCTTTCATTTCTATTGGTCTCTTCACCTTCACAGGACTCTTTCCTTCCTAGAAATTCTTGTGTGAAACTAAGAGATCTCTTGCGTGGGCCCTTTTGGACTTGAGGGGATTGGTTTGAATTACTTTCTTTGACTCCTCCGAGTCCATTTTGTTCTTTTTTTATACAGCCCTTCTTCGTCTCACACGTTTCCGACTTGCTGAGAACGTGAACATTGGTCGTCCTGGAGAGACCCAACTGCTTAAGTTTTGGGAAAGGAAACTTATTCATCATGTTCAAGTGTCATTTTCTCGACTTGTACTAAGCTTAAAAGCTCAGGTTTATTTTATTTTACAATTATTTCTTTATTCTTTAATATATCGAAACATGAATTCATTTCAATCACTTAACCATAATTAATTATTGAATTGGTAAGTGTTCATATTTCAATGGACCACCTGGTACACGTATTATTTACTTTGCCTATTAAGTTGATTATTTCTCCTTAATAACATATTACACCATATTTTTAGAAATATATTTTCCATTCCCCCAACACGATCGTCAAAAGGAAAAATACACATTTAATCCTCTAGAGTGTATAAATATCCATATTATATAAAATAATCATAGTGCAAAAATAATATATTTTAATTTTTAAATAATAAAGCAATAATAATACAGTTTGAGTCTAAGAGGGAAAACCTACATATGTTTAATTCTTCTTGTAGAGGTAGATGCTCTCACCGCAACTATCTAAGTATTCAAAAAACTACAAAAGCTCCAATAAAAACAACAGTATGACTACCAACTGTTTTTAATTTTCTAATCAGAAATATATAATTTTTATCTCCAAGGTTCACATCCCTAGTCAAGGAATACATAGGGATGTAAATATTGTCGAAATTGCTCCGAGTGTAAATACCACGCTTGAGAAAGGGATCACACATTTTGAAATTTTGCCCTGGGATAACTTGCCTTGTAGAAAGTTTACCTTAGATACAATTTGCTTTCTGATATTTAACATATGTAACAAGTTTAAAAAAAAAATGATAAGATACATTTTTGGGGGTCCAAAAATTCCAGAACGGAATTTTGCTCTTTTGCTGTTGTATTGGATACTGTATTTGGTCCATCAACAGCACAAATTGTATTGTTCGCCTGCTTTGCCTTTTCACCTTGCTCGTTGTGTTACTGAAGAATATATCGATTTTTTTTTTAACTTCCATTTTGGAAGGCTGTAACGAACAATTGGCTTCACCAAACACAAAACTGTAAATGAACTTTTTTATATGATAAGGATACTCTATGCTATTTTTGATACAAAGAATTAATCTTCATAAACACAACTAGCGAAAAACGCTCTGAACTTTTTATTTAACGTAATATTATTGTCATTTCTTGATAATTTTTCGAACTTCAGGCACATATTATTTCTTTTAACGACAGTGTATTTTAAACTGTCCTGATACTATGTTGATAATACTTTTTTAGAAATAAGTTCTACAAATCCTGATACGAACTCAATAGATAAGTGACATTATGATGCCTTATTTAAATAGGTATTATTTTCTTATTAGTATTGTAGTCATAATATCAGACAATCGCTCTAACATAAGTAGGTTTATTTTATATAGAGTGCTACAGAAAAAAATTCCACGTCATTGAATTTAAAAAAAAATACTAATTAAGATTTCAGATGACATCTCAAACAATCTTCCGATATATGTGTTTTTTTTCTTGCACATTGTTCTTATTTGTTCAAAATAGGAGAAAAAAAGAGTCAATATGAATAAAAAAGGCAAAGGGTTTCGGATATTCTCGACGGGCATGTTGATACAAAAATAATTTCAGACATTGTTGGGGTGACAGTGCGGTCATTTTGGAACATCATTGAGGCCAAGGAGACTGGGAAAGGAGTCGAAAAGAGGGCTGGAACTGAAAGAAACGGTTTGAAGGGAGATGACACATTTCTCAAGTTCTTGGAAGCAAAGATCAAGGAAGATCCTACAGCATCAATGCGCCACTTGGTTGACAAGTTCAAAGTGGAAAAGATCACCATCAAGAGGGATGTTCATGATGAACTCAGCCTTTTGATATTGGTCGAGTAATCATCGACAGGTTAAAGGCCTTAAGGGTTGAGAGATGAAAAAAGTCCGTAATTACTTTAAGAGTTATACGTCGACAGTGAAGCTCTTCTCAGACAAGAAGACATAAATGAAAATAAATTGCTAACTATTTGAAACGTCATTAAAATATTTGGGTGTATGCTAGTTTACTTGATGTTATAGCTACTTGCAGCAAATTAAATGAAACGTCATCACACCTATGCTCCTCTCTTCCTAAACATTCTACATATTGTCAGGGTGACGACGCTGATTTTCGGTTTTTTTATCAACCTAGTGGATAATATGATTTTAATCTATACTAGTAATATGTTGTCAAACATGGAATATAATAACTGAACCTCATAATATTCCAAATATACGATTATTATTCAAACATACTTAATATTATGAATCAAAGTTGTTGAGTCATCGGTAAGTATGTGTGACTATTTGAATTTTTAAAAGGCTTTAAAGTTGAGAATTCTAGTCACATATAACATGTACAATATGCAGAAATCTTAAATTTAATAGGTTGAGTGCCTCGAGCAAAATAGGAGATTTTATATATTTATAAGTATACATACATAGTGATAAAAAAAGCAATTTTGTATTATTAAATTATATTTATAAAAATCTGAATCAACTAAAATGAAAGATAAAAGTTACAAAATGAAATTAAAATTGTCAATAAAAGAAAAAAGAAGGAAATAAATCATTGACATAGTCTAAAATATTTACTATACAATTTTGATTTTTGGAATGAAAATGAGAGTATTATATGTATAAGAATCAAATGAATATAAAATACATTGTTGTGCAATATGAAAGAAGGTACATATTAAAGTTTCATTCTATCATAATATGAAAATAACCTGTTAAGGTTCTCATAACTTGGTTTGAGATCCATTTGCAGAATGAATCCCCAGGTTTAGATATTTAACTCCGAGGATTCAAGTCCCTTGAGTCAGTACATAATGCAGCCTGCTTCTTACTCTTCAAATAAGAAAGAAAACTAATGAAGAGACGAGGAAAATCGTACTCTTCCCTCTTTTCCAATTCTCGGTTGCTCCAAATGAACTGAGCATTACAGTTTTCCTATATTACATCCCTCATTTCCTCCTTCTCTCCTACGCCCCGACCTTTGAGTGACTCTCCGAATGCTTTAAGTAATTATTTTACAGATACATCCTCGTTCATAAACAAGAAGGCATCACTGCACGTCCATACATGAGTCTTTTCCTATATGAATAATCAATCATGTCAACTTTCTAATGCTCATTGATAACAGATAATTCCATTTGAATTGCTGTCGTGTTTGTTTATTTTTCTTTAATCTTATATTTATTAATATTACTTATTTTGTCTCTGGTTCGAACACATTAGTCATTAAATAATAGAGATTATTATTTACATTAGATAAAAGAAGGGAAGTCTTCCAGCCGATGAGTTTTATCCTATACGAATTTTTCCAGTGGGATTAATCCCTGTACAAACTTTCCCATAACAAATTCATACATAGGCAAGCTTTTATGTATTCATTTTCTGTGCAGTCATCTAATGCTTGTCGTAAAAAACATTTAAAGCTGCGTAAAATCACATAAATAGTGCTTTGCAGGCTCTTATTTATTCGTTCCAGTCCAGTTCAATCTTAATACTGTTCCTACTTGTCTTTCGCGGGCTTGTAAATGTTCCGCTATTTTTACATTCAGTTCATTTTTTCTTTTTTCCCTCTCAGTGTTCAGCCATTATTACTGTTCCATTCTGCGCTCCAAGCATAAGGTAAAAATAAAATATATAAATATATATAAACTGGTCAACTGAAAATCACGACTTCCACTTTGATAGTGTCAGGTAGGCCTCATTTGAGAACTAGGTTAAAAGATTTATTAAA
This sequence comes from Lepeophtheirus salmonis, assembly GCF_016086655.4. Classification (NCBI taxonomy): domain Eukaryota; kingdom Metazoa; phylum Arthropoda; class Copepoda; order Siphonostomatoida; family Caligidae; genus Lepeophtheirus; species Lepeophtheirus salmonis. The sequence goes on from NC_052132.2 coordinate 18,158,650, forward strand.
ACAATAATTCGGTGAATATTAGCGTTCAAATATGCTACAATTAACTAAAATTGACTCATTCCTTGTCAAGATGAAGTATAGCCTATTTAATTCGTACCTAGGACAGCAACAAAGCGAGAACAACGCACGTTCTATGGAACGCTGTTCAATTTTGTGTTCCGTTCACAAGCCTTGCCATTAGCACTGCCGAGCTTTGGGACTGGTCTTTAAGACCTTAAGTCATTAGAACCGATACTTAAGACTATTAGGATACGTACTTAAGATTGGTGCCACCTTACGAAAGTGGACCATTAAGAATAGTCCTGAGAGCTGTCTATCATAGAACTGGTTCTTAAGACTATCAGTCCTTGGAATTTTTCCTAGAAGTATCGATTGTTTATCCAGCCAAATATGAGATAAGTATGTATTAAGGTTATTGCACATATTTTGCAAAAAGATTTTTTTTTTCATTATGAACATATATTATTTTTACTTAATTCTATAATTTATTATATTATATAACATGAAAGAGAAAACAAGGAAAAACGCACTCGATGATTTTTACAAGGGATCGAGTTTATCTTCTTTTAGGACCGACAAGTCGGACTGGACTTGATGGGACCGGAATGTGGTCTTTAATAAGTACTTTACCTTAAAACATTACTTCAGTCCCATCTAGTTTAGTTCTAAATATTAATCTAAACACTTTGCTTCAAAAACATCTTCTAGAATAGATGCAACTTTTTTTGTTTGTTCCACAAATGTATTTTTTTTTAAAACTATTCTTATTTTTTGCAATTTTTTTAATTAATTTGTTCACTTTTTAGTGTTATTTTTTTTAGAGTACATTTTTAGTACCAAAAGTTCGTTAAAATTAATTAATATTTCATATAAGTTTTGATCGATCATGAAATTATCGATATTTTAACTATAATAATCATAAATGATATCTTGTTGATGCCCAAATCTAATGTTGTTACTATTAGCGTAATTATAAGTCTACTATATCAAATTTGTGTCAAGAAATAAAGTTTGTCTAGTTTTTAAATTAAAGTTGAGCCTAAGCTCATTCACTACGTCAAAAAAAAGTATGTTTAATAACGGAGGATTAAAATTGGGCCCTTGATGACGCTAAACGTCATTAGTCATTTTCATTAGTCCGGAAGACCGACAGTCTAAAAGCCGGTGCCAAAGACCGACAGTCTAAATACCGGTGCCAAAGACCGGTACTGGACTGGATTGAATAAATAAGTACAGACACTTGTAATACTGAATTAAGACCCTTGTTAGTATTAGTTCCCTGTTACACGAATTTGAGTGGAGAAAATAAATGACTACTGTAAAGAGGTGAACCTTCTAAATTTAAAATAGCATTTTTGCAAGGAAAATATAATAGGACACTTGTTTTTAATCTTGTTAGAGGTACTAAACCCCAAAAGTTTCATATATTCACCAAACCCTTGTTAATTGGTCAAGTGGAGCGTGTCATCACAAATCATGTGTGCTTTGACCTCCAATGAATCCCTGAGACTGACATACAGAGCCCCTAGGGCACGATCAAACCCAGGATAAGAACCACTGTTATTGGACTTATCCATATTATATATTTTATTTCGAAGCATTATTAATGCTTTAAATAACTACAGAATTTAGTAAAACTTGTTGATAGACCACATCTGAAGTCCTTTCATACCTTTGGCTATTATAATTAGAAATATGTTACTTTTTTAACCATAATTAAGATAAATACTGAGACTAACTTGCTAATCCGCTTACTCAATCCCTTTTTTAATTTGTATGCAATATAAGTTCCCTCTTTTCCATTATAAAAATCATTTATTTTTGGTATTTTATTTTTTTTGGTGCATTTTCGAATTGACAACACATTCCTTAAAAAACTTTGAGACGCGGGAAATGGACCTTGTTTTATTAAAAAAAAAAAAGATACTGTTATCGAAAAAACCAAAACGTGGCCCCAAACCCCAGAAATTTCATCTGATCAGTATGAAACATTGCCATATGTAAATTGTGAGCACCTTTTATTTTATGTCTCCGTTTTTGGAAATAAATACTCTATACATTTAGATCAGGGGAGATATAACTATTATCAATTTACACCAAAGATAGGCGATAATTCTTCCTTCTAAAAGTATATTTTAATACCTCCCCCCGACATATTAAATAGTGATCAAATAAGATGAAAAATAACATGCATAAAGCATTCTTTCAATTCTAATCACTATACTTAGCTTTTTCTTAACACAGATCCTTTCTTTAGTTATACCTATGTTTAGTACAGACGAAGGTAAACTACAACCCGCAAAAGCCTCCAGTAAATGCTGTTAAAAATGATTAAAATTGAATAAAATAAATGAGTTGGAATAGAAAGATAATGTCTTCTCCGTGGTAGATAAATGGTGATAAAAAGTTTACCGTCCAGATACAACTCTCCACAGATTGCAATAAATATGTTAAGCTCTGCAAGGACTATTAAAAACACACTTCATGTATTTGTGGACTGCCCTGCCATGTATATTCTCAAATATTTTGTAGCTATCCATTTAAAAGGGTTGAAAAATGGGGAAGAAAAATACATTAAAAGTCTGGTTCTCTTTTGAATATCAAAAAATAATACTCAAACTTCTGTGGTAACAAGGTCACTACACTTTGCAATTCTTAATTGCAATACTCTCATCACTAAGCAAATAATTAACTATGGTTTAATATATTCTAAACCGATATTTAAAACCTGAACATAAAGTTTATTTCATAGAAAAATAATTCCTTTTTGAAAATATGTTGCATGTAAAATAAAACGTCATAATTGTCCTTTAAATTTATTTTCTTAAAAATGACGTTGGGCCATATTTTAGTACGAGACTTGTCTGGGATTTCCAGACCGAAACCAAGGAAATCTATTTTTTTTAAATCACTTAAAATAAAGAAATATTTATTACATTTTTTTTATGAAAAAAAAAAAAAATCTCTGTTCTATGTTGATTAAAAAACTTGTGACAAGGAAAATGCAAATATTTTCTTTAATTGTTCACTGACTATTGAAATTTAAAGTTGAAAAAAAAACTATAATTCAAATGGGGTAATGGATATTTTTTCGTGCAATATATCAATGAAAACAAATATTTCTACACAATTTTGTTTTTCTAAGACAGCCATTTTTTGTAATTACTCAATTTTAACCAAATACCAAAGTTGAACCCAATTAGCTTAATTGATAATAGTCTTATACCAGTCAAGAGTTTTCAAATTAAAATCCAACGCTAATACATTATACATTAACCCATTACAATCTATATGTTAATTAATTTATATAAGTATGAATTTTTTCAATCTACAAACAACATTTATTAATTAATTTATGTATCTGTCGTCCTGAGTACTGTACTTAATATTATTTTTAAAAAAAAGGATAAAAAAGATGTAGATATTAAATTTCAATTACAAATATTTTTCTGATCCTAGATGTTGCTCAAGATCTATTTTTAATCATTTCCATTCATTTTCGACACTTTTATTTCATTTTAAATTAGGAGGTTAAAAAATTAACCTTTTTCCATAATTGTCAATAATAATAGCAATTATGATATTTTTCTTACAATTTTGGTCATGTAAATACATAATACACAAATTACTAATAAATATGTGTACAAATCATACTGGGTGGAAACTTGAAAACTTACACACACTTGGATAGAAAAAAAACAGCCTGCCAATTTTTAATAACCATTTTAAATAAATATGTATGAACCATTTTGTGATACGGAGCTAATGTCCAATTGAGCGACAGGCCTCATGCGAAAAAAGTTGCAAGTATGCCAATGTAGTTCGAGTCCATGGTAACCCACTTTTGGCGGACGCAGGTCTTCATGGCTTCAATGTTCTAGTGAAATATGATAGAATCCCTTGTTTGGTTGTGAGGCCAGTAAGGAAAGTTGAGGGTATTGACATACCGGACTGGATAGTAACCACATTCCCTTGTCCCGGGTGTGATGTTGTTAGCCCATTCAGCTAAGCTCCAGGAACCTCATCAGTGGCATTGCAATACTGTTGAAGGCAAATCGTATTATTTCCGGACCCCTCCTTTTTCTCTATGGTCTCGTTGTGGTGTAGCCTCTTCTTAATATTGTAGATAGCCTTACGAGCCATTCTCGTCAGCCTGGCCACCTCTCTCAGAGTGTGAACCATACGAAGAAGCCTTTAAACTCGCTGCGATAACATATCTAGTCCAATTTTAAATAATCAAAGAGTAGAAAGTGATTGAGATACATAGCTACCTATACAATAACAGACAGGTCTATTTTTCTCACCAGAACCTCTCAAATAAATATAATAAAGTGTGGAAATTTCCAGTCTCTACCCAGTATACCTCTTATCATATCTAAATACTGCTGAAAATGGAAATAAGGTTAATCAACCTGCTCATATAAGGATCCCAGGGATCTGTTGCGATTTTTTTTTTCCATAGATAATTCCCTGAATTGACTCATAAATAGATAAAATATAGGCCCGAACTATTTGTAACTGTCGTAAATAATTATTCCATGTAATGGGTTAATAATTGGCTATGAAACCAAACTCTGATTGAGTTGGTAGTAAGGAAGGGTTATAAATGTATATTTAAAGAGGCCTTTTCAATAGTAACATAGGACACATATATCTATTGGCATATTTATATATTCTTATTCGAAAAAAGATTATTATATAATAATGTTCACATATTTGTTCATAAGTAAGGTAAAAACTCAGAATGTCTTTTATTAAACAAGTATTTATGTAAGATATGTTACCAAATACTTCATAAAAGAATAGGAAAAAGGTTTTTTTTCACAAAATATTATAACATAATCTCATGTTGATTTGATTCCTCTAAGGCTTGACCTATTTTGACAAATTACATAATAATAATTATTATATGTGAAAAGTGTCAAAATCTTCATGAGTGTAAATTAAAAAGAATATATGACGGCAACTTTGAGAGAAGATGTATTTGCTGACAGAGATCCCCAGGGGTAGGGAAAGTCCTTATACGGCAAGTCCAACTCGAGTCTCAAATCCTTGCCCACAAGTTCAAGTCAAATCTAGGACTTTAAATATCTTCATAAATTAAATATTTCTCAGAAAATAAAAGCTAATTTTCGAGGGTGGTCTGAAATGTTTCTGACCTTAATATTAATATGGCAGCACTCGTAAATAAAAGTTAGTCATATCTATCTTGTTGAGAGTTACTCACCAACGTTTCTGCCATTTTGGAGGCACAGTTGGGATGTAACAGTCGTTTTATTGAGTTGATGTGAGGGGTTCTATGAAAATGGACATGTTATTAAATGTTTGTCTTTGAACCTATAAATAGATTCATACAATAAAATATATATAAAGGCTTGTTGAGTTAATATTTGACGGGTCTAAGTCTATCCAATTCGGAGTAATTGAGACAAAAATAAAAATTGACTCGTAAATTATTATATTGTGAATAAAAACGGTGATTACTGCTTGGACGGATTACAGAGACGCATAAAGTTATAAGGAGACTGTGTTGAAAAAAATAAAATCAGAAAAAATATCTTTTATCTCTCATAGGTTGGAAATTTTATATACCACCCTCGTAAGGGATGTTTTGTTGGTGCTTATTCATTTGGTCCAGCTCAGTCCAGTCTTAGAACTGTCAGTACCAGAACTTATTAAATAATGAAGAAGAAAGTTGAATGACGTAATCAAGGACCGAAATTTTACATTTTGAGTCCAAGTCAAATCTCTAGTGTTTGATTGTGTGATCAAGTTGAATTGTAAATCTTCAAAATGCGGACAAGAGTCGAAATCAAGCCGCAAGTCTCTGTACCTATCCCCTATCTTAGAAACAAACGATATGCCCTTTGCTCAATAATACGTTTGAATTTTCAAAAGATGAAAGAATCATTTTTACGCAGATTTCTTGCAGATTATGAAAAATTATACTTTTTTAATAATGAAACAATAATTTGAACCGTTTTCACATTTTTAATAATTATGATTAAAAATTAATCAGTCATACCTTTGATCCGTTCTTGCTTCTTGATGATTTTTTTACAGGATTTTTTGAGGGAATGAAATGTCGTATAAATGTCTTTATTTTTTTAGTGAGGAACGTCTAATCCAATTTGAATGTCCAACACATGTTCACACGTACAATTATTATTAAATAGCTAATAATACATTTAAATAATCGGGTTTTGTTTTAATTATGTATGTAATATTGGTTTAAACATGACTCTTTTAAAAAAATGAAAGGGTGTTGTGCTATCATCTTGTTCTGTGTCTAAAACTGAAATGTCTAATAACTACAGTCTCATACTATTTTCATTCCGCAAAAGCGCACATTTTTTGCGTGCTCCTCTAGTAATACGTAGGGGAGAGAGTCAATTTTTTATATGCATTAGAGTCGAGTTAGAAAAGGAAATTATAAGATTGCAAACATACATTGTTTGTGATATAAAATGTATAAATTTTTTAGTTGCCACATTTTTTGGATTTGGTAATCTGAAGAATGAATTTTCTTTTCTTCAAGGGTTGCCATTATTATTTAACTCCTTAGTTGTAAACTTCTTCTCCTAAATAGACTCAATTATGTTTAACACCTGACTAAACATTCATATGTGTACATAAAAGACGGAGAGTGGACTCAGAGCACAATTGGCATCCTATTAGGAGTAATTATTGCAAATGTTTTCGTTTATTTCCTAATTGTCCTTGTGCGGATTTTTGGTTTATATTTCTTTCACATCCCCCTTTTATACACGATTTGCATCACTATACATTACAGTATGTCCAAAAATTGATGGGGGTATTCAAAATATTCGTTTTATAATTAAAAAAATTTTTTTTTTGGTCGGAATAAGATGAAATTTGGTGGATACAATCATAAGGCAATATTGAATTTTTCTGATACAATAAGTTTTCCATGATTGCATCATACATCAGTATAAAACGGCTCAGAAAACACCACAGCATGACAGGATGTTAGTTGAAATTCAATGTCCGAAATGTTGAGAGAGCACTCTTTGGAGATCATGGCCAAGGCTGTTGGCGAGGTCGAAGGTGAATCAAGTCAGAGAGACGTTGCTGAAAGGTTACAGATTCATCTCAGGACCATTGAGAATTGAAAAGGAAGGATGGACATATCCTTGCAAATCAGACGGGTCGTGGAAGGAAGAAAAAATTAGCAAAGTTCCCAAACTGGTTTTCAAAATCTTTGAGCAAAAAGAGCAATCCACAACGAAACTTGCAGCAAGATTGACTTGAAAAGGCTATCCAATATCCAAATAATCTGTCCACATCTACCTAAGGCACTCATTGAATGCTTTGCCATACCAACCCTCGTCTGTATCCCAGATTTCAGAAAACCAAAGGAAGGCCGGCTTCAAATCTTTCGTGAGTGGAAACACTGGACTGCAGATGACTGGAAATGTATCTTCTTCTGTGATAAAACTCCATTTGAGTTATTTGTTGCCCCAATCCCCAAACAGGTTGGGTTTGGGCAAGAGATAAGGGAGATGTGGAACCCACTCCAACTGTGAAATTTCCTCTGAAAATTCAGGTTTGGGCCGTTATCAGCCACCAGGCAGTGACAGTTCACCTGATTCCACGAAACGAAACTGTGACAGTCGAGTACTGCGTAATGGAGATCCTCAGCAAGTTTTTGATGTCTGCATTGTCTCGTACTGATGAAACTGGACCTCCTTTGAAGAGGAAAATGTTGTTTGACACATCAAGATCCATTTTCCAGAAGTATGGAATCCAAGTTCAGACAACTTGGATTCTTTCTGGGCAAATGCACATGGCCTGCCAACAGTCCTGATTTGTCTCCCATTGAAAATTTGTGAGCCTTGGTACAGAGGGAACTGAATGAAAATGCGCCAGCAATTTCAGAGGATGAGTAAAAAAAAACGTACAATTTTATTCGGAAAAATTTCTCCAGATACTTTGAATAATCTGTATGAAGGGATGCCAAAAAAAGGATGTCAGTCTTCTCATATTCATCTATAATTTGGCTTCTTTAGAAAATAAATTCCTTCCAAAAAAAAAATAATTTTGTAATCCAATTTGACATCTGAATAATTATTTGTTGCGAATCTTGTTTTCATTCCAAAAGTCTGTAATTTAGTCTAAACAAAAATAATGTTGTACGAATCAAGTTTAACATATATATAGAATTTAAAAGATGATTTTTTTTTTAAATACATTAAAGTAAAATTAATTTAAGCACTAACAAAAAAAAAGAAAAAAAAGAAGGTTGAAATTTCTGTTAGGAATGTTTCAAAGGCTACAAATAAATGATTGATTTGTATTTATACTGTTTGAAAGTTATTTGAGTTGGAAATCCCATATTTAATTATTTATTATTTGTTGAAAAATCATTAATCTTTCATTCTTGAATAAAGAAACCTTAAGTGGTATTAATAAATCGTGGGTGTGCTCATGAATAATAAAAAGAAACTTTGGTGATTTTTGGGGTAGCGTAAGTCCTTGTTGAACTCAGTTTAGGATTGAGGAGTGACATAAAAGTAATTCCTTCCCGTGTCCTTGCTAAATGTTGAGTAGGATTTGTATTTATTTCATTCCTTTTATAGCTGTACGAAAGTTATGCTACCCTCCTCGAAAATAATTTTTAAATTGTAATGGTTTCTATGTCATTTGTAGTGTTTTTTTTTTAGCATATTGAAAGGTCATATTTTATACAACTGTAACAATAATCCTGTTATAGAAGAGAGCATACATATAAGTCGTTCCTATCGTGATATGCAGGGGCAGACTCAAAAAGTTTAAAAGCCGTTTTGACTTTTTCATATTTTTATTTTGTGACATTTCTACGACAAACATTTGAATCAAAAGTTGATAATTTATCAATTATCGATACGTTTTATTTATTATGTCTCCCTCCATTCTGACTGATGGCTTCAATATCAGGACGAACAGAAACATAGCACGCCTTTAGAAGTCCAAGACAAGTTGTTCCGCTCCTACATGATCACGGCCTTCAGGGCATCGACATTCGGATGATAAGTCTAGTGTCCTGGGAGTTGACGTCGTGAGAAGACGAAAGCCAAAAGTATGCACGCCAGAAGAAATTCGGTACCTTCTTGAAGGTGTATACTGGAGTGAAATGTTGGGTACACACATGGCTATCTCTAGGGAACATGCTCTTCAACTATGGCAAAACATGACACCTGAAGACCTTGTATTAGATGTCAGTGTTCACTTACTCGTTGGCCAAGAAGAAGTTGGGAGGCATCTTGCTGCTGTCGGAAGCCACAACGCTAAGGACCATGACCTGAGCTGGATTAAATGATCGAAATCGAAAATTGTTCTAATTTTTTAGCCTCGCCCTGTAAAGTATCACATTATACTAGGCGTGCACGGAAAATTCCGAGAGGAAAATTGCCAGTAGGGAAAATTACAAACGGAAAAATTTCCCTTCATATATTATCAAACTCAAAATACCTTGGACCACAACTATTTTTGTGCAATGGCAGGCCACCAAACTGGTTAAAAACCACAGTCGCCAATTCACAAAGCATTTATACCCTCTATGAATATTTCAGAATGAATACCCACGTGTTCAAAAAAACAAAAAATAGAATCAAACATATGCCCAACTAACAATGAAGAATAATTATTTATTTAGTAAGGTATTTTAAATTGGGCAGTCAAGGTATAACTGGGATGTCTCGTCAACCTACTACTATACAAATATTAACGTTTGTACAATTTATAGGGGCCTGGATTTTATGTAGCAGTATTTGGAAGGGCCCTACATAATTTTTGAAGTATTGGTTGTGGTATATAATCTGCTTGGTGTCCCTCCGTAGTTTTAATCAACCAATGGAATAGGGGTTTATTTTGGAGCATTTGGTAAAAGCTTAAATGCATTGTGAAGTGACGCCTACTTGGTGTTTTGGTAGTTTTGAGAAGAAGTATTTTGATTTTTTTTATATAACGTGAAATTTTTCAAATGGTAATTTTCCACACTAGGTAATTAATGCAACTCCATTTGACCAATCAGAGAAAAAAAACATATGAGTGCCATTTGAAAAGTCTGAGAGATGGAACTACTATCGCGTATCGAGATCATGTTTCGTAAGTATCATCTCTTGGAAGAACAAACACCAAATATCCACCAAATGAGTATATTTTTTTTTCTGGACGCGTCAGTAGTGCCATCTCTTGGACTTTTTAAATAACCCTCGTAAATATTAGTTTTTAAATGGTTTCCAAACAGGCAAAAGCTCAGCCTATAACCAGATTGAGTTATGTAACTTAATTTCTTCTTAAGTTATGGTTGATTATGCTTTTTTTTTAGTTTTGTGTTACTTTCGACATTGACTTCTCAAAATTTAATGGCCTCTTACTGTGGCCATATTACTTAAAATTAAAATCTTCTTACTTAAAAATTATTGAGGGCTTAGGTACAGCGAACTGGGACACCATGTTTTCAAAGCCTAAAGGTCTTAAAAATGTGTGTGTCTTTTTTTTTTCAGAATCTGGTTTCAATTACCAGCACCAATTTAAAATTTTAGAATGATCCCGGATAATACATACATAAAAGATATCTAGCATAATTATATATATAGTCATTTTCGTCCTTACGCGTGTCCTCTACATGGAGGCACACAATAATACCCTAACGGCCTTCCTATTCAGAAGACATCTCACGGATATTATATTTTATTTTTTGTTCGCTTAATCTGATAAGCACACTTTTATAAACATGGATCTCAAAATTGCCAATATATTGAACTATAATCTTGTTTCAGATACAAAATCCCCAAAAATTTGAACTCATACCTCGCCGGGTTATGAGCTCGGTGAGACTACCATGTGCCTCAACAAAGATATTCAAATAAACGTGCACAAAACATTATTGACTCCATGGGAGCTTCGATTCTCAGGGCAGTGGCCACCATGGACAAGGAGCTCCTCATCAAGGTATGTACCAGGTTGGAGGCAGTGGCTAAAACTAGAGGTGGTTGGTTGGAGTGATTGGCTTCAATATGAACCCTTTAATCTAAGAGCACAATATTTTTGAATTGATGAATGAATTTTTAAGAAATATTTGGAAATATTCAATATCCTTAACTTTTCCGAATTTAAAATCCCCTCCCGGAATATGTTATTGAAATTAAAGAAACTTCAAAATAAAGTCTCACTTATAGTACAGAGCTATTCTTATTCCTATCTAATATTCAAAAATAGTATGGAAACTAGGTCTACATGAATGACTTGCATAAAAAAGGCTATCTTCAGTGCTGTTTTTACTACTGTGATTGGGACCTAAAATAAAATTAAAATGTGAGCCCCCTATGTTTTACGTAAAAACAGATAACTAAGGCAAGTATTTCCAGTAAACTAACATGCGCTATAGTAATTATCTGTAAGAAAACACACTAAAATCGTTATTCTCAAAACAAATACGGATATTTCTAATTAAAGTAAGAAAAATATTCGTTATCCGATTAATTAGGACTTAAAACCTTTATCACCCTTGATTATATTTGTTACAAAATAAATAATATTTAATAAAAATCTACTTATGAGTATGATAAATATTTAGCAATAACCCATAAAACAAAAATTGTTATTGTATAGAGTATTTTCTTAGACAATAAAAGTGAGCATTTTAGCAAAAATAAAACATTCAAGAGTCTCAAAATATTTTTGATAGAATACATTTTCCACACTGTTTTTCAACAGTCCTTATCAAAAGCCATTTACCAATTTCCAAAAAAGTTGTCTAACCTCACTTCCCCACAAAAAAAACATACCAATACATTATTTTGTCAAATCTTTTAAATTGCTCTTTCCAGATACATCATATATGTATTTAGTGATTTAATTCATAATAGTTTGTACAAAGCATATGACATAAGAGCGGAAGTTCTCCTGCATTGAAAGGGTCTAAAAATTAAATAAATTACATTAATCATCGTCTATGTGATTTTCTGCTCCCTCCTTGGCCAGGCAATACCTGGTAACACAGTGTTACACCATCTTATAACGTAAGAATTAAGAAAAGAAAATTAATGGGTGTTACTCCTTATGACAGATTCATTTTTAACCATAGTCGAATGATTGAGGAATTATTTTTTCATAGTCTGTCTTTTTTCCACTTTTTTTATCGATAATAGGACTCTATCCACTGCCTCGGGATTGGAAACATGTCTTAACACCCTGACCACACCATGTATTGCTCTGTAATTTGATTAGAGAGATGTAATAGATTTTGAAGGCTAAAGGTTAGCTGAAGGTTTTAATAGGCAGAGCTGCATTATAGTGAAAGTCTAATAACTAGAGTCCAACCTAGGTAACTCCATCTGTAGGAAGATAAAATAAAGTAGTAAGCAACAATTTATATTTGATGCGGAAAATCGTTAATTTCAATTACGACCATGTAAGATTAGATACAAAATTTGAGAATCGATAGCTTAGATTAAGTGACACCAATCATTGAAAATAGTTAAATATATTGTTTTGTATACATACATATGTGATTAGTTTCGAAAATATTGAAGTTTTTTGTTAAGGGATGTTAAATTGATTCCTCGTGACGTCATTGAACTTTTTTAAATTCTTCCGTTATTTAATAAAATAAATTATAAAACTAAGTAAAAAAATATTTTTTTTATTATTTTCTCCCATTATAATAAAAAGATTAATATTTTTTTTTTTGCAAGACGTGGGCAAAGCTTTTAATATATATATCGCATTTGAAGGATCCACTATTAAAAAAATTGAAGAGCCAGTCCCAAGGACCGATCCCAAAGGCTGATAGTTCTATAGAAGATTATCAGGACCTGTCCTATGACTGGACTGGACTGCATAAATTAGGACAGGCACAACACTGTATTAAAATTATATACATAAAGTACAGTTGAAGAACACGACAGTTCATAGGATTATTTGTCCAAGGGATGGCAATTCCAAAATGACTTGGAGCACGAATGACTGAAAGTCTTAGCTCATTGGTACGGTTTCAATTTCATAGAAAGCCCGAGATCAAATGGCCCTATTATATAAAACATGAATCTGCTCTGGATTCCAATACTATACAGCCGGAAATAGGCACTAAGAAGTATCTTCATTACACAGTTTGATAACCCAAAGGTAATTATAACAATGATAAAGGTGAAATTGAGATCTAATTTGGTTATGATGTCAACATAAATAAATTGAAAAAAAGGGAAGAGGCACACGGAATAGCCCAAAACCTCCCCCTAAAAACAAATTGAGTTATCTGTCTCAATTTCTTCCAAAGTTGTGGTCCATAATGAACTTTTACGCTTTGTGTAACCTTGACATCTCAAAATTTAATGGCCTCTTACTTTGACCATATATAACTTTCGTACCTAGTTACCATGTAACTTTAGGCGTAATCCAGGTGACTAAAAAACAAACAAATATACTACTTTGGAGGAGGTAATTATCAACCATCTTGCTTTCAAAACATTTCCCATTAAAAAGTTTGCTTAAAGGTCATTATTCTTCAAGAATATATAAATAAATACGTTCTATACGTCGTTATTGTTTATTTTGGGTTACATATAAATCCATCAGATGTTTGTATTTTGTTGGAATAATGATGGAATTAAGCTCTTACCTCATATGATACTTGTTTTTCAATCCGTGAGTCTTTTCTAATATGAACAATCCATCATGTATAATGATTATAACTAACGTAGAAGTGAGGAGAAATTATTTTATTCAAATGGTTGCGTTGTTTTTATATATTCTTTTCTTATTATTCTAATTTTATTAGCTACTTTGTCTCTGGTTCGAATCCTTTACATAGTGCGGTTTTGTTGGTATATAATTCCATCATTTTTCCAACAAAAAACAAACATTGAAGTATTTTTATAATTTGATTAAAGAATTCCGAAGAAACCAATATTATTTATTTATATCTTAATGAAAATATTCTTGCGGCAAAAATGTTCTAAGGTGAAATGGTTTGAGGTGAAATTACCTGAGGCTAAAAAATTTCAATAAAAATATGTTTATAAAAAAATCCCAAATCCAAATATTCGCAAGGCTTAACTAACACCAAAGTTTGGAAATAATAGAGTTAGGGTTCATAAATGAATGTATCCTAAATTTAGGTATGTAGTAAAACAAATTCCACCTAAAAATAGCTAATTTTTCAGACTCTTACTCAAGAAATAAACATGACATTTTGACTCAATTATTGTGTGAACGACATACTTTGAATGTTTAATTAACTTCAATCTAATTACATTACAATAAAATAGAAGACATTAAATTCATATGTAGAAGGGAAAAAAATAAAAGCCCGAAATTAAGTTTGGAATCTTAATTAACTCAGACGAAAGAAAAGGCATAAATAAAGTCCTAGAGAGACACAACAAAAACTTTTTTTCTGGGAGAACAGTAACACAATGAAAAACTTATTCATAAGTTAGAATTAACTTATCACATGGATTAAACAACGGAAAAAAAAAAAAGTTTTTTTAATTTTTTTTGTCAAAAATTCCTTTTTGAATTATAAATAATTCAAAAGTATGTATCTTCTATTTTGATAAAAAAGAAATCCATATTTTGTCATTCCAAATTCAATTCTTAAATTTATTATTTTTTTATATTGTTAGTAGTTGCATTATTAGTTATTGTTTTTTTCGACAAATCAAAAGATTAGACGTAAAAATAGGACGGAACTACATTTCCTCGGATCGGTTCTGATCTTTCGATGGAGAAATTTCATTAAATTTTGGGAAGCCAAGTGCCAAATTCTAAAGTTATTTTTGTATCTCTCAACAAAATAAGAGAAAGAATAAAGGACAGAAATTAACTGGTAGTAACACCCCTAATTGTTGTATTATTCTTGGTTAAAAAATACAGGGTGCTGCAATATAACTTCCTTTTTTTTAAAAGTAATAAAACATGTTTGAAACAGAGTGAGACAGGGAAATTTTCCACTATTAAGAAGTAAGAACCAAACCTTAGACACTTTTTATCACAAAAGTATTATGAAAAAACTTTTAGCAATCAATCTTGTCAATAATTAGTCAATATGGACAGCTCCAGCCTCTATTATAGCCTCCACATAAGGTCGGAACTTTCTGTAAATTGGCAGAATATAATCGGCAGACATGTTAGCCCATTGCTTTTTGATGATGGCATTGAGCTCCTGCACATTCCTGCCTGACGTTTTCACAACTTCGATCTCTGAGACACTCCACGCACTGAATTCGAGAGGATTGAGATTTGGACTGGAAGAGGGCCAGAAGGTTTTGTCCCAGAAGTCAGCAAAGTCCATCTTGCAGAAGTTCTGTGTCTTCCAGGCCGTATGGCTGGGGTAACATCTTGGGTCCATACATAGTTGTTCTCAGGATAGCAAATAGGTCAAGGTTTTCCACCTCAGGACTTTATTGTAGGCTTCAGCCCCGATTATCTCATTGGGCTTGTAGAGGAAGGGATCTGTTTTCTTCCCATCAGAGGCCACGACTCCGAACAACATTGTTTGGACTAGATTTTTTGTCCTGAAGGTGCCCTGGATTTCCTTAGGTGATGTTGCTATAAATATATTATTTCTGCGGTTGAAAACCTGGTCGACTGTGAAGATATTCTTGTCTGAGAAGATCTTCACAGTCGACGGATGACCCTTCAAGTTATTAAGGACTTTTTTGCGTGTCTCAAGCCTAAAAGTTTACATCTTGTCGGTAAGAAGATATCTTGGAGTCTTGACAAAACCCTTAAGGCCAAGGTCATCATTAACTTCCCTCCTGTGTGATCTCGTCCACCTTGAACTCGTCAGTTAAGTGGTGCATTGATGCTGTTTGATCTTTCTTCATCTTATCCTTCAGGGACTTCAGAAATATTTCATCTTGCTTCAAACCATTTCCTCCACTTCTTGCCTCCCTTTCAACTCCTTTCCCATTCTCCTTGGCCTTCCTGATTTTCCAGACTCTCTTCATGGTCATTCCCAGAATGTCTGAAATTCTTTTTGGATAAACATCCGCGTCGAGATGATCCTAAACCCTTTGCCATTCAAATTTGTCCGATTTTGATCGAATCAAAACAATGCGCAAGAATAACAACACATGTATCGGAATATTGCTTGAGATGTCACCTAAAACCTTAAGTAGCGCAAAAAATAATAGTTAATATGATACGGAAAATTTCAATGTACCTCGTTCTGTAAATCAAAACTTTTTATTTTTGCATCATAATAATAGTAAACAATTCAATTTTTAATGTACACAGTTTTAAAAATCATGTCATATAGGTGAAGTCCCCCTGTTTCCATAGACAAAGAACCTGGACTTTGGCATTTTAATACCAGGTTACTTATTAATTTATATGTTTCTTCAATTATTTCCATTTAAATGTTTAAGAGGGACTGTTATTTTTTATAAAGTAGACGGACAATTTAATGGGCAAAATACCTTATTATATGTATGTATATGTGGATAATTAGTTGATTCAGTAATTAGTAATCGGCAATTATACACAGGTCATAAAAATGTTTCTTTGACCGGCAAAAAAAGATAAAAAAAAACAACTTTGAAGAGCTGACAACCAAATAAAGTGTATATTTTTGTGTTTTGCATGAGGTAAAGCTGTGTAAAATCACTACACGATGCAACTATCTATGTAGATCTTGCTCCACTCATTTTGATAAATAGAATTGCAATGTTCGCTATTGTTATTATCTTTTTTATGACTAAGATGAAGTATTAAGCAATACCCATTCTTTTTTATGATTTGTCAAAAGTTCATGAAGCCAGACCTTTTCGGATAATGCAAGTTTACTTATAGCGTAACCGGGTACTTTATATCCGGATCCAAAAACCATCCTATCCCTAGTTCGACACTTTTAGTGTGCTCTATGATTTTCTACTATTTTAAAAAAGTGAAGGATTGTTTTTTTTATTTATTTAAGGATTTATATAAACTCATTACTTATCGAGTGTTTAATATAATGACAAAAATTTATCCTACAAACTTAATGATGATATAAATTATATGGATGAGAGTGTCAAAAACGAGTACTAATTATTGCACTTTGCTCAAAATAAAATATTGAAATAGCACCATTGTAGAGGAGATGTCATCACTAAAGAAGGGATCCGTGTAAGGAAAAAAACTAATTATTTATCAATTTAAATAAAATTTTAATATTTTCCATGTACTAATACTATTTTAAATGTAGAAAGTTCTCTTCTTTAATTACTAATTCACCCCCCTAATAATCATAAAACAGACAGCTGATATTAACAAAAGTATTAATTCAGGAATACCAATTGATTCGCTCCCGCCTTCTCCTCGCGCTTTTAGACAAATATCATCTCTAATCATCACAAGTCACTCCACCATGGAGACGCAAACGTTGGAGGAATCTTCAATACCCCATTTGTCTAATTTTACTATATTTTAACTATACAGCGGTTATGAAATAGGTGCCACGAGGTAGCCCTAATGTTTATTCTTTCAAATTTTAGTATCTTGTTTTTTTTTAGAAAAATAAATAATGTTTCAAAAGCTTTATAAATGTTTTTTTCCTCAATTGATTTTTCTTTCCATTTTTTGTAAATAGTAGAAAATCGTGGAGCAAACCAAAAGACCTTTCACTTTTTTGTCTGAAAAAAAATAAAAATAATTGGAAAGCTCACATCGCGGAGAAAAACTGATAATTTTGTAACCTATAAACGTGGGGGAATTAAGAGTGATTATCATTGCTGTAGCTGCTCGCATACTGTTTTTACGATAAAAATTTCAGATGACAACATCTCAACTTTGGATATTTGCTGGAGATCTAATTAAATTTCATTCTTCATTCCCAGCTAGATACTTGATGGTTTTGCATAAGATTATTTGCAATTTTAAATTGATCATATCTATCAGTTCGAAATAGCCGTTTGCTTGTTGTTGTTTTTTTCATGGTTCTATTTATTTTTTGTTAATTTTATGGTTGTCTTGTGAACTTTCAGAATCTTGATCTTGGCTTATGTTAGTCATCATTTTAAAAGCGTGTATTGGAATGCATTGTAGTATTTTGTTTTTATTTTTTTTCTCGGAAATTAATTTTAAACTAAAATGTTTATTTATGTATGTATGATGCAACTTTTCTAGGTTAATAGAGAAAAAAAAGCAAAATTAATTGCTAACATACATTGCAGACATGTGTTCCAAAATAATACAAAGATAGAATTGAGAATCTATTGAGAATTTAATTAGAAATGAGGAAATAATGGGGATTTTAATCAAACCTCGTACATATGGCTGTTGTTTTGTGTTGATGTGGATCTCAGTCAATTTATATTAATAAAGCAAAATAAGATTCCATGTTGAAAGTAAGTCATTTTTGAGTGTAGATACTATTTCTAACAATTAACCAAATAAACAAGCCTGTGCATGATTTAAAAAGAAAGAAGAGTATTTGGATATACTTATGAAAAAACGGTACGTAAAAAAGAATGAAATTACCACAGGTGTTTAGGTCAACTCATATTAAAATAAGAAGAAAAAAAGTGTTATACTGTCAATAAATAAAAAAATAGAATAGAATAAATGTATTGGAATCATCAAATCCAAAAAAAAACCATTTGAATAGAAGATCTTCGATATTTGTGTATGAATCTATATTACAAACTGTTGACATAACACAAAATTAAGGATTTTCTGAAACATGAATGTTGTTAAGTGTAAACCCCTGGTTCTCTACGAACAGCACTACACCCTTCATAGTAGAGGGTCGGTACTTTATAATAGTAAAATGAGGGTTTTTTTTTAAATAAAAGAATATAGTTTTCAAGTTTTTCTCGATATTTTATTTTTAATAATTTATTTTCTGTACAAATAAATTATTCCTCAATGTACTTAACTTCTTTAAAAAACAAAGGTTAAATAAGACCAATTAACACTCACAATATGGCCGGCTGTCGAACAAATTATACCACTTGATACAAATATATCTTGAGTTGTGACGTTTCATGACGTTACCTTGAAAATATTGGAAAATTTATTTTAAATATTCCCTGCACTATACGACTGGGTTTTTGTGAACTTGGATGTATTTTCTCATTTTGTAAGACATCATCTTTTTTTTTTTGTTTGCTATAAACAAATATAGCAATTATTTATTTTATAAAAGGATGCTTATATATTAAAATATTACTTCACTATCTAAATCTATTCATTTAAAAAAAGTTAATAAATAACCATAAATTTATATCATCAAAATACTTATTAGATATTTTAATTTGAATTATTTTATTAATGCTTTAAATAACGAAAGTACGGTCATTGTTTATCTGTTGTACAATAAAAAAATCAAAAAAATCGTGTTGTTTTTATTTTTATTTTTTTCGGTGCATTTTCGAATAGACTACCCATATCTTTAAAAAAAACTTGGAGACACGGGGAATTGATCTTTTTTTTATGAAAAAAAAACAAAAAACATCGTACTAGCGAAAAAAAAAACTTCCCTTCTAGAGACTTTAGGTACATACCGGGCCGTGCAAAATTATTTACCGATGATGTAAATATACTTTTTAAGAGATTTTGTGCCAACCAATCTGATTGTTTCGTATTTTTACTGTTAAAATAAACAAAAATCCTTCCTGTGAGAGCATAACAACTTCCACACGTGAGACCATGTCCAATCAGGAAACAAAAAGGATCGAAATTGCAGCCCTCCTCCGAGCGGGAGTGCCTCATAACAACATTAAGGAACAGGTTGGGGCCTCGTTGAAGACAATTTACAACGTTTCCAAACGCTTGGAGGCTGGGGGTGATCTCAAGCATTCCCCTGGGGCTGGCAGGAAACCCACTGTCTCTACAAGGCAAGTAAAGGCAGTGTTCAATAGGACTCCTAATAGGTACATTGCCGACATGGCCAGAAAGATGGGAACATCGAGATCAACTGTTTCAAGGGCATTGAAAAGGTCTGGAGGAAAGTCCCTGAGGCGTACTGAACGCCCTCTGCTAACTGAACGTCAGCGAGAAGTCAGACTTGAGCGTGCCAAGAAAATCTTGAATGATATCAAGAGCTCATCTGGACATTTTTTCAGATGATAAAACTTTTACTGTCGATCCTGTTTTCAAAAGGTAAAATGACCGTGTTGTGAGCTTTGGAGATATTTGGAGATCCAACAGGAAGGCCATGAAGCCGATATGGTTCCCCACTGGCTCAGACTAACAGCGGAGGATTATGTGAAGATTCTGGCGTCCAAGGTTCTTCCGTGGATCAAATCCATAGTCCAAGAAAGCTCAGGAGTGGCTCAAGAACACCATCAACTTTTGGCCAAGGACTACTGGGCCCCTCAGAGCCCAGATCTGAACCCACTAGACTTCTCTATCTAGGTGCACGTGGAGACCAAGGCCTGCAAAAAACGACACAAGAACGTAAATGCCTTAAAGGTTGCTGTCAACAAGGCCTGGGCCTCCAGGCACGCCGATTACATCCAGCAATTCTGTGGCAGCTTCAGACGTCGCCTGACCAGTGTCATTGAGTCAAATGGTGGCTACATTGATTAAATTTGATCACAAACTATTTTATTATTCTAAAAATGTATGAATAAATTGTTTCTCAAGTCATTCAAATGTCATTATGTTCTGCGATATGTTCTGAACAAAAATCGGTAAATAATTCTGCACGGCCCGGTACCTCAGAATTATGAACAACTTTTTTATTATTATAGTGTGTATTTATCACTGTTTTTGGTAAAAAATACCCTATGCTTTTTATCAGCGGCCATACAACTATAATATGTGATTATATATATACATTTATACCTACTGAACCAAGGAAAAAAACGTACCCCCGCACTAGCCTTAATAATAATATATATGATAGGTATATCTGATATTACAAGGCAAAAAATCTTTTGGAAAAACATTACCTGCTTTAAGTTCTGTTAGTTAAATAATGAAATTAAAATGCAGCTCCTGTGATTAAATTTAAAATAAGTGATAAATTAAATTGTTAATATATTAGTTTGATGGTTTCTGGCCAAGTTCTTTCAAGTAGATTACTTAATATTATGCACTTAATATTGTTCAACATATAATTTAATTGGTGCATTATTTTTTAAACATATTGGCCTTTTTAGATAAAAAAATACAATAGTATCTACTTATCCTTTTATCAAAAATAATATTTAAAATGTTTTTTAGTTACTAGGCTTTCAATGCTACAAATTTACAACGTACATAGTATTCATATTGTAAAACTATTACATCCAATCAAAAAAAAAATATGCATTCGCACGTATATTGTCCCCACCTTGCAAATATATTCCATTTTGACCCTATTTAGGACAAGACTTAAACTACTTTACAAGGTGGTGGGTCAAGGATTTTGTTATTGTACGAAGTTCTTGAGGTATTGTAGAAGTTGCATTACTCTCCTGAAGGAAAGGGTTAAAGCCTTATTATTCTCTTTAGTAAAAGGATTGAAACTTCTGTAATCCTGGAGTTAAAGAAGTAATATCCTGATGAAAGTACACAAAAAAATTTAAACGCAATTTTCCCTGCAACCAGTTATCAAATTAAAAAAATAAAACCCGATTGTGAAAGCTTAATCGATCCTGATTTATTTTATTCCATAAAATACCTACAGCCTCAATTACAATTTCTATAAGAGACCGACAGCGTGAGCAGGCCTTTGCCACTTAGTCCCTTAGAAAAGCTTAGAGTTCTTTTTGAATTCCACTGGTAAGTTTGTCTTTGTTGTTGCAGGGGATTCGTTTGGTTTTTGTTTGATCGTACCACACACACATACAAAAAAAAACAGTATCTGATTCAGATCCGTTCAGTTTGAATACCAAAATTCCGACAAGATGAGTCGTCAAAAGACTTTTGAGATTTTGTTTTTGCATTTATTTTGCCTCACAATAACCTTTAAGGCCTCAAATTCCCTCCAAACCTTGGAGTTGAACGTCTCACTGAGTCCCAAAGTTGGAGCAATTTTGATACTGTGGCTCCTGTCGCCGATTACAAGGAAGGATCCGTGCATCTTCCAAATATTTGAGACAACAAGTTCGTCAATTGAGTCCATTTTTTTAACTGGTGCAGGTTTGAACAAACTATCTAAAGGCAAAAAAGAACCGGCTAACTAAATGAGAGTGCGCCAAAGTGGCGGTATAGATAGCTGCGCATCATGTAGCTATGAATAGTGAAAGGTTGTATCTTTCCTACTATTTTGAAATGAAAGGGTTAAAGATACTCATTCCTGAAGTGAAAGGGGACCTGAGCTGGAAAGAGAGTCATTTATGGATTAAAAAGGGTTATAGATTGCATATTTGGGGTATGAAAGCACTCCAGATAAGCATGAAAGTATCTCAAAAATGGATGAACATGGATTGCACTTTTTGATAACGAACAAATAGAGTAAACTTTAGCATGAATGAAAAGGAGTACAAGATTAAGGCTTTATCACGAACTTCTTTCTGATATAGGGGGCCTCTCAAGGGATTCAACTGAAGGCAACATGGTTTTAAAGTTGTTAACAAAACTTTTTAAGTTGAACAAGATGGAAAAAAAAATGGAGAAGAATATTCAGGATGGAAGTGGAGAGCGTAATTTAAAAAGGGATTTGAATTTCTTGTTAAGTTTGGAGAAAAAAATATAAGGGAGGATCACACTAAGTCTATGAATCGCATGGCCAACGACTTCTTTGTGGCTCCTAGAACCTTCAGGAGAACTATAAAACACAAATTAGGATTAGCTTCTTTCACAAGGACCTTACACCATTTTATGACAGAGGGCATGGAAGCCTGGAGGCATGAGAGGTGCAAGAAAATCCTTACATAAATATTAGCTAATGGGTCAATTGTGAAAATTTTGTCGGAAAACGAAATTTTCACAGTTGATCAATTCCACAACTACCAGAATGACCACTGGCTTTCAGAAACAAAAGAAAAGGTCCAAGGGGTATACCACACCAAATATCCAGGCCAAAAAATGGTCCTCGGATTTGTGGCCTCTGATGGAAAGAAAACACCTCTGCTCTTTTCCAAGGCTGAACAGAAAATCATCTAGGATGCCTACAATAAGATGTTTAATTATACCATCTCACCATAGCTGAAGACAAACTACCCTGAGGATAATAACGTGTGTACTTAGGACGGCACACCCCTCACACATCCATCTGTTGCCAAAAGTTCTGCACATATAACAAGGCTCAATTCTGGTCTAAAGAGATGTGGCCCCCTTCTTCACCAGATTTGAACCCATTGTACTTTTCTATATGTGGGACTTTGGACAAGGGAACCAACAGGACGCCACACTCAAATGTGGGCTCACTGAAGTCCTCCATAGTGGCTGCATGGGACAGTGCATCAGAGGAGTTTGTCATCAAGTCCTGCATGACCTTCAGGCGACGTGCAAAGGCTTTGATTGATAGTGGTCATATTGAGTAAAAAAAGTTTAGAAAAACTTTGTCTATATGTTTTATAAACATTATTTTTTTTGCTTATTATTGAAAATATATAATTATTGTTGTATTTCTAAATCCTTTTTCTCGAGTCCACGTATTGCTGCCCTACCCTGTTGATATTCAACTATCTGCTACACAATGATATCCCCAAATACCGTGATCGGTATCAGAGATTTTATTGTCTTTTTATGTTTTTATGGCTATTGGATTTCACTTTAGTGTTGTATCTTGATCAGATTAAATATATTGTTAAAAGAAGAAGAAGATATTAGAAAAATAATGATGAAATATTAATAAAAAAGAAGGATTCAATGAGCTCTAATTATATGCATAAAATATAAAGAGTGATGATTTGACGAAATAGTTAAAGTTATAAAACAAACGAAGAAATATTTGACGAAAACATTTTATTGGTATGTACCTATGTTCCAAAGTTTGTTCCCTTGAATCCTCTTTTCCCAAATGAAATATTATTTAGACACTTTGGTAAACTATGATATTAAAATACAGTTGACTTTGTCCATGTCTACTATTTTTATAAGACTATAACCCAAATCAATGATGCTGAATAAGGATTATTCAAAAAAGTATCAAACATCATCTTTATCTAAGATACAAATATTCAGATTCCTGATATACCTAAATAATATATTAGTCCGAATATTAAATACATAAGCTAAAAAAACATGCATTTTCCTTGTTAGGCCATTCTTTACTCTCCTTCTTAATTTCATTACAGCTTCTTGAATCGTTTCTTACAGGGGGTGACAATCTATACAATTTATGCAAGAATTGTCCTGGTATTTTGCAAAAAGGTACCACTCTTAAGGTAAAATAATAAGCTACAAAAGTCGGCATGTTCCACTTATGACTATATATTTATATATCTTATTAAAATAGCACTCTGTATTCTGGATAATCACAAGCTCCAATCAATCAACCGGTAGATGTGAAAAACATCATTTCTGATGAGAATTTTAACTAAGTACAATGATAAAGATATAATATTTGTCGTAGTTGTAATCTTATATCAATATCCCGGGGTATTTTAAGCAACTCTTCCATTTAGGGGGAATATTTGAAATCCCAAAAAATGATAGATTGACTACATAATAAACAATTCAAAATGAAGCGGATTATAAAATTCATTCATCAATGTAACATGGATATTAATATTATTTTCCTTTTTTTTTATTTTTCTAGCTATACAATTAATATGTTCGAGGTGCAACAGTAAAGTTCGAACCGATAGTATCGAAAAACATAAAAAGCAAATGCATTATGCCGCAAAATAACCTCTAGGGAAGATTACCAGCGGCAAAAATTAGGCAGCAAAATTATCAAGAACCCACATATACATCATTCACTCTATGGAATTTTTTTATCAGCTGTAAAAAGTCAACATTATTTCTGCTTGTTATTGTTAGAACGTTGATTGGTTCAAATTGGATTAACTATTGTCAAGAGTGGGAAATTGATCTACTATTAAATGAAGAATCAGTTAACTACAAGTTAATTTCAAGCCTTTTTCTTTGTCTTTCTGGAGAAAAGATTGATAGATTATAGGTCCATTTTTGATGGAGCAGTGGGCAAACTAGAACTATGCCTCATTGCCTTATGGGCTCTTTCCAATTGCTTGTATTGTATGTCGTTGATCCTTTGGATCGAATTTATTGTACTATTGGACAAACAGGTAAAGTAGACGAATGAAATCATACTCCACAAAATACACAAAAACAATTCGGACTATGGGGGAAAATCGAACTATTGTGATGAAATATACTTACCAGTTGAAATATAAGCAGTGTTAATCGTGCGGTCGAAGGACAAAGATCATTTCAAGGACTCTATTTATTATATAAATAAAGAAGGGATGTGTGTAAAGAAAATGCTAATTGTAGAGATTAGAAAAGGTAAAACGGTTGATGCGTGTCCTCTTTCTTTTTTATTCATTATTTAATAATCGTGTGTGTGTGTTAACATCTCTCACTAAAAGAAGAATTCTCGCCTATATTCGGTGTAAATAATTTTAAAATGCTTCACAAAATAAATATATATATAAATTTAAATACAATTATAATATTTTGCCTACACTAAATCTATTTTAGATCGAGAATATTCTCCTCTGTTTAGTAGTAATTAATTTTCTCGCCCCAAAATCACAAAATACAGCTGATTTTAAAAAGGGTCTTAATTCAGATTCAATATTTAACTGGCTTCCGCCTTCTCCTCACTAGATTAAGAAAGGACTTCTCTCTATATAAGATATATATAATATTTATCGGTAATATTGAAAAGGGCGTCCGCAAGATGTTTTTTTTTTTTTTAAACTTTATGAATTCTAGAGAAATTACATACATTTCATATATAAATAAATATTTTAGTTTACAATTAGGTCTCCAGAAAAAAAAAAGTTATCACCATTAAAACAATTTTGATATTTGAGACATATTAATAAAACAATTTGAGTAAAATATATATACGGCACCAAACTTTTTGAAATCATTTAAAAAAGATGATTTCAAATGCACAAAATGAATAACATTGTGAAAATTAATTTAAGCCACTAAAAGCTAATTTATCGAACATAATCAAAAACAAACAACAACAAACAAAGTATTTGAAATCGATTCATTTTTAAGCTTTCTAAAGTTTCGAAGTGTCGACGAAGGAGCAGCAGCAATCATTGTTGCTTTAAGATTTTCTGCTTTGATGGGCTCTTCACTGGATAATTTTTTTGCAATCAAGCTTTTGCAACTTGTAATAGCATGTTCTATTACTCGATTTTTGCATTTTGGCTTTTTGAAGGAAGCCCAAATACGATTTTTTTTTTTTGTGAGGGTTTGGTTTTTGAAATTTAGAAAAAAAAACCTCTAAAATCCATAGCTTATAAAAAACATTTCAAAAAATTAATTTGAAATATATTGATTTTTTGGGGAAAAATCAAATATTAGATCTTTTTTAAACGAAAATTTCAAAAATATCAACCGTTAACCAAAACCTCAAATATTATTTTTGTAAAATAAAATTCATAAATTCATAAGTATTCACCGAAAATTGAATTTTGTTACAAAAAAAAATCAAAAAACCAAATGACCAAAAAAATCTGGTAATAAAGTATTTAGTATTAAGCAAAAATTCCTAATTTTGGTTGTCTACAGCCCTTCTAACCCACCCCATCAGGACGCCCCATGTTGAGTTTATACTAATGGTGTCTATTTCTATTTATTTCTTAAGGAAGAAAAACGCATTATTTTTTTTACAGATAATAATAAAAAATTGAATAATAATAACAAATACTTTAATTAAACGACTTTTTTATCTCACTAACTTACAAATTTAAATTGCATTAAGTTATCAAATGTTCATTTTTCGACATTTTACCTCCAGATTAGTGAAGGTTGATTGGTTGAATGTGAATTGTCTCTTGTCACACTATGAACTTTCTAACAATCAATTTATTGAATAATTGCTTCATATTTGGAAAGAACTGACTGATTATTGACTGATTTTGTGCTTTTTTTTCGTGTTTGTTTTAATAAAGGCTACAAAATACAACAGAGGTAACTACTTGAAGCTTTAATAAGAATAATGACAAGTTATAATCATGCATTTGCTTCTAGCGATATTTAGACATCTAATGAAATATATTTTAAGTTATATTGTCTGTCATAAACAGACGTTTTAAACTTTGATACTCTTTTAAATACTAACAATAGATACAAAGCCGATTTTATTTGCATATTAAGAAATACAACTCCAACACCCAGTATTTACCAGTTGTCTCACAGTCAGAGGATTACTGTTGCCATTCGGTTACAGTTTTTAATTTAATTTGATAAAAAATATCAAAAACAATTTGCAACATATTCAACCAAATCCACAGGTTATTAATCCAACTGCGGGGCGTCCAACATGATCAAAGTACCTACCGTACACTTTTTTTTGTTTGTTATAAAGCACAAAAAAACAAAACAAAAAACATATTTTGTATTTCAAAAGTTCGAAACACCCTTCTCAATATCTGAAATGTTCATGGTTCAGGGGATATTTTTGGATATTTATAATGACATTTTAACGTGTTTACATATGGGAGTGGTTGACCTGATCATTTCATGCAGGATTTTATTTTGAAGATTTAGAATGTTTCCTCAACGAGTATACAGAGATGTCCGCTCTTCCAGCAATTTCCATAATGCCGGGATAATGTTCAAAATGTCCAATTTTCCATATTGCCCGTAGCATATTAGGTTTGGAAAAAAATAATTTCTCACATTCCCACGTTTTTTTAAACTAAGTATATCTGGTTCATCATTGTTCATATCGGATCATACTGATGCATCAACCCTACATTAAGTACCTCACACAAAGTGACGACCACCTGTTTCTGTGGAAGTCAACGCGCTTGGGGTACAAATTTGACATTAATAGAGGACTGTGACAATTGGTTGTCCGAGTTTTTTTTTGCCAATAAGGGCAAGTGGTTTTAGGAGAAGAGCATTATTAAGTTGGATTCTTGTTTGGCAAAAAGTTAACGAACAGAACGGTACATACTTGGCATAAATCGAATTATTGTAGCACGTCTTATAATCCATTGAAATCAAGCAAAAAATACAAAATACTTTTTTCCCAATCTGTTATATATATTATCATGGAACTCTAGACACATAAAATTATCAATCATCATAAATGATTGATAATATAAAAGGAATGATTGGTTGAAAAAAGGCACCAATGGGATAACCTAATTTTTACTCCATCCTTCATGAATAGAAAAAGAATAACAAGCTTAGCTGCATGTGGAAGTCCTTACTGTGGAAGTCAACGCGCCGGGGGGTACAAATTTGACCTTAATAGCTGCATGTATTTCATGACTTTATATTCTGACTGTTCTTAGTGAATAATGTGTATCGTTATACATTTCTTGTATGTAATTCTTTGGATTTTTTGTTTCCCCAAATGGAAAAGGAAGACATCGACGACATTTGGTTCAAACAGGATGGCGCTACGTGCCACACAACCAACGTTACAGTGGATCTTTTGCACACTGTCTTCGACAATCGCATCATAAGCCGAAACGGCAACGTCAACTGGCCACCTCGTAGCTGCGATTTGACTATTTTTTGTGGGGAACCGTCAAGGATAAATGTTACGCCAACCATCCAGAGACGATTGACGGTTTAAAACACGAAATTGGAGTCGCCATTGCAGCTATTGAAGCTCACACAATCGAAAATGTATTGAAAAATACAGAATCGGCTACTGTAAGGCCAGCGACGGCGGCCATATGAATAAAGTGGTGTTCCATTATTTACTGGAATGTTGATGCCTTCAAATATAAAAAAATTATTGAGAAATATCCATACGTCTTTTTTTATAGCGATATCAAAGAGAAGAAGTTTCGTGGGCCACTCTTTACAACGATATCCGTGTTAAATATTGAGTTTTTTTTATCTTAAATTATGAAATTAAATTTTTTGTCAAAAATGATTGTTAAGATTAAAATTTGTAATAAAAGAAATGTGGGGAAGACCAATCTTTGTTGAAATTTGTAGTTTAACATTTAAACACATTAAGAGCCTATTCTACTCTGATATATTATTGTATACTAGCGCGGTAATACCCGCCATTGCCCGAAGTAATAAGGCACTAGCTAAAAGATAAAATTGCTGTAATAATATATAAGATAATTCCACAGCAAATCTTCATGGTTACTTTTTGTTTTTCATGAGCCCACTCAACCGTAATTACTCAATAATTTTATCCAATCAGAGCTGTCTATTCCTTCATTCCTAAAAAGTGAAAAAATAATAATCAGAGTTTGATAAAAAATAAAAATATGAGGGAATAACTGATGTGTACTTTAAGCTCAAGAACACTCACTAACAAAAACAAATTGAACAGTGATACCCGTAAGCTTAATACAAAATCCCTGTGACAGTTTATTGATTTTTACGTACCCGCATATATGTTTTATGAAAATCTTAACAGATACTGGAAATGCATATGAATCATGAGATGCATAAGAGAGCAAAAATAAACAGAAACAATGCTATATATTCGATGTTATACACACACGCCTGCATTACTTCAAAAATATGTATATGCTATCCGTCAGGGAGAGTTATATACAGTGTGCCCGTGACTGTTGTTTATCCAGATAGATTTATAAACTTTGCTATTAACAATGAAAAAAACATATTCCTTCCAGGTATAAGAAAATCCATAGGTTAATGTCCAACACTTGATGTATTCGATATTATCATAAAATGATTTTAGATAAATAATTATAGTTGATGGAAGGAAGAAAATTGCGTTAGCGGCAAGGAAGGGTCTCCACCTTTTCTGTAACAATATGGAAATGACGCAATTACGAAATACTTTAATATTCAGAGCCTGTCTGAATGATTAATTGACTTGTTATTGTCTTTGAAATACACATTAGGAGGTAAAAAAACTAGCTTTAACTTAATTTTTGTTCTAAACATAGGAGTCATTGAGTTAATCTAAAATAAAAGTATACAAGTATACCGAGTGGTAAATTAATCTTAACACCATGTATTTTTAGCTTTATCGAAGTATTATTTATTAATTAACCATATCATCTTAACAAAATAAATACTATAAATAGGTGAGTGTCTCAGCTTTATTAATCATTAATGTAGCCTCAGAGAATAACTTATAAATTTAATATTATTATTTTTGAAGAAAAGTTATTTATATTTTATTATAGAATTTAGGCAAGACACATTTATCTAGTTTTTTTTTTCCAAATGCCCCCTGAAGAGGAACATGCACTAGCTGACTCCGTGGGATCAAGATTCCTGGCTGCTGAGATATCGGATCACTTAAGAGAGTTAATATTATTATGCTGAGTCCATCAGGCACTGTCTTACCAGGAGTGTCTACAAGAGGTGGACTGGATTTGATTGTAGTACCCCAAATTAAGGAATTTTTTCTTTATACTAGAAAATTATATATTTATAATTTAATTTAATTCTTCAAATTTTTTTCCAAAAATTTAATTTCCTGTTAGTAACTATGGTTTTTTGAAATTTTTCTTCACAAAATTAAATATTAAAAAAATTTTCCAAAAATTTAATATATACATTTTTTCCCAACAAATTTAACATATGAAGTATACTCCAAAATGTTTAATTTATTGTAGTTCTAGTCTTCTACGCCCACTCCTAATAATATGTCATTATATTGTACATATATTACAAGATAATGTATATACCATCAGTTATACATTAATTGATCATCCAAAATTCCATGTCATATGCATTCAAGATACCTCTTAAATATGTTGGGGAATTAATATGAAAAACGTCATAAATTTCTTTTATTGATGGCTTGATAGTCTAATAAAATTAATTTGCTATAATTGACTATAACTATTGGATTTTTGATAAAGGGTCATTTAGGAAGAAATAGATATATTTAAGGAGAATATTTTGGTAGGTACACAAACATATTTGAAGGACTGATTCAATAAATCCTACCTACAATTAGTTACACAATCCAGGAAAAAAATCTATTAACTTTGATAATTCAATTCAAATAGTTTTTTTTCTCCATTAATATGTATCTCCTTAGCTTATCGAAACAGTGAACACAAGTAGTGTTGTGTCAGTGCTTATTTAGGACTGAAGTAACGTCCAGTTGACTTTCGATCCAGTCCTGCATACCAGTCCTAAAATCTTAAAAAGTTTGGTCCATAAAAATGTCACTCAACTTAATTCCTTCTTTTTTTAATCAGTTCTAGGACTGACCGTCTTAAGTAGCAGTCCAAAAACTGATAGGACTGGTCCTAAGCCTAGACCGAATAAATACTTACATATTACTTATAAATACTTACATGACAGTTGGATTTGACAGTTTCCATTATTTTCTCTACATTTGCGACAATTAGGCCTTCCAGGCCGTGGTGCATCTATAAGTTGAGAAAACTGAAAATACACTAGATTTGGTGTTATAGTATAAAGACCATAGAAACTATTTAGATTTGCAGCCGCCTGGCTAGCGTTTTCGACTTTATCGAAGAAAAATTTGGCTTTTGCTAATCTTCTGATAATTTCTTGATTGTTATACTGCCATTAGGCCATTGTCTAATATCTGATAATGTTGAAAGATCCTTATGAATTCGCACAAATAGTCCATGAAGTGTTGTCTATTATTGGCATGAACGACACGGTTAAAAATGGCATGAGTTTATGAGTCATTTTATAAATATTAGGATATATACATAGAAAGTTCCATTATATATGTCACAAATGACAAAAACTACTACCAGTTTTTTATTTATGAAATGATGAGAGTAAGTTGATGTAGCTGAATTTCTGAACAAAATGTTGGGCTTTGTGGATGGGTGCAATACCCATTGTAACAAAGATTGGGATCATTTTATCTTAAATGAAAAAGCCCAGCAGGATAGAGGTAATTATTGTGGCAAAATTTTATTGGCCATAGGGTTAAATAAAACTGAGCTTTGTGGACATGTGAGGAGAAAACATGAAATAAATAAAGAAGAAGACCAAAAATATCAGAAGAAAACAAAAGTTACTAAAAAATATTTCAACCAAATAAAAAGCCCTAAAAAAGTTATTCTTGAAAAAATTGCTAGGATTTGGAACTCATTTGGCTTTTACAAAAGTCCTTTTTGAAAAAAAAAAAAAAAAAAAAAAAAATGCAAACCTTTTCTTGGTTATTCTAATTAAGAAGATGGGGTTTCCAAAGATTATGAAAAAAGAAATAAATATGATTGTGAGGATGAAAAGGATGAAGGAGAAGATGATGGGAATGAACGGTTAAATATTGAGACCGAAAACATAATTTAAATGCGCCGATATTACTGAATTTCGATCAGATGCTAAGGCAGTTTTGAATGAAAATAGAAAAATTTGCAAACTTGTCCCCAATGCCCAGTAAAAAATTTACAAAATCAAATAGTTTTGAATAATGGAATGGAGCTCAAGATTTTATTTTTATTTTCCAAAAAAAAAATGTCGAAATTCATCTTTGGCAATGAAGAGGCGCTTACTGGAATTGAAGAAAATCCTTGCAGATGTCCAATAAGCTTTTACTCTCCGAGGAAAGTTTTCATTGCATCTGCAGCAAGATACGCAGCCTTTTCCTTAAGGATCCTCCGTTACGAGGATAGAGAATGTAATTACACTGCAGGCATTGTTCGATTTACCCCACAATGGGCATGTAAGTTCTACTCAACTCTTAATCGTTTAGTAAGAAGATATCTGAAGATGAGGAAAAGAAGATCGAAGACATAGGTGTGTTTGTTTGTCTGTTTTAGTTTTATCATTTTCATATTTTGTTGTGGTAGACGTAAGTATATTTTTATATAGTCTGTCAAAAACATAAGTTATTGATACTGAAGGATTGGGCTTTGATCTAGGGGGTTAATTTTTAGCTATTATGATTTATTTTATCGCAATCCCTCGTGGTGTATTTTATTATTATTTCAATCTTCATATTGGTGTATTAAATTTTGATAAATGCCCAATAAAAAAATAAAAAAACTTTAGGAAGCATTGGTTCCATTGGAAGAAGTTATGTTAAAATTTTCTGAAAGAGATTCCAATCTCTTTACATTTTAGCAGGTGATTGTTCATAGTACAAAGAAAATTTTTAAACAAGAAACGCCAATCATCCATAAATCGAGATATGCTTTTCTTGAAAAGCCCTTGAGAGACGTCGGTCTGAACTAATACATCTCTTTAAGTATTTTCGTGATTTTGAATATTTCACGAAGAAAAAGGATAATTTTGATCTTACATTAATATAACAAAAGTTGTCAGTCTTGTAATCGAGTTGGTGAGAAGATTTTTTTCAAGTGAAAATAAGTCTCGTAATCTCAAAGTAATTGAAACTGTTTTTGTTCAAGAACAAACGTCAACTTCAAAAGGTGGTAGCTTATCGAACTAACTAAAGGAATTCGTAAATAAAAAACTGTTGCTAAACTAAATCATAATTCATTTTGCAATGATAAACTAGATACAAGAACTACTGCTTTGTATGACTAAACTTGGTATTTGAATGAAGATAAAGTCCTTGCACATTTAAAAGATGATTTTTAACTATTCCCTCAACTTCTATCGAACCAAAACGCAGTTTTTCAAGTCTTGCAATTCGTTCTACTAAGGTTTGCAATCAAAAAGGACATGCCACCTTTCATATATTGCTATTATTACGTACAAATGTAAATTTTCAGTATATAAAAACTGAAATATAACATTTATTTGTTTCTATAATTCTTGCAATAACTCAAGATAATTTTCTAAATTATTAAAAATATTATTTATTCCGGGAATCCCAAAAAGCTAGATCATTTATCATCACTAGTATTAACATCTCCCTCTAAAATAGAATTATTGCCTATCTTTGTTGTAACTTGTTCTAAAAGAGCATAATAAAATTAATAAATATATGTTAAAAAATATTTACATAATTTTCCCTACACTAAAGCTATATAAAATACTGAGGTACGTGGGATTATTTTACAAAATTTGATTTTGGCAGCGTCTACCCCCCTCCCCCTTAAAATATGTACTGAAGTTTTGTGGTTTCAAAAAAGCATTTTTCGTGATGGATCAATATCAACCTCTCTGGATATGGCCTCTTAAGTTTTGCCACTCCTCAACCCTCCTTCAATTGCTGTTGATTTCTCAGCTTATTCTATCCTTTTGATATATTTCCCTCTCTCAACCCAGGGGCGTTTGCAGGATTATACTTTTGGTAGGGAAGAGGGACTACATCCATTTAACAAATATTACTCTCGTGTATCGTGGGACAAATAATAGCCTAGAATAACTGAAAAAAAGAGTAGACGATTTACTTTGACTGATACAATAGACGAATCTGAGATGACGTAGAATGGTTTACGAATGGTTTTTTCTTGAAGCCCGCTAGAAATAACAAAAAAAGGGGTACAAATTTGAAAAGTCAATCGTTAATTTGTATTGTTTTATGACAATTTGTTCTATGTTCTCTACAACCATTTTGTCATACCACACATAACCAGAGTATATTATAGTAGGTATTTCTTTGTCCGTCCTTGGATTTGCAAGTTTCTTTGAGTAATCTAAGTATGTGCATCATACAATATATAATATACGTACATCCAAGTATAGTATGATTTGTTATTATCACTACAAATATAAGCTCCTACTTCTTGCATTTTTAATAGACTAGCTGTCAAAAATATACTAATGCTAGAAATAGTAAATAATTTTGAGCACAAATTTAATAATTAATTAATTCAAGACGGTTCTTCAATAAAGTTGTTGTTTAAAATATGACCTGCAGGTATACAGAAGTAAAGAAAACTCAAAAATGGCATACTAATTTGATGTTTGATGTAAGAATAGCCTAGGTGTCAAATGTTTGGCCGCTGGTACATATTAGAAGACGAGAATAAACACAAATACCACTCCGTATCTTGTGAGGACATATACAAAAATTACTCCGTTGTCAATTCACTTTAATTCTACTATAAGTCAATCTATAACTCCACAAATAAAAATCAATTTAAAATTTATTTCATGACCACACTGGAGATTTATCAATTAACCACATACGTACTCGCCAATACCCCGTATTTTATAGGTGGTTTGTACACAAAACCGTATTATTCTTTGAAAATGCAAATACCCGGGTTTTCGTCTACCTATATATAGTTTCAATTTGGACTATCATTCAGATAACAATTGAAAGGGAGACTGAAAGAAGAGAATCACCTTCTATCATCCCGACCCCCCACCCCCGTCCTCCAAGCCAGAATCTCTAATATTATAAGCCCAACTTGTAAAAACTACACAAATCAGACTCTAAGAATTCAAATTAAGTTATTAATCCCTAAAATAAGAAGTTCACCTTTCAGAATTTCACAATAAATATAAAATTATAACATCATCTGACCATACGTTATTCGTAATGAACCCATTAAGGCCGTAAGTTAAGAAATGGTCTGAAATGAACAAATATTTTACAAACTGTTTTAAATGATTATAAGAATTTCATGCTAAATTTTGGGGGAAATTGAATATTGCACTGTAGGTCTATCTACGCATTGGCCGTAAAGACATAAAAAAAATCCCACTTCTAAAAGAAAAAATGTTTAAACTTTTATATTCCAATAAAGATACATTAACTAAATTTACCAAATATAAAGAATAATTAGTTTAAGTTATATTATTTAATTTTTCTATTGAATGTGATATTTTTTAAAGCATTTTGGACACAGACCAACTTCACATTTATCACACATAAAGGGAGCTCTGAAATTGCATTCTTTGCCAAGTTTTGCTTTCGCTCTATTACTTATCCAGTGATATTTTCTGTCAAATATTAAAAGGCCAGTCTGTTTTGATGGTAGATGCTACATTTTTTTTTTACGGATTCTTACTTGATATGTTCCTACTGCGGGATCCATTATATCAATATACCCATATGCTGTTTATAATTTTTGATACATTCTGGTAAAGATTTTTTTCTTTCGGTATTTCTTTATGGACAACTCATCGAAATTTTTTGCAACATTCAACTCTTTGTTGTCTTTCCAACAAATGAACAAAATGTTATTAACAAAAATCATGTGTCCCTATTTCCTTTTTTTTATGTAGTCTTTTCTTGCTGAAGGACATTTTTGTGAACGGTTGTCCCTACATGTGCCTGTTGCTAAATATCCTTTAGATGATAGTCATTCAATTACAGAAATGCTAGTAAAGTAGCTATCAAAAATAATTATAGGGCCTTTATTTGGTGGAAATGATATTTTTTTAATCAATTTTAAAACAATTATTCCTCGCAATCCAATTTCTAAGACATTCTTTTGTACATAGATATAAACCAAAAAATGGAAATACTCACTAAAAATATGGCCAACATTTCCGTATAAGTTTTTTTAATGCAAAATAGGGGTAATTTATTTTTTTAAGAAACATTTTCTAAACAAAATTTCGAAAAAAATTCAATAATGAAATTTTTTTTTCTAAAAATTTAATTTTCTGTTAGTAAAAATGAATTTTTTAAATTTTTTTCAAAAATAATTTATAATTGCAATTTTCCCAATTAAATTATTTTACTAAAATTTAATTTTCTTTGAATAACAATGCATTTTTCAAATTGTTTTCCAACAAATTTAACTTTTGATTTTGATTTTAACATTTAATTTGGGCAAAAAATTTGATATTTGAAATTTGATTTTTGTGCAAAAAATTAATTTTGGTGAATAGCTAAGAATTTTTGAAATTTTTCCCTGAAAGTTTAATTTCTTAAATTTTTTGCCAATAAATTATTTTTTTTTGTCAATAATTATGGATTTTTGAAATTCTAAAAAAAAAAATTACAAGCACCCCAAAAATATAATCCTGTGAACATATACATAGTAACAAAATTTAATCTTTCAATATTAATATTTCATATTAGTTAAATATTTTTATGTAACTTACTTTATTAATAATCTTGTCGAAACACCAACTGATGTTGTTGATACATTGTTTTTCGAAGGGCAAATTCATCAGTTGAAATAATCAATGAATTATGAATATTTATTGTACTAAATCCTTCAACAAATATCTACTCTGATTTATATTTATGAATAATCCATGAGTTTATTATTTTTTGTTGAAGAACAGTTTTGGACTGAGACAAATATGTCTCGTAATAGAAAAGTTGATAAAAGTAGCACGTGATATTGATATAAAACTACAACTGCAACTATTAATATAGTTTTTTATCTGTTCCAAGGGTCATATTAGTTTTCCAAAAGGAATTTATCATCAAAAATGATGTTTTTTACCATGGGAGGCAGCGTGATTTAAGTTGGTTGCTTTAAACTTAGTTGCAATTAGTTCTGTGTCACTCTTAATTAAGGCCTAGGACTTGTCTTAAGAACTATCAGTCATTGGGACAGGGCTTATTGTAAATATCTTGTAAGAAATATTGATTTTTCATTATAATACAATCTTACATTGTATTAAAATAATTTATGTGTGTATGGGTGATGAACGCCCAGCTTAGAAAAAATGCATTTATTTCAAAAACAGAGACAAATACGGGCTTTATTCATAAAAT
Source organism: Lepeophtheirus salmonis (assembly GCF_016086655.4). NCBI lineage: Eukaryota > Metazoa > Arthropoda > Copepoda > Siphonostomatoida > Caligidae > Lepeophtheirus > Lepeophtheirus salmonis. The sequence goes on from NC_052132.2 coordinate 18,196,163, forward strand.
AAAAGTTGTTTAGAATTTTGAGATAGGTACTAAACGCTAGATTTAATTCTGATCCGACCATATTCCTGGCCTCTGGAGGGAAAATTTTATTATTCGAAAATAAATTGTTTTTCTGTTCATAAAGTTAGATAGTGTCTTCAAATGTTTTTTAAGGTAAGGTAAGGTCGATTCGAAAATTAGACGTCACGAGGATCCAATTTTACCTTCTTTAAGGACCGAGAAGTGGGACTGGCTGAGATCAAACGGGACTACAGTCTTCAATCTAAAATAAAGACACCCCTAGTCGAAACATACAATATACAGGGCAATTTTGAGTTAATTTTTAATTTGTTTTCTATGTTTCTATGTTTTTCTATGTTATGTCTTTTGTAATCTTTATTACACATAATCATTAGATTCTAAATATGTAGGTAATTAATAGATACTATTAGCTTAGCCACTAAAGGTCAATTCTTTTGCTTTGTACTTTTGTAAGAAGTATGCAAATATAAGTGTTGTTTGAAAATTAGAACAACGAAAAACAAAATATTATTATTTGTAGGGATGGACAATTAATTGGAATCGAGAATCTGGAGTTTTTTGGTAATCAAAATCGGGAAAATAATGTTTAATTTGCGATTCTGATTCTTATTAATTACAGGTATTTAATTTTTTTATACTTTTCTAGGTAATGGAAAAAAATAGCCCCTCCCAAATTATGGAATTTTTGCATTTTACAGGAAAATTAAAAAAAATTAACTAATATTAAATTTTTCAAATATTTTTTACAAAAAATTTTACTTTCTCTGAATTAATCTGTATTTTTTTAAATTAGAAATTTAATTTACGAAATTTTTTTCAATAAAAATTATTTTTTGTGAATAGTTGTAGATTTAAACAGATTGAAGTTGTTTTTTTTCCCCACGGTGTTACCTCACTAACACAAAAATACCCTATGTATTTTGTTGTGAGCTGTTGATTCCCTCATCTTCCTTGATACGTCATGACTATGTCATAATTTATTTTTTTTGATAAATAAACCAAGCAATAATTTATTCTATACTCATGTTCCGTTTCCAAAAGGACAGGAATACAATTTCATGTTGATCCCTCGTCGTTTATAATATATACATATATATATTGGCCATTTTATTATTTATATGAATAAATTTTGGCTATTTCTTACTAGAAATAATATAATAACTACTCTGCAATAAAACATTACTAAAAAATATTATAATATAGTATCGAAAAAGTACTAAGTAGATTTTAATAATATGTAATTTATTTTATGTATGGTGAAGAAAAAATATGACATTGATAGTCTGGGAATTTATAAGAGATATATGGCAGTTGGTATGATTTACTTATTTGGCTAAGTACCATATGATTTGGGGCCGTTTTTCTGTTTCTCTTTGGAGGAAAGGTTGAGTGATAAAAATAAAGGTAACGACGTGCCCCCTTTAAATACCTAAATGAATAAACATCGCCTCTACACCTAATTATAATTACAGCCCCCTAAATGAAGATAGCCTAAACATTGAGGATTTTTGGGGAGTTATAATTGTAGTCCTTTTTGGACTTGTAGTAGAATTGGGATTGACATTGGAGTAATTTTTTCCAATGTCCTTGTTTATGTCCTTTTCGCCTTCTTCCCTCGTCACAGCTGATTGTAGCTGATCTACTCCAAAACACTCTTCAAGAATCAAGAATCATGGACGTATGAAAATATTTCCTCTGAATAATTATCTGCTAAATACTTACGGGTAAACGTCAAATAGGGCCTTGCAGAATAGATGAAGAGACAACCCAATCCTCTGAGGCAGTAGAATTGATCACTTAACACTCTATCCTATTTTCAACCTTGAACTAAGTCACTGTAACAACCCACCCTTTATACCCATGTTTGAAAATGTATAAATGAGATCCTTGTGAGGGGCTTTATCGAATACCTTACTGAAATCATAATATGTTACAACACAGTCAAGATAAAATACGTTTATCCAAACGCATTCGTGAAACAAGTTAGATTCGAGTCACACGACATACTAGGACATAATTAATTTTGCCTGCTATAATAAGTTTATTACTCTCAAGGATGATTGTAGCTTCCGGTTAACGATCCGCTCCATTTCCTAATATGGCCAGTAAGGGATAGAGGTATGTTATTGGAAGGATCAAGAGGATTTTCCTTCTTAAAGATGGGAACTACATTCGTCATTTTCCACTACATTGTCAAATAACCACATTGAAAAAATAGATTAAAAAGCATAGTTAGAGACAACATTATTAATATTTCTCTTCAAAAAATAGGTGTAAATTATGTCTTGTCCAGTAGAAAAAGAGGAAACAGGGGCGTCTACAAGGGGTGGGCTGGAGGGGCAGAACTTTTCCCAAATTAAGTAGTTTTTGCTTTTTTACTAGAAAATTTAATATTGAAATTCAATTTAGGTAATATTTTGTGAATAGCTGTGAATTTTGGAATTTATTTTTCAAAATATTTAATATTTGAATTTTATTTGTTAAAAGAATTTTCTTAAAGTTTTATATTTTGAGAATGGCTGTAAATTTTTTAATTTTTTTTTAAAAATGTTATCCAGAAATAGGGTTTTTGTTTTGTTTTGAAATATATATTTTCTTAAAGAAAAGTATATTAAGGCAAATTATACAGCAGAGGAAAAATTTAATATTTTAAATTTTTTTTTAGAAAATTTAAAATTTTGAAATTTAATTTTTAAACTATTTAAAAAAAAATTACTTATTGTGAATTTAAAATAGAATAATATTTTAAATTTAATTTTGGAAATTTTTTTTCTAAAACATTAAGCTTCAAAGTTTTTTTCGAATTTTTGGATTTTTATGCAAAAAAAGAGAAAGATTTCGATTCCTCCCCCCCACCCCCCTTCCAAAAAAAATAATATATATATAATCCTGCAGATACCCCCTGGAAAAGGATAATTAAAAGCTACACTACGAAATTCTACATTAGAAAAGAAACACTCAGAGGGGAACAGTGTGCCAGGAATCCTTTCAAGGGGACTCATTTCCAAAAGATTCCATTCGAGTTGGTACTTGATAGACCGATGCAAAATACGTGTTAAAGCAAGAAGCTATGCCGACATAATCTTAGATTAGTAGACCTTCATTATTTCGTATCTAAACAAACAGAACACAATTATATATGTTATATATATATAATAATTAATACATTTTTCTATTCAATAATAAATGTTTTTTTACTTGATGATGATGGTATTAACATCATAAACAACAAAACATAACCCAGATTTGCTATGGATTTGATGAAAATTTTTGCACAAAAAAGTTTTTTTTAAGCAAACAAACTCATTTGAACTTAGATTAAATCTTTTTTTATATATTATTCTTCGCAATTTGATTCTTCAATCATTATTAAATCCCTTAGGCTTCAGCCCAGCATGGCTTCTCACCAATTAAAAGATAGACAAATACATTTTCTAAGAAAATCATATAAAAATACGCTAAAACTACAACAATATTTATTTGAAAGGCAAAAAAAAAAAATCGATTCAATTGTATTCCAGGCTTAATTACAGCTTTAAAGTAAATTTTGGGTCCGTTATTTTGACTTGAACACCTATAATTTGAAATCCAATCCAACACTAAACTAAAAAATTGCGATTTTTGCTATGTTTAACTTTGTTTTTGTCTATAACTTTTTTTTTTTTTGGTTTGTAATTATTATTCGTGTTTTATTGACTTAGTCAATGACTTGCAAAAAAAAAAAAATGAATATAAACTACATTGACGTCATTCGTAAACTATATTTATATATGTAATAATATATATACTGAAGCAAAGGAGACACTTTTGCTTCAAGCTTGTTGACTTAATTAAATGCATATTATTGTTACAGATAATTAATTAATAAAATATACTCTCGCTGGATTATAATAAAATATTGGTGTTGTTCGGTACCAGGGTACTGATGAGTTTAAAAAAGTAAGTAAGGGATGGGCCAGAAGGGTTGTAGCCCCCCCCTAACTCCTCCAAATAAATTTAAAAAAATAAAGGATTGCTTGCTCATTACAAAAAAAAATTTTGGTCAGGGTGAAAAAAATTTACACAACAAGGAATACATTTTTTTTAAAGATTTAATTTTAAATAAATCAAAGTTCATTCATGCAAATTATAGGGGCAATAAAAAAAAATTATATTTGAAATTTTTTGTGAGCAGTCGTGGATTTTTGATTTTTTTTTCCAAAACATTTAATTTTATTTGAATAACTCTAGTTTTTTTGAATTTTTTTTTTCAATTTAACCTATAGTAAATAGCTATGAATTTTTACATTTTTTCGGATAAAAAAAATATTTGAATTATTTTTAGAAATTTAATTTTATAAATATAAAATGTTAAATTTTATTTTAATAGCAATAGTTTTTTTGAAAGGTTTTTTTAATTATCTAAATATTTGAACTTTTTTAAAGAAATTTAACCTCTTGTAAATAGCCATGAAACTTTAAATTTTTTTGAAAAACAAAAATATTTGAAATTTTTATCCCAAGAGTTTAATTTTTTGGTAATAAGCCTTTTGAAATTTTTTTCTACAAATTAAAATATTTGAATTTTATTTGTAAATGAAATGTTATAAATTTCAAATATTAATTTTTTTTCCAGAAAAATTTAATTCTATTTGAATAAATATAGTTATTTGAAAGATTTTTTTTTATTAATCAAACATTTGAATTTTTTTTTAAAGAAATTTAACCCTTGTGTAAATAGCTTTGAATTTTTAAATTTTTCCGGAAAAAAAAATATTTGAAATTTGTGAACCAAAAATTTAATTTTTTGTTTATAAGCTTTTTGTAATTTTTTTCTACAAATTCAAATATTTAAATTTTTTTATAAATTTAATTTTATAAATATCAAATGTAAACACCTGTAAATTATCATTTTTTGTCAAAAAATTTAATATTTTTAATTTCAAAAATTAAACTTATTTTCATGAAATTTAATTTTTGAAATTTCTTGTGAATAGCTATATATTTTTGAACTTACTTTTTAAAAAATTTGAAGTTGTGGATTTTTTTCAAAAAAATTCCAAAAACCATGAAATTATTAAATTATAATAGCCTAAAAATTTATAGAGCAATGCAAAAAAAAAAAAATTATTATTTTAGCTTGGCTACTTTATCAACAATCAACAAGGCCAAATATATTCTTATGTAGCAGGCATGCCATTTTTGTGGGCCTTTAAATTGAGACTTCCTTCAGCTTCTTCTACTTTTGCTCTCGTATGACCTCTTTGGTAAAAGTAGTAGAGGTTGAGATCTGGAAGCATTATAAATAGAGACTAAGAGTAAGATAAAATGCTCAGGTTATGTAAGTAAAAATAAGATAGATAAAAATAAGATATGTTGATACCAAATAAATACTACAATAATTTGAAGTTATTCAAATAAAACGAAAATTTATAAAATACGACATATTTCAACAATTCAATCATTCAAAGATAAACAAATAAGTTATTTGGATGTGCTTTTAATTTGAAAGTTGCTAAGATGTCAAATTATTCTTCAATCATTAAGACGGAAAGATGTGGACTTTTATGTTCCCCAAGAGTTAGGACCGAAGGATCATTGACGGAATCAAAGGCAAATATTTCTAAGTAGATCATCCATCTCTAGAGATGATCAAATTCGGATTCCGAATCCCACAAAGGACGATTGGACGAACATTTATGTAAGGAAAACAACCAAATTTCAAAAGGTAGTTGAATGGATTTTTTCTGTGGGCATGATACAGGGTTGTCTACGATAAATTGGAACTATCTTAAAATTCAACCTGCTTGATAAAAATGGAATGGGGAGTGTTTTGTTAATATGAAAAAGTTAAACATGATATTAAACAATAAATTTATTCAACATGTCCTCCCTCAGCAGCCACCGTCTTCTCCATCCTGCCCCTAAAGGATTTGCATGCCCTGATTACTTCCGCGGAATCGACAGCATTCCACTCCCTCGCAATGGAGGCCGGGAACTTTGTGGTGAAGACTGCAGGGACCTCTTCTCTCTTCTTGGCAAGCCACCTGTCATTCTGGACGTTGTAGCTTCTGTCGACAGTCCAGTTCTTCTCGTCGGAGAAGAAAATGATTCTTCCTCCATGGCTCTTCAGGTCATTGAGGACACGCTTACCGTTGGTGGGCCTGGTGGCCTTCATGGATGCCGTGAGGATGTTTTGTTTTGCCATTCGGTATGACCTGTACCCGAGATCCTCATTCACAGCCTTGGAGACCAGCTGCTTGCTCACTCCATGGTTCTTGGCCAACCTGGACAAGGAAGTCCCTGGCGAAGCCTTGATGGACTTCCGGAGGCCTTCAAGGAATCGGGGAGTGCGGATTCGGTCACTTCTCATGTTGTGGACCTTGCAGCAGACCTTCCCCTCAACCTCCCAGGCATTGAAAACCCGGTACACCGTGCTCTTGGGGTAGTTAAGAAGCTTGTAGATAACAGAGGGCTTGTGTCCTGCGCGAGTCAATTCGAGGATGGCGTCTCTCCTTGCTTGTTCCATGATGACTATTGTTTGTTGTCAAAACAATCGTGGTGGAAGTTATAGTGTATTGTTAACGCAATCTTTTATATTAGTATGATTTAACCCCTAATATCCACATTATGGATCTGGATGAAGTTTAAAGTAGTTCCAATTTATCGTGAACACCCTGCATACCAGGATCAAATCAATAAAGAGATTCATTCACGATGAGTAGATAATTTTAATATTGGAAATATAATTAACAATATATTAAACTGATGATGTTATGACATCATAAAAAAATAAGATTTCTTAAAATTATAAAAATCTTTTTAAATATATCTGTTTTAAATAAAAAATTGAATATTTTTATATAACATAAATTATGATATTACTTATCAGCATGAATCAGGAGTAATTTATAAGAATCTAAAGAAAAGTGTCGTTTTTCATCATTTTCACCATAAAAAAGGAAATATATCAAGTTCAGTACAAGATACAATATCGATAACAACACATTTATAATCATAAAAAACACTTTACATAAGTTTTTTTAATCTTACTTTTAATTTGTTTATTGTCTTAAGGGTAAAAAATGTCACTGAACGATATTAGTCTCTCAAGAGGATTCTCCAAAAACCCCACGCCCCTTGTGTTGTGGGAGGGGGGAATGACGTGTGGTGTTGCTTATATTAGTTTATACTGAGACGAGATGACAGAGCCTTCGGCGTGTAATTGTAAGCAAATTAATTAATGTTTATATGTATAAATAAAATTGTCAAATTTCATTGTGTTTATCTTTATAGAATATTATAATCTTCAATATAAGAGGGTTTTTATCCATGATAATATTAATTAGCATGGGGCTCAAAATGAGTACCCTGATAGGTAACAACTTCCCGGAATGCCAAACTGTCAACGAGCACGAGTCCGAAGAAATGCCCTTAGCCCTCTTCAAAATCCATAGTGTGTCGCACCCACAAGCTATATCAACGAAAGTCGAACAAGGTTCATCCTGTGGAAGAACTGTTCACAGGTATCCGCCCTATGAGAGGTCTAGGATCGATTTTGAGAGAACTGAAGAGGAACGGGGAAGCTTCATTACTCGATGGGAATGATTCAAGTGGGTTGCAAATATCGCAGTCTCAAACAAACCGAACAATTTTTTTAAATACTGCGAAATAGAGCTCTGAAACAACGTCCTAACACTCGAATCAAGAGTCCTTGGTAAAAGTGATGAGCACCTTTTGGTGGAGATCAAGACATTAAGACATTGGCTGTCATTCCAGAAATGCCATGTGTCAAAGAAACGGATCTATTTACAATGAGGCAGTCCCACGGGGAGTCTGTGAGGGTGGTCTACTTTCGTGATACCTATAGCCATAGAAGACAGAAAAATGATAAACTTCATCACGGCTCTTGGAAAGTAAAAATATACAAGGGCACCTCAGGGATTGTTGTTTAGCAGTGACGACTACAACATGCACCTGGACGAGATAATGTCTGATATCCAAAGGTGTATGCGGAGCTTCGATGAAACTCTTATCTAGGACAAATCAAGGGAAGATCACTGGTGCAGGGCCGTAGACTTCCTGGAGCTTATGGGCAAATCAGGGGTCAATTATATGAAAGGGTCACGGATTTCGCTGAATTCAAAATATCGACGTTAAAAGTGGAATCCTTGCCTAAATACTTGGAGACCATAAGGTCGCTTTTTATCCTCAAATCGGTAACGGACATAAGATCATGGTTTGGCCTCGTAAATCAGGTAGCACAATACGACCAACTAGGAGACATGATGGCTCATTTAAAACCAATGCTCAGTCCAAATAATGTTATTAGAACGACGAGTTAGAATCTCGGTTCATAAATTCAAAGGAACTCATCATAGATAGTATCAAAGATGGAGAACAAATATTCGAGACCGAAAAAAGAAGCGATTGGTCCAAAGCAGGGATTGGATACTACCTCAATCAAAAATATTGTAAATGGACATCCCATCTACTGGATTGTTGTGAGGCCGGGTGGGCTACACTCGTCAGTTCAAGATTTTTATCACAAGTAGATAGCCGTTACGCACACGTGCAGTATAAAATACTTGGTGTAGCATGGGCTCTGGAGAAAATGAGGTACTTCACTCAAGGCTGCGATGATCTAGTCATACGCAATTATCATAAACCACTTGTCAGACTTCTTAGCGATCGTACCTTGGAGGAGGTGCCAAATATGCAACTTTTCCTCCTTAAACAGAGGACACTCCTTTGGAAGTTTAAAATCGATTATTTACATCGTAAAAACCACTCAGCTGTAGATGCCGTATCTCAGAACCCGACCTGAACGTCTCTTGGCAAGATTGAAGTGGAGAAGAACGAATCCATGTTTTTGATGATGAAAAATGACCCAGAGTTGGAGAACATTACTTCAGAAGACTTAATAGAAGCTACAAAATCTGACAAAATATTGTTAGACCTCAAGGGCACGCTCATAGACAACAAGCCTACTATCAAAAGGGAACTGATAGAGAACCTACGAGCATTTTAGCAATATATTGAATGCCTGGACGTATTGCAGGGCGGGATAATGTACATTGTACAACAACAGAATCATCATCCTGCAAGTATTGAGAAGTAAGGCTCTATCTACCCTACACTTTGAGCTTCAGTGTGACGTCAAGGATGATGGCCCATACTGCTATTATAGTTTTTTACCACCAACATCACAGTCGACGTAAAGAAGGCCCGAGAGTGATGCTTCATTTGCAATTTGATTGCACCGTCACAAGCTGGAATGCCCCCTACTCAATGTTATACCAAGTATGCCGTTTGAGGGAATTGTATCTCATTATTACAAGACTTCTGACCAATGAGAGAAAAACAAGTATTTGCTTTGGATTTTCCACACAAAGATAAAATCGATTAATCGTTTGAATTCATTTGTACAAAATTTCCATCTCTATTTGTTCCTTTGTGTATCAGACAGAGATGCAAAAAATGCTATCATAAAAGTGAAATCGACTTTTTTCAGTTGTCAACTGTATGAAGGAGACTGCTCCTTGTCTGTATATATGTTTTTGTTTACCAAAGCTGTCATCATTATTATTTTTTATTCTCACAAAGCCAATTAATCCTAAAGTAAAGTAGTTTTGTCAAAGATTAACAAAGAACTTGTGGGAAAGGATGAGGTTCCGGACTTGACCTAAACACTGAAAAAGTGGACTGACTATTGGATTTAATGGATCTTTACTCTTTGGTTCATTATTGAGAAAGAGTAATTATTTATGAAATATGAAGAGGATCTATAATCAAGATACAAAATAATTAATGAGAATTATGAATAAACGCAGATACAAGAATAATATCATAATAATTGGTTTTTTATAATGAATGTACTATGTAATTATGATTGATGACAATTTTATAATATAAAAATGTGTAGCGGCCTCATTCAACAGTACACATTTAAGTTATGTGGACAAATTTCCCACAATCAAATGTCTCATATGTCATGAATGGATAAAATTATCAATGTTGATTTATAGATTTGCATCACTGTTTTCATACATACCATTAAAACTAAGTTGAAGTTCTTGGCGTACAGTTCAATCGTTTTCGATCATTAGAATTTAAAAAAATATAATATTTGGGGATAAAAGTTGTTGTACTTTTGAAGTCATAAGGACAAAGTGTGACATGGAACATCATTGTAAATATTTAATAATGTTTATGACGGCCTTTATCAAAAATAAGCTTTACTATCGATAATGAAAACTTTTTGGTTTGTCGCCAATGAAATTGGAACCTAAAACGTTGTTAATACTTTTGACTTCAATGCTTGTAATTGTTCTATCGTCATGCTTCTGAACATTTATCCCAGTTATTAAATATGGGCAACCTATCAACAGTCATGGATCGTAGTTTCGTCTAAGGCAGGAAGATTTTCATTTGCTAAAAGCTCTTTCTTAATCTTTGACAACAGTACTTTCCTTTGGTAATATATTTACATTGTAATTGCGTTGTGAAAAAGAATGCTATGACCAGTACAAAGTTCCATCATTGTTACAAGATTTGAATGACTATCAATATGGAGTGAGATCATTCAAGGAAACATGCATCTTCTTCATATCCGACATAAAATTAAAAACATCAGGGCTTTATTCAATTTTTATTTTTTGAATAAAAATTCAACTTATGATCGTGAATACAGCTTTTCTTATACTATTGAAATTCAAATTTTCTAAAGGCTTATGATCCCAAAACCAGAAAGGCCACATGACAAAAATCTGGAAGCCTTCCAATAAACCTAGACTTTTTTTCCTTCATTATCGGCAAAAAAGGAATTACAATAAATAATTTTTGTTATTCAATTATATAATGAAATTTAATCTTAAAAAAGTAAAGTATAATTGTTATATTTATTTCTTCTTGTTATTTGCAAAGTATACACTTAAAAAAATTAAACAACCTATAATATACGCATTACATTTTATACAAATGGAAATATTAATTTTATTTTATCTTGCATTAAGGAAAACTACAGCTTTAAAATTTACATAAGTTCTTATTTTTAAATTGCACATCATTCTTATTTAATTTTTAATTAAACATCGGTAATATCCATCACAATTATACATTAAAACAATTTGGTTTTTTTTTCGGAATCTTGATGATGACGATGTAATTGTTCTTTGACGCCCTACATAATAGTGAATACGATTCTTAGGAAAAACAATTTTGTTATGAAGAAGTTAATATGAGTTCAATATTTAGAGGACATGGAAATTTAATATTGAAATAGCAAGCGCCCATATCGTCAACTATTTCCATGAACTTATTGAGAACATTCCCATTTTAGAATACAAGTGATCCAGGACTGGATCATTTTCCTTTAATTTAAACATTTACTGATTCATACAATCTTGATAAAAAATGAGAAATGCTCTTCAAAAACGGATAATAAAAATTTAACCTAATAGATAGAATTAAAGTATTAAATCAAATATTAATTCCTTAATTGAACTATTGATTCAATGTGACAAACTATATATCAAAAATTTGTAGAAAAATGTGAAAATGAATATATAAGGCCTTTTAAAAACATAAAAACGACGCTCAAAATATAATTTTTAAAAACAAAGGAAGACTTAAAGCAATACATTTTGACGCTCACTTGATACTGATGAAAAAAGAAGAAGAAGAAAAAAGATGGGTCTTGTAGAGGGAGTTAATATACGATAAACATTATGGCCACCTTCTGTTGAAAAAAGCAATGAGGAATATAATTTTTTTTTTAAACCAGGTGCCGCGATCTACTTATAAAAATTTACTGTGCCTAATTTGCTACCAGAACTGATAAGAAGATAAAGTACTAGGAAAACTGGCCAGGGGAAAATTGTGTGGGAGAATATTGCCCGTATTTTGTTCAAACTTCATGACGAATAATAACACAATATAAATTCGCTTCGTTTAATTTATGTCAAATATCTAAAAAAAATTGGTTTGTTCCATCCCAAAGGGAGAACCTTCAAGTGTGAGTAATATTATTGCAATACAATTTCCTTGCAATATTTTTTATTCAATCCAATCTTCTAAGAAATTGATCAAGAGGATTTGTAAGGAGAGGGGGATAAATAGCTTAGGTTTCTTAAAATATGGTTGAATACCCTCTGCCCTCGGATATACCTGGGGGTAGTATTGGATTGCTAAAAACTACCGCCAATACATCCAATGAACTCCTCCAATACTACATTACATGCAAATAACATTATTTGCATTTCAAAAAACACAAAAATAGATGGATGCTTGGTTCGAATTTTACACAAATATAAATTTAGTGATTACTGATGTCGAAACAAGAAATAACCCAATATTATACTACTATAATTTAGTTATTAGTTATTTTTTGAATTTTAGTTAGAATAAAATTGGACACGACGTTACCTAGTTGTACCTTGCAACCTCTCATCCGAGAAGAAGAAGAAAAGGTCCAAAATTAGTTTCATTTTCACAAAAACACTCAAATCAACTTACTCAGATTACTGTTACATAACTACTGCGCGACCAAAATTGCTAAAACTTTGGTGAGTAACTGTCAAGAGATGCTAGATAGATGTGACTAGCGTTTACTTACGAGAGCATCTTTACGTTGAGGTTAGAAGCTTTTCAAACCACCTTAGTTTGAGATTTTTGTATGTTTTCCTTATTATCCGATATATGGGCTGTTTATATCATTAAATAATAGAAATTTTATAAGTCTATTGTATTTATAAATGTCATATTTTATTAACAAATGTAACTATATATAAATTATATAACTCTGTAATAAATAGTGATGTACCGAGAGTTGAATTTCGCTGCTTGTATATTTTTGAGTTTCTAAGAAAAAAATACTCGATGAATTGCAAGCTATACTCGCTACTCATCACAACACTTTTTGCTCGCTAACAAACACGTCACTCAAAAAATCATGTTCTCAAAAGAATTATTGAAAACCTGTCATCTAATTATTTTCTTTCTAACTTATGTACAACAGAGTAATTTAAAACTTTGCATAACTTATTTGAATCGTAGTCATAAGCTTAATTCAACAATTTATATAATTAAAACATTAATATTTTAATGTAGTCGGGTTATAACTCATACAATTTTAATGGCACTATCGCTTATTAATATGAATGCCTATTAATTATTTGTAAAAAAAGTAGCATTTATTTTTTACATATTCATACTTAAATTGATTGAAGAAAAAAACTTTTTCTATTAATTAATAATAAGATTCCAATAAGTTATATTAACTTTCTGAAATAATACATCATCTCTTAATCGTTGAATATTTATTTGTAGAAGAATCAAGTAAATACAACTCAAAACCATATGTTTTAATACTATATTTAGCTATATTTTTTATTGAATACGTCCACTTTCAAAAGAACCTGGACATGCCGGCAAACAGATTTATACCCCTGGACGATGAAGACCTTTTCCAGGGCGTATTGCGCTGTAATTATGGCAGCTCAGATTGAATTCAATATTAGTATGAGAAGATCAATGGGCATTACTCTTCAAGACACCCTAAACTACAAAGTCCAGAGGACTTGAGAAGGGTAACATGAAGACATAGGTCAGCCATATTGTTGCAGTATAATTTTATATAATGAACTTCTTAATGATTTAGCAGTTTGGATGTAGATGCCAACGGTCTTTTCCGCCTTCTCGACACTGACACAGATGAGATTGCAGATGTGTTGTCTTTTTTGCTGATGCTCCGACAGTTTTATACTTAGAGGCTTGACATAAAACAAAAATGATTCATTTATGTTTCAGCTTTTTCTTTCTCTCCTCCAATACAATTTTTAAATTGTTAGGGTTACCATGTTGATTTTCGGTTTCTTTTTATTTAAATTTCCCATTCTATACTGGATATTAATGCTCTTATTAATTACTTCTCTCTATTTTGAAAATTCAAACATATTAGCGAGTAAGCATCCTTATACTTTATTAAGTGATATTTTTCAGTAGATGTATAGTTTATTAAATTTGCCAACATGTACTTTTTCTTATATTTATACTCACGTGTATTTAGATAATTTTTCCATGATTGATATATAAATTATAGATAAATGTTATTCTTGTTGGACTCGGAGTAGAATTGAGGATCGATATTGCTGTAAATCCTCCCTATATCATTGCAAAATACGGAAGTGGATTTATGTTTATTTCCTTCATGCACTAGCTCCTCCCATCTAATTTAAGGCCAAATAACTCAAGCATGTTAGAGTTATTGGAGTTGTTACCAGAGAAGGTCACGTTATGGTACCTATCATCTTCAAGTAGGGTATGAAGGTCAACACCTAGATCTTCATCTGTGTTCTGCACACCAAAACCTTTTTCTGGATCAACAGCATCATAAAAGACGGATCTTTGAACTGGTAGGAGGACAGGTCACCCTGTCACACCAGCAAAGGAACGTTCGAATTTCTTGATTCTGAGAAAGTGTTCTACGTCTCGCCAAGTTCATGGCCTTCTGCCTCGTCAGAAGTGAAGTCTTTAGACTATTTTGTCCGGAGTAACGTTGAACAGGTTACGAAAGTCCGCTAGGACAGCAAGATCCCTGAGAGACGGAATAAGGAGGGTATTCTGACTTTACCCAGTTGGACGGTAAAGAAGGATGTGGGATGTTTTCGTCGACGTTGTTAACGTGTGGTCTGAGTTAAAATATATTTTATTTATTGAACGCCAAATTTATGTGAAAATGTATATTAAATTGGTTCAGAAATAAAGTCAGAAAAGCGTTTTACTTTTTTTTCTGGGCTTGTAATCTTTTAGGTGACCCACTCTTTAAAAGATATGGCAAAAAAAAAATTCTTTGGGAGGGGGAAGGGGGTTAAAGCTCTCCCACAAGGGGGCTACGGCTAGGTGGTGGGGACAAGGTTAAATTTTTGCGAAAAAAAATATACCCCATACCCCCCCCAAATGTGCTATTGATCCCACTGTCTATAGGTATAAAAATATATATTTCTTAATGCTATATTTTAAACAATATGTTTGTTTTTCCTATTCAAAATGTAAGTAAAAAAGTTTTATTACAAAAAGCCATCTATCGAGGTAGCTATCTATATATATATTTCTTTGGAGAGCATTTTGCTGTAAGATAAGCATGTAATCAATTTACCCCTGGCCTTTGCATACATAAAATAATGATAACGATTTATGTACTTTTCAAATGCATTTTAATATTATTTGTTGAAAAAACCCGGGATAATGTCATTAAGATAAATTGCTTCAATAATAAATAATGCTATAAAAAACAACTTGTCTATTCATACGCATATTGATTTCTGTTAAAAGGCTCAAATACATTGCTAAGGGTTTGTTTATTGAGTGGAGATTATGGTATTAATTAATACGAAAAACGATTATTCTCGGTTGCAAAATACATTGATATATTTATTAAGATTTTGTCAATTAGTAGTACTGAGATGTGTTTTTAATTAAAAACATAATATAATGATAACATAACAAAAAAAAATTGCAAATCCAATTAAGTTTGATTTCGGTCAGCATATTTCTCCTTGCTCATTAAAAAGCAGAAGGATTTTTAAGAGGAAAATGAGTGTTATAAGACTGGTTCTATCGGTTCTTTAAAGAAGCTACGAAATTGGTGAGAAAAACCATGCGACAAAAATCAAAAATTAGAGCCGTTATTTTTGTACCAAAAAAACAAAATAATAGTCAGCCAATGATGTCCTGTCTCCACTCAGTTAATATTATTTTCTTCTGCCCCATAAACTTCTCAATCCTGCTTCTGAAGTAAATACAGGCCTACTTCATGAGGCTCCTCTCTATCTCCTCATAGAAGGGGCTTACAAAAGATACTTTTGAGTTATGAGTACGTTTATTCGTATATAATTCAAGATATCCTCACAAAAAAATAGTCTCTATGATTAAGATCAGAACTACTTTGTGTTCATATCTCTTTACCCTCCTTAACTTTGCCTCTCTATTGATTACGCCTTAAGGAGAATCTTTTATGACCTCCAACGTCTTTCTCAGTTTCTATGCGGTACTCAAGGGTACATATGTTACCTCAGATATCAGGTCGTCTATGGAAAAGAAACACTAACAAATTATATAATTAATAAAGATTGAGTAAGTGAAATTAATTCCTATAACGATATATTTAAGCATAAAAAATTTGTTAAAAGCAAAAGAAACCTGATCACTTGAACGTGATTGACGAATTTGCATTCGTGTACTCCTTGACGCCTGACTTATCCAAGACAACCGTCTACGCCGTCAGAAAGTCCAAAACGTTGAAGAGGAAGGATGACTTTGTCAGAAAAGGCTAAACTGAATCTGTAAGAGTTAAAGAAAACAGCCAAGGCTAATCCCCTCAAGTCAATGAGGGTCCATGCAAGAGATCTTGGGGTTTTACACTAGACTGTCCAGAGAGCTATGAAAAACGTGGGGTGAAAGTACCTTGTGAGGGTGCAGAGGCTACTTTTGACACAAGCAATGAAAGAACCCCATCTCCTCTGTTGCAAGACTCTACTAAATGAGTATTTTGAGTTCTTTTGAACTCTTTTTTTGACACTTTTGGTCCCCCCTCAGCCCTGATGCCAACAGCCTCAACTACATCTTTTGATTAGGTGTCGAGGGAAGGCCTGAAGTGTCTGTCATCTAAACACTGAGGCCCTCATAGCCACTGTCAGACAGCACTGGGACACTATCTCGGAGGCCTACATCCGTAGTGGGTACCAGGCCTAATGCCGCCGTCAGGAAACCATCATTGCCGAAATGAGTGGCTCCGTTAATGATTATGCGAGCTCAGACACACATCTATTTGCAGTAATAATTTTGTTGAAATTCTCTACTTAGCCTATAAACTATATCTTGTTGAAGTTTAAAACTCAAAGTTTTCAAATTTTAATGGACAATTTGTTATGTCGTTGTTGAATACTTTGCCTTGCGTTCTCCAAATCATGACCGGGGATATGTTTTCTTATTGATAGAACTCAAATTATGTTAGTCATTTATATACCAGGTACAAAATATCGTTATCCTGTTAAAAATCTAATATTAACAATATTTTTATTACGTATTTTACTATTGAAGGAGATAATCCAGATTAAATTTTGCACCAATTTTGTCTTCAATCCCTGTATTTATTCAGGACACTGCATATATCTTGCAAAAATATTCATGTTTGCATTATAATCGTTATGGCACGGACACTTTTTATAATGAATTAGGTAAATTATTTATTAGATGATAAATTATAATACGGAATAATTAAAAAGAAAACTAGACTCTCATTTACGACACGGAGGATCGATTTTACATTTGTTTAAGCGTTGACATGTGTTACTGAACTACGATTAATTAATGCAATTAATAAGTCACTCTTATAAAAATATTTTGACCTTGATGACTGGAGTATGACTGGCTCAGAATCTTTGAAAAGTCCCAAGAGGCGCATTCAGGACAGGACAAAACAGTTTCACAAATATCATTGTTACATCCTGGCCAACAGACTGATTCATGAGCTCCACGTTTTTTTACTATACTTTGATAACTGAAGTGGAGGATCTTAAATATTTTTCTAATTTCAGAAGGATGAGTAACAAATTGTTGATCTTTGAACTCAAATTATCCATCTATAGAGAGACTATTTTACAACTTTGAGAATTGTAGGATGTAAGGGTTCAATTTGTGGAAATGAAGTTAAAATTTATTTACTTTGCCAGAATCTTTTTAAGTGTCCTAACCCATTACGATTTAAACTGTTCTAGTATTAGCACTCCATTTTATTATCTGAGGTTTGTTGCTTTCACTCGTATTGATACTTCATTTGTAGGTTTGGGTGAGACTAAAAATTGAATGTCCTCTTTTGAAACATATGGTGCATTTATTTTCTGATTTAGGCTCTATTTTATCAAAAAACGTATGTCTTACCCTATGTGTGTGTTTTTTTGTTGGACAATATAACAGCGAAAGATGTGTCATTCTGTGAAGATTCATGGTAGATTATAAATATTCTACCTTCTTCAAAGGAGTTAGGTTTTTTGGTCATTAGCCTGAACCTCTTGTCGTTTCGGGAAATTACTTGCAGGAGTACTCCACTAATTAAACGATCAGAGCAAATGTTTGCAAATGAATAAGATTTAATGCACATACATTTGTCCTTGTGAGGTTAAAAAGGTAGCACATAGTTAAATTAGTGATCCCTAAAACTTGTCGATTGAACTTCAATCTCTTTGAAACGTTTTTTAATTTTTTATCAGTTTCTAAAGGGATTCCCCAAGAGCATTTTGATAATTTGTAAGAATTATAGAGACAACAGAATGACAGAGAGTAACACCAAGGAGTTTTAAGTCTAAGTTCTTCTTGGACTCGGAGTAGAATGGACGATAAACATTGAAGTAGTTCCTGCACATAATATTGCTAGATATAGAGTAGCCTTTGTGTTTCTTTGCTTCATCTCATAGCTGCTTTCAGCTGATTTAATGAAACGTCATGACTACTAAGCTACCCTCTCCAAAAAAATTTGTTCAAATTGTGGTCTTATTTATTCCGTAAAACATGAAAATAACCCTTAAAACATTCAATAAACCCAAGTTTTTTAATAAAAATCTCTTTTTTAGAGAATAAATTCGATGCAAAGAAATATTTCAGCGTAAAAAAGGTCGATTTAAATTTTTTTTCTAAATTTTTTTTTATTATTATTATTGACTACAATTTATTTAATTATTACAGTAACTTGATACAAATCCATTTTTATAAAATATCAATTATAAAGTAAAAATAGAACCATTTTCATTTATTTAAAAGTGGAAACATGATATTAATTTAATACATCATTACATTTTTAACTTTAAAGTAAAATACTTGAAAAAAAAAACACACAATAAAGCTAGCACTCGTGTGTATAACATACATATAACATAAAATTAATTAGACAATAAAAAAAGTAAAGTGCATCAAAAGGGATGAAAATCCACTGTAGAATGGGCATGTTCAGCTGAAAAAGTTCAAAAATTATATATATAAACAGATCATTTAATGCATGACTAAATCTATTATATATACTAATCGAATATTATGGGTATTACACATATTTAAATTAAAGGGAATCTTTTTCCTCTAATATATTAATTTCTATATACAAATAATCGATTTCATTTTTCAAAATTTCTAAATACCTTGCCTGCAATCTTGCAATACCTATCTTCTAAATAGTCCATACAAAATTAAATTGAAATAATCGATAAAATCAACCTTTTTATGACAGCCAATCTTTTAAAGTTGAAATATAAGGTTTATTATTTGGTTTTAGCTATAATAAAGGAAATGAAAAAAATATTAGTATCTGTTATGTATTGCTTTTTATATACTTTTAGCTCATGACATCTTTTAGTATGAGTGTACCCCCAATCAAAAGGTCTTCTTATTGGCTTTACTCCGGTCCGTTACTTCCGTCTGTTGGTGGTGTTCGAAGTATCCAAATAATATCCATTGTTTTAGTTGATCTTTTTATGATGAAAAACATTTTTTACAAATTGTAATTATGATAACCTAATAAATCAAAAATCTTTTAATGTTTTTATCAATTGATATTAACTGAAAGTTTTCATTTTTCATATGAAAATATTTATCTGAACCGTATTTGTACTATAAAAACGTTATTTTAAAAAATAAACTCTAAAGGCTAAATTTGTTGAAGATTTTAATGGGCACTAGAGGGGCCCAAAAGCCCAAAAGTTTGAAAATAGAGTTACATTTGAATGTTAATGGTAAAAATAGTCATACATACCGTATATCCGATGGATAGGACAATGTTTCTAACTGGGGACAGGGATTTTAAATATTAATATCTTATATTATTTTGTTAACATTGCATTATAATTCATAAAGATTGACTTTGAGAGTGAATAAATATTCACTCTTTTTTGTCGTTGCCTTGGTACTTTTTTTTCTTGGACATTCGTTTCTCTTGGTATTCCTTTTTCATTGACATAACCCCTTTAATATATATATTTTCAGCCACATATTCCCTACATAGTGCAAAATATTTTTGATAGTCAATAAAAAATTCTAGAAATTTTTTTGTTTGCAGAAAATTACCAATGGAAAATTGCCATTGAGGAAAACTGCCCTTGTAAAAAATACCATTGGGAAAATTTCCCGTCATTTACTAACAAAATCACAATATCTCGGACCAAACTAGTTTTATGCAATAGCAGGCCCAGCAAACATGTTAACAACCACTGCTACCGCTACACAAAGTATATAGGCTTCCTCCAAATAATTTTAAATGAAACCTTGCCCCATGGATCAATTGAGGCTACGTCAAAGACAAAAAACAGGTTAAACCCCAAAACCACCCCTTACCTAACCATATCCTTTCGAATCCTCCAAAATAAATCCTGGATCCAAGGGTTGATTGATGCTACGGTAAGGACACTAAAAATATTAAAAACCACTGCCGCCACTTCACGATGCATATACTCCACCTCAAAGTACAGCTAATAAGATTATGGGCCCACTAATATTATAGATGTGTTAATTTTGATATGGTTTATGGTAGGTTGACCAAACGTCCTGTTTTTACCATGACTGTCGCATTTAAAAATACCATGATACATAAAGAAGTTTTTTTCTTTGTTAACTTTGTAGTTAAATGGGGGTTCATTTTTGAGGATTTGGAAGGGGCCTATATGCTTAGTGAAGCGGTGGTGTTGTTTTTTAACCTGCTAGGTATTTTTACCCTAAACCTTAACCAACACATGACCCATGGATTAATTAATTAATTAAGAGGGGCCTGAATGCCTTCAAGCAGTGGTAGTTGCTGTTAATCTGCTTGTTGGCCCTTCCATTGGGCTTTACAAGTTTTTGGGCGTGGTTTTCTGATTTTGGAAAAAATGACAGGAAATTTTTGCAATGGCAATGATTTTTACGGACAATTTTCTCGAGGGCAATTTTCCGTACACGTAAATAAATATATATTTAGTAAATTTTACCTACGCCCAGGTAATTTACACGTACTCCCATTTGAGAATAACTTGTTTTGTGGTATTTTTATAAACCCAAAAATAAAGAAAGAGAGAAAAAGTATAGTTGAAATAAGACTATACTAACTTCACTTATAAATTATTTTATATTCTTATGTTGCCTTTAAATATATTTGATATACTTAGAGTTATAGTCTATTTATAAATAGGTATATCCCTCCAAGTATACCCAGGTACAGATCAAGTAAAATGAATATATATTGTAAATTTCCGAGGAAAGTATAAATAAATAATTGACCACAAACCTTCAATATTTGTATCAAATTCATTATGCTATTTGCTTTTAAAAATTCAGAATGTATAAATCATGTCAGATTCCTTATTACTGCCTATAAAACATTACGTCATTTGTTTTTGAAGTAAATCCTTTTCAATAACTCTATGGGTCTAGGATCACTTCCAAGACCGATTGCCTAATCAGTCTTTTCTCCACCATTTTACTCATTTTTTTATGGGTCCGATATTTTTAAAAACAGTTCTAAGGACCAATGACTCGGTCCTTCAGTCCTAGATGTCGTTATAATTATTCTTCACTCATAGTTACGTCATTTCAGCTCTTGTGGTTATCATAAAAGACAGTCAAGGACTGAAACTGTGACTGGCAAATTTTACCGGACCGGACTGATAGGTTTGCAATCTTTTCAGTTTTTTAGACCGATTATACACTATTTCGTTGTTAAATTTGGTAGTGTGCGTCTATATCCTTATGTGCTTCACTATAAAGTAGATTTCATATGTAAAAGATGTATCAAAGTATATATTCCAAGTATACATTTTGGAATAGGAAAAAAATATAGTTCAAAAAATTGGTGTACCTACGACATAGCTCAATGGATAATGCGCACGGGCGCAATTATTCTCTTGGACACAATGTTTGTAGGTTGGAATCTGAGTCGTTCTTTGAGAAGAAATTATACCTACTGGTAATGTATTTCAAAGACAATTCCTATCCGAGATGGAATAATTGTAATACTCTAATGTTTCCTTTTAATTAATCAGTGCTACTCCATCTGACGAATTATATGAATATTAAAACAATAAAAACTATTCTACCAGTTATAGAAGAACATCCCTATATTTTTCAACATAAAAATATTCTCCTCAAAATAATTTGTGAAGAATAAAGTGAGATTTGAAAAAATGAATGAGAGATAATGGACGAATTTGTCCTTCACAATTCTCCCATGGCTTGTTTAAAATACCTATGTTAAATTTTAATTGTAGTCAATATTATCAAATTCTTGACTGGACCAAAGTAGATGTGACTGAAGCACCCATTACAAAACCTTAATTTGATAAACAATTTCTGGCCTTTCGTACCTAGGTACAACTTTATTCTTCGTAATCTTTTTTAATTATACAATATATATTTGTTATTCGCCGTTCTTTTATATGTACAAAGCAATTACGTAAATGAATCTCCATAAATTAACACTATAGTTGAAAGATATTGCTTCATATAAGTGCTTTCAAAAATTACTATCAAAGAAGACAAATAAAAAATGCATCAATAATAATAATAAAAAACATCATTAATAAAACACAAATAATTGAAACCAAAATAAATATTAAAACTTCTGAAGATTGACTTTAGTACCTTTTTATTTTTGAATGATACTGATGGATATAATTTCACTTCTTTTGCCATCTAAGTTTGTAAAGATATATTGGCTCATAGGATGTAAGCTTTCTAGCAATTAATGCCTTACAATTTAATAAAGCAAAGCTTAAGACTTCTCTGGAGACTGTTTCTTCCTTTAAAATAATCCAAAGAGAATAGAAGCTTAGATTACATTCAAAGGTTCAACTTCCAATCCCTTGAGGTTGATGACGTCGAAGCTTTGAAGAATTTTGACAGCCCTGCAATCCCCCAAAGCATGCAGTAATTAGCAGAGATCTGAAATTGAGCAGTAAATTTTCTACCATACAAAAGATACATAAGGGAAGATAAAATTCTTTTTCTCCGATTTTCTCGAAGTCCTAACAAAATTAAATAGTAGTCACAGATATATTGGGCTTGGTCTGTTGGATTAATAAAAGGTATTTTAAGATGCCAGGGTATAGGAACAATGAAATTTTTTTGTTGCTCTTTTTTGAAAGGGAAGTGATAACTACGATTACAAGAGAGGGGTTGCGCCTTTACGTCATGAAGGTAAAAATATTTCTTTCCAGGGCTCCTTCCTCTAAATTCTTTAGAGCGTCAAGATTCCTAAAGAAGCCAGGCTTCTTAACTTTCATAATTTTTTATTCTTGTATTATAATTTTTCTGGGGTACCTCTTTTTCAACTTAACAGTAAAACAATGTCTCTCTTCCAGAGTGTTTCTATAAATGTTCCCAAATGGTAAAGTATCTCTTCTGGGTCTGTAAATTAACCAATACCTCCCTTAAAACTAGCACTGGGTGTAGTAACTGTTGTTGAAAAAACACTCAAATGCTTCTTGTCGAAACAAATACTGGTATTACTAGATCATATGAAGTCAAAAAATATTCGTTCTTGGGTCAATTCGGACAAATAACCTTTATTGCTCTCGATTCTATTTGTTACTCAAATCAATAATATTCTAATGAAGTCTAATTATGAATATGATTTGTAATCATTCATAAAAATATATCTTTATGTTTCAACTATTTTCTGATATAAAAAAAGTCAACATTTTAGCAAAATTAAATTTCCCGAAATGAAATTTAGCATAATCTTTTTCAATAGGACCTATCAACTTTTTATCAAAAACAATTTATCAATTTCCGAAAAAAAAATCAATCTAATTGTGAAATTTTAATGTTTTATTGTTAATACAGACAGTCACTATCGTGTGACGAAGTAATGAGGAACGTGCGTTTCCCGTCCGAATAAATAATGCCAAAATATGTTTTCACGAAATAGTTATAAAAACTAAACTAAGGATTCTAGATATGTCCAAATCGGCTTTTGGAATTGGATTTATTCTGGAAACCCCAACAATTTACAGACTTTGGCAAAAAGTCACTACAGCTGAAAAATGACTTGGTCAAAATTTACTTTTTTTCCACTGGAGAGAGTATTTGGAGAGAGTATTTGGCTATTACTTCTACCTTTACGAAAAAATCAACTGTTGCTACTAGCAACAAACTGGAATATATTCGTGTATTCATAAATATATAACTAGAGCTGAGTTACTGGAGGGATAAATAATATCCTGTAGTAAGATGAATTATTAAATATTAATACATCAGAGTCTTCCGAGAATGCTCTGCATGACAGATCTACAACTTGTCGTTCAAGTGGAGCAGATATTTCCCTATTTTAAAAGAGTTTCATTCTAAAATTAACCAGGAAGTCGTTGAGGAGGATTAATGGAGTTTAGACAATCAAGTTGAGGAAGGAGATTCGTCTCCTTTCCTGCGGAAGTCGTCTTTTGTACAGGGAAAAAGCAGTATTTCTTTAGATACATTTTGGCCTTTGATCATATTCTTGGAAAAAACATTTCTTGTTCAAAATGTTGAAATTACAGACTGATCTTTTTTAATATAATATATTGCAAAAAAAAATATTAAAAGTTATGACCATTATTTCAAAAAATGTCATTGCAAGTTATTTGGAAAAATCTCATCAATCCTTGCATAAACTTTTAAAACAGCTCAAATCCAAAGTATATCCATTCAGCAAAGATACGTCTATTATTAATATTTTTTTACCGTTCTTTTTCAAATAATATGCAATTAATGAGACAGATCGTGAGCTTAATACGTCGTTATTGTAGCTCACAGCCTCTATTTCAAAAAAGGAAAGAGGGTAAAGGCCCAAAAATTAATAGATAAAACTTTGAAAAAAAAAATTCAACTATTTAATTATTCTTCATTTAATGGGATATCATTATTCCCAGCATAACAATAGCTAATTGGAGTTAATTATGGAGATATTACGTTGGTCAATACCAAGACCTTAAGGGATTGAGATCAAGACGATATCAAGGCTTTTAGGGATCCAAAGTATTAAAAAAGTTATTCTTTGTCTTTTCAGAAAATAAATTTTTTAATCTAGTTGCATTGGTTTTGATCTTGACACCAAGACCGAGACAAACCCAATAATTTCTTGGATCGAGACCAAGACAATATAAAGTCTTTAAGACATCGAAATAAAGACAATATATTCTTGATTTTTTAGGAGAGGTAAGACAAGAAGAAAATGGTAAACTGACAAAAAATACAAGGAATTTGGTGATGTCTTAAATGTATCATAATATATTTTTTTTTAACAAATATGAAATATGATGTAATATATTTTGAATTAAATATAGACTGTTATGATTTATTCTTTCCCACGACCACCCTATAAATTAAACTCAACGAAATGCAATAAATGCGATTATAGCTTCACCTTTGAACCCCTGTATTTTTGATAGATTTTCCTTTTAGATCTTGTATTTATAATTTATTATATTAATTTTACAACCGCATTATAAAACCGGGAGGTCCATTGAAATAATAAACACTCACTAATTTAATAATTAATGAAGGTTGAGTTAATAAAATTAATTCATATTTCGCAGTATTAAAGCATAAACAATTTGTTATAAAGCAAAACAAACCTATGTTCTCTAGCATACCCTCAAGTCGAGAAAATGGAAATTAAACGTGATCTACAAACTTCCGTTTGGCATCTTCAGAACTACTGTCTACGCCGTCAGCAAGTCCAAAACATTGGAGAGGAAGTAAGCCTCTGTTAATAAGGCCAAACTAGCCCCGGAGGAGTTTAAAAAAACAGTTCAGGCCAATTCCTTCGAGTCCATGTCATCCAGACACTGTAGATAAAGAATAACGCGTCGAAAACGACCAAGGAAATTTGTAATCTATACGAGGCCTATACTCTTTTGGTTCGTATTGTACAACTGTGGTTCAAGAAATTTTGTTCCGGTGTAATGGAGTTGATGATGCGTCACGCACTAGCAGGCCTGTTCTCGAAAGTTTAAAATCATGCAAAAATATTAATATGGACCGTAATTGTTAGCAGTCGCAGCATCTCCCAGGAGCTGAACATCGATCATATAAACATTTTAATTATTTACAGAAGTCTGGATACAAAAAGAAACTCGGGAGGAATTGGGTTTCATCAAGACAACGCCAGGCTGCACGCATCTTCGGTGACACACCAGAATCTTCTGGAGCTTGGATGGAAAGTTCTTATGCATTGTCCTAGTAGTCCGGACTTGGAACCAAGTGACTACCAACTTTTTCTGTCTATGGTCAATGTGCTTGTGGCTATGAATTTGTCGACAATAAAGGTCTGTGAAAATTGGTGGTCCGAGTTTTTTGCCAATAGGGACAAGGGCTTCTACGTAAAGGGAATTTTTGAAGTTTGGTTCTCATTGGCAACAAGTTATTGAAGGGAATGGGGCATACTTGGCTTATATCGTACTAGTGTAAAACTTTTTATCAGCCATTGATAGTCATTGAAATAAAGAGAAATATACGTAACCATTTTTTCAAAATAAATTTCATCAAAATAAAGATCAAAATTTACTTTATCAATGTAACGCCATACTAATCATATTCGGGAATTGACTTTTATATTTATGGACTTGAGAATCCATGGATACAATTGTAACTAGAAGGGACTCTCGGTAGAATGCAAAACCTCCGTCTAAAATTAAACTATGTTATGTAACTCATTGTGTTCCAAAATGAATGTTTGACCTAAGACCTTGATCTCTCAAAATTTAATGGCCTCTTATTGTGACTATATACGTATAATCTTCGTACTTATATACTTATATATGAAGATAGGGACAGGGTGCACCCTGATGTATATCATATACTAATTCATTAAAAAGAAGAAAAAAAAGGGAGTATATTATAGCACTTTATATAATTTTTTTAAAGCATACTTTAGATGAGGTTTATAAAATAACTAAAGTGCTCCCTTGTTCATCAATTCATATTAAATTTTATTTATTAAGCTGATATTATTCTTTTTTTATTCTTGAGGAGAGAACATATAAGTATTCAGGGAGTAGCTACGCGGAAGTGTGCACATGAAAACGAAGACTAACACGAAGGATTTGTTGAGGAGTTATCTTTCATTCTATTATAGCAAAATTTGTATGTACTCGGCCCCAAATAACTCTGGGCAATGCCAAGTACAGCAGATATATATTTTTCTTTTATAAAAGTAAGCAAAATTAGTCACTTAGTTAGATGAAATAAAAAAGTTTTCAGTTTTTAACCATCAACTCATAAACCATTGGCTTATACCAATTTTCAAATAAACATATCCTTTTTCTAATTATAAGTAAACAAAGATTTTAATTTCAAGAAATCACTAAATACTGAACACAGATGAAACTATGGAATGTTATAGGGTAAAGTAGAATCCCTCTTCTCAGAGTTGAACATTTTTTAAATGCAATGACAGATTAGAATATCCACTCATCGCCAACCTATATCAGTACCCACAAAATCTCCATATCCCTTGTAACTCTTCAGACTCACACTTTTCAGGTTTTGGTACGCCTAAATGAAATGAGTTGACCCATTTTTGTTCTTAATGTTTTAATGAAAGTGATTGATAAACTAATTGTTGTTATTTTGATCGTTATTTACGATTCAAGAGTTTCGTCCGGTCCAGTTCAGTCTAGATCCAGTCTTAAGGACCCGTGCCATGGACTGATAAGACAGGCCCTATGACCCGAATGACACAACATTACAATTAACCTTCTTATTAATATTTTTGGACCTTTTATTAACTTAGAACAATCACACGATAATTGCTTATTCTGGCAAATTCTGGCAGACCGTCTCAGCATCTTCCGACATTTCGCATATTCTTGTGTCATAGTCTCGTCCTCTCTGCTTTTCCTTTTTGTGAACAATATTTAGTGATACAAATGGGGTGCATTTGTAGCTCATCTGTTTTTATTGTTTTTTTTTTTTTTTGACAATTTTTTTTCTTTTTCTAAGCTGGTGTCATTATTATTGAACTCCTGAGTAGTACACTTCCTTTCTCCTGCAGAAAACATATCACATATGTAATCAGAGCTTGATTAAACATTTGTTTGTGCTCATAAAAGACTTACTACCGAGAGAATTGGTTGCAGAATTATAATTGCAAGTCCTTGCTGGACACAGAGTGGAATTGAGAACCGAGATCAGAGTATTTCTTGTCTATGTCCTTTTTTATTTTCTTCTCCCCCTCGTTACAGCTGCTTGTAGTATATCTACTGTTCTCTTCGAAGCATTCTCCAAATTATCTTATGGAAGGCGCTCGGGAGAAGTTATTCTCTTGAATACAATGTGTATGCTCATGCCCAGGTGATTCCTAAAGAAAGAAATATACGTCATGTATATGGACTTCAAAGAAGATTCCTAGATCCAATAGAGTATATGTAATACTATAATGTTTACTTATACTCAATCAGTACTACTCCATCTAACCATTTAAAGCAACATAAGGGTGTTCACATTGATCTACAGTTGTTGTTTTTATTTTTGTTGTGAACATGCAAAAAATATTCCAGATGATTAATTGTAATCTCAGAACAAAATAGTGAGGGAGCAGGAGAGGGAGTACATTGATGCGTACGTAACACACAGAAGGACAATGCCGCCTCCTTTCATTCTTAGTCAGTCAAGATATCGGGTGTATTTTTAGGTTGCTGTGGGTAAGGGTGAGTAAAGCTTTAGTAGCTCGTTGAAAAAGCAAATTTTTCCAGGACGACAGGATGAGGGATTTTGCAAACCATGTACATTAATGTACAAATAAAGATATGCAATACCAAAATAGATTTACTTTTGTCGTATGTTTTGATACATTAAACTAGGGACTTAAGTTGTCTTATTGATTAAATAAATATTTCCTATAAATGTACCTTTTTAATGTAAAAAGATATTATTTATTTTATATAGTTGTTTTCCTTTCTTTAATGGTCTTTCACCTAATTAGTGGCTTAACAACAACTAATTGAAGGAAGTCAAATTACTCATGGTAGTAAATGAGCATCAGTTACTAATCAGTTAATATCTCTAAGTACTATCTAACATATAGATATTGTATCTTTTTCTTTTTGAAGAAAAGGATAGAGGGGTGTAGTCATCGATAAATAAATACAAAGACTTCAGGTCGAACAAAGGATCATTTGCCAAATTATCTGAAATTTCAACTAAAGAAATAATTTTTAACTCTGACTAACTAAAAGGATCTTAAAAAGTTAAGCAATAAGCTTATTTCCTTTAAATGACGTTGAAATATTGCTGGGTGTGGCTCATAAGATGACAGTAAATTTATAAAATTAATTATAGATTATTTATTGTTCACACATACAAAAAAAAAGATCACAGTAATCAAAGTGTATTTTATAAAGCTTTCCATAGAGGTGTGACACGCTTCAATGGGTGTAAAGTAGCCCAAACAACTACATCATGGACAAAGAGTCCTTGATTTACTCTGCGTGGATGCCAATTTTAAGACAATGAAGGAGACACCTTCCCGGAAAGAACAATTTTTCGTAACAAACGGGATTTGAAGGCTGGAAAAGGGGAGTATATACTTATTTAACGTGCTCGTTTGGGAAATCGAGGCCATACCAGGGATGATATAGATTAAATTAACGCAAAATGAGTAGATTTTGATTCAACAGTTCCCATACGGGCACTGTACCGAGAACTTGGAGTACATGAGACAATAATTCAATTTCAGAAGACATCTCCCGAAAATAATTAATAATGTAATACTACCTAGAGTTACTGTTTGGAAGTTTTTTGAAAAAAACAGATTTTGGGATAAGGAGAAATTGGCTCCATAACCACCAGAATTAAATCTTCTGGATTATTATTTTTGGAGCGTTGTCAAGAGCAGAGCTTGTACGACACTTCATCCTAATTTTGAAGGCCTCCATTTCGCGGGAATTTGTGTTAATTGATTCGAAAGAAATAATCTGCCTTGAAGCGACCTTTGCGTTTCGTAGCCAACACTCGTACCTCATGACTTAATTGTATCTCTGTATCCTTTGACCAAATTTGATATTAATTGTAGTATGCTAAAGAATTATATCTATTACAGCCTACCTATATCTAACTCCCATTCGAACTCCCTTTGTCCTCTCTTTGTATTAATTTCTCTACTGATACAATGAATATCTCCTTGGCCTGAATATCATTGTATTTTCATTTTGAAAACTAGTGCATGAAATGAGAAGATTTATAGGAGTACATATAAATATATAAAATGCAAATTTGATCCCTTGATTACACTCAAAGATAACCTTTTGTATAATCTTGCAAAAAATAATAGCCAAATATTAAATCAATCAACATATGACGTTGCCATCATAACATGTATCATTCAATTTGTGCATGCATATTAGCAAAAAAAAAAAAAAAAAAAAAAGAGGCCCTTTTTATTCTTACATAAGTACATTCCAAGAATATTTTTTTTTCCAATAACAAGACTCTCGAGATTGAACAAAAGTAGTAGCGTAAGATTTCGGTCTGAAAATACTAGAACCAATACTGTTCTTTTATCAAGTTTGACCTAATTGGATACATAGAAAAATTAGATTAAATGTGGACCAAGACCTGTGGCACAAAAAAAAAAAAAAAAAAAAAGTTATGATCGGTTGTTAAACACCAATTTTGTTTATTAATTATTGATGAAATCATATTATTTTCAACCTGTGAACATTTCAAAATATTGAATTAATTAAATACGTACGTCAATAATATGTATTTAAAACTACTAATAAATAATTAATAATTAAGATGTAAGGTGATTAAAATAAGTTTATACATAGATGGTTCATATTTGAATTAATTGATAGTTATAAAATCATGAGAGATTCAATTTCCCCGAAAATATTATTGTAATATATATGTATGCAATCTAACCGGCTTATTTTATTAAATTTTTTAATAATTATTCAAAACTAAAGTGATCAAAAATTAATCAAAATCGGCCTTTATACGAATAATTTTTTTTTAAATTGAAATATGAGGTCTAGTCTATAACTTTAAGTAGTATATAAAGCCTTTGAAGAAAAATAAAAAAGATATTAGCATCCAAGTAAATTACTTCATTTCATTTTTTTGGTGGTTAATTTTTGTATTTAGTGTCATCTAGATAAAATAATAAATAATTCATTTTCAAATGCTGAAAAGTTTGTATAAAATCGTTATTTACTTTGATTTTCATTTTTATAGTTCTCTCTTGTCGAACTATGACACTGAATTGTAATTATACCCTAAAAACTTGATTTTTTTTAAAAAGGCCAAATATGCAAAGGTTGAAAGTTCACAAGTCACTTTCTTGTTCTACGGCTTAAATAACAATAATAAAGGTGGGTTTCAGCCTGCAATATAAAAGATATGTAGGATGGTGTTATGAATCTGTTTATTTGATCATTTTAAAGGGTTTACCAAATTAGTTTTTGGTGGCATTGTCATACGAGAGTTGTTTTTCTCTAAATTTATCAAATAGTGATATGTGTTAATCAACGTATATTTAATATAATCTTTGCTACGTTTAGTAACATCCACAAATGTTTGATAAGATAATTAGTACTTAAAATGAACGAACTGTATCTTGATTTTAAAACAATAAATCCTTGAGATATTCTAGATATTTTAGACCCAGTGACCCTCTCAATTAATGCAAACAGAATTGTAAAAGTAATTGTTTCTCTAAATCTAACCGAATTATTCCATCGACTGAAGACTTATGTCTTTGGATCTTAAGATTTTGATATGATCAGAAGATTGATCATATCTTATCAAAACAAATTCAGAAATTTATTAAATGATCTGTTATACAAAATAATATTGGTATCATTAAATACAATTTCAAATGTCCTTGATGGCAACGTGTACAGCTGTGGTACAGTAAGATTTCATTGATGATACGATTGACAGTTGTACATAAGTTTATGGGCAAAAGTTTTTTTAGAAATCTTAGACCTCTGCTAGTATTAGTATAACTCTGATGGCTGGCTTAAAACTAATAATTAGAATTTATTTTAGATTTGACGAGCATAGCTTATGGTTGCAATAATTATTCTGACAAGCAATTGATTTTTTTTATTTCTTATAAAAGTTGATTGCATGTAAGAATAATTATTTCAGCCATAAGCTATGTTGATGTTGTCAGAGATTGCCTTCATCGATTGTTCTGGATTTTTCTCAATTTTTGTTTGTTTTCTTCAACAAAGTAGGACTTTCGACGGTTTTGAGTGATTCAAGGTCACAATGCTTCCGAGAGATCATAGATAGTTGGTCTATCCTGTTTGTCACATATCCTGAATATTTGGACGAGTTGAGCACTTCACCGAACCGCTTTATCCAAAAATGCGATGACTATTTTACCATTTAATTTGTATAAAATATAGGAAACTACACTACTCTTTTGTTCTTGATTAAAAGAAGGCGGGAATATGTTGTCGTAAATAAGCATAATGAGCAATTGACGTGGTAGCATGACACTTGTACCAGACTTACTTTCTATTAGTAGTGTGTTTATATTAAAACCAGTTTCAAGGAAGATGGGATGAGTCTAGAGAAAGTTGCGAACGTTTAAAAAAGCTACCTGTTATATTATAAAATAAAGTTATTTATTTAATAATATGTAAAAATAGCGATAAACTATAATAATTTGGGTAATCACATTTTATATGAAATATAAATAAGAATAATTGTTAAAATTAGTCCCCAAAGACAAAAACCCCTTTTGTTTACAAAAGTACACTATGCAATAAATAAACATTAAAAATAACTCACCCATTAAAAATAACTCCCCAATTAAAAATAATCTGTCCATAAGACTAATAAAAAATAAACATCCAAAAAATCAGAAATATACAAGCGGGCACCTAGGATTTTGGGTTATTTTAATTCTTATGGAAGACCCTGATAATACGATTTCTATGTTGATGTACCATATAGAGTTCTCTGGAATATACCGAATAATTTTCACCGCCATATCGAACGTCCTTAGGAATTTTCAAATGGAATACACTATATCCTTAAGCAGTCACTGAATTATACCTCTTAACTGTATAATATCCATTGGTTCATTTAATATCAACTTTTTGCAATGTAAGACTTGGAATTCTGAATGCCTAACCTGATTATTTTTGCTTTTATCAAAGATAAAATCTTACTTTTTGACGGCCCCCAAAAATTATAGCCTAGTTATGGGATAGTGAGGTGTTTATCCGTCTTTTTAAGTTCCCTGTGACCAATTCCCTTATTAGAAACAAAAATGAAAATTCAGCAAAAGCATCGACAATTTAATTGACCATCTTACAATATTCTTTGCTTATTGAATATAATACAGCAATTATTTTATAAGATCCTATTATGGCTATTTGTTTAACATTATTCAACGTTTCGAAAAGACCTTGATTTGGGAATTTTCTACCAACAATTCTATTGGGTTACCAAAATTTCAAACAATTGGATTATATTTTGTTTCTAAAACTGTTCATTTAATGTTTTTCATTAACAAGATGGTTTTTGTGTATTGCAAAAGTATTTTTGGACAATATAAGCTTGTTAGAAGGAATATAACTCCCTTTTGAATGTTATTGGCAGCAATTTTGACTTGGGTCTTGAGAAAGCTATCCTAAATCCAACATTGCATCCTTTCATCAATTATTTAAACTGTAGAAACTTGAATCTTTCCAACAGCTTATATTATTTAAGCTATAAAAAAGTTATAGGGTCCTTCTCCAAAAAAAAAAAGTTCAAATATTGCTTACTCTCCACCACACTTAATCATCTGAAAAAAAATTAAAATTCCAATGATTATCGCAAGTGTTGTTTTTGCCGCACGGAGGATAAGTGTAGTGATAATTTTCTATACGATTTTATATCTATTAAACCTCTTTACCGATCTGTTGCTGATCTTTTAAATGATAATTTAACTTCATTTATTTTTTACTTAGTATCTAAAGGGTGGGGATTCTCATATCTGGAAAATATAAGGACAATGTATATAATAATATATTTACCAAAACTAATTCAGGAATTCAGTAATATTTTGCTCTTACATGTTAGGACTCAGACTAGTCAAAGAGGTTCAGATCCGCCGAACTAGAAGCCACATTTCCTTTGCCCGAAATATAAAGGTCTTAAAAATGTTGGCGTTTCCAAAATAAATCCGGTTTCAATTACCCGATTGGGACAAATTGCACCAATATCAAATTCTAGCACTATACTGGATCTGTTAACATCAATGTAAGCTTTCTATCATGATTATCAATGGAGTTAATTGCGTCTTTGTGCTTGCATCCGGCTAGGAAGTATACAATATTGACCACAAAGTGTTTGTATTCAGAAGACATCTCAAAGATTTTGCATTTTTTCCTTTGAAAGTGTTATCAACTGAATCTGATGAGCACAGTTTACTTAACATATATCCTGTGGTTACCAATATATTGAGTTCTTAGGCTTGTTAAAGACTAAAAATCACCACATTATATATAGATTTAATGGTTAATGTTAAGAATCTTTTTTTTTGTATATATGAACCCATGTGTTATAAATTTATTAGAGGGAAAAAATTCTATTCAAAATCAAATTTTCCTAAAGATAAATTACAATATTATCATTGTACTAAAATATTCTTCAATTTTCTTCTGATAAAAATATTTTAAGTATAATTTGAAATATCATAATTTTTTGATGTTTTAAATGCAGTAAAATGTAGATTAGCTAGTAATATAAACAATTATTTAAATTACCGTCAGCAAATAATGATCCTTTCTCTGTCTTGCTGCTTTCATAAAAATGCCAGATTATAAATAAAACACAAAAATACTTATATAAATCATTCATCATATTATCAGTAGTGATGGGCATTTTGTAAGGTCGGGAGCAATACTCAGCATAGTACTTTTGAGTTAATAAATAATTATTACTATTAATTATCCTTGCTAAAATTTGTTTACTTTTATATTACTTTGAGGGATAATTATCAGATATGTAAGCCAGGCGTAGAATATCAGAGACACACTGCACCTATAATTGTTATAACCACATGTAAGGGGTCAATTTCTGAGGATAGCGACTGGGTGGCTTTTAGCACTAATATTTACGCTCCGAATACAAAGTTGGGAACCAAAACTTGCAGTAGTTTTTAATTTTTATAACACGGTTATATGTCGCAATTAAACAACATTTGCAACACAAGCACACACAAATGGCTGCATGACGTTCGTATTTGGAGTACGTCTCAATGATTTTTGTATTTTTTTCTTATACAGTTGCTTTTAGCTAAACCTGATAAAGACACTTTCCTTAACATGGGTCTCAGGATTGCCAAGATATTGAGGTGTAAACTTATTCCGGATTTAAAATTCACGTCCTTAATTATTTGATGAAATACAGATTTGTCATTTTGGCAATGAATCTATCATGGATATAAAGAGTCAAGGAATGTTCAATATTTAAAAACTCATTTTATAGATTCCCACAACTCAATATGCTTTTTATACGACGTGTATAAATTCTACTTGGTAATAATTTTTTTTTCTATTTCTAAAACAATATTAATCATTATAAACATGTACAAATTCATATTTTTGAAACTTCAAGTTATCTAAAAAAAATAACATATTAAGCTAAATCATTCACATTCAAGTTTTAACATTTGAAAGAAGTTAAATCTTTAAAAGTAACTCTTTAGTATTCCCTTAAATAATATGTATTTCAATTGTTCCAGATTTGGTCATGGATATGATGAAAAATTATATTTAACAAAATGTATTTAAAATACATAAAGAAATTTAATATCAAATATTCAACTACAAAAATGAACACTGATATTATTTAAATATCTATTTTTCATTTTTTTGTAATATATTTGATAACAAAATTTTGACAATGAATCACATAAATATATTTAACTAGTAAAAGGTTACCCGGCGTTACTCAGGCGGCGAGAGTTAGGGGATTTTTAAATGTATTACAATGTAAGGCTAGTATTATTTTGTAAATCCAATGTTGTTTTTAGCTGCTCCGTGGTTTTTTTGTTTTGTTTTTTAATTTTTAATCTGAGGAATGAATTTTCTTTTCCTTAGCAGTTTTCATTATTATTTAATTCCTTTCCTAAATAGATTCAATGATATTTAAAACCCGATTTGATGTTTGTGTGGGATTATCAAAGGTGGAATATAAACCGGAGGATTTGTAGCGGACTTATAATTGTAAGTCCTCATTAGACTCAGAGTAGAATTGGGATCGACATTGCAGAAATTACACAAACCTAACAAAAAAAAATCATACTTGAAAAAACCATAATTGTTATGGTTTAACAAACTTTATTCATCTATCAATCCAATATTCCATCAGTTTTTTCCATCTTATTTAGCCTATAACTTTTTTGATTTTGAATAAATTTAAAAAATGTTCCTTCTTATATAATTATTTTTAAGACGCAAGTCACTTTTTTGATGGTTAACTCAACTCCCTGTAATTTTTCCTTGAGGTCACAAAAAAACATTTTTATTTTTGGGTATAGAGTAAGCCTCCTCCCCCCCTCCCCCGCTTATATGATTCCCTGAAAATCCCCACCCCCTTCTTAACCTCACAATAAAAGACCCACACACACACATTGAACTTAATTTACATAGGTACATAATACTAAAATCCTATATCGTATTATAATGTTACATAATAATGTCAAATTAAAAATATACATAAATACATTTTTATTTATATGTATTAGCCAAAAAAAATTATTTGAATAATAAGATGGCCAAAATATATATATAAATATATTTATTAACGACGAGGGATCTACAAGAAAATGTATCCATGACCTTTTTGGAAACGGAGCATAATTATAATATAACTGATTACTTCGTTTGTTTATCAAACATAATAAACTATGAAATAGCCATGACGTATCAAGTGATACGAGTGAATTGACATAATGTATTTTTGTTAGCAAGGAAACGCCGTGTTATATTTAATTATTTATTTACGGTCGGATATAAAATTAATATAAAGATATATGTGAAGAAATATATTTTGATGTTATATGCCCACTCCTTTTTCATGGTTACCTTCAGGCTATCCACGCTGTTGTGGTGCTTTGAGCAGACCTCCCTCTCCAAGGGAGTGCATTCGGGAGAGTTGGTGGGCCATGTCTTTTTGCGAAAAATCTCGTAGAAGTTGGTCCTGATGAACTCTTGGCTGATCTTGGACGTGAGCTAGGGGGCAGAGTCCTTTTGCCACACGTATGGGTGAGGGCCGTTTGCCTGCACCCATGGAAGCATATTAAACCTCAATCACTCCAGATACACAATAGAATTGACCTTTTCTCCCTTCTTGAAGAAAAATGGTGCCATGACCTTCCCTGTGCTGGTGATGACGCCCGAGGAGATGGAGTTCTTGGACTTGTACACATAGGGGGCATTGTCCCTGGACGTGGAGAGTCATTTGTCATTGGGAGAGTTTCTTTTGCGTTCAATAGTGAATATTTTATCATCGGAGAAAATGATAGAGTGACTTGAATTGGACGTCTTGAGCCTAGAGTATAGAGTCTTGCAGTGGGCCACCTTACCTCCTTCTGTTTCTCAGTCAACAGATGATACTATACACTAAACTGCAAACTCTTTATTGAGATAGTCAGATGTGATCTCAGTACAAGGATGCTAGTATTATTATCAATTGAATTTTGTCTGGATTTATTTAGGCAACCCTGTGCAGTAAGACCAAAAAACTCAGTCCAAAATTTGAAAACCATGAATTGGTTATAGATCCCTGATCCCCTCTCTCTCCATCATTTACTCAGCTGTTCGCCCCCTGAACTGTCTAACTTCCAGCATTATATGACAATAAATATGGATCCTTACAACCAAACTTTCATTCCTCTAACAACCATACAGACGTAGTTATTCCTTAAACTTAATGACGTAGATATTAATAATATATATGACTTCTCGTACCGTCATCACTCGTCATTGCAATATATTCAAACGTTATTATTATTTTATCTGGAATCCAGAAGGCCTCTAATCCCGTTCCTGCTATAAGCAATAAATTTTCTTCAAAAGTTTTTTTTTTTAAATCTATTTTAGCACGGAAAAACTCGTATCCGGGGATGTTACTGTAACTCGGAGATTTTTAGGCTATCCTGAAAGCTATCCAAATATTATTTCACTTTTTATAAATTATCAGCTAATAGTTAGTGAAGATTTGATTGCACTCATCATAAACATTGGCCGTTGATGATTTAATTGGGTACAAATACCCACTATTTATATTTGCAGATACCTTCATAAAAGAGTGATCCCCCAAGACACAAGGATTCAAGCCGTTCCTAACAACCCTAAGGTTTATTCAAGACTTTGGCCCTCAACCATGTACTAGCTGTCCTTCTCAATAATGATAATAAAAAGAATGGGGATACAAGAGTCAGGAGTTAGATGAGTCAGGGAGGGAAATGAAAGACGAAGGGTAATCGTGCATCCAGGGGTAGGTGTATAAATTAGTCTAAATAGAAAAACACCCTTATTTCTGGCCTGGGAAAAACTAGTATCCTACCAAGTCATAATACCAAACTAAGTAGTACGTTCGTTATAATAGGTAAATAATCATGTGAATCGGGATTATTAATTCCTTTGCTATCATTATTCATAATTACTTTTGTATTCTGTATTTAATTCCTAATTAGCACAAAGGAAATAATTAGTTCTTCGGGTTATGTTGAATATTCAGGGAGGTATGCATGCTTGAAGAAATTACTTTGCGACATGAAATGTGTGTGCATATTTGTCTTCCAAATTAACATGAGTGTTGGATTATTAATAGTTGTTTGCTAAATAGCCAAAAATAGTGGCGCAGTCTTAGAGCTAAGAGTTTGAAACAAAAAACATAACAATAAAAAGGGTTTTTTGTTTATATACGTAGCTTATATGCTTATTTGTTTATTACTTGAGCTACGTACAGTGGCTCCAGTTTTAAAGTTTGCTTGTACCCCCCATTGATAGACCTGTAAATTTTTTTTTTTTTTTTTGTGATTGCCAATAACTGTTCAAGAGACACTTTTTATTTTTGTCTTCAATACTACGAGTTGGAATAATTCAGACGCTTCAAATTTTAACAAAACAAAACATTACATGTTTGCTATTGTTTTAATCTATTGAATGACTACACTTTTAAAAACAAATTACTGACAGCTCGAATCTGGATTTCTTCCATTTTCAGAACAACACTCACATCTACTCACTCAATCGACTATTATAAAATAACTGCGCGTCCAAAATGGCGGAAATTTTGATGAGTAACTGTCAACTCGGTTCTATATTGCTTTGATTTACTTCACGTCGAGGTCGAAAACTTTTTAGACCACTCTCGTATTATAAAGTAATCATATTTGCGTGTCCTTAAGAAAGACAACATTGAGGATTTAAGAAAAGAAAATGGAGTTCCAGATGCATGGAAGTCTATCAAAGTCCTTTTGTTTCCCCTTTTTTCCAAATGCACCATAGATCTTTCTTTTTATAATTAGAGTTTAGTAGTGAATAATGAAAAAAATACATTTCAAAAATAGAAAAAAATGAGGGGTTTTTGCGTGTGCTCTTTTTTCTTTTTTGTTCATGATTTAATCGGTCGTTGTGGTGTTAACTTCTCTCTCTGAAGTAAGCATTCTTGCATACCTTTGGTGTCAATTGTTTTAAAACTGTATAATCAAATGAATATGTATACAATTATAATATTTTCCCCCACTATTGCTATTTAAATATAGAGTGTCCTCCTTTTCATGGCAGTTGTTCATTTTCTACAACCCCTACCCCAAACAAAAAAAAACAATCATATAACAAAGGTCTTAATCCAGCTGTACCTTTTGTCTTGCTCCTGTTTTATCTTCCCACTCTTTTTTTCCCTTTACAAATCTAATTATAATAAATACGTTATACCCTGATAGTCCATCATTTTTCGTTGGTAATTCTTTGGCTATAACCAAATACAACAATAACAGTGGTCAGTAATGAGATTTTTATTGAAAATTTTAGAAATGATAAATTAATATTTTTCTCAAAAATAATTGCTAAGGTTAAAATTTGAAATTAAAAAAAGTTTAAAAAAGACACCACGTTGTTGAAATTGGCAGTTTGATATTTCTTGAAATGTTAAAAAGAGTACATTTGATTCTTATTTTACTCTAATATATTGGAAAAAAAAATACTTATATTGGAAAAGGAGAAATGTTGTCTTTATTCCAGGTATCTAAAGTTCCATGCTTTAAAATGTAAGTCTTTGTTGAACTGGGAGTAGAAACGAGGATCGCCATTGTAGTCATTCTTTCCTAGAATGCAAGCAATCACTTCTGCGAAAATGATTTTTATTTTTTAAATTTAAATTTGTTTCCAACTGATTATCAGATTAAAAAAAAAAATCAGATTGGAAAGCTTGATGGACTCTAATTTATCTTATTGAATAAACCCACCTCAGGCCTCAATTACAGTCTTTGTAATACCAAAAGGGCCTTCTCCTTAAAGTCCCTAGGCAAATCCTAGAATTCTTTCCTAGGGGTTGCAGGGGGTCGGTTGATTTGTCGTTCAATCATGCACCACATAAAAAAATCATTGGATTCAGATCCAGCGAGTTTGAAGTCGTCAAAATTGTCTTGGAGCCATGTGATACATTTTTTTAGGTGTATCAGGGAGTAGAGTCGTACTAACACATTTTATGCCTCCTGATCTTGCAAACGAGTCCTTAATTGAGTCCCAGAATTCGAGCAATTGTTATGTTTTTTGCTCACGGGCCGGATTCCAAGGAGGGCTCTCTACCTTTTCGAAACACTAGGAACAGCGAATTCGTCAATTGATTCCATTTGTCTCCAACTGGTGCAGGTTTTAACAAGCTATCTAACAAACAAAAAACAGATTCCTAAGAGACTGTTCAAAAGTGGCAGCATAGACAGCTTGCACACTGTATGTCTTTACTAGATACGGGGCGGGGTTCATGTCTATTTCCTGTCTATATTATCTTCTCGATACTAATCTAATATAACATTATAGCATCAAAACTGTTATTCTTCAAATCCATGTTGTTGCTTTTTTTAGATTCTTTATATAATGGTAAAGTATTTTTTTTTTTCAACTTTATTCATTGATCATGTTATTGCATTTAAAATTTACAGACATTGTATATTTTCTGACGAGAATATTTTTGAAATATTAGTTTGGCATACTTTTTGTCAGTAGACATACATATTGTTCTATAAAATAAAAGTTTGATGTGTGGTATGTAGGTTGACGTCAAAATATGCGATATGTTGGTGGAGCTAATTCAGATTAATAGTGCATACATGGTAAAGGATTGATTTATGTATTTCTTGATTCTAAGGATTGACTAATTATACAGAGTGCATAAGTATATCATACCGTTTTTGATAGTAAGTTTTAAATCAACTTTATCCAGAGCAAAATGTGTAACGGTGCCAGATTTATAGGCCATCACTTTGGCACGACCTGTTAAGTAAATGTTGGTACTTTTTTGTGTTGTTGTAAAAAATGGAATCGATTGACAAATCCCTTGTCCCAAATATTTAGAAAAGGCAGAAAGTCCTCCTTGGAATCCGCACCAGAAGCTAAAACAAAACCATTGCTCGAACTCAGGAAATAAGTGAGACGATAATTGGCAATATTAAGAATGAATTAGAGGCTCTAATGATCATTTTGATGCGGACTGAGGTGGAAGGCCATGTCATTCCTCCTCATGTGTTCCCCCAAGTTCTAAGTGTCAACATTGATATCTACATGGGCGTGCTAGAGACCAAAGTGAAGCCCTGGATCGACTTGGTTTCCAATAGGAGGCTTTACATATAGCAGGATGACTTGCCTTCCTTGTTATACCCCGTAGAAATGTCTCAAATGGCTCCAAGACAATTTTGACGACTACATCTTGCCGTACTTTTGGCCTCCAAACATGCCAAATCTGAATTGAGTTGATTTTTTATATGTTTTCATTGGACACACCATCTGATTCCTTCTCAATGGAATCCTGTAGGGAATCAACGTTGTGATGGGGGACTTTTCTAGCTGTTTTCTCCACTTACACCCATATTCCATAGTCCAGTTGCGATAAGTTCAGTAATGAAGGGAACCACAAGTTCGGAGGTCAGAAATTGGTGAGGTTTTCCTCGCACTATGCTTG
Source organism: Lepeophtheirus salmonis (assembly GCF_016086655.4). Classification (NCBI taxonomy): domain Eukaryota; kingdom Metazoa; phylum Arthropoda; class Copepoda; order Siphonostomatoida; family Caligidae; genus Lepeophtheirus; species Lepeophtheirus salmonis. The sequence goes on from NC_052132.2 coordinate 18,238,352, forward strand.
AGTTGTTATGGCATTATGACCATAAAAACTGAGTCCTCTTGCACACAGTAATCCCCTGGGCATTTAATCAGAGCTTCACAACATCTTTCATCACCTCATTGTAATCCTTGTACTCAATCGGAAGCCCACACCAGTCAAAAAGTGTTTAGTGACAACCTTGTTATATCCTCTACTTGCTGTCTTCTTTGAGAGGCTCTTGCCGTTGTTATGAAGCCTTCTTACATTACTGACAAGTTACACCGAATAATTCATGATGTAGGCAACCTCCTTGCTAAGTAAGTGGCGTGAAGAAAACCTGTAATCCGTTGCTTTTTTACCTCTATTGTCGTTATTTGTTGACGTATCGTAAGAAACAAAACATCGTATGAAAGCTGATAATTTTTGTTATTGACGTGGTACCATTTGCATGGGCAGAGATAAAAGTAAGGTATAATATGCAACAAAAAACAATTATGCCCTTTTGAAACCCACATATAATATCGTTATTTAAGCTACAAAATATGAAAATAAACATTTACTAATTACCTAATTTAGTAAGTAAATTAGGAAAAGACTTGTCTGGTATTAATTTATATTCAATTTTTCTTGATGGAACTACTGATATCAAATAGTCTGTTAGGCTATTGGAATATTTGCCAGAAAATCTCGTCGTCCTTCATTGTATTAATGATTGCTTCATTCAGAAACTTTGTGTTCAAATACAACAAGGAAAAATATATGGAATACTCTCGTCAATATGCCAAATGAAAGAAACATATGTAGATATATCTAAAATTTTATTGTTAACAACAAATGGTGTTTCAAATATGATTGACCGTAATATTGAATTTTTAAAGTTTTTCACATAATTAGTTGGACAATTATTTGTCACTGTTTCCTTACACTCACACCAAAAAGTGCCCTGTGCTGAAGTTGGTTTAAAAGAACGCAATTATGTGTCATCAATCGTTAGTGAATTTGTTTATGTGCATTATCATTGCACACACGTAAATTTAGCTTACTGCTAATCGAAGTAGAATTAACCTATAATAATAGATTGTAAACTAATTTATCAAATGATTAAAAGAAATACAGATGTTTCTATTCATAAAAAACATTAATGTATTTTACAAGTAAAATGAGGATGTCTGGCGTAGTAAATTAATATTTTTTACTGATCTATCAATACATTTAAATGAATGAAATATAAAACTCCTTGGCTATGGTATGGAAACTATGTTTGGGATTAACATTCCTTTTGAAAGTAAGCTCCACTTAGAAACTAAATGTTACAAATACTTTTCGTGACTAAAAAATAATTTAGTAATCAAGATAAACCTATGGTCATTGCTGAAAAAAAACATATTCAAACTTAGTTTTAAACTCTCTGGAAGACCAACTTGAAATAAAATTTTAACAATTTTGGGTAAAAATCATACAGTAGGTAGCTGATATTAACTATGATCTTAATTCAGGAATACAAATGGTCTCGCTCTTGCCTTTTACTCGTGCTCTTATACAACTACAATATCCACTCACGATCAAAGAAGGAAAATGGGAAAAGAAGAAACTAAGTTTTGGGATTAGAAAATGAAAAACGGTTGTTGCGTTTGATCCTTCTTCTTTCTTGTTAGTTATTTAATCCTTCGTCGTAGTGTTAATTGTTCACTCTTAAGTAAGCTTGGTGTAAATTGTTTGAAAAATTGAAAATAAAATAACTATATATGAATTTAAATATAATTATAATATTTTCGATGCACTAATACTATTTTAAATGTAGAAAATTCTCATTTTTATGGCATTAATTCCTTTACTACCACAAAAATTATATAAAAGACATGTGATAATAACAATAAGCTTTATTTTGATGATGCTAGCTCAGTTTTGTGGTAGTAAAGAATACAGTAATAACCTATTACTAAGGAATTGTGTATGGGAGGACAGTAAAACTAAAAAGTGAAATAATCAAGTAAGTTTTTTGTCTGTTATTTTATATTCATGTTTTTTTATATACTTAATTATTATGTTTTTTTTTTTAATTATCATGTTTTATAAACTAATAAATAGGGTTAGTTTGGACTGCTTAGTAATTATAATAATTAAGAGATATATAAGAACTATTACCACATACATTTTCGACCTATGTATTCGTTTAATCAAACATAATCATATAATTATTAATCATTATATCCTATTAACTGATAATGCCAGTCTAGGTTGTAAAATAATTAAATCTGGGCATCACGTTTCGATAAATAAATGATTTGAGATTAGAAAAGGAAAAATGGTAAATGTGTGCGCTTTTTCTTCTTTATTGTTTATTATTTAATACGTCTTGGGAGGGAGGAGTAAACATCTTTCTCTAAAAGAGGAATGATCTTCAATCTTTGATGTAAATTGATTTTAAAATGCATAAGAAAAATGAATATATTATATATTTTAAATATAATATATTCTTCTATTTATAGCTGTAATTCATTTTCTTCTTCCAAAATCATAAATCAGACAGCTGAGATTTACAAGGGTTTAATTTGAAGTGATGCATATGTCTTGCTCCTGCTTTTTCCTTGTGCTCTTACAAAAAAAAACCATTTATCCATTACAAGAATATAAAAATACCAAAGATTATTTATAATTTAGAAGTAAGTCGCGAAATTTTCTGACATACCAACTGAAAAGCTTCTCTTTTCCTTATATATATATATATGATGAGTTATCATGTATACTTTTTTTTCCCCTGAATGACTTTCAATCACTTAAGCCCAATAAACATTGAATTAAACTTCATCACGTAAACAAAGTTTTATTATTTTCTCATCTTGTTATTGAGTTAAGATACAACATAACAAGAGGAGTGAATTAAATAAATTGTTATGTTTATTGAATTTTCGTCAGTTAATGACTCTAGTTATCAATTTAAGTATTATAATGTATACACCCATATATATATATTAAGATGAGAGTGAGGCAACCTGACTTTGTTCATATACATATAAGTTTAACATTTATTGGTTCTGTAAATTTTATGATGTACGGGTCAAGAGTACACACTTTTGGGAAATTTTTGACTTGGGAATCACCGATGTTGATAAATTTTAGTCAGAGTGTTTATACTAACAAAGAAAGTCCATGAGTGAAATTTTAGACTAGTGGAGGGCCATTTTGGGAGTCCCTCAGAGTTTCCCCCTCCCTTTGAATGACCTACAAGTCTCAGCAAGCCATAACTTCATTAAGACTAAACGGATTTCTTTTTCTTTTTTTTTTTTTTTTTTACATAAAAACACTTTTAAGGGTAAGAGTTTTAACTCATGATTTATAAGAAAATGACATATTTACAAAAAAAAAATACTATTCAAAAACATAAGAAATGACTTCCAAGCCTCAAAATTTATTTCCCCTATTTTCGGTAAGAACTTTAACCTACTCATACTTTAAATCATGCAAGAAAAACCGCCATGTGGAAAATTGCCAATAGAAAATTGCCCTGACGAAAATTGCAATGGAGTAAATTTGTCAGTTAGAAAAATTGAACGGTCGAAAACTGCCTGTATTTTGATCAAAAAACAAAATGAATAATAGTGCATTTTAGACTCACTTAATTTTATTTATGACAAATATCTAAATATATTGTATTAGATATTGAAATATATATAGCTCAGGGCCTCTTCAAGTATGGTTAAATAACAAATTTCAATTTGCAATCCGAGGGCTTAATTTATTTTTTGGTATTAAAAGGGGTTCTTTGATGTATTGGAGGAATCGGGTGGTTGGATTTAAGGATCCAGAGGCAGGGCCGTACGTCAGTATTGCGCTTTGTTCGCTTCAGCGGACCAAAAAAAAAAAAAAAACCTTACTCAACCGTCCAGCAATCATATAGGTATGTAAATATAGATGAACTAAGTCATAACTAATTATTAAAATATATTATATATATGTAACTTATGACCAACTCATAATAGTACTGAGTCATTATAATAAAATTACATATTTGTAGCACGTCCACCCAAAAGGAAGCTAGATCATTTTTCTCAAAATTGAGCGTGGTATACATTTTCCAACAATTCATAGTTCATTTAAATGAAAAAATGATTCTTATTTATCCTTTGGAGGCACCACAAATTGTACTTAAAGTAGCCAAAATTCACCGGCACATTTATAGAATTAGTAAATTAATAAATTATATCTCTAAGACAATATTGGGGCCAAATTAAGTCAGATAGATAAAATGGAGGTTTTAAACTACAGTTAACACTCTTGGGTATCTCAATTCATCGCAGAAATTTGAATTCAAATCCTGTAATTTACCGTAATATCTTTTTCAAATATTGCCTGTCATTTTATAAATATAAATGATTGAACCTTTGAATATAAAACGCGGTTTCTACTTCCCGTGATACATTTCTGATAATTAATAAATTACTGCAATTATTTCAAGAGTACTTTACAGCCAAAAATAAAAAACCAAGACGCACACAACATTTTTCGTATGGATTTAAAGTACTTCACATTGAGTGGATATTTGAGTTAGATATTACGTTTAACGTTACTGGTTGCAAATGTGAAGTACTTTACAGCCAAAAAAAAAAAAAAAAGACGCACACAACATTTTTCGTATGGAGTATTCTTGAAATATTTAAGAGCGTGAGAATTTGTTTCATTGAATACAAGATAAATTAAATTATTACTGCTTAAAAGGGACATAAATAATAGTTATGTACTTTTTAGAGTGGATTGTTACACTAATTTATTAATTATCAAAATTATAATTGGATTCAGGATTATAATTGTCCAGGGAGGTGAGAAGAGCATGACTGAGGAGATGGAGTTTGTGGACGGAGGCCCAGAGTACCCTGTCGTCTTCACGTGCCAGCTGAGTGCCCCGATATTTACCGGGCGGGAGCCAAAGCGGAATGACATCCAGACCAGAACCAGAGTGGAGACTGAGCGGGAAACTGTGCCTAAAGTCGAGAGAGATCATCCTCTACAGCCCAAGTTACAAACATACAGTCCTCAGATAGATGACAAATACTCCAGAGACTTTCCATATGATTGGTTCCGTAAGTTCCCGTGGCTAGAATATGACGAGGTTGAAAAGTCAGCCAAGTGTTTCGCCTGTTCCAAATTTTCCATTTCCAACCTTGGGAAATTTGAGTTCAAAACATGGAAAAAAGTTCCTCGCTGAAAGTTCATTCTAACAACAAAAAACACAAACTGTCGATGGAAAAGTAGATCAATTTCCTCACATCAAAGAGAAAGAATACCTTGGTTCTCGGCCATGTTCAGTCTCAACATGCTGAGGAAGTCGTGAAGTGGCGAGCTTATTTGAGGTATCTTTTCCAAACTGTTGGGTTCCTCGCAAAGCAAGGATTGGCTTTTAGGGGGATTCCGAAACAAGAGAAAAGTTGACGGAATCTAATGAAAACAATCGAGGAAACTTCTTGGAGCTTTTGTCCCTGCGTTCACACGACAATCATATTCTCAAAGATAAACTGGAGGCCGAAGTCAAAAAATTTGGTTCAGCTGGGGCAGGTTTTGCCAAATGGACTTCACCTAACATCCAAAATGAGCTGATAGAGATTATAGCATCCAAAGTGACGGAAAATATAATTGAAGATGTCAAGACTTGTGCCGGAGATGATGACTAAATGTTCTCTGTGATTGTTGATGAGACACGGAGCAGTTCAGTCTGTCACTGGGATATCTAACGAGTGAAGGCATCAAGAAAGAGAGCTTCCTCAAGTTTGTAAAAGTTACCCATACTGACGGCAAATATTTGTTTGAGAAGCTTCACGAGGCTGTCAAGGATCTTGGCCTTAACCCCGCCCGCACTGTCTCCCTGGCTGCGGACAGTGCCTCCAACATATCCGGCATCAAGAAGGGTCTTGCCACCAGGTGGAAGGAAGCAGCCTTATGTGTGCCCACTGCTACGCCCATGTCCTCAATCTTGTAGTCAAGGATCTTCTCTCAGATATAACCCTGTTGAGAAATACAATGGGGACAGTACAAATTTTATACAACTTCATTGAAGGGTCACCAAAGAGGTCAGCAATATAGAAGTCGGTGAAGATAACAAGTAAAGATGAGAACCATGCCAAGGTGATGACCCTGAAGAACCAGTCTGCTACCCGCTGGAGTCTCCGCTACGATGCTGCACACGCTGTATCTCTAGGGATGGTCAGAATCATGAAAACCCTCATAATAATGAGAAAAGATAAAGATACATTGTCGAGTTCAACAGCAACTTCTCTGCTCAACAGCATCTTTAGTCACGAATTTGTTTTCGGCATTGAACTGTTGAAGACACTCCTCAGACACACATCTAGCTTGTCAGATGAACTTCAAGGCAGAAAGGTTGACCTAACAAAGGCCCGGAAACACGTCAACCTAGTGATTAGGACTCTTGAAGATCTTAAGAATGAGAAAATCTTTGAATCAATCTGGAAACTTGCTAAGTTGAAGTCGTCTGAGATGAAATCAGTATTTGACCAGGAGGACTCAATTGATTTGGAATTCAAGGAAGCGAAGATTCCAAGGAGAATAAACTGGAAAGGAACAACTGAATCCTACTTCCGTGAAACACATTTTGATGTTGCAATCAATAAGATTGTATTAGAGTTTGAGAGCAGATTTGCCACCGATAATACAAACATCACAATGGATCTAATTGCAATCGTCAATGACAGTGAAGTGGAGACCTTTGTCATTGTGCGTGTCGCCAAGCACTACAGACTTGAACTCGAGCAGGTCCAGTCAGACCATACAATCTTCCAGCAATTCAAGGTTAATATTATAATGTTTCATTTTGCATTATATGTTTAAAATTTATGTTTCTCTAGGCAGATATTGACACAGAAGACATGGTTTCGTCACAAATTGCTGCGGAGTTAATAAGCTCGGGAGTGTTCCGCCTGATGCCGGAGCTATACAAGGTGATCTTTATCCTGGCCTCAATGCCCATCAGCAGCTGTGAGGCGGAGCGGTCATTCTCCTGTCTCAGAAGGCTCAAGAACCACATGAGGACCACCATGGACCAGGAGAGGCTCTCCTCCCTCACCCTCTTGAACATGGACAGGGTGATGGTGGGCAAGGTGCTCCATGAAGACATGGACAGTTTGATTGACACCTTTGCGTCAAGGAAAGAGAGGAAAAACTTCTTCTTCTAATCATGATAAAGAACACATGCATTTTTTTCTTCATTTTTTTCAAACACATCACCTCGTATACATGCGAGTTAAGAACATCAAGACTTGTGAACATAATTTATTTTCTGTCGATGTAACCGTTTCATGGTATATTATAATCTCGTTCATTATCTTCATCCGTTATTATTTTAAAAATATTTAAGGAGGTTTAAATTGTTTGACTTAATTATATAGTTCAAAAATTTTCTCTCATTTTTGCACCGTGCATTTTATACTCCTTCCTTTATGAATAGGTCGGCATTGACTTTCTGTCTAGAGTTTTTCCTTTTCATTTTATTTTTCCCAATGTTTGCCTGAAGTTGGACGATATTCTTGCAAGATTTAATCTATGCTGTAGCATTTGCCCTGTTTAAATATCCCCCGTTCACCACTGAAAATCAACCGTTCACCCTTGTAAAGCGGACCGAAAAATCTTCCTGACATACGGCACTGTCCAGAGGTACCCTCATGTACGTGACCTCTGTAAAACCACAGGGACTATTTCGAGGTCGTGGAGGTCACAGGACGACTCCAGGAAGGTCAAGGACGCGGAGTTCGTCGGTAAGGTATGCACCATCAATCACCGGTGCCCGAAGGAATCCTTGGTCTCAATTAGAAAGGAATTTGCAGGATGCAGGACTCTGCACCAAGCCCTGAGTCCAACAAGTATCTTGCCTAGATTAAGGATAACTTTTACGACCTTGTGATCAAGAACAGACGAACTTAATCCAATTAATTATTTTGGTCTGGGGCCTCTTGAGGCACATATTAACAGACATTCCACAAAACAATGGGAAGTCGGGTGGCCTCCATCAATGAGCACTTTGCCTCCATGTCCAGGAACCTTGTCATCAAGGTCTGCTCCATCTTCAGAAGCCGTATCGAGGCTGTGATAAAGACTAAGGGCAATTATATCAAGTAATCTTCAAGATATAAGATCTACAAAGACTTTGATATGAAATAAAATATAAAAAACTACAGATTTCTTGTTGTTTTTTGTAACACAAGAGAGGGTAGATATTTAATCTTGGAGCTCTGTATTGCCAACAGCCATTGAAGTAAATATGGATACCCCCCCCCCCTTTCCTTCATAGGGGATTTACAATGTCTTCTATGAATTTTGACATTTTAAATCGTCTTATTCGATGTCCCGGTCTACTCCACGATTACCTTTAGGGGAAATCCCGAGCGGAGACGTTCTGCTATCTCAATCTTCTTCTCGTACTGTGTGCTCATGGTGGCGACTAGGACAATGTTTTTCTTAGCAATCGTCAGCTAATTATGTGTTCCACAACATTGATCATAGAAAATTTATAAAAAAAAATACTCTTAACCTCTCAAAATTTGTATAATAGAGATGGGTAAATAATGTCGGACGGCCCGGAAGTAAATACTATTACAATTATTGGATAAAGGGATAATTTTTCGACAAAAATATATATATATTTTTTGTAATCCTTCTACTTTTAATCTAACATATATAATACATATTAAGCCAAAAAAAAAAATATTATAAAACTTATTTAAAAACTCAAAAAAGTTTATCGTATAGTTGTTATTTTTTGAATTTTTCCGAGATTTAATCGCCTTTGTGCTCAAGTTAAATACTTGAAATTCATGTATTTTAATTAAATTTCACAGATGTCTGTATTAGCTCCATAGACACTAGACAGTATATAAAAATGTTAAAGGGTTGTCCATCAAAATTTAAGAATTTTTTGTTGTATATAATTGTAATAAGCATAAATCATAGATAATTAATGCATTATCAAATATATTATAATGCTAAATAATTAAGACAGATTAAAAATGTTAACTTAAATCGATGAAAGACATAAATAAATACATATCTGCAATACACAATTATTTACCATTGATAAATAAGAAAATAATTTTAATTTATTAATGTCAATTTAATAGGCTTTACAACTGTCAAGGAACATAATCTATTATTTAGTGACAATGTATAATGAAATAATCGTTCTTATATACAGCTTTGTTCCATCCTAAGCATTTATAGTAATCTGTAATTTATTTATTGAATATTGATTAAGAGATCCTAAATCCTCACGCTCAAGTGGTATTTAAATAAAATTAAATATAATGACAAGGGATTTAGTAATTCAGAAAATGACTCCCGAATTACTAACTTTTAAAATATGTTAAACAAAGTTCATATTTTCCAATATATCATTCGTTTTTATAGAAGTATACAATGCTTCCATACAAAATATAGAGGAACGGATGTGTATTTGAACCAATGGATAATGAAGTAACAGATTTGGACGCTAAAGGACATTGGCACAATGACTGATACTTCCATTAAATATGAAGATATTCATCGAGTAAGGCGCAGGACTCTTTGCTAAAGAGATGAGATCCCTAACCATGATGGATATCTCAATGTTATATACACGTATGAGTTCAATGGAACTATGAGTTGAATCAAATCCATATATCCGGATGTTCTACGAAAAAGATCCATACAAACCATCTTAAATGTCTTAGAAGTATTTAATTTGATGACTAAAGTTTATCACACAAACTGTTTTGACAAAAAAAGTACTAAATCATTTTATATCTTCCTTTTTCATGCGATGAAGTAGATTGTAGGTAGGAGGTTTTGCAGCGTTTCTCATTCTCTCTTACTTAGATATTATTGGGATAAATAATTAATAAAATAACTAATATCTTGCAGATTACCCGCATAGGTTTTTTTTTTAAATGCTTGCTAACAAGGATTTGGACAATTTTCACATCCCCACTTATTCACCAGTTAAAATTGAAATTTCAAAAGACAAAAAGTTGGTTGGTGTTTAGGGATTGTATTATTTTAAGTTAGAATGTTTGTATTTGTCAGAATTATAAATAAAAGTGGTCTTATTGACCTTTAAAAAAGTAATAAATAATTATTCTTGAAATTGTAGCTCTCAAATACCAACTGAGAAGTTACATGACTTAAAGAAAATGCTTTGATTGTGTGTACTTATATCCTAGGATCTAGGAAATGTATTGAAGTAATAATAGTTATGATATCATTTTAAGCTGAAGTACGATAATTAAAGGCATCCAAGCTAAGGTATTTAATAGCAAGGTTGTGCCCGGTTCAGCGGTTGTATCGGTCCCGGTATCGGTTCTTTCATTTCAACTCAACGGGTTCGATCTTCGCTCTCGTTTTTATTTTATTTTAATAAATGCTCAATTTGGTAACAGGCACTTAAAACAAGGGAGATCGCTCGAAACTTCGGGCCCAGGAAATGACATTAGATACAAACAGGGCCGTAGATCACCCTTGATACCCCCAAGTGAAGTTATATGTTTCCTAGTAGTTCAAATATATAATGACTTCAGCCTCATCACGAGAACAAAACATATCAAATTGATTTTATTTCAATTCCAAAATCTTATTAATGTATATATCAGATTTGTTACATTATAATTGATTATATAACTATTCATGGTTTAAATGTTCATTTATTTAAGGATTTATTTCATCACATTTCTATTATAGTGTTTCATATAATGATAAAAATGTATCTAAAATACTTTATTATGATATAAATCTAAAACAATCTAAATGTACACTAAAGTTAATTCTACAAAAAAAATAATTTATTAAGCTAAAATCAAATCAATAAATTTTTAGTATAATGCATTTGTTAATTATTTGACTAGGCTATCTTGAAGGATAATTTATACAATACTCACTAATCATTATGTTAAACGGGAGATTGACTTTAAATTGCCTTTCAAGAGACATTTATAAACTGAATGGTTCTTTTCCCCTATAATTCTGACCCTTCTTCTAATGTGGACTAACATGGATTGCCCTTAACCGCCCCCCAAAAGGGCCGTATGGATGTTTATACCTCCTAAATAATAACTTTCATCAATACTATTATCAAATAATCTGTATATGTTGATAAAATGGGATATAATTAAGTTTATTTATTTATTAGTTATAGTACCAGGATTATCTGGAGTTACCGAGTGGTCCACTAAAATCTGAACAATTTGAATTTTAGACTTCAACAAGATATAATTTATTAATTAACAATAGAATTCCTACAAAATTAACACAATTAATAGATGCTTGTCTGAGCTCTCTTAATAATTAATGTAGTCGCTTTTAACGCCAATGATGGTTTCCAGGTGACAGTAGAAGGCCTGGAATCTGCTGGGGATGTAATTATCGGTCATGGCGTCCCAGTTCTGCTTGCCAGTAGGTTTAAGGGCCTCAGTGCTAGGATGAAGGATACTGCAGGCCTTCCCTTTATATGCACCCAAATAGAATAGTCGAGGAGGTAGGCCAGTAGGGGAGGGGGAAAAAGTGTTAAAAAAGAGATCAAACGAACTCAAAAGACTCATTCAAAGAGTCTTGCAACTGAGGAGATGGTTTTTTTTTTCATTGCTGGTGTCAAAAATGGCCTTTCCATCCTCACAAATCTCTTTCCACCCACTTTTTTGATAGCTCTCAGGACAGTCTAGTATGAAACCCCGAGATCTCTTCCATGGGCTATCAAGGAACTTGAGGGATTGGCTGGGCTGTTTTCTTGAACTCCTCTAGGTCCAGTTTGTCCTTTTTGACGGAGCCCTTCTTCCTTTTCAACCCTTCGGTAATGCTGACGGCGTAGATGGAGGTTCTGGAGACATCCAACTGCTTGAACTGCACTAATGGATATTAGTCAATCACGTTGAAGTGTCATTTTATTCAACTTGTACTTAAGCTAGAGAACTCAGGTTTTTTTTTTTGTAACTAATGCTTTAATATATCGAAATATCCATTAACTTCAATCCCCCAACCTTCAATAAACATTGAATTTTTAAGTGTTTAGATTTCAATGGACCATTCGGCAATTAGTGGTAGTTTCAATGGACTCTTGAGACATTAAGTATATTTGAATATTACTCTATTACTTATATCTATATTTCACTTTTTAGAACATTGTTCTAGACTGACGGAAGCAAGAGTTTATGTTAATATAAATACCCTAGACAAATAGATACCTTTATTGTATAACGCGACCTTTCCTCTTAAAAGAAACAAAAAAAGCCCAAGATCATATGGTAGTTAGTCATATACGTCAATCATACCAACTAATATTTATCTCTTGTGTACATGCAAACTATAGTTAGCATATTATTTATACACAATGAATTACATATATATATAGATATATATTTCATATTATTAAAATTCTTCATAGAATTTTATTCGATAGTGTATATTAATATTGTTTATAAATATTTGTTAAAAGCGTATCTGTAGTTTGTATTTGTGAATGATATCGAAATAGCTCAAGGAGACTAGTTAGGGGGTAAATATATAAATTAAAAAATGACAGAGATCTAAAAAAAACCAATTATATGAATAAGAATGGTTTCTAAATTTATTCAAAAATCAAAAAAAAAAAAAAAATTGCAAAAAAAAAGAAATCTATAAAAATTGGAGTTTTGTTTTATTTTAATGAAAAAAAACTCTGGTAGGTTAGTGTTTCTCTTTATAATGCAAATAAAATATGATATACTTAAATTAGTATCAAACAGTTTTTTGCAATTTTCTTCTGCCACATTTCGATCTGAAATTTTTTTGAGAAAAATAAAAGTTGATCTTCCCATCCAAACATTTTTTTTAAAGAATATATGTTGGTATGATATTAGAGGTATATAAAACCTTTTATTTTTTTCTCCAAAGTCATAATAATACATTTTGCATAATATAATCCTGCTATATATAATGTTTGTCAAAATACCCTAACGCACGCCCGAGCAACTCCGGATAACCTTCTCTAGTATATATATTTATATGCCAAGGGATCAACAAAAAATTGTCTTCCTGTCCTTTTGAAAAAGGAGTATCATTGTCGTATCTCGTAATATTTTTTTTTTTTTTTGTATTTCAATCAATTATAATTTACTTCAACACTTTTAAATTGACATACGTTTAAACATAAATAACAGCTTATCAAATCCTGCTGTAGGATTCATGTGCTTATTTCAACATATGGATGGAAAGTAGGACTTTTGAAATGATTAATTCGATTTTGCTTAAGTTTTTATAGGAAGGGGACAACATCCCTAACCAATCGGTCTTTAAAAACTATGGGAGATAAAACTATGATTAGCTTTGTTATTATTCACATGGTGATATGTATGTAGTGCTAGTTGGATACAGACGTCCATAAGATTTATAGATATATTTACACTAGGTATGAATCATAAATAAAGATTTTGTATATACATAAACTATATATGATTAATTATCTCATTTTCACTCACTTAACGTAAGTACTCAATTAAGAAAATCGAGTAGCAATTGTATCAACAATGTATTTTTTTACATTCTAAGTCTAAGTAGGCATGTTTTATCTATGTTTTTAGGCATACAAGTAAGTTATTCCCAAAAAGCTTTTAAGTTATACTCAGGGCTGTTGCTAGCTTTCATCATGGGGGAACATAGCCACACCTACCAACACCTAAGCACATCTCATGATCCATGATAATTTTGAATTCTGTCAACTCTAAAAAATAGCGAACACTTTACTAGTTAGGATAGGTTTTAATGGCAATGTGTTGTGTTATGTTTTAAACCATTTTTTGGAGGTTGGATATATCTGTAGCGTGAAAGTATTACAATGTTTCGTATAATGTATAATACATAATAAGCCATCGAATAACGATTAATTTCCTTAGAAAGCAATTATTCAACACTTATGATGCTGTCCAAGGATTTAAATTTACTTTATCATTATGTTATAGCTAAAAAACAGAGGTACTCTTGGTGAAAGAATTATCAAGGAGGAAACTAGAGTTGTGTACACTCTAATTATCGATTCTGTGTGATTCAATTCAAATAGTGAGTACATTTTTAAAATGGAAAAAAAGGTCCTACTTCACATTTTATCGAGTCGGCTTCACTTTTATTACTAAACCTCATCAACGGTTTTAGTTTTGTGGCTCTTGGACAAAGTTATTTTCTAATAGTTTCCGATGAGGATTTCAACATTTTTCCTTCTTTTTTTATTTTATAATTTATTAACTTGATTCAATTAACTTAAGTCAACACAGTTCTGCAGGAAACTAAAGGTTTTTAATACTAAAACTCATCAACAGTTTTAAGTATTGTAGCGATTGCAGTAAGTGATTATATAATCCATTATAATTTGGAATGAGTTTTTTATATATTTTTTTTTGTTTCTAATTTATTAACGTGACTCAATGGACTTCATTTTATGCAGTTCTAGAGTAAACTATGCGGAGTCGTCCTGTAAAATCTGAACACTATGAATTTTAAACTTCAAAAAGATATAATTTATTCATTCAAAATAAAATTTCCACAAAAAATAAATACAGTAAATAGATGTGTGTAAGAATTCTCTGAATCATTAATGTAGCCGCCCTGTCTGGTCCTGCATATCAGACTTAAAACTTATAAAGTTCAGTCCTTGATGACGTCACTCAACTTTATATCTTCTTTTAATAGTGATTTAATCATCCAAAAATTATGTACTCCCTACACTGTACCCATACCTAACCAAGATGTAGTTTTGATGTCATTTATCATTGTTTGAAAGTATTCTAAGTATATAATGTAGACTACTTATCTACATTATTATATTTACCACATTAATATAAATGGAAGAAGCAACACAACTCCTGGAAAAGCCTTCAACAATCATTTGCGTTTATATAAAGAGTTAAACCATGCATAGGGCTTGAATATATATGCCTCATAATGTGCTTCATTTTTCATTATGCTTTGGATATACCGGTAGTTGCATAAATACGCGGACTATTTGTGGCAAATAATTAAATGTGTAATAAAATTCGTATGATGTATTTTTTTGAGAATTATATACTAGAGAATTTATTCTGCTATTAAATTTAATATAATTACTGAATATAACCGCCATCAGCTGCTATAGCACCCTCCAAGCGCCCGCGGAAGGCCTTGCACATATTGATGTATTAATGGTCTTCTATAGCTGCCCATTGCTCATTGTCGCTGGCCTTCAATGAGTCCAAATTCGGGTGGTGGGTAGCACAGGCCTTCTTCTCAATTTGCCACCACACACTGTAGTCAAGGGGATTCAAATCAGGTGATTGAGGTGGCAAAATGTTTTTGTTCCAAAATGGCATGTTGGAAGCGAGCCAATCCTGAGTCATTCCAGAAGTATGGGCAGGTCTTTCAGATCTTTTCCCTCCTTGACAAACTTCTGGACCTTGAACACAGTAGTCCTGGATAGTCCAGTGTCCTTGATTATCTCCTTGACAGACCTACCGGCGTGGAGGAGAGTGGCAACCATATGACGTTTGGCCTCGTCATTCATCGCAAACGACTTTGTTTGATGCGAGTAACAAAAACAAAAACAAAGCCAAAAGATTTACCGAGTTACTTTTGCTGGAATTTTTTATTTCTGCTCACGGAACCTCGAGATATAAGAGTTGAAAAATTAGTCCGCGTATTTATGCAACTACCGGTATGTATGTATTTAAATATGTATAAGAAAGTAGAATGGATTCATTTATTTTCATAATGATATGGAATGCATTTTTGATAGAACATGGTCCCATTGTGAAACATGTATGTCAATCATCTTTGTTCCTAATTTAGTATCAAGGACCGCATTCCAGTCCAGTCTGGTCCCATCCAATCACACTTATTGGTCCTTAAAGAAGGAAAATCGATTCCTCGTGACGTCAATGAGGGTGTTCTTCTATTTTTAAATTATTCCATTAAAAAAAAGAATAAATTATATAACTTAGTAATAATATATTATGTTCGTATTATGTTATATTACAATGAAAGAAAATAATATTTTGTGCAAAATATGTGTACAATAATCTTAATACAATATTTCATATATCTTATTTGGCTTAATAAACCATCGATATTTGGAACAAACACACTCCCAACAGTTGCTTTGATTATTAAATATTTTGTATGTATCTCCCTTGCATTTTTGTAGTGAGTAATAGTAAAATTATATAAAATATTTAACTCGTCTTTACTCTCGGCCTTACTTGACCAGAGAAGTCGTATATATATAGTAAATATATACATTCTATACTTAACGGAATTTTTATAAGAAATTATGAATTATTGTTAATATAATGTTTGTTTATCTAAAATTATTATTTTAAACAGAAAGCTGTAATGTGTATTCTATAGATCAATGGTCAGGGAACGGGGTTAAATTACACCAAATTGGATAATTTTGTAAACTTTGGGGTGAAGGGGATTAGAAATCCTAAAAGTTTGATTTTTTGTAAACAAATGTGGATTTCTCAATTTTTTTCCCACAAAAAATGTATTTTGATTTTTTTTTTCAAATTAATTTTACTACAAATTATTTTGGGTAATGCTTAAAAAGGTTACCCCCAAACTCTTTTATAGATGCTATCATTACAAAGACACATCTTTTTCAAAAAAAACCCATATATTTATGTTCGTTGAGTGACCTCTAAATATTCTTCAAAATACTTCAATGTTAGCCAATGATATCTATGGACTAAAATGAGCTCCACCCTAATATAGATCTAATTATTTATTGTTTCAAAAGGTGTCGCTGACATTGCTCCGTTGTTATTAAAAAGATCTTGAAATTAAAGTAAATTGATTTATGGGCCTCAATTTTCTTATAATGTCTTCCTTTGCATTCCAAATAAGTCATTATTCTGTTTTTAATATTTGTGCACTTTACTAATGGAGTTAAGGATGAATAATTATAATAAATTATCCTGCAAGACTTTTTAGAATAAATAGAGAATATTTATCTAGAGCATAAGACAAAGATGATTACCTCTTTATACTGTTGTTTTTTAATAGTTAATATTATATGCATACATTGCCCAACATATATTAGACTGCTCCGTGGTCGAGTTGATATTTTTTTCATTCTGCTCATAGATTGTTTTCTACAGTGGACAATCAAAAAAAGGACTTGGTCAAAGTTTGAAGCTTTTCATCTCATTTTTGCTATGGTACAGGAACAATTGGATTTTTGGGGGGTGCATTGTATAAATTTGCCCCTACGTCCTACTTTATCTTTCAATCTCCAAAATGGGGACAGAAACCGAGGATATCTTAAATTCGAATTTGGCAATCTTTTAATATTAATAAAAAATAACTTCCCTTAGTAAAGAATATATTTTTGGATTAGGAAAAGAGGCTTTTTTTGAGAGATTCGAATAATTAGCACTTTAGGTGATAATTAAAATAAATGGAAGGTCTCATTATGTAGAAGAGATTGTGAGTTTGTCTCTTATGAAGTATTAGGGGGAGGGGGACTTGGAGTTGATCCGTGGACTGAGGGATGAGCCAGGAGATCACATCCTAAGAATTAATGTAGTTACGACTGTTTCTTATATCTAACATGAACCATTACATTATAGCAACAGGATGAACGTAATAGGTAGAGGAACTTCTATGTCATCAAATCCATTAATTCTTGAAACAGAAAATTACTATAAATTTACCCTACAAACTCCAACAACTGTCTCATTCTACATTGAAAACTATTTAAGCAATTGGGATTGTTTAAGTCTATATTACTCTCCTTCTAATCCAGACATAAATTTTTCCTTTTGCAAGTATTTTCCTATTTATTAAAAAGTTACGATAATTGAATTTCAAATATCTGCTGTCACTATCTATGATTTCGAGATAGAGATAGAAAATATAAAGTGGGGGCAAACCTATACAATGTACTTATTTCTATATAAATGGGACATTTTCAGACCTTTTATACCCCCGTCACAAATACGAGATGATATGGGTCCAAAATGTTACTTTTTTTTATTTTTTCGTAAAAGATTGATGAGGATAAAATATAGCGTTTTAGTCATTTACGGGATCTAAGATGTGTTGAAGGATATGATAATTATCTATTATATCAAAAAAGAAATGTTTCTCTTATTTTTTTTTCCTAGAGCAACTATTATTCAACCAATAGGGTACGTTAATTTTGTTTTGTTATATTTAATGAGTTAATCCTTGAATAGGCGATTAAAATGTAATTGAGTGACGTAGCTCAGTGTAGATTCTGTTCAACCCAATGTTTCTTTCACAGTCACTCCCAGAGAAGGGTATATACGATGCAAAAGCTGTCTGTACCGCAAAATGCTATTATTTTTTTTTTCAAAAGCAATTTTCTTTCCAACACGTTTATCAGATTTAAAAAAATAAAAATGGATTCTGGAAACTTGACAGTTTGTAATACTATGATGTTTACTTTTTCTTAGTGTTGGATCTGAATGCCTAATCAGTCTTTATTGGTACATTCTTTTTCACCATCCAACGGTCTTAAGGACTGATACCTCAGTCCTTAAGTCTTAACTTTATTTATGCCTATTCTTCATTCATAGCTATGATTAAATTACATTAAAACCATGAAAATAATAAATGATAGCTAGAATGTGTAATAATTAGTTGTAGCCAAACACCTACTACTTTAAAATTCAGACATATTGTCTCTTGAAAGAACTTTTATTTTTGTATCTTAATAAATATTTGACAAGGGGCGAATTTTTATCTCAGGCGCAAGAGCCCATACCCTTTGGGAGTGCCGGTTGAACAGCTGAAGGGACATAGTTAGAAACTGCGTCCTTTTAGATGATGTAATTGCTATAGGAAACATAAAGACCGACCCTAGGACTGACAAATTTTATGAGCATCGTACTGATAGGGCTTTAGTATTTTTGACTTTTAAGCCATATAGTACTACTTATATCTAATTGGTGCATTTCCATCGGATAAATTAAAGGAACATTAAAAAAAAGTATCCATTTATAAAATTTTCGTGTATAACGTATTATACTGTCTTCTTTTTGGGGTTAATATTTTTTCAAGTGCACAAATAAGCCTTTGATGTTTCGAACAATAAAAAAAACTGACTGGAAAGTTTCCCTGTTTTACCAAATCAAACATATCAAAACTTAACTTTACTTGAAGTGATAGTTGTTGAACGCAAAGGAGGAGCATCATCTTTCATAAAATAGGGGATCCAAAATTAATTGAGCACGACCCCTTAAATTATTAAAACAAGGTACAAAATAACAATTTTTTCACAACAAAAATGGCCGGATAGGCTTCAAACTTTGACAAAGTCAGTTTTTTGATTATAACCAGCAGAAAAAGTCTTCCTACAGGGAAAGTACAAAACATATGTTATAGTAAAAAGAAATGCATTATTTTTAACGATAGATTTTTGAGATTTTTTCACAAATTTTCATTGTTTTTCCCATGAATGTTTTTTTTTTTGGTAATGAAAACAGTGCTTCGATGACGGTCGGTCCCGATGATTCCCATGATTTTATCTACATTTTCCACAAATTGCCCTTCCAAAGCATGATAAATATTTGACATAAAAAAGATTGGAACGGAATCGACGAAATCAAAAGACAGCTGGATCGGCAGGTAAAGCATCAGGCCCATAAGCACTATTCACATTTTTAGATGCCTGGCTTATGTTTTCACCTAATTTGATTTTTTTTTCACTGTGAAATATGTTACTTTTCCTTCAAATGGAGTTAGTTTTTTGACGACGGATCATTCAATACTGACTCTAACAAGTACAAAGGTCTTTTTTAAAAAATTAAACGGAAATCTTATCTTTCTAATACCATCCAACGTCAACCTATCGAACTTATACAACACAAGATACCGATTACTAAGTCCATCTATTGCAAAAATAATGGGTTTCTGTTTACTATAGCGGGTCGTCCATTGAAATCTGAACGCTTACAAGTTTGAGAGATTGAAAGGAATTCATTTTTCGATATAGTAAAGTATAAACAATTAGTTACAAAACGAAACGAACCTAAGCCTTCTAGCGAACGTATAAGTCAAGAAAATGACACTTGAACGTGATCGTGCACTCCAAGCAGTGAGGCATCTCCAGGACCACCGTCACCAAGTCCGAAACGTTGGAGAGGAAGAAGGGCTCTCTCAAAAAGGACAAGCTGGAACCAGAGGAGTTAAAGAAAACAGCCCAGGCGAATCTACCTAAATCCATGAGGGTCTATGAAAGAAATCTCGGGGTTTCATAGCAGTCGGTCCAGAGAGCTATCAAAAAGGGGGGGGGGAGGTCCTAGTGAGGGCTGAGAGGTCACTTTTGATACCAGCAATGAAAGCTCATTTGATTTTTTTTTACACTTTTGGGCCCCTAACAGCCCTGATACTAACCCTTTGACTACAACTTTTGTAAGCATATTGTAGGGAAGGCCTGCAGTGTCTGTCATCCAAACACCGAGGTTCTCAAAACCATTGTCAACCGTCACTGGGACGCTATGACAGAGAAATACATCCGCTGGGTGTGCCCTGCCTTCCACCGCCTGGAATACGTCAATGCCGCTAGGGGCGGCTACATAAATGATTAAGAGTTCTATTGTTAATGTATAAATTATAACTTGTTCAAGTTTACAAAATAAAGTGTTCAGGATGTAATGGAGCACTTGGTATCTTTTATTAATCAAGAACAGGCTCCGTCTGATAATGTACATTACAAACATAAAGGGAGGGGGATCAAATTGTCGCCAAAATATTTATCTACAAAAAACAACACAAAATATACATTTTTTAACTTTTTTATTGAAAATCAAAACTATGACGAGCATATAGGTATAGAGTAGCCATTCATTCGATATAATCACTGTTGTCATAAATAACAGCCTCAATACGGCCTCTGAACCGGCCGCAGGCTCTTCTGACCATCTCATTGTCCATGTTGCCAAATACCCCCTTGATGGAGTCCATCAGGCTGGCCTTGGTGATATGGGGATGTCTGTTGGTATGTCTCTCGACATAGACATCCCCAGACAAAATAGTCCAAAGGATTAAGGTCAGGAGAGTTAGGAGGCCACAAATCCTTAGTTATGACGTCATAACAGTTCTCGGTTAACCACTGCATGGAGATTTTGGACACATGGTAGGGTGCTGAGTCCTGTTGCCACACCCAGGGCCTGTCTCCGGCCTTCATGGACCTGGTAGGGTCATCCTCAACCATCTTCCGCATCTTGTCGACAAAGTCGGTGTCCCTGACCTTCCTGTCGGCGCCCTCCTCTTTATGTGCCCTCTTTATGGTGACCTCAACATCCCAGGTGTCCTCTAGATTCTTACGGATACACTGAACAGTCCGTAAATTCACTCCTAAGGTTGAAGCAATCGTTGAATTGGAGATTTCACCTCCATTATTAACCAATGCCATGACTACGGCGGACCTCGAAAGCTCTTCGTTCCACTTATAGCTCTCTATCTCCTCATATGATGACGCCATGATGCTAACTGAACTACGTATCGTTAGCTGACGAGAAGTACTTTCCTATTTGGTAACCGGTTTTTTATTTGATAATTTTGTCTTCAAGTTATCGGGGTTTAAATTAGGCGACAATTTGATCCCTGCTCCCTGCAATTTATAAGGAGACTTACTATGAATAATCACATTAAATTTTTGTTGTTTTCATTTTAATCCTATTGGTAAAGTATATTTTTTAGCACAAAGTAGATCTATGCTACAACATAATTTTAAGCTATCATTATTTATGTTCACTGCTACTGTTATTTGTGATAACAATTGTATTTTATTACTTACATACTATTGTAATAATATATTTATAATATAATTTGTTTTAATGTCCTAGACTTAAATGCATACAATTGTATTACAATTGAATGACTTTCGCCACAAAGTATGAGCATGTGTTTGAGTGGCGTAATGGGCAAAAGGGAATTAACTATTTATTTGGTTTTGTCTTGAATAGAACAAGGACACAGAAAGACCGTAGAGAGAGAAAGATATGAAGGAGTTATAGAAATAGGAATAAAAATCGTCTGTATTTTGTGCATGTAAAAAAAAAAAAAAGAAACCGAAAATCAACATGGACGCACTGAAGATTTTAAGTATGTTTTGGAAGATTGCAGATTATGACGTTTCATTAGATCAGCTATAATCAGCTGTGACAAGGGAGAAGAAGGAAATAAACATGGACACTGGTAAACATTTCTACGAAATCGATCCTCAATTGTACTCTCAGTCGAATAAGGAGTTACAATTATAACTAGTGATTTTAATCCGTAGCATTTTGGCCATGCTAAAAAAAAGGAAACCAAAATTAACATAGACAGAGGAGGGCGAGCAGGAAATAAACAGGGACAATGGTAGAAATTTCTCCAATATACCGTTTGCGGCAGCGAATTGTGCAGTAATTGATTCCCTTGTACAATTTTTCCCAGATTTTCGAAAATAAATGAGACAGGGAATTGAAATTTTTAGTGGCTAATGGGGATGTTGTTAGCTATAACATTTCTAAAAATGGTCTTCCTTTGGCCACCCGTATGGCCTTGGTCCTGAGGCAGAAGACCAAGCACGTCTTCCTCAAAAAGTCATTGTTCATGTCCTCCCACTTCTTGTCCACTGCAGCCTTGAGGGACTCCACATTGGGTTGAAAGCTCGCACAAACCTTCCACTTAATGGTGCCCCACACCATATAGTCTGGGGTGTAGGTCTGGGCTTGATGCTGATCAAAAATCTTTTGACAAGAATCCCTTCAAGGGCATCCACAGGATTGTAATTTTTAATTTTTTAATATCAAAAATTGCCCATCTTTCTCATACTCTTCATCGGACTCTTGTCTTTAGTCTCCTTCACCGACTCCAAAAAGGCTGCAGATCAAAATTTGTTGAGACTACCGCTGTCAAGACTCTGTGCAAGGATTAGACCATCCTTTTTCAGCTTCTCCACCTTGAAGACGAGCCTCTCGAAGAAGCTGACGATCCTGACAATTTCTGCCACCTTGGTATGGGCTCGAGTAAGTCGGATATCCTTTTTCTTTTAACCTTAATCGTTGCTCTCGGAATCCCCCCCCCACCCGCCCCCAATTGTAAATACGAATGTTGTTTTTTTTTGTTTTTTTCTTAATATTCTAATTGGAGTATAGAATTAGCACATGTAGATTAAAATAGTTTAAAATAAGGTGACATTGTAGAATCTCAATTCTATTTGGAGCTTAACAAGGAATTACAACTAAAACTCTGCAAGAAATCCTCAGGGTTACTCTCTGTCTTTTATGAGCACATACGAATATTCAACCAGGTTTTGAACATATATGAATGTAGTAGAGAAGGGCGTTTGCTCTTCTGAAATTAAATATTATTGACAAAAGTTGAGGAAAAGAAAATTCATTCTTCAGATTGCCTGCTCCAAAAAAACGCACAAGCTAAAATATACAAATTGTGTTTTAACAATATCGAAGAATACTACCCAATCAATCGTTTGTGGTACTCTCTATTATTCATGAACACACTCATATGTAGTTACTTAATACTTATATCATATACTTGTTGTAATAACAAGAATTTCTCCCAGTTATAAGACGCCTCTGAACAGACAAAACTAGGCTTAAAAATATAGAAGATCCCAGAAAGCATCGGTGTAACTTTGCGGTATTTATGTGTACATACACGCATAGTTACTTAATACAAAGAGGATATATGCTTTTTTCTCAATAATGAAAGAACAATAATGATGTCTTAACATGAGAATAATATGAAGACGTTGTTACTGATGGCCTAAGGAGTACTTTAAACTATATTTCTCTACCTGGCCAACCCTTAGCTTACCACACTCGATGTTATGTGCAAAATGCCTGCCAAATTTCACAAATATGACTACATTGTTATTTATTATATCCAAAATGTGTATGTAATATACATCAGGGAACACTATATACAGTGCACCCCGTGTACAAGCTCAATGTTACACGCAAAACTCTTGCAATATGTCATTAATAAGACAACATTGTTATTTATTATACCGAAAATATGCACCAAGTATGCTCAAAAAGTAAGTTGACTTTTCAAATTTCACGGGAAACATATATTCGGTATGCTCAATTTTTTTATTTGTTTATATTATTACACTTGCCAGTAACATATAAGCACTGTTTCAGCTATATTATGTGTTTATTTTGTTTTTGAGAAACATAAAAGTTATAAATATTTTGTGTGTTTGGCAATCTTTTGATATCAAAAAACGTGGATCAAAGAATTTGCATCAAAGTTTGCGTAAAAAATGACATTTAGTTTTCGAAAACATTACAAATATTGACAGTGGCATACGGTGAAACTGGTCTGAGTCAAAAAGAAATGTTTACAATTGGTACAAAAAAAAATTCCAAGATGGCCGGGAAGATGCCATTGACAAGCCTAGCTCTAGACGCCCAAGCCCGTCAACAACAGATGAAAACATTGAAGTAGTGAAGAAATGAGGATATTAACATATCGGTTGCCTTGTGCCAAAAAAAGAATTTGAATGTTTTGACCATAAGAAGAGTGTCCGCATTGTTTGTTCCGAAACTGCTTAGTTTTGAGCCAAAAACCACACTACAATCATGCCTCAGCCATCATATTCACCGGATTTGCCCCAATTTGACTTTTCTTGTTCCCATAACTGGAGAGACGGTGATTTGAAACGATTGAGGAAATAAGGACTGCATCAGTGGAAGAGCTCAAAAGTATATATGAGAAGTGCTTTCAAGGGGACAACATAAATATTCATGAATAAATAAACTTTTTTCCTAAAAATACAAAATCACCTTAGAGATTGAACACACCTTGTATATGATATACACCAGGGTACACTATATATAGTGCACTCTGTATACAAGCTCAATGGTGAGTGCAAAACGCCTGTGATATTTCATTCATCTTAGATCAAAAAGATGAACATGATTTATTTTCATTCAACATCATTAACTTATTTTTTATTTCCTATATGGCATAACATATATCCCTTTTTTAATAATTTAGATTGTGATGTAAATTTTATAGCCTTAGTTTGTTTGATATTGGAAAAAATGTATTCTTGCTGCGTGTAGCAACTTACAAATGTCCCCAGTTCCTCTGTCATAGACTACAATCTTGAAATCCTACTTAAAAATTGCTTTCATTCCTATGTTTTTATTTAACAACAATGTAAAATATCTATCAATAAATTCATGCAAATATTCTTACATATACCATTGTATCTACAGAGTGTACAAGCTACCTGTAACGCGAAAATGATTTTTTTAATGCAATTTTCTCTGTGATCAGTCATCAGATATAAAAAATGAACACATATTCTGAAAGCTTAATGGATTTTGATTTATTTTATTAAATAAAATTACTCCCAGCCTCAACTACAGTCTTTCTGCGAGGCGAAACCACAAGCAGGCCTGTCCCACTTGACAAATCAAGGAATTTCCTTCTAAAGTACGTATTAGGTGTTGTATGGGTTTCGGTTGGTTTGTTTTTGGATCGCACGACACTTAAATTAATCCATCGGATTCAGATCTGGCGAGTTTGGAGGCCAAAACTACGAAGAGATGAAGTTGTCAAAATTGTTGAAGCCATTTGAGCTTGGAGCCCTATTCCTTGGTCTTTGTTAACAAGATATGACCCTTTTTCATATAATATGAGTTATAACAAAGGTTTTCGGGAATGCAGAGTGGGATCAATGACAATGACCAGCCAACTTCTTGAGCAGTTGCCCTAATCAACTTTCCAGGGTCACTTGTTGAATTCGGGCCACGAATTCCGGCGTACAGACAAAGCAACTTCAACCGTTGAAGCCTTTATTGTTTTGGCATTAAAATCCCCATTACAGGCCTCAAATTCCCTCAATCTTCAGCCAAATTCAGTCTTATTATATTGTGAATCCTGGTGTAGACTCCAAGGAAAAGTCTGTGCCTTTTCGAAATATTTCGACCCACGAATTCGTCAATTGATCCATTATTTTCCAACTAGTACAAGTTTAAACAAGCTATCGTACAAAAAAATAATCACCCTTTTTTGTCAAAAAATGCAATATGTGACTTTTTAGCTTTTACACCATAAGAAAATGAATAATAGCAGTTATTACTTTATTTTGTGAACATGTGATATGTTTTTATCTTATATTTTCTGCAAATTAAGGGACACAAATAAATACAATATTTATACTTTTGTATGACTATTTGTGTGTTTATTTGTTTCCTTTTTAAACATAACATGTTTTCTTTTGTGTTATAAAAGCCTTTCTTTTTTTTTTGTCCTTACAAGTCTTCCAAAAATATATTGTTCGTTCATTCAATGTACGTTAGACAGTCCCGTCTTCGGGTGGATATTTTACTCCCCTCTACAAAATACCTTTTCTGATGAGGATAATCAAATAGGTGACTTTAGCAAAGTTTGCTGCCTCTCAAGTAGAGTTGTCTCACACCTTATTTATTCTGTCCATGCCATTCTTAGTGCAGTCCTTAGGACTTTCAGTCCTTGGAATTTTGATCCACACAATGATGGTTTATTGACCAAAATAAGTTGTATTAGCCATGTACCAAGAGCATTTCATCAATTCTTCCTCCTAGATGTACTAACATTTACATGATATACACAGCCAACCGTCATCATTTATCCATTTTAATAAACAAAGTATTGAATTCCATGGCAGGATTATGGGTGAATCATGAAACAAGTTGATAAACTATTAATTATTAATTGAAACACAAAGTACATGTTTTAATCAATGTATCCGCCCTCAGAATTGAAGGTGAGATCCAGGCAAACCCTCTGAATGTACTCAGCAGTCATGGACTACTCCTGGCCTTGTAGACAGAGGTAGTCAGGGGACGTATGTGGCGTCTCCTGCAGACCTTGGACTCCACGTGCACCTAGATGGAATAGTCTAAGGGGTTGAGGTCTGAGCTCTGCAGTGGCCATAAGTGTTTTTTTCCGGGAGTGAATGTTGGCCTGAAACCACTTTTGGGTTTACCTTGCAGTGCGGGCAGATGCTTCATCTTGCTGGAACACCTATGGAGATTTGCCAACGATCGATTTGATCCATGAAGAACTTTGATGTACGGAGTTTTGATAAACTTATTCGCCTTAACCTTGTATCCTAAAGGGAATCACACATGATTAATGTCCCTCCCATTAGATGCAACCAGGTCTAACATCATCACTGAAGCAGCGTGTTTGGTGGTGGATACATAACGTTCCTCCTCTGCTACGTCCCCAAATGTTACTACTCCATCGTTCTACCTTTTGAAGAAAGGGTCGACAGGTCTTCTCATTAGAAGGGATAACAAGTAGTGCACAAGTTCCGTTGAGGTAGTTCAGGAACTTTTTTGCACGCTCCACTTTTCTCTGCTGTTCTGTCAACAGAGGTCACGAAATACACAACAGAGACTTACCTCCTGCTTTTTTTTTTTTTAGAGTCCTGGACCCCACTGATGGGGACATTTTCATTTTTCTGGCCATGTCAGCAATTGAGGAATCTGTTTTTTTTCTTGAAAACCAACTTCAGGGGGTTGACGGACAGAAGGTTTTGTGCCTTCTCCTTGAGAGTGTCATAGGTACTCCTCGAAAATGTGAACCATCTTGCTCAACATCGTTAACAAAAAGGAAAACATAAAAAATCAGTTATTTCAATTTCAAAGGGAGAGGTTGAGAGTTACTTTGAGTTAGCTGCACAGATTTTAATTTAAAAAATATATTTATAATGGAGAAGACCCGTAACAACAACTTCATGGAATTGGCTTCCTCCTACAGTCCGGTACACAAGAAGATTCAGGGTATCCGTAGAGGACAGTCTACGACGTCTACAGCTGATGATGGAGGAGGGAGCATATAGGAGAAAAGCCCACAAACAAACCCCAGAGTCATAAAAAATATTCTTCGTAGGTCTGAAAAGGTCGGTGAAGTCACCTTTTGGGACTCCGATTAACGTTCTTTCCTAAAAAGCACCCAGTAAGCCGTGCAGCAGTCACCAGGACTATAAACACTGACCTGGGGATGAAGTCATACCGCCTCTAGATAAGACATATGCCCTCATGGCAAAAGGCAAGCCATCCAAGCTGCCCACGTAAGAAAATTGCTGAACAATTTGAAGTCCTATGGTAATCGAATCATCTTTTATTCGGATGAGAAACAATAGACTGTTGACAGATTCCTCAACATCAAGAACGTCAAATGTTTAGCCACAGAGATAGCTAGTATTTCCCACGTTATTAAAGTCAAGTTTCCGGCCACCATCATGATCCTTGAGTTCATTGGAAGCAACGGTAGTGTCATGTACCCAATTTTCTTTGAGCCAAAAGATAGGTTGTGAGCCGACAGGTACTGTGAACTCCTGTCTGACCAAGTAATACCTTGGTTGAAAGCTGAGACCAATGGTGACAACCTACTGTTTTAACAAGACTCGTCCCTATTTCACTAGGCTTGAAAGTCGAAAACTTGTTAAAATAAAAGAATGGTACCCTCAGATCTGACCTCCAACTACCCCTGATATGAATCCCATGGATTTCTTCTTTTAGAGAGAGTTAGAGAAGAAGGTATCTATCAATTCACACAACAGCATTGACTCCTCCTAGGGAAAAGTATCCTCTGCAGAGGGGGTAACGGCCTGGAAGGTATTTTAGGCCTCGTATCGAACGTTGAATGATTTTTTTTCCTTTTATTATTAGAACTTGTATATAAAAATTCAAACGTCTACTTACTTCCTTTATTGATCAGCTAAAGTTGGTCCGGATTCACTTGAACCACCCTGTATGTTCTTTCCTCAAGTATGAAATAATAATGAGAATAGCTTTAGAAAATCAAAAAATATATATATTCAGGTAGCAACTACAAAAAGCTTATAGTATGTTGTTATACATGTTACTTTTTATTCAATAATGATGATAAGATTTGATTAATGACTTTGTTTTTATATATTACCAACACTTTAACAAACGATATTTTCTTACCTTTGGGTGAATAAAACTCCAAACTTACTATTTAGTTTTGTTACATGACTCAAACAAAACGATTTTCACAAATAGTACTAATAACCATCCATATTAATAGCTGGATTAGAGATTGTCTCCCAGGATCATTTTGCTTTTTGTATGGGGAAAAAACCATCCTGATATATTGAAAATGAAATTTTTTTACGTATATTTAAGGTAAGAAAGTAACATTTTATATGGCACAAATAGAAACAGCAAATGATAGGTTTGGGAAAAAGTAATTTGTCATCTATTTGTCAAGCCAGGGACTTTTCATTGTTATTCTGAGTCCATATTTTGGTGTGAGCTCTGGTGGGTTCCTTCTCCAAAGTGTCCCATATAAAAAAGTCCAGTGGGTTCAAACCTTGTGAGAAATGGGGCATTCATCTTTGAACCAGAATCGAGCCATCTAATCTGTACATAACTTTTGTCACTTGGCAGACGTGTGAGAGGAGGTGCTGTCCTGAGTACACATGTAGTAACCCTACGGGTAGGTGATGTTCGGCCATGGCAAGATAGTCTCCCTAAGCACCTTACAGTTGGCCTCCTGGCCGATTTTCTGTCCAGCATTGAAAAATAATGGAAGCATCTGCTTTCCATCGGAGGCCACATCACCGAGGATCATTGTTTGGGCTGGATATTTGATGTGGAAAACCCCTTGTAACTTGTTCTTTTTTCGTAAGGCAGTGGTTGTGGAATAGATCAACTGTGAAAATCTTCTTGTTGAAGAAATTTTTCAAAATTGACCCATTTGTTAGGATTTTCTTGCACCTCTCGAGCCTCCTGGCTTTCATGTCCTCCGTCAGAACCTGGTGTGGGATCCTTGTTAAAGAAACTAATCTCAAGTTGTATTTCATAGCCCTCCTGATGATTCTAAGAGCCACAAATAAGTAGTTGGCGAGGCGATTCATTGAATTAGTTGGATCCTCCCTTATATCTTTCTCCAAACTTAACAAGAACTTTGTATCCCTCTTTCAATTATGCTCTCCACTTCCTGACATCCTGGAGAGGTCTTTTTTTTTTATCTTGACCAACTTAAAAACCAGGTTCATAGAGCATTTAACAATGCCCATAATCTTATTACATCAACTCCAGCATCTAAGATGTCCGAGATACGCTGACTTTTTGCTTAATCATTAAACCTTTTCATAGTTATGAGAAAATAAACATTTCACGTTTTGCGGTCCTACCCTGTATATCAGTGGTTCTTAACTGTTTTACCCCTCTATTAGCCAATTTAAAATTTTGATAAAGCCATTCTCCTTAGACTAATTCTTTTTTTTAATATTTCACATTTTTTTACATGATATTATTTTAAGTTTTTTTATAAAAAATAATGTTAACACATTTTTTTAGAAATTAAACTATTTTAAACTGTTTTAAATAGATGGTAAATCTTCAGTGGGCGCCAAAACTTTAAATTCCAAAAAAATGATCGTTAAGTGTACTTTGTCAATTTTAATTGGTCATAAAAGGGAAACTGTCATTTCCTTTCCAAGAAAGAAATAAGCTATCTAAATTTTTTTGGATCTTAGAGAGACTTAAATGCATAAAGAGGGTTTTTGGGGCACTGGAAGTGCTCAACCAAAGCCTTATAAAAAGAAAATTTGTCTTGTAATGTCCCCTCAAGTTGTTAAATCCGTAAGAATGAGAATTTATCGAAACTGTATTCATTCAATGTGAATTATTTATAAAAGTATGTGAAAATTTTGCTGAAGGATCCTAAGATGAATTGCTACAAACCCAGACACTGACATCAACTTTCTGACGATTCCAGAAGAGAAGGAGTTCCAAACCTCATTAAAAAAGTCACGCGATGTAGGCTTTTTTTTTTTTTTATGTGACGAAATGCTTTTCACTCTGGAGACTACTAAAAATGATCAAGTACATAGAATCCTAGCCAAAGGTATATCTAAGGTTTAATAAAATAGAAAATAATAACAAAACGTGTAAGCCTCCATTTGTCATCGTCTGTGCAGCAATTTCATCTAAATGGAAGAGACTTCCTCTGATTTTTCTCGAGCAAGGACTCAAGTTCAATTCCCAAATCTACATAGTCACCCCCTTGTAGCCTTTAGTGAAGCCTTGTTTCGTAGAAAATACAACAAGGAATAAAAAATATTTTTTTTGTACAAGATTACATACATAGGAGTAATTTTTGCCTATGTCGTTGACATTTCCATGTCCCCTCCTCTCAGCCGCTTGTAACTGATCAAATGGAACGTCATGACAGCGAAGCCACTCTCCTCTAAAGCAATCTTCACATTATCTGGGTTACAATGTTGATTTTTAGTTTCTTTATTTTAACATGACTTAAATGTTGTGATTAATATCCATTTAATTCCAAAACAAAACATAATATATATAATTCATACATTGAGTCGTAGAAAATAAGATCCGAAAGGGGTGCCCGCAGGGTTAAATTTATATTTTGAAAATTAAAGTCCTCCTCCTCAAAATGAGATTTGAATTAGTCTTTCTAGTTATTTTGAACTCTTTTGGCCCCTCTATAGCCCTGAGGCCAACGTCATAGACTACATATTTTGATTGCATGTCCAGGGGAAGGCCTCCAGAGTCTGTCATCCAAACATTAAGACCCTCAAGGCCACAATGTTTACCCCACTACAGGTACGCTATGGCAGAGGACTACATCCGCTGCAAGTGTCAGGCCTTCCATCGGCTCCTGGTTGTCATTATTATCCGCTAAGGGTGGCTACATTAAATATTAAGAGAGCTCAAACACACATCTCTTTAAAATATTAATTTTTTTGTTGAAATTCTATTGTTAATGAATTAATTCTATCTATAGTTTAAAATTTAAAGTCTTACGATTTTAATGGACCACTCGATATTTGAACTTACATCTTCTATCTTCAAAAGTTAAAGAATAATGATGACAATTATGGAAAATAAAAATACGGCTCAGATTTTCAACTCTAGTCATACGTATTAAAGAAATAGCTTTTTTATACAAAAATATTTTTTTTGGGGTTTTACAATTACATGGTCAATTATTGGAAAAGATATAAGTTTACTTATGCAATTAAACAATAGTTTTTTCAATGTATGTACATAATATTTATTTCCCGATGATTGATGACATACCACTCTTTCAAAAAAAACAAAAAATCACTATTGTTTCTCTTTAAAGAAGAAAAGCACATTGAAGATCTTTGTTAAGGTATGTGTCTAGGCATCTTTCTATGTATATTGCTTACATGACAATATATATTATATGATAGGGGCATGTTTTGAAGTAGATTATTATTTTAGAATAGCCATATATTTCATAAATAAATTGAACAACTTTCAGTCATGGCAAATTTGCACATATCTTATATATATTATTCAAATTGTGTGTGTGTGTGTCTTTTATGGGTGCCCACACCATTGGGTCTAGGATGTTGAAACTTTACATAGTGCATATGAGGGGGTCTTATTCCATCTGCAGAAATAAAAAATTGTGTTTAATAGCTCAAGGAATCTATATAGGGGGTTGAGTAATAAATAAAATAGTAACTAGGGTCTCAAGACATAACTATTTGAAAAATTATGTTTTCTAAATTTATTACAGATCAAAAAAGTTATGGGCAAAATAAGAAATCGGCGAAAATTATAGTTTTTTTTTGTTTTTAGATACAAAAAATGAATTTATAATGGAATATTGGATTCGTAGTGCAAATCAATTTTGTAAAAACTTGTCTGAAAATTCTTTAGCATGTAAATTTGACACATGAAAACTGATTTTGAACTGAGAAATCTGATATTTTCTTTTTAAAAAATCCTTTTTTCCATTAAATGTCAAGTATTAATAAACAATGCTACAAACCAATAAATTATGGACATAAAATTATGCAAATTTAATACTAGTACATAGTATTTTCAATTTCCAAAACATTTTTTACATAAGTTTTGCAATATTTGCATAAATGAACCAGTTATCGAGAGTTATTTTTTCAACAACATTATTCTCTATAACTTTTTTGGTTTTGCATGTACGAAAAATATCTTGGTAGGTTTATGTGTCAATTTAAAATGCCACTTAATGCTATTTTTATTAATTTTTTTTTTTTTTTTGCAGAATCGGTACAAAAAGGTTTTTTTACAATTTTCTTCGCAAATTTCGACATGTCAATTTTTCCACAAAAACTAAAAGATGGACTCTCACCTAGACCCATTTTTTATGCTCATAAATTTTTATGTTATTTGAAGTTTATAACATTCCGTGACCGCTAATTTCATTCTAACTAAATTGATTCCCTGTAAAATTAATTCCCAGACATTATATTTCCACTTAGAAGAGGGATATTTAGTGACGTCAATTGGTCAAAACTAGTAAGTAGTTTTTGTGTAGGCCTGGACAGTCGCCACTGAAGATGACTGATGACTAGTGATAAATGGGAGACAGATATGGAGGATTATAGGAATTTATGGTCCGAAAAGTTGGAGAAGAAGAAGGGGTCTATCAAATAGGCCTAATTAGACACGGAGGAATTAAAGAAAACAGTCTAGGGCAATGCCTTTAAGTCCATTAAGGGCCGATGCTTGAGATCTCGGGATTACACACCCAACTCTCTAGATAGGTATCAAAAAAGTGGTCGGAGAGATCCTTTATAAGTTCGGAGAGGCCACATTTGACACCAGTTATGAAAATCCCTATCTCCTCCGATGCAAGACTCTCTTGAATGAGTATTTTGAATAAGGTTAAAGTAATACCAATAATAAAAAGATATGTATATATAAGTAACCTATGAAAAAAATCAACAACATGCAACAAAATTAAGATTTTGAAACCCAGATTAATTATTGTTATTTAAGCCATATGATACGAAAATGATATTATAAAATTTTCAATTGCAGTAATTTTGGCCTATAAATCATTAACTTTTATTTACGTTTTTTGAGTATGATTTCGATTCAGAGCCATATTTCGAATTCAAATAACTATATAGATAACTAGAGTACGTTTACTTGGTGTTGTCCGGTACATGACGAAATTAAAATTAATTTTGAATTCTTCTACTTAATATAAAACAAAAAATAAAGGCTATAAAATTATATAAATTATTGTCGCTATATGTTGGTGTTGGAATGTTTTTTTTCCACATTTTTGTATAAGGGAGTAGAGTAGGTTTACCCCGTGTTGCCCGGGATATGAAAAATTTGAAGTTAACTTTGAACTTTTTTACTTTTTAAAAGAGGTTATAAGGTTTAGAGAGGAAAAAAATTTCAAGTTAAAAAATCGTTCCCTCTTCTTTCATATTATTGTCAAAAATCCTTTGTCTTATTCTCTTTTCTTTTTTTCTTCCTTAAAACTTATATCTCCTTTTAAAAAGATACACCTACAAATAAAAATATTAATATGTACCTAATTAATTCTTAAAATATGACGTTCTTTATTTATTTCTTTTATTTAAAACAGTTGTATGTTAGTGAAAAAGTTGGTTTTTATAACAATGCTATTTAAAAACCGCCATGGACTGGAAAACCAAAAAAATGTTACCGGAACCGTTTCTGTAGTCTTGAAAAGCTACATGAAAAATTTCACCAAACTGCATTCCATGGTTTCGGCTTGATTCTCGGACAAACACACACACACACAGAAAGACATTTATATTTAATATCTACAGCGTATAAGACACACGCTGGCCAACAGATTTGCAGCTCTTGACGATGAAGGACGTGCCCACGGCAAACCATGCTGTCATGATGGCAACTCTGAGCGAATTTAAATTTAGATGAGAGGTGCAGCAGACAAAAACTGCAAAGTCTAAGGGCTTGAGGCCAGGGCTGGAGGTGGGGTACATGGAAGCACCCCAGAAGTAAGACAATCTGCCGCTGAAAAAAGTTTTGGTTCATTTTGGATGTATAGGGCTGCAAAAACAATGAACAATATAAATTGTTTTTGAAGCAAATATTTCTTATAAAATTAAAGTTCAAAGTTTTACCTGTCAAAATCGATATTTTTACACTTTTTGGAGCTTTTGAAGAAAAATCACACATTTTTAAATATATAAATAAAGATAACTTGAGTTCTAAACATGATTAACACATTTCAAAAATGGTTTTGGAATCTTTTAGTATTAGGTTTTGCAAAACAGTTAAATTTGTTATTGCTATCTTCTATAGGAAGCACCCACAAGTTTTTAACTTTAAAACAAGTAAAATATTTTTAGTCTTTTTCTGAATGCCATGATGCTCATCCAAAAAAAAAAAAAAGTATATATATTTGGAAATAGGTGATCAAATTTTAATAATTTCTTATGGAACAAAAAAAAAAATATGATTTTGTTGGATTGTGTTCTTTGTAAACTTTTCTTCAAGATAATGGATGAAAAATGGCTTTGAGTGTTAATACTATATTATATGCGAGGATAAATATTTTTGCAATAATTAAGTCAAGCGTATTCAAATGTAGACTGTTGCAATTGACCCTGCCTACGATGACAGTTTCAATATTTTACGGGTCGCATTCAAATGCCATTTGTGGAAAAGCTACTGAATAATATAATCTCAAAATACAAAGACAAGAAAAAGATGGAAAAAATGGAATTTCACATGTTTTTCTAACTACCTATAATTTGATCATCAGGTAACACAGTAACTAGGCTATTAAAATGAAGATCAATTAACATTCAATATGTGTGTATTTTTGTTTAAATTTTAGCTTCATAAAAAAATCCTCTCCTCCTACGAGATGTGATTACAACTTGTTTTATTTGCATGTTAAATTATACATCCTTAATCTATTTCAATATTTCCTGGTTTTAAAATCATAACACGTTCTTCCTTCCATACCCTTTCGTTATTCTATTATTTAGTCTTCTTTTATCCTTTAACCAATCAATTGTAGCCAGGATGAGGGTCAACACACAGTTAATCTTGATTATCATTGTGTGAAATTATAGAACAGGGAAGGTAAGAGGGGGGAGGGGGGTTGCTTATTTAATCAACGGTGGCAGATATCCGAAGAATATTTGTTATGGACAACTGTTCATAATATTAAATTATTTACTTATTAAACCTATTTTATTATTGTTAAATCAATGATTAATTTATAGATTTAAATAATAGTTGGTATTTTCAATTATTTATGTAATAAAGGATTCGTGTATTTATTACTTATTTAATTTAGTTTTAGTTTTCACAAATAGATTACTGGAGCATATCTTATTACCCCTTGACAGATTAGGCAAACTAACTAGGAGAGTGGTGCTGTATTCTGAAGAAAGAGAAAAACGGGAGAAGAACATGGAAGGCGGGATGAAGGAGCCATACTTAAATTTGTCAGCCCAGTACAATCAGACGAAACTAATATTACTGCAGAAGTTCGTGGAAATGATATTGTTGAAGGTGATGGAGATGAAGTTGGGGAAGTTCACGGAAATCATTGTGATGATGTTGGTGAAGTGCAACTTCAAAAAAAGATAGAATACGATCAAAATGTTGATGAAGCAGATTCCCCACAAATTACTCAAGAACAAAACTTTAATATTAAAATGAAAGATATTGGTATCTGGCCTGCAATGCCTAATTAAACTAATTGGGGAAATGCTTATACAACAAGGATCGACGGCTGTGCAAAATATTGACTCTGAATTCGAAGAAGTTGTTCGTCCATGATAAATATAAAAACTGATAGGGCGAACTAGAAGCCTTTAAAGAAAATGGTTTTTTCAAACTATACAAAACAGGGGGGGGGAAACATGAGAACCTGGATAATATACTCTCCATCGACAGAAGCCCTATTTTGTTTTTGTTGCAAGCTATTTTCAAATGAAAACTCCAAGTTTTACTGAGTGGATGGTTTCAAATATTAGTGAAAATTGAATCCTTATATACGAGAACATGAATCTTGTCTTGCACATGAGAGTACGTTCACTCAATGGAAAGAGCTAGAAATTCGCCTTTTCAAAGGCAAGACAATGGATAATGAACACAAAAATTTTGTGTATAAATATCACAAATAAATTTGAGTGAAATAAAAAATTGACACGTTTTTTTCCTTGCCTGGCATACCTATATTATTTGGTTTTCGAGTTTTTCAAGTTTTATTAGAATTTGTAGGGGGTGGCCAAATTAACATCCGCCCGGGCTGTACATTGGCTAGTTACGCCACTACTTTACATGCTTTTGCCATTCTTGCTATTAGTTTTTCAAGATAGGCATGTGTGAGTTCTTTTGAACTCTTTTTTGACATTTTTTGGACCCTCTACATTCCTGATATCAACCCCCTCGACTCTGCCTTCTTTTTGCATGTCGAAGAGAAGACCTGTAATATCTGTCATCCAAACAATGAGGCCCACAAATCCACTGCCACCTGAAAGCTACCATTGCTGCTAAGGAAAGCTACATTAATGATGAAGAGATCTCACAGACCCACATCTATTTAAAGTACATATTTAGTTTGTTGAAATTCTGTAGTGAATTGATCAATTATATCTTGTTCAAGTTTAAAATTCAATGTGTTCATATTTTGATGGAACACTCCGTGAAGGAAAAAACAAAATATTATATTTATAGTGTTTTTAAATGTCAATGTAAAATGTACCAAATTTTGAGGAACAAAAAATAAATTAGTTATTAATATTCTGGAAAAATGTTTATTGTCACACACCAAAAGTTTCATTTTCTATGCATACATAGTACATATTTATTATATATAATATCTATACTTTTGAGTCCCTTTGGTAACTTTGCAAATAATATTAGTTAAATGGGTATTTGTAACAAAGCCATAAAGATAAATATTAAATAAACTTAATCTTGAATAATTGAAATACAAAAAAAAAAAACTGGTTAAACAAAATAGTTCGAGAGTAAAACGAGAAAGTTTCATTGTATCCAAATGTGTCTTACACGTTTCTTTTCCCTTTCGATTGTTGTTAGAATATACTCAATATATGCTTCTTTAGATAAAATGTAAAGTTGTAACTGTAAGGATCTAAATTAAAAAACACAAATGAATTTTTAAACTTAAAAAAAGTCCAAATAAGTCAAAATAAAGAAATTTTTAATTAATATTTATTTTAGAAGTTACGGTAAAGTTTTTCTCAAATAACATTATTTCTTATAAAAAATTAAAAATTAACTATTAACTATGTTTATAGAGTGGGATTTATTTGTTTTTTTATTAACAAAATATGATTGAAGCTAAGGGTTATAAACTTATTTTGGTTTGGAGGCCAAAAGCAAATTAATCTGATCTCAAGCCAGTAGCATCATTCTAAAATTACAAACAATTAACAATAAGTCTACTTACTTTTTATTATTAGTCACGAGTACTTATAATTATTAGTGCAAAGAAGAATAAATATTTTATAAAAATCTTTATTAAATTAATTTTATTTTAATCCATTATGAAACGTAAGAACTCAAAAAAAGTATATGCATTTTTAAAAACACTTTCACTTCATTGCAACAGAAAATACAAAAAATAACTTCACTCCGCTTTTCGGTTGATGGCTCTAGTCTGTCCATAGCTCCGAAATCCCATTGTCATGGTGTTTCTTGTCAAGTTAATGTTAGGAAAAACACAATTTCAGTAGCTGTCAACATGCAGTTTTTAACAAAGTAGCTCTGATGCATAAGCTATTTGGTACTTAATTAGGTAAGTAGCTCTTAGTTTAGTATCACAGTCTTCTAGACTCTGTAGGAATACAGATTGTTGATCACAGTTAAGATGTATCTATTCGAAAAACTGGAACAAGGCAAAGGGCCCTTGAAGTCAATGGCTATTCGATCCATAGGTTGAACCTGTTACGTTTTTAAAAAACTATAGGTTAAATAGCTCTTTTTAGTTCTTGAACATGTCCTTTATAAAACTTAGACTTGAGTTCGAGACATGCCTCACAACTTTTGACAACTCCTTTAATGTCCTCCACGGAATATGGCAAATTTTTGCAACGGATAAAATGAGCCAGTTTATTTATTCCTGGATGAACTAGACTTGCATGTAGCATCTTTACATCATCAATAGTTTTGGTTGAAGCGCATATTCGAGAAAACAAATCCGCCAAATCCGCTGATCTATTGATGATGTCGTATGATAAACATGAAGGTTCGAGTCTCCATATAAGTATCTTCTCATTATTGATTCTACCGGAATGTTTTGTCTTAAACATGAAGGACACAGCCTCTTCATCAATTATTATGTAATAGGGTTTACCAGTCAGTAAGTGCTGCTACTTGCGAATAGTCTCAACAATAGCATATGATTCTTTATCGACAGAGGTATGCCTGACTTCACTTTTATTTGAAGTTCTTTAGAAAATGACGAATGGTCTTCCTTTTTGACTAAGGACCACTCCAATCGTATATTCCAAGGTGTTTGTTTCAGCAGTCATCAATTCTTCCTGGTCTAGGGCAGCCAGAACTGAGCTAGCAATTTCTTCAAATGCATCATTAGCTCCTTTTCCCATCGGAAAACGTTTAACATTTATTTAAGGTCTAACCTCTTTAGCAAAATTTCTGACCCCTTTTGAGTAATGAGCAAACAATCCAAGAACTCGTCGTAATGTAGAAGTATTTTTGGGAAATGGAGTATTCAAAAGTGGACATATTCTATCTGGATATGGCTGAATGGCCCCATTTTCAATTAGGCATCCTAGTAGGGTTATTTTAGAATGATAACATTTACTTTTATTTTCGTTAATCAATAGTCCATACTTCTGGACAGCTTTTTTGAATTTCCCCAGTAAGCATCGGGTTCTTCTTGACTTTTTTAACAAATAGTGATATCATCTATTTAGGTATAAGTACTTTTCAATTTTTCATTTGAGATTATAAAATCAATAACTCGTTCGAATCCGGAAACTCCATTAGTTATTCCAAATGTGATTCTTGTGAATTGATAAATCTTACCATAGGCTTCAAATACTGTGATTTTTTCACTTTTCCTTCTACTACTATCTGACGGTAGGCATTTTTCAGGTCTATATTATTAAACACAGAGTATTTTGCGATTCTGCTCAATAGATCGTCTATACGTAGGAGCAGATAGGCATCTAAAAATGTATATCTATTAATGGTTTGCAGTTAGTCCATCACAAGATGTTTTTTATTACTATTATTTGTTGTTACTAAAACTTGGGCTCTCCAAGGTGACTTGCTTTCTTCAAGTATTCTATCCTTAAACATGTTCTGCACCTCAGACTCAATAAACCTATTAACGAGCTCAGAGTACCGCCATGATTTAGTTGCTATAGATCAGACGTGAGGCTCCTAAAAATTGTTGGATAAGGAACTTTCATAGTTGTGAGAAAACATATTTTCAATAACTTTCTCCGGACTCCGACCGGGATTTTTATTTTGGAATGCTCTTTGAGTATGTTATAACCAATTATACATTCACAACAGAGATTTCTAAGAACGAAAAAATCAATTTGTTTATAATGTTGATCTCTCAATAGCATAACAATATACAATTCTCAGTGTTCCAAGTGTCGACTAATGCTTTGACTATTCTTCCATCCAATGATGCCAATACAAGCGCAGTTTCCAACCCTACATTGTCGTTAGAAGAAAAAGGCAAAAAAGGAAGTCGATTATTTGTGACTCTTGTAATTGCAGACGAGATATAGGGATTCTTTTATTTCTTGGAAGACTTGCAAACCTTTGCAAAATGTCCTTTTTTATTACAGCTCATATAGATGGCTTTTTTTGCAGGACATTCATCACGAAAATGTTTCATATATCCACAGAAATAGCATCTATTTTTGACGACAGAAGCAGTTACAATTTTTCATCCTCAGAAGAAACTGTCTGTGATAGTTCTGCTCCTTAAGTAATTGCGTTAATTAAGGGAGCGGTAGGTGCATGTGAGTTTTGGTTCTCAACTAATTCCATACATCTCACTTGTTTGTAAACTTTTTAGAAATCAAGCGTCTCAATCTCTTAGATCCTTTGTTTTATATGTGATGAGCAGATTCAATTTATGAAAGCATCCCTGATGGAGCTATTTTTTGCTTCTTCAGCAGTCAAGACCCTGAAGTTGCAATCTTTAATTAAGAGTTTCAATAGAGGGTAACAAGTGATCCAATCGTTCCCTAGGGTTTTGCCTTCGTGTACTCAACAGATGTCTTGCAAAAATTTCATTTTTCTTTTAGATATAAATGGATTCCAAAATTTTGTACGACTTACATTCAGATGTATAAGAATAAACTCTATAACTCTCGTAGTTATTCAATACATCGAGTTTATCATTCTCGTTTTCACATACACGGTTCAAAAAACTCTCCAAAGTCTTCCTCCAATGTGGCCATTCTTCGTCTCCACTTGAAGAACTGGGATTCACATGGAAACGGTCAGGCTTCAGGTATTTATCCATTATTAGATAAGTAAAATAAAACCACAAGTTCTGGTACACGACATACCGTAAAAATGGAAGTGATTTTTTTAAGTGTAAAAAATGATTCTGAACGATAATAGCCCCGAAATACTATAATCCCAGATATTTAAGAAATCCAGACGACTAAGATCAGTTTTGGATTCTCCGCTCAAAGATAGGTTCAATTATTGGTTTTGATTCAATTGTACGAAATTTGAGTTCCTCTGTGTAATTAAAAGTGTCAAGACAAGTCAAGCAAGTATAAAACGTTAGAAAAGAAGAAGTGATCTACCAAAAAGGCCAAACTGGACCCAGAGGAGTAAAGGAAAACAGCCCAGGTCAATACCCTCAAGTCCATCCGGATCCCGGGGTTTCACACCAAACTGCCCAGAGAGTTATCAAAAAGTGGTTGGAAAGAGCCTTGTGAGGCTGGAGAGGCCACTTTTTACACTACCAATACGAGACACCAATCTACTACGTTGCAAGACTCTTTTGAATGTGTCTTTTGTATTCTTTATATATATATATATTTTTTTTTTTTTTGCCGTTTTGCCAACCCGCACGAATATACCTTTTGGATGTATGTCGTTGAAAAAACCCTGCGGTTTAATGTCAGCCACCACTAGTACACCATGGGAGATGACTACATCTGCAGCGGGTACCAAACCTTTTATCGCCACCTAGACGCCATCATTGCCACTAAGAGTAACTACTGTATGGATTAAGGAAACTCAGGCGCATATCTATTTATAGTATTAATAATTAATTAAGCCCTTTTGATCACTTCATACAAAAATTTGTACGGACAAAAAAAGGGGGGGGGGTAGGGTTTTCCCAAGAAATTCATTGTATCAAAACGGTTTTTTCCTTACAAGATAAAACTTTTCAGATAGTTAAACCCATGATAGCTTCTTTTTTGGTTCCTACATTACTCTATTCTTTTTACTTATTGAAGAAAGCTTTTATGCCTTGGAAAAGGAGGAAAAAAAAATTTTAAATGCATTTTTTTATCATCCCTAAAAATAGACGGGTCGTCAAAGTTACTGATTGATGAACAGAGGCACACAATGGGTGTTCTACTTGCATCGGAGTCTATAATTATATATATATATATACTATTGTAAGTTTTTTAAATAAGTGCAGAAATAAATCTTCATTGCATCTCTCAACTTAAAAAAGAAATAAATTTTTGTTCTCCTTCACAAGCAATAACAGCCTCAACACGCTGACAAACAGATTGGTAACTCTGGACGATAAAGGCCGTGTCCATGGTGTACCACGCTGTCTGATGGTTGCTCACGCGAATCCAAACTTGGATGAGAGGTGTGGCATATATTCTTCTGTAAGACGCATCATACTGCAAAGCCCAGAGAGTCGATGTCAAGGCAGGAAGAGAGGAACATAGAGGCAAGCCAGAAGTCAGCTGATGAATTTTTGGGTCATATTCGATGTATGGCAGGGGGTGCTCCTTAATGGACTTCTTGATTAGTAGGCAATCTGTATGGAGACGCTAACGGTCATTGCAGCCTAGTGATACGGACACTGGGGCGGAGGAAAACGCCCACTTGTTGGTCTTTTTTTTTAAAGACATTTTTGACACTTAGAGAGATGGGATAAAACTAAAACTTGTATATTTTTGTTTCAGCTGCTGTTTAGTTGAGAGATGAGACCTCGTAATTAAATTCTACTTCAATATTTGGGTTCCCACTCTGTTTAATAGTTAGATAGCCAATTACCCCATTCTCTACAACGATTGGATTACTCTTCATATAATTGTAAGTAGGGAAGACTTAGTTCAATTAACGAGTGATCCATTAAAATCTAAACACTTTGAATTTTAAACTTCAAAAAAATATATTTCATTAATTAGCAATAAAATTTCAAAAAAAAAAAAAATGCTATAAATAGATTTGTATCTGAGCTCTCATAATAATTAATGTAGCAACCATTAGTGACAATGATGACTACCAGGTGGCGGTGGAAGGCCTGGCACCCCCTGCAGATGTAGTCCTCTGTCATGGAGACCAAGTGCTGACTGACAGTGGTTTTAAGGGCATCAGTGTAAAAATGATGGATACTGCAAAACTTACTCTAGTCATGTACTCAATCTGTGTAGTTAGAGGGGGGGGGTTGACCTCAGGACAGTAGGGGGGGGCAAAAGGATCTAAAAAGAGTTCAAAAGAACTCAAAAGGCTCATTCAAGACTAATTCAAAAGTTTCTTGCAATGAAGGAAATAGGTTTCTTTCATTGTTGATGTCAAAGATGGATTTTTGGTATATTCCTTCTTCCCCTCCAATGTTTTGGACTTGTTAACATTGTAGAC
Source organism: Lepeophtheirus salmonis (assembly GCF_016086655.4). NCBI lineage: Eukaryota > Metazoa > Arthropoda > Copepoda > Siphonostomatoida > Caligidae > Lepeophtheirus > Lepeophtheirus salmonis. Next base: position 18,281,947 of record NC_052132.2, read on the forward strand.
GGTGGTCCTGAAGACGTCCAACTCCTTAGACTGCGCGAATTGATCGGGTTCAAGTGTCATTTTCTATACTTGTACGTAAGCTAGAGGCTTAAGTTTGTTTTGTTTTTTAACTAATTGTTTATGCTTTAATGTATCAAAATATAAATTAATTTCAATAACTCTACCTTTGTTAATTATTTAATTAGTAATTGCTCAGATTTTAATGGACAGCCTGGTACTTCAAAATTGGACACAACATATCAATTATTACTTGCTATTGTTTAATATTTTATACAGATTAACTCAGGTTGTGGTTTTTCTAGAAATTGAATTTCAAAATGACCCATTAAACGTTATGGGTGTTTTTGTAACCAGGGGGATTACAACAATTAAAAAAACTAATAAGTGTTAGGAATTAATTAATAAAAAATGACTAAACAATACTTTAGAAGAATAAATTAGTAAACAATTCCAGGTGTTGAATTATCATTATTATTTACATTCTATGGATTATAGCGGATTAAGTTAGCATAGGATATACACATTAGATCACATGTCAACTTTATAGCTAGAAAAAATTCACATTTACAAATCTCTTTAAGAACAAGTAAGGAAAAAAAGTTGCCTTGAAGTTTAAATATTAAATAAGAATATACTTTACCAAGAAGGTAAATTACAACACTCAGTGGAACAGACTTTTTGATGCTGAGCGTTATAATTTCTCAAATTTATGCACACTGAGTGAGTTTTGAATTTCAATGAAGTAAAATAAACCGGCTTCGGATACTAACTTTTAAAGTTAATCAATAAATCCAAGGGTTTTTTTCATATCTTAAATAGCATATAACTTTGCTTAATACGACATTCTAGTTATAAAAAAAGATACTATCGATTTCGTATATACTTTATTTATCATGTTTAGTGATTGGAGCGACATCTATACTTGGATCGTGTATTAGTCATACATTTTTACCTTTATTGTATTCCGCAACTTTTCCCACGAAAACACAGAAAAAGGCCCAAAATCTTTTGGAAGGAAGCCAATTCTACCACATTATGAAACTATAGTTCAATGATTTTTTAAGAATTGTTCACAGTTTAAAAGGAGTGAGTTAATATTCAACCAATCAACTTTCAGAACACTAATTAGGGGAAAATAAGCTAAAATATATACAACTGACAAAAAAATATACTCTATATTTTTCTGTTAGCAAGAAAAGGCCGTGCTCACGAACATAAAATTTACATTGTAAATGATTGTTGGCTGTTAAAGTTTACTTTCTTTCTTTGCAAAATTTAGAATTTATATTTTCCCACAGCTAGAAATGTGTTGACTTTTTTACAATGGGTACACATGATCCCAGTTCGTTTTAAAAATAATAAATTTGTTTTATTTTTTTAAGATTATCAGGAGTACTCGCCATTTCTTTGAGTTACTTAAACGTTTAAAAACTTTCATATTAATAAGCGTCAGTGCAACTAAAACATGTTTGTTACAAGTTATAACCAGGCTATAGTAAAATATTTAATTTATTGACTATATAAACTATTGAATTACGCTTATTACCACGATTCAAACGAGTTAAACTATTTTTTAGATTAATCAGTGAAATAGAAAATTATGAAAACAATTATATATCAGTACCTTATATTCAATATATTATTTTCCTTTTGGTATACTAGTATTGTTGTAATTATAGGATCATTTTAAATGTACATATCTAAGAATTACTATTCATAAAATAAAACGCCATCTTTTATTCAATATAAGTTATATTTACATTAAATAAAGGAAGGCAGTTCTTATGCATCGTGAGCTTTTTCCAATATGAATTTACCGAAGGCGAGTAATTCTACGGTAAACTTTCTATTGGAAATTTTGCATGAGTGAGCTTACCTAGATCCATTAATAAATAGTTAATTATCAGTGATAAATAACACTACATAAAAATTGAAAATTAAGCATTATTTTCCATATGCCGATTCTAGTAAAAGGACCCGATTACTTAATTGCATTTAGTCGTTCCATCACTACTTCCAAAAAAAAATTACCGAAATTTAACTGTAACAGACAAACAAATTAACTTAGCATTTGATTTGTACCTATCAATATTTAATGGTTTTTTAAGTTAAAATATATATCATTTTCTTACAAAGTTTTACGGAAATCGGTCTGTAAATTTTTAAGTAATCCTCCTTTCTATCAGACAAACAAAAGTCCTTGAAATCCCAAAATTTAATTGCCTCTTACTGTTAACATATATAATATTCCTACAAAAAAATTACCAAAATCAGTTTGTCACTTATGAACAAACCAAGGCAAAAACTAACCTCTTTTTAACTTCCTTCTTTAGAAAATGTATCATCTGTCATGGAGACATCGAGGAGTGTCCGGAACCTCACAACAGATGTGATGCCGTCCTCCAGTATTCCTATCTATTCTGCACTGGATAGGATATTGAAAGAGGTGGGAGTTCTGTCAATTCACTCTGACATGTTGGTTTGTCTTCCCTACTTTCGAGATCTGGACAGGATTGAGGTCAAAGAAGAGGAGCTCCGTGTTCGGAAGGCAAAGATCAATGAGTGTTTTCAGCAAAGCGCAGTCCTCTGTGAAAGGGAATCAATTACGGAAGAAGAGGGAGAGCACGTGCTTCGAAAAACTCATGGAGCTCTGGGATCTGTTTTGGAAGGACCCATCATTTGGGAAATCAAGTCCGAAATCTTCGATGCGGGTATGTCCTAAGACAAAGTTCCCGGTTCTGTTCTGGTTGATGAAGAAGGATATGAGGGGTATGTCCTCCACGATCACTGCGGTTAAAACATCCGCTACTGCCATCGCTGCTAAGAAAAAAGTTCCATCCAAAAGTGGAATCACTTTGACAAGTGGGGACGGACAAATAATTCAGACTACTAAAATACTCAACAGTTTTGGTCAACAGGCTCAAGTTCTCCGGAAAAGTTAGTGAATCATCAGAAAACGGATGACTTATCTGTTCAACTGTGCAACATCCCTTTTGATCAAAAAATCAGAGAACTGATCACATGAGGAAAATGAATGTTCTGTTTGTGGCTTAGGATTTATCAGTAAACCACATCTTCTTACTCATATGAAGTCTGCTGGACATATACTGGATAATGGCAATACAGAAATTATCCTCAATACTCCTAAATTACCTGCACATCGGATTCCAAATCAAATTGATACGAAATCTCCAACAAACATTGTTAATCCCGGTCAGATTTTGGTGTGGTGGAGCAGGGCACTGATGATATGGCTGTTGTCGAAGAAGACCACGTTGGAGTGGAGTTCGTAACACTAGAACGACCAAGCGGTCATTTTGACCGTTTTCAGAAATTGAAATATACAGGGATTGGGGATCAAATTGTCGGCAAAATATTTTTCTACAAAAACAAAACAAAATATACATTTTTTAACTTTTTTATTGAAAATCAAAAATATGACGAGCATATAGGTATAGAGTAGCCATTCATTCGATATAATCACCGTTGGCATCAATAATGGCCTCAATACGGCCTCTGAACCGGCCGCAGACTCTTATGACCATCTCATTGTCCATGTTGCCGAATACCTCCTTGATGGAGTCCATCAGGCTGGCCTTGGTGCTCTGGGGATGTCTGTTGGTATGTCGCTCGACATAGCCACAGACAAAATAGTCCAAAGGATTAAGGTCGTGAGGGTTAGGAAGCCACAAATCCTTGGTTACGACATCATAACAGTTCTCGGTTAATCACTGCATGGAGATTTTGGACATTGTCTGGATTGTTTGGACTTATTGTTTTCTCATGGCAGCCCAGATCCCTCGTCATGGCCTTCATGTACCTGGTAGGGTCATCCTCAACCATCTTCTTCACCTTGTCGACAAAGTCGGTGTCCCGGACCTTCCTGTCGGCGCCCTCCTCCTTGGGTGCCCTATTTATGGTGGCATCAACATCCCAGGTGTCCTCTAGCTTCTTACAGATACGCTGAACAGTCCGTAAATTCACTCCTAAGGTTAAAGCAATCGTTGAATTGGAGATTTCACCTCCATTATTAACGAATGCTATGACTACGGCGGACCTCGAAAGCTCTTCGTTCCACTTATAGCTCTGTATCTCCTCATATGATGACGGCATGATGGTAACTGAACTACGGATCGTCAGCTGACGAGAATAGCTTTCCTATTTGGTAACCGGTTTTTTATTTGATAATGTCGTCTTCAAGTTATCAAGGTTTAAAGTAGGCGATACTTTGATCCCCGCTCCCTGTATATAAATAGCGCAATGTTGTTTGAATGGGTCCGATACTCGTTGACTTTTCCTTAGTTATAGTTACTGCTTATGTGTACCAAATTAATTTTCAATGTGATAAATACTTTTATAGATACAGTATAATATACCTAAAACGACCGAGTGGTCCTTTTGACCCCTTTGTTATTTTCCTTCTGTATATTACATATTCAGTATTCCTTTGTCTTTTGCAATGACTCCGTATTGGCTTTTCGCGCACATTAGCCATTTATATGTCGAAAGATACATTTGTGTATGACGCATTTACGCAGTTCCCCGTACGTACAATATAAAAACAAGATCATATTCGCAGTGTCATCCTGGCTGTCATACTGGAAGATGTCACGCAAAAACTTACTCAAAGACCATGAAGTAATAGATTATTTACAATTGAATTCACCGTCTGTTTCTGAAGAAGAAGAATATTCAATTAACGATGAAAGTGAATACATGCCTTAGACCAATGACTCCTCATCGGACAGTGACGTGGAAATTTTACAAAATGAACCAACTGACGAAGTGAACGAATTAGAAACTTTACTGACAAGAGGTTTAACTTGTAATATTCCTTGCATTCGTACACAACAATATATTTATATGATTAACTAGTTGGGTATTGACATTTAATTAGTACTAATAATTTTACCTGTTAGTAGTTGCAGATGTTTTTATATTTAACACATCTGTAAGTCTACGAGATGATAATGAGGGAGATTAACATGAAGAAAATTCTACCGTGACTGCAAAATATGGTACTAAGTGGGAGATAGTGCAATAGCCGGATAGTAAAACCGGAAGATACGGTCATTTTGACCGCTTTGTTGTTCTAGCACGGTGGAAGACAATGGTCCTTCTAATGTTAATTGACATAAAAAAAAACTTCCTTGGCAATTACACAACTTCACCTTATACATTAGACCGATTTGATTTTTAACTTTTTTTGAATTTCGACAACAACTGGAGTAGAAACGTTATCTTTTGGTCTAAAAATGACATATTCACCAATGCCATCTTTAGGTAGCACGTCTTTTACAAAGTTTAACAGCAGACAAAAGTTCTTTATTTCGCTAATAAGCATTTAACTACAGCATTAATTGTTATTTACCATTGCTTAGTTATGATTGACATTATTCGAACCTATAAAAAAGTGTGTTTTTTTTCTAAAGCTACCTTTTTGAACAATAAGAGAGAATAAAAATAATAATAAAGTTTAGTCTTTCCTGTCTGAAAATGTAACAAAAAGGATGGACACTAAGCGCAGGCATCAAAAATCATCATCTTCTTTGGTTGCATAGGAAAATTTCAGAAAAAAAAAATCAAAGTACTATAGCTTAAGAAAATGTCTATAAAAATTATTTTATTCCAAATAAATAGAAATGTTCTCTTAATATATATATATATAGACTAAGTAAAGATTTTTTTTATTTTATCGAGATTTGCGACCTAAAGATGATCTCGTAGGAGAATGTCATTTTGTAGAGCTCATTTTCATACCATATAACAACTTTCCCGCGTTAGCCATAATCGAAATTCAAAAAAGTTGACAAACAAAACTGCACTAATGTTATTTATAGGCATGCATAAACGAATATATCACGTCCTTATCTCCTCCAAAAAGAAACAGAAGGAAAAGGCCCAAATTCAATTAAATAATATTTCGAGGTCGCAGAGGTCACAGAAGGACTCCGGGAAGGTCAGGAACGCAGATTTTATCATGAAGATGCGCACCATAATTGACCAGTTCCTGATAAGGTCCTTCCTCTCAATAGGAAAGGAACTTACAGATTACCTAACTCTGCACACTGTCATGTGTCTAACAAGTATCTTGCCAGGCCTCAGGAGAACTGCTATGACCTCATGTGACTTTATTCTTACACTTCTAGGGGCTCCTCCGCTTTACTGACCTGTACAGCATCCACATAAAACCAGCTAAAATGAGAAAATATGGATGTTTATTTTTTTCTAGGTTCGAAAAATGCATGACTTGCACTCGGTTGTAACTCAAATTTCATTTTTTTACGATCAAAAAGATGAACAAATAGCTGAATAGATTGTAATGATAGCACTACTTAAGCATAAGCTTTTGAAGGTAATATAAAGGTAATTTTTTGCATTGATGATTCGGATCCGAGTATTTCTTGGATCCATCCCTAGTCTCTTAAAGATGTGCCAAATTGCATTCCTATTGAATTTGACCGTTTTTGTTAGAAAATAATTCAATTAATGTTAATGTCATTATTAATAAAAAAATACATTTATTTTAAATGTCTTTTAAAAATTGACATGGAAATATCCGAAATCAATTTCTTTCATTATTAAATGTAATCTTATAAAAAGACTGGAATTTCATTAGTGAGGATTTTTTAATGAGCGGAACCCATAAAATATAGCTTGCAGTGGGAAAGGATTTATGTACTTATTGTCATTAATTAAATTTATTTTCTTTCATACAAGAAAATCGACCTATGAATCTGTTCAAGTTTTTTTTTTTTAATTATAAATTTAAGGGTTTCCACGCTACCTACTCTTACAAAAACAAAATTCCGAATTATTTTTTGAACGCTTTAAGCTACAGATTTTATATTTTTAAAGTTAAAAAAATCGAATTTTTGCTTTGTTTTTTATGGAAATTAAAACTTCATCTGTTGTTTCTTCAACGTTTCCGCATTTTGACGACTTATAAAATATTCAATACATTGAATACAGTTGTAAAAATAACAAATAAAATAACCTAAAGATGATTTTTCTATTATTTTGGAGGAAACAAAGTCATTTGTTGTTTTTGTTTTTTATTCATTGTTATTCGTTGAAATTTAGTCTCATCACAAAATCTTTCTATAACTTAAAATTAAAGTTTTTAATATCTTTTGAAAATCTTTAACTCTAAAATTTAAATTTATTTGCAATTTATACCAAAAACCAAGGGGTGTACTGATGCATCGGAATCGGTATCGGCAAAAATTGGCCTGTTTTGAAGTATTTGATACATAAGCATTATGCATAGTTGTTTATATTGATAGTATGACTTATTGCAGTTCATTTTTGGAGACAAAATTTCGGTTACAAATCAAAAATAGCTCGACCAGACGACGTTGTTCAAACAAATTCGAAAAAAATAAAGGGGAAACATCCATAGAGAGATTATACAAATTTGCAGGTTTGTACAGGAAATTTACTTGAAAGTAACAAAGTCAACTTATCCAGATTTTTAGTGTCCATACATTTGAACTGTACCATAAGTTGTTCAAAAAGTCCGTACGGGTAAGAATTAGGCTGAGCGGTTTACTCTGAAACCATTAAGTAACTTTGTCACATAATATTTATTTTTGTATGTTTGCTGAGTAATATTATTTTTAATAGGACTGAAGTCAAATGTATATTTTTCTGAGTCAAGTTTGAGTCATCAGTATTCAGCCCGGTCCATCAAAAGAGACACGAGTCCGTATACGAGCACTGGTTTTACCAATTTCAATTCTTAGGGCAAGCATTTAAAACTCCATTTGGAACTGGAGAGAGTTCGAGACAATTTGATTTCATTAGGGCCAAACCAGTAAAAGAATAGAAAATACCTTATTGTCGGTATTGCAAGTAATTTTTTTCTCTTTTATCAGTGAGGCAGATGGAATTAGATCAGAGGCTGAGAGGCCCGATTCCCATCCCTATCTAAGAGTACTTACAAGTTGCAATCTCGTGAACAAAGTACTTCATATTGATTTTAAGATTAATATGAGATAATGAGATTATATAGATAATATGAGTTAGTTACAATTACCCCCTCTTGGAACCAAGATCTTTACGAAATACCTCTAGAATATACTATAAGTTAAAAAAAATAATCACCAAGGACATAACTATATCAATTTATATTTAGTATCTTATATTACATAAACAATAAAGAAAAAAGATAAATATATATTCATATTTGAAAGCAAAAAAATATATATTTTCTCAAAAAGTTAATATCAAAAAATTTTAAATATACACACAAACCAACAAAAATTTTGTTTAATAAATATATCTAAAAGCTTAAATTGTGGGCAATACCTCTCAAAAAGTCTAATAATATATTGCCTTGATTATCCGAAACAATTGACTATTCTTTGGATCCTGAGAGCAGTGTCTGTATATTTTTTCTCTTTTGTAGGAATTTCTCTCCCCGCTACATACTGTTCAATCAATGACTCATTTTTGCCTTGCTCATTTTTGAGAATGTCTAAAAACTTCCAAATAGTGGGGTGAGAGGCTCCCACTAGCTCATTAAAAGAGCGATACCATCCTTCGCATGGGTTGTTTGTTTTGGAACCACCCTCCCCAGCTGCATCGTAACAATTCCAAAGGGCATGACTGAAGCGAGGGGCCGTCGTGTAATGTTACCTGTCGGTCCACAATTCAGGCATCTTCTAAATAGTCCAGAACTGGCAGGGACTCCTCCGGGTAATCCTTATAGGTACTAAGATGCTCAAAGAATTGCTCAACAAACCTTGGGGCTTGTTGAAAGCAAGAGATGCCAGCATTCGCATTTTCAAGGCAAAATTGGGATCATTTTCATTAATGGATTGAAAGCCATTTGACTCTAAACACCTGAAAATACTCTGAGAAAAATAAAAAAACATCCATTTTGTGAAAAATTGGGGAAAACGTTGGCAAATGAGTTTATGGCTGCACGTTCGAAATCAGTCATTATTTGAAGAGGGGCTAGACTCGGCTCCCACTCTGGAAGTATGTTCACAGGCTTTGTGTAACTCATTTCGGATTGGTTCGTCATTAAAGTGTACACTAAAGGTATCACATCCCCATTTACCAAGTCATGGGCGGTATAAAGTTGGTGAAATAATAAGGGCACAACTTTAAAAGTTCATTCATCGTGCCATGTAGAAGACTGGGACCAAAGTTGAAGATTTTTAAACGTTGAAAAAATAATGAGGGTCCCAGGTCCATCTTTATCGTCGTGAAGAAGAAATAATTCTCCCAAATGAGTTAGAGTATATTATAATGAAGTTTCCTATTCCAGGAGAGATGACGGATTTGGAAGAGCCTGATTTTTTATTCTTCGGGAGTCATGTATAGATCTATTTAGATTTTGAAAATTGGGGAGCTGACCAGCAAACGGTTATTGGTACTCCTACGAATGCTTCGGTGGCTATAGAGTAAGTAGATGCTTGTGAAGCTGTTACCTTATCTTTAGCCAAATTAACAACATCATTGATGAGCAACGGAGCCACATCTCCGGCATGATTGTGCTCACCAATTCTCTTAATAATGGCGTCGTTCGTTGTATGCAATCTTAAATACTTGATCACATTTTCAAAAACTTTGTGAACAACTGTTCTTTCATGGAGATATAAATGTCTTTGGTTGACTATTTTTTTTTATATAACTTAGAATATAATCTAGAGGCATTTTGAATAGTTCTTGGGTGCAAGAGGGGGTAATTATAACTAACTCATACTATCAATGAGTAATTACTAGTAATAATGTCTTGAACAAAGTACTTCATGTGTAAGATTAATCTGAAAATCAATATGAAGTAGTTTGTTCACGAGATTGCAACTTGTAAGTACTCATAAATAATATGAGTTAGTAACAATTAGAACAAGATGAAATCCATCAAAGTAAGCTTTTTAATATCTTTTCCAGGAGCATTTCTAGTTCTACAAAATGGAACTACACAAGTGGAGTAGATTTTTAAATAAAAAATACAGTTATTATAAAATAAATTTAGAAAATTTATACAGAGACTTATAGTGAGACCTGTCGTAAGACCTCAGTCATAGATATTACCCACAACGTTTTTGTCTCACAATGATAATTTACACAGCGATATTACCACGCAACAATATTGCCCAACGTTTTTACCACAAACATATTAGCGGCCACCGTAAAATCAAGATACAGGATTTTTATGGAACCAAGTAATGTAAAATACTGTTAAAATATTGCTTTAAATGCCCTAACGTTATGAGTATCTTAGTTTTAAGGATATTGCAAGTAAATAAATAAACTCTTTTTGTTCTGCGTATTACACTCATATATTTTGATTTTTTTTTTTTTAATTTTTACTACTCAAATTTCGTTTTTTGATTCCAACTCTATATTATATCATTATCAAATATCCTTCCACAGTTTGTTTATACCAAATTACTAATAATATTATACTGATGTATTACTTGGGACTACTACAAGAGCTGTTGTCTAAATTCTTACAATACGACATATTATTATATAATTAACATGAACTCCAATTTCTCAATTATTTCTACTAATAATGTATTTATCTGAATAAATATGAAAAGAAACGGCATTCCCATGGCATACCTAACATGGGGTAGAAATTTTGGGTGCCAAAATAGGGTAACTGTGCCAAATTGGCCCACTGAATCCCAATAAAGATTTCAAATTATTTTTATCATTTTAATATTGGACTAGATCTACATGGATTTAGTAAAAACTGACAAATTTCTAAATATTTTCATAAACAGTCGTATTGAACAAAAAAATTGGTAAGAAAATAATACGCAAAATGGAATTGAACTAACTATTTTAGCTCAACAAGTGATTAGACCCGACTTATTACTACAAACGCTTTGATTGATTATCAAGGCAAAATAATACATAACGGCAAGTCGTTACATCAAATACACTTAATTCAGAGCATGAAAGAAGATATGCACTTTGAAAAAAAAAATAGAAATTAAACTTGGGGCAGAGGTTCGTAGCCATGCACTATCTGAATAGGCCTACTATATTTATTTTGAAGCTCTGAGCAAGATAAAAATCTCTTTGCAATATCAAAAATTATAGATATAAGAAATTTAATACTCATCACCCAAATTCAACTAGAATGCTATTGTTATCAAACATATCTTAGAAAAAACACAAAAGGGCTCTCATTACAGCAGCCAATCTTCATAGTCTTATGTGTCGTTTTATCTCTTCACAGCTTCAATTTCCCAAAATATCATCTCATACACAAAGTTTTGAGTAGTAAAAGAAATAACGAGAGCCTCATCTTATGTTTATGAATAAGAAAGACGAAATGGTTGTATCAAACAAAAGTTTAAATCCCTATTAGGGAAATTATGATGCAAGTAGAAATAATTATTCATTCATAATTTTTTTTAAAGACTAAAACATAAAAAAATACGTCTTGTTCAACAAATCAACCTGGAAATGAAGGGAACATATATCAAATGTCAAATTTTTAAGAATTTAAAAAACAATTTATGTAGTTCAAAAATATAAATTGGTATACGTAGGCTGCTATATATATTTCTGGCCTAGGCTACACTAAGTGTTGCCAGGTGAAGTTTGACATTTCCTCTGGTAAGTTTGATATTTTTGTAGTATAATCGTACTACAAAGGTAATGTAATGTCAGAATTTTTTGACCTACGACCATCATTTGTGTTGTTTACAGTGACTTGAAAAAATTAATATGGGGAAAAAATGGAAATAAGTCGTGAACAGATTCGTGCAATCATTTTTCACAACTTTTGACGTGGATTATCACGACAAGAGTGCATTGATGAACTTAAATCTTTGTATAACGGTGAATCACCATCATATAGAACTATGAAAAACTGGTTTAATGAATTCAATCGAGGTCAACGCTCGCTAAAAGACGAATTCCGTGAAGGTCGTCCAAAAATGCCCGTTGTGCCAGAGAACATTAATGCCATGCATGAAATGATACTGCAAGATCGTCATGTGACATACTGTATGATAGAGGCATCCTTGGGCATTTCTTCCACTAGCATATATTTGATATTGCATGTACACCTGGCCGTAAAAAAATGTTGGATCCCGCACAATTTGACAATCGCTCAAAAGAAGGCTTGTGTCGATTGGTACAAAGAAATGTTGAAAAATACGCTGGTGGGGCTTCAAATAACGTTTATATGATCGTCACAGGTGACGAATAATGGATCTATGTGGTTGAGCCCGAAACAAAACAACAATCGACCGTGTGGGTCTTCGAAGACGAGCCAAATCCAACGAAAGTTTTTCGTGGAAAAAGCACTTTGAAGCAAATGGTCGCTTGTTTCTTCGTATATATATACTGGTCATGTGGCGACTGTTCCACTTGAGTATCGTAGGACGGTCAATTCTGTGTGGTACATGACAATTTGTTTGCTTGAAGTCTACGGGGAAATTCGAAAAACGAACCAGAGAAAACGAATCATTGTTCACCATGACAATGCAAGCTCTCACACAACCAGCACCTTTTTGACCAGCCAAAACGTCGAAATGATGGATCATCCACCATACAGCCCTGACTTGGCATCCCTTGACTTCTTTTTATTCCTGCACATCAAGAAAAAAATGCGTGGCCACCCAAAATATGCTGTTGAAGCGTTTAAAAACCCTGTTTTGGAGATGTCTCAATGGGAATGAAAAAGAGCTTTTATAATTGGTTTGAGCGCATGCAAAAGGTTATTAATCATGCTGGAGAATACTTTGAAATACAATAAAACCATTTTTGATGATAAATATTCGCATTTTCATTATTAGGCCAGAAATATATTTAGCAGCCTATGTAATAGTATTAGTAAATTGGCATCAACAAACTTTGGAAATATATTTTATAATAATATATAAGAGACTTGCCATAAAAAAACGAGATTTCAGTAAAAAAAAAATTTAAATTAAAATATATATGCGCATAATACGCGGTAAGAAAAAAGTATATTTATTTACTACTGACACTCATAACATAACTAGAGTAATTTTTGTAAGTAATAAATAAAGATATAAGTCTTATTTACATGGCTTAACTTTATAAAAAATCTGTATCTTGACTATATTTTCATAATTTTAAAGAAACAATATGAAAAGATCATTTTTTTTTCTGACGATTGAAGGTTATTTTCTTGTTTAAATGAATAAACTAAGAAATATCCTTGTGATACCAAATTACGAACTTTTTTTAATTTTGATACAGTCTATTATAAATTATAGACACATGCAATATACATTGTATATTGCATGAGTCTATAATTTATTTTATAGGCTCTACACACTTAGTCATCCATATTTTGTTTATTTAGTTAATTTTATTTTGCTATGTAATAATGATTTGAATTTTGATTTACTATTTTTGATTAATGCACATTTTTTCATAAACAATATTGTTATCACTCACTATATGCAATACTGTTATATTGCATGTTTTTTTTATAAACACGAATGGATTATAAAAATCTTGTTGCCTCATTGTTATGCTTATTACAAACTCATCATAAAAATCGACTTCATTTATGAATGTGTTGAAACATAAATAATACAAATACAAACTAAAAAAACAATCAACACTTATTTTTTAAATTCTAATGAAGGCTTTTTCACATACTTTTTTATGAATATATCTTTCTATTTTTCAAAATGATTTCCTTTGGCTGCTACCAAGGCCCAAAGGCGCCTTAGCAATTCTTGATGAAGGCCTCAAACATGGACACTCACTCCTGCTTGACGAAGGCATTTTTGAAAGTGTTTTTATTGTTCAATAACTGGAATAATCCCTACTTTTAATAACACAATCTAGTATTTCAAAATATTAACTCTAATGTAATCCAGATTGATTTTAAGTGAAGTCACGAGTCACGATTTCAATGTTATGCATAAAGATAAGTATACAAGCCAAATATCAGATGGGTGGGAACACGTTTTTAGCTCCCGAAACGGGATTGAAATGTTAATATCTCATATAATTTTATTATACTTCATTTGTTTGCATAGATTGCATGGTAATTCAATAAATTTAAGTTTCATAGTGAATAAATTATTATATAATTCATTGATATCTTAATTAAAATAATTACAAAAGTATAAACCAGTGGTTCTCAAACTTTTTTAATTCACTTACCCCCTTCGAAATATGTTTTCAGCCACATAGTCCCTACACAGCGCAAACTTCGATAAATCTTATCTACATCTTGGAGATTCTCCAAGTACCCCCATTTGAGAATCACTGAACTAAAGACAATTGAAATTGGTTTTACATATTTTTATAACCCAAACAATAAATAAAGAAAAAAATTGTATAGTGGAAATGAGACAATTCTGACTTAACTTTTTCATTCTAGGTTATATTTTTTTTAATATTTGGTATAAAACAATTCTCTATTTATATAACTCTCCAAATATATCCAGGTTAAGACAAATAGGTGTGAAGATATTTTTAAAGTGTCGAAAGAAAGTACAAAATAATATATAAATAACAACCTAATGATTTTATATTATTTTAATTCCATCGGATAGTCAACAAATCCTTATAATAATCTTATAAAACTATTACGAATTGAACATTGCACAATGAACATACTATAAATTAAAGATCTGATACATTATATCATCATAATACGTGGTGTAACAATATAATTACGTATTTTAAAAATCAGTTACTTTTATTTAAAAACTGACTATCAAGTGACAATTTATTTTAAGATTTATATTAGCATGGAATGGCTTTAACAACTCATACGATTTTCATCTTTTTAAAAGTGTTTCTGACTTTAACGAAACTCAACTGCCAAGATAAAAGGCTATGATAAAATGCGTTATAGGGTATAAGGTAGAATCTAAATCCTTCACTAAAAAAGAACCTACTGTAAAAACAATAAGTAAAATTTTAGCTATTAAAGTCATAGATATCTACTAAACAGCTTCAATGCAGATCAAAGAAATGAAAGGAAAATGTTGATTTATGTCCTAGACAAGACAACAACAGTTGTCACTACAAATATAAAAAATTAGAAATAAGAAGAATAGATCAATTAACTTCCATGCATTCCAAAAACTCATTTGAATTGACAAATCAAATCTAAATCATACATTTTCTATCCTAAGTCATAGTAGTGATGAGGATTTTTTACCACCACCAAAAATGACACCTAAGTGGATAATACATGAAGAAAAAGAATGTCCAAGTAGTAATTTCAATTAAAAAATAAAGTATTTATATACAGAAGCAAATGACAGTGGTGTGTCAGATAGAGGGGCTGTATTGCTATCTACGTCTCTATAGGATAATATTGGACTTATCAATAAATCTCATGCATAAAATATTATAGGCAAAACAAGTTAGAGAGATCATAATTAGAGGAGAGAAGAATGTAGTGTAAATATTCTTCTGTCAGTAACAGGCACATATTTTGATTAGAAACAAAATGATTCCTTTAATAATATAAACTTAACTGATAAGTTTTACTTAAAAAAAAAAGAACTTGAGTATTTTATTTCGGAACCGAATAACAAGTATTTAGGACATTTATACCCAAATACTGGTAAAGCTCATCGCCCGTGTAATGGAATGATTAGTTTTTTAAGTTAATAAATCTAACTCCAATAAGCTATTGTTATTCTTCATATCGACAAAAAGGTGCAAATAATAAGTTTACTTTGATTGATTCTCATAAAAATGGCTGTTGTGAGGGCTGATTTTACAGTGAGTGGGACCTCAAATAAAGATCAAATACTAAGCTCCTATATTTTAAGTAAAAGCATGTGGCCTAGAGCAAGTACCCCCCTAAAACCAGTACTGGTAGTTGTAATTGTTGTTAAAAAAGCACTAAAATGCTGCTCGTCAAAGCAAATTTTTAGTATTACAGTCTGAAAACTATTTGTTTTTTGGATTGATTTGGGCTTATAACCTTTATTCTTCTTAATTCTATTTGTTACTCAAATAAATTATATTTTATAAGAATCTACTTATGAATATAATTAGCAATAACACATAAAAATATTTCTTATCTTTTTGTCTGAAATATTTTTTTTATTTAATAAAAGTCATCATTTTAGAAAAATTAAAACATAGGAAAATTCAATCGAGTGTCAGCAGCTAAAAAATTATTTTTCAGTCCTGAAACTTTGCATACTGTTTTTCAACAGTACGTTACGTATCAACTTATTATCAATAGCCATTCAATTTTCAAAAAAGTGGTTTTACCCCCACCCAAATGAAAAAACCCCGGCCCGCCTATTGTATAAGTACACTATTGATTTCACAACTGCTATTAAATTTCATTGCAAGCTTATAATTGCTGAGGTGTCAACTCCGAAAACTAAATTCAAGGAAGTTTATGTGTTTGCCTTAGTTTGTTTGAAAGAGGATTACCCATTAAGATACGGCCCGAATATTTTTTCAGCCAAAATAAATAAGAATAACGAATAGAGATGATTTTACACTCTTCCACCCTAGATTGTACAGTAACAAGGATTATGGGTAGACTGGATACCTCAAAAGAACAATCTACACTGTCTGCAAGCAAATGGAGATTTGGGACGTCTTTTAACATCGTCCTGCAAAATCGTCTAAGCAAAGAAGACAAGGACTAAGAAATTCTACCCCTCAAACAGTTCAGATTGTTTAATCAAGGCGCACATTAAGCCTGTAAAGAGTCCCACGACAGCTTAGACGAGCTCAAGACGTTTGTCAACAAAACCTTACCCTCAGGTGTCACTATTTACTGGCTTAGAAGCTGAAAGGTACTTCGTGGACGTAAAAGGGAAGAAGTATAATAAAGAATATATATAGATATCACAGCACACTGAGTAGGTGAATTTAATTATTGGATCTGGGTTGTCGTGTGTTATATATTTATTAATTAATATCGTGACACCGAGTATAAACAAAATGTTCTAAGAAAAATGACCAAAAGGACAATTTAATGAGCAGATATTGCGCTGAAGGGCAATTCTGAGACATTTGGCCCAAAATTATATTTAACATATCGATTAAGGGCGGAACGCTATGCTGAACTCACGGTTTGGTATTCACCTTCACAGTACGCAGTTCGGTAGAGTATAATTTCAAAATGTCTTTTTTAATAGAATTAATGTAGCTTTTCCATTTTTTTGATATTTCATTCTTCAATAATATATTTTCTTAAATTATTCCTAAATAAACATAACTTCTCCACAGAACAAAGGTTGATATTAAATATAACCGTGTTTTATAATACTATTTCATGAATTTATAAAAAAAATTGTAAAAAGATGAGCTTGTCTACATTTTCCATTAATTAACTATCAGCAGTCACAATATTGCCATTGATTTGTAGAAAAATAATAATGAACGCAATTGCTCCTATTTGTTTTTGTATAATATATGTTTTAACCTGTGTGAGATGCACTTTAAGAAATGCTTCTTTAGGTGAAGATCTCAGATTTTTTTGCGTTGCGTGATTGTAGTAACTAAACTATTAAGTGTTCTCAAGAGTAATTTAGATAAATAACTATTTTATTCTCTACACTTCTATCTCTTGTAGATCCTCCGGAAGAAGGTCCACAGGGTTAAATATTACAAGTACACTAAATGATAATTGATATTGGATAGCTGGAGTGGATTTTTTTGTAAAACCACGAGGAAAAGGAAGGAGCGAGAGATATGGTCCTCCTTAATTAAGACCCTTGTTAATATCAGTCTGATGTTGTTGTTTTTTTGTTTGTTTTTTTATTTTTTTGTTTGGGGAAGAAAATGAATTTCTGCCATAACATTCTTACCGTTCCAGGCGATAGGTTAATTAATTTACCACTACATATAATTATGAATATTTAATCTACATGCACAATAATATATATAACTAATGATTAATTAGTTTTAATAGTACTTTAAAAGTAAATAAAAACTTGAGTTTTTTTTTCCTTTGTTATAAATCTACTCAAAGGGAATACACTTTAATACACTTTTCGAGTGCAATTTAAATACAACTTAATATTTTTTCTTTTGGACTTACACTTAAAATATTAAAACTTGAAAGAACTCAAATATATCTAATTATTCTAAATATCGATATTAAAAATATTAGCAATATAGCTTGTAAAGTAAAAATAGTAAAATGAGGCATATATATTATTAGAAAATCAAAGATGTGTACATGAGTACTTTAGCTTTAATACCGTTATGACAGCTTGGAGCAAATACAAATTTGGATAAAAGGTGTGGGAGATGCTCTACTCCAAGACCCAAAACTTGCAAAAGCATGAATAAATTTTGAAAAACGTAATTGTTATTAAATCAAGAAAAGATAACTCAAAACCAATTTGTGATATATTTAAATACGATATTTAGCTATATTTTTATTCAACAAGAGCTTCAGCACTCTGTCGAATCGATTTACATAGCTCTTGACAATGAAGGCTCTGTCCATGGCGTACAGACATTGTTCTCCAAAACCTCTCACACTGCAAAGTCCAGGAGGTTGAGGTCAGGGCTTTATGAAGGCCACATAAAGGCAGACCAGAAGTCAGCCAGATTCTTGGAAAATAATTTTTGGTTCTTCTTGGTTGTATGTTCCTAAATGTGATCTTACTGTTGTAGGCAGTCCGGATGAGGATGCCAACGGTCTTTGCAACCTTCCTGGTCCTTTTCCCCTTTTTTTGTTTCTGTTCCGAGACTACATGAGATTATAAGATTATAATTGCTTCCAAAATTAAATTTAAGAGTATTTTAAGCTCCTCACAAAGGCAAATTCAATGTTGGATCTTTTTGAGAAAAGAAAAATGATTTTTAAAAAACATTAAGGGCTAAGATGTAGCTTCACACGCTAGTTGTTACATTTATATTTCTTACATCAAGTAGTCACACAGTTTTTAAGATATTAAGCAGACACCCGAAAACGATGCCTGTTCAAACAGACAGACAAACTTTGCTTTATTAATATATATTTTTTCATCAAATTCTATCCAAATTCCTTTAATTTATTTATTGAAATGTAGCCTTTATAAAGAAAGAAAACTCAATGGGTGTCAGAATAAGTTGAAAAATATGCTACTTACCAATTAAAATTTGGTTGTGGCCATTGATATTGATTAATTATTATTTGTTATTGTTGGCTCAAAAACAGGCTAAAGACTCAAATCTACAGATACCCTAATTAAATTAAAATGAACTTTGAAAGAATTGTGAGAACTCACACAGAACTCAATACAAATATTAAACGATTCGAACTTTACTTGGACTTCTGAGTAAAAACTTGGGACTTGACTACAGTATTGGAAACCAAAGACTTTGAAACTCAGATAAATATGGATGGACAAAGGAATAAGTAATGTCTTTAAACTTTACTATAACCTGAATATTATATATGGTTATATAAACAACTGACAATGAATATAATAATACTTTACGAGATTGATATTTGTTGGTGTATAAAATAAAACCCTTTACCCACACTTTTGTTGTACTTTTGAGATTTTCTAACTCAAAGTATGAACTTGAGTATATTTCCATCTTTGCTTGTGATGTCTTTTTTTAAATCTTTTAGGGATAAACCTCAAGTGCAGTTATATCTTATAGAAATTTAAAAAAATTACACCATGTATAAAAATTTATTTGGCACTTAAAAACGGAAAAGGAAATCCTCATAAAGGGACAAAATATGCTTCGAAGAGTTATGAAATATTATTCAATAATAATTTCATAGTTGAAAGAGTTGACCAGCTACCAACTTATTTTGGGGCTCTTTTTTTTCTTACTTTTTGATGAGAGGTTGCAAGATACATTAAATGCAATAAAGTATTCAATATTATAATATAAATAATTTTAAATAATTATGTATTAATTGTAATAACGTTAGGTAATTTATTTTTTCAGGAGCAGTACTCATTAAAATGAAAGCTTAGTCCTGAATCTATTTTATTTAGGTTTGAACGTCAGGTAAAATAGTTATTAAATTCAAGACAAGTATCTGTCTAATTTTTTATTTAGGATCTGGATCCGAAAGTTTGGGTACCTGTTGATATTTAAACAAGCATTCAGGTCTAAAGATCCAAACCTACCTGGATCCAAGAAAATGTGGATCCTTCATATCTTTAGTGATGTGCAATTTGCAATGCCTGTACAAATTACAACTTGAATAAGTAAATCGTACAATTTGCAATTTCTTTGTCTTAGAATGCATTATTCAATTACAACATTGGTCATTTCATAACAAAATTTCAATAGGTACTATCCCTTCATTTAATCTGGACACTGTAGGCCTTCCCCTCGACATGCACCCCAAAGGTGGAGTCGAGGGGGTTAGCACCAGAGCTGTAGGGTAGTCAAAAGTGTTATAAAAGAGTTCAAAAGACTCATTCAAAAATAATTCAAAAAGTCTTGTAACAGAAAAGACGGATTTCTTTCATTGCTGGTGTCAAAGGGGGCTTTTCCTCCCTCACAAGGCTCTTTCAACCCACTTTTTGTATAGCTCTCTAGACAGTCTGGTTTGAGATCCTGATATCTCTTACATTGGCCCTCATGGACTGGAGGGGATTCACCTGGGCTGTTTTCTTTAACTACTCCGGCTCCAGTTTAGTCTTTTTGAGGAAGACATTATTCCTCTCCAACGTTTCGGACTTACGGACGGCGTAGACGGGGGTCCTGAAAACGCCTAATTGATTGGAGTGCAGGAATGGAAGTTCGTTCAAGGGTCACTTCTTTACTTGTACGTAAGCTAGAGACCTCGTGTTTGTTTTGTTTTGTAACTAATTGTTTATCCTTTAATATATAGTGTTCAGATTTCAATGGACATCCCGGTATAAAGAAAAAAAGTGAGTTTAATATAATGGGAGCATAGTATAAAATGACTGAAATCTGGCAGGCGTTTAGTTTAACGCTTATAAAAAAGAAAAAAAACTGGAAGTAATTTATATAAAATTTAAAAAAATTAATTCGGTTTTAAATAAGGTTGAGCAGCGGGCTAAAGTACTCTCTGGCTCATCAAATCAAATTAATTTTGTTTTTCTCAATCTATGATTATTATTTTCTTATTCTTAAGGAGAGAATGTCTAAGTATTGTCTGAGAAGTTACGTGTAGTGTGGTCCCGAAAAACGAAAAACTAACACCAAGGACATGATTCGGTGTTATCTTCTTTATTATTAAACAAAAAAAAGAAATTGAATGTTATGAAAACATCTAATATTCCAGGTAATGCGGAGTACTAGTAATGAATAAAGAAGAGGTGGGGGTCTGGAAATTAACTTACAGCATAATAAAGTGTTCATATAAACTTCATAAAAACTTTACACATTAAAACCCAATCCCTTTGAAAGGAACACTTTTTGCACAGTCATTCCCTATTTCATTTAGATAGTTCTAATATGCATTTTTAAATTAGGAAGTGTCATCACTACAATAAAGTATTCTTAGTTATTTTCTTAGTCACATAAATAACCAAATATTTATTAAACATGTATACTATGTACATTGTACTCAAAAGTGTTCATTTCGTCTCGTATTTTTTTCGTCATATTTTGTTCATAATCTTGATGTTCGGTATGTCGGGTCCACATACATCATACAGTGATATCAGAGTAGGGATAACTAGGGTAATATGAGACAAACTGATATACAGGGTTGACCCGTTAAATCTGCACAACCTTTAACTGTATCCTGATTAATAAGGGAAGTAAGTAGAGATTTGAAATTTTATTTAGAAAAGAAAAAAATCATTCAATATTTCCTCCATCTTCGCCCGTCATTTGCTCCTGACGAAGCCTAAAGGATTTGCAGGCCTTGACTACGTCTGCGGGGGAGATTTTGTTCCAGTACTTGATGATGGAGGCCTTCAAGAAGTGGATGCTGTTGAGGGAATTTCCGGAGACCTTCCTCTCTAACTCCTCCTGAAAGAAATAGTAAAATGGCACCTTCTCTGGTTTCAACAAGGCTTTGGCTCTTGCTGGCCTTGCAAGAGTGGGCCAAGTCTTGTTAAAACAGGAACTCGACAACATTAGCCTCAGCTTTCATTCAAGGTATCATTTGATAAGACAGGAGTTCACTTTACCTTCGGGACCCACCCTCCTTTTTGGCTCAAAGTGGAGGTATGACACTACCGTTGCTCCAAACGTCCCTAAAGGACATGATGCTGGTGGGAAACTTGATTGTAAAGACTTGGGGAACATTAGCTCACTCTGGAGTGAATTATTTGTCGTTCTGGATGTTGTGGGATATGTTGAAAGTCAACTGTTTCTCATCCGAATAAAAGATGATTAGGTTACCTTGGGACTTCAAATTGTTCAGCAATTTTCTTATTTGGGCAGTATGGTTGGCTTTTATTTTCTCCATAAGCATAAGTATTTTATAGAGACAGTATGATTTATTATTCGGGTCAGTATTTATGTCCCAGGAGACTGTTGCACGGTTTAGTTGGCTTTTTTGGCGAGAAAGTAAATCGGAGTACCAGGGAGATGCCTTCATGGACCGTTTCAGGCCTACGAGGAGTCTGGAAGTGCGTTTTTTTATCACTCCAGGACTTGTGGAAGTTTCTTTTATACATCCCCTCCTCCTTCCAGCGGTTGTAGACGTCGTAGACTGTGTTCTTTGGATACCCGTGCATCTTAATGATTTAAGCTGGGCTGTGTCCTGCACAAACCAATTTTTGATGGGGCTCCTCCATCGTAAATACTTGTATTGAACTAAAAGTTGTCCAATTGACTTAGTACTAGAACGACAGATTGTAAAGATCCCCAAACATGATACCCATTTATTTTTTAATATTTGTGTGTCTAAAGATGTTAAGTTTTGCATATAAATAATGATCAAAACCTTCCTAAAACGGGCAGAATTCTCTCTAATTCTTGTTTGTGCTAGATTGAATTATGTTTGCCGGCATGCATATAATTTGCTAATAATTTGGTTGATTTATTCTCCTTAGAATATGGCGATTGAGTCACTTGACTGCATTCTGAAATTTCTTGAAATGATAAATATTCCAATTAGTTGTCAATATATACATATGATATCTTGCAAAACTAATAATAGCATTCAACAAGATTTCTCTCGGACAGGCTTGTCAAAAACATCAAAATAGGAACCAGAAAATTTTGATTGAGGTGGTTGGACAAATTAGTCATCTTGTTTCAATTTGAAATCATCATCTTCAGAATTGGAGAAGAATGTCAACACAAGATAATGTCTTATTTCTTTCATGTATCATTTTTTTTTTTTTTGACATCCTTGCACAATAACAGACTGAATCTGAATTGTTTGTTCAGCAAAATCTATGTTTATATTTTAATAAGAAAGGTACACAATTTTTATCTAAAGTTGCCCATTCATGTCTAACCATGATTGAGTCTTTACATACACAATCGTAGGACAAAAAATTAAATGAAATGATTGGATTTCAAATATGATACCCACGTCTCTCTAGGAAGTGCTCACTATATCAACGAAACCATTATTAATTTTAATTTTTATTCTTGTTTTCTGTACTTAATAATATGAATTAGGAGAATTAAACAAATTTTGAATAAATATAATTAAGAAGTTTCTCACAATATTTCAATGAAACTCAAATGGGTATCAAAAATGATACCCTTGTCATTCCAGTGTTAAAGATAACGCTCAAACCCTCATATTGAAATTAATGTAAGTTAAATTATTTCTTTATGTTCGAGGATATAGTGAAAGATGGTCCGGATTTACCTGAACATCCTTGTACATTTTACTATTCATTTTACGTGGAAATACTATTTTTTCATATGTGAGGGTAAAGATAGTCATCTTTCAGACATATTAAATTAAGTCTAATTGTTCAACCCATGTGAAATAGATGCGTATTTATTTTTACCCTGTTTTATTGAACTTTATTGTGGCATATTTTTTTTTTTTTTTTTGCAAACACAGATTAGATTGTAAACTTAGATTATAATGTAGTCAAATCATTAGTTTTTAAGACGTTAAATTACTTAGTAACTGAATAAAATAATAATAATAATGAAAGGCCTTGTGGGGTAATATGAGACATACTAATTGGGGATATATTGTCCTTAGTTTGTGGATATTTTTTATATTATCAATAAGTTTCCGAATCCTCAATTGGTAGGAGGTGCATCCAGGGCCGGGAAAATTGTTGATTTGGACATGGATTTGTCAAACTTTGCCAAGTAGGAGGTGTAGTTATATTAAGCCTAAGAAACACTTGCAGCAAACCGTATAATAGATACTTTTTCAGTAATTTTATCAACCATATATTTAAACAATTAGTTTATTTATAAACTAACTTTGGAGGCTCATATTACTCTGAGCATGGGGTAATATATTTGTTTTGTTTAGGTGTTTAAAAATGGACATTAACTTTAAATATATTTTTGTTTTATTTTTTGGGCGTCTACTGTGAAAGGTCCAGCTACATGACTTTAATAGATTAAAAAACATTTGATATTTTGAAGAAAAAAAATCTCATATTACCTCAGTTACTCCTAATACTTTATTTTTTGCCATGGCTCCTCCAAATTTTTGGAATACTTTTATATACGAGATTGAATTCTGACAGAACAGCTGGGTTTAATTTAAAATGTAGAAGATCACTAAAAGCTACACAACATTTCTTCCTAAAAGAAACAGCAAAAAGCCCAGAAATCAGTTGATAGTTAGCCAAATAAGTCAATTAAACCAACTACTATTTATTTCTTAAATAATCACAGACTGTCATTGTCACATTATTTATCCACAATTTTTAATATGAATTACATATATATTTTATAATATCAAAATCCTATTTATTTCATACTGTATTATAATATTGTTGAGTGATATTTTATTAAAAGCATAGGTGTACATTTGTATATGATAGCCAAAAAAAATTATAGCATGAATAAGATGGCCAATATATACATACATTAACAGTAATATCCGCTATTGCCAGGTTGAATTAAATTAATTAGAAAATAGTTAAAAACTAATAGTTTAAACTAATTAATTAAATTAATTTAATTGTTATTACTAGCTATAGCTCTAATAGATGAAAAATATAAGGGGTTTTGAAAAAGTGGTTCCTATTACCTCGATTAACTATACTGGCATATTTAAATGCAACAAATGTTGCACCGACAAAATGCCAAACAAATAGAACGTCAAATATAGCGTTGACATATTTGTAATGAAAAAAATACGTTAAAGTTAGAAAAGTAAAACAGTTGATGCGTGCTCTCGTTTTTTATTTTATTTTCATTATTTAATCAGTTATCGTAGGGTTAACTTCTCCATCTGAAATAAAATGGTTCTCCCCTATCTTTTGTATAAAATGTTTTAAAACTCCATACAAAAATAAACATATTTGAATCTAAATAAATATTTTCACGCCATCTATACCAACAGTTATAAAAAATATGAGTTTTATGTTTTAAAAAAAAAATGAATCGACAAGGACCACAAAAAAAAATCTCATTGAAATGTTGTATTTAGACATTATACTTTAGGAGATATTCATACTTTCCAAGAAGCCATAATTTGAAATGAATATCACGCTCGATCTGAGAGAAACTCTAAAGTAATTTGACCCCCCAGTAATTTTTTTCTTCTTTTCTTTTACAGGGAGCGGGGATCAAATTGTCGCCAAAATATTTATCTATAAAAAACAACACAAAATATACATTTTTTAACTTTTTTATTGAAAATCAAAACTATGACGAGCATATAGGTATAGAGTAGCCATTCATTCGATATAATCACCGTTGGCATCAATAACGACCTCAATACGGCCTCTGAACCAGCCGCAGGCTCTTCTGACCATCTCATTGTCCATGTTGCCGAATACCTCCTTGATGGAGTCCATCAAGCTGGCCTTGGTGCTATGGGGATGTCTGTTGGTATGTCTCTCGACATAGCCCCAGACAAAATAGTCCAAAGGATTAAGGTCGGGAGAGTTAGGAGGCCACTAATCCTTGGTTACGACGTCATCACAGTTCTCGGTTAACCACTACATGGAGATTTTGGACACATGGCAGGGTGCTGAGTCCTGTTGCCACACCCAGGGCCTGTCTCCGGTCACCCCTTGGATCCAGGGCAGAACCACCTTCTCCATAATCCAGGTAGACCTCTGTATTGACCTTTAGACCCGTTTCAAACATGTGGGGAGGCATAACATGACCTTCACTGCTGACCACCCTGAACACCATGACCATTGCAGGGAACTTGGTCTTCATTACCTTCCTCACATGGCTGGTGCAGGTGGCTATCCACCTGTTGTTCTGCTTGTTGACCTTCTGATCTTGACAGAAATTCTTTTCATCAGAGAAAAACCACAGCATCCCGGGTTGCTTTGGGTACTTGAGCTTGTTGCGCAATTTAGTTGACTTCATCAGCCTGTTGTCCTTTACCTTCTGGGTAAAGATCTTGCCCACCTGCATCTTGTAGCTCCCGCATATTAAATCCTCAGTTACACAGTCCCTTATTGTTTTCTCATGGCAGCCCAGATCCCTCGCCATGGCCTTCATGGACCTGGTAGGGTCTCCTCAACCATTTTCTTCACCTTGTCGACAAAGTCGGTGTCCCTGACCTTCCTTTCGGCGCCCTCCTCCTTGGGTGCCCTCTTTATGGTGGCATCAACATCCCAGGTTTCCTCTAGCTTCTTACAGATATGCTGAACAGTCCGTAAATTCACTCCTAAGGTTGAAGCAATCGTTGAATTGGAGATTTCACCTCCATTATTAACCAATGCCATGACTACGCCGGACCTCGAAAGCTCCTCGTTCCACTTATAGCTCTTTATCTCCTCATATGATGACGGCATGATGCTTACTGAACTACGTATCGTCAGCTGACGAGAATAGCTTTCCTATTTGGTAACCGGTTTTTTATTTGATAATGTCGTATTCAATTTATCAAGGTTTAAAGTAGGCGACAATGTCATCCCCGCTCCCTATATATGTAATACTAATACTCTAGGGAAAGAGAGATTAAGGGGAAAAATAAACAATTCAATCTAAAAACAAGGAAGACTATGTTCCTAACACCAACCTATATTATTACTCGTGTTGTTATGGTGACGTAGCTGCCCTTATTCCTCTCTTCACTAGGAGGGAGACACCCTATTCAAACTCCTTTACTTTGCACCCTCTCCCCCAACTGCCTGTGTGTCCGGAAGAACATGTAGCAGCTTCTAATTTTAAGCCAATCAGAATTGAGAACTACTAAACCCTACCTTCCTTCCCTCGAGTGTCCCCTCTTTGCTTAGAGTCCTTTATGTAATACTAACAAAGGATTACCCGGCGTTGCTCGAGCGAGTGTTAGGCTATTCTTATAGGCATTATAATATAACAACTGTAGGAATTTTTAAAAATTGTTTTGCAAATGTATTTATTGGCATTGTAAAAATAAACACACAACTACCAAGATTTTTTTCGTACTTGCACAAGCAAAAAAGTTATGTAGAATAATGTAATCGAAAAAATACCGATAAATTTATGTAATAAAATATTACGAAAATTGAAAATACTTTTTGCGCTAATAACCTTAAAAATGTATTTGCAAAATACATCATTATGTGGCATTTCTTCTTCAAAAGTGAATATTGACGTTTGATGACAGAAAGGGGGGAAAATGAAAAATTATTCAGAAAACTGCAAATATTTCAGTTCAACATCAATTTTTTATGTGTCAAATTTTTATAAAAAAGAATCTTCAGACAAATTTATACAAGCTTTATGTTCTACAAATCCAATATTTCATCGGTTTATTGCATTTTTTGTACAACTTTCATCGACTTCTTATTTTGCAGATAACTTTTTTGATTTTGAA
This sequence comes from Lepeophtheirus salmonis, assembly GCF_016086655.4. Lineage (NCBI taxonomy): Eukaryota > Metazoa > Arthropoda > Copepoda > Siphonostomatoida > Caligidae > Lepeophtheirus > Lepeophtheirus salmonis. The sequence continues at coordinate 18,309,713 of NC_052132.2, forward strand.
TAAATTTAGAAAACGTATATTTTTATTTTTTGAGACACAAGCTACTTTTTGATTGTTATGGCATCCCCATCTAGTCTCCTTGACCTTAAAAAAAAAACACATTTTTGGGCATAAAATACCCCCTCCCTCCTTTTATGAACCTCCCCCCATGTTCAAAAGAGGTACATGCAATGTTTCAGCCTCGTAGGGCCAACGGACATCCATAAAAGACTCACGCACAAAAATGTATTATTATATACAAACGTGAAAATCCAGTATGGAATAAGCATATAAAAAAGAACCCAAAAATCAACATGGTAACCCTGACAATTTGAAGAATATTTTGGAGGAGAGAAATAATAAAGCTCATGACGTTTCATTAGATCAGCTATAATCAGTTGTGACAAAAGAGGAAGAAGAAAAGGATTTAAACAAGGAGATTTGCAAGAATTACTCCAATGTTGATCCCCATTTCTACTTTGAGTCCAAAAAGGACTTACAAATGTAACTCTGCAACAAATCTTCAGGGTTACGTCCCGTTTTTTATGAGCACACACGAACTTACAAACAGGTATTGGACATAATTCAATCAATTTAGGAAGGCATTGGAGGAGCTTTTGTCCTTTTTACAATTTTGTTAGTGAAACGACGGATCATCTCTTTTGGCATTGTGAGATATTGAAGCATCTGTATGGAAGAGTTTCACAGTTTTTGTTGGATATATTTAAGGTCAAAATCGGGCGTGATGAGTTTTTAGGTTATTATAGTGGAAAAGGAGAATACTTTATTGAAGCCATCATACCAAAGGCACAGCAAATTATATCCAAAGAGACCCCAAGAAGACAAGAACCTCTTAGGTATTATTCCCTATTTTTATGCAAAGTATTAAAGGGACTCAGATGATTTTTCTTCTTTTTTCTCTCTTTTAAATTATTTTAATTCTTGTGTTTGAATTTATAATTTATAAAATGTGCTGTAAATAAAACTATAACATTAGCCCAAGGAAAAAAAATTAGGAAAGGATGTTCACTATTCAAGAATTAAATAATAATAACAATTACTAAGGAAAAGAAAATTCATTCTTTACAAACTAACAAGGCAGCTAAAAATGATGTAAAGTACCCCAAACAACAGATAAACAAGAATTGTTTTAATAAAATGGCATGTAGATTGAAATGTTCAAACTTATAATATTAAAAGTGGGCTGTAAAAAGCAAAATTTTATTTTAATTGAGGCTGTGCTTTTTCGATTCCAAATATCATATCTAGACATATTATGAGACAAAATGGCATTAGTCTCAAAACCAAGGTAAGCAACGACCGAGTCCGTTTTTTTTACTCGTGATAAAATACTATCAATATCTCAGGTACTCTAATGGGTAGATAGACAATCTAAAATCTTTGTCTGATTGATTTTTAGCCGTAAAATGCTTTAAGACATATATTTTTGAATCCTAAATTCAATTTTAGTATCGAAATTTGACAAAAGTGATCATTTTAAAGATGCTGCGTCCATTATATTGCCCAAATTCTTCAAATTAGGATATTATTTTAAATTGTACAACAGAGTGATTTTCTGATGAGTTCGATAACTTTTAGAAAATAAAGAAGTTCATAAGTCGTTAAGCCTCTATAAAGAAAGGCGATTCACTTGACTTGGTTATCTGACTGTACATGACTGCCTCCCATATTTCAAAGATTTCTTCGAGAAGACACCCCTAACCAATCTCTTTGTTTGTGCATGCATAATGTACATCGAGAAGGATTTCATTAGAGCACCATTTAAGACATTACAATGCCATGTATTAGCTGTGTATAAATTTTAAATCAAACATTACTTTGCACATGTTTTCCAAAAAAATTATGTCTGTGGTATTCCACATATATAAGTTTCAAGAAATCTAATTTAAGCCGTTAAGAATAGTTCTGATATGTTCTATTCTACTGTTTTTTAGTATGTTATTATTATAAGATACTTATAACTTAGGAAAAAGACAGGGGGAAAAAGATAAAAACAAGCATTTTTTAATATCTGGGGTATAATTTACTAATGGCCACATATAGAGGGTTAATAACATATTTTTACAAATTGAAGCACAGTTTACTGACTTTGATTTGATACCCATATCGATACTATACGATAAGCCATTGTGAAGCTACAGTAAAAAGAATACAAAAAGTCACGGTTTTTTTTGACCTTTTTCAGAACCACCGATAATAAATTTTCAAGGCCCATGCGGCAGGCATAGCCGCGCTCCAAAATCTAAATGACTGATATATAAGTTTCGATATACCTTGGAGAACGGGGAAAAAAGTCAAATATTAAAAGGTTTAAAAAAAATTGATCATGGGATATTATAATATATTGATGTGGCTCTATTTAATTAATAGTTTTAATTAAACTTCTGCTCAATTATAAGTTTAATATATTTATGTAATTAATTTTATAATAATAATTTATGTTTATATTATCTATTTCGATTAGCAATATTATCTTAAAATATATAACGTATTCAATAGGTTTTGTATTCATGATTATCGAATTACTTTAAAGTCAAGTGTGCCGTCAATATCCCTAAAAAGTAGCTACAGTCATGAATTGCCTGTTCCCAGAGTGCCAAGAAGTTATACGATATGAGATAGAGCCAGTGGGTATCACTTTTTTAAATGCACATAGTTTGTGTCACCAATCAACTCAAGTTACAGATCACATTTCAAGTAAAAAAAGCAGAGCTCCTCTTTGTGAAAGTCTTAAATCGATTTTGGAACCTCAGAAGAAGGTTGGAGTAGTTTTCTAACCCGCTGGAAATGGTTTAAAAGGAGTGTATGTGTCAGCAAGGATGAGGGCGTCGATTAGCTTCTCCAAACATACAAAGTCTTGCTGGGTAACGATATTTTAAAGGTCAGACCAAGGGTGTTGGAGGAAGATGAAGAGTTTGTGCTCTCGCTCGTTGAATCTCTCGCTGTTGTTCCAGAAACACGATGTGTAAAGCAAACGGACTTCCTTGACATGAAACATGCTCATGGTGAGTCAATAAAAGCCTCTGTAACTAAAACGACCACTTGTGATTTCCTCAAGAGATGTAAATGTGAAAGAGAAAATGACTTTAAAGATGAAATAGTTTGGATATTGCTGTTGACGGGAATCTTGGACAAGGATATTATTAGAGAGATCATAACAATTCCTAATATTGATAAGAAGGCAATTAATAAATTAACCCAAATCATAGAATCTAGAGAACAGGCTGAAGTTACCACACATGTATAGCATGTATCGTTTCTTGAATGCAGCTTCAAGAAACTAAAGTCGTATCAAAGTTAAGAGCAAGAACACATATGCAGGAAAACGTTCATTGTGTGGGAATGTTTTCAAACTATTTACGGAAGATATCAAGGGACTTATAAAAAAAAACATGAAAAATGTTTGGAATGCTGAAGAAAATCAAAAATCAATACAAATAGGAGATATTTAGAATATCCCAGAATAAAATAAGGAATTCAGAATTCCCAGAGTGCTTTATTTCGTCTTCAAATCTGTCAAAAACGTATCTAACATATAAAAATAATTCATGAAAAAAGAGAAAGAAATGTACACCAATCATGCCCAAAGTTCTAAATACACCATTCGAAGCCATTGTCATTGCTGACCGACTATCTAGATGGACAGAGATACTTAATACATCTGTAATGAATTCAAGTTGCACAAGTGGGCTTATTTTGAGCCTAAGAAATTTTTTAACACATTCGGAATCCCTGAAAAATTGTTGAGTGAAAATGTATTTGAGTTCGTATGTAAAGAGACAAGATTTTTTTTTTTTAGAAAAGTGGTAATCATTCATAGAACATATTCTGCCTACTTACCACAACAAAAGGGAAGGGCTGAAGTTGCAGTAAATAATACAAAAAGAATGTCGTATGATAATTTGATTGCAATTAATTTTTGTAAAGCATTTGACTCTGTACGTCACATTATGAGATCTGTTAAAAGGTTACTCTCCAAACGTTTTTTTATTCCTATCAGAGCTTTACTCGCTAACGGTTCTTCTATAATTTCGTTGGATGGTAAAATGAGTGAACCCATTTTATTAAGAAAGAGCTGTAGACAAGGTTGACCAGTCGCCCCCTTGGCTATTTATATCTGCCATCGATGAACTAACAAGGACCATTTCGAAAAACTATTTATGATTTGGTGTCTCTTTTTGTGGGACTCCACATCTAATTGACCTACATGCTGATGATATAACGTTAATGATTAAAGGCAATTTGTAAATTCAACTTCAGTATTGAATCAATGTTCTTTTGACTTTTTTAACAAATTTAAGGACAACTCTGGATTAGAAATGAATCTAACGAATACCACCATCCTTCCCCTTGGATCCTGGAAGCCGGATAGTTCTACAATAACCGAAGGTTGTATAGTTGTACAGAAGGGGAACATCTTAGGTATCGAATGGACAACCAAGATTGAATGGATATCAAGAGGTAATTGGGTACAATTAAATATGATAGTCAACAAACAGATCCAAAAATGGCGTCCTTTATTTCTACGAAAACGCAACGATTTGTAAAATTTGAGAATTGTTCCTCTTGTATTATACAGAACTACCTCCATTCCTTCTCCAGCAGAATTTGCAATGCATAAGAAGATGCATGGTTTAAGGGTATTGTCTGTAAAAATTATATTCCTGCTTTAAAGCGTCCAAAGTATAAATTAGGCAGTGGGCTCTGCCTTTTATCTAGTAAAATTCCAAAATGTTACAAAAAGGTTGTGGAGGAATTAGATGTATACCCGTTGAGAGACTGGAGGGTGAATTTCACGTCCTCTAAATATTATGAATGGATCCAAATGGGAGCACTCTTAACTAATCGGGATTTGGAAGTTTTTTTGCCACTTCTAGCGTCTATTAAGAGAATTTTATGGAAAGGAAGGCCTACTTATCATTCAGATTCAACAATTGAGATAGTTGACGAAAATAGGACTAAATTACTTTTTGTAAATAAGTTCGGGAATCCGTTTTTATTAGAGAAAACTGCTCTCCATCATAAAATTTGAAGTTATCATGACTTAAGACTGGAATCTATCTTTTGGGGTGGGAGATTCCGTCTTCCTCTTGAGAGGTATCTAAAGTATTTACTCCTTTAAAACCATGGATTTTAAAAATGAGCTTTTGCCAAAATTCATCGGTGGAAGTGATGTCTGTGTAAGAAAAATATATGGTACTACTCGATCTTCCTCTTTCATGGGAACGAAGAATTATCCAATCAATTTCTGGAATTTCAGACGGGACCAAATTTACGGCACAATTTCAAATTTCCACTGACAATATCAAATTTTATTATCCGTGCAAAGACTGCAGTTTTATGTTCAACTCTACCCTACACTCTTTTGCTGATTGCCGGGGTTTGAGAGTAGTCAAATATTTCATCCAATTCAACGTTTGTGTGACCGAAGATATTACTTCTAACTTAATAAAGGCAAATATATTATTTGGAGCATATAAGAGAAATAAAAATACTTTTCCTGTTCACAAAGCCGTGGAGTTTGCTCTTTTAAATATTAAATCATTGATTGCTAAAAATTTGACTATTGACTCTTCATTACATGTGGAAGAATTAAGAGCTATAATGATAAGCGGAGCTGCTCGATATTCAGAACTTTCTATCATCCTCTTCGTCGTGGGCACGGGCCAGAAATATCCTCAAATTTGTTCCTTCGAGGTTCGTGCAATATTTTAATCCCATCAAGTCAATAATAAGAAGACATCTTCGTTTTTTATTAACCTTAGCTGATGTTTAGAATTTTTTTATTATATCAGGTTATTTTACTTCAGGACATTAAATATGGACTATAATGTTCATTTATGTTTTTTTTAAACGTAATTCTCCTGTTGCTTTTTATTTGTATGATCTACTTTTATCTTTATGTGTATTCATTATTTACAGTGTTTGTATTGTAGAATATAAATAAATTATTTTAACCAAAAAAAATAAATAAATAACATTTTAGTAATTATAAATTTGTTCATACAAATATTCCTATTTAAGATAGGGAAAAATAATTTTAATTAATTATTTTTAAAGACTTAATATAGATGTAAATTATATGATAAATCTTTTAGAAATACATAAATAATATTAAGCGAATCTATAATGTGTTATTATTCATCATGAAATTTGAACAAAATACGGTCAATTTTCTCCCAGGGGATTTTCTTAACTTCCAATTCTCCTCAATGGCAATTTTCTCCAGGACAGTTTTCCCCGCATAATTATTTTCACCTAAATATAAAATTAAAACCTTATTATCATAGCAAAAATACTTTGACAACAGCTGAAGTCATCTCGACTAAATAACAACCTCCTCAAAAAAAACTTCATTGCTCTATATATTCTCCATGAGTGCACATTATTCTTTTTATAGTCTTGCGTTGGACTCCTCAGTGGACGTCCTTGGTCATCATAGACTCTCATTTTACTTTATTTAAGTATAATGATTGATATCATTAATAAAGTATAGCAGACATTTATTTATAAGGAAAAAAAGTAATCGTCGGGAACGAGTAGCAAAAATTGTTGAAGACGATCAAATTACCTTCGTTACCGCTATAAAATCTAATGATGAAGTGAAATTGATGCTCATCAGTATTTAATTCATATAGTAACTTGTGTAGGGGCGTCTGCACAGAGTGGGATGGGCTGGAGGGGCTCTTCCCCCAAACATAAGGAATTTTGTCTTTTTACTAGATTTTTTTTTTTTTTTGTGAGGATAAAATGATTATACGGAAACAGTTATGGAACACGCTGTTTTCTTTATCTAAAAAAAAGCCCCAAAATCAATAGGTAAATAGAATTGGTACTTGGTTAAGTGTAAACCTCCGCCCATGACATTTTTTCTTAAATGAAATATAATTTATTCTCTATGTACATAAGTGAAAGTCCAAAATGTGGGACTTTGAACATGATGAATTGTGTGCCACAAAGAGATAATTTTAGATCTGTATCTGATTTTTTTTTAAAGTGAGGGTAGATTATGCATTTTGAGCTTTTGCGTAACTTTACCCTTTACTTTTGATCTTTCATTTTTTTTTTTGTTATATGAAACATTTTAAAAGCTATGTACATAATGACATCAATTGGAACTATGTAAATTTATGTGTTTGAAAATAATTGTCGATTATGTAAATCTATCGTTGTGTGCTACCTTGACCTCTCAAAAATTTAATGATCTCTTACAGGGACCATATAGCTATAATCTTCGTACAAAATATGATCATAATCGATTTGTAATTTTTGCTGTAACCCTGGTGACCAACAGACAAACAGATTGATGCAAAAACGTATATATTTGTTGGCGGATCTAAGTACTAGTTAGCCAATTTTTCCTGCCTATAGAATTAATTATTAATAATAATTTGTTGAGGATTGTTTTTCAAGAGGTTATTTGAATCCAATCACTCATAATTCAATTCGAAAATGAGCAGAAAAATCGACAAATGATAACAAAAATACAAATTACCGAGTAGTATATTAAAATCGGAACATTAGGCATTTTAAACTTCCACAAGATATAATTTATTAATCACCAATAGAATTTCAACAAAATTAATATTCTAAATAGATGTGCGTCTGAGCTCTCTTAATCATTAATGTAGCTGTCCTTAGCGGTAATGATGGCTTTCATGTGGTGGCATAAGGTCTGCCATTCGTTGCGAATATTGCCCTTCTTTATGTCGTCCAGTGCTGGCTGACAGTGGTTCAAAGGTTTAGTCGAGGGGTTGGAATGAGGGATGTGGTGGGCCAAAAGGGTTGAAAAAGAGTTCAAAAGACTCATTCAAAAGAGTTTTGCAACGGAGGACATAGGTGTCTTTCATTGTTGGTGTCAAAAGTGGCCTCTCCACCCTCACAAGGCTCTTTCCACCTACGTTTTGATAGCACTCTGGACAGTCCTGTGTGAAACATCGAGATCTATTCCATGGACATGAGGGGATATGGGTGGGCTTTTTTCTTTAACTCTTCTGGTTCCATTTTGGCATTTTTGACAGAGCCCTTCTTCCTTTCAAACATTTCGGACTTGCTGACGGGGTATACTGTGGTCTGGGAGACGCCCAACTGCTTGGAATGAACGAATGGAAATTCTTCAATTACGTTCAAGTCTCATTTTCTCAACTTGTACGTAACCTAGAGAGCTTAGGGTTGTTTTGTTTTGTAACTAATTGTTCATACTTTAATATATCGAAATATGAATTATTTTTAATTAGTAAACCAAGGTAGCGGATAATATAGACGTGTTGCTGAGCGTTTGCAGTCTGATTGGATCAGCTGAGTGACGTCACATATGTTGTATTCACTCAAAAATTAAAACAATAATATCGATATAACAACGTGAATTGAAAATTTATCAAGGTGGTGAATGATATAACTATCTTCAATGTATTGTTCTGGTCAAGGGATCTCCACTCTTAAGGAGAGATCTAATGAAAAAGTGTTTCAATCGGTAAATCTCATTTCCTTTGATGGAAAGGTCTTTCATTGTGCAGGTACCTCTTCATATCAAGGTGACTTGTGACGAGTGACTTCTGATCTTTACATAAATTCCTTCATATCTTCCACGGAATCATCGTAGACTTCTACATATAAGAACTAAGGAGTTCCAATAAACGACAGAATAATCGACTGAAATGCCCAATGAAGAGCAGCTCCTTTTTTGAAATTATTAAAAGTCAACTCTGATTCGTCTCCTACTCTAAGAAAACTATTCCATTAATAAGAGTCCTTCAGGTTCCTGGATGTATATAACGCAGAAATCACTCATCTCTATCCCATTTATATCAATTCCATTTATAAGTTGGACTTTGTGATACACGGTTTATATGGATAATTATATAAGCTGGACACTTGAAGCTCACGCCTGATTGCTTTATTACTACTAAGTCACTTGCAAAATAAGTGGAACATTATTCCAGACTTTTAAAGATAATTTGTTTCTCCTTTCTCGATATTTTGGTCTGCAAAGCATATTCGATTCTGCTATTACATATAATTCGGAGGTGTTAAGTGATTATTAGTTTTACAAAATATATAAAAAACCTCTTAACTTCTGTAAAATTATGTTGACCAATCTGAATATCATTAAAATTCCCAAATTTATTAAGTAGGGAATCCTTCTCCAAACATCCAAATTTTGCACCATATTTGAATATTACTCTCGAAAAGATGTAGGATCTCAACACAAATAAATAAATTATCAAATGTTTTCCATACTAGATAACTATAAGTTGTTTTACTGAAAACAATGGTTAAAATGTAACAAAATCATTATACGATTGTTTTAGTATTGATTGAAAAAATAATAAAGTATCAATAATATTCTTCAAAATTTAATTTCACTAATTATGAGTTCTCCGTTATTTTATTTTTTATGTTTTTGATTAATTCGGTTTTATTTTGGACATGCAAATGCTGATTGTTGTCAGGCGAGAAGAAATTTCTAAATCCTTCCTATTATTAGTTGTAAAACTATTATTGGTCTGTGTTACAAACTATTGCATGCAATATGAAAGTGGGAAATCTTTACAAAAATTTGATTTCCGGAGTATTATTCAAATTTATACTATAATATATATCTATTTCTGGAGAGATAAGTAAAAATCACTAGGCAACAGAGGCTTATTCAATGCATCCTCTTTATTTCTGTTAGCAAGATAAGCTGTATATCAACATAAATAACAAATTAAGATCGCGTTGTATGTTTATTCTTTTCACATGAGCGTTTTATGTTAAGGAAAAATAATAGCCACTTATTTTTAATTTATTATTGATTTTTTCGATATACTGACTGTTTTTTATATTATAAAAGGTTACCTAATATTAAGAAAAAGGTCTAATCCCCTATCAAAGAAAATTGAAAAATATTCACAAATGATTAGATGCAGTTCTTCAAAGTTACAACACCAAGGTAAATATTAATAATAGTTGGCCATTATATTATATTCATAAACGTAGATGGATGTTCACCTATTTTTTCATTTTTTTTCATAGCGTTTTCCACATATATGTGACGTCACTAAAATGGGATGCTTACATCTGTCAAATTATAAAATTCGTGAGCGACACATCTTTATAATACAGTACCTTGAACTGAAAATTCAATAATTATTGAATTATTACACGTTCAAATTTCAATTTAACACCCAGTACAGTTTGTGAAGGAGGACAAAAAATATATTCACTGATTTTTTTTTTCAAATATCATCATAAAGTGTAAAATTATATAATTTGCTAAAATTGCATATTTCTAGAATTTGTATCTAAATTAGTTCTAGATATTTGTAAATTTTAATGTGAATATTTATATAATGCAGATAGTCGGGTGAGTAATTCCATGCATTACTGGTTCGGTAGTTCCAGCAGTCATAATGGCAGAAATTTTGTCGATAGAGGACAGTGGGCTAGATGTTGTGCTGTGTCGGTCCTGATTTATTCGGTCCAGACCAGTCTTACGAGCTTTCCTATCGGTCCTTAGGACTGACAGTCTTTTAAACTAATTCTTAAGTGTTGATCCTTGGAATTTTTGCAAAAATGTCAATGGTTTATTCCAGAAAATAAGATATATGAATTAAGAACATTGAAGATATGGATCTGGGAAAACTCACCTACGTAAAATATATATAGGGAAAGTTTGTCATTTCGCACTAAGAAAATTGGATAGGATAAAGTTTGCTGGGCGGAAGACTAGCCTTCCTTATTCGATTTAAATAATAATCTCACTTGTGTAACTAATGACAAATGTGATTAGCACTTCTTCCATTCGAATTGCTGTTGTGTTTGTATATTTTTCTTTAATCTTAAATTTATTAATATAACTTATTTTGTATTTGGGTTGAAAACATTGGTCATAACATAAGTAAGATTATTATTCCTATTAAATAAAGGATTATCATCGGTCCAGAGAGATCTATCCTACACGAATTTTCCTAGTGCCAGGTATCCACGGACAAACTTTTCCAATACAAACTTTCCGTAACCGAACTTTCCTGGATACCGCACATAGATTGCAAAAAATGATCCTGTTTTCAGTAGAATGACTAAAATATATTACAAACATTATATATTTTACATATATATGTAATTTTTTTCTATTATGTAGTAGAAAAATTAAAAAAAAAAGAAAAACCTGAATGACATGAGAAATTGCTTTTTCCATTTTATTGCGAGAAGTGAAATTGGAATTCATGGGAGTGAACTGTACTGAACCGTGGTCCTCAGTCCTAAGTAAATACCGACGTAAAACTAGTTAGACCAGGGTTCTGTTCTCTCTCGTTCTGATAAATAATGACAATACTTGGACGTATCACTATAGCATAAACAATATCTTTCTTTCTTTTTTGTCAGCTGTAGATTGCCTACTTCTCTTGCCTCTTATTAGTGTGTTCATGTTGATTGTTTAAATTTTAATAACCTGTTATTAATTTGTGAATAATTTATCATCAAGAAATAGCAAATTCTCCCACATTTGTGATGAATGATCTAACTACTGACCAACTGGATTTTGCCGATTGGTTGCATAAAAAAATTAGTCTTATCAGACCATTTTAAAAAACTGTTCTTTTTAGAAAATATTAAAACTTATATCCATCTGGTTAGACCGTGATGTGGATCGCAATATCTGTTTAGAAAAAATGAATACATACCGATATGATGCTAATGTATAAATACAGAAATAAACCGGGAAATTTAGAATGGTTAAGTATAAATGTAGAAAAATAAGGATTCCTAACAAGGTGTCAACCCTCATGGATCTTGTTGGTACGTATTTTTGTTTATTCAAACAAATACAATATTGCTTTTTAGTAAGATGGTCTATAGTGTTATGTTGGTCCATATTTAGGACTGTGGTCTTGTACAGGACGGTCCCATCCTGTCCTGTCCCACTTGTCGGTCCGTAAACACAGCTTTACTTCGCTAACACAAAAATATCTTATGTATTTTGCTGTCAACTGTCGATTCCATTGTCCCCTTGATACGTCATGGCTATTTCATAATTTATTCTTTTTCATTAATACACAAAGTAATAAGTCATTCTATACTCATGTTCCGTTTCCAAAAGGACAGGAATACAATTTCTTGTAAATCCCCTGTTGCTTATATAGTATATATATTGGCCATTTTATTATTTCTATGAGGAAGTTTTGGCTATGATAGACAAATACAAATGTATACCTACTATTTTAATGAAATATTACTAAGCAATATTATATTACAGTATCGAATCAAATACTATTTAGATTTAAATATTACGAAATATATATAAATATGTAATTCATTTTAAAAATGGCGAAGAAATAATATGATAGTGATAGTTTGGGCGAAAATAAGAGATAAATAACAGTTGGTATGATTGAATAATTTTGGTTTACTAACAGATGATTTCTGGTATTTTTTCTGTTTCTTTTTGGAAAAACGGTTGCATGATACAATAATGGGGAGATGTGTCGAAAAGAAACAATTGATCCGTCGTGACGTCATTGAGGGTGATTTTCCTTTTTTTTCATTATTATGTTATGTTATATAAAAAAAATTATTTAACTTAATAAAAATATGATATGTTCTTATTATAATGAAAATAGGAATACTTTTTGCAAAATATGTGCAATGATGATTATGCAAAAAAAGAAAGACAGAAGAATTTCTGATTTTTAATAGAATTTTTTTGCTCAGGATGAGAAAATATTTACAGGGACTATTTGAAATTTAATTTTTACAAAAAAACTAAATCTTTGGATAATCGCTGTAGAATTTGGAATTAATTTTCCCAAAAAATTAATTTCATTGTGAGTAGCCATGGATTTTTGAAATGTTTTTCCAAAAAATTTGATATTTGTACGCGTCATTTTTGAAAAAATTTGATTTTGGAAATATTTTGTGAATATCTATAGAATTTTAAATTGAAATTTTTTTTCAAAATACTTAAATTTTTAGATTCTTTTCAAAAAAAATCTCAAAAGCCAAGCCCCCTCAAAAACAAAATGTAAATATATTTTTACGGGGAGGGCAGTAAAACGGTGGACTTGAAAGATGGATCTAAAAATAATTTACTAATTATATATATTTTCAATAATAAGCAAAAGAATAATCTTAACAAAACATGTAGACAAGGTTTAAAACTTATTTCATTCAATATGGCCACTTTGATTATCAATCATGCCTTTTACACGCCTCCCGAAGGCCATGTAGGACTTGATGACAAACTCATCTAGCCCTGGTTGTTCCATGTAACCACTATGCAGGACTTCAGTGATTCCACATTTTGGTGTCAGGTCATGTTTTTTTTTCTCCAAAGTGCCACATATAGAAAAATCAAGTGGGTTCAAATCTGGTGAAGAAGGGGGTCATATCTCTTTGAACCAGAATCAAACCCTATTATATGTACAGAACTTTTGGCACTTAGCAAACATGTGAGGGGGGCGCTGTCATGAGTCCACATGTAGTCACACTAAAAAATAGCAAAATGGTATACTTAAGCACCTTATACTAGGCCTCCTGGCCGATTTTTTCACCAGCTTTGAAAATTAATGGAGGCATCTTCTTGCCATTAGAGGCCATAACTCCCATGACCATTTTTTGGGCCATATATTTGGTGTTGTAAATCCCTAGGACCTCTTTTTTTGTTTCTGAAAGCCAGTGATCGTTCCGGTAGATTGTGGAATTGATGAATTGTTAAAATCTTCTTGTCAAATAAAATTTTCACGATTGGCCTTGACTAATGTGAGGATTTTCTTGCACCTCCAGGATTTCATGCCCTCTTTCGGCAGTTGGCGTGAGGTTCTTGTGGAAGAAACTAATCTCAAGTTGTGCTTTATAGTCCCCCTGATGGTTCTTAGACCCACAAATAAGTCGTTGGCGAAGCCATTCTTTGACTAAATGGGATCCTCCTTTATATTCTTCTCTAAACATAACGAGAACTTCGTATTCCTCTTTAAATTATCCTTATAAATTTATATTCTCATGATGATGAAATGACTAATTTTTGAGTATAGTTTCTAAACATAACTAGAACTTCGAAAATAAACATTATTTAAGAGTCCAAGTGTTCTCTCTTTAAATTATGCAGACAACATTATAAATTGGGATGCAGTGACTTTTGCTTGTTCCTCACTCATGATGATGAAATGACTAAATGATGAGTATAGTTTGCTTATGTAAAAGAACAGCGGAAACATACTATCAAAAAACAATCACTAAACCGTTTCAAAGTAATCAGATAATAAACATTATTTAAGAGTCCAAGTGTTGCTACTCTACTCTGTATATATATATATATAATCTTGCGGGCATCCCTCCTTAAGGACCAGTCCTAAGGACTGACAGTTCTTCGGAACGATAGGATCAGTCCTAAGACCGGGCCGGACTTTATAAATAAGGCCCAATAAAACACTAGTGGTTTATGCTTCATTTGAGCACATACTTTTCTCCATGATTGTAGTGTTGTGTCGGTCCTTATTTAGGGATGCAGTCCAGTCAAGCCCCACTATTCAGTCCTTACAGAAAGTCAAAATCGATCACTCGTGACGTCATTGAGGATATTTTTCGTCTTTCTAATTATTTCATTTATAATATAATAAAGTATGCAATAAGATGAAAATGTAATATAGGCGTACTTTAGTGCATTATAATGAAAAGAAGGATATTTTTTTCAAGATAAGTCCAAATATGCATTAAGAAATTGAATAATTTCCCTCATAAATAAATATACGTCAGCTTAATATACGTCTCATGTATTTAATATGGCTTAATAAACCATTATGATAAATTACAAGTACCGACAGTTCCAAGGATCGATAAAACCAATATACACGTTTATCCCATCTAGTAATACGTATAGGACGTCATAAATAGGTTAAGCCTCAACTATTCAGTTTGATCACAATGGGATCTCATTCCTGGTCGAAAGCTGAAACTTAGATACTTGTATTATATTGATTTGAGAAGTTATGTGTGAGGAAATTAAAACTGTATGTAATTGTATAGGTAGCCATGTATCTCAAGCACCCTAATGCTTTTTGATTTTTTTTTAGATCGGACAAGAAATGTCATCGTAACGAGATTCAAGGCTTAAGGTTTCTCTCTTCTATGAGCGGGTCACACTCCAACAAAGGTGACCAGGCTGACGAAAATAGCTCGTAAGACCATCTACAATGCTAAGAAGAGGCTAGACTACAACAAAACCATACGGAGGAAGAAGGACTACGAAAAAAAAAACATTATTGTCCTCAAGGACACCCCTGTTCTGGTTCCTGGAGGGTTACAGGCTCACAGGCTCACAACAGACATGTACAAGAACGTTTTCAAGTCCAACCTACTCTCCTAGATTCAGGCAAATTTTCCCAACACAACGTCGTCTTTCAGGAATATGGTGAGCCCGCTCACACTACGAAAAATACTCAGAACTTCTTAGCTAACAACACCGCTTTCCGAGACAAGAGAAAAGGGCCACCATTCAGTCCAGATGTCAACCCCTCGATTGGCCGATTGGCCTTTTTGGCCGTATATTGAGAGGAGGGACGAACGTTGAAGCCATGAATGCCTCCGTCAACAAGGAGTGGACTAACATGGACCCTAACATCATTTGGAACACTTGCACCTCTATTTACAAGAAGCTTGTTGCCACCTATGAGGCAAATGGCGACCGAATAGAATAAATCAATTTGACATTTGCAAAAAGATACATACAGATATTTGTTAAATGTATAATTAAAGAACGTGATGCTATTTTTTTTTTCTTTCCAAATGTCTAAGTTTCAAGTTTCCACGCGTACATAACGAGGAAAAAAATGAAACCAGCATAATCAAGAGGATGATATCTTTCAGTGCAAACGTGGTTGCAGCTACTGAGTTTATATTAAACGGGTTTGTGGGTGTTAATATTTCTAAGATCACTATTATGCAATAAACAGAGTGGGGAATTTAAATCAGGAAATAGTTTAGATATCTTGCAAACCATGCTATGTTTATAAAAGTATGCACATAAGATTCAACTGACAAAACTGTATAAGAAAAAATATGGAATCTTTGAGATGATCCGAATGTTGTGCAGTCATTATTGTGTAGCTCGGAGGTGGGTGTACGCCCAACGATGCAAATAACTCCATAGATAACGATGCTAGAGATTTTAAATTGATGTTAACAGATCTGAGGTCACGCTAGAATTTTAAATTGATGAAATTTGTTCAAATCAGCTAATTGAAACTATGGGAAAACCAACATTTTAAGACCTTTATATTCTAAGTCATAGAAAATGGGTCTTCCTAGATCACTCCTTGGATGACTATGTGATGGTGTCTTGGACAGAGCCTCCAATAGACGTGTACAAAACACTGAAGACTCCATGCGCGCTTCCATTTTCGAGGCAGTGGCCAACATGGAACAGGAGGCCTGTTGTAGATTCAAAGACAGATTGGAGGCGAGAGGTTGAAGCTGGAAGTGTTTGGTTTGGGTGATTGACTTCACTATGGATCCCAACTTGTAAAAGCAAAGGATTTGTGAATGTTGGAATTAATTTTGGAAAATCATTGTAATGTACATTTTTTTTTTACATTTTCCAGATTTAATAACATTATATGTATATGAATGTCGAAATATGTTCATGCATTAATCAATGTCGTTGCAAATCAAATTAAGACTTTTTAAAACTAAAGGACGTGTATTTTGATCTATTTATATATATATTTATGTATTCTTCATGTGAAAAATGATCAGATAAAACCTAGACTACCTATAAACACATACCTATTAATGATTGTTAAAAAAAAAAGAATCATAAATCAAGTATCTACTCAAAATAAATCATTTCTCAAGTAGTAAATGAATGTACCGAAGGATAATCAATATACTTTAGAAAAAAATGCAACTCATCCTACAGGACTTGACATGAGAACACCATAGCGGTAAAACAACTAGGGAAACGATGACCAGATGATCCATTTATGTCCAAATTTTTTGGGGTGTTGAGTATACTTGAATTTTATTTTATAACAAAATGTGCAACCTCTCTAAATTAAAAGTGTTTATAGTTGAATTCAGAAAAGGGAAGAAAAAATTGCATACGTCACAAAGAAAAAAATGCTAAAATAACGTCATTGGTTGTATCTCAAAAGTTAAATCATAGGAAGAAAAGTTTTCAAGTAGCCAAGGAAATGTCCTTAAGCTAAGCACGGTATTACTTTGAACGCCCGTTGGCTAATTATTATTATTTAAGACGCACTAGTAAGCTTTCCAATATTTCTGCGTTCCGTTCAAAAAAAAAATCGTTCAGCGTTACGCCATTATTTCCGTTCCGTTCTGTGTTCCAATCATAAGGTAGTACCAATACCATATACACTGTACGACAGTCACTCGCAATTTCTCCTCTGATAGTGTGAGGGAGACCTCATTTGAGAATTAGTTTTCAAGATTAATTAATACAATTATCCGGTTAATATTAGCGATCAAATGAGCTACAACTAATTAAAAGCAGTTCATTCATTTTCGAAAAATACTGGACCGTGGACTAGTTAAGAATCTCCAAGAACGACTGCTATCTCGCCTTCACAGTTGATGAGGTTCACCAGTCAACCAGACTAAGTTCCCAGCCTCCGTGATTATGCTGGGAATCATAGTATCAAACGGGAAAAGTATGCACCCCAATAGGTTCCAGAAAATTCTGAAAATCAGTGCCCCCCCCCGGGCACAAGTTCAGCACCATGCAGCTCTGGATCGATGATAATTTTTCAGCTTTCTGGAAACACCATTTGTGGCCTCCCTCCTAGCCTGAAATGAATCCTGTCGACAATGTTATCTGGTGTTATGTCAAAAGTAAGACCTGTGCGCCCCCCTTTCCTTCGTCGACGCGCTAAAGACCTCCCCAGAGAGACAGTGGTCGGCTGTTTCCAGCGGCCACGCCTTGAAGGTGTATGCAGCCTTCAGGCCCAGGCTTAAGGCTGTGGTAGCAGCAGAGGGCCATGTTCTATAAGAGCCTACAAAAATTGCCCCAACAGCCCCCCTATGGCACTGCCACAAAATAGGTCTTCTAAGTGTTCGTCTTTACTTTATCAGCCCTTTAAATCATATTTAAAGATGAAAATTTTGAATTCTTGCTTTTTTTTTAAATATCATTGGAACGAAAAGCTACAATCTTATTTTTAGCGTTCAGCGTTCCGTTCATTGAATACTCGTTCCAAAGGAACTGTGTTCAATTTTGCGTTCCGTTCACAAGCTCGATTTAAGCTTTAGAATCCCAAAATGACCAGTAAAACCTTGAACCGTGGTAGGGTTGGCCATTAGAGTCTTTTTTTTTAATCACGATATTAGACTATAGTTACAATTCAATGCTATATTTCGACGTTAAATAGTTATATTCAATAACTAATCAACAACCTTCTAACCTTCGATAGAGAAATTATTTATAAGTTAATAGATGAAGTAAAAAGACATCCACTTTTTTTTAAAAGATGGCTTTAGTAATGTCCATTATCCGTTTTATAAGTACGATCGGTTTATACAAAATGGTGTTACAAAAAAGAAAAGATTACATACTATAAAAACTTATAAGAAAGTTTTGTGATTGTTTGACTGGGTTTTGTCTGAGCGGTCATCAAAGAAGGACACTAGCAACGGGAAAATGCAGCATATTTTACGGTTTTCTTTGATTACGACGAAAACGAAAGCCAGGCAATTGAAAATATAAATAGCGCTGTTGTTCTTGATACTGTAACAATCAACTACGTTCAATTTTGGTTTCGGCGATTATGATTTGGCGATTATATTACAGCTTCAAAAGATTTGCTGTCAATCAAAAAGTCCCTTAAGAATTTCCGAAATTAAATATGAATAAGTCAATTACAGGGAGCGGGTATCAAATTGTCGCCAAAATATTTTTCTACAAAAAAAAACACAAAATGTACATTTTTTGTCTTTTTTATTGAAAATCAAAACTATGACGAGCATATAGGTATAAAGTAGCCATTCTTATGATATAATCACCGTTGGCATCCATAACGGCCTCAATACGGCCTTTGAACCGGCCGCAGGCTCTTCTGACCATCTCATTGTCCATGTTGCCGAATACCTCCTTGATGGAGTCCATCAGGCTGGCCTTGGTGCTATGGGGTTGTCTGTTGTTATATCTCTCGACATAGCCCCAGACAAAATAGTCCAAAGGATTAAGGTCGGGAGAGTTAGGAGGCCACAAATCCTTGGTTACGACGTCCCGACTATGTCGACAAGGTGAAGAAGATGGTTGAAGATGACCCTACCAGGTCCATGAAGGCCATGACGAGGGATCTGGGCTGCTATGACAGGCCCTGGGTGTGGCAACAAGACTCAGCACCCTACCATGTGTCCAAAATCTCCATTTAGTGTTTAACCGAGAACTGTTATGACGTCGTAACCAAGGATTTGTGGCCTCCTAACTCTCCCGACCTTAATCCTTTGGACTATTTTGTCTGGGGCTATGTCGAGAGATATAGCAACAGACATCCCCATAGCACCAAGGCCAGCCTGATGGACTCCATCAAGGAGGTATTTGGCAACATGGACATGCGCTTGGGGTTAAAAAATTGGGCTCAATAGAGGTCTGTGAAAATTAGTTTCCCGAATTTTTGCCAATAGGGATAAGGGCTTCTACAAGAAGGGCATTATGAAGTAGTATTCTTGGTGGAAGCAAGTTATCCAATAGAACGAGGTATACTTGGCTTAAATTGGATGCAGTCCATCTTTTTTTTCTTCTTTTTTTCAAAAATTAAACCAAATCTAAATTTGCAAAGAAAATTGCAAAAAACCATTCCCATTACTTTTGCAAAAAAAAATATGCAATAGCATATATTGGTATTCTAAAGAGGAACACAAACGTAGCAAGATTTTTTTCGTACTTGCAAAACCAATCAAGTTAAATAGAATAATGTCGTCGAAAAAATAACTCTCAATAACTAGTTTATTTTTGCAACAATCGTTTTATTGCACTTCTTCATAAAAATCACAAATTGACGTTTGTTCAAGAGTAGAAAAAAATTGAAAAATTATTGAGAAAATGACAGATATTTTAGTTAAACACCAGTCTTTATGTGTCATAATTATCTGCAAATGAATTATCACCCAAATTTCTACAAACTTTATTTCACCTACAAATACGATATTTCATTGAAAATTCATTTTATTGTATCTTGAAAAAAAAAAAAAACAGAAGTTCAATTTTCACCGACTTTTTATTTTGCCCATAACTTTTTTGATTTTGAATACATTTAGAAAACGTTGTTGTTTGTATAGTTGTTTATTTGAAACAACAGTAATTTATTGATTTATAACCCTATCTAGTCGCATTAAGCTCCAAAAAACATTTGTTTCATTTTGGGTATAGAATAAGCCCCTTTTATAAGGCCCCCTCCTCCCAAAAAAAAAATCGGGACCCTTGTCTTAGCTGGACGAGGTTCAAAAGAGGAAAAATTAATTGATGGAGAGTTTGTCTGACAACTTTTAGTGTCTCATGACTATAAGGAAATACAGAGTTCAGGGACTTTATTTGAAAAATTGGTTCACACATAAACCACATTAGTAGATTGGAAATCCAATTAATAACTCGAACAATCGAAATATTAATGAAAGAAGAGAAGGTATTATATATTTTCTGGAGAACCTAATGAAAGATTTGTGTATTTTGGTACAGGGAAGAGTTGCATCTCAATATGATATAAAAGAAATTCGTTTTCCAAGTAATTGGAATCGGGAAGTTGAATTTAATAATTATAAAAGATCATGTTTAGATTAAGGTTAACATAAATATTACAGTAGATCCACTTTATTCATTATTGGAAGACTTTTATTCGACGGCGAACGATGTTTGCCATATTTGTTATGACCTCAAGAATTGGCCTCATTATTTAGAGAATTTATTTTTTAAAAAACCTTTGGTTGATTGGATATTAAATATTAACTACAGTATTAAGGAGCAAATTACTATCCGAGGGTTAAAAACGCCAAAAGTATTTAAGAAAGTGTTACGTTGTTAACTGTGTACTTTTCTGATATACATGTGGTGTTCTGCGCCTTGAAATTCAATTTGATAATTGTGAGTAAGAAAGTTAGAATAAGATGCAAAGCTCTTCTACTTTTAATCATTAATTTCCTTTACAGAGGGTAGAATAAAAATTATATCACTATGGCTTTTTTAGTATACACCTATGAAATAAGACTTTAAAAAAAATTGAATGTTTATTGTGAAAAAATGGTTACAAATTTAATTTTCAAAGTATGCGCCTTACCTGGCCACACCTTTTCCCTTTCTTTCAGGCAATATGGATGCTTTTCAAAAAAAAAATGTTCGTCTTTGGCTGTAAACCCGCCATCGTTCCATTCTTTGGCTACAGCGTGAGAATCGAAGCGCAAATCATAAAGTCGTGGCCCATCGATACAAACAAGTGATAATCGGAAGGCGCCAGGTATGATGAGTAAGCCATATGAGCAAGAGGTTCCCAGTTGTACGATTCAATAAGCTGGCAGGTGGCAAAAGAGTGGTGCGGGGGTGCGTTGTCATCAAGGAAAATTACCTTGTATTGCCTAGCTTCATATTTTGGGCGTTTTTGGTCCGACGATCAACACACAATTGTTCTGCGAGCTGTTCTTGGGTCTGGTCATCATCTTCATCGAGCAATGTCTTCAAACTTTTACGGTGGCCGGCCGCACTCTTCCTTTCTCAAGTCCAAATCCTCACTTTGGAATTTTCCAAAACATCTGAAGCACTGTGCTCTGCTTAGAGCATCTCCACCGTAAGCTTCCACAAGCATTTTATAGGCTTGAAATGTGGTTTTTGTTTTTTTTCAATTTCTAACAGAAAATCAATGCTGTCTGCAAATCATAGTGTGTAGGCACAAAATTATACTTTTTTAAGAGCGAAAAGGAAACTATACAAACAATGAATTAAATATTTTTGACACATGTCGAAATGAGCATTACGATTTTGGACCGGTTTATAATGTCAAACTGGTAACATCTAGGAACCAATAGCCGAAAATCTCATTTCATAGGCTCATACCTAGAACATGGTTTGTTTTGGTGCATTTGATGCAGTTTCTATACCCTTTCTTACTGAAAATCATTTAATGTTTTCACCAGACCGTAGCTTCGGCTTGTTTTCCAAATCTTATTATAATAAAGAAAAATTGTAAAGTGTGGAAGATTTAGAAGAAGTAGTCATCAAAGCATCAACTAAATTTCCTTCAAGAAGAGTGGATGCCCAAAAAAATAGTGTAGTACAATTGTAGGGTTTTTTAGAAAAGTATTTATGTCCTCTAAACAGAATAAAGAGCATATTTACCATCAAATCTACTTCTCCTGGAGTTGTACACGTAAAAGAATGGGCTGATAGTTCACAAACTCTTTTTGTATACTTATTAAAACAAGGAATTTTGTCCGTTGAATTGCCCTACTCGATTCCTGAAGAGTATATTCTTCAGAAAAAGAACTTATCAAAGGAAAGAATTGAATGTCTTATGAAGAAGGTTGTTCCTTTGCATTCTTGTAATAAAAAGAAACAACATATTTTTTAAATTTATAAAAAAATGAAACAAACTTATCCAAAACATAATAAATCAATATTGTTTTTCCTCAACATAACGATTTTGTGTCTACGTTTACTTCTTCTTCTAGATTTGTCACTTTATCCGAAGACTCTAGATCATTGGTATCTTCGCTATAAATTTGTTTGATATAAGATACACCTTCAACATTTTCGACTAATTTATTACAAGGTATCACTCAACATTAAATTGTTTAATTTTATTAATTTCGAATCCACCCCTTTTCTATTATCAGACTCAGACTGCTATTTTGATTTTACTATTAACTTATCAACAAGGTTGTGTCCGGTTCAGGTTCAGCGGTTCTATCAGTCCCGGTCTCAGGTCATCTTTATCGGTCTCGGTTCTTTTTTATACAGGCTAGGTTTGTGAAGAGGCACTTAAAACAAGGAGCGTTGCTAGAAAATTCGTACCCAGGAAATGATATTAAATACAAACAGAGCCACAGGTACGGAATAAACATAGTGCATAGTGCCCTAAGTTCCAGCTAGGGCTCCGAAAACTAAGGTTGCTTAAAATAATGGTTTTAATTTTAGAAACTGGGGCCATGAGGGGAGGCTAGAGGGTGGGGCGCAGGAAGATGGAGAATTGAGGAAAGGCTGTCAGTCTTCACTTACATAGAACACACGTTGCGTTTTATGTGGGTCTCAGCTAAAAATGTATAAGTGTAGGAGGGATTTGGCATGGACAAGTTTGGGAAACCCAGGCTTACGAAATATTATAGTTATCATATTATAGGGTAAAGACAAGCTTAGTGGTGGATCTGGATCCATAATCTACCACATCACCCCTTCCCTCTTTTATTTACACCTTCTGCTACCTAAAAACAACTTTTCCAGATCTATAAGAAACCCTTAGCTACTTGAAAACGCTGCAATTGCACGAGAGAGAAAAAAAACTAAGAAAATTGACTTATTGATTAAAGATCATTTATTTTTTATAATGAACATATATTGTATTTTCTTCATATATTCTACATTGGAACAAAAGCTCAAGAACCTAGACCTGAAAGTAATATATTGCAGTCTGGATTCGACTTTGTCGGTTCCGCTTCTAGCGGTTCAAGAACTGGAACCGCTTCAACGACTAGACTGATAAGGGCTCAACCTTCCTTATCAACCCATTTTTATCAAGAACAAGGACTCTCTCATTAATCTTCAGCTGATGAGTTTAAATTAAATGGAAAAAGGGTTTTTCATGTAAATATGTGCTATTTACATCATAGTTAATATTTGAAGATATTAATTTTAAGGAAATCGTAGCAATTTGGGAACTTTTATTTAGATGAGGGAATTAAATTGTGTAAAACAAATTCTACATTTTTTTCATTGTTATTTTGTTGTGATGGCGACAATACGAAAGTTTTAGTAGATATTTAGGTTATTCATCATACAAAATATCATATTTAGTTGTTATTAATAATAAACCAAACATTAACTTATTTGTAATTGTTTATTTCTGTTTTGTTTTTAAATTTATTTTATATTTTAAAAAAAAATAAATATTTTATACAAAGAAATGTGTGTAAGTAATGGTAAATGAGTATTTGATCTAGATCAATTAAGCTTTAAACTTAAATGGTGTTTAAACTTCAATTATATCAAGACACTAAAAAAATTGTGGAAATTATGTAGGTAAGTTACAAAAAACTTAAAGTATAATATTTTCCTTTATAATCTATTTCATCTGATAGATAATAGTCAAAAAAAATTTTTGATACCAAAATCATGTCTCTAGCTTCAATATTAAGGAAATTATAATCAATTTATCTTCAAAATATCATCGCTTTGTCTCCAATTGTTTTTATAATAGCCTATAGCAAAATCTTTCATCTAATATGGTCACTTTTATGTTTTCGGATATTTCAATAAAACAACACTTTTTCTTAAACATCAAATGAATTAAATGAACTTTTCCTGAATTACAGAATTATATTGTGAAAAAAGATGGTACTTTTAAATACTTGTAATTGAAGTGTATGGTTGGTTAATCAGCTAAAGCTAATAAACTAATTAATAGTCATGCCCAATTGAAAGTGTCAATATCTGATTAAAATTTTTGTAGTTCTCATCGACAGATTGACTAAAAACTTTACAAGATACTAGATACATTAATGAGTTAATGTCCAACATAATTTTTGTTTGATCCAAAACACTTGATTTGAATTGGAAGACTATCTTGAGTGACTTATTTTTATAGTGAATGGTGCTATTAAAAAAAGCACTGTATTGAGAAAAAAAGTTAAGACTGGGTGAAGGATTAAGAATTTATCTACGTCATAAGTTCTGACGTTAAAGGTATTCCCACCATTTAACCAATGAAAATCCAGCATTTCTATAGGGATTCCCCAAACATTTGTAGACTTTCACACATGTCTGCTGCAAGTTTTTTCGCCCCATCCGTCGGCATATCCGAAATATTTAACTAACTAACGGATTATTATCAGTAATTACTATCATCTTTTGCAAGCTAACATCAAGATTAATTAAAAATGGATTACAGTATAACTTCAATAGATATAGATTAGAATATATTCTATTATTATAAATTATAAATCCATTTATTTCAGATATTCCCAAAGTTTCAAATAAAATATATATTCCGACTACATGATGTATGTTTCAGTAATAATGTGACTATAGCAATCATTATTTTTTTTTGCTGAAACTTATGCAATATATCATAAAACTTATGTACACCACTCATCTCCATACTTAAGATATAGGGTAGGGCAAATTCATATTCTGAACCTTCAAATTCTCCATTAGTCAAAATGCATACCTGGTTGTTGACTCTATTACCCCTCTCTTTCCCAATGATGCCATATGGCATCATCAACTTCAAATTCGATTTTTGGTGTATTTAATATTCTGTTAACATTCCCATAGGTAGAAGACATATCAATAGTGACATTTTGCATCAGTTTTGTTGTTAGATGTGCGCTATGCTTCTGTCATACCTGATCAGTTGTAAATTAAGTGTTCTTTATTGCTCAGAATATCATTATTCTGTGGTCTATATTTTTTTAAAGAAGCATGACTCCATATGGCATCAACAGGATTTTATAATGATTTTCAGTACAATCCTATTTGTACATTAGTTATGGGAATTCTTTTAAAACTAGTTATAAGTTTTCATAAATTTGCTTTCATCACTGATTCCTATTATTTTTTGCCACGTAATCGATTTAAACAACTGATAAATTTTATTCATTTAAACAATAATGACAATATAAAACACAGAGAAGATTACCATTATGATAAACTTTTCAAAGTTAGACCATTAATTGACTCTCTCAACAATAACATTGGTAAAATTGAACTAGAAGAACATAATTCAGTGGACAACAGGATGATACCTTTCTAGGAATGAGACTCATTGAAGCAAAACATGAGACATAACCCTCATAAAGTTAAAGTTTTAGCTAGATGTAATATAAGTGACAACTATTATGACTTTGAAGTATATTTAGGAAAAGGACCCCCAGTGTTTTATTGTACGCAGTTGGTAATAACTGGATATATTGTCATAAAGCTGGTTAGTAAACTTCCAAAGAATCAAAACTTCACGCTTTACACTGATAATAATTGGTTCGAATCTCACTAATAGTCTGATAGTCTGAGCTATCTTAATCAATAATGTAGCTGCCCTTAACCCCAATGATGGCTTCCAGACGGCAGCGGAAGGTCTGGAACCCACTGCGAATGTTTCCCTCTGCCATGGCATCCCAGTGCAGGATGAAAGTGTTATTGAGAGCTTCCTGTCTGAATTTTGGGCACTGCAGGCCCTCCCCTTGATATGCACGCAAAAGT
Source organism: Lepeophtheirus salmonis (assembly GCF_016086655.4). NCBI lineage: Eukaryota > Metazoa > Arthropoda > Copepoda > Siphonostomatoida > Caligidae > Lepeophtheirus > Lepeophtheirus salmonis. The sequence continues at coordinate 18,336,108 of NC_052132.2, forward strand.
TGAAGTCAAGGGATTTTTCATCAGGGATATAGGGTGCCAAAAGTATCAAAAAAGAGTTTAAAAGAACTGGAAAGACTCATTCAAAACAATCTTACAATTGAAGATGGGTTTCTTTGATAACTGGTGTCAAAAGTGGCCTCTCTATCCTAACAAGGCTCATTCCAGCCACTTTTTTTGATAGATATCTGGACAGTATGGAGTGAAATCCCGATATAACTTGCATGGGCCCTCAATCTTAAATCGTTTTGTGAATGCAGCAATGGTCAATTCTTGGCTACTATACTTTATGACATTCCACAAAAAGTATCCATAAAAGAATCTTTCTATAGGCATATAGTATATTAATATCACACTTTGTAGAAAGAGAATTAAAAGGAATTTACTGTTTTAGATTTGGCTAATATTATTTGCATCTAAAAAAATTTATTGATTTATTTCACTCAGAAAGTAATTTGGGAAAGAAAGGGTTAATAAGCTTAAATATTCAAGGAAAAGATCATATTAATAATGCCCATTAATTCAAGTCAGAGAGCTAAGTTTATAATTTAATTGCAATATAATTTAGGATTGATATACATGTAATAATATAATTTAAAAAATAACCATTTTATATTCAATAGGAGAATTTACAAATGTTGGAACATATCTCTTTGATACATTATAGGAATTCTATAATTCTCAGAAATTTCTCTACAAGTAAAAATAAAATATCATAATCTTGGGAGAGAAGAGGCTCAGTCGACGAATTACATGAGATCTTTGCAGTTCGAATCACGAATTATTTTTAGTCAAAAACATGTAATCCTTGAAGAAACGGTAATACTGAGAAGCAAAAGCCATATGGAATATCTTTGGACAACATGGAACAGGTTTTGGATAAGATAATAGATAGTCTCTCTGCAAGGCCGAGCCAGATTCTATTAATTTAAAATAAAATGACTTTGCACTAATTTAATTGACGAATTTCAACAGCTTTGTTGAAATTGTAGATTTTTTGCAGTTTCAACTCAGATCAAACAAGACTTGTTATTCCTTGCCTTTATAATATGCTGTAACAATTATTAAAGCTACATTATTTTTACCTAGATACTTTGATAATAATTAACAGAGAATTAATTAAAATATTTACAAATTAGAAATTGTAAAGGATTATGCAATAAATAGTAAACTCTATTTATCTCAATTTGAGGGAAAATAATTATATTGTGGTTTTTATTAATTACCTCATATAGAGTATGTATATAACAAACAAACTCTGGGAATAACTATTTGAATCAGTAGTTGTAGAAAAGATCATTTTATCTGTGCTAGGAAAATTGCTCTGAAAAATATTGTCATTACTATACACGGTGCGTGGACATAATCAACTGCCGTTTAAAGACGACATTACTCCATCAGCTGATGTCTGATCCATCTGTTTTTGGTGTTAAAATTTTTCCGGATCATAGGTTTCAGTTATTGTTTTGCACTTGTAGCGATAGCATCATTTTAGGTTTGAAGGTGACGTCCGGACAATCCTGGTGCTGTTCTCCTCCTTCTTCTTCCTGTCAACAACATCCATCGGTCAGAAGTCTCAGGAAGCAGCTGGAGGAGTCATCAGACCCGATGGACGTTGTTGACAGGAAGAAGAAGGAGGAGAAGAGCGCCAGGATTGTCCGGGACGTAACCTTCATCAATAAGGTCAGGGGCATCATCGATGAAGACTCCCAGCGTCCCATGAGAGCCATGACGAGGGACCTGGGCGTGGCCGAGTGGACCGTGAGGGCTTGTGTGAAGGAGGACTTAAAGTGCAAGTCCTACAGGCGTCAGACAGCCCAACTTCTAACTGAAAAGACTCAAGGGTTGCGGCTGCTCAAAAGCTTCAGGCTGCTGAACATCTTGAAGAACCCAAAGTCGTCGAACATGCTCTGGTTCTTCTCTGATTTTTTTCTTCTTTTGTGTTCGTACCCTTCTCCTCTTGGCATCCCTCATCACCGGATTTGAACCCGTTGGACTACTTTTTCTTGTCCTACGTGGAGAACATGACCCACCGCTCCTCCCATAACACCAAACAGTCTCTCATCACCTGCATCAAGGAGAAATTCAGTGAGATAGAAGCAGCGCAGATCCAAAATGCCGGTTCTCGGTTTTGTAGCCGCATTGAGCGGGGTTTGCCGCAGACGGCGGTTACATTAAATAGATAGCTGCTCTATATCCTAATAAAGATATTCGTTTTTATTTTATCAATAAATATTATAAAATAAGGTTGTAGTTGTTGTTTTTTGAAGCGGCAGATTTTGTCCACGCACCCTGTAGACTTCAAATTTAAAATACTCGTCAACATTTTTTTGCTTGCAATTTTTATTTTTCTTAAATAGTTATACATTTTGTGCAATTATTTTTCTTTGTTTCAAGTTATGAATATTAGTTGGAATTTACTATACTCTAAAACAGGGATTCTCAACCTCTTCTGAGTGATGTATCACATGTAAAATATTTATTTAAGCCAAATACCACCTTAGTAGCACAAGGCATTTTTAGCTTCAGTTGAAAGGGACTGTAGGGTTCTTTTCTTTTTTTTTTGGGGGGGGGCCTTACCTGTTAAATTTTTTAGGAAAAATATTTCAATATATTATTTTTTTTTTTTTTCAAAATAAATTTTAAAATCCCCAGATATGCCAAAAAAATAAAAAAATTTCAAATAGCTATATCAATTCTAAAAAAATTAAGTTTTTTGAAAAAAAAAAAAAAAAAAAATTCACATCTCTATTTAAAAAATTTCATCTGTTAGATTTTTTCGAAAAAGATTTCTTATATTAAATTTAGTGGAAAAAAAATTATAAGGCTATAGCTATTCACAGAAAATTTAATGGATATTTCGTCTTAAAATATAAATAAATAATGTCGAAATTTTGTGCCAAATTTTCTTATCATATATATTGTATGAAAACCTCAATATGCAATGAGTTCGAACCAGAGATAAAATTGTTAATATAATAATTGTAAAAAATAATAATGAAACAGGACAACGATTCGAACAGCTGAAGAGCTAATCACTACTATGTCGTTAATTATCATTAGACAGATTGATTATTCATGTAAAAAATGTATCATCGACTAACGAACCAGCATAAAATGAGGTAAGAACATAATTTTATCATTTTTCAACAGAAAACAACCATTTAATTTTATAGTAATTCATATAACATATTTTGATTCAGGCAAAAATAAACAATAACGACTTATGAACCTCAGTTATTTATATTTTAAGGCAAAATAGCTTTTGGACAAAGTACCGGGGACTCTTTTTTTCACGTCTTGGTGTGCCTATAGGGGATCAAGTTCAAATCAAATATTTCTCTCTTTACTCTACAAGTTTTACGAGTACATTCACTTTAGATATAATTGTGAATGTACATATCGTAAAAAAAAGCTTATTCAGAGTATACATAGATATAATTACATTAAATTTAAGTCGTAACTAGCGGTAGTACCCGGCATTACCCGGAGTATTTAGACACTGCCTATTATACTCAGGTTTACTCTCCTTTTTCAAAAAAAAGAAACTTATACGCCGCTCCTAGAGGTGGTTTCTATCGAGGCCCGAACCCCCGCCGTCCAAACCTCATTTTGCCCAGCCCATAAAAGTCCTTGGCCTGAACCTTCCAACTCGACATTTATTTCTAAACTAAAATCATTCCTTTACAATTAATCCATCACGTCATTTTCGATTTCACACCCCCTGCAATATAACGCTCAAGGCAATTTACGATCAGCGATCCGATCTATTTTTTTACGATCATATTCAAATATACATTTTATTTAAACCTATAGGATATATACCTTTTTAACTTAAATTAACGATTTGTACACCTTTCTCAAATTTATTTATTTACAATATTTTACTATAATAAAAAAATAGAATATATTTAGAACAAAAGTAAAATATAGTCTGCTGGCGAATAATAAAATATCTGCATAAATCATTTATCTTCTAGTTCTATATTTGACATTAACAGGAGCTGCTTCTCAAAGTTGTCCTATCTCAGCCTCTGTTTAGTCCTCCTTAGGATCTGCTCGCTGATGGCAATACTATGAAGCACAACATTGTCTCTTTGAAATACCTTTTTTGACCCTCCGGTAGGCCAAGATCATTTCTAGACCTTCAGAGTCATTAGCCAGGTATCTTTCCACTTCCTGCTTAGCTGTATCCATCTTTTTGGAGCCTTGAGTGAAAAATTCACTCTTTTTCTGCACATCTCGTATTTCTAATTTCGAATCGAATGGGGCTAATACCGGTGGTGAAGTCAATTTTTTTTTTTCAATTCTTCCATGGATCAGGGATGGCTAGTAGTCCATTTAAATTCCACTTTTGATGATAATGATTCTCTTATAGGTCCCGATGCTTCACTTATTTTGATGAAAATGGATTCAGTTGATTGACTAAACCCAAAAAACTCCTAAGATCCCTCCAATTTTTTGGATTCGGAAATTTACTTATTGCACACAATTTATCCGGATCAACTTCCGTCCCTTCTTTGGATATATAATATCCATAAAATTTTACTTTTGGTTGAGCAAATATAAATTTATCAGGATTTAAAGTAATTTTCTTCTCTCGGTATTTTTCCAAAGTTCTTCTTACTTTACAAACATGATCTTCCAAATCCCATTATACTGTTAAAACATCATCGACCACTCTAAATGTGTCTAGTAAATTATCCAAAATTTTATCTCCCAAAAGCAATATGCATCTTCAGTCGCAGCAAACCCCATTGGGGTTCTATTAAAAACATATCTACCCCCAAGGAGTCATAAAACAAGTCATATGTCTTAATTTCTCTGCTAATTCCATTTGCCAATAGCCTTGTTTTGCATCTATGGTCATAAAAAATCTGTCCTTTGTGGGTAAACTCCAAACAACATTTCTTGGAGTACTCATGGGGTGAATTGGTCGATAAACTTGATCATTCAATTTTTTTAAATCAACACAAAGTCTAACTTTCCCATTTCGTTTTGGATCTACTACTAATGGGTGACACCATTCAGTAGCCTTGTTCCCTACTTCACTTATCAGTCTCATTTTCTACATGTGATCAATTTCTTTCTTTACTTCACTTCTATAAGCAAATGAATGGGTCTTGCAGAATGAATTGCATGAGGTATATAACCATCCTTTTACACAATTTTCATTGTTTTCTCCATTTATAGGTTCTAACTTTTGTCCATTATAAAAGAACATCATCGAATTCCCTCATCAGTGACTTTTTAATTTGCTCCACATCTCCATTCATTTCCTTTTTTAATGTTGCTATTCGAATCTGATTGGGGAAATCCCTCAGAATTAACCGAAGCTCTCTGACAACTCTTCTTGACAAATATACTTCAGTAACATCTTTACTACAATAACAGTTTCTTCTACTTGCATATTATTTAACAAAAATGTTAATTGTATTTTGTATAATTCTCAACTTCTACTCATCGTCACTTGATAATTGTTCTTCAACATTGTTCCCAGGTATTTTGGACCATAATCCTTTACTCTTCAGATTATCAATACCTGCAGCAGTTATAACAGCCCCAGTATCCGGCATTGCTCTTATCCTTTTAATTTTTCTTTGTCTGTACGTTACTTCCAGAGATACCGTTATCTATATTCTTCTTTACACCGCTCACTTTTACTGCATTAGATTTGAAAAATACTCTCTTTGATATACCCATTAATATAATTTGACACTGATTACATTTCTTCCCATATGCAGGACATTTTTCTTCATTTCCATAATAATTTCTTCCACAATAAGAGCATTTTTGTGATTATCATATCTGCTCCTTTTAATGATTAGTTTTTAAACTTGATATCGAACTTGATTTTCTTGCCAAAGCTTCTTCCTGAATTTTAACCTTTTCTTCGCTCCGGCAAATGGATATAACCTCTAAAAGTGACAACTCAGGTGATTTAGACAACAGGTATTTTTTCGTTTCTTCCTTATTTATTCCAATTACAATTTGTGTTGATATCCAGTCTTCAAATGGCATCTCCCTTAATCTAGCATTTTTTGCTTGGCAACACAAAGTTGCATAAAATGAATCGAAGCACTCATCTTTACTCTGCTTCTTTCCCACTAACTTGACCTGTTCCAATGCTACATTAATTTGCTTTTTAAGGTAATTTTCAATAAGATCCATTATTTATTTTAAAGAATTTTCTCCATCCATTTCGGTGGACATGGCATCTCTATCTTTTCTAGTATTTAATGACAACACAGTGATTTAAAAACTACTGGGTTCTTTATTTCATTCTGATCCCCAAATCCAGAGCCAACCCATAATTATCCCATAAAGTCTTCCAATTTAAAATTCTTTATATTCTATGTTTTCTTCACGCTGAGGTGAATATTTTATAATATTTTCATTTCTTGATTTATTTTTGTGATACCTCCAAAGGTCGTTCTTCTATTTTGTCAGAATTTTTACTATTAAATGCTATAAATATTCTTTCTCCCATTTCACGGTGATGTTCATCTCTTCCAATATACTCTTCACGAGCTTGTTTTTTCTCTTCTATCAAGATCATCATCATCCTTATCGTCAGAGCATTCTTCTTATTTTCATCGACCGATGTTAGATTTCCTTCTAACATTTTGATCTTCTCTATCAAACCTCGATTTTTTTCTTCTAATTCACCCTTCGTAGGTATTCTAGAATCTTTCGGTTAACTCGATCTTCAAAGTCCTACCGACTACGCCATGTTATGTTTAGAACAATCCAATAATGATAACGACTGATTATTATATTATTTACAAAACTATATGATATTATTTACAAAACTATATTATATTATAACACTTTAATAATCAATACATTAAATATACAATCTCATATTAAATATCATTAGATATTCAAATCATAAGAAAGGCTACTTTGAATTGAGGGAGATAAGCTGAAGCGACCAGCATCTCCCTCATTTCAATGTAGTTTCCAAGGCATTTGTCAATCCCGGCTCCTAAGGTGTCCACCAGGCATTTGCATTTGTCGACGCTGTCCTTCTCCTAATCCAGGTATTTCTTTAGATATGTAATGGTAGGAAGCAAGTGGCCCAAAAATATGACCTTGTCTTTTAAGGGTTTATTAAAAATTTTTTAATAATAAGTGGATTTTATAACCATAAGCCATTCTCTTTCTTTTCTGTTCTCACGATATTTCTAAGGATCGAGACCAAGTCAACCCCGAGGTTATAAAGTTCGAGGCAAAAAAAAAAGAACAAAACTAGTATTTTTAGATAGAGAGCAAGACCAAGTTTATTTGACCCAATACCAAGACCAAGACTTTGATGTGTTGAGACCAAGACAAGACCATAACCATAAAAAACAGTCTCGAGAACCCCAGCACTATAACGTGATATGTAATTTTGTACAAATTGATCGGATCGCATTTTTTGCGACTTTTGTTGCGATACGGCGATATAAAGATCAGGGGCGATTGCAACACTGCAATAACGGATATAATATGGGCATATCGCAGTAGATAGCATATCAGAAAAAAACTCTGATCAGCAATTCTAATGATAAGGGATTTCATCAATTAGTCATGACATTATGATGTTTTAAAGTTTTATAAAAACATATACTGATACTTTTCTCATATTTTGCCCCGTGGCCCAAAACCTAACACCTCGTAGCCCAACTTATCACAAAGCCCCATATCTTCTATGCTAATTCACCTCTAAGAGCTACTCAATAATTTACCAATTCATATACAGATGTTGTCTCCTGAAGAATGAAAGAATCATAATAATAGAAGTTGGTGTTAATTTATGATAAGTGAGCAAATTAAATTTTAGCGTAGCTTTTTGGATGCAACAGCATATTTTAAGTAATGTAAAATAAAATAAAGATTCCCGCCAACGCCCTCTAACCCGCAAATTACTTTTTGACCCATGAATGCGCATTTTTTTAAATCTATTTTCAAAGTAATTAGAAGAAACTCGCGAATGTGGAGATCATGAAAGCCTATTTATGCTTCAACCAATAGTTATATAACATTTTATATTAATAAAGTACAGTTTTAAGGTCATATAGAAGGTCAAAAATTACGAAAAGGGTAAATTTCTTCTTAAAAAAAATTTATTCATTCGTACTGGTGTGCCAATTTTTAGGATGTTCATTCAATCTTTTGTGGTGTCTTAATAAAAACGTTATGTTTGTAAAGATTCAGTCTTTAAAAGGGCTTTTTTGACCTCTATAGCCATTTGAAAATGACATTTTTAACAACACTCTCTATTTGTAAAGGTATTCAGAAGTTGCAATTTTTAAGTTACTTTAAGCATAAAAAGGTTTTAATGATAGTTATCTGGGAATTTCTTTTAATTACTTTGAAAATAGATTAAAAAAATAAGTATTCATGGTCATCCGAAAAGTTGGGCTAAAATTGAATTTGATTTTAACACTCCCCGATGGCACGTCATCTTTCAGCAGGATGGGGCCCTGCTCATATTGCGACAATTACTCAGACCTTCTTTGCTAACAAATTCGCTCTCTCGGACAAGAGATAGGTAATATGATGTGATGATCCAAGGAGTACTTCATATTCTAGAGCGTTCATTGGATGTGTTTTCCCTACAAACGCTCGTTTCTAACTTTCATTATATTTCACATTCAATACAAAACAAAACAAAAACAGTTCTCCCTATATACACGCTCGATGCTACATGCAGAACGCCTCTGAAATTTCATAATATGATTATTCTGATATATATATATATATATACATTTTTTTTATATACAGATATTTAAAATAACATAAGCTTTAAAATCCTTAAAATAAAGTACTTACATATCTGAAACTAGTCTATCACTTAATCAGTCATAGTCGATAAAACTCCCAGTCAGACCTTTGTGTTTCTTATCAATCGATAATAGTTTATAAATTGTAATTACATTACTTCTCATTAAGTCTGACGACAAGTGGATATCTCCCTCATCATCAATTCCCAAATATTGTCTAATTCTCCTTCTTCCACCTTTTGAATATGGACACTTCAGGAATAAATTAACACCATTCTGCTTCTATATCTTCACATAACCTACAATTAATTGTTCCGTTCTTTTTCATCTATTTATTTGCAGGGAACGAATTTCTGATGAGTTTATAATTTACGCATAATTAATGATAATGGGACATCAGAGGGCATTGAATACTTTTTAAAATCACCTTAGCAGATTTATTGATACCCCATCTCTTCTTGAATTTTTCGATAAGCCTCAAACCAGATGAGGTAAGTGGAGTTATGTGGTTCTGAATCCTCTCCTTCGAAATACTATTTAGTGAATAGAAAAATGTATTTACAGGTCTTTCAGGACAAACAAATGACGTATTTTTTTCCCACCTTGCTCTCCAAAGATCCTCAATGCCCTTGGGTTTCGAACTAAAGGTTCTGCTCCTTCCATACAAATTAAAACATTTTCTAGAAACTTCGAACATGCAGCATCTATACCACTACCTTAATTTTCAACACTGTTATTTCTTAGATCAAAAAATGTATATGATATACATCAGGGAGCAGTATATCCATTGCATTCTGAGTACACTCCCCATTAACATAACTACATTTTTATTTCTTCGATCAAAAATGTCATATTTCCATTCAAACATTTTGCAGACAAACTTTGCTTAATTCCTATTGTAATTGTAAAACCTAAGATAAGCAATAAATTAGATTCCTGAGGGGTGTGTGTGTGTTTTTTTTTTTTTTTTTTTGCATTATTATTTTATATTTCTTACATATTATGCACGTATTATTTTTCTTAATGTACATATTATCGATTCCTAAAAATAATTTTAATGGGTTTTTTTATTTCGTAAATATATTTAATATTGACATAATGATATATATCCTCAATTAAAAAAATATTGAGAAATACTTATAAACTACTATGATACAATGATGCCTATAGCTAAAAAATATACGCACTGCTGGTATCTAAAAAGAAGCAAAACAATCTAGCAAGGATATAAGCAGGACCTACTTCAATGTCGATCCCTTATGATACAAAGCCAATGTCCAATTGATTTATTTGGCTTCCATTTGACTCACAGATGGCCACAAGCCTATTACAAAAAGATTTGCAAGTATTGTAAATGAAGTTTGGGGTCCTGGTAGCCCCATCCTCGTCCACAGGGGCGTTTATGGCTTCAAAATTCGGGTTACATATGATACAGCCCCGCCTCTCGATGTAAAGCTAGCAAAAGAAGGCGAGGGGATTGACATCCGGACTGTATGATAGCCACATTCTCTTGTTCGAGGAAGCAAATTTGTTAGCAAAGAAGGTCTGAGTAATTTTCGCAATCTGAGCGGGCCTCACCTCGTTGAAAGATGACGTTCCCTCAAGATAATTTGCTCGGAGCCAGAGGAGCAGGTTGGCCATGAAAACGACGATATACATGGCTACCGTGACCAGATCAGGGGTTTCTTTGAGGGCAACCGCATTAATGATAGGTTTTTTCGGAGCCCCCCTTCCTTTCAATGTTCTCATTGTTGTATAGCCTCTTTTTAGTATTGTAGATGGTCTTACGAGCCATTCTCGTCGTCCTGGTTACCTCTGTTGGAGTGTGATCCGCACAAAGAAGAGTTGATGAACTAACCCTTTAATCCCACTACGATGACATTTCTCATCCGATATAAAAAAGTCAAAAAACCGCAGATGATTGTGATATATGGTTACCTATAGAATTACAGACCGTTCTAATTTCCTCACAAATCAATATAATACAAGGATGTAAGTTTCAAGTTTCCACTTGGTACAATTGCAAATATGCAACAAATTATCTTTTATGAGCACACACAAATTCCTTTTTTTAAATGCATAATACAGCTGATGAAAACAGATGAAAGGGAATATATAAGTTTTTATTGGGGAATTTTTTGACGTCGCAAAAAAATAGTTGACCAAAACAATGTTTACATAATATATAATTAATAGTATATTTTATAGTATTAATAGCAGCTGTAAAAAATATCAATTTTAATGAAAATAACTAAGCATTTCAATTTATTAGATAATTCTTTGATTCTTCTCCGGAAGAAAACCATTTATTCAGACTAATTAATTCTATTTCAAAATGTTATGCACGCATAAAATCATATCATTTAGAAAAACGGGAACTTGAGAGGATTCAAGGGGCCAAAGTTCGGAACATACTCACTAATCCTATTCAATTTAAGAATAATTAATTAATTATCGATTCTTGAATTGAATTATGGTGAGAATAAGTGAGTTTTTTAGTACAAAATACTATCCTTCTAACGTCATCTAGTGTAAACCCATTGTACTTATTCAACGCGAGATACACATTAATCTAACCATCCATCGGAAAAATACCATCCACTAAAATCTTTTTTTTCTTCAGTAGGATATTTCTTTTATCTTTTCTGATAAAAATCAGAAGATATAATGTTTGGGATATTAAAGGTTAAAACATACGACCGTGGTATCCCAAGCCCAGGAACTTTTTGGAGAGAGACAGCTATCGCTGCAGAGTCATGCTACAAAACCATATTATTGAATATATAATTGATTTTCTGGGTGTTTAGAGAACATAAGGATTTAATATAACTTTATTTGAATAATACTCTTATTTTTTACAACAGGAATTATAATAAAGAACTGAAATATAAACACAATTTAAAAGAAAAATCTATATTTTACTTTTTTTTTTAAAGGAAATTAGGAAAAATACTAATTATTTAATGAAAGACTTGTTTCTGCTTTTTTATGATATTTTTTCTATATGAGGTGAAATATTTGTCGACGACAGGAGCAAAACATCATCTTGGTGATCGTCACGTAATCTTGACTTCTCTTATCTGCATTCTCCAGGCACAAGAAGGAAATATTTGATGACTCTTAACTGTCCCTTTGGATTAGTATGCCTATATTTAGATGATTGTCCATGATAAATTACCTCTAACCTAGCCCCTCCCAAAATATAATCCTGCTGACGCTAATGAATATCAATTCGTAGACGAATCACAACAGCTACATTAAACTTTTCAGGATCAGAATATTTATTCTCAGTCTGGCTAACTAAGCCAATTGGCAAAGTAAAAATCCTTCTAAATATCTTCTAAATATTTTTGCTCTATCAGAAGTAGAAAATCAAAGTTTAAATCAATACGAATTTATCAAAGTAAAAAATTCACGCAGTTCCACTATTTAATCGATGACTCATTTGATAATGTTGATGTAAGATATTTTTTAACTATATTTTCCTTTAATCTTATACGTATGTCTCATAGAAATTATGATGGATTAATTATATATTTTATAATAATCATTTTTGTTTGGTATTTTCCAAAGACAATTAGCTATTACCATTATTGTTAATAATTATATTCTTGATTATCTTTTTTCATAGTATTATAATAAGAACAAAGTAGTAAAATGTTTATCGAATCCTTAACAAGTCTCAATCAAGTCAATTTCTACAACAAAAATTGATCAGTCTTCTTATTCTTTAATAAATAATAAGTTAATTAATCATAAAAAGTTACGCAATCCAAAAATTATTAAAAATCACATAACCTCTACCTCTAAAATTGTGAAATCGACATAATATTAATTTGTGTTGAACGTTTCATTTAATTTTAAAAATATATATACACTTAAGAGCTTGAAATGTCATGTGCTTCTTCGGAAATACGAGTATGTTTTCCAATGTACGACACATATCATACATACCTCTGCTTACAGTGAAGGTTTCAGCTTATAAAATGGAACGAAATTCTTGGGGAGTTTATTTTTTCACCATTTTGGGAGAATAATCAGTTGGAAATGATAAAATTATCATGTCAAATGTTAAAATGTTTATCAATAATGATGGTACTTCAGCAACTAAATGACAAAGTTAGTAGTAACTACGTCATTTCAGCTGTTGTAGTTACCATAAAAGACAGATAAGGACCGGTCCTAGGACTGATAAATTTTATTAGGGCCGGACTGATGGAACTACGGCCTTTTTAGTCCTTCTTTTAGACCGATCTAACACCGCCTAGAAACAAATTGGGGATTTCCTTCGAAGGAGAATCAAAAAAGTTATGTAGATTAGGATATGCACACTTTTTATTAACTGGGGTTTCCAATACTCCAGGAACGTAATTGAAAATTTCGGATCTTGTATAATTTATTTATTTTTGAAAATAAATGTCAGACTTTCAAGACAAGTTTAGCACCTTTAAAATATTCATTGTGGAGGGGATCACAGCCTCTGCTATTACTGATATTATAGCTATGGAAAAAGAACCCTATGGGATCATTCTTATCATGTAATATATGAATCACAAAAAAAAAAAAAGTAAATCACAAAAAGACTCACGATGGAACAGACAGCTTTTACTGTATAAAATAAATAAATCGTTACAGCTTCATAAATCATACAAATTAACCAATAGAAAATGATGTTTTATCGACACAAACCACATATCTCTATGAGAGGGATTCAATATTCCAATCTTTCCTATCTTTAGAACCGGACTCAGGGCCAATAATTGTGACACCACTGGGTAGACTAGAATCCATTAAATATTTATCCGTAACCCGTTTTATATCTTCCACCTTAACAGCTTTTAATGATTGTCTAAAATTGTCAAATTCTTCATTTGTGATTCCAGACAAAAACTTTCTCAATCCTCTAGCCCCAGGAGTAGTTGGAGCATCAACCTTCTGAAAAATGCCTAATATGGATTCGTTCACACATTCAGTATCTATGCCGGAGGAGAGGATATACTCCCCTGTTTTGTTAAATGTCTCAAGGGTCTTATCCGAGTTTGGGTCTCTGTATGAATAGAATGTAAAGAGTCCATCACCACTCATTCGGGCTCCTCCGCCATATGCACCACCTTTCTCTCTGATTTCCGTGTGTAGATATTTGAATGTTGCAAGTCTTGCCATCACGGATAAAGGAGCATAATCTGGATGAGTCATAGAGACATGGGTCATTATGGACTTACCGGCATAATTGACTGGATAAGGGGTTGCCACATATGTCGGTGGATGAGATTCGATGACAGTTTGATCAAAATTCTTTGAGGGATATGAACTTATATCATCTCCATGGAGACTATCCATGAAATTATTGTATGAGGACAATAATGAATCACTATGTACCGGAGTAGAGTGCAAACATGTTTTCATATATTTTTTGTGAAAGAGAATATTCGCTATTTCTTGAAATTTTTCAATAAGCACATCCACTTCTGGGTTTTGAGAGAGTCTATTCAAATATTTTATGTGCTCCAAACCTCCAAAAGATTCTCTTAGAGAAGCAGCAGGTGACAATTGTCGAGCACTATGCCCCATAGCAAACGAATGACCCGAATGAACAACTTGATTTATAGCTCCAGTAGATAAAATTTGAATCAAGGTCTTCACACGATCCGGATCATACTTAATTTGGTTAAGAACCAAGGACCAGAGATTGAACATACGATCTGTATTCCTTTCCAAGCACTGAGAACTTAGAAATATTCCCTCAGTGAATGAATTTAAATCAGATGATGATTCAGACAAATGATAACTAATCCCCAGTCCACCAGTGCATAAATCTATTTCTGTGTCCAACTCCCTGTAGTCAAACTGCCCAGCACCTAGTTTAGTAGCAATGGACAAGAAGAGAGGCAAGTAAACTCTCAGCTCTGGAGGTAGATCCTTTGTGCTGATAAGTGATCTAAAATGTGCGATTCCGTTTGTAGGTTGCTTGCAAACAAATATATTCTTCATAACCTCTTCACATTCATGGCTAGGTGATGTATCATTGATTTCTTTAACTTTTAAAGTAGGAAGGGAGGACAGATCCTCTACTGTGTTTTGGGACTGAATCAGCTCTTTGCCATCCTTAAAGATAATACTTTTTTCCTCATCACTAAGATCTTTCACTAAAGAATTACGGATCTCTTCAAACTTTCGATCATTTTCCTCAACAAATGATTCCTTTTGATGCATGGTCATTGTCAATTTATGTGAGTTATCAATATAATATTTCTTCAACAAGTCTTGAAAATATTTGGGATTCTTATTTAAATTTGAACGAAGTTTCTCAATTTTATTGTTTAGGCTCAGGGCATCCATAGGATCATGAGTCTGATTCCAAAAGGATGTAAGACTCATAATTAAATTAATCCCAAAATTGGCAGACTTTTTTTTCATCGACAATTCAATTCTATGTAATATGGCCTCAACCCTTAAGGGGTCGAATCCTTCCTGAGCAACTTGATTGAAAGTATCCTCAACTGCTTGAACGAATTTATCCTCATTTTCGGGCTCCATTCCTTGAATACCAATAGAAAAAACGTTGTCCTTTGTTTCAGACATGTATCCTGTACATGGAGCGAATCCATTACCCAAATTCGTCTCCAGAAGACTTTTATAGAATGGAGCATTGGGTCCATCAGTGAGAAGTTCACTAAGAATGTTTAAAGCGAAAGCTTCATAAGTATCTTTTGCATCACAAGTCAAATAGGCCACTGTGCTCGTCGATCCGGGATTTGAAGGATCAACTGCACAATAAATAGTTTCTTTCCTGGGTGTGTCCCATCTTTTTTGAGGAGGAACATGTGCAACAGAGGATCCACGTGGAATGTCCCTAAGATAGTCTGTCAAATATTTCAAATGTTCATTTAAATTCAGATCCCCATAGGAATAAAATTTAGCATTTGCTGGACTATAGTGAGTACGTTGAAAGTCCTTGAGACCTTCGTAAGTTAAATTCGGTATGTCTTCAGGCATACCTCCAGAGCAGTGGCCATAGGTATGATCCGGTAGAATTGCACTAAGAAGAAACCTCATAAACCCTTGCTGAGAATCCGCATATACACCTTTCATTTCATTAAATACCACGCCTTTAATGATAAGGGGTGAGTTAGAGTCTGCGGGATCCGTATTTTCAAGTCTCCAACCCTCTTGACGAAAGTCTTGTTGTCTTAGTAAAGGATGAAAGACAGAGGACATGTATACGGAGCGTAAATTAGAATAGTCCGTGTGATTTTGTGTTGAAAAGGGATAAAAAGTGTAGTCAAGCCCTGTCATGGCATTCATAAAGGTACTAAGGGAGCGATTCAACATTTTGAAAAACGGATCACGGACTGGATATTGAGAAGAGCCACAGAGGGTTATGTGTTCCAATATATGAGCAACGCCGGTTGAGTCCGAAGGAACCGTTCTAAAGGCAACACTAAAAGCCTTATTCGTGTCTCCATCATTGTCTATAATAAATAATTTAAAATAAATATATTTCATTCATTGTCGGATTAATTAATAAAAGTTGTTACCTAGATGCAGGAGTTCCGACCCGATGGTTTCATGCTCCATTCTCACTGCTAACAGATCCAGCTCTTCAACATGCTTCGAATCAACCACTTTCCATCCATGATGTACAGATCCAATAGGATACTCAGCTAATGAGGACAAGCGTCGAACGCTTCGAATGGATCTCGAAACGTGGCGAAACATATTGATATGAGTGAGTAATTATGAGAAATGTAACAGTAATCCACCAAAAGTCCAATATTATGTTATTAATATTTTATCCGTAAATATTACCCGTAAATAAACATGGGGCAGTAAATAACATAACAACAAAAACATATTGACAAAAAAACAGGCCACTGACGTCATTACTCATTAATAGGGAAGCTAGAAGAGATGTACATGAAGCAACACGCACACTTTTTATAATTTTAATATCCGTATGTGTGCATACTATATAAAATGAAACAGATATATTTCAAAAAAATTTAAGGCATTTCTCTTTAGGTATTGCGCTTTAAATATAGACATAAATATATTTTGTTTCATATATGATGATCTGTTTCTGTCTTTCCTATTGAAGGACTGATTGTCTAAGGAATAAAACATTTTCATTGACGTTATAAATTGCATCATAATTAAAGGAGACGCCATCTTGGGGCTATTAGAGAACAATGGGATAATTAGAAAAAAAATATCTTATTCTTTTCATAGTAATAGTTCATTTTTATCTACAACATAGAAAGAAGATTATGAACCGATCTAATAACATATTTTTAATATATATTAGTACATGGTACGTGATATATAATAAAATTAGGCATTAGAGTGATACTTTTTTTGATAGACATAAGGGTTTAAGTCCTTTTATTTGTTGGTACATTTCGACATTATTTTCATTTATTTAGGCCTGCAAAATGGCCGACATCAACAATTCTAACGTCACGTGAAAACGGTCTATATTCATAAATCAGGGAACACTGAGCATTTATCGAATGTATTCATTGTAATAATTATCATTATATGCTTTCCATAAGTGGCAGGGTTAATTATGTGTGTAGAGTTAGACAATAAGAGTTTATCTATTTACACTCCATATTAAATACATTGATCCAAATTATAGGTTATCTAACATCAAAAGTTAAATAATTTAACAGATACATTGTTTTGAAGTATCTTGGAAGTGATTTAATAAACAAACTAATACAAGCGATGTGGTCAGAGATTATAAATTTAATTTTGTAAAAAAAATAATAGTACGTTTCTTAATAATACCCCCACTACTTTTCATTGATAAATAATTATTCAATATTGACGATTAATTCCCCTTTTTTTGAACATTTAATTAAAATTGGGAAATAATGCTGAAATGAGATTATGTAAAATAAGGACTAAACTCCTACCTACAAAAAAAAAAAGTCAGGGGGGTTTAGTAAGTTTACAACCTTACACAAGACATTTTTTCTGACTTTTTATTTTTCAACATAGCCTCCTTGTAAATCTATACACTTCAGGGGCGTCCGCAGAATTATATATACGTGTTATTATTATTATTTTTTGTTGTTGTTGTAATTTCTCAGTTCTTCAACCCCATTTCAAGCTAGTGTGCTTGAGTATTCGCTTACAGGTTTTTATATATTAATAGACTAGGGTTATCCTATTTTGATTTCTAAAATTTAGGACAATAGGGCATGAAAAATTTGACAGTCTCTAACTTGTTTTAAAATTAATTGCACGGTTTTATTAAATAATATTATCATTCTAGGAGTTGTTACATTTTGCCGCAAGACGGTGCCACTGTCATTCGTATTGTGTACAAACTAATATTAGTAAACTAGGCAATTGTCTCAATGAGTATAGGTGGTTTCACTGAAGTCCTTACGCATTCATCAAGCACGCATAATTTCTCCCTTTTTATTATTATTGTTGCACTTCATTCAATAAATTATTTTCGAAAATAAAAAAGTTACTACATAAGAATAATTATAATAATAAAAGGAAAGAATAAATGCGTGCTAAATTGTGCGTAAACACTTCTGTAAACCCGCCTTTCCTAAAGGCGGTGTGGCTAATATTTTAAAACAAATTAATTTACGAAAATAGTGTTATTGATTTTTAGGAAAATATTTTTTACTCGTTTTTTTAAGTAAATATATCTTTCTTTCGTCAAAATTCTATTTAAGTCAAATTTTAATTGTCCATTCTCCATTGTCCTTCATAAAATCGGACATTTCATTAATTTGTAAAAAAAAATCCCTGACTGCATGTCAAAAAAAAAGAAAAGAAAAAAAAGACATGTGCAGGGAAAAGAAACCGGTCGTTCCATATAACACTAGAAATTTATAAACGAAGGCTCAAAAAGAATACAAAAGCGTGCGAGGAGAAGAGAAGAAATACTTATGGCATCATTGATTAAATAATATACATCTTCTTCTATCAATCAAGAACGTTATCATTCCCGCCTTTATTATTCAATATTAATATAATATTAGATGGTGATAGTCGATAGAGAACTGAATAAAATGCCTAAAATTACTTTGCCTTCTGTCTGGATTTCTGAAATTGGAGGCCCAGCAATTTTGTGAATTACCTACCCGATGAGAAACAGATGGTTTGTCGGATTTGTCGAAATAAATGTGCCTTTAGTCTCCTATCTAGAATTACACACCACTCATTATCTTCATTTCATATCAAGAGCATGGATAGTCATCTAAAAAATCAAGTTAATGATGAATACATCAAGTCAGACTTTAACTCTGATCTCACAAAGATGCTTATTGCATGTAATATAACCTTATCCATTGCTAATCATCTATGTTCAAAAAATTTATGGAGAAATACACGGGTAAACCTATCCCTTCCCGAGAAACCATCATTAAATTAAAGGAGGATGTTGGTACTGATGCCATTTATAGAAATACATATAAAAATGTTTTGAGTCATCCACACCAAATGACGATCAAGTTATCAGTAAAAAGTATAAAATATTTACTAATTTCGAAATGGAACTCTGAATTTTGTACTATCTAACAGTAAGTATTCGATTTTTTTTTTTAAATCTAACCCTAGAATATGATTCTATTTTAGCTAAACATATCAAGAATTATGATACACAACTCATTAAATAGTAAAAACAACTGCTTAAATGGTCACAACAACGGGGGTAGTAGCTTTGGATGGTTCGCAACTAGTTTGTCTGAGACTAGTTTCTTCACTTAAAGACTTGGGCATGATCATTAGGTTATCCAATATTACATAGTCAATAAATATTACTTGTTTTATCACTTAAGGCTTAGCTATGGTTGATAGGCTCCAAGAAATGGTGTTCAGAAAACATATAAAAGGCAAAAACAACTACTTAAATGGTCACAACAACGGGGGTAGTTACATTGGGTGTTTCATTATAATTAGCAATTGCGTAAATCATTCATGACAAGAGTATTTTGTTATATAAGCATAAATAATGGGGAATTTTTTTTTTTTGATGCTCTTAATAAGGAGTAATATCGCCGGACATTACAACATAATTAGGTTTTGCTCTAAATCTTTAAGGTGGATTTATTTCTAACATTTTTTGATTAGTATATTTATTGTGTAATTTTATGATTTTGACATTTACTTTATTATTAATAATTAGTTAGATCTCATCGGTAGAGATATATCTATCCTGTGCACAATTGTATATAGCAACTTCCACATGAAGAAGAGGGGGAATTATCTTTTTGATTAAACTCCACGTCTCGCTTGTGTTTTGCAACTTAAAGTTATGACATATTTAACTGGATTCCGGTGTCAGAACAAGAAAATATTATTTGGATCAATCTATAATTTCAATATTCTGTATATATAATTTATTGTTATTAGTCATATGATTCCAATTGTTTAATTTTGTATATTTAACATAAATGTATGATGGTATATTTTTTATTATGTAGATTATATTTAATTAAAGCCTTCTTTTTTAAATCTGGAACTTCAAATATATTTTGAAATAACCTACTTTGTCGTTTCATTAGCTATTATTCTGAGAATAAAGTTCATAATGAATTACAATTTTATGGAGGGTGACGTTTTCAAATCTACTGTAACGGATAAAAAATGTCTAAGTCTAATATACGTAGTATATCTTCATTAAACATTTTGCTAATAAATACTTTCGTTATACCCTCAAAAATCATAATCAAGCAGGCAGATGATAATCACATCAGTATTTTAAACAATAATAAATAAATTACTACATTGACATATCATAAGTTGAAAAGGACATTTGTCATATTATTTATGCAAAAATAAAGTACACATGAAACTTAAGCCGGACTTCGTCTGTCTACAAGATGTAAGAAATGAAGTTTCATCCATATGTCACAATCAAAGAAGGCTTTATCTACCTCAGAACTATTTTATTTCCAGAAAAGTCGATTCCAATTTTTTATTTTAGGAATATTTAGGGAAAAGCCAATCGCATGGAATAAATGTAACAATTAATGGTTTGGATATTATTCTATTTAATGTGTATGGACCGAATGAAAAGTCTTATGCCTTTTACATGTCAATTTTGAACAATATAAAAAGTGACCCAGTCCCTGGTATTCTTATAGGAGACATGAAGGTAGACAATTGCTGAAAAATGGTAAACCCTAACATATTTTTCTTACTGGACCTTATACAAGAGCTCAATTTAGTAGATTCAACCAAGATACTAAGTCCTGATCACAATTATTTTTGGAGGAATGGTACTCGCATTTCAAGAATACAACTAGCTCTAATGTCGCCAGATGTAATTAAATTTATTTCTAAAATGTATCGAAGAGTATTGATTGATATAACTCATAAACGTGATATTGAATGAAGAGCAATTGTCTCAACTACAGCTCTATACACATTTTTCATGATGGGAACTAAACTATCTTATGAAGCTTTTGGAAAAATATCCACACCATGGGGTGCTGCTCACCGTATCCTTTACAACGCCCAATACAAGGATTGACATCATTCACCAGAACACATCAAAAAAATATTTCGTCCAAAATACAGAGGGACCCATTTACTGAAGGATCTAGCCTTACCCAATGACACTTCATGATCTTAATAAACAACCCTCCTCAGGTTTTGTACAACGTAAATTTAGTTTTCCTCTGAAAATATTCCCAAAATACCATTTTCCTCCGTTTCCCTGGGATTTGAAAATTTGTTGTGAGGAACAGTAAGGAAGTACTGCTAATCAGCTAAGCGACTTTTATATGAATCTTTAGACTTACCTAAACCCTGAAACAAGAATATTGTATGGTATATCAAATAGTAGGGCTTCTTTTGATAATACCAAGCCATTGGAATTTAGTTTGTCTAATGACAAAGCCCTTATTGCGAACAAGTTATGTGCCTATAACCCATTGGAGGTTGAAGAGTTGCTAACAATTTTTATATCTGTTGCAGCGCGATTCTCTGCATTCTTTTGAAGAATTCCGAATTTGTGGGGTTATAAATGGCAATTTGGAGCAGATTTAGTACAATACTACCCAAAAATATCAGCAAAATAGTATTTGAAAACTTTGAAAGGAATTATTAGGTCCTATGAAACTTTTGGGAAGTACATAATTGTTTTGAATGTGAATTTTAGACTCGTGACTCTTTCTTTATTAATGTTTTATTATTTGTGATCGTTTTACTTGTTGGTGTTTTTTTTAATTTTATTTGTTTTACTACATTTAATCATGTTTTACCCACAAGGTTAAATGCATTTCGTTTGATAGAAGAATACGATCAATAAATTTTGAACTATTTCTATGAATAATTAGAGGTAGCTCAACGACCCTAAAGTTTGGAAATTTTACATATTTTTGAAAAAAACGTGATTTTGTTTTAATATCATCTGTACACTACACTGTTAGTAATTTAACAAATTGAATTAAGTTAACCTTCTACTTTTTACGTGTTTAAAAGAATGATAAAAATATTTAAATAAAATGTAGCCTTTTTGTCTATCAGTCTGTTCCTCTGACTATCACAGCCAAGGAGCGGCTATTGATATCTACAAAAATTTACAAATACGTTTTTACTTAGATGAACAAAAAAAATAATAATCTTTTTTCTAACCTTTATTTTCATTTTCTTTGAAAAAATACACCCATATAGCCTAGTTTTTCATTGTTCAATTAAAATAAATCAAAAAATTGTGTCAAATAAAAAAATATGGCAATGAAAATTTGTTAGGAGCTAATTTCACAAACAAATGACCACCAGTATCATTTGAGGCCGAGAATAAGGTCGGGGTTAAGAATACAAATATATATTTTTAAGTTAATTTGTTTTCTCCAATTAATTTGTTCTCGTTTGTTTAGTTTTTCCAATTAATTTTTTTTGTTCTCGTTTGTTTAGTTTTTAAGTTAATTTGTTTTCTCCAATTAATTAAGTCGAAACTTTAAATAAGGAATTTTTAAGTCATAAAACTTATCTTTAACCGAGTTTCAAGATAATCAACGAATAAATTGCCGATTAATTTAAATTTTAAATTAAGTGTACTATGTCATAAGATCAACCCTGTGTACATATACAAAATGGAATGAGACATTTTTATACAGAAATTAATATACATTTTAGCAGAATAGAATATATTTTGCAGACAAAACTATTGAAAAAAGGAAGGCATATTATCATTAAGAGTCTAGAATCATGTTCCACTTGTTTTCCAATGACAAAAGAAGCAAAAGTAATAAAGAAATTAAAGTTAAGGCTTAAAGTGTCCAGGTTATATAATTATTCATATAGATGATAGATCACAAAATTATTATTAATAATT
The DNA here is from genome assembly GCF_016086655.4 of Lepeophtheirus salmonis. Taxonomy (NCBI): domain Eukaryota; kingdom Metazoa; phylum Arthropoda; class Copepoda; order Siphonostomatoida; family Caligidae; genus Lepeophtheirus; species Lepeophtheirus salmonis. The sequence continues at coordinate 18,359,184 of NC_052132.2, forward strand.
AAGAAATGAGGCCAGGACTGGTTTTTATCGTGAGCGGGGGCTAGAACCTGGCTCTTATTTCTTTTCCTGTTTAAATTCATTTTTCTTTCTTTTTCCACATCGTTACCTTTCTTGTATCACGCAGAACGTTTCATCAAAAAAAATATTAAAAAACAGAAGAAAAGGCACTTCAATCATCTGGTAGTTAGCCAAATAAGTTCATCACACCAACTTAGTAACCACAAACGCCCTGAGGCCCATTACTTCACCTGTACAACCTGAGAAGTGTATTTGGGGATATTATCAGGGTTCTTTGATGCTCAGAGAAGCAGAGGCGGATAAATTTAACTTGACTTGGTGCCCAGCAATTTCCCTATACAACTTTTGGACCAGGGTGTATTATAGCATATGAGAAGGGTTCTATCCAGACATGTTTCTTGATCATTCAATAGTTTTATCGGTCGAATGTATATAAATTGCAACGAAATTGAACATGATAATATTGTCTTGCAATGAAATGGCTCACAATGATATTCCATCACGATTATATTACTCAACATTTTTATCTCACAAGGATATTAGTACACAACGATATTAACCCAACATTTTTGTCCGCAACCTTTTTACCACAATCATTTACCGTGCACAGACTATCATTGTCATATTACACGTTCACATTGTGTTCAAAGAAGGATTCGGTTAAAAAAATATCATTAAAATATGTTTGAATTTATTAAATTGAAATAGTCTTAAGGTTCCAGATACTAAAAAAAAGGGTAGCCCTTTAACAGAAGAAGTTTGCCAAAAACATTATTTTTGGCTTTAGTATAGTTTTAGTGAACTTATTAATCGTTTTAATATAGATATTAATGCGGAATTACTTTTATTATCATAAGGTCCAGAGTACCTTAACAGATTGCTAAACGCAATTACTTATAAATCGTTGCAAATTAGAAAGGAAATCTTATTCTCATTGTTCTTATAGAACAGTTTTGCCATATAATATCGGTTCTTATGCTGAGAATATCTGTAAACTGTGGTTGGGATATATTATCAAATATGATGGAATAGCATCTGAGACACAAATGCATAGATTTGGTCGAAAATCAATTATCTTTTTTCTACTCAGAATTCCCCAATTTATTACCAACTGGATTTTGTTCAAGATGCCAATTGAAACTTGCAGATGCATACAAAAAAAAATAAAAATGGCGCCGTTGTCCAGCCTACTCCTAATTACAAAAAACTTCATTTTCAGTTGTTGCCACCTCTAACCAGATTGTATAATAATTGTCCTTGTGATATTTGTTGCATTACAAGAATAAAAAGTACTCCGCCTTTACCAAGTGACTATATTTATTTTAAATGGAATAAAATCAAAACGTAGGCCATCGACTCTAACAAATAATCCGACTTCTTTTTCCTACAGAGTTTGTGCCAGATTCAATTTTCAAATAGGTACGAAACTCTCAGATCCCTGTTTAAAAAGTGCAACTTTGGAACATATGAGAACTGTTTTGACTCCCAAAACAAAAGAAAAATTATCCAGCTCTCTAATCAAACCAAAGTTCAATCAGTCTGGTGATAAATTTTTCACATTAGGCATTCGAGGATACCCTTAGAGCTTAGCCGTTGGATTTGAATATGTCAAACGCCAGAAATTTTACAATCCTTTGTCAGATGACACGATTGCAAAAATGCAAACTAGTTTAAGTTTAAGTAATATGCAAACGACTAAAACTAGTCATCTTATCAAAGAGGCCTAGGTTAATCCGGCAAGTAATTGCACCTAATCTTGTTTCACCTACAGGGGATAAAGGTCAATTGATTAATCCCTATTTCAATGTAAGACTCATTGAATTGGAAAAAAAAGATGCCGTGGAAGGATAATGAAAGGATAGGCAAGTTGTGTCATGCAGTAATGTTACGTCATTCATCCTGTTTGTCAATCAAAGAAGACATAATTTTAATGATTACATGGTTAAGCTAGGCTTAGATGGGGTGGTGGGTTTTTGAAGGCCTGCTCAATCTTGTAAAAGAAGCTGAAAGTACAAACAATTGATATTTAAAAATAAATCTGCAGTTGCCAAATAATTTCAAGCCAGTGGAATTAAAAAAATATATGATTATGGGCATTGTCAAAGACATACATGAAACCTATGAGAACGTCAAAAAATTTGAGAACTCATAGAGACAAAGAAATTTGGTTGTGGACTTGGTCTATATTCAGAGCAAGCAAATAAGAGTGTACATGTGGATTGGAAGCATTGCTGGAATAATTTTAAAGTTGAAGACAGAAACAAAAAATTTGGAGATTTTGTTTGGCGAGTCTTTCATCTTTAAAAATTTAGAATATTTTATACATATACAATTCACACATTATACGTATAGCTTGTTATCGAATTTCTAAACAAAATGGAGATTATAATCTACGTGAAATAATTACACTTTGTAACTATATATTCTTCTAAATTTAATGTTATAAGTACTTAAAAAACAGCAAATTGGTAAAAGGCCTATAACTCCTTCGGATATAGGGTTTAGACATTATTATTTTTTTAAATTTGGAACCCTAAAACTATGTAGATTATTTAAATACAAATAGATCCTATGAAGACTTTTTTTCGAACCTGATCCTGCTTCAAACGGATCGTGTGTCGTTTCTTTTATTGCATCACGTAACCTTTCCCCCAGAAAGAAACAGAAAAAGTGCTCGAAATCATCTGGTAGTGATCCAAATAAGTCAATGATACCAACTCCTATGTATCCTTTAAGTACTTGCAGACTATTATTAGCCCTTTAATATTAAAATACGTAGTATTTTATTCGATTCTACATATAATATTACTTCGTAATATTTTACTAAACGCGTGATTAAACAATTTTATTTGTATACAGATGATAGCCAAAATTTCTTCATAGAAACAATAAAATAGGCAAATATATGTATATATATAGATATATACAACGAAGGATCAATAAGAAGTTGTATTCTTGTCTTTTTAGAAACAGAGCATAAGTATTACATAACTAATTAATTCGTTTATTTATCAAAATAATAAATTATGAAATAACCATGACGTATCATGTGAGACGAGGGAGCCCACAGCTGACAACAAACTACATAGAGTATTTTTGTCCTAGCCAGTTAACGCCGTGACTATTCATCATCAATTTATAAGATGCATTATTTGATAATAATAAAATATTATATAGTATTTTATTATCTACTCTATTACAGGGTTTCCCCAACCCCTTTTGCAGGATGGTGCATCCTTGGCTTCAATATAAATTTCTAGCACCCCTCCCCCCCCCCTAAATACATATTTAAGTTTTTCAAATAATAGGATGGACGTATTGGGTGTAGGGGTAGTAATATTAGTTCCTCCCTAATATTAGGTTTAAACTTACTCAAAAGAAGATGTAGATCCCCCCTTTGGGTAATTCTAATCATGTTCATTTGATTTTAAAAAAAAAACAAGAAAAAACTGCAGAACCATTCTATCAAATATGATATTGTAAAAGCAAATAATATTCGATAGAGGTCAGATAGTTTTTTATCTTTCATTATCTATTGTTCCTATCTCCAATTTCAAGATAAAACGTGCAGGGCAAGCTTATAAAATGTACCCAAGAACTACATTGAGATAAGTCTAAAGGTCAAATATCCTACCAAGATTTTTGCACACAAAAAATAAAGCTACTCTATCCAGTATTATCAAATACGGTACAAATATTTTTATTGCTTATGCAACCTCAAATTTGGTAGAACGCGCTTTGAGTGTAATAGTCGTGTTTTTTTTTTCATCAAATGAAAAAACTGAGAATTACTGAAGTTGTGAACCTACGTCTTCTTTTTAGTCAGCTTGAAACTGATATGGAGGAACTGATATTTCTATTCTAACACCAAATGCGCCCATCCCATTATGTTAATTTTTGGAAAAAAACTTATATGTGCTTATGGGCGGGGGCTAGAAGTTTATATTAACGCCAAGTAGATACAGCCCGAAAAAGTTTGGGAAACCCTGCTCTACAGCAAGAAGGTAGAATAAAGGTGAAAATAAGCATGTAAACCTGACAGTTTAACAGGTGTTTATTAAGGGATAATTATATCAAGGAAAGGGCTATATTAAACTGGTCAGTAATGCTTTTGATGTGCAAGCCTTGCGATCCATGAAAGCTAGAACAATTGTTTATCTCCCTCACTTATAATTCATCCGTTATATTATATAATAGACGCTAATCCATCATGAAGCAGAGAGATAAAGACCCATCAGAGAAAGTTGACAAAAGACAACAATGGTATCCACCTTATCAGGTATATTTCTTAGCTAAGACATTGTAAATGTCCAATTTGTAAGGAAAATGCAAAAATTGAGTGTCACGTATACAATATTGGGCTACATCTACATTGCTTCGATAATTATCTCAAATAATACTAGTTATATTAATTTTTTTCTTCATGAAATTTTATTTGTGTAATACGAAGTCCAACTATCCGAATATGTTTTTTTAATTTGTCATGTAACAATAAAAATAATTTCTCCAAGTTATATGCCTATTCTTATATCGAAATACTACTGATACTAGCGTTAGGTTTATTAATTAATCACCCACTATTGGGGCTCCATGGGTCTTTTTAGATTTAAAAACAAAAATATAAATCTCTCGTTTGAATAATGAATCGATACACTTTACCTCCGAGTTCTTTCCAACCCTACAAAATTATCGCCTTTACTGGCTGAATAACCAAAATCAATTCAAATTATTGCATGTTTTAATTAATTATGTAAGGAGAAATGGAGAAGATGCCCTTCTCGATGGGGATGTAAAATTGTTAACCATACTAATATGCCATAAAATATAAGTGCTCTTATAGATTTTTTTTTCTATTTTAAAAATTCAAACGTATTAGCAAACAAGAAGCACTAAAGTTTTAAAAATGATCTATTTCAGCAGATATGTCGTATATCAAAGCTCTCAACATATAATTTTAATGTTTAATTCATACTCACGAGGATGTATACAACTCTTAAATGAAACGTTTGCTCAGAAGTAAAAATTGCTTGTGAGCGTATTTATTACAACTCACTATTTGCTATATTTTCTTAAGAATAATAATGATGATATCTCAGGTCTAGTTTTTGTCCGAGTTAGGGATAAGGGAGGTGTTTATTAGTTTCAAAAATCATATTGAATATTCAGTCGTTTAGAGGCCATCAAACTCTTCGGATCTCTATCCGATTGAGTGGAGGCTGAGGTACTGAAAACTTTTTCTTCTAAAAAAAACTCAAACTAAATTCAAACTATTATTTAACGGTCTTCCCTTACTTTACTTTGTGAGTGAAGGAAGTGAGCTCTATATTAAATTTTTGGTTGGTTTATTTTCTTTTCTTATGTTTTTTACCCTTGGCCCTTTCATTCGGGGAATTGGATCTTGATAGTCAGACACCTTTTTAATAGTGACTCCGTAACAAAGTTGTAAAAGATAAAATGTTTGATGTTCCCAATTTGATACCTCCCCACTTGTACGATAAAACTATTATTTTGTGTGTTCTCAGTCGAAAGCTACAATTCTCATAAATGTGATTCGGCTCAAGAGGTCTTTTTTTTTTCTTTTCGTATTTGACTTTCAATCTTATAACAGAGGAAGAAATCTTTATGGTTGCAAATAAAACTACTTAACTATACGGTCAAATTTAAAATTTAACAACACTCATACCCGAAAAGATAGTTGACAGTCTTAAAACTAATAAATATAAATAATATATGGTACATTTGTGAATGGTTTTGAGGGTTGATAGGATCAGAAGTATTTTTTGTTTATGACTAAAGATTAATTTAGAGATAATATTATTCTCATGAATTGTTCAGTTTGATACAAGATTCAATTTTAAAATAACTCTGACATATGTTTTGAATTTGTCTAGTTTAGAGTTTAACAATATATAAAAAAGTTTCATGAATTTTCCCTATGTTAACCATGTAACTTCTGAGAAGAGCAAAAAAAAAAAAAAAAAAACAACGTTATCAATGTCAATCTGTCGAAAGAGTCTGTAATTGAGGTTATGTGTGTGTATCTTATTTATTGCTGTGATAACAATGTAAATTGATTTTTGAAGTCAATCACTAAGATTCTTTTGTTACCAAACGCTGACTGTGGATTACAAAAATCACTTCAAATACACCAGGTACGACTTTTCAAGAAACTTATGAAGCAAAGATGACTATTATGGATGATCACCATCTATTGCACGGCAAGAATGTTAGGAAGTAGTCTTTTGGAAAATATTATTAATGATATCTAATACTAACACTCTTTTAGTATTTATTATAAGATTTCTTACAAATGTAATTTCTTGAACCAACATTTCATCTTTGATAAATGCAAACATAAGCGAGAAGCACATATTTCCTTGTAAAATAGACTCATCTAACTACATGCTAAATTATGTTGCAGCAAGAACATGTACATGGCAATTTTATATTGAAATATCAAAGATCCATATCGTCAACTCTTCTCATGCCTTTATTGAAAGCAATGCCATTTTAGGAAATAACTGATTCAGGACTGGATAATTTTCTTTAAATTTGAACATTTGAATAATACATTAATACTGTAACATTCTTTGCTATTCAACATTGATTGGGAAGCTGTGATTATGGTAGGAAAGATTAGGAACGGAGTACAAATTTACAATTATTTAGCAATTATTTTTGACACGAAAGTATCTAAAGAACAGATTCTTTAGATACTTGAATCAAAGCTTGAACAGTTTATAACAATTCTAAATACCATTGAAAATAAAGAAGATTTATTCGCTTCCTTGTGAACATTGAAAAATAACAATAATTTTTAATGGAGTATGTTCTTCTAGATGCATCGACTTTATTGGTAGAAATAATTTTAAATTTAGTCAATGAAGCTAACAGCATCATGCATATGGCAAGATAAAGATAATTATGGCATGGTCCACTTGTTAAAACAAATTCATAATCTTAAATTTATTATCAATTGTAGTTCAATAAAGTATTAGTTTATAGATACTTGAGTTTAAATAAATCATTACATAACAATGCATACTAAGAAAGTTATGGACTGCAGTTAATCCTAAAAGTTGTTTGCTGCAAGCAATCCTTGTACATAGTCGGTATTTGAATTCATTTATATCTCCTTATCACTTAAAAAGCTCACTATATGTTAAGAGTGGAATGAGCTCAAAGAATGTTTTCAATTAAAAATTAATTATCACTATATGTTCCACACATTCGTGAAGGAATAACTATATAGTATCTTCTAATTGATGAAGAAGACTTATGATATCTGATATACATCCTAACAAATGAAATTCAATTTAAATCAGTAATTAGAAAACATATGGATTAAGTACATTTGGTCTTGGATTGAATGATAGAATTAATGATAAGAAGGCTAAAAATTTAACACAGAATAAGTCTTCTATTTCATTTTCCAAATAGATTTGTGTGTAATCAGACAGTCTTCTTTGTTCCTCGCTGTAGTGCGCTATGGAAAAGTGATCTTCTTGAAAAAGTGAGGCTTTGCTTCATATGCTTCATAACGACGTGGAGGATCCTCAATGGGTTTGAATGACTTTAATAAAATGAAAACCTTTTCAAATTGTAGACTCAAGAATGTGTATTGTTGAGAGAGACTCGGAGAAGTCTCGGTACTCCAATTTTTTGAAATAAAGGGGCATTGATAGAGTTGATAGATGAGAGTCTGACCCAGGTGACGAATGTCCTTCACTTTAATGGCGGAAATAAGGATTCCTAATGTCCCGAAACACGGAGTAGATGAGGAGGATGGATGCAATGGATGACTGAATAGAAGTAGACATCGACTTCTGACACAAACTATGGTAGATACATTGATCTAAGTCAAATTCTGTAATAAGTCCCTCTTTTAATATGTACCTTACTAAGACTAGAGTTTAGGATCGACTTGAAGTAATTCTCGCCAATGTTTTTACAATAGATACAGAGTAGGATTTGTGTTTACATCCTTTCCAACTCTCTCACAGCTCATCGAATAAAACGTCATGACAGTTGAGATGCTCTTCTCCAAAACATTCTTCAAATTGTCAGGGTTACCAGGTTAATTTTCAGTTTTTCTTTTTATTTAGGATACAGATGGATGCCATTTTGACAATCTTTTGAAATAATATACCAACGATAGAAATGATCAAATGGCCTATATATAAATATAAATACGGCAAGGGAACAATAAGAAATTGTATTCCTATACTTTTGGAAACAGAGGATGAGCATAAAATAACTAAATAATGGATCTGTGTAAAGAAAAAACTATGTACAGCGAATAGAAAAGGAAAAACGGTTGATGTACCTGATCATTCTTCTTTTATGTTTATTTTTTTATATTTGTTTTTTATGGGCGCTAACATCTCCCTTTAAAAGAAGAATTCTCGCTTATCTTTGGTGCAAATTGATTTAAAAGTGCAGAATAAAATAAATATATATAAATTTAAATATAACTTTATTATTTTTTCTACACTAATGATATTTTAAATGTAGAAGGTTCTCCTCTTTATATCAGTAATTTATTTTCTCCCCCCTCCAAAATCATATAACAAGGAGCTGATATTGACAAGGGTTTTCATACAGTAGTAACATAAGTTTAGCTCGTGCCTTCTACTTGTTTTTTTACTAATAACTAATCTTTAAATACAACTAGTGATGAAAATCATGGGCATGTTAAAAAAGAAACCAAAAATCAACATAGTAACCCTGATGTTTTGAAGAATGCTCTGTAGGAGATCCACTAAAATTGACTGTGGCAAGGGATGAGGGAGAGAAGGAAATAAACAAGGAAATTGGGAAGAATTACTCCCATGGTAATCCCCAATTCTACTCTAAGTCAATCTAGGACTTCCAATTACAACTCTGCCACAAATCCTCAAGGTCTTTTATGACCACACACGAATATTCAATTATGCTTTGAATATAATTGGAGCTATTTAGGAAAGGAATTTAACTACTAAGGAATTAAATGATCATGACGACTGCTAAGGTAAAGAAAATTCATTTTTCAGATTACGAATTTTAAAAAAAAGAGGCCAGTTAAAAAATTCAGTAGATTTACATAACTAAATATAATTTTTACAATGTCTATTTATCAAAAGAGTAAGTTATTTCTGCTTACCCATTATCTAATCCTCAGTAGGAAATATGATGGGCTATGTTGCTTTACATATGTCATCCAACAGGGAGATTAAGTTGTATTTTATTGTGTCTTGGGTGACTTTGTGGACCTTATACAGTCTAGATCTAGCCATCATATCTCTCGGATGAGTCACTTGTTGACGCTGGAGCTTTTTCCTAAAGAACTGTGGCATTTCTTTATAAGCATTATTCAGAATGAAATGCTTTACTTCTTCTTGTCCTGAAGTTACTGGACCACATTGCATTTGCATTTTTTTAACAGGATATCAACGAAATTGATGCATCTTTTCTTTTTCTTGATGTTCCTACGTCCATTTTGTTTTTCTATGATTAAATACCTTCATTATTGTTATGACACTCTTTTTAGTTACTTTTGAGTTATTAGAGGTTAATAAAAGGTAATCTTTTATCCTCTGTGTTAAAAAAAAAAGGATTCACTTTTGACCGGATTATTCCCTTTGCCTATCCGACATATTATGAATATTTCTGGTTCTCAAATTATCACCTCTGTTAAACCAGGATCCCCTACTGAACTGTTGCATCCCCCCTGCCCCTCCATCTCAGTACATCTCTCTCAGGAGGAATTTGATCAAGTTCTGTATATGTAGGGTTGTTGGCCATGTCTACATGCTCCAATTCTAAAGTTTTTCCATCTTATCCTCCATTATATATAACTGTCTGATTTGAAATTTCACCAAAGATAAGAAATGAGATTGTAATGTTGTATATGAAAACGACGAGTCTGAAAAGCTGCCTCTATAAAATTGTTTTTCAGGTATATTCTGCTTGCAGGAGCAAGAATTTTGTTTGTGTGTTTCTTCTATAAGAGCTCTTTGAAATATGGGAGGTAGTCATGTATAACTCCGGACTGGTAATCAAGACGAGTGAATAGCTTTTCCTAATTGAAGCTGAACGACTTGTAAACTCCTTTCTCGTCTAAAAGTTGATCAAAGTTATTAGACAATGACTGTTTTCAAATTGTGTATATGGAATTTAATAAACTTATTTTTCAAGAATTTGGAATATTGGACACAGTTGCTATAATGTAATAGTTTGGCCTGATTATTAACTAAAATAGAATTTAATCATTCCAAAATGTGTATTTAAAGCATTTGACCTCTAAAAATCTATCAGATAATTTTATTGAATTGCGTATCTACCCATTATAGTGGCTAATATATAGAGATATAAATAATACACTATCATTACTAAAAAAAAAGTGATACTGTCGCATAACATGGGCTTGCTCACTTTGGTTATGAGGTAAATGCTTTCTTTTTTTTGTGTCATAATAAGTCTAGATACCGAGTGGTCCATTACATTCTAAACACTTAGTATGTTAAACTTCAACAAGATTAACTATCAATATAATTTCATCAAACTTCATTCTATAAATAGATCTGTGTCCGAGCTCTCTTTATCATTAATTTATCCGCCCTGAGCGGCAATGATGGCTTCTAGTGGGTATAAGGTATTGCAGTCACTGCAGATGTAATCCTCTGTCATGGTGAGCCAGTGCTGGAAGACGGTGCCTTTGAGGGCCTTGGTGTTTGGAAGACTGACACCGCAGGCCTTTTAATTGACATACACCCAAAAGGTATAGTCGAGAAGGTTGGCATCAGGGATGTAGGGGGGGGGGCAAAAGTATAGAAAAAGAGTCTAAAAGAACTCAAAAGACTCTTTCAAGCGTATTTCTTTCTTTAGGAATGACCATGGCGCGAACCTACGCATATTGAGATCAAGAGATTAATTTCTTCCGAGCGCCTTGTCCATAAGCTACGTCGATTCCACGCTTTTCAGGAATGAGTAGAGGAAAGAATGAACGGGAAAAAGGTGAACAGGTCTAAGCCTGTGAAATATAGTAAAACTTTTATTGATGTAAGTAAATCTATTTCAAAAATAGCCAAGGACTTTTGTTCCATTTTGTATTTCTTAAGTGATCCCATTTAAAAGTACTGAATTTATCTACTCATCGTGAATAGATCCCTTTATTGTTTTTATCCTAGTATATCATTCCCAAGGAAAGAGCCCACTCTACCTCCTTATGAGGTCTGATAGTTTTCCTCGAAAGAATTCTCCTCCTGTCGTCCATTGTGGAATTCGGAATCTGAAATCAATATCAAAGTATCTTCTTTTGATTGCCTCGATCTTCCTTTTACGAGGCATGATGTCATGAAATTGGCATTAAAATCCGAAAAAATATCATGATAATGTTGACTATTTGCTAGTACATCCCCCCCTTAAAAAATGGGATCATTACAAAATTTTTGGAGATGCATATTTTTTACATATGTATATCTTTTTTTAAATTATACATTGAATATTTTTCTATAACAAAAGATATGACATTCCTCATCACTATGTATTATGAATCATTTATAAGGGGGTTGAGAACAATGAGGTTTTTCATCTTTCTTGAGCCTAAAAATGGAAATATATCGAGTTTAGAACAAGACCTTTTAATAATAAAAACACTTTTACATAAGTTTTATTAATCCTACTTTTAATTCGAGGATTGTTTTAAGGGTAACAAATGACGTTGAACAATAATAGTTACTATAATCCCAGATATCCCAGAATTCGTATGACTGAGAGAAAAACTGAGATCAGTTTTGTATTTTACGCTTATAGTAGAAAAATTCGATTATTTCCTTTAATTCATTTGTATACAATTCCCCTGCCGCCTCTCTCATTGTTCCCCTGTATGAGCAAGATATAGATATCTTATGTCTCAAACATGTTTTGTAATTAACTCAGATTTGGTGATATATTCAATAGAAATAGACATCTTCGTCTAAAATTGCTTGCTTCAACGAAATAAGAACATTTATTCTTGACTTTCTATAGTAATAACATGAACTATGTACACATATAATTTATTTTTTCTTAATTAGGTTGGCATTACTTGAATCTATAAAGATTCGAGTGTTGAAAGGCAATATGGAATCACAGGGGATGATATGATTCCATTTTCCTTCCTTCTTATAAAAAGAGAACTGTGAAGTATGGGAGATTCTTCCATTGTCACAAAAGAGTCCTCCTAAGGATCGGTGACGAATTTCATTCACTTCATCATAATTAAAGCGATAAGAATCCCGGATGTAATTAAAATTCGGATCATCCTTATAAAATTTAGCCTCTATTTGCCGGATGAAAGATTTTTTTAATTTTTTAGGCTTAGGTTTTTGAAGACTCTGAATGAGGGTCTGATCCGTGTGGGGATTATGATGTGATGGATAGCCATGTCGAACGTTGGAATAGAAGTGTCGATCACCAGCCTTTGCAAGGTGAAATTGATAAGCAATAATACAGGCAAATGTTGGCCCTATGTAAATGTAACAGTAATCATTATAGATAGCTATCTTCTAATGTATCATTATATCTACCTATGAGTCCATCTTGAACAGGTTCTTCTACGAATCCCCCTGAAAATAAATCAATGGAACTTTCGTTCCCTTTAAAAACATCTAATAATTCCGTCCATGTAATATTTGAAATGGTTTGATTAGCCAATCCGCAAAGATTTTTATAGCTTTGGTAGGTTCCATGATCGTCGTTAAAGTCTTTGAAAATGGCAATAAGATGAGGATATTTATTCAAATTGATAATGGAATTAATATCGGACATAAGATCATCCTCACTAAAACTCTTATTCATATTGTCACAAGGCTCAGTAAATATATCAAAAAATGCGGTTAAAAATCCGTTGAAAATTGAGGGATTTAAATTCCTATCATAGTATGTATTTTTGATTGTTGTGAGCTCAAATCGATTAAAAAGATCTGATCCAAGGATCACCGGTAGAAATTTATCGTAGATGATATGTTGCAATACTCCGATAATGATCCTTCGACTCTCTTGATAGATAGTTTCATCCTCTTTTCTTCCAAGGATCACTCCATAGTCCTTCAGAGTTACAGTTTTATTTACAATATTAATATTATGTCAAATTTACCTTATATGCATCTTTAATTTGACTAGCTAATCGATTATGCTCAAGTTTGAATAGTGTAATGAATAGCTCTACACTCATGCCTTGTTCTCTGGAAGTGAATTGAGAAATAAATATATGCGTCTGATTTACTATCATGACTAAAGGTTACCTTTCCATTTGGGTATGGAAACTTTGAACTTCTTCTAGAGGGATATGCAATAGCCCATTCTCCATTTTTCGAAGAGACGAGGATACATGAAAAGTTGTTCCATAGATTTGTGATCCATCAATGAAAGAGGTAATTCGATTCAATGTTTCTTCTTCGTAATGAGATGGACATTCTCCATTCTTCAGGAGATCATCGTCCCAATCATCTAAAGAAAGATATGTATTATTTTAATCTGCCTATCGAGTCTGTTCTTACGCGTATCTCCTGTATTACGAACGGTTCCTAAGGTCTGAACCATATCTAAAGATACAAATTCTGCAAAGTTCCTCACAATAGGATCATATTTCAACTTTTGTTTTTTAAAAGAAGCCCGATGTTCCATGCACAAAGTCCCGTCCATTTCAAATTGTTTTACAAAAACTGCATCCGCTTCATCTATAATTATAATTCAGTATAATTATATGATATTAGTATAGCTTATAAAAGATCTGAATAAAGGCTGCATACTCATATCCATTGGCTTGACCACACGTCGAAAAGGCATAAATGTCATTCCGCGAGTAGGAGAGCCAAGGCTATTACAGGATCCGTCCAAACTATAGTAAGGGTAGTGTACATCACAAGAGATCATTTCCCTAATGTTGGTGTGAAATACGGATTCATCATAGTTATAGGGGTGTCCAATATCCGTGATCCTATTTCGACATTTCCTAAGACCTAATTAGATGTAGAAAAAGAATTTGGAGAAGAAAACAAGAGGTTATTTTTGAGATTAGAAAAGTTATGTGATATATAGGGTTGTCTTATAACAAATGATATATGCATAAAAATCCTGAAAATGAAAGAGGGCTTGAGTCGATGGCGAGCCATCGACTAAATTTGCAATCTAATTCTACATATTTATGACGACTTTTTTTTTTTTAATGGTCCATAAAATATTTAATGAGGTATGACTAAAAAATAAATATATATATACTACAGTGGAACCTCCGTATACGTACGACATTTAATTACAAAAATAATGCATCTGATAAAAAATGTTAGCCCAAATTAATAGGTGAAGTTAAAAGTTCTGAGAGTTTTTTCGCTTTATTTTGACAGTAAAATTAACATAGTTAGGATTATCAGATTTAGATGGCTCCAAGCGGTTTTCTGGCTAATTTTCAGTTTAAGGGCAATGAAATAGGGGCTCACATGCCGGTTCAACTCAACAATTTCCATTATTTTATCGACGTTTTATACGTCTTTACTACCGGATCGTCACCGCTTCACTGATGCATTCGATACGGTATTAGGTCCATAAACAGCACAGTTTTTCTTGGCCGCCTCCTCTACTTTTTCACCAAGTGATACTGAAGAATGTATCGAATTTTCTTTTTTTTTACTTCATTTTGAAATGCAGTAACACACAACTGGCTTCAGCAAACACAAAACTGTAAATTAACATTTTTAAGTGTACGCTTCACCTTTAATCATACTTTAAAAGCCTTTTTTGTTGCAATGTATTAATCGTGAGATATATCTCACACAATACATCTAGAAAAAAACCTAATCTTATATGTCTAAGTCGAACAATTTTCACCTCAGAGTCTCTATTTATGTAAATTCTTGACATGAATCATAGGTAGAGACGGTGGTCTAACCATGGGAAATCAGGAGGCTGTGACAGTCCAAAACGATGCTGATGTCCCCAACTGACATTAAAAAGAATGCAGAATTTTGACTAGAAAAATACTCGTCACGACTTTGGCCTCTATAAGAATTTGGATGCCCATGCTTAACATAGATCAACCAAACTATACTTTTTTTTTATCCCTAATTTTAAAGCATTTTTCCAAGCGCATTATTAGCATTGATTTCAAATCTGATTTTACTTTCTCTGATGCACGTAGAGTTTTGGAAAGACAGAGGTTTGAAATTTATATCAATTTTTTGAGATTGATATGGGACATAGATCAAACTGTATGGAATTAGTCTAATTTTTTAACACAATACAAAAATATACATACAGATGATAAATTATAAACGTTGTGAATGTGTCATCCTTTTGTATATTTTGGCCGGATTGGCACGATACAGCATCCAACAATGGTCTGTCATTATGTTTTTCTCCCAATATGTTTTCTGGCAATTCTCCGTTGTCCGAATATCTTGGTGAAATCGCTTTCCTTG
This sequence comes from Lepeophtheirus salmonis, assembly GCF_016086655.4. NCBI lineage: Eukaryota > Metazoa > Arthropoda > Copepoda > Siphonostomatoida > Caligidae > Lepeophtheirus > Lepeophtheirus salmonis. Next base: position 18,374,639 of record NC_052132.2, read on the forward strand.
TTCGTCACTTACAACACCAAGGTGTTTGGGAAAGAAATATAAGTGGCAGGAAGTGTATTTTCAACGACATTCGGCACTCAAGCTCATTGTAAGAATCAATCAAGTTCCTGAGTCTATCTTTATAAGTAGCCAATTTGTTGTTTCCAAGGAAATGTTCACATATCCCTTTGAAAGCCAGCAAAGCCTTCAATTCTTCTGGACGTAAGGCTTTTTGAAAGTTAGTGTCAGTCAAAACCTCCTTTATTTGTTGTCCAATAAAAGTTCCCTCCTTCAATTTTGCTCCACTAATCATTGAAATGCATGTCAAAATGTATTGGAACCTTTGAGAATTGACTTTATCCATTGCTTTTAGCAAAATTATTCGTTGAACCAAGTTTAATGTGGAGAGGTGGTAGAAAGATTTTTGTAGATCCACTAAAGGGACAGACTGGAAACTGCTTGTCCTTGGGGCATATGTAGACCTAAGATACAAGTAACTTTTAGTGTAATGTCCCATAGTCGCAAGACAGTCCTACAGACATAGAAAACAATTTTTTTTTTTAAATCCTGATTGAATACCCATAATATCTCTATAATTTTGAGATATCCACAGATTTTCCATTGATAATTGTCATGTTTAATTGTTTTTAGCAGTATTTGTATATTGTCACATGTCTCTGTTAAATGGACATAATGAGCAATGGGAACGGTTGTCATTTTGTTACCATTATTCCGGAAGACAATATATTTTATATGATACTATATGTTCGAAAAATAAAAGGGGGATTTGTTTAGAAATTTAGAGACTCGTAGATCCATTTTTTATTTAAAAAAAATATCATTTAAATATAAGAAGGCTTTATCAAAATTATTGACTTACTACAAATAAATAAGTAAATTTGTAAAAAAACATCATTAGCTTCATCTAAAAAACTGTACGTGCTAAAAGAAGTATAAAGACGGATTAAGAATCAACGTTAAAAATACAACACGATACAACCCCAAAATTATTTTTGATGAAAATTCTATATGTCTGATTACGGTCAATGGGTGTAGAGATAGTCCTAAAATGTGGAACTGACATAAATACTTCTAGCTCTGGAATGAGTAGTCCAATTTTAGTAAATTTTTGTATAATTACAAAGAACAGATACATAGTTATATCTAAAAATAAAATAAATTTGAAAAGAAAATCAACTTTTTCCGCATCTTTAAAAAAATAAATAAAGTGGTTACCCTCTGCAGGGATAATTATGTCTAATGCGTGTGTAATTAGATTTGTTCGGTGGTCCAAGACTCCAGGAGAAGACCCTACGTCCAGACATTCACGTAGAAGATTTTCTATAACTGAGGGACCTCCCTTGAAACATATAAGGACATATAAGCTAGCAGAAAAGACAAGGACCTACTAGTCAAAATGCTATTTACATAAATGCTTATTAAACTTATCAATCTTGTAATGAAAACAATCCTATTTTCGTATATGACACAAATCTTTTCTTTCCAATGATAACAATTTTACAATAATTGGGTTACTCAAGAAACCATGTAGGCAGTCACGCAAGCAGACATATATAAAAGAAGGGTACTCTGAATTCTAAAATAGGGTAGATCCGTAACGATGGGTGTTTTTTTTTTGCACATTGATTAGCTTGAGTTGTAATTTTTGTTTGTTCTTAAAATTATATATTAACCTTTTTTTGTTTACAAAATTTACTTTACAGTGTGAGGACACAAAACATGCAGTAGCATGCCTTAATTACAAAAAACGTAATTTGTATGGAATCAAGAAAAGACTAATAAAAACAAACTTGGGATATGTTTATATATTATATATAAGTAGCTATATTTTTTTATTCAATATGTCCTCCATCAAAAGCAATAACATCCTCGACACACCGGTGAAAATATTGGCTGCTCTTGACGATGAAGGCCGTGTCGATAGCGTACCACGCATTCATAATGTCAGCTCAGAGCGAATCCAAAGGATGAGAGATGTGGAAAACATTATTCATTAAGATGCCCAAAACTGCTAAGTCCAGGCGGTTGAGGTCAGGGCTGGAGGATAGCCACATGGTGGTAGGCCAGAAGTCAGCCATATTGTTACATCAGTTACTTTTTAATGTTATAGGCAGTCCAAATTGGGGTGCAAAGATCTATGGAGCCTTCTGGGCACTGATACAGGGGTGGAAAAGATCTCTCATGCTTTGGATTTTTTGTTGCGACTCCGACAGTTTACGCAAAGAGACATGAGAAACAAACAAAACTTGTTCATTTTTGTTTCAGCTGTCGTTTAGTTGTGTAATAAAACTTTGCAATTAAAAAAGGGGTATAAAATCGAAAAAAATGCTACTTCAATTTTAGGGTATCTCTGAAGTGAAGTAATATTTAAATTACTGTTAAATTTATATTTCAGTTAAAGGGAGGGGGGTTACAAGCATATTTTTGGCGTAGTTTTGGCACTGCCCGTAGGTATATAATGAACTACAGTTCTGTTTAAAATGTATACCATATATTTATATTCTAATATATTTTTGACGGAAATATAATCGTAGATAAATATATACTTTGTAATTTTGATAATAAGTATTATCCAAAATATATTTATACATAATTATATTTAACAAATCCAGAAGTTACTCTTGAAACTGTTCATTTCAATTGCCATTAGCCTTAAATAACTAATTAAAACTGATTTTTTAATAACATTTGAAGATGATTTATAATTAGTTTTTTATTCGAGCATATCAAATAAATTTATACATTTGTAAAAGTAGAAGAGGTCTTGTTTCAACTTTTTATGACTTATAAAATTAGAATGAGATATCCAAAAATAAGTAGTAATGATTATAAGTTCCGAAAGGGAAAGGGCAGTAGGAACATTACCTTTTCTCCAATAATGCTTGAATATGCCTTGTTTTTCAGGTACAATGTAATGTTTCTATGTCTTTCCGTAGTTTAAGATATTTCAACTGTACATGGCTGTGCGAAATTGTTATCCCTCCCTCCCAAACCGCCATGGAATTGCCTATCAGAGAAAATATTAATCAGCGGGAAATTTGGCCAAAAAATTAGAATATTTATTAACAAGAAAAGAAAAGAAAACATGTCCTTAATTAGAAAAAAGGTTCTCCAAAATATGTATTCTATAAATAAGGTCATAAAAATATGTCTTTAATAAAAAAGGTCGGATGGATTTTTACTTAAAACAATGATCTTACAAAAATATTAAAAAATTTTTTGCCCCTTAAAGAGAATCCTAAACACAGCCTTGCTTCTAGGTGCATGGCAGAGGCTCTGGAGAGGATAATTTCCCCAAATATTTAGGACTATGATTTGTTTTAATTAAAATATTTTTTCTAAATGATCCTTTTTATTGTTATTATTTTTTATGAAGTTTATTTTATAAAATAATATATATTACCCCACAAAAACAAACAAACTAAAAACCCGAATATTGCTAGATTTGAAAGGGGCAATTGCTTCTCTTGTCAGCTACACTTTCATGTTTCTTGTACCGAATGGTTCATTAAAATCTGAACACTATGAATTTTGTATAATTCCGCCAGATATTATTTATTAATTAACAATATAATTTCTATAAAATTATTAGTAATAATGGATGTGTGTCTTAGCACTTTTAATAATTAATGAATCCACTCTTAGTGGCAATGATGGCTTCCAGGTGGCGTCGAACGGCCTAACACCCACGGCATATATATTCCTCTATCATGGCGTCCCAGTGCTGGCTGACAGTGGCATCGGCGGTCTTGGTCTTTGGAAGACGGACCCGTCAGACCTTCCCCTTGACATGCACCCAAGAGTTGTAGTTGCTAAGGTTGGAAAAAAGTGTCAAAATGAGTTATAAAGAGCTCAAAAAACTGTTTGAAAACACAATCAAAAGTGTCATGAAATGAAGGAGGTGATTTTATTTCATTGCTAGTGTCATAGTGTCCTCATAATGGTCTTTCCATCCACTTTTGTGATAGTTCAATGGATATTCTTTTGTGAAACTCCGATATCCCTTGCGTGGGTCCTCATGGTCTTGAGGATATTGTCGTGGCTGTTTTCTTTAACTCCTCTGGTTTCAGTTCAGCCTTGTTGACAGAGCCATTTTTCCTCTCCAAAGTTTTGGACTTGCTGACGGCGTAAACATTGGACATGAGTAAGCTTTTGCTCCTCCTGAGTCTCAATTAAGTTAGATGTAATAGATTACTTAAAGAAATTTATTAAGCACACAATGACAGATATTACTTATGAATTTGACCTCCATTGCTCTCAATAATGGCCTTCAAGCGGCCACCAAAGGTGGAGTACACTCTGGCAATATAGTCCCTGGTCATAAGCTTCCACTCCTTCTCTACGGAGTACTTTAGGTCGATGACATTGCTGAGCCGTGATCTGCAGGCCTTGGACTCGACTTGTCCCCTTATAGAGTAATCCAAAAGGGGAGGCTTGAAGTTCTTGGGCCAAAACTCCATGTCCTCTTCCATCCAGGCTTACACAACATTGGCTGTGTGGGTAGGTGTCCCATCCTGCTGGAAGACGTAGGACCTTTTGACCGACTTCTTCGTGATCTTGAGGACCTACCGAAGTACCTTGGTCTTCAAAATCTCCAGTTAGTAGGGCAAGACATCCTACGTATTCCAGCAGGATGGGGAACTCACCCACCCGTCTTGGACATTTGCCAGAGGTCTTCAGAAGTGTCTTCAAAGCAAACAACCCGATTGTTCTGCTTGTAGAAGACGGGGTCGACAGTGAATATTTTCTTAATCCGAGAAGAAAATTGCAAGGTTGCCATGATGCTTCAGGTCGTTTAGGGAAGTTTGTCCCACTCCAAACTGACATCTGGTTGCTGGTGAGTAATTAATGGTCTTTCCACGTATATCTTAGACTTTCTTCCGGGGGCTTTGATCGCCCTGGATACAGTGGGGGAGGTACTGACTTCTTTTTAGCAATTTTGACCATGAACATGGTGAGCTTGTCCTCAAACGCCTTCTTGGTTACTTCTGGGGTCAGTTTGGCCGGCTTTCCACTACTTTGCTCAATTTTAAGGCTTTTCCTCTCTTTCATGAGATTTCTGACCCTGTAGGAGGTTTTTTTCTCTCGATCACAACAATCTTGACAATTTTGGGTGTGCTGTGGCAGGTTCACATCAAAGCAGGAATCTGATTTCTCTTTTTTTTCATTTTTGTTCACAGAAATTATAGAGGTGGTTGCAATAGCTAATTCGAAAGCTTAAAAAGTCAACTGTTGCGTGAATTATCGGAAATTTATTAAATACAATCACTATACCTCGAAAAATTAATCTATAGACGAGGTTACATCCATTTCTTGACACTTGGGGTGTGCGAATGGAAATTTGTTGATCACGTTCAAGTGTCCTTTTCTCAACTTGTACGTAAGATACAGAACTCAGCATTTCTTTTTGTTTCATTAATTATTTATGCTTTAATATATCGAAATATGAATAAACTTCAATTGCTCAACGTTAATTAATTATTGAATTAGTAAGTGTTCAGATTTCAATGGACCACCCAGTATTTAGATACTAGCTTGAAAATGGAGATGCAATCTCATTTTGAAGAGTGATAATATAAAAAATCTTATGATTGTAATAACTAAACAAATATCATTTTTGTAACTTTCTATTTCCTGTTTGTGATCAACATGAAATTACTCACCATTAACAATATTTTCCAATATTTTTGATAGGTTTTATTAGTAAATCAAATTATGTATTACACAAAAATAGGGATTTGAGTTATATTTATGGGATACGAGCCGTAATTTGATGATATGAGAATCGATTTCTAGAGTTGATACTTATTTTTCCAAAAGTCAATTCCTTAAATGTGACCACACTTGGACTTCCATATTAATGATTTGATGTGTTATCCAAGGATTAATAAATTAAAAAAAAAAGTAAAAGACTTTGGATTTCATAAAATTAAATAAATAAAATATTTTTTTGTATTATAACACTCTTTACTTTCACTGGGACTAGATAAACTACTATGAATGAGGCAGTCGAGTTTCTCTCCATATGTGTCTAAAGTGTTTGTTTTGATAAACCTTATGGTTATGAATGATTGTTAAGAAAAAATATAATAAACTAAAAGACTTCAATTGACCCTTCATTTTGAATTGTGACTTCATACAGTAAACATTGGATACTGTTTAAAATGTCGTCAGAAATTGTGTACTGTGTCATACTCTTGGCATTATTGTCTCAGACTACATCAGGTAATTATGAGTCCTTCTCTGTGGTATAACATTAATTATTTAATCAAGTAATACTCTTTTTTATTTCGTTTTTAAAGACATACTTAGGGCTATTTTTTAAAGAGCACAATAGTTATGAAATGAAAAAAAAAATCAATTAAAGAAATCGGTAAATGATATATTTAGGGAATGAAAGTATTGTTTTGGGGTTGATCTATTTATTTTATGTTATAAAAGAAATAGATATTTTAGTTCTTTAAGATACTCAATGCACGATTGTCAATTTCAGGGTCATTCTGAGTGCTGAGTTCCACTTGAAATTCAAAAGCAAGTCCCGAATCTAACAGAAATTTCAAGTATGAGTCATGTATCTGGGAAGACACACACTTTTTTAGATATATGTACTAGGGTGTTTTGATAAATTTCCGACCTCAACGTGAAAATGACAGCAGTCGTAAATAAAAGCTAGTTACATCTATCTAGCATCTATTGACAGTTACTCACCAAAGTTTCAACCATTTTGGAGGTTTGAAATAAAAACAACAATCACATCAACTCACTCAAACGACTCTTACGTAACACCTGCGCGTTCAAAATGGGTGAAACTTTAGTGCATGGCTGTCAACAGATGCTGGATGAATGTGATTAGCTTTTATTCACGACTTCTGCAATCTTCCCGTTGAGGTCGGAAACTTTTCAGACCACCCTCATATACATATGTATATTACAATATTTTCATATATCCTGATGAACACTACGACAAACAGTAGAGGTAAACACTTTCATACTTTGATAACTTCCCAGGCTCATCCTCATCAATGTTATTTCTTATTGTTGATATAATTATAATTAGATATTAGACTATTAATTTTAGTATTATTATTAACATATATGGGCAAATTTGAGTATGACTCGAATCGAACACTATTAGGATGGGATATTTATAAAGAAAAAACTAAGCATAGGGATTAGAAAACGCTCTTGCATTGGCTCTTTTTTCTTTTTTGTTTATTATTTAATCAGTCGTGGGTGTGTTAACTGTTAACGTCTCTCACAGAAAGAAGAACTCTTGCCCAATTTTTCTTCCGTTGGTTTAGTCCTGAACTAAACCTCTTGTTGTCAGCTGCCTTTTATATGATTTTGCAGATGGAACATGTAATTGCTATAAAGAGAAGAACCTTCTACATTTAAAAGAGTATTAGTTCAAGGACAATATATTTAAACTCATATACATTTATTTAATTATTCATTTTTAAATCAATTTACACCATAGATAGGCCAGAATTCTTCTTTTAGAGGAAGATTTTAAAACTCAAACGACTTATTAAATAATTAACAAAAAAAGAAGAAAGAGAACACGCAACACCCGTTTTTCCTTTTCTAATTGCAATTTTTTTTTCTTTAATTACACCCTCTTGTTAGCACTACTCAAGCCTCGTTGGATACCTCCCTTTTCAGCGTCACTCTAACTATTTAAATAATATAAACCGTACGAAATCCCACAATATCCATTTTCAAAATGGTAATGAAATGTCAAATGATGAATCTATTATTTCATCATGCCCCGCCCTCCCCCCTAATAAACAAAATATAACTAATTACAGTACTAATTTCATACTTATATTCATGGTTAATTTTTATATAAAAAATTTAAGGATTTGAACTTTCTAATCAAATGAATCATCTCCATGGTATTGATCAAAAAATATCGGAGCATTATGAAGAATTGATGTTTTTGGCAGACAAAGCAGAAGAAGCAGTAAGAAACGAAATTGTGAAAAAGAATCAAAATCTACTTTTAGGATTTGTATCAGCTATTCTAGCAAGGAAATTTTGTTGTATCGGAATAATCTTTGTTTCACTTCAATGTTTCTTTTTTTTCTCCTTCAAATTGATAAACTCGCTAATCGATCTTAAAATCAAGTTTAATTAATGCCAACTAATCAACTTTTTAGTAGGTTTGTATGGGTCTCTATGTTATAATATTTCCAAAAATATTTTCCAAACTGTTTCAAACATGATAATTAAGGAAGAAAATGTCCCCACCAGGGTACTTCAAAGACAAAGGTCTGTGTTTTTTATGTAAGAGCTTTTTTCAGTAGGGACAGGGGCACACGCAGGATGTCGTCTGTATTAACTTTTTTTTTAAACAGCTGTAGATATTTGGATTTTTTTATTTCAAAATGTAATATTTGAAATTTTTTCCCGAAAATTTTTAATATTTTGATTTTTTTTTCAATTTAGTTTTTAATAATTATTAAGATGTTTAAATATAATGAGCTTGTAAGCTTGCGTGAATATAGATTAAAATGATATTCCGAGAAAAAATTTCAACTGTTATTATAATTTTTACGAAAATGGTCAAGAACAAAAGGGATTAAAATAAGTTTATAAATGCTTTATATTGAAAATAATTGATTAGTTATGCTCATAGGCGATATATTTTCCCCATGGGATATTATTCTTATGTATATTCACGCAACCTAACCAAAATATTATATTATAATTTTTTTAATATATATTCAAAACTAAATTGAAAAAAACCAATCCAAAAATTAAAATTTGCTTGAAAAAATTTCAAATATTACATTTATGAAAAAAAAATTTCAAATCCACAGCTGTTGACAAAAAATTCAAAAATTACCTTCTATATATATTAAATTTTGGAGAATTTTTGTTTTAAATTTATAGCTATTTTAGAGAAAATTGACTTTTTTTGGAAAATAATTTAGCAATTATTCTTCCAATATTAAATTTTTTGGAGAAAAATCTCAAAATTTCACAACTTAACTAAATATTTAATTTTCAAAAATTTAATTTTTTGAAAATAAAAATCAAAAATCCACAGCTATTCACAGAAAAAGAAATTTTTCGAAAAGATGTCAATTATTAAATTTTCTAGTATATAGCAAAAGTTCTTTAATTATGGGAGGGGAACCTACATGTCCATGTAGTCATGAACAACCAAAACTTTATACTAACTAAAATGGCTGACTTCTGGCATCACGCTATATGACCCTCTGACGAGTTCTGACCTCCACTTCCTGGACTTTGAAGTTGCTTATTGCTTTTTTAAGAGGACATAGTGATTAAAAATTATAGCTAAATAATGTGTTTAAACATATCACCAATTTGTTTTGTGTTGTTTTTTCTCGATTCCATAGAAATCCCGTTATTTTTGATTTTGAGACTTGGTTCCTAACTATATAGTTAAGTACCTTATTTGAATAATTGTATTAAAAAGTATCTTTTATGCACGAGAAGAGTTTGCAAGTATTCATAATTAAGTCCTAATTGAAGTATATACAAAATTTTAATAAAAAATGTCTAAAGATTTATAAATAATGACGTCACTAGTTGATATTTATGATGGCATCATTGAACACGGTGTTACTTTGCTAACACAAAAATACCCTATATATTTTGTTGTCAGCTGTCGATTTCTTCATCTCGCTTGATACGTCATGGCTATTTCATAATTTATTCTTTTTGAAAAATAAACGAAGTAATAAGAGATTCTATACTTATTCTCCATTTCCGAAAGGACAGGAATACAATTTCTTGTTGACCCCTTGACCTATTGCGTCCGATTCGGACGAGACTACAATGTTTTGGGACCGATGCATCTCTACTTTTAAGCAATTGATAATAATAAAATTATTCCGATATAACTTATAGTGTCATAACGAATATGGGAGTGAATTATGATAAAAGGGATGATATTCGCTATCATGAGCTCATGCAACAAATCGGACGAGATGCAGTTTTTGGAGGTTTAGCATTATCGAACTGGTTTTCTATACGTGAGATTCCAGAAGTAGATTTTTGCTCTAATTTCCGAGCTCATTTTGAAAGAATGAAGGATTGGAACAATGGTTATAGTGTTCGTGCATTTGGAATTCGATTAAAAATGGACATTGAACATCTTTTTTCCCCGCTTACACATGAAGGAGCATTACTCTTTGATGGCATTGAGAGTCTGATGCAAATTTTGACAGATCGATCAAAAATTATACAATCTTATACATATTATAATTATATCTGATATAAATAAATACAGTACATTTCATAAGACAATTTTTTTTATTTCTCTAGCTATACTTAAATAGAAATAATATTATAGATTATACTTTATTTTTTATCAAAGGAAATATCCCACCAAATGATCAAGTCCGTTATTATTTGAAACAGAAAGACATCACTGATAGAGCAAAATTATCTTTTTTTGACCAAATTCACAACACTTATGATGAATGGAAGAATGAACACCTCGTGGACAACGCAAGATTCCTTTCCATCGGATCCACTATTGCCATTGGACGGTAATTATTCACCACAAAATTATCATTAATTAATAAGTAATCACATTACATTTAAACTCAACTAAACAGAGTTCTCCGTTGGCTTGGAGAAAACATTGCAAATAAGGATTTCGGACTCACTGACATTACTCGACATGCATCTCAAGCCTTTACCTCCGGATCCTACTCTGCAGATCGTTTACGTAAAATAACTTCTTTATCTTCAGTTGATCCTCACGCCATGGTAAATGCTGTTGAGAACAGTCTATTAGACTACGAGGCTTTTCGATCTAGAAGTGATTCAGAGTCTGATTTGGCTCTTGTTTTGATAAAACTCATAATTGAAGAGCATCTGAGTCCGATATCCTCTCAGGAGTTGATGATTGAGTTGGATCGTTTATTTGGGGAGTATATGAAGGAAAAGTCTCTTGTGAAGAAGTTGAGAATGAGCCTTGTTTAAACCTATTTATTGAGGCATGGGACTGGGCCCCTATTTTTTTCCATATAATTATGAATACTCACGAAAAAAAAAAGAATCATTATTACTTTGGATAAACAGTTTTAATATCTCATTAGAAAGTTATGATTTAATAAGTGTAATTTAAGTTTGCAAAATATATGAATCTATTTTTAAATACGTAATTTATCAAAGACATATTTTTAATTTTTTTGCATTTGGTTGTTGTACGTTTTATTATGCATGCATTTTTTAACCACAAAATCCGCTCGTCTTATAATCTATTAGCGTATATCCAATGTGTTCTAAGAACATGACTTTTATAAACAATTGAATAAAACAACAATTGTGTTCTAAAGTGTCATATGTTGCCTAATTAGCCAAGTAGTACAGACTAGCTGATACGAGGCTATTCATAAGCATCCCCCCTTACATAGAGGATGATCGATGAATATCGATGAATTATTCTTCCTTTCATTTACTTGTATTTTCCGGATTTATAGCAAATCGCTAAGTATGTTGTATCTCGCAACCTAACTTTTCAAAAAATAAGGAGCCTACCACTGAGCTATACTAATATCTGTAGTAGCTCAATCACTTAACGTCATACCTCTTGTAGGGTAAAATATATTTTTTATGGTTAAAAACTATACCTAATTGACTCAATACACCATAAGCCACATGTTATTTAATCAGCATGAGAGAATTTAAGTGAAGTCACGTGTTAAAATTAACATATCTTCCTGAAAGAAAACATTTCAGAACTGAAATAAAAAAGTTTTTGCACTTGAATTGTAGAATTTCTGTTTCAAGTCTAGGTTTAAATACTTACTCTACGCAATTTTTCTAATAAAAAATCATAGATAGAATAGTTGTAAGATTGTAAAAAGTCAATTAAGTTTTACCATGTTATTTTTGATAGTGAAAAACTGCATTTTTTGTTCGTGTACGTTAAAATTGGCCCCCATGAATTATAGTATCCGTAAGATGGCTTGACAGTCTGTAGCTTGGATATGCAATAATTTTTTAACCAATTTTTTATGTGATTGACATACTTATATTTTTTATCAAATATCAATAACATTGAAGGAGTTGTATTATTGAGCTGCAAGAGAGCCCCACTTTGTTTACAGACTAATTTAGGTAAATAACTCTTCCGGTCAATTGACCAAGTATCATCAAACTTTTGTAAACAGAGCATAGGTAGAGTATTTCTTATTAACTCATTTATTTATCCATATATTATGAAATATCCATGAGGTATCATTATTCTTTCACTCTTGAGGAGAGAACATTTAAGTATAGAGTAACGTACCTTTGCATTCATTTTACTCCTTAAACTAGAATCATGATAAGATATTTTTGCCCTTATTTGAGGATCAAATTTTGAATAAGCAGCTTGGAATTGCTATGCATAATTATTTAAGAATAATTTTTAATACTTCACAAATGACAAAAACGTGACCAAAAAGATTGGGATAACAGCTTGGTCCTAATTAAATGATATATATCTCTGTCATTGAAAATATTTCATGAATAGCAAATGAATGATTTATTATTTAAAGACAATGTACTTTTTATTGCTAAGAAGCGGTTTGGTAAACAATTTCTTTAGTATGGTCATAGCTGCTTTCTTGACCAAATTGGACCAATATTTCAGTGGAGAACAACATCTCAGACAGTGATTAAATTTTTGTTTTGAATTATAATTTTGGGATTCCCTTGGAAGCTTCATTGAAAGAGAAAATGCGAGTTCAAGATGGATTGCTTGCTTATTTTATAACGTGTTTAACAATAAACCTTAAAAAAGGTAAATCGTTGAATAACTTACCTGCCTCACTTGGAATTCCTACTTTTTCTAAGAAAAAGAAGGCGTGCATGTTTACCAGTTTCTAGACCTAATGATGTTTGATGAATCTATATAAAAGTAAAATATCTTTTTGATTCAACCAACAAACATATTTGAAACCATCTCATACGCACAAGTCAGACCAAATCCAAAAATGATTTGCAAAATCTTAATTTTATCCGTCGTTGTGGCATTAACATCAGCTCAAGACATTACGCTCAAAGCACCTTCCCTAGCTGTTAACTGTGGATGTCAATGTTCCAACTACATATTCCGAGATTTGAGAGGAATAACGCAAGGAAACTGTAATTCGTAAGTTCAACCCTTTCTTCACACTATTTGTAAATCAATTTTGATTCAATAATTAATTGATTTATTAATACAGAGCCGATCGAACTGGAGCTAAATGGTGCTACGTTGATCGTGGTCACACTTGTCAAGATACCAGAGGATCAGGAAGAAACGATCAATTTGGAAGACGTCGTCAAATTTCATACGAAGCCTGTGCAACTCCTAGATGTGGTGGAGGATTTGGAGGTGGATTCGGTGGTGGATTTGGTGGCAGATTTACCAATAACAACAACAATGGTTTCGGAGGCAACACTGGATTTGGAGGAAACACTGGATTCGGAGGCAACACGGGATTTGGCAACAGTGGTCTAAGTGGATTGTTTAGGCCATCTGGAACTGGTAGTGGGATCAGTATTTCCAACATCTTGAAACCAAGAAGGACCCAATCTTCTTCCGGCTCTGGTGTTGTTCTATAAAGTGTTCTAAATTTATTATTTACTCACCTTTGAGCTTATTCTCTTTTAAAAAATGTAAAACAAAAAAAAAAATTAAATAAGATTAAAATTAAATAAAAATTCATAAAAGTCATCTGTACATTGTTTTGTTTTTCAGTCCTTTAAAAAGTGTACATACATAAAGATAAGAAAAGATTGGGCTTGCTATATGCAACCTGTTTTCTAATACAAGAAAAATCTCGCTCATCACTTGATATGGTGTTTTTCCCACTTGAAATATCTTATTTCTGACAAAGCAAATATATCCATACCAGAGCTATAACTTATCTCACAATATGTAGACTAGAAACTCAATCAACTCCACCTTCTTTTACACTTCTATACTTCACATTGAATTTTTGCACACTATTTTTTCAACATAGAAAAAGTAAAGCTGAAATTGATGTAAGAACCTTATTCCTGAAATATTAAATGTAACTGTTGAGTATTTGGCAATTTTTGTCATAAAAATTGTGGAGTTTTGAATCTATATTTAAAAAGGTAAGTTCACAAATAAAAAAGTATTAATTTAGAAGGTAATAAAATTTATGGGTGAAAAGTTTTATTTTTTCAATTTATTACAGACACTTCTCAAATTTAATTAAATTCATTGAATTAAAATGTATTTTATAAATTTATAGACTAATAAAAAAATAAGAACCTTAAAATCCTGATAATGAATCCTCCTATTTTTGGGATGAAACTTTGATTATATCTGTATGTTTCTTATATCTGAAGTATTTAAAAAAACACAACTTTTGAATACTTATTTTTAGAAGTTATTTTGAAATTGCTCATTTCTAACCAAATATACCTTTTATTCGATCCTGATTTTAACAAATCATCCAAAAAAAATTATCATATCTTTCAGGGAAAGGTTATTAAACACTCCATGATAACTATAAGGGCTTCTTATTTTAAAAAAAATCTATATTATATCACAAATATTAAATTAATTAAATATTAAAACATTAAATCTTATTGTTTATTCCGCTTGATATGCCTTGTTTTGCATTTATTCGTATATATATATATATATATTTATATATTCATTCGAGGTTTAGTGAATTTCAAGAACTGTTTTGTGTATAATTTCCGTCTTTTGATTTCATAGATTATTTTTCTTCTTTTCAATGCAAAAACTAAGACGTTCAAGCTATTATTATGTACAAATAAACGCAATCTCATCATAACTGAATGGGTATAACTTGATTCCCAAAATTGGGATAAGTAATTTTTTATCATAAATAAAAGTTTTATAGTTTATATTTTGGGAATAACAAATTATATCTTATTGAAACCCCAAACTCATGTTATTAAGACTATTCTAATAGTCTTAATGTATTTTTTTTTCTCGATGGCTTATATTCATACAAGTATTTTTAGCATTTTAATTGATATTTACGCATTGCAAAATGAATGGAAAATTGATTTAAAATTGAAATAACGTTTCACTTTTTACCATGTAATTAAACGTATTTTGGGGTTTCTTTGTTACCCAGTTTATTTACCGCATTATATAAAGTTTGTTAAATAACAGAGGGTTAAAAAGTAATGTGAAATTAATTTAAAAATAAACAGAAAAAAATATGCTTGCACCAACTGATGATTTGTACCTATGAATATGGAAAAATCCTCAGGGGAGTTATTCATTTTCAAGAATTCCAATGAAGTTGATATTTAATAAGGGAAGAATAAATTTACCTAAAGCGATTTTTACTTCGTGATTTTTCATAGTTAAGTATTTTATTGATTAAAAAATTGGTATCCCGAAAGATTGTTGACTATCCGACTATTCCTATATGACTGAATTTCTTATATCTGGATTTGAGAGTATTTCTTTTGCTATATTTTCTATAGTAATAAAATATATAAAGCAGAAGAGTCTAACCCAGATGCCAAATAATTTCTTTATTAATAAGGCATGAACGTTGTTTACTTACATTGTTTGTAATTACGGTGGCAGTGAACAACACCGCGTTGCGGAAAAATAATACAACTCCCTCAATAATTACTATGACTATCGAAGCAAAGAATACTAGCTACTAGCTAAAGAAGGACTCCAGACGAAGTTCAGTTATTAAGTTCCTTTAATGTTCATTTTTATTAATCTTTATTATTTGAGACGTTATGAAAGTGATATTATTATTATGACGTGATAATTAAATTATAAGTATTCCTTTAAGTAAAGTGGCTCTTCTAAAGATGGCTAGGAACTTGGACAATCCAATAACTTATTTTCAAGAATCTACTTTTTTCAAGAAATAAAAAAACTATGAAGTCCTTCTCGCAAGGAGTATCTGAATAACAAATTGGATTTAAATGCATTAAAACAAATCTATCTATTCGTCTCCTTGCCTCAGTTTTCAAAATTTCTTCAGAAAGAAATATCTAAATGAGCTTCTTTTCATCTTCATTTAGATGTTAATGTCAAACAAGTTCAGTTCTCGGAATCTTTTTCCTTAGTGACAAAGGACTGACTCACCGAGATAAGGATGAGCCATTGTTCTTTTGGATGCGGATCTTTCAAGATAAGGGACCAACATTTCTTCTCATGAAAATCAAGATAATATTTATTGAGGAATGATTAATTTCTGGCTCCTAAATAAAGACAACGACAACAATCCACTAAAAAAAAACCAGAAAAACTAAAATCCCATAAATTTTTTAATTAGTCAGTGTATTTGAAACAAAGGATAAAAAAATATATCCAGCTAAGTTGCCTATAATTATGGTTGCATTTAAAAAATAAGATATCTTCTTTTCAAAAATCATAATATAATCATTTATAAAGTTTGAAAGAATCTAAATTTCTTTAAAAAATTATTGGAACACACAGTTTTAATGACAACTATTTTGGATGTATTCTAGGTAGCTACGTAGTGTCATTTGTATTTTGATTGATATGTTCTTAATGCCATTTTACCCATAAGTTTAGAATTGATCCATGTAATCATCCAACTTCATATTAGTTCAGATAGAAAAGGAAACTGCTACTAAGGAAAAAATATTTATAGCCATAGTACGGATTTTATTGTGAGACCGATCCAGACATAATTTTTCTATGAGACTAGTCCAGACCGAACTTTTTTAAATTACTGAATTAGTTTGGTCCTTTAAAAATCATAACATTTTCAGACGGGTTTAGGATATCCAAATCGAACCCAACACTAATATATATATATATTTATTTGTATTTTATTTTGAGTATCTATATATATTAAAACTGTGTACAAGAGACAACTCAAAAATGGGATGAATAATTTTTATTAAAGGAATTATAGTAGTTCGGATGCAAATGATTGAATTATTTACTATTCCATGGATGATCGATATATCAATGATGTAGTCTTTGTCTATTTTACAACAAATTATGCATAACGAAGTACTTTATTTTATTTAAATGAATAATAGAGCACTTAGATATAAAAAAGCAAACATGACAGAATAAACTTTAGTAGGATCAGTAAAAATGAATATTCCCGCAACCACATAGCAACAAATCCAGTAAAGTCAAGGCGTGTCAATATACATGAATATAAATAGATATAAATGTACAAGAGGGACTACGCTGCATTGGTCAGAATTGCTATGAGGCGTCGATGCACTTTGTTTTAAAAACACATACTTTGTGCTAAACATCATCTTAAGTCACTTTCATTTTTTTTAATATAGGTATGTTAAAAGGAGGGAGGGCTCTAATCTTATATCTCCTCCACATATTAAGTTGCTCGATAAGATGTTTTGTGACGCATAAAACGCCCTAAATATATACATCCTTTCAATTATGAATTTGATGACTTTCTCTTTAAAAACATTACAAAAATTTACTAATAATGTTTTAGAGGGTTTCAACTATATTTGCATTGTAAAAAATTCCAGTAAAAGTCGCAATATAAAGCTTTATTTAATCACTTAACATAACCTCCAAATTGGTTTCGACATTTTAGGCTAAAAACGACCCTTCTAATTAATAGATAATTTTTTTAACCCCAAGAAAATGTGAAATTTTTATATTCATTAGTGAAAAAAATATAAAAATAGATAGACAGAATCAGTTGTTATGAGATGAAGTAATTTGTAGTCACAAATAAATAGAGGATGTAATGAACTGCAGGTTTGCGTTGCAGTTAAGGGGGAAAAAATCACGCCCCTTCTACTCGATAAAGAAAAATTTGAGGAACATCTATGGAAGCTTGAAAATGTTTCTAATCATTAGTGAAAAAAATATATCAAAAAGTTGATTCATGGAATCAGTTTTTATAAGATAAAGAAGTTTGTAGTCGCTAATAAATAATATTACTAATTTTTATCATCAAATTGTCTTCGATTTTTTGGATTAAAAATGAGTCTTTTAATTAATAGATAAATTTGAAGAATACGTAAAGAAGCTAGAACATTTTTCTATTCATAAGTGAATAAGATATATAAATTGACAGACGGAATCAGTTTTTATGAGACGAAGAAATTTGTAGGCACTTATAAAATGTGTGAGAAGTGTCATGCTTGTGTTATACTAATTCCTTTCTGGCAAACATTCAATTCACATCTTGGAAAGTGTAGGTTCTGTGATTGAAACTACAATAGTCCTAAATGAAAAGAGACATAATTTCATTGCAATGATTATAAAAAAACTTTGTGCGTCATATTTAATACGCTAGTCTTAAGAAACCAGTTGTTAACACTTGCGATTCAAGGAGACGATAGATTTACTTTTCAACCTCAAATCTCCAGATTTCTCAGTGAATAGCGAAGGGATGTTAATAATTGAGGCATTTATGGGTAGAAATACTCGATACACAAAGCCCATTTTAATCACATATTTTGACTTTTTCCAAACTTTGTAGCATACCTATTTAACGTATGCAATATTTAACCCATCAAATTAAATACCAGCTAGAAAGTTCTTGTTGTTTTTTTCAAAATTGAGTGTTGATTACATTTGTATTCTTTAGCAAATGATCATCAATTTCTATGTATCAACAAATTGATTATTATTCTTAACCCTTTTGTTGAGTCACAAATTGCTCTTATAGAAGTAAAAATTGATCGTCATAATAAAAAGATTAAAAATTGACAGATTTTATTTGAAAGACCATATCGTTGCCGATATATATCTTAAATAAAAAAAAGTATAACCAAAGCAAAAATAATTAGAAATCTTAGTTCATCCCACAATTCGGAGTCCAACCAAATATGTGTTTAAAATATTGGTTTGTTTGTATATTTGAGGTAATTTAAATAAATTGGGAATTTTCCCTTTTATTAATTTATTGTTCAAGATTGTTTTATGTTGAGGTACCAGAGAGGTACTTATCTTTAATTTTTTACTATGAGGCACTGAGGTATACACGTTTGTCAAAAGTGAGCCTTTCAAAGCCGGAGAGACACACAAACTTTACTTAATTTTAATATATAGACTGAATTAATATTAAAGATAGACCCTTGTTATAGGTTTTCCCTAAAAATATATATATTTGCCCTCTTGAGCCTTTGTAGGCGAGGGCCCTGTTCATAATGAGTTAGACTTAATAGTTTCAAATTATATGATATGTTTGCTGAAATGGTGGCAATCTCCTTGGTAACAGGGCACATCCGTAATTATAATAATTAAAGGAGAAACTTTGGCGTAACCTGAAGTATTTAACTGATTTGAGCTCCGTTGTTGTTTTATTAAAAAAAAAGCCAAATCATTATTAATTTAAAAAAAAACTTAATCAAATTCATTATATAAATTATCTTTTTGATCTATTTTTACTATCAGTAGAAACTTGAATTAAATCAGCTAAACCAAGGTCAAAGGCTCTCTTAAAATTAAGGGTTTTTTTTTGGAAATAGGGTCCTTTGTTGATTTGCTTTATGCTTCCGATTCTCTAAAGAAACTACTTAGTATCATTATTTTACATCAATATTAACATAAATTGGAATTCTTTAGCAAATAATTATTTTTTGATGTATATTTTGGTACTGATTGGTTACTTCAAGAGGTGATATCTCATAACATTAAAAAAAAATAATCGTAGGTTCAGACTTCAGAGGCAGATCAGAAGTAGAGGAACCAAATTTTTTTTATTGCACTATAAAAAATTTGGAAACGTTATTTATTTCAAACATCCTCCTTGGTCCTAACAGCATACTACTCACAATACATAATCCGAGACAAATCACATTGGGCACGAAAAAATTTATACCTTAGATTTTATTTAGTTACGAGTATCCCCATAAATGTGTTTGACTTTACACATATTTTGACCACCTTTTCTTAAGTTATGTTCAAGTTTTAATAAAATATTTACCAAAAAAAAAAAAAAAAAAAAAAAAAAATGAGTTTGTAGAAAATTAAACTCTTCCCTTACCCAAAATACCTATTTCGTACTCAACACTTCCATAGTCTAGTGATTTGCAATTGATGTACTTTGAGATATTTCATAGAAAGTCATCTATGTACACAGGTGTGCAAGACTGAAAAAATTTCAACTTTTAATTCAAAAAGTCTTGATGGCAACAAGCAGTTCTAAATAGATATGTTCTTCGATTTGTCTTCCGGAACTCTATTATTCGATAAATCCAGACAAAAGAAACAAAATGATGGCTGCTTTTATATCAACACTCAACACTGCAAAGCAGCTAACTATGAATTGAAACTCAGAAAATCTCATATAGTCTTAATAACAGACCCATACCACAGTAACGGCTTACCATAAAGTCTCCTCTAAGTGGAAATACTATCAATTACAAACATAGGCCAAAACCTAGAGCATGCCTTTGAACTGCTAATCATTTGAAACCATGGTTTGTTCCGGAATTCTCTGATAAAGATTTTTACACAGTATGCTTAAAAATAGACGAGTCTATAACATATATTTGCGCAGTCTATCTCGATCAATTCCTATTAGTTGAGAACGAAACACTGTTATGTCTGGTTGAACATTGCGAACACCTATGAAAACCTCTTCTTTTATACTTGGCTCAAATCGTGGTAAGATATATCTCTTCTTTCGGAAAGGACCGTCTTCCGAAATATTTTTGCTACCTTAGAAACATCGAGGGACTTGCTGAACTATACAATTATCTTGTAAATGAGATAGAGGCCAAGTTTATATTATTACAGAACATCAATTCTGATCCACTTGAGAGGCACATTGGGGAGAAACTATTTCTTAAGTAGTCGACAGTTTCTGGAAAGTGAAAAGAAAATCACAATCAGCTCTTTATTGGTGACTATCATCCAGTCATTTTTTTCTCTCCGGGATACTTTATTGCACAAAACAAAATATTATACTTTATTTTTTATCAAAGGGAATATCCCAGCAAATCAAATGATCAAGTCCGTTATTATTTGAAACAAAAAGACATCGCTGATAGAGCAAAGTTATCGTTTTTTGACTAAATTCATAATAGCTATGATGAAAGAAAGAATGAACACCTCGTGGACAATGGAAGATTCTTTTCCATCGGATCCACTATTGCCATTGGACGGTAATTATTCACCACAAAATTATCATTAATTAATAAGTAATCAAATTACATTAAATTTGATTAAACAGAGTTCTCCATGGGCTGGGAGAAAACATTGCAAATAAGGATTTCGGACTCACTGACATTACTCGACATGCATCTCAAGCCTTTACCTCCGGATCCTACTCTGCAGATCGTTTACGTAAAATAACTTCTTTATCTTCAGTTGATCCTCACGCCATGGTAAATGCTGTTGAGAACACTCTATTAGACTACAAGGCTTATCGATCTAGAAGTGATTCAGAGTCTGATTTGGCTCTTGTTTTGATAAAACTCATAATTGCATCTGAGTCCGATATCCTCTCAGGAGTTGATGATTGAGTTGGATCGTTTATTTGGGGAGTATATGAAGGAAAAGTCTCTTGTGAAGAATTTGAGAATGAGCCTTGTTTAAACCTATTTATTGAGGCATGCGACTGGGGCCCTATTTTTTTCCATATAATTATGAATACTCGCGAAGAAAAAAAAGAATCATTATTATTTTGGATAAACAGTTTTAATATCTCATTAGAAAGTTATGATTTAATAAGTGTAATTTAAGTTTGCAAATGAATCTATTTTTAAATACGCAATTTATCAAAGACATATTTTTAATTTTTTTGCACTAGGTAGTTGTACATTTTATTATGCATGCATTTTTTAACCACAAAATCCGCTCTACTTATAACCTATTAGCGTATATCCAATGTGTTCTAACAATATGACTTTTTTAAACAATTGCATAAAACAACAATTGTGTTCTAAAGTGGCATATGTTGCCTAATTAGCCAAGTAGTACAGACTAGCTGATACGAGGCTATTCATAAGCACACTCCCTTACATAGAGGATGATCGATGAATATCGAATAATTATTCTTCCTTTCATTTACTTGTATTTTCCGGATTTATAGCAAATCGCTAAGTATGTTGTATCTCGCAACCTAACTTTTCAAAAAATAAGGAGCCTACCACTGAGCTATACTAATATCTGTAGTAGCTCAATCACTTAACATCATACCTCTTGTAGGGTAAAGTATATTTTTTATAGTTAGAAACTATACTTAATTGACTCAAAGCCACATGTTATTTCATCAGCATAAGAGAATCTAAGTGAAGTCACGTGTTAAAATTAACATATCTTCCTCAAAGAAAACATTTCAGAACTGAAATAAAAAAGTTTTAGTACTTGACTTGTAGAATATCTGTTTCAAGTCTAGGTTTAAATACTTTATCTATGCAATTTTTTTATCAAAAATCATAGATAAAATAGACGCAATATTGTAAAAAGTCAATTATAAAAATCCCATTTGATTTTTGAAGATAAAAATTTTACTTTTTGAATATTTTTTCCTAAATTGGCAGTTATTCACAAAAAAAAAATTTTTTTTTGGAGGAAAAATTTCAAAATCCTTAGCCATTCTCAAAAACATACATTTTTTGGATAAATTTCTAAATTTCCATAGCTTGGGAACGTAGCATAATTTTTTTCCAGCACCCTTTATGTGAGTAATAAACTTATATTTTTCATAAATATCAACATCATTAAGGGAGTTGTATTATTTTGCCGCAATAAGGACCCGACATGTTGTCTTTGTGCACGCTAAAGCCAGCACGTGTGAAATTAATTTTCAAAAACAAATATATAATTTGAAAATAAATTCAAATTTTATAAAAGAAAGTAAAGATTTATTTTCACTTGAAAATGGAAATGAAATTCTTATAACATTCTTCCCGTGCATATTTGATTGCAGAGTAGAAAGTTACAAGTCGTTTTACAAGTGGAAGACCGAGTATCTCATTTTTGATATCTCTTAGATACCTATATGGAGAAAAATGGCGCTCACAAATACGTTTGGATTGACTGGATCTTCCCTTTTGCATCTTCGCACCCATCCTTTTCGTAGGAGGGCACTTGGGGAAGCGATGATATGAAACATTTACAAGATTGGAACAAGTTGCGATAGCAAATGGTTGAGTTCCATCTGGACGGCTGGAAGGCTATAAAATTTTTAATTTAAAGAAAAATGAAACATTCTCATAATATGATTTTCTTACCATGTCTAATCCTGAAGTTTCAGTGGATAAAGTATTTTTTTCAACTACCACAAAAATTGCCTTAAAATATGCTCAAAATTAACTAAATAAATTTTGCATTAAAGTTTCAAGCAAATACAGCCTCAATCAAAATCAATTTTATGTTTCTCTGACGTCACTTGTATCGGCTCACTTCTTGTCTTTTTTCTTTTCAGTTGCCTAACCCTTGATTTGGTCTAGTCTATTTTGTCGTTTGTGTAACTATTGTAAATGATCATAATCAGTCCTTTTTCCGTTGTGTTTAGCTTATTCTCAAGTTTCGATATCGCATATCTGTCATAGAATCACCAATTTTTCTGAAAATAGTGCATAAATTAGATTCATTCATTGAATCTATTCGAAAAAAAAAAAAAATTGACCAATATTTCAGTAAAAACACCGTCCCAGCTAGTAGACCCTATTATTGTTTTGTTTCTTTTCTGGTCTTGCCCTATGAAACGATTTTCTCACATCTAATTGTACGAATTGTACACATATGTAAATCTTAAAACCCATATTACGTCATTCTAAAATATATATTGAATAACACCGGTCCATACTAAATTTCTTCACCACAAATTATTTTGGTTTCCAACCAAACAAACACCAATATTAGTACTTATGTAGAATGACACAATAAGTGAAATATAAGAAAAAATATAATTTTAATGTTATACACAAAACAAAAAACAACAACATTTTTTATAAATTTATCGTAAATATGGCAAATTGATAAAGTTTTTGTTTTTCATTATAATTTGGGGATCCCCTTGGAAATTTCTTTGAAAGGAAAATGCAAGTTCAAGATACATTGCTTTTTCTAACACGTGGTTCACAATAAACCTTCCAAAAGGAAATTATTAAATAACCTACCTGCCTCACTTGGAATTCCTACTTTTTCTAAGAAAAAGAAGGCGTGCATGTTCGTTATTTACTGGACCAAATGATGTTTGATGAATCTATATAAAAGTAACATCATTTTTTGATTCAACCAACAAACATATTTGAAACCATCTCATACGCATAAGTCAGACCAAATCCAAAAATGATTTGCAAAATCTTAATTTTATCCGTCGTTGTGGCATTAACATCAGCTCAAGACATTACGCTCAAAGCACCTTCCCTAGCTGTTAACTGTGGATGTCAATGTTCCAACTACATATTCCGAGATTTGAGAGGAATAACGCAAGGAAACTGCAATTCGTAAGTTCAACCCTTTCTACATAATATTTGTAAATCAATTTTGATTCAATAATTAATTGATTTATTAATACAGAGCCGATCAAACTGGAGCTAAATGGTGCTATGTTGATCGTGGTCATACTTGTCAAGATACCAGAGGATCAGGAAGAAGGGATCAATTTGGAAGACGTCGTCAAATTTCATATGAAGCCTGTGCAACTCCAAGATGTGGCGGAGGATTCGGTGGGGGATTCGGTGGTGGACTTTTGGTCAATAATAACAACAACAATGGATTCGGAGGCAACCCCGGATTTGGAGGGAACACTGGATTTGGAAGCAACACTGGATTTGGAAGCAGTGGTCAAAGTGGATTGTTTAAGCCATCGGGCTCTGGCGGTGGAATTAGTATTTCCAACATCTTGAAACCAAGGAGGACTCAATCTTCTTCCGGCTCTGGCATTGTTCTATAAAGTGTTCTAACTTTATTATTTACTCACTCTGAGCTTATGATTTTTTTTTAAATGTAAACAAAAAAAAAAAAAATTAATAACATTAAAATTGAATTAATATTTATAAAAGTCAAGCGTACTTTGTCTTGTTTTTCAGTCCTTGAAAAAGTGTACAAATATATAGATAAGAACGGATCGGATTTCACATATTCAGCCTATTTTTCTAATTTAAATGAAAGGCTTGTGGTATAGTTTATTTCCCACTTTAAATATCCCATTTTTTACTAAGTGGTTCAATTCTAAGGCTCATAAGTATCTCACAATTAACTAGAAACTTAAGAAAATCCACCCCCTCTTACAGTTTTATACTTCACTTAAAAGAAACATAGAAAAAGTAAATCTTAGACTGATGTGATAACCTTTTTTTGAAAATTGATACTACACTTAACTGTTGAGGGTTTTAGTCATCTCTGCTATATAAATTGTGGTATTTTGAATGTATTTTGAAAAAGGTTATGTCACACAAAAAAAGTATTAATTTAAAAGGTAATAAAATTTCTCTGTACAAAGTAGTTGTTTTTTTGGCAATTTATAAAATATACTTCTAAATTTTAATTAAATACATTGAACTAAAATGTATTTTATAAATTTGTTGCCAAATAAACAAATTAGAAACTTGAAATCTGGATAAAGAAAACTCATATTTTTTGGATGAAAAGTTGACAATATCAGGATTTTTATTATATCCGAAATATTTAAAAAACACCTATATTTATTTTTATGAGTTATTTAGAAACTCCCTATTTCTCGGCATTGGTTTTAGCTTGTTACACAACCGGCAGTTTGGCCTTGGGTAGTTCTGCCCTAGGAAATTTCACCCTCATACTTATATCATAGCATAAATGTTTCTTCTATCTACATATAATTTAAGATTTAAAATTAGTCTCCCCCCAATTGAAATCATTTGTAACGCATTTTTGCATTCAGTATTGTAAAATGTGTTCATTTAATTCAATTTGAATATTTTTTAAATAGAACATATTAAAGGTTCGAATTCATTATAATAAGAAACAACAATTACTTCATATTAATTATTCAAATGCCATAATTTCATAATTGACTACAAACGACTTCAAGTTGAATTAAAGGCAGATCTTAAATTAAAATGCAAAACTGCACAGGGTGTAACTTCCGGTCACGCTAGGCAATCAGCCTTTGATTAGATACTGTTTTCGACAGATCATCAAGAATTTTCATCTGATTTTTCAGAGCAAAGTGTTTTTCCCCAGGTACTCAGGATAATTATACGTATCTATTAACCCTCTCTTAGGGATCTGGGATGTTATACACCCCACGATTAATAAAACTACTGTTATTTTTTTTTTTATTTTTATTTTATTTTTGTAATTTATTCCTATATATTTTTTTCCCAGTCGAGGTTTAGTGAATTTAATTAACTATCATGCTTATAAGTTGTTCCTATTGAATTATTTGATTTTCTTCTTTTTTTTTATGTAGGAACTCAGGCGTACAACCTATTATTATATACAAATAATCGTAATTTCATCAAAACTAATGTGTTCTAACTTGATTTCCTTAATTTGGATTAAGTAATGAATATTTAATATAATTTATTATCAGATATGAAATTTTTACTTTGGAAATAAAAACTATATTTTGTTGAAACTCCAAACTCATGTTATTAAGAATATTTGTGTATAAGCATGTAAATCTTTTCGATTTCTTATATTCATACAAGTATTTTTAGCATTTTAATTGATATTTACAAATTGCAAAATAAATAGAAAATTTAAAAAATGGATACAAAATTTATATGAAGTTGTAATGTTTATCATGTAACTAAATGTGTTTTGGGGTTTCTTTGTTACACAGTTTTTGTTTACTCCAAATTACGATGGGTACCTATAAAAATCCTCATGAGAATTCTTAAATCTCAAGAATTCCGATCAAGTTGATATAAAAAAAGGAAAAATAAATTTGACCTTATGCGAATTTTTTATTTTTTACTTCGTGTTTCCTATATGAAAAGTATTTTATGAATTAAAAAATTGGTATCCTGAGAAACTGTTGACTATCAGACTATTTTTATTATAACTGAATTTCTTATATCTGGATTTTGAGAGTTTGCTTTTTCTTTGCTAAATTTTCTAAAATGATAAAATATATAAAACAAAGACCAACCCAGACATGACTAATACATATATAGGTTGTTGACCGATCAAACTTAAATCACTCTCCATTACGTTCAAGAGACTTAAAAAGAAAAAGGAGACAAGGCGGTAGAAATAAAAAGAAAACAAAAAAGTACGTATATGAACAATGTTCAACATTCACGTAACTTCTATCAAATAATTTAAAATATAAGTACCCTTCGTAGATAATTAAAGTTATGTATTATTATTTCCAAATAACTTTTTTAATTTTTTATATCACAATTATGAATTATGATTTTAATTAATATTGTATGTTTCTGGTTTATTTTTTAAAAATATACTATCCGAAATTTAAACTTGTATTAATTTACATTACAGGAATCTTTGTCAAAATGTTGCTATTTTTTATTTTTATTTGAAAATAATTAATAATACATTTTATCCTCTCCTGAGTTACTGCAAACTCTTTGGGAACTGAGTTTATTAATTACTCAATCTTTATTTATCCTTATCAAACGTTACTATATATTTCTAACGAAGTATGAATTAGTTTAATTCGTAATATTAAATACAGATGGTTCTTCTAAGATTTGTTACATCAAATAGCTTTTATAAAGCTTTTTTATTTTATGAAGCATATGTGTAACTCGAAGATAAAGTTAAACACTGGAGTATGCATGATTTAAAATAAGGTCGGATTTAATTCGTGAAAGCTTTTATTTTGCTCTATTCCTATTTAATGGAAGTTTTTCGACTATTCATTTTCTTCTTGTAATCGAAATGAGTTAAAACTGCAACGTATCTATATAACCCTTGTCTTTATAAAGGTCAACGACAAAAGATATTCTCTTCAAAGTGAGCCTGAAACAAGTATTTTTGTTATTCAAGTCAATATTGAATTTAACAGGATTCCTAACGTTGCAATGTCATGAATTATCTGTAGGAGTATATTTGGGACGTCTATCATGGATAGTCTACTACTTTCACCGAATTTTGTCCTTCAAGAAGGTAACTATTCTTTGAGGAGTGGAACCTGAAGTTGATTTGCGGGTTTCACGCTTATTCATTGTAGTTAAAGACAAAATGAATAAATTGAATTGATCTTTTTTTTTTACAATTTTTTAAACGAGACAATGAACTGAGCTAGAGATGAAAATAGCGCAAATACCAATTTTAGAAGTGTCAGAATTAGAGATAAGGGAAAACTTTTTTTATGAATATACCGGGCCAACCGCTAATATTTATCGCCAGCGCAAGCAAATTTAATTTTTCAAGTGTTTATAATTAGTAATATACTTGCAGTTGAAAAAACAGCCATTAGTCTTTAAAGATATTCATTCTCAGAATTAAATGAACCCAGCTATCTCTTCAAAAATTCACAATGCAGCGTCATTTTGGCCAACAGGTTGAACCCCACATTTATTATTGTTTTTTAAGTAATAGAAAAGGAATATGACCATTAAAACTTTCCCTCTAACGGTTTGGCCTTCAATGTCTTTGTCCAAAAATCAAGTTTTTAGAGTATAAATACGATTCAGTACAATTTTTTAGCATAAAATAACTATATTTATGCAAATAAAAGTAAAATATAAATTGGTACAAACATTGAAGCATTTGAAAAATGAATTATCGATTACTTTATCTATTAATAGAGTAGTACTTTTGCCTTTTAATACGCATGCATTTTTTATGGCAAAATCCACTCTACTGATTATTTATTAACGTACTTCAATATGTTCTAACAACATGTCATTAATAAACACTGGAATTAAACAACAATTGTGTTTTAATGTCTCCTATGTTCCTATAATTAGCCAAGGCTTACGCAATAGCTGATTTCATTTACTTGTATTTTCTTGATTGAATCGCTAATTATATTATATCTCGCAACCGAACTTTTCAAAAAAAATAAGGACCCTGCCAATGAGTTATACTAATAATTGGAGTGGAACTCATGCTCAATCACTTAACATCGTGTAGGAGGAAGAATAAAACCTCAAAGCCTAAATGACTTCGTATAATATACCTCACTTGTCATTTCATAAGCATCAGAGAATCTAAGTAAAGTCAAGTCTTAAAATTAATATCTTTTCCTCAAAGAAAACATTTTTGAACTGAAATAAAAAAGTTTTTGTAATTGACTGGTAGAAAAATGTTAAAGGTATCTTCTGAAGCAATCCAATAATAAAACACTTACTCTACGCCAGTTTTGAATCAAAAACTCTTGAAAATACATCTCCAGCCTCAATTACAGTCTCTATTCGAAACCAAAAGCACAGGTTAGCCTTCGCCATGCTGGTCTTTTGGCAAATACGGGGATTCCTTCTTAATCCAACTAATAAGCTCGTCTTTGGTGTTGAAAAAGGTTTGGTTGGTTTTTTCTCGGTTGCACCTTCTAGGTGTAGAAAAAGTAACGAGACCTTCTAAAAATACAGTTTTGAATACGTGTTGTTGATTTAATCTTAAAGTTCTGATTATTTTTGAATAGCTTAATATCCTTTGACAAGGCGGACAACAGCATCAGGACAGTCATCAAGACCAAACATTTGGTTTCTGTGATGATGTTGGGCGTTGTGGCATCCACTGGAGAAAAAATGTCTCCAATTTTGTTTCTTGTTGGATACTGGTTACCTGCGGCTGACTACTTGAATGTGTAGAATGAAAACGTGGTCCCATAAATCACCAATACAATGAAGAATTCTTGCTGAAAGACTTACGTCTTTCAGCAGGGAAGGCTCCGGCCCGTACTGCTCATATTGTAAAAGAGTGGATGGGTAGCAACATGAACTTTTTGTCCAAAAACTTTGCCCCCCTCAGAGACCAGATCTATATCCACTGGATTACTCCATCTGGTGACAAATAGAGAAAAAAGCCTGCAAAGTCCGCCACCCGAATATTGATCCCCCGAAGACCGCCGTTAACTAGCAGTGGATGATAATGAAGAAGGACTACGTTGCTAATGTGTGCAAGGGGTTCTGGAAGCGGTTGGAGCCTGTCATGGAGACAGATGGTGGATACACTCATAATGAATGCCATTGTTATAGTACAAAATAAAATAAAAATTGTTCAACAGCATCCTCATAAATTAGGAATATTTTAATGACTACGTAAAGGCAGGTCTCAGTAATTTTTCTACACCCAGTACACAAAAAAACATCCATTGGATTCAGATTCGGCAATTTCTGAGACAAAAAGTCTGGCTAGATAAAGTCGTCAAAATTGTTTTTGAGAATTTTTTTCAAGGTTGGTGTAAAAAGCAAAGGACTATAGAGATCTCAAATTCTCTCATAACATTGCGAACGAACGTTTCACTGAGTCCCAGAGTTCGAACATTGTAATGCTGTTGTTATTCCTGGCGTGAATTCCAAGGAGGGCTCCGTGTCTTTTCCAAATATTTGGTATAAAAATTTGTCAATTGATTCCATTTTTTCAAAGTGGTGGAGGTTTGAATAAGCTATCTAATAAACAATAATCAGCTGCCGAAGTGTCAAAGAGAGTTAACCAAAGCAGGGGTATTGATAATTTGCGTACCCTTTACATTTAAATAACATATACCAAAATAAAAAAGACTAAATTATATTGTACAATAAGAATTCAATTATACAAAAGACAAGTCAGACTCGATTATTGGACTCTGGTTTAGTATCAACTCTTCCACTGAATAATATTTTATATAAATGAGGGCAGTTGAAGCAATATCATCCGATAAAGTTACTCTGAATCAACAAACATTTAAATAACAAAAAATAAAAAAGTGTCCTCAAATTTATCTTTACATCTGGACCCACTCACCGTAAAACGAATCATTTAAGAGTTATTGCCTTCATTTTCATTCCTTAAATACAAATCAAAGATATTTAAGATTATATATATTAGATATTTTTGCCCTTATTTGATGATCATAATTTCATATATTGAAAGTGCAGCTTCCAATACTGCGAGGCATAATTATTTTTTTAATACTTATTCGTTTTTAACTCTTCACAAATGACAAAAACGTGGTCTAAAAGATTGGTATAACTTGGTCCTAATTGAATTATATGTATTTTTTGTAAGTTTTTTTTCTTGGGCTGACGGCATATTTTTATATACAACACATTTTATACACTAAAATAGTATAATTTATAAAACAATTTTAAGAGCAGATATTGATACATAGTTGAAATTAAACCAAGGTAGAACAATTAATAACATAGTAAAAAATTCAAACACACAAATTTAAATCATTTAAAGGTGAAAAAAATGAATAAAATAAGTCATCTGATTTGTCCCTTTAACATTTTGCTATATAATTCGATAGAGGGGATAACACCTTGTAGGTTTATTTCTCTTTGGGCCCTCTTGGCATATATAATTTGCTATAAAATATTCTTTTTTTTCCTTATAATAATCTAACAACTCATCACGCCCGGTCTTGACCTTAAAGACATCCAACAAAAAAATGTGGAACTCTCCCATACAGATGCTTCAATATCTCACATTGCCAATAGAGATGATCCGTCGTTTCACTAACTAAATTGCAAAAAGGACAAAAGCCCCTCCGATCCTTTTAAAACTATGAACCCACCTATAGTGTTCCTGAAAGAAGCCAATACTTAAACCATTTTTCAGACACTGAAAAATATTTGTTTTTTATAGCTTTAATGCTACCGGCCGCATCTCTTTTTATCTATCTCCTCTCCAAGTATCCAAGAAAAGGTGACATGGTTGGCTTTATAAAACATCTTTTAATTTCATAAGTAGATATCAAAGAAGCTCTCATCCAGGAAGGTCCTTGGACACCTCTAAATTTTCCAAATTTTGAACAAAAATTATGTTCCACCATCTTATTTGGTGATCAGTTAGAGCCTAGGACATCTGCTGCAGTTTCTACAGATCTACCGTCCAATTCGTCCGACAATTTCTTCTTTATTTTTCTGGCATCTTAAATTTCCCGCCCAAGATCCTAGTAGTTTAATTTCCCTTGAAGTTCGGAAACATGGTCAGCCTTTTCCTGTAATACCTTCATAAAAACTCAATAGTTCTGCCTATCCAATAATATTTAATCCTGATATGTATGAAAAGTCCGCTAGAAGAACGATGACCCTTTTTTGTTGATCTTATAATATCCAAGGTTTCTCCACATAAAACCAATCGTCAGCATAACAGAGACATTTTGGATACGTTGGAATGGATGAGAAGCCAATTATTTTGTATTCCTTGTGAATGTCTTTTATAATTTTGTCAATACCTATGATTAACAAAATTGCAGACACGGGGGCACCTTGTCTTACTCCTCTCTTATTCATGAAGTGAGCCTCCTGATTTCCATTCCTATCAAGTGAACAAGATCTTGCAAGACTAATTCCCACCATTCTAATATCTCCGAATCCCTTCTCATATACTTATTTTTCCTAAGAAGCGGTCTGGGAAACTATTTTTCAGATTAGTCATAGGGGATATTTCTAGACTAAATTGACTAATATTTCAGTGGAGAACAATGTCTTAGATAGTGGACTCTTTTTTTAGAAGCTCACCTTTTGAAAAGAGTTTCCTCACATTCAGTTATCAACAATTTATCTATAAATAGCACTAGAGTCTAGACCCATCTTTTGAATGAGACCGGTTCATACCGAAATTCTTCAACACAAATTATGAGAATAAGTCAAATATAAGAATTAATAGAATTTTATTCAAGAAAGAAAATTTCTATTTTTATAGGCAAAACAAAAAAACAAATATTTTTAATCCATTTTTCGTAAAATATACAAAATTGATCACATTTTTGTTTTGAATTATAATTTTGGGATTCCCTAGGAAACTTATTTGAAAGAGAAAATACGAGTTCAAAATAGATCACTTTTTTTTAATACGTGTTTAACAATAAACCTTCAAAAAGGTAACTCGTTGAATACTTTACCTGCCTCACTTGGAATTCCTACTGTTTCTAAGAAAAAGAAGGCGTGCATGTTTGTTCTTTACTGGACCAAATGATGTTTGATGAATCTATATAAAAGTAAAATCATTTTTTGATTCAACCAACAAACTTATTTGAAACCATCTCATACGCACAAGTCAGACAAAATCCAAAGATGATTTGCAAATTCTTAATTATATCCGTTGTTGTGGCATTAACATCAGCTCAAGACATTACGCTCAAAGCACCTTCCCTAGCTGTTAATTGTGGATGTCAATGCTCCAACTACATTTTCCGAGATTTGAGAGGAATAACGCAAGGAAACTGCAATTCGTAAGTTCAATCCTTTCTTCATATTAATTATAAATCAGTTTTGATTCAATATTTATGTTATTCATTAATACAGTGCCGATCGAACTGGAGCTAAATGGTGCTACGTTGATCGTGGTCACACTTGTCAAGATACCAGAGGATCAGGAAGAAAGGATCAATTTGGAAGACGTCGTCAAATTTCATATGAAGCCTGTGCAACTCCAAGATGTGGTGGAGGATTCGGTGGTGGATTCGGTGGCGGACTTTTGGTCAATAATAACAACAACAATGGATTTGGAGGCAACCCCGGATTTGGAGGGAACACTGGATTTGGAAGCAACACTGGATTTGGAAGCAGTGGTCAAAGTGGATTGTTTAAGCCATCGGGGTCTGGCGGTGGAATTAGTATTACCAACATCTTGAAACCAAGAAAGAGCCAATCTTTTGCCGGCTCTGGCGTTGTTCTATAAAGTGTTCTAACTTTATTATTTACTCAACTCTGAGCTTTATTATCTTTAAAAAATGTTAAACAAAAAAAATGAAATAAGATTAAAATGAAATAAAAATTTTCAAAAGTCCAGCTCACTCTGTTTTGTTTTTTGTTTTTTTTGCATTTAAAAAACTCTACATTCATACGAGTAAAAACAGATTGTGTTTTTCATATTCAACCCATTAAAAAAAATCAGTTCGTTTATCACTTAATAATGAAGTTTTCCCCACTTTAAATATCTCATTATCATTTAGCAAGTGTCTCCATTCCAAATCGAATAAATATATCATAATAGGTAGACTAAAAATGAAGCAAATCTACCTTTTCTTACACTCCCTTACAGCACATTGAATTTTGCATCCCATTTTTCAAACATAAAAAAAGTAAAGCTGAAATTGATTTGAGAACCTTTTTTAGTAAACTAATATTATACCTAACAGTGGAGGGTTATGGGTTCTGCCATTTCTGTTCTTATGAATTGTGGAATATTGAAGGCAATATTACAATACGTGATTTGGTTGTTTTTTTATTAAAAATACTTTTAAATTTTTACTTCATTCAACTCATATGTATTTAATTAATTTGTAGGGTAAGAAAATATTAAGTACAGTCAAATCCAAATAAATAACTAATATGTTTCGTATGAAAAGGTGAATATATCTATGAATATATTTTCTTATATACGAAGTATTAAAAAAACCCACAATTTTTGGATACATATATAGTTCATACTGACAATCCCCATCTCGAAGCTCCATGTGTTTAATTAGATCCTGTTATTGATAGATCATCAGGGAAAGAGTTTTTCGAGGAGCACTCAGGGTATGTATGTATATTAACTCTCCGTGAGTGAACAGGGTTATTAATAAAATTATCTTAATTTTTTTAGAATCTATATTATATCGCCAATATTTTTCATGATTTTCCCGAAACATTAATTCTTATTCTTTATTCTTCTTGATAATGCCTTGTTTTGTATTTTTTTAAATCGAAGTTTAGTTAATCTTATTAACTGTTCGGCTTATAAATTGTTCCTATTGATTTCTAGTATTTTTTTTCAATACGGGAACAAAGGGATACTAGCTATTATTATTTACAAATATACGCAATCTCATCAAAAACGGAAGGATTATAACTTGATTCCCAGAATTAGCATAAAGTAATGAAAAATAAAAATAAAATGTTTTTCCAAGGGATAAAAAATGATATCTTGTTGAAACCCCAAACCATAGAGAAAGAAATAGATAGAGGCGACAAGGTGCGCAAAAGTTTGAATAATATACTCGAGCTTACAGTGAGGGCACATTCAAAGAAATAACGTCACATATTATTTTAAAAAAATCTACATTTATATTAATAGACTTAAATCGGTTCCGGTGACATTTGGAGCATGAGGCATTGGACTCAGAAGTATGATAACTTTGTCTTGGAACAATATATTTGCTATGGAAATTTAAGGATCCCTATGCCACTGGGACAAAAAGAATGATGAGTTACATACATTGGAAGAGGTCAATTCGTATATGAATAGATATTTCTATGTATATTAAGTAAATTATGATTATAACAGACATTTCAGTCAGTTTTTATGGTTTGAAATTTATGATATGGCTAGTTGTTAAAGTGATGTATATTTTATTTAGCTTGTAAAATGACATAATTTTCTCAATGTATGGCTATTAAGTTGGATACTATATGATCAATCAGACTCAACTTGGACAAGATATTAAGGATACACGAAGGCATAAAAACTTAGAGTAGTCTGTGAAAATAACTTAAATTCGGGAAAGATGAATAAAAATACAACACAAGATATTACATACATTCAAATGAAGTAGTGTTCTGTTCATAAATTTCTTGGTCATCTAAGAATGTATCTTTATTAAGTCAAAAAGAACATCAATATCTTCTCAAGTCATGTATTTTAACAGCAACTTTAGTATTTATTTCAATGAAAAACACATGTTTGTGTTAGAAAGAGTAAAGAACTGAAATAACCATGCACTATAAAGAAATGTTTATATATTTATTCATCATATATTTTAGAGATATCAGATATCAAATATTTATTCAAGAGTTTATTTGAACAATTTCTTTAATCGTCTTTTGTCAAGTGGATCATTGTCATGGGCTCAACAATCTTTTCTTGCTATAAGAGATTGTTGCAATTGAAGTATTTGTTTTCCAACACAATTGAACGAGAAGTATTCTCAGAACAGTAAAAAAAAATTCTTAATTTCTTCTATATCCGAAAAATTTAAGAAATCATCATCATCCCAAACAGAGAGAAATGCTATTAGGATTGACATTTCCTTCCTAGTGATTTCATACCCATTATTTGTTTTAGTCACCTTGTCTGTCATCAATATTGCCTATTGACTATTATTATTCAAGAAAACGAAAATTGAAATTGAAGGTTAGAATTCCATCAAAGCTTTACCTGGATCTATAGAAAATCTATGGAAGACGTCCAGATGATAAACCCTTGAGCAAATTGGAACAAACGGAAGCAGCACAATATTCAAACGTTTTACTAAAAGTATATAAATAAAAATCATGAACAAATACAGTATATGAAGTTTGTCGATTGAAATTTGTAATCCCAAATGTGGAAAGTATATTCAAATCTGATCACGTATAAAAATGTTACAGAATTAGCTTCTTCCATTTAGCTGACGTTGAAAATAACATATTCCCTAATCGGGCTGCAGTTCTGAAAATTTTAATATACAACTGACTTGCATTGCCATGCTACCAATTCAAATCAATTGTCGCCTGTATTTATTTATATATCTATGCCCCAAACTAAAACTGTTATGACTATTTTAAAATAAGCATGTATTTTTTCTCGAAGTTGCATACCCATACAAGTATTTTTAGTAGGGGGTTGAGGTCTGGGCTCTGCAGCAAACAGAAGTTATTTACCAGAAGTCCATGTTGGCCTGGAGCCACTCTTGACTTTTCTTTGCAGTGTGGGCAGGTGCTCTATCTTTTTGACTACCCAAATATAATTTCGAACGATGGAATTGATCCACGGGAGACCTTTGTGTCCAGAGTTTTGACCTTCTCATCAGCATTCAGTCTGTATCCTAAAGGGAAACAAACGATATTCATGGCCTTCTCGTTGGATACAACCAGGCCTAACATCATCGCTGAGACAGGGTGTTTGTTGAGGTATACATATCGGTGCTCATCCGCTACGTCCCCAAAATGTCACTACTCGATCATTCTGCCTGTTGAAGACAAGGTCAACAGTAAAGGTCTTCTCATCAGAAAAGGTCACGATGAGTCCACAAGTTCCTTTCAGGTGGTCCAGTATCTTTTTTGCACTCTCCACATGGAGTTTTCTTTGCTGTTTTGTTAACGGAGGCTGCGGAATACGCTTTAGAGACTTTTCTCCTGCCTTTCTTTTCGAGCCTTGGACATAGCTGATGGAGACTTGTTCATCTTCCTGGCCATGTCAGAGATTTCATTAAAGCGGACTTCAGGTGGTTAACGGACAATGAAAGTTTCCTGCTTGAGGTCCTCTCCTACATTCAACCGCATGGAGATATTGTAAATTGTCTTTTTCGAGGCCACAGTCTCCTCGCAGATGAAACCCGCGCGGAGGAGCACGTCTATCATTTTCTCGTACTGTGTACTGATCATGGTGGTAACTAGGACAATGTTGTTCTTATCCTTCGTCAGCTAGTTATCTGTTTTACGAGATTGCTGTGAGGTTTAGGTCTCTCTCAATAACCAGGGATAATGAAATGAATGAACTGTATTACTTACTCTATAATAAAACAATGGACAATAATAACACACATGTATTTGGTATAGAGTCATATATTTCAAATATATGATATAATTAAAAGGACAGAAAAAAAACTACTTTACTCTTTGGAGGAGAAAAATAGTTGAATATAATCAGGGTTGCCAGATATGCAAAAGATTAAGAATGCAACAGACCCCCAGAAAATGACGGGTTCGTCAGAATACGATATTATATGTTTCTTGGTCTTTGCATATCCTACTCAATTTCGACTGCAATTGATAGACCCCCAGGTTGTAAAGCTGTAGGTCTTTTCAGGAAGTATCACTCATTGAGCGAAGTGTAACTTCAGAGAAACAATATTATAATGTATCTAACATCTACCTTGTATTGCCCAACTATGCCCCCATAACTGTATAATTTGTGGGGTGTTTAAGTTATTTTCTTTTCACACCATTAGTCGGGCCTTTACTAAAAAAAAAAATCAATCAAATTTGTTTTGTACCCTATGTTTCTCCCGTTCGAGTTTGGAATAGATAGACAAGTTGTAAGGTTATGCGACCCCCAGGACATTTTTAGCATGTTGTGTAAATTTATAATGTTATTTTTTAGATTTTTATTAAATGATTGTTTTACTTTATCTTTCCATGCATGGTTAGATGTTTAATTATCGCCTTTGAATAATTTGATATAACTTCCTAAACATCGGCTTTTCTTCCTCTCATGATTATGAGTATCAGCAACATTTCTCTCTTTTATGTCTCTTCTAAATTCTATGGAACTGGATCTCCAGACAAGGTAGCTGTTTCCTCAGGAATGACTTTATCCTCTTTGATTTCTCCTTTGAACAGGAGATTGACACTCCTGAGTTGATTGTACATCCAACTCAGGGACTGTCAACGTCTACTCTTGATTTCCAGCACGTCCACATTGATTGGTAAATTTATATTCCACCATTTCATTTTCAGCAACGTTAAACGTTAGACAACGTTAGAGCAATTTGTCTTATTGAGCGTAAAAACTTTATGCCATTTGTTAAGCCAAGGACTCCTGTAAGCAGGACCGGGCACGTGCAAACATGAATTCAAATACGCATGCAACATGGGTCCTTTGAAAAAAAAACAATGCAACGTGTTTGGTAAGATAATAAGTAATAACTAATAACTATTAGTTACTTTGTGGACCCCATCTTTATTGTGTTTTGTAGAACGGGCTATGACAATGAGCCACAAAAGTCTGGTGTTACGATCAATCTGTGGCCAAACAAAGAGAGAAACCCTGAACTTGATACCACCTTTCTGAGAGCCCTTCCAAGAGAAACAGATCTGAAGAAGACAGATTCGGCAGCATCCAAAAGTACAAAGCTGTGTTCCCTGTATTTCAACGAATTTGATTTCTTCTGTGAGTCTAAAAAGAAGTCAGACCATTGGTAAGGCTCTAAAGAATAAGTAAGACAGCTGCTCACTTTTGATACGTATGCTTATAACTATCCTTCTTTTACAGGTACCTCGAAGCAGATGTAGTACCATCCTTATGGCCTAACTACCTCTCAACTCCTAAAGTTTTATCAAGGCCAACTCAAGCTGCTACTACGTCTCGTAGGGCTCAACAGTTCAATGAAATGAGTTCTGTTGAAGAACTTTAGATCCTCCCATCCAACTTCATCCTCATCACAAAACCAAGTGTTGCCCTTTTGAAGCTATCGTATGATGAGAAATTAGGCCCCCAAGTAGTAGCCAGCATCCAGTTTGAGACAGATATGTCATTCAAAGTGTACCACTCTGGCGTGTTGATTTAGAAAAAGGCAGTGTCACAAATCACCTCAGAAGGCAAGGTCAACACTCTGATTCAAGCCATCAATTTGGCTTCCTTTCTGGGAGCAAAAGAAGAATTGAATCAACCAGAGACCTGGGAAAACATTTTCAACAAGTTAGTGAAGTTTTTCAACTCTTGAGAGATTGAACATAAGCAAGCTTCTAAGCTCTCTTTCATTCGTGAGCAAATGGATCTTCTCTTCAAGTGGGAAAATGGGATCTCAGGACTGTGTGGAATATCCTAAACGTCAAGATACCTGGAGTTAGCTACGAAAAGAGAGATGAGTTTCGGGAACCAATCTCGGAGAAGAACAAACTTGGCCTCTCTTTCTTGAGAGATTTTGTCGACTTTCTCATCAAGTGGCAAAACAGTAAAGCACCTGGCCTCAGAAACCTTCCTAGCAACAAAGCAGACGTGCCTTGCCGCAGCAGGTCTGGCAGAGTATCTTCTCCTAGATGAAGACTTCTCCTATGTACTCCTTGGCATGTTCCAGTCTGAACCCATCAAAAGAATGTTCGGGTAGTACAAACAACTAAGTGGAGGTCAAATTCTCAGGTAAATAAGAGATTTGTTAATAGTAAGCTTCTTTATTTAGGTAATACTTATTTTAACAATATAATAATATCATTACAATATTTATGTAGATCTAAAAGAGTGCATCGACATAATAAGCAGAGAGGGGTTGTCGACTTCATCCGACCTTCTCTACCTCTCCTGTCTTTATGCTCACTCCATGTTCTCTCACATCACAGTTACTCCTGAAGAGAAAGACAGTTTACTTGGCACCCCAAATCCTAGTGCTTCATTTGTTGCCACATTCATTGACTAGATGCAGCACAGTTTAAACTCTTGACATTATCGCCGTTATCGGAGTAAAGTGCGAGGAAGAACAATCCTGGTCAGTTTTTTTTCAAAGAATTTCATTCGCTTTGTTTAATGTCATGGGTAACAATTTATTTGCTAAACTGAATGATGACATCGGATTTTTAACAAAAGAATTCAGAAGCTAATAGAAAAAAAGCTAAATTTCCATCAAAATCTTCAAACTTGTAGACTTGGACCAACTTTGTACTTTTTGATTGTGCCTTTTCTTTTTTATATGTTTTCAATGTTTATTTTGATTAAAGTACTAATAAAATACCACTTCTATTAGAAATATATAGCCTCATTTTTATTATTTTGATGATTTTCCCTTGCAAAATAATTTTAAAAACTCTTTATTTTGTAGCAAAACACTTGAAGAGAGACATTCCATATAGAATGGACAAAGACCCATATAGGAAACACGTGAGCGCAGTGTCCTGTCCTGGTTACAGGAGTCCTTGGTTAAGCCTATTGTTGCTGATGTGACCACGTTGTCCTGGTTTTTATAGACTTCACTAATCCTTGCTAACTTCCATGAATTTTTCTCTAATGTTTCAGGTTTTAGGATTACTGTATCACCCTTTTTGATTGAGTTGGTATAAGACTTTATGATATACGTAGATATGAGACATATGAGGATATGGAGTTTATATATATACTTTATTCTACACGCGGAGAATCCAGAATGACTCTCATATTAATATATTATTATACACAAAATACATTTATACATAGGTCACCAAACCTATAGCTATGCATATATATAACATCCCCTTTTCCCCCCAGGAGAATGATTACAAAATATAAATCTAAGTTATATGAAATGAAATCCGCTTGTTCCCTTCTGTTGAATCCAAACGGATGAATCTCCTATTACGATGCCAAAGACGACCATTTTTCATACGTATGAGATATCGCCTTTGAGATTCCTGTGTTTCAATTGTACCTAGATGGGTCCATCTTTTGGTTATATGATCTTGTATCCGAACCGATTCTCCGATCTTCAATACGGATAACTTCTTCCCATCTCCTTTTTTTAAAATTGGGTTTGGAACCTTACAAAGCTTGTCTCTCATGGTTTTAATTTCTTCATCGGAAATATATTTCATTTCCTTGATTCCACGAGCACTAGGTTCTCTGGCTCTTTTCCATTTATCCATTTGACTTGGATAATCTTCCGGTAAAATCCTTAATTTTTTACACAATACCCACGACATTAGAAATTTAACATTTTCCTTTACTATTATAATCTCTTCTTTAATTTCCTCATTTCCAAAACCTACATTTAAAATTATGGATCCTAGTTGATTAAAAGTAGCCCCAGTAGCTCCATTTAAACGAGAATCTGAAGGTCTATTTAAATGTCTTAGTGGTATTCCAATTTCTTGTAAAAAAATTTCATCCGCAATAGAAACCTCACTACCAGAATCCGGAATTGCATAACTATAATTGCATAAGTATGTTCCATCCAGAGATTTTAATCGAACTTGTATTGCTGGTGAGGGACTAAATGTGGTCACGTTTCTTACCGTGACTCTTCTGTTTCTTGCAATTCCATTTTTACAGGCCTTTGAATCTTTAAAATGACCAATTCTTTTACAATTCCTACATTCCTGTTTCCAAGCAGGACATTTATTTATAATATGGTCTCTTGAGCAAAATATACAATCCATTATTTTTCTTTCAGGAGGATTTTTCCTAAAGCTATTTTTGTTTCGACTAAGGCTTTGATCCCTGAATTTTCTCTTGTTATCTTGTTGACTTTTGCAGAATTTAACTTTTTCGTCATCCTTCTTCGACATTTCCTCAGCTCTGCATCTATCAATAACTTTTTTTTTCTTCTATGGCCATAAGTTTTTTCCTCGTTTCTTCATCCCGAAGTCCCACAAGTAATTTAACTTTGATATTTTCTTCGAAACAGTCTTTATTATCACATCTTTCATTTAATTCGGCACGATTTGCAGTTCGAGTTACTTCTACATAGAAGTCCTCGAATGATTGACCTTCTTTTTGATATAAGGAATGGAATTTAACCTTATCAAGAATGATGTTATATTGAGAGCGAAAATATTTCCTCAATTCTTCTAAAATTTCAGGAATGGATAACACTGTGTTTTCTTTAATCCCAATTGAGACTCTTAATTTCTCCCTTATTTTTATATCCATGAATGATCTTAAATTCGCTAGCTGTTTTGCGTGAGAGTAGCTATCAACTCCTGCTAGTTGCCTGTAGTCTTCAAAACTGGGTTTCCATTCAATAAACTCATTCAAATCCATGCTTCCTCTCAATAGTTCCGGTTCCTTATATGCAATTTTTCCGTATACTTTACACGCTCCATCCTTTGAAGGCAGATGCTGATGCTCCTTGCCTGCTAATTCCTCCATTTTTTTCGTGAGTTCCCTCATAATTTCTTCATCCATGCGATCTCTTTCTTCCATGAACATCAAGATATCCTCTTGTTGCTCCTTTGTTTCAGACTTCAACTCCATTAATTCTAAAATATCCTCTAAGATGTGTAATCTTCCACGGGCCATTTGATGAGAAATTTCTACTAATTCCATTCTGTTTGAACGCTTCAGTTCATTAATGCTCCTTGTGACATGACCTTTGTATGCCTTAACTTTTGATTTTATAAAGTCAAACTTCTTACTTTTAAGTTCTTCCATTATGTTTCTTAAGATTGGTTCTGGTTTATCGACTGCGCCATATAATATACGTGGATATGAGATATATGAGGATATGGAGTTTATATATATACTTTATTCTACACGCGGAGAATCCAGAATGACTCTCATATTAATATATTATTATACACAAAATACATTTATACATAGGTCACCAAACCTATAGCTATGCATATATATAACAGACTTCAACCATTTTCTGATAATAATTAATTAATTCAATTATTCTTGTCTCCATCTTGTCAAAAAAACCTTTCATGAATGTTTTCCTTATGTATTTAATAACATTGTTGTGATTTGTAGGAAAATAATTCTTTTTAACATTAATTAAATTGTGAATTAGAAAGAGTTATTATGAAATTCTTTGTGGAGTTATTTTTTACATTAAATATTTATTTTATTTATTCTCATCATTATACATGGAATACTTTTTATCTAAATCATACTAATCTTTAGAATTGACTTCCTACCTTTATACTATCAACACGTCCCTTGTTTTGTCTTGAAGTTTAATTCGTTTTAAAGGGGTTTAAAGTTCATTTTCATATTTTTATTAAGTTAAAAATTTATTATAAGTAAACATCCGTCCTCTTATGAAGCAGCATTGGACCTGATGCATCTTCATTGCACCAATAAATAGAACAATCTAAGAGTCTTCTTAATAAGGTCGTTTCTAACTCTCTAA
This sequence comes from Lepeophtheirus salmonis, assembly GCF_016086655.4. Lineage (NCBI taxonomy): Eukaryota > Metazoa > Arthropoda > Copepoda > Siphonostomatoida > Caligidae > Lepeophtheirus > Lepeophtheirus salmonis. Next base: position 18,418,111 of record NC_052132.2, read on the forward strand.
TGAAACGGAACATTTTTACCTATCTGTCACTCAACCTTTGACTATAGCTGAAAAGTAAATTAATAAAACATATCTAAATATAAATGAAAATATCATAGACCTGAAATAGGAGACCGTCACATACAACAAGTGGCGTAACGGGGTAATAGCCCATCCCACGATGGGAGAACAAGGTTCCAAAGAACCTCAAACCGCGTACATTCTTGGAATAATTTCCAAGGCTCGGAATCCTCTACCAATATCGGGGGCTTGATTCATTTTTTCTAGATTTGATTTAAATCAATAGACTTTTATTTTTATACTCTCCTCATCCATTTGAGGATTCTATTTTTCTATCTCCTTTGTCCATAAGGGACGGAGAGTTTTAATCTCTTTTTCGACGGATGCTTCTTCCTCCGAGGTTTTCTTGGTGAAGTTAGGTTCTTGAAATATAGCTCAAGGTTCTGGACTTTCAAGAAATCTCCGGGTTGAATAATTTTCTTTGTTCATTTTTCATCATTTCTATTATTTTTCTTCAATATATAAAGAAAAATCAAAGTTTGTATTATTATTTCAGCTTTCAAACAAAATAATTTTTTAAATTAATATTTATATATCATTGAAGGTATTTGAATTGAATAGATTGATTACTTTCAAAATGTCGTTCAATAAGTTATATTAATTAGTCTGTGATATAATTTTAAATATATATTGAATAACAATACCACACTACAATCACTTTCTTTAATATACTCAAAGAAGTCTGATCAATTGGGTGTGCTGTTACAGTGAACTCTTTGTGTTAAACACAACTCTTGATATCTTTAAAAAAAAAAGGATTACAATGAGCTCTATAAACTTCAAAACCCACGTGCATGGTTTTATAATGAGCCCTTTTAGCTTCAAATACCATACTAACAGTCTCTTCTTTTAATATAGTCTAAGAAGTCTGATCGATTGGGTGAGTTGTTACAATGATCCCCTTGTGTAGGTTTATTGTTCCAATATACTCAAGAAAGCCTGATTGAATGTGGGTGGTGTTACAATGAGTCCTTCGAACTTCAAATACCACCCCGTCTTCTTTTATAATGAGGTTTTTAAGCTTCAAACACCACCAGTATGATTTTATAATGATCCTTTTAAGCTTCAAGGTCCACGTGTTTCCATCCATCTTCTTAAAATATATCGAAATCGTATAATATCAAATTAATCCCTGAATATTTGGAGAAACTCCCACTATAATAAAACACTGGACAATAATAACACCTGTATTTGGTATCGAGTTATATCAATGAGTTCTATATTTCGAAAGTATAATATATTTAAAAAAACAGAAAAACCCCACCTTCCTTTTTGAAGGGAGGAAACAGTAGAATATAATCAGAGTTACCAATAGGTGATTATATGACCCGATATGCAAAAGACTCAGATTCCAACAACTGCTCATCCGTGTTATGTATTTACGAGGAGTAAAATATCTTCTCTTCTTCTGCTTTTTGTGATTATAATTTATTAAGATGCATCATGGACATTTCTTGCTATCTGGACTACATGTAGATGAATAAAAAATTCCACCAGCTCCAACACGCGGCTTGTTTTAAAATTGCTTAATCATTGTTTTCATTGGTGAAATATACCATACTTATATCTTCAGGATTCCGATCGTGACTGTGAAGTTTAAGGTGATGGTAGTGCTGTGTCCCCAGATTTTCTAAAGGTTATGAAGGCATCCCAAGAATCCTAAGATCCCATACCATAGTTTCCCTGGTTTCAATGTGACTCCCAATCTTGAACTTGAATCCAAAGGGGAGATGACTCTACAAAGACAGAAAGGGGATCTCAAAGTGAATTCAAAAATATAGACAATACTGTTAATTACGAAGCATTCAATACTATGCAGCCTCCATTTCACGAAATCGGATTATATTACCCCCATTCCGTAGACAAAAGACAGGGCAATGGTCGTCACTGTAATCAGCACCTGGAACTAAAGTAGGGACCTCATGAGCACAAGCTCAAAAACAGGTTCTAGCTTTGGTTAAAAGGCTAAGTTACTTTATAAAAGGAAAAATTAGAACTAATTCAAGGACTGACATATGTACTTAATTGAAGAACTTAACTTTTTAGGAGACTGAAAAAGGATAATGTCCCTTAAGTGTGGTCAACCCTTCTGCTCTACCTCTCTTCTCCTCCGCCTCTTCCTTTATCCACCCGAGCATCTTCTAGTGACATACAACTCCAACTTCGAAAAGGCGCATGAGGAAGCCTTGTATCTAAATATGTATGGAGAAGAGGCGCTCACCGAATGAGCTTTATGATAAGTTGTCACTGGGAACATTACCGTCGGGGTTTATACTATTCAAATACCGTAAATTGACCCTTATTAAGCTGGAAGCGACTAACCCCTGGATATTAAGGCTAGCCTCGAAATCCAAGAATATATTTCCTGTAGAATTTTTGATGGGCATCAAAAGCTAACCAATAGTTCTGTCTCCCACTGTCTTACCACAAAGGCTAATGTCATCAAATCAGTAACTGAAGTAATCAACGTTGCTGCGTATTTAGAATCAAAAGAGTTCTTGAATAATAAGAGACTTATGAAATCCTCATTGGCTTATTGAACAAACTACTTGCATCCCTAGACTTGGACCCAATTCATTCTTCAAAAGTGTATTTCATCATAGAACAGATGACATTACTCTTCAAGAAACCCAACAGAAGGAGATTTTCACCTTGTTTTCTCTCTGTTTGTTTTCCGGGTTAAAATATTAGAACGACCCTCTATGATCAAATTCTTAAGTCGAATTGCCTTACAGTTTTATGTCCCATGTATCTTAGAACTCTCTCTACTGCGTCTACTGAGAGACTGGACTAACGTAATCTATGGTTAGATATCTTGGAACTAGGATCAAACACCTTAACAGCAGAGACCGTAATGTCAATCTTATAATCGATAAAGTTTACTTCTCAGAAAGAGTCTAATTTGTTAGAAGTAAGTTCTTGGGCTGCAATAAGACCCAAACAATTAAAATGGTCCTTACATTTATGATCAAATCCGTTGGAGGAAACTACATGGATATGGTAGCAATTATACCCATTCAGTAAACATGAAGGTCTTCACTCCTTTTCTTTGTGAGTTCCAAACTTCAATTACTTACCCACACAACATCAATAGATAAGTTCGTCTCATTTTCGACCTTGTACACACATTAAAAAAGTATTTCTAAGAGCTACCAAAGGCAGAAATATTTCAGCATTCCCCCTTAACCCTGTAGGAGTTAACCTAACACCCTAACTTTGTTCATATCAAAGAAATCCACCATAAAGTGTCAAGAAAGATCTCAGAAACTACAATCGAAGCAATAGTTGATAATTTGGGTGATGAAAGTCACAAATGGGCAAGCATTCTTGGCAAGTGTTCCATCTCTTCAACGTCATGGGCAAAAGTTTTGTGTCTCCATTCAATGACAACTTCCGACAAGAAAGCAGAAAAAGATCATCTGAAAACAAGCTCAAATCTAGAAATGCTGCCAAAATTCAATGTGATAATGTTTAAGTTATTAACATCAACTTTTCTGGTGTGTGCATATATATTTGAAATAATTAATGTAAATTGTATTAATGATATATTGCAGCTTATTTAGTCTTGAATTCTTATTAATAGTCATATTATGTATAAATATTTATAGATTTTAAAACATAGAATCTGTATTGAAAAACCGTTTTAATATATTTTTATTTAAATAAAATGACACATTCGTGATCTTCTTCTGAGCCAATCCTTGGAGCGTGCGTTTTCTAGTATCTTGTCCAGGTGCTCGAGACATCCATGGATGTATATATAAAGTATTATTTTACCTTCTTTATTAATAGTATACATCTTTTTGATGTTTACGTGTTCATAAATAAGACTAAGTAGTCTTATTTCTCCACGTCTTTCTCCTTGTTTTCTCTCGGTCGTTCCTGGATTCCTCCTTTAAAAAGTTTGTGCCTTAGTCGCCTCGTCATCGTACTCGGAACATTCTAAAAAATTAACAATTTAAAAGTTCTATATTAATAGTCCTTAATAATCGTAGTTGAAGAATGGGAGATTCTTAGAATGGAAAATTTGGTCTTCCGCACTTTCGGGGCTAAGACGAATGCACCTAACATTTATTACGAGGCCGAAGTGGAAAATAATCTCTGAGTGCTAACTGGTACAGACAGACAACCAGAATCATGATCAAGAAATCAATTTTATGCTTTGACTGGAGATGATCCTTTAATGGGGTAAAGGAGACATTGGATCGATTTTTTCCCCAACGTAAATTTTTTTTCAGGTGGATCTTATATTTTGCTAAGCATTCGTCCACATAGGCGATATCAAAGTGCTCCCTAACTAGGCTCCGAACCATAATTGAACTGCAAATAAAGAAAAAATACTCCTTTTCTCATTAAAGGAGTGCAATATTTTTCCTCTCGACTTTGATTATCTTACGATCAATCATACAGATCAAATAAGTAACTAGATAATTCTAGTTTTGACTTAATACCACAGACCTAAATAGAAACTGGACACCTAACTAATATACCAAAAAGTGAGCTTCGAACAATTTAATCATCGTCAATCAAGGAAAAAAAAAACGTATCGATGGATTTGAACAATATTAAACCTGTTCTTTATAATTAAATAAGTCTCTTTGATGTATGTATATCGTACAGTATCTTTTAAAGATAAACTAATCTATAACAAAGCAACTTATTTATGAAAGTATTTTTATTGGAGTTAGAATATGCATATATAACGGTAACATATGAACCCTTCTTAAATGTTTTTCGCCATGAAAGAAGTATATAAATGATAATCAAACTAAATTGTAAATTGATGCAAACTTTCGGTATTTGAAAAATGAATACTTTATTACTTTATCGTTTCATGGAATAATACAGGGAGTGGGGATCAAATTGTCGCCAAAATATTTTTCTACAAATAACAACACAAAATATACATTTTTTAACTTTTTTATTGAAAATCAAAACTATGGTGAGCATATAGCTATAGAGTAGCCATTCATTTAAATCACCGTTGGCAGCAATAACGTCCTCAATACGGCTTCTGAACCGGCCGCAGGCTTTTCTGACCATCTCATTGTCCATGTCGCCGAATACCTCCTTGATGGACTCCATCAGGCTGGCCTTGGTGCTATGGGGATGTCTGTTGGTATGTCTCTCAACATAGCCCTAGACAAAATAGTCCAAAGGATTAAGGTCGGGAGAGATAGGAGGCCACAAATCCTTGCTTACGACGTCATAACAGTTCTCGGGTAACCACTGCATGGAGATTTTGGACACATGGTAGGGTGCTGAGTCCTGTTGCCACACCAAGGGCCTGTTTCCGGCCACCCCTTGGATCCATGGACCTGGTAGGGTCATCCTCAACCATCTTCTTCCCCTTGTCGACAAAGTCGGTGTCCCTGACCTTCCTATCGGCGCCCTCCTTCTTGGGTGCCCTCTTTATGGTGGCATCAACATCCCAGGTGTCATCTAGCTTCTTACAGATACGCTGAACATTCCGTAAATTCACTCCTAAGGTTGAAACAATCGTTGAATTGGAGATTTAACCTCCATTATTAACCAATGCCATGACTACGACGGACCTCGAAAGCTCCTCGTTCCACTTATAGCTCTTTATCTCCTCATATGATGACGGCATGATGCTAACTGAACTACGTATCGTCAGCTGACGAGAATAGCTTTCCTATTTGGTAATCGGTTTTTATTTGATAATGTCGTCTTCAAGTTATCAAGGTTTCAAGTAGGCGACACTTTGATCCCCGCTCCCTGTACATGTGCCTCTTTTTCGCATGCATTTATTTACTACAAAATCCGCTCTACTTATAATGTATTAACATACTTCAATATGTTCTTTCAACATGGCATTAATAAACCCTAGAATTAAACAACAATTGTGTTCTAATGTCTCCTATGTTCCTATAATTGGCCAAGGTTTACGCACGAGCTGATACGAGGCTTTTTATAAGCTCACTCCCTTACAAGGATGAGGATGTATGAATAAAATATATTGAGACATATTATTTTTCTTTTCATTTACTTGTACTTTCTTGATTGCATCGCTAATTATATTGTATCTCGCAACCTAACTTTACAAAAAAAAAGGACTTAGTTATATTAATATTTTGAGTGGAACTTATGGTAAATCACTTAACCTCTTACATTTTTGTAGGGGGGAGAGTATTTTTTATAGTTCAAATAAAACTGCAAAAACTAATTGACTTTGTACAATATACCTTGTTATTTTATCAGCATCAGAGAATCTAAATGAAGTGACGTGTTTAAATTAATATATTTTCCCCATAGCCACATTTTCGAACCGAAATAGAAATTTTCTTTTTAGAAAAATGTTAAAAATAATTTCTGAAGCAATCCAAGGTTAAAAGCATACTCTACGCAAGCTTTTTTTTTTTATAAAAATCTCTTCATAATGCACCTCCAGCCTCAATTAAAGTGTCTATACGAAACTGAAAGCACGAGCAATCCTTTTCCGAGCTGGTTCTTTGGCAAATCTGGGGATTCCTACTTAATCTGACTAATAAGTTCGTCTATGGTGTTGCAAAAGGTTCGGTTGGTTTGTCGTTCAATTGTACTTACCGGGTGTAAAAAAAAGTAATGGAACCTTGTAAATATACAGTTTTGAACAGGTGTTGTTGATTAAATCTTAAAGTTATAGTAAAAAAATTAAATAAAAGATAAAAAATTATTTACAACATCATCCTGATCAATTATAAGTATTTTAATGACTACTTAGAGGCAGGTCCATCAGATTCACATCTGGCTGGCTAGGAGGCCAAAAGTCCATCTAGATTAAGTTTTCAAAATTGTCTTTGAGCCATTGACGACATTTTTTAAAGATGGTGGTAGGAAACCCAGGACTATAGAAGTATCAAATTCTACATAACCGAGCAAACGAACGTCTCACTGAGTCCCAGAGTTGGAAAAGTTGTTATATTTTTGTTACTTCTGGTGTGGATTCCATGGAGGGGTCTTTTCCAAATATTTGGTTCCAAAATTCGTCGATTGATTCCATTTTTACAATTGGTGGAAGTGTAAATATGCTATCAAATAAAAAATTATACTCACTGTAAAACGAATCATGGGGAAGGGAGGTAGTTTGATTTCAACTTAATTGCCTTAGAATAATGATGTGCTTCAAAAAGTTGAACCCCTATCACTTTGTAAATACAAATCATGATAAGATCTTTTTGGCCTGATTTGATCATAATATTTTCTTATGTTGTAAAGGCAGCTTGGAATTTCTATACATATGCAGGAATTATTTGTTTTTAATACTTCACAAATGACAAGAAAGTTGTACGTAAAAATTGGTGTAACTACTTGGTCATAATATATTTATCTCTGTCATTGAAAATGATTAATAAAAAGCAAATGATTGTTTAATTTTGTAAAGAAAAAGTACATATTTGTACTAAAAAGTGGTCTGGAAAACGATTTTTTTTAGTTCGGTCATAGATAATTTTTCTAGACCAAATTGGACCAATATTACAGTGGTGAACAACGTCTCAGATAGCGGACCGTTTTTTTGGTCTCAAACTCAGCTCATTATACGAATTGTACACTAATGAAAGCCTTTCAACCCTATACAACGTCCTTTTAATGATCTTCATACTTTGGAAACACACATGAGGTCATCAAAATTCATCTATGAATAGTTATAGAGTCGAGACAGAACTTTTGAGTGAGACCATTCATACCAAACTTCTTTGTCACAAATTGTGAGAATAAATCAAAAATTACACAAAATGGAATTTTATTCAAGAAAGAATTAAATTATATTTTTATACAGAAAACAAAAACACAAAAAATTTTAACTAATCTTTTGTATAATATACTAAACTGATCACATTTACGTTTTGAATTATAATTTTGGGATTCCCTTTGAAACTTCTTCGGTAAAGAAAATGCAAGTTAAAAATAGGTCACTTTTTTTTTTTTAATACGTGGGACACAAGAAACCTTCCACAAGGTAAATCGTTGAATAACTTACCTGCTACACATGTAGTTCATACTGTTTCTATGAGAGAAAAAAAAAAGAGTGCATATTCACTATTTTCTGTACCAAATGATGTTTGATGAATCTATATAAAAGTAAAATCATTTTTTATCAAACCAACAAACATATTTGAAACTATCTCATACGCACAAGTCAGATAAAATCCAAAAATGATTTGCAAAATCTTAATTATATCCGTCGTTGTGGCATTAGCATCAGCTCAAGACATTACGCTCAAAGCACCTTCCCTAGCTGTTAATTGTGGATGTCAATGTTCCAACTACATATTCCAAGATGTGAGAGGAATAACACAAGGAAACTGCAATTCGTAAGTTCAACCCTTTCTTCATAATATTTGTAAATCAATTTTGATTCAATAATTAATTGATTTATGAATACAGAGCCGATCAAACTGGAGCTAAATGGTGCTATGTTGATCGTGGTCACACTTGTCAAGATACTAGAGGATCAGGAAGAAATGATCAATTTGGAAGACGTCGTCAAATTTCATATGAAGCCTGTGCAACTCCAAACTGTGGTGGAGGATTTGGAGGTGGATTCGGTGGCGGATTTGTCAATAACAACAACGGATTCGGAGGCAACCCTGGATTTGAGGGCAACACTGGATTCGGAGGCAACCCTGGATTCGAGGGCAACACTGGATTTGGTAGCAATGGTCAAAGCGGAGTATTTGATCCATCTGGCCCTGGCGGTGGAATTAGTATTACCAACATCTTGAAACCAAGAAATGGCGAATCTTCTGACGGCTCTGATATTGTTCTATAAAGTGTTCTAACTTTATTATTTACTCAAATCTGAGCTTTATTATCTTTTAAAAGAATGTTAAAAAAAAAAAATAATAATGAAATAAAAATTTTCAAAAGTCCACTCCACTCTGTTTTTTTTGTTGTTTTTTGTATTTAAAAAACTGTACATTCATACGATTAAGAACAGATCGGGCTTTTCATATTCAACACGTTAAAAAAATAAGCTCGTTCATAACTAAATATTTAAGTTTTTTCCCCACTTTAGATATCTCATTTTTTACTGTGCAAGTGTCTTTATTCCAGGGCTCTAAATTATCTCATAATAGACCAAAAACTCAAGCAAATCTACCTTCTTTTACACAGAAATACTACACATTGAATTTTGGATGCAATTTTTTAAACATAGAAACAAGTGAACCTAAAATTGATGTAAGAACCTTTTTTAATAAACTAATATTATACATAACGGTTGAGGATTATTCGTTCTTCCACTTCTGTTTGATTAATTATGGGTTATTGAAGCCTATAATATAAAACGTTATGTCACACTATAAAGAATTTTTTTATCCATTTATAAAAAAAAACTTCTAAATCTTTACTTAAATACATTCAACTAATATGTATTTTATTAATTTTGTAGGCCAAGAATATATTAAATACAGGCAAATCCAAATAAAGAAACTCCCATTTTTCGTATGAAAAGTTGTTGACTATGTCTGTATTTTTCTTATATCCAAAGTATTTTTTTCTAAAAAAGACCCCACAATTTTAAGATAAGTCATTTTGAAACTCCTCATTTCTAGGCAATAAAATCTTTGATTAAACCCTGTCTTGACAAATCATCAATAATTTTTATCTTCTTTTTCAGTGAAAGGTTTTTTCGAAGGATGTTCAAGATATGTATCTGTATTTATTAACCCACTGTTAATAAACTGGGATATTATACACCCCACGATTAATAAAATTGTACTTTTTTTTTTTTTTTTGCCAATATTTTTAATAATGCTCTGGGGACTTAAATCTTATTCTTTATTCTTCTGGATAATGCCTTGTTTTTTTTTTTTTTTGTAATTATTCGTATATTTATTTATTTTGTCAATCGAGGGTTACCAAATTTAATTAACTGTTTTTTGCTAATAAGTTGTTCCTATTGGTTGCTTTGATTTTTATGTGCAAATATTCGCTATCTCATCAAAACTGAAGGATTCCAACTTGATTCTCAAAATTTGGATTAAGTAATGAATATTTAATATAATTTTTTTATCGGAAATGAAAGTATTTACTGTGGAAATAAAAATTAAATTTTGTTGAAACTCCAAACTCATGATATTAAGAATATTTGTATAAAAGCATGTATTTCTTTTCGATTTCTTATACAAGTAGTTTTAGCATTTTAATTGATATTCACGAATTGCAAAATGAATGGAATGGTTAGAAAAATTGAAATGAGGTTGAAATGTTTATCATGTAATTAAATGTGTTTTGGGGTTTCTTTGTTACACAGTTCAATATGTTTGCGCCAAATTACGATTGGTAACCATAAAATGAAAAAATCCTCAGGGGAATTCTTAAATCCCAAGAATTCCAATCAAGTTGATAGCAAAAAGAGAAGACGAATTTAACTTTATGCGATTTTTTTTACTTCACGTTTCTTCCAAGCAAAGTAATTCATGGTATACGAGAGATTGTTGACTATAACACTTTTTTTAATAATAATAAATTTATTATAACTGGGTTTGAGTGCTTTGTGTTTTTGTCAAATTTTCTAAAATTATAAAATTTGATAAAACACTGTGGATCAGAAAACGCCAACCACGGCATCACTAATACATTTGTAGGGGATTGACCTACATAATACCATGCAAGACGTTCTTCATATTTTTGCTCAAAATAAATTTTGATATTAATTGGGTTTGAATTTGCAAGATATTGATTTACTTTTTTTTTTCGTTGTTAGATTAGATCAATGAATAAATCTATTATGTAACAATTTATATCATGGAGAGGGAAATATCAACATAAAACAGGAAATCTAAATGTACCCCATTTTTACTTTCAAAAAAGATAGCTGGAAACCCCAAATATTTTATTTATATCATGGGTTTAATAAGTTATAATTAATTAATGCAATCATACTCTCAGAAGTTAAAGGATAAGATTCTAAATTGAAGATCTAATATACATATAATAAGTGTAAAAAACGAATTGATTGTCAGCATTCCTGCATAGCATTACTTAATCCAAATGTTGATCTCTAAATTTTCTCTTAAAAATAAGCAAATGGATTTTCTTAAAATTTAATAAAAGTATATTCGCTGACATAGAAATTATTGCAATTACGAAATGTATTTCTTTGGGTACCACGGATAGATAGACTCATTTACCTTTAGCAACGAATATATTTTTTTATATTCTAAAACTTTTAAAGTTTTATCTGTGCAGTTCCTATTTTAAACTTCCAATATTTTATCTTTTAAAAGAGGTTATGTGAACAAATGAAGGGACATAGTCATTTTAAATGTAGTAGTTATCATTAAGGACCGATAAGGACCGGTCCTAGGACGGTTCAGTTTGCCAACTCAAAAAACAAAAAAAAGAAAGGCCTGCCATCAAAATTCACCCCATTTCCATCCTTTTTTTTTGTTGGATCGGTCCTAAGGACCGATACATCGGTCTTTCAATGACAGCTAAATCATATAATAATATGTTTGAGTCACACACCTCCTGCTTTTAACTTCAGGTATCTTTTTTTTTAAAGAGGAATTATGATGAAACTTCAGCGACTCAAATGACTTGGTTATTTATATGTAGTTACTACGTAATTTTAGCTGTTTTAGTTTCCATAAAAGACGGATTAGGACCTGTCCAAGGATCGACTAATTTTATTAGAACGGGACTGATAGCACTGTCGTCTTTTTAGTTTTACATACACCGATCCAACTCTAATCACTGTCCATAACGTTCAAGAGACTTAAAAAGAAGACAAGATGGCTGAAATACAAAGTAAACAAAAAGTAGGTATATGAATTATGTTCAGGATTCACGTAACCTCGATCAAATAATATAGAATATCAGTACCCTTCGTAGATAATTAAGGTAAGGTATTTTGTTTTAAAAAAAAAAGTTTTAGAGCATAAGTTTGATTCAAAAACTATGAATTATGATTTTAATTAATAGTTTATGTTTTTGTTTTATTTTAAAGAAAAATACACAACACTCTCCGAAGTTTATACTTGTATAAAGTTACATTACATGAATCTTGGTCAAAATGTTGCTATTTTTTATTTTTATTTTTCTTTGAAAATAATTAATAATACATTTTATCCTCTCCTGAGTCAATGTAAACTCCTTGGGAACCAAGTTTACTAATGACTCAATCTGTATTTATCCTTATCAGACGTGACTATATATTTCTAACTAAGTATGAATTTACTCAATTCGTAATATTGAATAGAGATGGTTCTTCTTAGATTTGTTATAGATAATAGTTTTTATAAAGCTTTTTTATTTTATGAAGCATAGGTGTAACTCGAATATAAAGTTAAACACCGGAGTATGCCTGATTTAAAATAAGGTAGGATTTATTTCGTGAAAGTTTTTATTTTGCTCTATTCCTATTTAATGAAAGTTTTCGACTATTCATTTTCTTCTTCTAATCGAAATGAGTTAAAACTGCAACGTATCTTAGTAACCATCGTCCTTCTAAAAGTCGACGATAATAGATATTCTCTTCAAAGTGAGCATGACACATTTACTTTTGTTATTCAAGTACATATTGAATTTAACAGGAATTCTAAAGTTGCAACGTCATGAATTATCTGTGGGTGTATATTTGGGACGTCTATCATGGATAATCAACTACTTTCACCTAATTTTGTCCTGTAGAAATTCTTTGAGGAGTAGAACCTGAAGTTTATTTGTACCCTCTTGATGTAGTTGGCACTCATGGAGGCATATGCCTAGTTGATAGATCTCTGCGAGGGCGCAGGTGCTTTTTGGCGTCTCCTGCAGGTCTTGGACTTCACATGCACCTAGATGGAATAGTTAAGGGGGTTGAGGTCTAGGCTCTGCAGTAGACAGAAGTTACTTACCCAGAATTGCATGTTGAACTGGAGTCACTCTGGAATTTTCTTTGCAGTCTGGGCAGGTGTTCCATCTTGTTTGAACACACAGGGAGAATTGCCAATGATGGATTTGATCTAAAAGGATAACTTTGGTGTCCAGAGTTTTGACATTCTCTTCAGCCTTCAACCTGTATCCTGAAGGGAAAAACACGATATTAATGGCCTTCTCGTTGAATGCAACCAGGCCTAACATAATCACTCAAGCAAGGTGTTTGGTGGTGGAGACATATCCGGGCTCCTCTGCTACATCCCCAAACGTCACTACTCCATCATTCCGCCTGTTGAAGAATGGGTCAACAATAAAGGTTTTCCATTAAACAAGATCTTAATTTATCCGCAGCTTCCATTCATGTAGTTCAAGGTCTTTTTTGCACGCTCCACATGGATTTTTCTTTGTTGTTTTGTCAAGGGAGGCACCAGAATACACCTTAAAGACTTTCCTCCTCCCTGTTTGTAGAACCCTTGACATCGCTGATGGAGATTTGTTCATCTTGCTCATGTCAGAATTTAAGGAATTCGGTTTTTTCATTAAGGCCAGCTTAAGGCAGTTGACGGGCAATAAGAGGGTCCTGCCTGAGGTCCCACCCAACCTTCGACCGCATGGATACATTGTCTTCTTCGAGGCTCCAGTCTCTTCCCGATGACCTTCTGGACAATCCCGCGGGGAGGACCGCTGCGATCCTCCTCTCATACCGTGTGTTCATGGTGGTAACTAGGACAATGTAGTTCTTAGCAATTGACAGCTAGTTATGTGTTCTACAAGATTGCTGTGAAGATTTAGGTCTCTCTCAATAACCAGTAATCATGAAATTAATGGACTGTACTACTTTATCGGTAATAAAATACTGGAAAATAATAGAACACGTGTATTTGGTAAAGAGTTAAATCATTGAGATATATATTTCGAATTTATAATATAATTAAAAGAACAGAAAAAACCCGCGTTCCTTTTTGAAAGGGGAAAAACAGTGGGATATAATCAGTTATTTTCAGTTATGAGTTATCATTAAAGCACTGTAATATTTTTCCTCTCAACTTTGATTGGTTTTCGACCAATAAAACAGATAAAATGAGGAACTAGACTGTTCTAGTTTTGACTTAACAGTCTACCTAAATAGAAACTTAACACCCAACTAATATAGTAAAAAGGGAAATAACTGCTTTGAACAATTTAATCATCTTCAATCAAGGTAAAAAGGAAGAAAAATGATTATATCTCGATGGATTTGAAAATTATTAAACCGGTTTTTTTATCATTGAATGAGTCTCTTTGATGTATTTACATTGTACAGTATAATTTAAAGACATACTAATCTATAACAGAACAACTTATTTATGATATGTACCCATAATTTTGCATATTGAGTTACAATATGCATATATAAACAGTTCTTTCCCGTTACTAATGTTCTTAGTGTTGATTGGTTGAATTCAAATCAACTTTTGTTAAAGTGTGAAGAATTACAGGGTCAAATAAAGGAAGAATAATTATACAAAATTTGTAAATAACTGGCTAGTAGCTTAACTGATTTTTACCCTTTTTTTTCAAATGAAGGAAATTTGAACACGGCCTTATCTCACTATTTGATATTTGAATCATCTCAGGCAGCTACATTATAACAAAATTGCTGGCACACGCAAGCGCGAATTAAGCTGCTAAATTTTATTTTTCAAGTGTTTATAATTAGTAATATACTTGCAGTTGAAAAGCCAGTCTTTACCCTTTAACAATATTCATCCTCAGAATTAACAGATGCCAGCTACAAATAAGGGCCTCATTAATAATTCAGCATCCAACAGCATTTTGGCCCAAAGGCTGAAACCCATATTTATTATTGTTTTCTAAGCCATAAGCCATGTTATTGACTAGTAGAAAAATGTTAAAGTTAATTTCTGAAGCAATCCAAGGTTAAAAACCTTACTTTATGCAAGCTTCTTTAATCAAAAACTCTTGAAAATGCACGTCCAACCTCAATTACAGACTCTATACGAAACTGAAAGCACGAGCAAGCCATCGTCATGCTGGTCCTTTAGCAGATCTGGGGATCCTTCTTAATCCGACTAATAAGTTCGTGTTTGGCGTTGCAAAAGGTTCGGTTTGTTTATTGTTCGATTGCACATAGAAACAGTATTAAGACCCTCTAAAAATAAAGTTTTGAGTAGGTTTAGTTGATAAAAATCTCAAAGTTCCAATTATTCTGAATAGATTAGACTCTAAGCCTTTGATTAATGTACATGTTGTAAACAATAACTATGTATATGTCGCGATGGAGGCAAGAAGGTCTTCATAGGTAACTTAATATACGCCGGGAGAACCTCCTCGGACATCATGAAGGTCTTTAACGTCAACAAGGCCACAGTTTGTTAGGTCAGAAATCTTTTGGCTGATGGGGACAATACAAGAGTGGAAGACTCACCAAAGTGAAGCCTGAAGGACCAAGAAGCAGAAGGTGCATTGCTCTACTGTGGGCAAGGCCATCCGAAAGTTTGAAGGAGGGTTGCTCAGAAGAATTGAAAGGCCACTTCTGTCTTAACGTCAAAAAGAACTCTGTCTTCAGCAATGTCAACAACTCTTGAACTACCTGAAGCACAACAGCAACTGGGAAAAATTTTCTCTACGGAAAAGACATTAAACGTTGACCTCGTCTACAACAAGCATAATGATCAGGTGGTATGCAATGGTAAGGCTGACAACAAAATCAGAACAGTCAACCAAGCCAAACATCCGACCCCCGTGATGATGTTAGGGGTTGTGGCATCCACTAAAGAAAAAATACATCCAAATTTGTCTCTGGATGGATACCTGCAGCCGACTACTTGATGGCGTTGAAGGAAAATGTGGTCCCAAAGATCACTAAGACCATGAAAAGAGTCCAACAAAGCCAAGTACTTATTTCAGCAGGACGGGGCTCCGGTCCATTCTTCTAATATTGTAAAACAGTGGATAGATAGCAGCATGAACTTCTGGTCCAAGAACATTTTGCCCCCTCAGAGACCAGATTTGAATCCATTGTATTACTCCATTTCTTTGGCAAATTAAGAAAGAGGTATGCAAAGTCTGCCACCCGAATATTGATGCCCTGAAGACCTCCCTTAACCAGTTGTGAAGGATCATGAAAAAGGACTACGTTACCAATGTGTGCAGGGGGTTATGGAAGCGGATGGAGGCTGTCATTGAGTCTCATGGTTACCAAATTCATAATTAATTTGCATTGTTATTATAAAAAATATTATAAAGCAAAATTTTCTATGTACATCATATTGATCAATTATGAGTATTTTAATGACTAGAAAGGAGCAGGCCTCAGTACTTTTTCTCCACTTGGTATACAAAAAATATCCATTGGATTCACATCTGGCGATTTCTGAGACCAAAAGTCCGGCTAGATAAGGTCGTCAAAATTGTTTTTGAGAATTTTTTTCAAGGTGTGTGTAAGAAGCCAAGTACTATATAGATCTCAAATTATCTCATAACATTGTGAACGAACGTTTCACTGAGTCCCAGAGTTCGAAAATTGTTATGTTGTTGTTACTCCTGGCGTAGATTCTAAGGAGGGGTCCGTGTCTTTTCCAAATATTTGGTAGAAAAATTTGTCAACTGATTCAATTTTTCCAACCTTTGAATAAGCTATCTAATAAAAAAATTAGCTGCCTTAGTGCCAAAGGCTTGATTATTGTACTCAGACGTAGTGTGTAGTCTTCCTATAAATAACATTTTATATAAATAAGAGCAGTTGAAGAAGTATTATGCCTTAAAGCTTCTCTGAATCAACAAACATAAATAACGAATAAAAAAGTGTCCGCACATTTATCTTCACTTCAGGATCCACTCGCCGTAAAACTAATCATGGGGAAGGTAGATAATATGATTTCAACTTAAATACCTTAAAATAATGACGTGCTTCAAAAAATTGAACCCCTATCACTCCTTAAATACGAATGATGATAAAATCTTTCTGTACTGATTTGAGGATCACACTTTCATATCTGTTAGAGGCAGCTTGGAATTTCTAGACATATGGAGTAATTATTCGTTTTTAATACTTTACAAATGACAAGAAAGTTATACCTAAAAGATGGGTATAAATGTTTGGTCTTAATATATTTATCTCTGTCATCGAAATTGATTAATTAAAAGCAAATGAATGATTTATAAAGTAAAGGCAATATGTTATTACTAGTAAGAAGTGGTCTGCGAACAATTCTTTAAGTTCGGTCAAAGGTGATTTTTCTAGGACAACGTCTCAGATAGTGGGCCTTTCTTTTTTTTTTTTGGTCTCACACTCTGAAACGATTTTTTCCCAGCTAATTATACGAATTGTAGACAAATGAAACACCACATGACGTCATTGTAATGATCTTCAAAACTTTGAAACACACATGAGGTTATCAACAATTTATCTATAAATAACTATAGAGTCTAGACTGACCTTTTGAATGAGACGAGTCTATACCGAACTGCTTCATCACAAATTATAAAGATAAGTCAAATATAAAACTCGATACAAAAATACAAACATTTTTAAGGAATATTTCGTAAAATATACTAAGTTGATCACATTTTTGTTTTGAATTATAATTTTTGGATTCCCTTCGAGACTTCTTTGATACAGAAAATGCAAGTTAAAAATAGATCACTTTTTTTTAATACATGTTTCATAATAAACCTTCAAAAAGGTAAATCGTTGAATAACTTACCTGTCACACTTGTAAGTCCTACTGTTTCTATGAGGGAAAAAAAAGAGTGCATGTTCGCTATTTACTGTACCAAAAGATGTTTGATGAATCTATATAAAAGTAAAATCATTTTTTGATTCAACCAACAAACATATTTGAAACCATCTCATACACACAAATTAGATCAAATCCAAAAATGATTTGCAAAATCCTAATTATATCCGTTGTTGTGGCATTAACATCAGCTCAAGACATTACGCTCAAAGCACCTTCCCTAGCTGTTAATTGTGGATGTCAATGTTCCAACTACATATTCCGAGATTTGAGAGGAATAACGCAAGGAAACTGCAATTCGTAAGTTCAACCCTTTCTTCATAATATTTGTAAATCAATTTTGATTCAATAATTAATTGATTTATTAATACAGAGCCGATCAAACTGGAGCTAAATGGTGCTACGTTGATCGTGGTCACACTTGTCAAGATACTAGAGGATCAGGAAGAAATGATCAATTTGGAAGACGTCGTGAAATTTCATATGAAGCCTGTGCAACTCCAAGATGTGGTGGAGGATTTGGAGGTGGATTCGGTGGTGGATTCGTTAATAACAACAACGGATTCGGAGGCAACCCTGGATTCGAGGGCAACACTGGATTCGGAGGCAACCCTGGATTTGAGGGCAACACAGGATTTGGTAGCAATGGTCAAAGCGGATTATTTGATCCATCTAGCTCTGGCGGTGGAATTAGTATTACCAACATCTTGAAACCAAGAAATAGCGAATTTTCTAGCGGCTCTGATACTGTTCTATAAAGTGTTCTAACTTTATTATTTACTCAACTCTGAGCTTGATTATCTTTTAAAAAAATGTTAAACAAAACAAAAATGAAATAAAAAATTTCAAAAGTATAGCTTAATCTGTTTTTTCCTTGATTGTATTTAAAAAAACTATATATTCGTAATAACAGATCGGGCTTTTCATATTCAGCACATTAAAAAAAATCAATTCCTTACTCACTTAGTATTTAAGTTTTTTTCAAACTTTAAATAGTTCATTTTTATCAAGCAAGTGTTTCCATTCCAGATCTAATAAGTATCTCATAAAACACAAAAAAACCTACCCACTTTTACACCGAAATACTACACATTGAATTATGCAGACAATTTTTTTAAACATTGAAAAAAGTAAACCTGAAATTGATTTGAGAACCTCTTTTAGGAAACTAATATTATACATGACGGTTGAGGGTTATGGGTTCTTCCATTTCTGTTTTATGAATTATGAGGTAGTGAAGCCTGTAATATAAAACTTTATACCACACTATAAAAGAATGGCTGATAAGGTTTTATTACAATTTATTAAAAAAACTATTTAATTTTTACTTAAATACATTCATATATGTATTTTATTAATTAGACGGACAAAGAAAGTATTAAGTACAGGCATATCCAGATAAGGAAACTCCTATTTTTGTATGAAAAGTTAACTATATAGGTATTTTTCTTATATCCGAAGTATTTTTTCTAAAAACAAACCCTTAAGTAACTGCTTTGCTTTGTAAATTATTCCTATTGATTTCTTGGATTCTCTTCTTTCTTTTTTTTAATGCAAGAACTCAGGCATTATGTAGAAATAATCGCAATTTAGTCATTTCTGTTATATAAGCTGTGCGGTATAGAATCTATATTTAAAAAGGTTACTTCACACAAAAAAAAAAATATTAATGTAGAACGTAATAAAATTTATGTTTTGAAGTTTTTTGTTTTGGTTGTTTTGTAATAAATTAAATTACCTTCTAAATTTTAAATAAATACATTGAACAAAATGTCTTCTATAAATTTGTAGGCTAATAAAGAAATAAGAACCTTGAAATCTGGATAAAGAAAAATCATATTTTTAGGATTAAAAGTCGATTATATCTGGATTTTTTTATATCCAAAGTATTTAAAAAAAGACAATTTTTGGATACTTATTTTTATAAATTATTTTGCAATTCCTCATTTCTAGGCAATTAGATATTTGATTAGATCCAGTTTCTAATATATCTCGAGATTTTGTAGCTTTAAAAACATACATGGAAAAAAAAATGAAATAATCTTCATAGGAATTTATCATTCTTATGAATTCCAATAAAATTGATACCAAAAAGAATAAGAAAAACTTGAGGTTATGTGGATTTTTTACTTTGTGTTTCTTCTATCCAGTTGTTCTTAACATGGGAATTCTCAATTGGTTAGGAATGGTGGAATTGCCAATTGGGGAATGACCGGTCGGACAGAAGAACCACTGCTTCAAAGTTTCCCCAATATAAATTTAATCAATTTTCCCAAATTTTCAACTGTTTACAGACTATTTTAATAAAAAGAAGAATGAATTGGTATTGAAAGTCATGTTTGTGTAAAAGTGACAAAATTGTCAACAGGGGATCCCCGCAAACTCACTCCTTTCTCGGCTTTCCTTTGTGCAACAGGTGGATAATAGAGCACCTATTATAATGTAATTAATCATAGATCATACATTTTTAAGGATATTTTATTTAGTGTGTATGTATGTTGTGATGATATTTCATGTTTAGGGTTAAGATTTGTGAATTTTCTGGATTTCAAAAGCAAAAACCCAACCATGGGATTCACGAGGAATCCTTTCAGTGTTCGAGTTGACAACATTTCAAAAGAGTCGAAGACCATTTTCTTGACCTAGTGTATAACCATGCAGCAAGGGCTGTTTTTGCGAAGAAGGGTCTGACATAATTCTGGACCATATGCGTGGTTAGTATTGTCACATTACTCTGAGAGTGCTCACATTACTGGTTGCATTTCCTTCCACCTACCTGTGCAAGTTAGTGTTTTCAAGAAGGAACGAGATCTAAATCAAATCGTGAAACCGCCTACTTAAACTTGACTCCGATTTAAATTGTGCAACCCAACTCGTCACTGCCAAAAAAAATGCAAAAGTTTCTACACTGCATGCCTTAAAATTTAATTTGTCAAAGACCGAATCTTTGGTGGAAATGGAAAGTTGACTCACTACAAAGTGAGGAATTGAAGAATAAAGGTGGAGAACCCCTGTTCTATTGGAAGTATTTTATGTAATAAAAAATAGTATCTAAGAGATTGATTACTTTAAGTATATTTTTATACCTATCTGAATTTCTTATATCGAGATTGGAATATATTAAGTGTTTATATCAAATTATATATTTTTTGGTCTCAGAAAAGGCCAATCCGTGCATCACTAATAAATATATAGGTGGTTGACCCTATATAGTAGCATTCAAGATATTTAACACATTTTTGATCAAACTGAATTTTAATATTAATTTGGGTTTGAATTTGCAAGACCTTGATGTATTGCTTTTTTTTTCTTTTTTTTTTGTGATATTTGATAGAGTTTCCATTTGTTTAATCAATAAACCGATTACGTAACAATTTATATATAATAGAAAGAAAGATCTAAACGTGTTATATTGATGTAAGCTATTTATACACTTTCAAAATTCCTCGCTAGAAGCAACAAATGTTTGATATATATTCATGGGCTTAATTAATGCAATGCTATCAACAGAAGTATGTAATATTATTTCAAATTGACGATAAAATATATAGTATGTATTTAAAACTACATAATTGTCAGCATATTAGCGTAACAAGACTAATCCTAAAGTGAATCTCTAAATATACTTCAAGAAGAACCTTAACTTCTGTAAGATATAGTAGGTATACTTCAGTCCTGCCTCCATCAATTATGATTAATCAAATTTGTTATATTCTTTTAAACTATTAGACTATAGTGTATTTTCCATCACGTCAAAAAAATGTAGACAATGCAATATTGAGGCTCAGAGCTCAGATTTTCCATACATAAAATGGACAAATTTATGATAAATCTTGATGACTCTGTCAAATGGCTTTCAAATGATACAAAATACATAACACCTGCATTGAATGCGACTTAAAGCCAATAAAAAATCGGGATCTTTTAATAAGATTAAAGAAATAGCTACCAAAATCCCTAAAAAATGGCTAGATTGTTAAAACTATGTTTGTTTTGGATATGTTAATAAAGTGAAAAATATCTTATCCTTGGAAATATAGTAGTTCATTTATTCTCTAATTTTGTTAGTAAGAAAATATATTGAGGTTATAACATACTTTTAATACAAATTAGGATGTTAGAGACATCGATTTCCTTTTAATTGTTATCCGATTTTGTCATCCAAATACACTGGGGCACATAGTTTATCATTTTCCGTAATCTTGATGAAAAAACAGGGAGTATGATAGTAAAACTTGTTGATTTGCCCACTTAAAATATCCACGCTGACGTCACATGAAAACTTTATATTGGAATCAGGCTGTGCGTTCTATAGTGAATCGTCAATTAAAGATATTTCTAGAACCACAGTTAAAATAAGTTTTAGATTAATTTACGACCAATTTCAATAAGGTAAATTGTTAAATAAATAACCTTCTTCACATTGAATTCCCACTTTAAAAAAAAAAAAAGGCGTAAATATTCGGAATATACTGAACTAAATTATTTTGATGAATCTCTATAAGAGTAATATAATTTTAAATTTCAACTAACAAACAGATGTGAATCAATTTCCTACGCAAAAGTCAGACAAAATCCAAAAATGATTTGCAAAATCCTAATTATCTCCTTTATTGTGGCTTTAACATCTGCTCTAGACATTACACTCAAAGCACCTTCCCTAGCTGTTAATTGTGGATGTCAATGTTCCATCTATATATTTCAAGATGTGAGAGGAATAACACAAGGAAACTGCAATTCGTAAGTTCAACCCTTTCTTCATAATATTTGTAAATCAGTTTTGATTTAATATTTATTTGAATTATGAATACAGAGCCGATCAAACTGGAGCTAAATGGTGCTATGTTAATCGTGGATACACTTGTCAAAATACTAGAGGTTCAGGAAGAAATTATCAATTTGGAAGACGTCGTGGAATTTCATATGGAACCTGAGTAACTCCTAGATGTGGTAAAGGATTCGGTGATGGATTTGGCAGCGATGGATTGTTTTAACCACCTGGCACTGGAGGTTGAATAAGTATTACCAACATCTTGAAACCAAGAAGGACTCATTCATCTTCTGCCTTTGGTATTCTCTAACAAAGTGGTGTTCTAAATTCATTAATTATTCAACTTTGAGCTTTATTAATTTTTACAAAATGTTAAACCAAAAAAATTAAATAAGATTAAAATTAAATACAAATTTACCAAATTAAAATTTATTTTGCATATTTTGTCTTTAAAAAACTGACCATACATATAGGTAATAACGGATCGGGCTTTGCATATTCAGCCCGTTCCCCTATCAAAAAAAGTCCGCTCCGGCATCTCTTAATATTTAAGTTTTTTTTCCCGACTTTAATATATATAATTTATTACCCCTGCACAAATGCATTATGAGCCATGTACAATCCAATGGTACAGACATTATTCGATAAACAGAGAAATCACCTGTTCTCAATATGGAGTAAGGTTTTTTCTTCTATCCAACAACTTGATGTCCTCCAGGGGAGAGGGGGGGGGGATTCTGTCGCCGTTCGGCCGGAACTGCACCAAGTGAACTGTTGTATATCTCAAATAGATCTCAAGTTTAGTGGGTCAAAGACTAGGGAGATGTTATGTACCTGGGCTCTTAACCTTCGTCAGACTGTATGGGTACAATTGTACCCATTCTAATATTAAAGTATGTCTAACTTTTTTCTAGACATCTGAGAGCTTTAAGATTTCTTCACATCTCTTTATTTTTTCATTATATTATAAAAACTAATTTTGGAAATATATTGGCAAGTTACTGAGACAACGGGAAAAGTTTTCGTCATACAATTAAGAGGCGGTATAGGTACCCATGTATTTTAAGCAAAATATCGTCTGAATCTACCAATATTTTTTTTAATATCTTTTAATGTAATTAATGAAATAAAAGTTAACGACGAAAAAAGCATATATTATAAAATATTCGAGGTAAATTTAGACAGTTTTACAATTCATACACATAGCTTTTGTTTCTGAATGTTCGTCACAAACAGGCTAAATACATGTAACGCAGTTTTTTCTGGTCTTACGGGGATTTTGTTTCTGATCACAGGAAATATAAAAACTCCCAAGAAAGTGTTAGCTCCCTGAGTTCTATGGGGAACTTTTGGCTACTATCCCTTCTGGCGGTATGATAGTGTGATCCCCTAAGACCTTTCCCACTGCAACTTGAAGATAATGGTTTCTCATAACGATCCGGTTACTAGAACCAGCTTTCATTGCAAACATGCATAATTATCTTGCAAGATCGTTAAGAAAATTTCTGATTTGTACTTTTTTTCATTATCCCTTGGTTCTTTCCCCCCAAATGATAAACTACGCTATGGTAGTGACATTGATCATGTTTTGACAAAATGCCAAAGGCCAGTGCATTGTTCATCGTTTTACAGCGTACTCGCTCAGAATTTTATCAATCGTGTCTACACTTACTTTGATTTTGTTATAATACATGCATGATAATCTCTGGCTTGCTTGATTGTGCGGCCTCAACTTCTCTAGTCATATACATAGATGAACAACTGATATGTTCATCTTAAGTTGTTAATAAAAAATAGTTGCTCCTTATGGTGGGCAAAATTGGTCAAGTAAACTGCCTTTTCCTTTCTTGATTGCATATTGCTTGGCAAGAATCTTTTTTTTTTTTCTGACTTTTTTAACTAAAGGCATATCCCAGATGTTCCATACTTCTAAATAAATTGTCAGTGGTTCCAGAGGCTTTAAACATAAATACTGATCCAAAACTGTATTTCTCCCAATATTCACCAGTTTGGGGCCATCTACTGGTTTTACAGTATAGAGTTTACCATGTAGAGGGTAAGTGTTGGATGCATCACAATCCCCGAAAATCTTAATATCATCCCTGGCCGGTTTAGATTGTATATATTAAGTAAAACTTTTACACCCTCGAAATGAAAATAACTCTTCTTCAATAATGATACATTCTTGTGGTTTGTAGGATCTCTCCAAATTTTTATTAAGCAGTAGCCAAAGATATCTTATTTGTACGCTCTCCACATATGTTTTCGTTGTCAAATCTAATAGCTCTAAACATTATCTTGAAGCGGTCACAAGAATAGTTGCACGTATAAGAGGTTGAGCATCTATTTTCCACGTATCTTAATTATTTCGATGTCCACCAGCAGTAATAAGAATCCTAAAAAATGTATTAAGCTCAATATTAGTAAATGGCTCGAATGGTATTAGTGTTGGGCGTTCAGAAGCATAAAATAATCTTAGGATAAGGCTTTTGTTAAAATCTTCTACATTTTCGATTTGTTTCTCTGGAATGATGATAGACATGAAGAGCTCTTTTTTGTAAATAAGTTGGTGTTAGTTGCAGGTACACCTCTTTGTCCAAAATGTTACGCAATCTTCTTTGCACCTTAGGTACGGAATTTTTAAGCCATTCAGTTTTATCCCTTGGGATCCAAGTTGAATAATGTTCTTCATGTTCTATCGAACATCAAAAGGATCAAAAAATAATATATTTTTTAGAAAAATATAATTAAACATTGAAAAAAGAACAACTATTTCCAACCAAATATATGTGGGTAGAATTGTACACATGCCGTCTGTTAAGGCTGTAAAATCATGCTGTCTGAATAAGGTTAAAGTGGAATTTTCCTGAGATCAAGATAAATGATTCAGCAATAGAGTGGGGGAATTAATACAAATAACTTGTTGTTATATTTGACAGACGACCGGGATGGGTGACTCATATTGTTCTTATTGTCAAAAAACAAAAAAGATTTTGTATGGTCAAAGAAACTTAGTTGGTTTCCCATGGAGCCTTCTGTTTATATACAATATGGGCACCTTATATCATAGAAAAACAGGGGAACATTATTATGTTTCGAATGGGTCAATAGACTAGCCTGGAAATTTAAAATGGTACAATACAGTGTTTCAGGCAGAATCGGAAGGAATTTTTCAAGCATTGTGAGCTCTTGTTGGGATGGAAAAGCATTCAGGTTGTCCAGGGATTTTTCATACTGATAGTATGGCTCCCATAGATTGTCTGTCGAAAAAAAAAGAAGAACCTTTACAAGAAAGGATTAAAGGATATTGGCTGAGATTGGCAGATTGAAAGGTTCTGTAAACATGTTATGGGTAAAGGGCCATAACAATAATTTGGCTAACACTAGCTAAAATGGGATGTAGAATGACTTAAAAATCGACATTAAATCGACCGTCCCATTAGTCAGGGTAAAAACTGAAACAAAAACAAAGTTGATTATGTCGGGTTGAAAGAGTGGCGTGGGGATTCAAGTTGATTAAAGTACTTTTTTCCTCGTCTTTTTGAGGGGGATGGAAAATATAAAAAGAGTGAAGAACATCAATTAAAAAGTTTTTAAGTTATGTATTTGGTCATATTCTCGCGAAGAAACATCTACATATAGAGGACGGGCTTCGTCAAGGATGACGCATGCAGGTTGTGTAGAGAAGAACCAGAGTTTCATGTATATCTAATACGAGATGTGATGCCCTTAAAACTGTGAGAAAAAGTATATAGGGGTTTAGTAGAGATCTGCAATGGAATAAGAAAGACATTTAATGTTTTATTGATATAATTATTGCCACTAGTCGTTCTGGGCAGAGCTGCAGAGTCCGGGTCGGTGTCATTTTAGGTGGCGTCAGGTTTGGAAAATTTGAACCTACAACTACAAAAATTATTATAATTTATGTTATCAAAACTTTTTTATAATCTAAGGCTAATTTATATTGAGTATCTGTAAAGTTATTTTCTAAATGGTTATTAATTAAAAGTAGTAAGTACTACTAATTTATAAAAATGATTAAGTTAACTAATTTATAAGTCTACATCACAAATTTCAAACGTCCTCTATAGTCCATGCAATCACAATTTCCATACACTTCTAAAGTCGAAATTATTATATTGGGTAGAGCCCAAGTGTAAAAAGTCAATGTCATCAGAGAAAAGTTTAACATTGCAGTGATATGTTCTGTGTATTCTTGTTCTTGGGTTACGAGTACATAAAGTATTTTCTGAAACTTATGAATTTATTAGCACTAGGTAGATTTTGATCTATTTCATTTTCTGTTCATCTAGTTAACTATCTTGCATTCCAAATATTTTCTTTATACATAGCACAATTATTTATTATACATAACTATAAATTAAATCTGTATTTATATTCAATAGACTCCAATGACTCAATAGTACTTATATTGGCTATAAAACGTCTTATTAAAAAGTAATAAAGGGTGTTGGACTCGGTGACATTCAAAAACTGGAGTCGGACATTTTACGTACCGACACTACAACCCTGATTTTAGGGATGTTTTTATAGAAATTTGTGATTTTGAGAGTGTGATGATTGCATTTAGATATAAATACACATAAATCAACTTCTGGGGTATATGCTATACGCACAGTATGCTGCATTAAATTGTAGTTTATGTAACCTCAGGGTGGCCTGTGTCATCGCATAGGCTCCTGGGTAAGAATGGAAAAAATCTTATTTATTAATGTACAAGTATCTCTATTCCAGGGATCTCATGTCTCTCAGAATAGACTGGAAACTCAGGTACATCTACCCTCTCTTATATTTCTATGCTTCACATTGAATTTTGCACACTATTTTTCAAACATAGAAAAAGTAGGGCCCGTAACGGATGTGAAAACTTTTTTTGGAAACTAATATTAAACATAATTGTTGAGGGTTGTGAGTTCTGTCATTTCTGTTTCATAAATTGCGGGGCATAGTAGGTTATATTTAAAAAGGTTACATCACACTAAAAAAATAATTAACGAAAAGGTTTTCTTACAAATTATTATAAACACTTCTAAATTTTAATTAAATATATTAAGCTAATATGTATTTGATAAATTTGTAGGCCAAGAAACATTTAAGTACAGTTAAATCCAGACTAATGAAACTTCTATGTTTCAGATACAAAGTTGACTATATGCTGTTTTTGACTGATCATATTTAGCTTATATTCCAGCGAAAGTATTTTTTCTGGAACACTCAAGATAAGTATTCGTATTTATAGGAAATCAATATGAAATAAGTATAATAAACATTCTAAAAAAAAAAACAATTGTGCCACCTTAAGAAAAATGAAGTATAAGTTGACCTTTTGTGGATCAGGTTACATAATGTAAAGGATGCAGTAGCTGTTGGCTAATAAAAAGCTATGTAGCTTCATTAGATCATTATTAAATGATATTATCAATGTATAGTTGCCATATAAAATGTGTGAAGATATATTTAAATACGAGGGTGGTCTGAAAAGTGACCGTCCTAATAAACAGAGCGGTCCATTAAAATCTAAACACTTTTCATTTTAAACATCTACAAGAAATGATTCATTCATTAACAATATAATTTCAACAAAATCAATACTATATATAGATGTTTGTCTGAACTCTCTTTATCATTAATTGCAACCCTTAGCTTGATGGCTTCCAGGGGGTATAATGTAGTCCTCTGTAATGGCGACGCAGTTATGGCAGACAGTAGCTTTGAGGGCCTTGGTGTTTGGAGGAGGGATACTGCTGGCCTTCTAATTGACATGCACTCAAAAGTTGTAGTCGTGAAGATTCGCATCAAAAGAGTTCAAAAGACTCATTCAAAAGAGTGTTGTAACAGGATAGATGGATTTCTTTCATTGCTATTATCAAAAGTGGCCTACCCGACCTCCAAAGGCTCTTTCCACTAACTTTTTTATGGCTCTCTGGAGAATCTGGTGTGAAACCCCAGAATATCTTGCATGAGCCTTCGTAGACTTGAAGGGATTGGCCTGGTGTGTTTTCTTTAACTCCTCCATGTCCAATTTGGTCTTTTTAAAATACCCCTTCTTCCTCTCCAACGTTTCAGACTTTGAAATTCGTCGATCACGTCCAAGTATAATTTTCTTGACTTGTACGTAAGCTAGAGAACTCGGGTTTTTTGTTACTAATTGTTCATGCTTTAAGTTATCAAAATATGAATAAACTTCAATCGCTCAACATTCATACATTATTGGATTTTTCCATCCAAATAGTGCTTTGCGTTTTTCTTTCTAAAGTAATTGTTCGTTAAACACTTTTTGTTTTTGGTTTAATTACTCTGAGTTGCATTGAGTTACACACGTCAAATTTTAACACCACTAGGCTTTATATCTCTGTTACTGTTTGAATAAATTTATTTAAAGGTTACTCTTTAAAAAAAACATATTTAATGACAACTGGGTACTTAATTTTGTCCATTTTCATAAAATACTCATATAGACTCACTCAAACAGCTGTTACATAACAACTGCGCGTCAATAAAGGCTAGATAGAGGTGACTAGCTTTTACTAAACAGATGTTGTCATCTTCACGTTGAGGTCTGAAATTTTTTTAGACCACTGTTTTTAAGCCTAATAATTAATTATGTCCAAATTACGCAAATAAAATTTATTTACATTTTGGGCTTTTATTTGCATTTTTTTTATTATTGTTTTTGCATATTCGACCATTATTTGCATTTACGACCTTGACTGGCATTTTCAATTTTTTTTCTGCATTTTTATCAACATTTTTAGTAAAAAATATTCAAATATTAGAGTAAATGGAGGATTGAGCGTGATTATTGAAGGAGGAAGAGAAGAAGAAGAATGGATGAATCCATTGGCGCCATTAATTATCAAGGGAAAAGTACTCGGATATTCAAAAATATACTATATCCATCTTGCCTACAAAGATTTTAGATTTTTTTATTTCCTTTTTTTCTCTACAAATGTCAAAGGGTATAAAAAAGAATTTATGTTCAGTATATTTACATTCATTCAAATTGAAAGACCATCTTTTCAAATTGAACATGCCTAAGAATGTTGACCCCTCAGCTCTCATTAAGGAGCTCGTTGGCACCAAGACTTAAAGTATTTGCTATGCAAGCTTTGCATCTTTAGCGCTAAAGCCAACTGGAAGTGTGTCCTAGAACAGTATGGACAATGGATAAAAAGAATGTAAATTTAAACAACAAGGGAGACAATGAAACGCAGAGGGGTGATCAACGTCATTCCCTCCAACGATAACAGCGATGGCGTCTTCAATACTCACCTAGTGAAGGCCTTGGTCTCTGATAGTATCCCCCTTGCCAAGATCAACAACAATACTTTAATGGCTAATTATGAGACTTGTATCAGAGATAGAAAGATTATTTTTTATTCAATTAAAAGCCACATTAAATGTAAAATGATCATTTATGATGCAGGCCTTTTTTCTCTATCATGATTTATACACGGCTCCTGAATGCATTGCATGCCCTTGCTACCTCGGGTGGATTCAGGTCCTTCATTGTATTAATGATAAAGACCTTCAAGGCCGCAATTGAGGGATGTTTATTCTTACAGGCGATCCTCTCCACCCTGTCCCACAAGTAAAAATCCCATGGATTTATGTCCGGTCTGTTGTCTGGCCAATAGAAGGGAGGCCAAAAATACGGCACATTTCGTCCTAATTACTCTTGGACAACCTTGGCCTTATAAGGAGGTGCTGAGTCTTGCAGGAATGTAAATGGCTTCCCATCAGTGATCTCATTCATCCATGTGATGAACATGTCCTTGAAACGTCCTTGTAGACCTCTTGGTCACCTTCTGGCACTTTTGGAAGAAGTTCATCTCTTCATCCTTTCATCTCGTACACAAAGTTGTGAGTGTTAAAAGAAGTAACAAAAGCCTCGACGACAGGGTTGATCCCCCCCCATACCCCCCAAGTGCATAACTTTTCCTTCCGAGCTGATGACCGCCAGGACCATAACCAAAGCCGGATTCTTTATTTTCATATATCGTTTCTACGGTTATGGTTGGCGTCAATGGTGAAGATTTTTTCGTCCGAAAAAAAAGCACGTAACCACCTATGCACTTCATTTTGTTAATAAGAATTTTAACTTTACTGATTCTTTCTGCCTGATTCTGCTCTGTTAGCAGATGCTTTGAGGCTCTGACCCTCGACATGTAATCCAGGTCAATCTTGATGGCATTTTTGATGGCCCCTTTGCTCACGTTACGATCCTTGGCCAGCTTAGCAATTGGCGTATCTGGATGAGTGTCGGTTGATCGTTTCAAGCCAGTTATGAGCCTTTTAGTCCGGATTTTATCTGATCTTGTTGAATGAGCTGCTCCCCCCAGTCTTTTCCTCCTCATCAAATGCCCTAATGACGTCATAAACTGTTGATTTGGATATTTGAAGTAGATAATTATCTCTTGAGCAGAGTGTCCCGCGTGGGAAGCTGCAATGATGGAAATTCTCCTCACTTTTTCCATACTTGAACGACGAGATACCCAAAAAACCTTGTTAGTAAATTCAATTACTAACATATTTAAATTAAATTTTTATCATGGTCTCATAATTAGCCGTTAAAGTGATTCGGATTTACCTTGTCCACCCTGTATATTTGTTTTTTACCAAAATGTATCCTATTTTACCAGATTTTTTTGGATTTTTGAGTTTGTTACGTTTTTTCTTTGTTTTTTTTCATATTTAGCTCCATTTATGCATTACTAAGACCTCACTAGTAATAATAATTACTTGTACAATCTACAAACCAAGTTACAACTTGAATTATGTATTTTTTTTTTATACAATACGTATTTTACAATTCTCTATAATGGTTTTATCTTTCTTTGTGAAGTGCACATATTATATAATATAGTATATGCATTAAACAAAGCAAGATCAAACTAGTTTACAATTCTGTTCATTGTACTATTTATTAATTCAATCTTTTATAATTAACTCAAAGACCTTCAAATTTCTATTTGAGAAGAAATATTCTAAAAATAAAATACTTCATTGGAAATAATGTTTTATTCCATTGCAGTGAAAATAAAAATCCCTTGCTCATTCTAATCAAACTCCAGAGGAGTAATCTTATCCATGAATTTCCATATCACAAATAGTCTATTTATAAATTGTCTTAGCATTTTACTGTTAAGTTCCTAATGACTGGTTCCCATGCGTCCGCAGGGTGTGTGCTGGGGAAGCTGTAATCCTCCTCAAATTAAAGAATTTTTACTTTTTACTGCATAATTTTATTATTTTAAGTTTAATTTTTGGAAAAAAATTTCAAAAAAATTAATTTTTTGTGAATAACTAGTTTTTTTTTTTTTTTATTAATTTTTGAAATATTCTTTAAAGAAATTTGATAAATGAAATTTTACTTTTGAATTTTTTTGTCCATAGCTGTGGATGTGAAAAAAAAATTTCCGAGAAATTAAATACTTGAATTTTTTTCTAAGAAATTGAATAAATGATTGTATTTTTTATTACAAACAATTTAATTTTCTCCAGATAGCCGTAGATTTCTATATAAATTTCAAAAAATTTAGTATTTCAAATTTAATTTTTGAATTTTTTCCCAATAATTTAATTTTTTAAATAATTTATAAATATTTTTTTAAATTTTAATTTTTTAATGTTTTTATAATTTTTTTTTTTTTTTTTTGTGAATAGCTGTAGATTTTTGAAATAATATATGAAATTTAATTTTTGTAATTCTGTTTAAAGAAATTTAATAAATGAAATTTAATTTTTGACTTTCTTTTCAAAAAGCTAAAATTTTTATCCACAGTTGTGGATATCGGAAATCTTTTTTCATGAAATTAAATATTTAAATTTTTTTCCAAGAAATGAAATACCTGAATTTTTTTCCCGAAAATTTAATTTTTAAAATTATTTATATATCTTTTTAATTTTTTTTTTAAAAAAAAAAATTTTTGTAAATAGCTGTAGATTTTTGAAATAATATATGAAATTTAATTTTTGTAATTTTGTTTCAAGAAATTTAATAAATGAAATTTAATTTTTGACTTTCTTTTTCAAAAGTTTCAATTTTTGTCCACAGCTGTGGATATGGGAAATCTTTTTTCATGAAATTAAATATTTAAATTTTTTTCCAAGAAATGAAATACCTGAATTTTTTCCCCAATTTTTAAAATTATTTATATATCATTTTTTTAATTTTAATTTTTTTAATGTTTTTTTAAAAAAAAAAAAATTGTGAATAGTTGTAGATTTTTGAAATAATAATAATATATGAAATTTAATTTTTGTAATTTTGTTTAAAGAAATTTAATAAATGAATTTTAATTTTTTACTTTTTTTTTCCAAAAGTTTAAATTTTTGTCCACAGCTGTGGATATGGGAAATCTTTTTCCATAAAATTAAATATTCGAATTTGTTTCAAAGAATTTAAATACGTGAATTTTTTTTTTCAAAAAAATATTATTTTTGGATTTTTTTTGGAAAAAAATCCAAAACCAAGCTCTCCTCAAAATATAATGCTGCGTTTGGCCCTGGTTACTCCCGTCAGTTTCCCTTCAGGATGTCTGTGTGGGTCAGAAACAAGAACTGCTCAAATTTTAGTGTTGGATATAAAAAATATCTCAACATTTTACCATCCCAGTGTAGTTCATTCATCGGAGGAGGACCTCCGATGAATTATGACATGTACGTTTTATTGACTTTATGTCTGAAGATAATCCTGTTTCGACGAGTAGTTGATGTAGATACATTTACTTGATTTTAAGTGGCACACTCAACTCAAAGTGTTGTCAGATAGTCTGAAAGGATCAACAGTATTGCATATTATTAGGTTTTGTGTATTATAAGTCAAAGAAAAAATATAAAATGATATAAAAGGTATAACATTCTGATTTTATAATTGGTATTAAAAAGATTTTCCTTAAATAAGAAATTAAGGTAGGTTTATAATCTTCAAAAATATTAATATCTTACCCACACAATTACATCTTATATGTATGTATATAAAAGAAAGACTGTTTGTGTGCGTGTGTAGATGTCCTTTATAATTTCCCACATCATTGAACCTAGGAGGCTTAAATTTGGCATTGGTCCCTATTTTGAGCTGGGACAGGCTACGACGGGGGTGTTGATTTTTGGGGAGTTTATATATCCCATACCCAAAAATCGTTTTTGACAGCTCAAGGAAACTAGATAGGTGGTTGATAATCAATAAGTGATTCGTGTTTCGAAAACAACTATACGAATTTCTACGTTTTCTAAATTTATTCCAAATCAAAAAAGTTATGGACTAAAAAAAAGAAATTCGGAAAAATTGTAATTTCGTTTATTTCAGTTGAAATAAATTTTTTACTTACAATGGAATATGGGATAGGTAAATAGAATAAAGTTTGTAGAAATTTGTCTGGAGATTCGTTTGCATATAAATAAAAATTGATGCTTAATTGAAATATCTGTCATATTCTGCATAATTTTTCAATTGTTTTGATTTTTTCTCTCTTTGTTTTTATTTTTTTCATTTTTTCATCGATCATCCATTTTCAGTTTTTTTAAGAAAAAATGACACAAGACGATGATTTTTGCGGAAAAAATTTCCAACGCAACAGTCATCCCCGTATTTTCAATTTCCATACGAATTTATTAAATAATTTTTGCAATATTTACAAAAATGAACCAGTTATCGAGTGTTATTTTTTGTACCACATTATTCTTCATAACTTTTTTGTTTTTTGCTTGTACGAAAAAATATTGGTAGGTTTGTGTTTCTTTTACAATTCCAATAAATGCTAATTATTTTTTTTTATGCAAAATTGTGGAACAAAATAGTTTTTAGCAATTTTATTTGCAAATTTCGATTTTTTTATATATTCATAATAATAATACTTAGGTTACAAGAGGCAATAATAATAGTGGTTTTTAAGGGGGAGGGGGAGTTGCGATGATGAAACTTTGTCGATTACTTTACTTAACCGGATTGATATAGAGTGAAAAATCCAAACGAATTAGAATTATCAGGATCTTTTTAGACAACAACGAAACACGATTTAAATTGCATTTTTAGTATTGCTATCTTGTGCATCCATCTTTTTCTCTTTACCTTAAATGTATTGAGCAATCTTTATAATTAGATAATAACATATTGTATTTTAATGTTTTTTTTTTTGGCATTTTATTGTGTATTTTATTTATACTTTTTGTCCAATAACTACCCACAATTGCATTTTCAAGAAGTTTTAAGCACCATGACCCAGGATATTGAAAATATTTAGATCTCTAATAAAATGCTTTTACACCTTCTCATATCTTAAAGGAATAGAAAAAATGCAGAAACATATCAAAGTTCAAAAAATACATTTTTTGAATAGGTCTAACATCTCATTAAGGATTATTCAGCTTAATAGCCATCAACATTTTCAGGAAAAGTTCAAAAGACCGTTAGCATCGATCCTAAGACTGGGCCCAATAAATAAAAACGGACACAATACTACTGTTACCTAGCTAGCATAAATATGCACAAGGTATTTATGTCAGCTGTTGATGTTTCTTCTTCTTTACCCTTTATCAATTTTTTGAATACTGATTGGTTGAATAAGAAGGATCCATTGTTAAGCTTCAAACCATTCCACACAAGTATGTACTAAATAAAAAAAAAGGATTCTTTACCAACTCCTTTTGGCTCTAATTCTCTCTTAATTTTTGATCAAAAGGTTTCAAGATTCAATCAAAGTAACGATGTGCGAAACATACCTCATTCAACCTGACTTTGTGCACATGAAAAGTACGATAGATTCAGTTATCTGTAGTTTTTGAGTATTTTTGAATCACTATTATTAATTCACTCTGTATTTTGTTGACAACTGTCGATATAATTCGTGTTCTAACACGACTTTACCTCGCTAACAAAAAAAATATCATATGTGTGTTGTTGTCATTTGTCGATTCCCACGTCTGACTTGATACTTCCTGACTATTTGATAATTTATTCATTTTGTTTAATAAAGGAGATAATAAGTTATACAATAATTATGGTCCGTTTCCAAAAGGACAGGAATACAGTTCCTGTTTGTTCCTTCGTCGAATATTGTGTTGTGTCTGTTCATACATAGGAGGACGGTCCAGTCCAGTAGTCCCACTCATCAGTCTTAAAAGAAGGTGAAATGTAACGTTATTTAGGTTTTTTTTCCATTTATTTAATTATTCCGTTATATTTTTAATATCTATATATTAAATTCGAATGTGCATGTGTCTGTTTGTACGGGCATCACGCCCAAACCAATTAATGTATTTTGCTGAAATTTATCATTTAGGTTTTTAAGGCTCAAAAAATTGTTCTGGACATCTTCTTTTTTTTTTTGGTCTTTAAAGAAATGGTGGCCTTTAAATGACATTGTTGTAAAAACCAATTGTTTGATTAGTAAAGGACTATTTTATATTAAAAAAATAATGATAATTAACGTAAAATGTTAAGAATTATTCTCCTTACACATTGGTATATATATTTGCACACTTTCTTAAATGGAGATTATAAGATTTAGAGAAGAAGGAAAGAATAAAGAATACCACAAAGGATGTTTGACGATAATATGGAAGATGAGCAAACGATAGCTTAATTTGAATATTGTTTTCAGAAGAGTTCAAAATTAATTTTAATTTCTTAATATCCTGAACAACGCGGGGAGAACCTACTCTATTCTCTTATAAAAAAAGGTTGCAAATATATCAACATACAGCTATAAGAATTCTTAAAAAATTAATTTTTCGTTTGATATTAAGTAGAATAATTCTTAATTAATTCCATTTTCTGAATGCCCTGACAACACTGGGAAAGCCTATTCTAGTAATAAATTATACAACTAAGTAACAATATTTCTATGCCCCTATTTAATTGCATTACAATGAAAATAGTAATATTTTTTTGGAAGAGATGTGAAATCATCTTAATAAATAATCGATATTCTTAGGAAAAAATCTCCTGAACGATGGTTAAGAACCGGCTACAAGGACTAGTCACAAGACTGGACTGGGCCGAATAAATAAAGGCCGAAAAACCACTTGTTGTATATAGTTATTGTGATCAGGTTGTAAATCTGTACAAGTTGCAAATTGTATATGCAAATTGAACCTGTTGCAACCAAAAAATGGAATGAGTAATGTTTAATGAAGGATGTACAGTATTTGGATGAGGAGAATGCACTAATGACAATTTCCATGGATGATTGATATATTATTAATGTTGTCATTTTTAACTATTTTAATACAAATTACTAAAATACAAGTATTCTGCGGCACATTATAAAGTTCAGCTGCCCACTGTCATATTACACATAATTATTGAATAACTATATTATTTAAATGGATCCACATAAAATGATAGTATCAATGTATAATTGGTAGTAATGGGAAGATTTAAAAAAAAGATCCCGAGGCCAATTCCTTAAATTGTGAAATACCTTATAATTAAAAAGTACAATTTTAGAATAAATTTCGATGATTTACTATTGATAGAATAAATCGTTTTCCTTTCATTAATGTTAATAATATTTACATTTAAAAAAGGAAGACCATTTCTCTGCCCGTCAAGCTTTCTCCAAGGCGAATTTTCCCAGGGCACGTAATCCCACGGCAAACTTTCCCAAGGCCAATTATGCAAAGACAAGCTTTCCCAGATCCCTTTACATAGCTGATACCCCTAAAATCAAAACAGCATTATTGTATCATAAATGAATTTATTACGATATTGTATAAAATTATAAGATACAAGTAACAAATTTACATGGTTGTTCCTATATCTTGACAGATATATTATTTTTTTTTTCATGACTTAGAGAAGTAATAAATAGTTAAATAAATAGACGCTAGAAAAGTTTTTGCCCGAGAAAATGTTATTAGACAGAAACAGGGCCGCAGTAACCTCATACATAGTGCCCAAGTTCTAGAAGGATCCCCGAAAACTAAGGTCGCTTAAGACAATAGTTTTTAAAATGAGGCCGTGAGATGAGGCTCGGGAGGGTGGGGGAAACAGTAAGATGGAAAATTGAGGATTACTTTCAGTGAACATATACACAGTGCACATGTTTCTTACACAGTAGAGGCGGTCTGGCTTAGGAAATATTATGGTTGTCATATTATAGGGTCACGAAAAGCTTAGGGGCGGGGCTAGATCCATAATCTACCCCACCCTTTCCTTCTTTTATTTACACTCTCTGGTGCCTGAAACCATTTTTTCAGATCCATAAGAAGCCCGTAGCTATTTGGAACTCAGATACAACTGTATCACCTGGCGACGTAAAAAATCATTCGGGAAATGCTGCATTTGCACACACACACAAAAATCAGAAAATTGACTTATTTATTAAAGATATAATATTCTATATTTTCTTTACATATTCTATATAGGAACAAAAGCACAAGAACCGAGATTGATAAACAATATAATGCGGTCTCGGTTCCAGTATCTGTTCGACTTTGTCGGTTTGGCTCTAGCGGGTCAGGAATCGGAAACGCTAGAACTGATATGACTAATAAGGGCACAACCTTGTTAAAAAGAAATGAACAGTTAAATACTAGTAATAAATAATAATACATAAGAATTGGAATCACGGATTAAATATTTTTATTCCGATGCTGATTACAGAAAAAACACCCGATTCTCCGATCAATCGTCCCATCACTAATAATTGGTAATTAGAATGTTCTATGTTGTAATTAAATAAGACATTTTAAGACGAAGAAATTGTAATGTGTACACAAATGCGTATATGTAAAAATTTTAAAAATCAACAACTGCTCTAAAAAAACAAATAAAATTCTGGGAAAAAATTTCAAATAATTTAATTTTTTGAAAAAAAAATTTCAAATAATTTAATTTTTTGGAAAAAAAAAAATTAAAAATTTAATTTTCTAGTAAAAGCCCAAAATTCCTTCATTCGAGGGGGTACAGCCCCTCCAGCCCAACCCCTGTGGCAACCCCTACTAAGAGATAAATAGCAGTTTGTGCGATTGATTTATTTAATTAACTACTTGATGATTTAAGGCCTTTTTGTTTCTTTTAGGTAGAAAGTTTGCATGATACAATAAAGGTAACGACGTACAAAATATATCTCATTAAAACTTATTGTGTTCGAATGAATATTGCAAAGTTAACAATAATTTTAAATATCTTAGAGTTGTTGCGTTTTATGAAATACATTTAAAATATATTAATAATTTTCATGTAAAAGAACATTTAAATATCCCATTATCTTTTTTTAAATTAATGATTTTGAGAATATTATGCCATTCTATAAAATCGAATTAATTATTTACAAATTCCTTATGAATACTCTATATTTCAACCCTACATATAATACAATATTATGAACAAATGGTATAATTTACCATATTGTTTAAATTTACAATGCTGGGCTTCCATTGAATACAATTTTTGTTTACATTACCCACACATAATATCGTTAATAGAAATTGTTCCGTAGATCGCAACCTCTCCTATGTTCAATCACGTAGAATATTAATTAGAGAGCATATTATTATTTTGAACTTGTTAATCTTGCACCATGACTTGGTTTACATTGAATTCTACTAAATTAAAATATAGGTAGAGTAGATGATCTTTTAAAAAATGATTTGTACAATCCAATAAGACATTTATTTATAATTGTAGGTTGCTACTTATATTTATATCCTCAAAGAAAAATGCATTCTAAGCTCCATCTGTTGTATCCAGTTAATAGCTTGTTATTTACGACCATCCACTTTATAATAACATTTTGTTATGTACACTTGATTTGAGTATTTTAAAGGGATTTGATATATCACGAATTAAATAGCCTTCTTTTGACCATTTGTCGCATTACATGGGATCCAATCTTAACAAATCTTCATTACAACCAAGCTTTCCTATAAATGTTGTTCATACTGATTCTTAAGGATGCCTAGATCTCCCGGTAAGTCACATGGCGATCTTGTTTTATTATCTCACGGATGTACAGCATCGATGTACTCTGGTACAACTATATATTTTGAACGTCCCTCACGAAATTTGTCGTAGAAATAACTTTGATCTTGCTGGAATTTTTATTAAACTATAAGATGGTGCATGATCGCCATATGACGAATTCTGTTCACCGATGCACTGTTACCTTGGTAACCATCGTCGAAAGTTATAAAAAATGAGTCACTTGCATTTTTTTTATTGGAAATAATATTTCAAATCACTATAAAATACTCCAATCACGTCTAAATGACAAAACTTAACAATTGGATTCACGTGGCTCACTGAGCACTGCAATCGACAGAAATTATTCTCTTCAACTCAATGTGCGTCGATTCGTGCCCCAGTTGTACCTAGAGACGGAAATGTACATTATGTATATGGACTTCAAAAAAGATTCCTAGGTCAAAGGGAGTAAATGGGTTTTAGGTAATTTAGCCGCGAACATTTTTGCCGACGGTAAATTTACCACTTAGATTTTTGTAGTTAGTAATTACCCCCCTGAGAAGATGATCCGGCATGGTATATTCACCGTCTTTTTAAACTTTTATATTATCAGTTCAAACTTTATTCTCGATCAGATTTATTTTATAGCTAGTAGAAGAATAAAAACAGAAAAAAAAATAAATATATGTTTGAATTAATTATTAATGTATTTTATTGTCAGTTGATTTTGATTTGTATATGTTCAGTTGATCTATCAATTTTTTGCTGGAAAAATGTAGGCAACAAAATTACCTGAGGTGAAAATGTTTGAGGCTAAATTACATGTCATGGAGTAAATGTAAAACTATAACGTTTACTTATACTTAATCAATGAAACTCGATCTGACCCATTCAAAGAAACATTTAAAAGAAAGTTATTATAAAGTCAATATTTTTAAATGACAAGCTATCAACGGGATACAAAAGATGGAGATTACATCGCATAGCTTCTTTGAGGACAGAAATATAAGTAGTAACCTACATAATTTCAAAAGTAGAGCAGATTTCATTCTCAAATAGTTCATATAATTTGGCTGAATTTATTTGTAACAGTTTAAAGATGGTTGTCAAATAAGAACATTTATTAGATTTCCAGTTGAATTAAGAAATGAAATTATTGTTTTCCCAGTCATGAGTCATCCATTCAATTCATCATATCATATGTTTTTATATATCAATAAAAAAAATAAACCTTTAATGTATAAAGCTTCTCATATTGAACATGAGAAGAGTTGTATAAAATATGTCATTAATGTGTGCGAAATTATTTTCTACAGGATATTCAAGATAAATGGGGAACGATTTCAATTGCTTATATCTCGGATTCCATAGGTTTTGTTATAAAACATCTTTTAGCCACATGTGTTGTTATTAAACAAAATTTTATAAAATAAATCAGTGGTCATATATGGAGAATAACAGAAGAAACGTTATTTACGCATTGTGTCGCACAGGATTAACTCTGCATGAGAATATCCAGCGTCTGAAGTACTCGAAAAGTAGAGTTAACCGCATTTTTGATAAATTTGATGCCAAGGGTAAAACTACAGGAAACATCACAAGGTCAAAGCTGACAAAAAGACGATCCTCAAGCTCCGTAGTGGGGCTTTAAAAGTCCATCGATGCAAATCCGACCACCCCATGGCCAAGCTCGTAATGACCAGAAACTTGACCAAGACGACCATCAAGAGAGCCATCAGTGTCAACCTGGGATATTTCTCTAGAGTCTGGGCTGTCAAACATCACCTCACTAAGGACAACAAAAACACAACGCCGATCACAGGGGAAAAAAATCATCAATCATCAACTCGATGAAATAAACTCGAGGATTCTTGACATTTTATTCAGAAGAGAAAATTTTCATGGTTGACTGTCCATCCAACTGTGGGGAGGACAGGTGGATCTGTTCAGACTCTTCTGGGATCCATACCATCATGAAGACGAAGAAGCCAGCTGAAACCATGATCCTGGGTGCCATCTAGAGTGAGGGGTTCCTCCTGCCTCCACCTCTTAAAAAAAGGGTTTAACAGCGAAGGCGGGTGTGTACACGAAGGTGTTTGTGGAGGTGGTTATTCGCTTGAAGGGTAGAGTAGTCCAAGGAAGAAAATACACCTTCCAAAAAGATAGTGCACCAGCCTACAAGGCCAAAATAGTGTAGGATGTCTTACCCACAAAATTTTCACATTTTTGGAGCCCGTATTTTGGCCTGCAAATAGCCCGGACCTGCCCCCATGTGATTTATATTACCTGAATAATAGCAAAGCTGGATCTGTAAGAGGTCTCCCGGGACTGCCAAAGCTTCCTGCACCGTATGACCGAGGTTACAAAAGAGGTGGATCTCAGTATAATTGATTGAATTTCATTAAATGTAGCTTTCATATCAAAAAAAAATTATGGATTTAGTTTGCCCGTTAAAGATTTTCACTATTTATCTGAAATTCTTGAGACGAGAACATCTAAGTATAATCTAATCACTAGTGTGTTTGCTCATGAAAACGGAGAATAACCCTAAGGATTTGTTGCGTAGTTATGATTATAAGTCCTTGTTGGACTCGGAGTATAATTGAGGATCGAAATTGGAGTAATTTCTATCTATAGCATTGCAAGATATTATGAAGAGTGATTTATGTTGATTCCCTCACTCTCATAGCTGCTAATTTAATCAAACCTTATGACAGCTTAACAACTCTCCTCCAAAACAATCAAATGTTCAAATCGTCAGGAGTACCATGTTGATTTTTGGTTTCTTTTATTTTTAAATACCGGCTGGTCATATTTAGAGTTGATATTTTCTTAAGAAAAAAAGAGAGCGAGGAGAAAGAGGGAGGGATACCTCTGGTACTACTGAATCAGCTGTTTGATATTTGATTGACGGGGGAACCTTCTATATTTAAAATAGCTAAAGATGGGGATTTTGTAAGAGCACGAGGAGAAGGTGGGAGCTGACAAATGGTAAACCTGAATTAAGACC
The DNA here is from genome assembly GCF_016086655.4 of Lepeophtheirus salmonis. Taxonomy (NCBI): domain Eukaryota; kingdom Metazoa; phylum Arthropoda; class Copepoda; order Siphonostomatoida; family Caligidae; genus Lepeophtheirus; species Lepeophtheirus salmonis. Next base: position 18,460,494 of record NC_052132.2, read on the forward strand.
TTTGTTAATATCAGGTGCCTGTTTTATCATTTTGGGGGAGAAAATGAATTACTACTATAAAGAGGAGAACCTTCTACATTCAAAATAACTTTAGCCCAGGAAAAAACTTATAATTATGTACTTTTTGTTTATACATTTTAAAAAACAATTTACAGATCAAAGATAGGGAATAATGCTTACTTGAGAGGAAAAAGTTAACACCGGAACGACCTATTAAACAATTAACAAAAACGAAGAAAAGAGCACCCTGCCACAGCAATTTTTTCATTCTTAATTGCATACTTTTGCCTTTTTTACTCAGATCCCTTCTTTAACACTGGAAAGATGGATGGTTACGATCCCCCTCACACGACGGTGGAAATTAAAAATGATACCCATTTATTTATTTGTGGTTGCTAAAATTGAAAGTAAAGGGTTATCCGTCACATCTCTAAACAAGATAACACAGGGGTAATATCATCAAAATCTAAATTATTAATAAAAATTTGTAAAAAATATCGGCGAAAATATATTTTGGTTGAATAAAGCCTTGACATTTGATCTAAAATATCAGCTCCACACTTAGTTATAACACTGAATTGATTTTGGTAAAATTTTTTGTTTATCTGAAGCTTTCACACTTTTGTGAACAGAGCTCAAAATTGAAACATTTTGTTTTGTTTTTTAGTTTTAAGAAGTCAATTTTTCGCCACTATTAACAAAATTTCTAAAGTTTAGTGCTTGTTTGGTAGCCTTTTGTACAGAAGGTATTTTTGAAGGAGAACAACTCATAGTTCATAAAATACTCGTCCAATTTTTCTGAAATTCTTTTGCAAGAGACATTACCATAACGAAATGATGTATTCTATCCCTGATTTATCCAAATACGGTTCCACTATCTTCATTCATACATATTCTGATAAAGATTGATTAGTTGGTATTTGAAAATCTATTTCCAAGTAAGGAAATCAATTTAGCAAGTATTTGGACAATACATCAACTCCTAACAAAAATTTTATAGAAAATTTATTATACTTCATTGCAATATTTTAAAGAAATAGATACGTAGCTCTTGTTGAGAATAATTGCTCATCAATGTCAATGTTTTTACAAGGCCTGACTTACAACTTTCGACGAGTCAATCTCATAGCGTTGAAATAAAAATGAACTTGTCGTTACGGAGTCTTTGTAATCTTGTGGAACAAATATGAAAACGGATAAATATAAATAATTCGTTATTTCTGTCGAGAGCCATAGTGTTTCTAAAAGAGATTGATACCCACTTTTCTTGATCAAATGTCGGCTGCCCTTTGGCTAAGATTCCTCTCACATATAATATAGCAATTAGTTGGAGTATTTGTAGAACAAAAAAAATATTTGGAACGATTGGATATCAAATATGATACCACATCTTTCTAGGAAGTGTTCACTATATCAAAAAAAAAAAAAAAAAAAACTATTTCTAATTTAAATTTTGTTTTTTGGGGCTAATAAATGAACTATGAAAGTTCATGAACTTATAATCAAGTACACTTAATAAGTTTATGATAATATTTAACTGAATCCCAAATGGTTATCAAAATGATACCCTCGTTGTTAATCCATGAGTAGTGCTAAGGGGTAACATATATATACCAGGACCTTCTTCTTTTTTTCCTGGACTTTTTTTTTTAGAATGTTGAATCTTCCAAAGAAAAGTGCCGCCTAAAACCGCCCCTGTTTACCTACCACGATTTTTTAAATAATGAATAAAAAAGAAGAAAGAGCACACACATCAACCGTTTTTCGATATTAATCGCTATACTTAGTTTTTTCTTTACACACATCCCCTCTTTAAAAATTAAATAAGTACAAGGCAAGATTAATAGAAATGCAAAGATATGCCATCAAGCCGTCGGACTTGCCAGAATTTTCAATTTGATGTACCGTACCGACTGCTGTATAAGACAGACAGATTTTGACGTCATAAAGTATAACAGTGGTACTCTAACAGTAACAGTCATTACAAATATTACAATTATATTTCAATTTATATATAATAGGTTGGGTAACAAGTAATTTCGTATTCTTTTTAATGCTTTGAAAGTAGTGTTCATTGATCCAATATAAGCCAATTATGCCCTGTTTTGTTCGATAACTTGTTACAAACAAGAATCCAACTTCATGATGTCCTTCTTATATAACCATTAGAACCTTTTGGCTAACAAAATTGGACAACCAATTTCCACAGTCCTCTATTGAGAGCAAATTTCTACACCCAAGTACAAATATCCATAGACAGAAACATGTGATTGTCAGTTGGTACCAGGTCCGGACTGTAGGGCGGATACATAATAACTTTCCATCCGAGCTCATTTAGCTTGTGGCGTGTGACCAAATGTATGTACAGCCTGGCAATGTCTTGAAAAAACATGACACCTCTCTTATTCACAAATGTTGGCCGCTTCCGTTCGATCACCACCTTCACAACACAATACGAACCGAATCAGTTTTAACCCCGTATACATCACAAAATTTTATTGGTTGCTTTCGACGCATTTTTCCCTTTCAGGTAGTAAAAATGTAAAATATGGCAAATTTCTTTCTTCGAGACCTCAAAAGTGAACGCAGGATAATTCATCACTGAACGGGTCAAGCACAATACTGTCGAAAAAGCTTTAGTAGTATACACTTACACCTATACAATGTTTTATCGTATGATGTGATACGACCAATAATAAAAACATTAGAGGTAGTTAAAAATAAGGGTCGAAATCCGAAATTTCCCACAATGAATTTTTAAAGTAATGTACACCAAAGATAGTTGAGAATACTTAAGTCATCAATGGACTTAAATACAGTAATACCTTAAAGTTCTAGTTTTATTCGTTTTGGGACAGAAAAATTATTCCATACGAAATAACTATGCAAATTTCGTTTGAAACGGCTCTTGCGTCTTGTTGCCAACTTTCAAACAGCGAAAAAAAGGTATATTGGCACACTTGTATTGCAAGGCATTACAACTATTTATTAACACTTCTGACTCACTGACATTTCATATTTTTATTTACAATGTCCTGTTAGGATTTTGATGAAGCATAGGCATAATAATCATTGACAGCTTCAAAAGTCACATAAATATTGTGTTGCTCATATCTCATAAGTCATATTACATGAGATATTAGATTTGACATTTTTTTGTGATTTATAGAAAAAAAAAATTAAATTAAATTAAAAGTCTGCATATTTTCTACAATTTGGAAAATTGCAGACGGTCTTAAAATGTTGTGTAATCTGTCTATTAGATAAGAAGTATTTATATATTAATAATGTAGGTATTTATTATTCTTCCATCATTGTAAAGAGTTTGGGACGAAATTTAAGTCCATTAAAAAATAATTACAATTTTGTAAAAGAAACTTGAAGTACATAGGAGATCCTGGAATAAGAAAAAACAGTTTTTTATTCACATAATTAGTCAATTTAGGAAATACACAAATCTCTCTACTCCTGAGATTTTCTACAGGGATGTTCAGGTAAATTCAGACTATCTTTAACTACATCCTGAACAATAAGGAACGCAATTCCTTCGGATATTTCAATTTTAAAATGAGAGGTTGAGTGTTTGCTTTAAGTCAATTGCACTACTTTTAATTCAAAACTAGGAGATCTGGAGGAACACCGTTATCGAATTTACTTACGCGGGAAATATCCCGCGTACATCAAGAAGATGCCCAGATGTCCGAAGAGCACAGTCTACGACGTCTACAAGCAATGGAAGGATGTACGTTTTTATCACAACTCCTAATATTCTTAGTAGGCCTAAAAACTTTCCTTGAAGACATGTTCTGGGACTCCGATTAACGCTCTTGCCAAAAAGCTACAAGTATGCCGTGCAACAGTCTCCAGGGCCATAGAAACTGACCTGAGGATAAAGGCATGCCGCTTCTACAAAATACATATCCTTATAGACAAAATTAGAACCACCCGGGCTGCCCACAGAAGAAAATTGCCTAATGGTTTGAAGTCCCATGGTAACTTAATCATCTCTTATTCGAATGAGACGCAATGGACTGTCCATAGATCCCACAATATTCAAAACGACAGATGGTTAGCCAGAGAGAAAAATATTGTCACCACGTATTTAAAACCAATTTTCCCGGCCAGCCTCATGAACCTTGGGGTCATTGGGAGCAACGGCAATGCCATACTTCCCATCTTCTTTGAGCCAAAAGAGAGGGTGGGTCCAAACAGTTCCTGTCCGACCAAGTGATACCTTTGATGAAAGATGTGGCCCATGGTGTCGAGTTCCTAAATTCACAATTAATTTCCATAATTATACAATATCTCCGTACAGATGAAAAATCCTCAGCTTGCCCTGTGACTGAGGTAAGTTGACTACTATGTCGAGGCAAGATGATTATCTTCAAAAAAAAAACATGTACATATTCCAGTAACAGAGTAATAAATAAATAATTTTAAAATGGTGAATGTTTTTGCTATTTGAATACCTAACTATTGGATGGTGTAAATAAATTGGAAATTAATTAGTTAATGTTCCATTGTTTCAAGTTTCACGACAAAGTGAGCTGATCCACCAACAACACAAGGGAAATGAAGTTTTGTTAATAATATGCCTTGCTTACAAAACGTGGTCTTGTCATTATTAGGGTTTGCTTCTTATCCAGCTTAACTCCTTATAACTTAACCCACCTATAACATTTTTTAAATCTGCCTATGGTTTTTTTAAAATGTCACATTTTAAATGTAAGTTAAATTTAAATATGCCTTGAGAAAATGGATATTGTATTCTAAAATGTAGTTCCGTTACATACCAAAACGAACAGATACAAAAAAAAGTTAACTTAAGTTAATACAGATTATACTTCTGACTTATGTGTTTTGTTACTTTTGCATATGTAATTTGTAAGCAGAAAAAGGCCAGACAAAGGAATTAAAATCATTTGATAATATCATGGATGGACAACTCTCTGAAAATTTTGAGTGACCTATTTTTTTATACAAGCTAAAAGTTTTTTTTTTTTTTTCAGAAAGAGTTCTTAAAAAAAGATTTCGGTTATTTTTTTAGATGAGTTGTTTGTATTATAATATCAACTGCCTGTTTTATGATTTTTGAGGGAAAAAATGAGTAACTGGTAAAAAGAAAAGAACCGTTTACACTTAAAATAACATTAGTGCAAGGAAAATATTATACTTATATTTAAATTCATTTATATTTATTTTATGAAGCATTTTTAAATCACTTTCCACAAAAGGTACAGTTTTACTAGTATTATATATAGTGATGTAAATCTTGCTTATTTTTTTTTGTGGCCTGTTTATTGTTGCTTTTTTGGAATTGGTTATCTGAAAAATCAATTTCCTTTTTCTTAGACTAGACTCAATTAAATTATAAATCTGATTGAACATTCGTGAGGGCACATAAAAGACGGTTGCAGAATTATAATTTACAATGACTAATAGTAGAATTGATAATCGATTTCGGAGAAATTCTTACCGATGTCCTTGTTTATATTATTTTTCCCTTCCTCCCTTGTCACAACTAATTGTAGCTGATATAATAAAACGTCATGAGAGCTAAGACGCTCTCCTTCTAAACATTCTAAAATTGGTCAGGGTTACCATATTGGTGTACAGTTTATTTTCTTTGTTTTAACATTTGTGAGAGATAATAAAAGACAGAGAGTAACCCTGAGGATTATTTGTGGAGTTAGAATTGTAAGTCCTTGTTGGACTCTGAGTAGAATTGGGGATCGATATCGGAGTCATTCTTTCAAATTTCCTTACTTATTTTCTCCCTTGCCACAGCTGATTGTAGCTGCTCTCCTCTGAAACATTATTTAAATTACCAGGGTAACCATTTTAATTTTTGGTCTTACACACAATTTTCATCACTAATGATATATATGGTGTAGGTATTGTTAAATCAGATTAATATATTCAAATGTATGACTCAAATATCCTATTTATAGTATCAAATATATTTGCAAAATCTCTTATTAAATTGTCATTCCTTTATCTCTGATTTAAAATAGATATAATATGCTACAGTACAAATATAAGAACCAAAATTTTGTTCATATATGTATATTGATGGTACTACAATAAACATTTAAATAATATTCATTTATAATATGGAAATTTGGAGATGCTCTTAAAGTATTTATATACCCACTTATTTTTTTAAATAAACTTATAAAAATATTGCAAACTCAAACTTAGGCCAGATAAATCATCATTTGGACAAACATAGTTCATTAACATTTGGTAATAGGGTAGACCAGGAAAGTTGCTTTTAGTTTAACTTAGACTCACCAAAATTTAAAATATAAGCATCAGAGTAATTTTTGCCTATGATCTTCCTATATACGGAGTGGGACTTGTGTTTAATTCCTTTCCAACTCTCTCAGGGTGGCTCAGAGCTAATCTAACAAGACGAGCTAAGCTGTTCAACTCTCAAACATTCTTCAAATTGTCAAGTTTACCACGTTGATTTTAGGTAGTTTGCTTATAATATGCCGACAGGGTGAAAATCTTGTGTATAATGGGCATGTTAAAAATAGAAACCAAAAATCAAATGGTAACCCTGAATATTTCAAAAATGTTTTAGAGTTCATCAGCTCTGATAGGGGAGGGGGAGAAGGAAATAAACGTGGGCATTGGCAAGAATTGACCTGATGTCGATCCCCAATTTTACTCCTTAATAATAAATACAATTGCTACGGAAAAGAAAAATTAACAATTCCAAAACAACAGCCCAGCTAAAAAATCACATAACTTATATTATCAGTAAACATAATATTCATCACTGTTTGTGAGAAAACTTCAAGAGCTGAAATGATGTAGTTACGGGTTAGTGACTAAGTCATTTCAGCTGTTGCAGCTGCCATAAAAGACCAATAAGCACCGAACCTTATACTGGCATATTATATTAGTCCTGGACGGATAGAACGGCATTCTTTTTATATTTTTTAGAACCGATCTAACACGGGTGAGTTTTGAATTGTTATAAAACTATATCCACTGATATTAAAGGATATAATAATTCATTCAAATTATATAACTTAGAGCAAAACAATTATAAACTAGCTGTATTATTACAAAAAAAAAAAAGGATAAATAACAATCTTCTTTTATTCCTTAAAATCAGTTTTTAACAAATATTTTGAAGAAAATATGACAAAAAAAATTTGGAACACCATAACCTACATTAAATGATTCAATTGTATTTAATATTTTATTCCTATTGATTATTCGATATTTGAGGGAAAAGGCATGTGTTCGCCGTCATAGGTCTCCCCTATCCTTCAAGTTTGATTATTATGATAATTATTTCACTCCATGAAAATGAGTCATAAATGCGATTTTGTTTGCAATCAGACTGTATTATTTGGTAGAGTAGAGTAAGAAATTATTATATAAAGATATTTAATAGTTGTCACATAAATTATTCATAGTATATGATATAATTTAGCTACGAGAAGTGTCTGAGTCACGAATTGAGGTAGCAAGGTTAAATCATGTAGGTATGTAAAGATTTGCATAGGAGATGCGAACTCTTTATTAGCAGGTCAAGTTTATTGATTAATATCAGAGAGTTTTATTATGGGCATTATTTGTGTGCATTTAAGTATTCATTTAATACTAATTTGCAGTGAGTTAGAAGAACGAGTTCTACTAATATCTGGAGTGGACCAAGACTCAATCACTTAACCTCATGTAGTATTTTTTTTTTTGTTAAACATCTAATGGCAAAACCAAATTGACTTTGTACAATATTATCCCTTTTTATTTCATCAGAATCAGAGAATTTATGTGAAATCACGTGCTGCAATTAACATATATTTCCATTCAGATAACATTTTTGAACTGAAATAATAAAATTTTTGGATTAAAAAAAATTTGCATAGAGTAAGTTTTTCAACTTGGGATTGCTGCAGATGTTACCTTTAACATATTTTTACAAAAAATGAAGTTTACAAAGAACATTTTATCCGTTAAAGTTATGAATAATCTTTTTGGGCAAGGATATACAACATATTAGGTTAGGGTAAAAGTCATTTCGGATTTCCCGCCACTTTTTTTTAAACTAAGTATATCTTGTTCATTATTGGTCATATCGGATCATACAATAGGGCGTTGTAAAGGTGTGACTACAGACGCTTTTGGTGCAGTATTGCGCTTGGCCAGTTCACTCGTGAATTATTTTGCATCAAATATGTAGGTCTTAAAGGAATAAATTCGCCATATTTTACATTTTTACTACCTGAAAGGGAAAAACACGTCGAATGCAAGTAAGAAAATTTTTAATATATACCGCCAGATACTCTTTCTATTCGTGTTACACAACAATGGCTGGAGCGATTTTTTTTTCTTTCTATATTCTGCCCTCCATTTCAAACAAATTGAAAACCAGGCCGAAAACATCTTTGATTGCGTACCAGATAATAAAAAAGAAGAAGCATAATAAGGTCATGGACTGCCTGCACAGTCCATGACCTAATCTCATTAAAAATCTTTATAAGTGGGCAAACTTACAAAATCGACAAGAGATCAAATACTTATTGTTCTAAATCGTAGATTTATATTAATAATAAGTGAATATGACCTATTAATTATTATATTCGACCATAGAATGTTAAGAATACAGACTCCAGTACTTAAGTACTCCTTGGATAAAATATTAAAGATGGTTACTGAGTAAAAATATCAAAATATAGTCGTAACAATGTAGTAAGAATAAATCACGCAACCTTCTCCTTATCTTCTTTTCTTTTTTTATGATGTCAGTGTTTACTGATATTTTAAATATCTCAACAATGAATCATTTTAAGGATAAAAGTTGTAACTTGTTTATGTAAATTCTAAAATTGTATTCTTAAAATGCACGTATTTTTACTTCTCTAACAATGGGTACCGGTTTTAGTATGGGCAGACCCTCTAACATAGCTTGCTAATATTCTTTCTTTTCTTCAATTTATAACCTTTGACATTCATTTTAAATTTGGTTATTTTACAAAATAATTTTCTAATTCTTCTTTTTAGAGAAAAAACAAAAAAAATGATTCTTCAAATGGCATTTTCTTTTTTTATATTCTATTTTATCTCTGTTTAAACAACTGTTGGTTTAAACATAAATCACAAACATTTTTTTATGGTATTTTTTTTACAACAATTTATTCTCAATCTGTATAATTTTCAAAAAATATATCTAGCGGTGCCCCTCAATCAGGAATAGGGGTAGTGTCCCCTATATCCCTCACACCAAAAACATATTTAATTGATCTTTATATAATTTGTTCTATTATGTATTGTATCACGCAACCTTTTCTCCAAAAAGAAACCTTAAAAAAAGTAAAAAAAAATCATATATATACATTTACGACGAGGCATCAAGAGGAAAATATATTTCTGTCCCGTTGGAAACAGAGCATAAGTGTAGTATAAATTATTACTTCGTTTATTTATCAAAAAGAATACATTCTCAAATAGGCATTTTCAGTAATATTTTAACGACTAAGAATAGGAAGGCTTTTGCAACATCTCATCTCTCAATGATTCAAAGAGATTCAAAATACAAGTAACAATCAAGGTTGTGCCGGGTTCATGTTCAGCAGTTCTATCGGTTTTTTCATTTGAATAGTTTGGGTTTAGATCTACCCGTCTTGGGTTCTATTTTATACAGGCTCAGTTTCACTGTGAATAAATACAAGGGGCGTCGTTAGAAAATTTGGGCACAAGAAATTATATTTGATACAAACAGGGCTGGAGTTACCTTATACGCAGAGTCTCTCGTTCTCAAGTTCCATCAGGGGTTCTAAAACTAAGGCTGCTTAAGACAATAGTTTTCTAAGTGGGGTCATGGGGGAGGCTAGAGGGAGTGGTGCAAGAAGATGGAGGATTGAGGATTGCTTTCAGTATTCACATACATAGTTCGCATGTTTCGTATAAAAACACCTCAGGTAAAATTGTATCAGTGTAGGGGCCTTGGCATAGTATAATTCGGAAAAATATTATAGTTATCATATTATGGGCCCTGACAAGCTTAGTAGCGGACCTGGATCCATAATCTACCCCACCCCTCCGCTATTTTATTTACACTGTCTGGTTCCTAAAACCGCTTTTTCATATCCATAAGAAGCCATTAGCTATTTGGAACTCAGATTCAACTGTATCACCCTGGCGACGTAAAAAATCATTGGAAAACGCTGCATTTGCACACACACAAAAGCCTTGTCGATTCTGGTCCTAGCGGTTCAAAAAACTGGAACCACTTGAACCGCTAGACCGATAAAGGCACAACCTTGGTAACAATATATAAATATTAAATTATAATTAGTAACGCAGCATTATGTAGAAAGCGTGATATTTTAACTTAAAATACAGGGTTTGGTTTATTTTAGTAAATAATCCATGGGAAAGATATGTAGTGCACTAGCACGCCGTAGTAACCACAGTGCAACTAATTCCGAAACTATCGGAACTGGCACTGAAAACATAATAAAACCCCATTTTCAGATGTCATAATTTTGAATTCAAACTTGAATCTGAGGATATTTAAACATTTTGTCGTAAAAATACTAACATATTCCGAAAAATATTGACAAAAGACGCAATTCCATCACAGTTTCGAAATCTTCCTCTTTATTACTCAAAAGCAATTACAACACTTACACCAGAAGCTTATCTTTCTTCATAGTTGGGTCTTTAAGCAAATATATATATTTTTTTTTTTAAAGCCATTACGAACTTTGAGATGATTGACACAGTCTCTTCCTTATAATAATTTTATGTAAAGATTGATCAACCAATTGTTTAACCAAATAAATAAATGTAAATTTTAAAGAAATGAATATTCTACAATCTTACATTTGTAAATTTCACTGTGGGATTTAGTATCAAAGTTGATTTTAAATTGTCGATTCAAATTTGGTAAGGAATTTAACCATTTAGAGTACTTTTGCGCTTATTTAGATACAAAAATAATGAGCTTCCATTTCACCGCCTTTTTGCATATTATTACCAACAATTGTATTAAAAAATGTGACGTATTACTGAATATACAAACTTAAATATTTCCTTATAGTGTTTTTGAACTTTATATTGAATGATTCAAATTTTAATGAAGATATTGATAATGTAAAAACATCTTTACATTTCAAAGGTAAAAATTTAATGTCAAAAGTAGATTCTTTTGAATCAAATTGATTAGGGTGGACTAACTCTGCCATCTGAAATGATATTATTAATTTGCACTTTTGCATTTGAAATATTTTTGGAAGTTAAAAAAAGATGTTAACTTAAAAAGACATCACTTCTTTCAAAATATCTAAAAAAATATATGTATGTATAAATTTTTATGAAAATGTTAGCAGATGAGGTGACCCACCCATATGCTTTTGACATTTTGGAATCAGAATATGATGATGATCATCGGCTAGATCTCTTTATGTAGTTACCCTCGGCAGCCTTCCCTTCCTTGTTGTTGTAGTATTAATTGGCACGACCTATTAAGTCATACAGAGAAATCGACAGCTGACAAATTAATACCATGGCATTTTTGTGTTAGCGAGGTAAGGCCGTGTTGTATAGCTGAATAATTAAAAAAAAAGTAAAGACACCCTCCATGACGTCACAAGGGATCAATTTTACCTTAAGGGCCGACAAGTGGGACTGGATTCGACAGGGTGGGATCAGATTGGACTACGGTCATAAATAAGGACTGATACAACTCTAATTCTAATTAATTAAACACAAGCATAATAACTGTAAAAATTTCTATTTTTTTTTTAAACTGCTGTTTAGAATTCAAGTTCATATCGACTAGTGGTGTGTTTCGGTCGGGAAATGCTAGACTGGTCTGAGACGGTTATATTTTTGTTGGGCATAGTTAGTTTGGTCCAACAAAAAGCTCAGTCTGAACTGGTATCATAGAAAAAATTGGTCTAAATCAATCCAAAGGAAAATTTCGGTCTAGATCGGTCTAAAAGAAAAATTAGGTCCAAAAAAAAATTTGTTTTACCGATTTTACAGATAAATTGCTTATAAAATGAAATCCTATGTATTTTCAAGTACAACAATGGTATACAAAGTTTAAACAGAGATCGCCCAGAGGATTTTAATCAACTCGTCCTTAATCTGTGTCTTTTTTCTAGAATATATCGTGTAGTTTTGATATTTTTATGAAAAAGTCAATGACTGCTTATCTAAAAAAAAAGGTAGGCCGTTATATGTGAACCTGAAACAAAAATTGGTCCACAGATTAAGACCGAACCGAAAAAAAAATTGGTTGCTGGACCGAGGCTCAGCAATAATATCTACCCATATTGAAAATGAGAGTTATTTTTAACACGGCCTTACTTCACAAATATACATATTTAAAGTGTATTTTTTATGAGCTGTCGATATTTCTGCATCTTTTCCCCTTATCAGTATGTCGAACCATGATTGGCTGAATTTGAATTATCTCTTGTTAAGCTGTGAACAGTTCCGAACAGTTATTGAATAATTATGATAAAGTTGTAAAGAATTTGCCAACTACTTAATGATTTTGGTCCTTTTTTTTCTGAATAAAGATTGCAAGATACAACATTCTGTGTTACATTCATGTTTTCTTTACATTTTTACTTTTAAATAGAGAAAAACTCTTCTTTTACAAACTAATTAGTGATGTGTCACGAGTAAAAGTCGTAAATTGTAAGAAATAAACAAAAAAGACACCAAAAATTCGGCTCGTCTGTCTAAAATGCGAGTATTTATTCGTAAATTGTACAAAATTATGTTTCTTTCTTTTTTCTTCTTTGAGAATATAAAACATGTAAATCATCAATACGTATTTTTTTTATTTGGATTTAATAAGTTTCCCGTCCGCAAGATGAAGAAAGCTGCTTAAGAATATGAATATTATTAATAATTAGAGAAGGGAAAAAAAGTCAAATTTCAATAATCTTATAAAAAATATGATTTTTTGATAAACCAATTTGTTAGCATCCAAAAAGTGTTAGTTAGTGTCAGGGGCATCCGCAGGGGATGGACTGGAGGGACTGCAGTCCCTCTAAATTAATGATTTTTTATCTTTACTACCCCAAAAACTATCGGGTTGCCAAAAATTGTTAGTTTCATCCTCATAAGAGTAACGGGAATTCCAGCGAGTAACGAGTAGAGCTCGTAACTTCTCAAGTGGTTTTTTTATTAACTCAAAAATATATGAGCCAGCAAAATTTAGCTACCGGCACATCACTACTATTGATTATTTAGAATCCTCAGCAAAATAATGATATTTATGACACTTCCATTTCTAATTCACAAAAATGAAACTTAAAAATTACAACTTCTTTGATAATTTGTGATACACGTATAAAACAAATAATTGCCCATAAGATTGCATTGCAATAGCAATTTAAAAAAACTACATTTTTAAGTAGTAAATATTACTTATCGTTTTTTGTTTTTTTTATACGAAATTTTCATTGACTTATAATTGTAACGCTTACAAATATAAACGATAACATCATTGTAATCTTATTTTTCATTACATATGAAATAGAGGATGACGTCATTGATTAGTTGTAAAGGAATTATTTTACATTCGAAATAAATGTGGGGCTACAAGGTTTGGACATCGGACTTTTTGGTCTGTGTAAAATTATTTTCGGACGGCAGGCTTTCAGACTCGGACCTACACCGAATCCATCTCTACTTATAATTGAGAACAGCAATATCATTCTTCTGAGAATTGTAACATGGTTTGACAGGATTTGAATTATTCCAAATGAAGAAAGGAAAAAAATGATGGCATAACGTTTCATTAGATCTCCGCTAATTAGCTGTGACAAGGGAGGACGGGAAGAAGGAAGGAGACAAGGACATTGGCAAGAATTACTCCGATGTGGATCTTCGATTCTATATTAAGTCCAACAAAGATTTACAATTATAACAAATCCTTAGGATTACTCACGAATGTTCGATCACGTTTATAATAAAATTGAGTCTTGTAGGAAAAAAAGTTTCCTACTCAGGAATTAAATAATTATGGCAACATCTTAGACAATAAAAGTAATTCTTTAGTTTGCCGACTAAAAAGACGGGCAAGCTAAAAAGGCCACCCGATTTTCATCTATAGATCTACCGTCTTCCAAATATGAAAACTCCTTAGTTCCGAAAGACATCTTTTACTCTAGGACTTGAAAGCTAAAAACGAGCCTGTGCATTTTACATGAACTACGTGCTATTCATTTTCTTATTAGTAGTTCGTAGTTATAAATATAAATTAAATCTATACCCATTACTTTATGCTAAAATCTTAGTTGTCAAACATATTACATGTATACAAGTTAAATACAAAAGCAAACAGAGTTCACTTCCACATTAACAATTGCATCTGATAACGATCATTCTTTTGTAGAATTCTTTAGAATCTCAATTATTGAGAGAGAAGCTGGAAGGAAGTCTCAAAAGTAAAGTTGCGAGTTTTTGGGTGTGTGAGTTAATGAGTTTCAAGCTTTGCGTCTTATTAAAATCTGAACCTTGTCGATCTGACGACGAATTTGTAGATAAGTTACGAGTCTTCCATATTGAGTCCAAGACAGATCTGAAATTTCTTTTTTCTAGTCCAAATCGAGTCTCCCTGGAGTTCAAAGTCCCAATCTAATTAGAGTTAATTACAACCCATATTCGAGTCTCCAATTCTGATTAGGGAATTATAATTAATTGATGACCAAATAAAGAGAAAAATATTTTCTTCAATTAACTTCTATGTATGAATGTAACAACGTAAGAAAACAGCACGCCCTTTCAATAGGTTGGGTGAGCCATTCAAGTCCTGAAGTAAAAGATGTCTTTCCTAAGTACCGTACTCATTAGTACTTTGCTAATTTTTAACTAGGAATTTAAATCATAGCAAATAATTGCAACCTTATGCATTAGCATTAAATTGTAATTTATCATGCCTTATAATTATTTACGTCTCTGAATTAAAAAAATCAAAATATTTTATTTTCTACGACATATTTTATTTTGAAAGACATTCGTGGAATATCTTAAGACGATAAAAATTTAAATGAAGAATCATGCATTCATTTACGCAAATATTTTTTTTCAAAATGGCGTTATCATTTAGCCCCTAATTATAGAAGATTATGATTTAACTCTACACACGGTTTACATCAATAACACTCAAATGTACTGTGGATTTTGGAGTCTGCTGTTAATTATATTGCTTCTTTGCTTCTAATCAGTGTTCGGAACGTAAATTGATTGAATTACAATTATCTATTCCCAACAATAGTTGGGAAGTTGGGAAGAATTGGTTAACTACCAACTGATTTTGAGTTCCTTGTTTTGTTTCATTTCGGAATAAAGGTTGCGTGATACAACAAAGGTAACAACGTGTAGAATAGAATATTCAGGCTAATCTTCTTTTTTCCTTCCTATAAATAGACATTTTTCCCTGGGTATAGTTAAAAAATGACTTGACCAATGTTTTGGTAAAGTGTGTTATTTTTAAGTCCAAAAATAAGATTTATGAATTAAAAGTTGTACATTTTATATTTTATTAGGGGTGTCCGCAGAGGGGGAGGGTCTGTGCAGCCCTACAAATTAATGGATTTTCCCTTTTTACTAGAATTCTCTTGGGTCAGGATGAAAAAATTTAAAAAATGTAATATTTGAAATTTCTTTTCAAATAAATTTAAACTTTTTCAATAATTATAGGTTTATGGAATTGTTTTACAAAAAATTAATTT
Organism: Lepeophtheirus salmonis; assembly: GCF_016086655.4. Taxonomy (NCBI): domain Eukaryota; kingdom Metazoa; phylum Arthropoda; class Copepoda; order Siphonostomatoida; family Caligidae; genus Lepeophtheirus; species Lepeophtheirus salmonis. The sequence goes on from NC_052132.2 coordinate 18,476,216, forward strand.
TTTATGCAATAGTTATAAATTTTTGAATTTTTGCAAAAAAATTTAAGTTTTTGTCAATAGCTTGAAAAAAATTGATTTTTTTTGTGAACAGCTGCAAATTACTCAAAGTAGTGGATAATATAGGTGTGTCGGTTAGTGTCTGCATTCTGATTGGCTGAGCTGAGTGACGTCACATATATTGTATCCAATCAAAAATTAAAACAATAATATTAGTATAACAACGTGAATTGAGAATTTACCAAGGTGGTGGAGGATATAACTATCTTCAAGGTAATGTTCTGGTCAAGGGATCTCGACTCTTTAGGAGAGATCTAATGAAAAAGTGTTTCACTTGGCGGATCTCATATCCTTTAATGGAAAGATCGTTCATTGTGCAGGTATCTCTTCATATCAGGGTGACTTGTGACTAGTGATCCTCCACCCACAGCTCCTTCTTTGAAATTATTGAAAGTCAACTCTGCTTCGTCTTCTACTCTAAAAAACTATTCCATTAATAAGAGTCCTTCAGTTTCTTGGATATATATAACGCAAAAATCACTCATCCCTAACACATTTCTATCAATTCCATCAAGCTAGTGCACAGACAGATTAGGAGTTATTATTCTCTGATGATTCATGATTTAAAATGGTTTTTTGTTCAAAAATAGTTGTTAAAAATTTGTTTGTATTAAAAAAATATTTTTTTTAAATAAATATAGAGTTAACATAACGGAATTTTCTTTTTAAATATTAAATACTTAAGCGAATTTGACACTATCAACTTAAATAATATTATAACGAAATAATACATTTAAATAATTAAAACAATTAAATGTGGGCAAGACATGTATTACACAATTTCACTTTTAATAGACCGAACATTGTTCCTCCTTTCTCTGTTCGTCTCTTTCGAGAAAGTTTTGTGTGCATCTTAATACGAACTTGGCTATATTTTCAAATAATTTATATCTTCATATTATAACAATTGGGTACGGCTATATTTGTTGTTTCTTTTTCGATTTGATCTTGCAGGATTTTGGCTACATTTCTTAAATCATTTGTTGGCAGTGATCCACAGCTCCGTCTAATTGATTTTTTTTTTTGCAAAATTAAGCATTTTATAGAGCTCATAACTACTTTCAGATTCGACCTTGAAAGTTGCATTGCCCAACAGCCCCTCCTAACAACCATAACAGTCATGTATGACTTTGGCCCTCTATCATTTACTTTATGTACTTATCCATATTAATGACAGAAAAGATTGGGAGGGGGTTGGGGATTTGGGGAGTGAGATACTAGTGGGTAATAAGACGGGGTTAGTTGTCCAGGAGTCGGGGTAGATGTATTGTTCCCTTCTCAGACTAAGCTGATGTAAAAAAAAACAAAAAAACATTAGTTAGTGTTAACTTTGAATGATCCAAACGTCTTCTTCAAACTAATTACATCCCAGCCCAACCTATTTTTATAGATGTTGAATGATTCTACCCAAGCTATACATTAAAAAAAAGAAATCTGCTTTACAATGCCAAACTGACATCAAAAATAACTTGTCGTCTCCATATATTTCTTTCTCTATGGGAAAAACTCTCACTAATCCAAAAAAATATATAATATGTTTATTTTAACATGAATAAGAGTATGCAATTATTCCCACATATCTTGTGTTCTTTACCCATAACTTATGGGTCATAAGCCAAGCATATATGCATAGATTTATGTAGATTTGTATAGGAAATTAGACATTAACGTATGCATATGTTGTTTATAATAAAATAAATAGATAGTAAATGGCAATGTTTATGTCTAAATATTTCAAGTGATCTGTGTTCTAACATTTACCGGGTTGTCCATTCATATATGAACACTTTGATTTTTTAACTTTAACGACTTATAATTTATTAAAAATATAATTTCAACAAAGTTAATACATTAAACAGATGTTGTGAGACCTCTTTTAATCATTCATATAGCTTCCCTTAGCGGGAATAAATGCTTTCAGACGGGAATGTAAGGCTTGGCACTCAGTGTGTATGTAGTCATCTCTTATCGCGTCTCAGAGTTGGTGAGTGTGGCTTTGAGGGTCTTGGTGTTTTGATGACGAACACTCGAGGCCTACAAATCGATATGCACCCAAAAGGTGGAGTCGAGGGGGTTGGCATCAGGGCTATAGAGGGACCAAAAGTGTTTGGGCCAGAAGGGAATGTTGTTGGCCAACCTTTTCTATGGTTTTTTGAGGTGTGCAGGAGCATTATCCTGCTGGACTACTATATTTCCCTCAGAATAGTCACAAACCGAGCCTGTACCTGACTGGGATCCATACCAGAGGGTATGCCTTACCAACAGAGGCCACAAAGCCCAAGGTTATGGTGGAGGCAGGGTACTTTGTGGTATTAAGTTTCATTATTGATACATCAATGTCTCCCAACCTTAAGTACCTGTCATTGTGCCTGTTCCTCACAGTGTTGACGGTCTAGGTCTTCTCGTCGTAGAAGGGGATGCCCCGTTTGGTTATGTACTTCTTGAGGTCATTGCATAGAGTTATGCTTTAATATATCTGAACATGAATTGATTTCAATTATTCAACCTTAATTATTTATTGAGTTAGTCAGTGTTCAGATTTCAATGGACCACACGGTACATGATTTCTAGTATCAATTCTAGGACCGATTCAGACCTGCCATCCTTGCTTTCTTTTTATTCTCTTCACTCCAAGCTAGAACGTATCATTAGTTGTCTAAATCGTGTGTATTTTTTAGATGGCCGTTCTGAAAAATGAATTCCTTAGCAGTTGGCGTTATTATTTAATTGCAAAGGAGTAGATTTATCATGCAATTATATACAAAAACGGATTGAACCTATGTGGGTACGGGTATCCTGTATAAGTTGGCCCACACGTCATACTTTCTCTTTCTATCCCCAAATTGGAGTCAGCGATAGAGGATACTGAAATTCAACTCTCACAACCTCACAAATCCACAAGTGTTCACAAAAAAATAAAATTTTTGGGAAAAATTTTTAATCATTAAATTTTATGTAACAAATTTCTAAAATACAAAGTTGATCACAAAAAATTAATTTTTTTGTAGAAAAATTTCAAAATCCCCAGTTGATCACAAAAAAATTTCAACTATGAAATTTTTTTGTGCCAAAGTTTCAAAAGTTTTTTTGGGAAAATAATTTGAAAAATTGAATTAAATTTTTAAATATTACATTTTTTGAGAAAAAAATTGAAATATTAAATTTTTTAGTAACAAGCAAAAATTCCTTAATTTGGTAAGGGCTACAGCCCCTCCAGCCCACCCCCTGTGGACGCCCCTTATCATAGGATAGTATCCTCTTTAATGCAAAAACTGTAAGCTCGCTCATTTTTCCTGTATATATATATATATATATATGTGTGTGTAGCGATAACATTAAAACAAGCTGGTATACTTTTTCTCAATATTGCGACAGCATGATAAACGTATCCGTTGATATGAGTACTATAACTTTGATTAATTCAAAAAAGTGATTTAGCCTGATAAAAATCGTTTATTTGGTAACACTGAACAGAAAAAAAATAACGAGACGTCATGACGTGAAATTATTATGAAAGAAGAATTTATAAGTATTTACGTTGCAAAAATAACAAAAAAAAAAGCAAGGGATTAACTGGTTAGAAACTATCCACAGCAACTGAAATTGATTATATTGACGATATCAAAATTTGATTTAAAATTCAAATACCGCTTAATCAAATTGACTGAATTTGTATATAATATGTTCATGTAAAAATATAATCCATATTTTAATAACTTGTTGGACAGTTTTTCAGTGGTTCAATATTGTATTTGACTCTTTAAAAATTCCTCTTCGGTTTTTCATCGAAGTAAAAAACTTATATTGCGTTTTTTATGTTTCATCTAAAAAACTTTCTTTTATGTTATCACCACACATATCCTGCATTAAAGCAAAAAAACAAACAAACGAGGAATAGCATGTTCCCTTGGGATTATTGTACTACTATTTTTCTTTTAAGCATAAATACAGCAATGTGTAACGAAGCAACCCCAAATGCATTTGATTATCCTCGTCTTAAAAAGCTTTTATTCTAAAAGCACAATATTTTCATTAGTAATATAAACATTAAATACCCTATCACCAATTGGATTAGTATTCATTTACTTTTAAATAATACAAATCACTGTTGAAAAACTGCAAAACATTACATGAGATTATTCCTTTAATATATCGCTGAACCTTTTTTCCAAAAAGATACAGAAAAAAAACCAAAAAAAATTGTGAACCAATTCTTCCTAAATCCAAATAGTAGATAGGAACGTATCCAGATAATTATCATACACGCAGATTAGTATCTGGAACATCAATTTAAAAAAAAATACCCACATATTAGTCACATGTTGTTGTTTTTTTTGTTATTGGTTATATAATTAGTAATTTAATACACATTTTACAGAACTATCTGTAAACCTTGTATTATAACGTAATAAAGATTTACTTATACCGAAGCTGGGTACTCCGGATCTGGCTCCAAGACCCATCCTATCTCTATTGATTCGTCAACAAAGTAACGAAAAAATAGAGTGTATGTTCTACGAATAAACAAATGGGCTGAAAAGTCCCGTACTTCAAACATAGATGGCGCTATTTTTTATTTATTAATTCAGTCATTTTCAATTAGTACCAAGTTTTAAAAGATAGCTGTCAAAATTGCATGACCATCTGTTCATACAATTTGTAAGTGTGATTCGACTTTTGTCATTTTCAAAACAATGGATTCAATTTTTTTTTGTGTTTTATTTATAAACTGCATTTTGATTGGGAAAAAATACCGTTCAAGCGAAGCAATAGCTTAAAAAGTGCAGCTCCATAAAGTGAATAATTAAAAATATAATATTAATAATTTAAAAAAAGCGAATTTTGAACGAAAAAAAACATGTTTTCGTTGTTAAGGCGTGAAATTTGCAAGCCATGTGTTGGAGTATTCCTTTCACTAAGTTACACACAATCAAAGATATTACTATATTTGATATTTTTATGTTTCATGACATAATTTCACTTGTGTTACGTGTAACCCTGGTATTTCCGTTTTGTATTTAAGACATGTATGTAGTATGTACCTTTTGTCTTTAGAAAAAGTGCATTATATCGAATAGCTGTTGACAATGACTAATCATGTTCAAGAATAAATAATTATTCATTTCATTCAAACGAGGGAGGGTTGAGTCACTTCAATGACTTTTGACACTGATGGTTATAATTATGCAATGCATAAATTAATCGATTATTGGATTATGTAGTCGTGTTTATGTTTAGAAACAAAATATTATTTGCCGTAGCTAGGATTTTTATTTAGAAGGTGACGGAATTCGTTGTTTTTTTTACTCCTTATAGGATATGTCAAAAATAAAGAAAGATTTTTAACAAACTAAGGCATCCAAATTTGTTTTCAAATTTATTTCTTTTCTTATGTTCTGGTTTACTTTTTGACAACACTTTGACAATTTTGCCAGAACTTTTTTTGAATATGCTTCTTTTCTTTTAAGAAGATTTTAACGGAAAAATTGACAACCCTCCCTCCCCCTTCTACTACCAATTGGTATTCACAAGCCTTATCTTTGCTTTTGACAGCTTTCCTTGCAGCTTAATAATAGGATGGTCATTTCGATTTCCAAAACAGACGATTTTTTTCGTCCGCTGTAATAATTAAATAAGTAATAACGCTTTTCCAACTTATGTTTCACTTCCACCACACTTTTTAATAGTGACGTCAAAGAGTATAATATACAATTACAGTTAATCATGTAATTTCTAGTACTATATACTGTTAATATACCGTTGTTATATTCAATGATGTCCGAATATGTTTGTCCTGTCCAAGAGGTCGGTAAGGTACATCAAATTGGAAATTTTGGCAAGCCCGATTATATGATGATATAACCTTGTATTTCTATTAACCTTGGGATATATACATATAGTAGTTCCAAAATTTTGACGTATCATTCCATCCTCTGCTATGTCTAACAGTCGCGTCCCAATCCAAAAAGTTAGCTCTTCCATATAAAAATCTTTACTCAATAACGTCATCATATATATCATTCACTGACGTCATAATCAATCTATCTTCATCAATTTTTATAAGAATAATGAATACTATACTTAGAGCCAAATTAAGAATAATGACAGTCTATTATAGTCTATGAAAGATAATTATATTTTTCCTAGACTAATTCAATTAGTACACTCAGGTAGTAACTTTACTATAATATTAGTGAAAGTAATGCCTTCTAGATGGCCCATAACATTATGGACAGAAGACTAAGTTATGAGTTAGCATGACTAATGGCTTTGCTCTACCCTTCATAATAATTTAGACGTAAGCGATGTTTTTGAAATGTGATTGTATATACTATAGAGACGTTTGAAATTTGTGAAGTAAACTTATAAATGAGTTAACTTTCCTTAGTTACTAGTACTTAATAATTATTATTTATAATCATTTATAAAAAAAACTTTAAAAGTACTTAATGTAAGCCTTAAATTATAAATAAGTTCTTTTAGATAAATTATACTAATTTTTGTAGCCGGAGTCGGTTAAAATTACCGACTCCGATACCACAAAAAAAGCACTGATTCCAGTCCTGGACTAGAACAGAAAAAATAAGGATTAAAACAACACAAGTATCAATGCAAACGTACTTGGCGACGTGTATACCTACATAATTAATGACCGGAGAGGTCATAAACATTAATTTTTTATACTTCCCACCAAAAAGAGTATTTTCACGGGGGTAAAATATTAACACAAAAACGTGACAGTCTAATGATTGTATAACAGTCTTTTTTTTGCTGTTGTATTGTCGTTCCTTGACTACGAGTGTATAAATTATGTTCATAAACTTTTGAGTCTACTAGGAATAGAAAGATTTTGATCCACTTCATTCGTTGTTCATCTTGTTTAATATCTTATATTCCAAATGTTTTCTTAATACTTGCCATAATTATTTGCTACATATAACTAATAATTACCTATAGCTATAAATTAAATCAATATTTATAGTCTCTTGACTCAAATCATTCAATAGTACTCAAACATTTATATAAATATTCATCCATGTCCGGTACACTTTTGATAGCCACAAATGTTACACATTGTTTACATTGCTACACGTTTTACATGAAAAGTTTGATATTTGAGAGCTGCACATATAAGATTTGGGCCTATTTGTTTTCGTTTCATACTATTCAAATATTTTTTTAAGTCAGTTCCTTCATTTGAAGTAAAAAAATAAACAACATCGTCAAAAATGAATTCAACAAAACATAGAATCAAGAGAAAAGACACAAAAATATAATTGTTACAAATCACTCATCATCAAAATTGAATAAAATTCAATGTATGTTTATACCCATTTTATATCTTGTTCTTGAAAAAGTTTAATAATATATCTTACTGAATAAATAAAAAATCCATAATTATTTATTTAGATTTGCATGCCGCCAATAGTTACTTCATGAGTTTTAACTTAAAAAACCGACTACATAATAAAGTCAAAAAATTGCTAAGAAATTTAAAAAAATTATAAAATGTTTTTTTCTTTTTTTATGCCTTAAATATAATAGGATTTATGTCCTTTTTTTTATTTGACTTCATTTTGAAGTACTTACGGTAACTTTGACCGGATGGAGGGTAAAAGTTTTTAATAGCACACAAAAAAAATTACCACTGTATATAGTGCTCCCTGATGTAAATCATATAAATATTTTGATACAAGAACTAATAGTGTAGTCGTATTCATAAAATATTGCAGGCGTGTGCGTGTCACGAGTACAATATTTCTGTTGTTTTGTTTTATTGCTCTCTTATGTATATCATAATTCCAATGCATTTTTAGTATATTATGTTAGGACTTGAATTATTGAGTAGCTTCGATTGAGTGTGTTCATGAAAAATGTAGAGTAGTAATGAAGAATGATTGAGCAGTTATCTTACATACCATTAAAGAAAAAATTGTCTTTTAGTCGACACTTATTTACTCCAGCACTACTGCTACTAACATAATAAATACGACTTACACGAGACTTAGCAACGAGCGTGTCTTGTAACAACTCAGTCTTTAGAATCTTGCACTCCTTGGTTCTTCACATCACATTAAAAAAATAGTTATGAACCTGTTATTATTAGCTTTTATTCCTAGGAAGACAATCTTTAATTATTAAGTAAGTTTGTGTGAGTATGCTCATTAAAAAACATGGAGTAACGCTGAGGAATCCTTGAAGAGTTATCTGGTATAATATTAAAGCAATGTTTGTCTATTTGTCGACACCATATAACCACCGATAATGCCGGCTACTACCCATTAAAAACATCTTAGCTAATTAAAAATTTCCACCCCAAAATATTTTTTTTTCAAATTAAAATGGGTTGTACATCCTCAAAATATGAGCTGACAGGTCTCAAACTCTATTTTCTGGCTGTGGCCATCAACCAAGGACTTTGTGAAGAAGGAAAAACATATTAAGCCGAAACAAAAACAGTCTAATGTGTAATATCTTACTTAAATATATGCATTATACCTATATCCCAAGTGACTCTTACAATGATATCATTTTGAAATTAAGAACACCATTCTTCAACATGATTGTTTATATTTTTCATTATTATTTCTGTGTGTTCTATTTGAACATAATTAATATACACATCTATATATATATATATAATATAATTACAAATCCTGAAATTGAAAAACAAAAAAACATTCACAAACATATATGTACAACAAAAGAGTGAGTAAATGCCTTTCATACAATTTATCACACAATGATTTAATAAGTTCCATATTTTACATAGGCTTTAAACGTATTTTTGTTCTTTTATTAAAAAATAATTTATTTAGGGGTTGTTCACAGCTTGTCATTCTACTGGGTGAGAACCAGTGTCGGAGTTGCAGGAGGGTCCATGCTCCTACGGTGAAGGATATTTAATAGGGCGGAAAAAAGTGAGAAAAATTAGACCAATTTTTTTTTGGTTTTTTATAGAAAATACTTCTTTTAAATTGAAGGATTTATTTTAAATCAAGGTCAGTAAGTGATTTTTTTTAGACACACTATTAAGCAGTTAAATTAAAACTGCTAAAAATGTATTATTTGAATACATATTAAGGGGAGCCTTTTAGTTAACACATAATATGTACTACTTAATTGAGGGGGATGATATGACGAAAAATGCTTAAAGCCTTAGTGTTTAAAATTTAAATTAAAAAAGTATATAAGAATACTTTGTGGATCTACCTAGATCCTTTTTTGTACTAAGGAAAACGATGCTAATTAGTAAATAAATTAACTGTCACTGTATTTCCCTGTGTATAATATAATGACTGTTAGCAACATGAATTATGATGCTTTAAACTATTTGAAGTGGCAAACTGTTGATAGAATTAGTCACAGGTGGCAAAAAAATCTTTATAGTACATACTGCAAGGCCAATTCGAGTTTCAAGTCTTGGGTTACAATTTCAAGTCCTTCATTGAGTCCTAAGATTTATTTTATACAGGTCATTTCAAATCCATATTTTTAATATAGGATCCATAGAGTTAAAGCCCTCCTTTAGTTGACCTTAAGATGAAGCCTTCAAGTCCAAATTGAGTGTCAAGTATCGATTCCAAGTGAAGTCGCGAGTAATTGATCATGACATCATGAGAAGTCGCAAGTCTTCAAAATATAGACTCAAGTTGAGTGGCAGGCTTTAGCTATGGAGTCCAACTCCCCACCTCTGGTTAATCATCTTCATGTCAGCCAATTAGAGTACATGACTTAGGATATCATTAAAATGGCCCATCCTTATAGCTAAGGGGGAAACAGTAAGGATTATAATTCAGCCAATCAATAGTAAATAAAACTCTAGGAGGGATATTTGATTTATATTTTGTTTGTGTCTATTATTAAATGAAAGAAATGTGTTTTTTTGTATGAAAAAAAATTTGTGGAATCATGTACCATAGTTTGTCCTTTATTATTGTTATATTTAAAGGAGGTGAATTATGCATTTATATGCCTATAAGAGCAAAATAGTATCAATACATGAAAAAGTCTATTTGTTTGTTTGTTCCTAATGCACAAACTGCTATAAATAACAATTTAGTTCAAATACAGCATAAGAAGGTATAAAGTGAATTACAATGATTGTTTTATTGATTTATGTAAATAGTATATACATAAATATATCGACAATCGAGGGTCGAATTTCTAAATAATATATCATTTTTTGGTCATTTACAATAGTATTTATTAATTGTGAGACAAAATAGAAAATATTGGAGGTACCTAAATTATCCGTTTATAGGAAGTTAGGAGGGAGGGATCAGGGCTCAAATGGGCTAACATATAATTTAATTATTATTACATCAATTATAATAATGTGTAAAGATACAGTTATTAGTAGGGGATAAGTGAAAATTACATCAGCTTTTAATTGTTTTACCAGAGAAGCATAGACATCCAGAGTTATTTCGAGTTCTTTTTAAATTCTTGGGACTTTTGTCCCTTTCTTGCTCAGAGAGCATTCTTTGGTAATTATCGAAGTCTTTGAGATACCTAAAAAAAACAAAAAAACAAGGGATTAGTACAAGATATATTTATGACATATTATGTTCTAAATACAAGGCTCTCAAGTTTAGAAATGATGAATTCGCAGATATATTTTTACATCATCTCATTTAACTGGAATCTCAAGTTATTAGGAATGTTTCACACAGTAACGTTCTCAAAGCGATGCTATATTTTTATTTATTAGGATTCAAAAGTGTCGCTGTCACGCGAGGAGGAAATCTTGTTCCTCCGAGGCGGTTAAGAATGTAGAAAACTTACTATTACTTATTAGAAGTGTTGTGTATATATTATATAAAGAATAACTAAAAAAAGGAAAAACGCCTTCAATGGTGTCACAAGGGATCAATTTTACCTTCTTTATGAACCGACAGTAGGACTGGACTTGACCAAATTCACGTCCAGTCCAGTATAATATAGAATATAGGAGCGTCCACAACGGGTGGAGTGGAGGGCCTTTCTTTTCTAAAAAAATTAATTCCAAAAATAATCATCCAGTGGACAAGCCCCTGGACAAAACACTACTTATAAGAAGAGCCGATGTCTTTGTAAGAAAAAAAAAAAGAGCAAGGAGAAAACGGGAGATCCCTGTTAATATCAGCTGCCTTTTATATGATTTTAAGGAAGAAAATGAATTTATGTCTTAAAGAGAAGAGCCTACAACATCTAAAATAGCTTTAGTGCTGGGAAAATATCATAATTATATTTAAACTTATATTTATTTATTTTATTATGGATTTGTAAAACAATTTACTCCAAAGATAGGCAATAGTGCTTACTTCAGAGGAAGAAGTTAACAACACGGCAACCTATTACACAATGAAAAAAAGAGAAAAAACCTCACAACTTTGTTTTCTTTTTCTAATCACTAAAGTTATTTTTTTCTTAACACGGATTCCTTTTTAATTATTCCTTCGTTTATTTATCAAAAAAAATAAATTACATAACCACCATGATGTATTAGGTCAGACAAGAGAATAGACAGCTGATGTAGATATGGTATTTTTGTGTTGGATAAGTAACGCCGTCCCAAATAAAGAACAAACCCCACATTTATAAAACGGGACTTGTGCTCTAGTTTGTGACCTTTATTACAGGGTTAGGAATTTAAGAATTTGGGATTTCTATACAGCCCTTTATACTATCATGATTGATTATAGAGTACAAATGCGTGATAAATGACATGTGTGGCGTGACATTGGATGGAAAGGCGTGAGTTTCAGGCCGTGAGACTTGAGAGCCCTGATAAGTATCTAAGATATATAAAATTACCAAATCGGAGGCCATCTTCGAACATTTAGAGTGGCTTGATTTTCTGGATGCAAGCTCCGCAAAACCTTAGGATATTTCCTACAAATAAGGTTGTAGTTTTGGGCTAAATAGGCCAAACACCATTCACTTAATTGGTCCGCATTATGAATCTGTAGAGAATATATATATATGTAACATAGTATAGAATGTAATAACAATTCTGTCTTTAAAATTAGTTTGCAAAAATATTTGAAGAATAAATTGAGTAGCTTCAAGGAATTTTTGATGACATTCCTAAAGGCGGCGTTGATTGCTTGGTAACTATAAATTTACTTGCTAATTATTATTTGCTAAACGAATAATTTATTTCCCTACACTTTCAAACTTAACAATTAAAGCATAAATTACGTGTAGTACAAAGCTTTTCTTGACAGGGTAGAAGAAATAAAAAGGAATGATAAGGGGTCAATCAAATACATTTCCTTATAGTAGATGGTCTACTTAAAAATAATGGATTGTTGCCTTAAAATAGAATGAATACACTTCATCAATAAGTTATCCCTTACCTGACAATGTTCTAAAATTTTCAGAGCGTCTTCCGTGACATCTCCACCCTTGTTGACTGTACTGCTCAGTTTCCCCACTACGGCAGTTTCAATCAGACTAATGAGTCTCGGTAAACAAAGACGGTTTCCTATTTCTAAAATTCCTAAACAATTAGTAGCAGTGACATGAGGTGGTGTTCGGTCAGTATACAAATAGTAAAGGAGCTCTTGAAACGTAAAACGAGAAACTCCTGGGAATTTAATGACTCGAGCTGATTTTTCAACAAAATCTTCATGAGAAAACATGGCATGCATCATATCACATCGTGCCATAAGCAAGGGTTTGTGAGCAGAGCATGTTCCATCGTCTAAGCTAAAAAATATGTCGGCAAACAGTCCTTGAATAAAGCAAATCTCTTCGAGACCTCGTTGAGCACACTGAAATATATATTAATGCATATGATTAATTCGTGTCGAATGAGGCAACGAAAAATTTGATTTTACCAGTAGATATTGAATTCCATTTTCAGAGCTATAATGGCAAGCTTTCGTATGGTAAATAAAATTATACAAATCCGGAATGTCAAGGAACTCTGCCGCCTAAAGATGTATGATTAAATGTAAATCCGGTAAAGGATTAATAGAAATTATTTACTTGTTTAAGCTCGTCTAATTTGTCGAAAGCTTTTTCCAGGGTACCAGTGTAGATAAACCTTAAAGCTTGGCTCATAGAAAGAGGTGTAATGATTTTGGAACAAGTAAGCACAGTCTGGAGAGAGGTAATCACCTTTCCCGATGCATTAAGGCTTTCACATTGCTGAACCTTTAGGGATGTAAAAGCTGGATGATTTAGTGTGCGCGATGTTTCGGGTGGCCTATAGGATGATGGATTTGACTGTTGAGGTGAAGATGATAAGCAGGAATACGGTAAATTAAAGGATGAGGAACTCTTATGCAGTGTTCCGCTTAGTCGTCCACCACAGCCTCTAAACCTCGGTGAATTTCCCAACAAAGAAAATTTTGAAGGTGTATTGTGCTCAGATGGAGGGATGAGACATTCTGTTTCTTCATCGTAGAAATACTCGCCTCCAGTGAACATTGGACTTGAGCTTAGACAATAACTAACCTGCAAATAAAAAATGAGAATAAAATACACCATTTCCCTTAAATACAAGTTGAACTTACAAGACTAGTTTCACTACTACTCCGTGTAGGGGCAATATCTGAAGTGCTAGATGTGAAAGACTCAATGGACAATAGTCTTTGAAGGGTAGGACTGGATGCTGCAAGAATGAATTTATGAGCAGAGAAGCCAACGTTTCCACAAAGGAATATAACGTCAGTAAAATGCTGGCCGTCAAATAATTTAATCCTATCGATTCCATAGACACTAGAAATGGGCAACACATCCGGCAGCTTAGGACGTGGGGGACAGTGGGGCTCCTTAAAAAGAAGAAAATACCTGAAGTAAAATCCAGTTAGTTTGATAACGGCCTTACCTGTAAGGTTGGGCGTATAACTCTTTTAAGATTCGTCATCCAGAACCTCTGAGCTCTTTTAGCACAGAGGGCAGCTCGTATAGCATTTTCAAAAACTTCATTTAAGCCATAGTAGGTCAAAACGCTGGTTTCATAATATGGTATTCCCAGCTCGTTGGCTACTGCCCGTCCTTGCTCCGGAAAGACAAGGTCTCTTTCCCTCACTTGTCTAAAGATCAAATAGATAATCATTAATCATATGTAAAATCCTGCACGTACAAACATGAAAAATCATTCCTTATTACAAACCTTACAAGAGGGCTCCTTTCTTTACAATAATTGATGTATTGCTCGTCATGTAAAATGAAGCGAACATCATTTTTACATCCTACCAGGATAACTGGAGTATTGGGACAGAACTTTCTTATTTGCTGATACCACATCTCCCTACAATTTTCCAGAGAGCTCACTCGCCCAATATCAAAACACATCAGAACCACATCTGAGCGCCCATACGCAAATCTACGATCCTTGTGATGATCCCCAAATGTGTCCCATAGTCTTAAAGACACATTCACACCATCAAGGACCATCCAAGAGTTCTCCAAAACCTATATAAAAATGTTACTTAACCAAAAATGAAATAAGAAAATTGGCATACATACATCCTTGTAGATGCGATATTGATCAATGGCCCAAACCGTGGGGACGTGAGTATTGAGGAGTTGAGAGAGGGATACTTTTTGTTTACAGGCTCGTGCACAAATGAGACGTGTTTTTCCGACGGCATTGTCTCCGACAAGTACGCATTTGACTAATTCCTGATGAGGTTGCTCGTCATCCATTATAAACGGGGGCGGGAATTATATCAGAATATCTTAGAGGTATCTAGAGTTTCTCTCCAAATTTGGAGATGACAACTGCTAAGGTGATGAGGATAAATGACCAACAACGAAATTTGTCATAACATAAACAATACTTCTCGAAATCGGGCTTCTGGTGAGAAGAGGACGCAATAATTTCCTCTCATTTACCTACAGAATTATAAATAAGTAAGTTTGTTAAAATTAAATAAAGGTTTTTGGTCATATTAGCACATGTATAAATTTTCTAAAAACTGGATATTGAACGTGGGTCTATTGATCCTTTGTCCTATCTCACTCCTTGATAATAATTATTATGCAATATTACTTGAATTGATGTATAAACATTGCAAACTGCATTGTGTTGTTATAAACCCTTTAATGTATGCATTCTAGACAAAAGTACTCTCGTTGTACTTTGCTTGAGAGGGGTTCCAAGATTTTTTTTAAATATTACCGGCAAAAACGATCAAGTAACACCAAGGTTATCATCTTGAAGTACCATTACTTACTATTATGTTCCTCTCTTCGTCATATCCTTACTTAGCTACTGGACTCCTGACGTAGAATCCTTATAAAAAACTAAAGTTTTGAACACTGCAATTGATTCAAATCAAAACAAAGGCACTATGATATATTATAGAAATAACGTCACAACTGAAAGGAACTAATAATTAGTGACAACTGAAATAAAAAAGCTATATTTATCTGTCAAAAAATATAAACAAACGCATAAGAGAGGAAAGAGACAAAAGAAGAATTCTCTTTCTTCGTTCTATGTGTGTATGTACATACGTCGTTGTTATACATTATATGCTCGTGTGTGTGTTTAAGATTTGTTAATTTGCGTACGTAGATTTACGAATAACGATTTAGCTGCGCGGAAAAAAGGGAAGAATAATTAGAAAAGATCCGACTACGTAGTTATTTCTATTCACCTCCTATTGAATATGTCATTATATGGAAATCGTTCAAATGCTTCATTTTGAAATAATATCATACGAAGTATTAAAATAATTTTTGTGTGTTTGTTTGTGTGTGATGTTAAGTGTTGTATCGGCCCTTATTTATTCGGTTCAGTCCATTCTTAGGTTCGGTCCTTAGGACAGATCCTAAGGACTGTTGTTCCTTGGAATTTTTCATAAAATTTCGATGGTTTATTAAGACAAATAAGATATATAAAATATGTATTAAGATTATTGCACATATCTTGCAAAAAATATTATATTTTTCATGATAGGACAATATAATAAGAACATGTCATATTGTTACTTACTTATATAAATAATTAAAAAGAGCAAAAAAACCCTTATTGACGTCAAGAGGATCGATTTTACCTTCTTTAAGAACCGCCTGGATGGGACCGGACTGAACTATACCACGGTCGATGGTCATAAATTAGGACCAACATAACACTAGTGATGAATGTCCTGCTTGGAAAAATAATGATAAAAACGCATTTTTTTTTTTTTAAAAAATGAGACAGATATAGACTTTAAACATAAAATAAAAGTTGTTCAGAATTTTGAGTTACGCACATAAAGCCATGTTTAATTCTGATCAGACCAGATTCCTGGGCTCTGTAGGGCAAGTTTGACTTTTCCCAAATAAATTTAATTTTTTTTTTTCATAAAGTCTTAAAGTTTTTGTCTAAGGTATGGGTTGTCGATTCAAAAATGCACCAAAAAAGTTATAAATAAAAAAAAAACGAATTATTGTACAACAGAACGTATATTAAATACGAATTTAAAAAAAAGGAGAATTAGGATGAGGATGAGCAAGTGAATCTTAGTATATATCTCCAACCTTCTTTACGGTTGAAGAAGAAGTATGTCAAGTTAGCAATGGCAATCACAATAAATAGATCACAGTGGCAAACATTTGAAAAATTACTTTATATTTACCAAAATCAGTATTTTCACATGGTCAAATAAATGTTAAATTTTCAAGAGTGTCAAAAGGTTTAATTATATTTACATCAAATGGACAGAAAACCACAAAAAAAGGGTTGTATTCAAAGAGGTTTTGCAATTTAAATTTATCTATTAGGTATTTCTAGTTTATCATAAACCGTTTTAGCTTAGAATTTGAACATAATCAAGCTAAATATGAATAAAATCTTTTTTATTGGCTATCTTTAAGATAGCGTGTTCATACTTGTATTTCTAATATATTAAAAATTCTGTCAATTTAAACATACTAAAATAAGTCTACATTAGAAATGAAGGAAATTTGAAGTTGGCAAGATCTTCAGGAGTCTTGTTGGATGGAGACATCTCATAATCACTACCACTGATTTCACTTAACCTCGATCAATAATATAGAATATAAATACCCTTCGTAGATGATTAACGTTATTTATTTTTGTTTTAAAATAAATTTTATAACTTTTTTAGAGCATAATTATGTTTGAGACACAATGAATTATGCTTTTAATTAATAGTTTAGGTTTCTAGTTAAATCTAAAGAAAAATACATAACCTTCTCCGAAACGTTGACTTCCATTAAAGTACATTGGATGAATCTATGTCAAAAGACGTGATAACAATTAACTGTGCAAAAGAAGTTCAAAGCGCATATGCACTATTTTAGACCAATCAGAATTGGAGATAAGAAAACACATTTTTGATTGATCTACATGACTCCTCTTTCCCTTATAGTCTTTTTAGGTACAATAACCTTTTGCACAAATGAAGATGAGGATCCTTCCTCTAATTGGCTTTTGTTGCTTCCTTCACAACTCCTATCATTTAATCACTACCCTGATTTAATCATATATATATACCGATTAGACGATTAAGCAATCGCTCAAAAATCCTAAGTCTTTATATAATATAAAATAACAATAAATATTGCAGGCGTGTGCCTATATTTTTTGTATAAAGAGTTGTATAAAACATCAGTTACATAAACGCCGGCGATACTTAATTCCTCTTTTTTTTTTTTTTTTCCATTTTTTTTTTTAAATGACTCTACATTACTTTATTATTTCTTAGATCAAGTATCTATACAGTCTTAAGATACACTCAAAATAGATTGTACGTAGTACATAAATATAAACCGATAAACATTGCTTTATTGATATAGATAATAAGGAATTCAATCTATAATTTGAGGACTGCGTAGACGTTCATCGATTTGGAGTTTTATAGCCCTCTTTTTCGTTTATGGATATTTTTGTTTAATTCGTCGATTATATAAAAGTAACAGGTATCTTGTATAAGTTTGCCCGCATGTCATACTATCTCCTTCTATGTCGAAATTGGAGACAGCGACAGATGGTAGTTGAAATTCAATTATCCCAACCTTTTAATAATAAGGTAACAACTTCGATACGTTTTATTAACTTGCATTCCTTCGCTTGACGTACCGAAGTTATTCAATTGGTTTCAATTTTCGGAAGAAAATATGAAAAATTAAATTTTTCTGAAAAAAAAAATTCAGATATTAAATTATTTGGAAAAAAAAAATCCAAAAAACCATAGTATTTTCAAAAAATCATAAAAATGCAAGGCTTTTTATATAAAATCGAATTTTTTGGAAAAAAATTACAAAAATCCACATTGATTCTCAACAATCAATTTTTCTAAGATTTTCCGGAGAAAAATTTCAAAAATCCAGAGTTATTCTCAAAAATTTAAATTTTTTGGAAATCTGTTTCAAAAATCCAAAGCTGTTCACTAAAAATGATTTTTTTTGGAAAAAAAGTTCTAAAATTAAATGAAATTAAAAAAATAGAAATATTAAATTTTTTGGAGAAAAATTTCAAAATCCAGTCATTCACAAACAATTAAATTTTTTACTAATTTTTTTTTTTAGATCCATAGCTATTCTCGGAAAATATATTTTTTTTCAAAATATTTCTGAAATTAAATTTCACATATAAAATTTTTTGAAAAAAAAATTCAAATATTAAATTTTGGGTAGAAAAATTTCAAAAACTATAGTTGTTCACAGACAACTAAATTTTTTGAGAAAAAAATTAAAAAGTTTAATTAAATATCTTATATTAAATTTTTTAGTAAGAATCAAAATTCCTTAATTCGGGCTACAACTCCTCCATCCCTCAACCTGCGGATGCTCCTGGGGCTCTTGGAAGGCTTCACAATGTCCATATTCCTCACCACTTCAACTTCAGCATCGATAAGATTTGAGATACGCTGCTTTTTGGATTTATCATAACTCATGATGGCGAGATGACGAAACGTTTATTATAGTTTGTTTATGCAGAGAAGATGGCTGAACCAGATTGTTAAAAAATATTCACTAAACCCTCCTTTATTAATTAAGAAAATTATTAAAAGTCCATTTTTCAACCATGTATGCATATATTAATTTTTTTTTAAAGAAAATGTCTTATTTTCGAATGGATTAGAATATAATTATTATGCAAATTTTGTGCAAAATTGAACAACTTTCAACACACCAGAATATATATATATATATAGAAAATGTGTTAATCTTAGTATTATTTGTATGTTTGATTAATGAGCAACTCATTTTTTTTGTATGTAATGTATATATACCCATTTAAAGACTTTCATTTCATGCTGAGATAATTCTTTACGAGTCATTTTGTATATTGTATATGCGAAAAGTACATATTTAGATGTAAAATTATGAACATCATTTGGGCAACCGATAAACAAGTCGACAGGTCTTGAAACTAAATTTTTTGGGGATGAAGTAATAAATTATATCCATAATAATAAAACAAAGTTTCTAAATGTGTATGAAAACCAAACACAATGTGCACTGTATAAAGTGCTCCCTGATGTATATCAAATATAACGAAGGGATCGTTGTAAAGAAATAACTTAGTTAAGGAATAAGAAAAAAGATTATAAATCCTATATCCACACGCCACACATTACATTTCTCACCCATTATCAATTAAAGCAATTCAAAATAGTGTTGAACATATTTTTCTCGAATCTCAAGGATCCGAGAAAATCAATCCGCTATTTAAAAAATTCGCCCTATTAAATCAAATAGGTATATACTCAATGATAACCTTCATGCATGTCCCTTATAAGCGCAAATCTGCGTTAAGCGAGTAAGGCTTAACCGGGTTCAAGTGTATCCGACTTAAAACCACACAAAGTTTTAAATGAAAGCTATTCATAACATCATTATTGCCTCAAAACAAATACAGTTTAATATTTAATCTGAAGCTGTGCTTTGGGTACCTGAGTACTGAAGCATTGAACTCGGTAATATACTAATTATTATACGGACCGGTACTTTGAATGCCATAATGTCAACCAAAATTGTCCCGGGGATAACGTAACTCATTAAATGTCTGGGTTATAAAATTATCCTTAACTAAACAAAAAAAATGAAAATTGTCTTTTTTCTAATGTTCCTTTAATTGGTCAGTTGGAGTTGCACTGAATAAGTATAAGTAAGCTGATGCGTGTGTTCCTTGTTTTTGTTCATTCATAATTTAATAAGAGAGAAAAAAAAGAGGAATAATTAGAAAGGAAAGTGGTGATGGTAAATTTGAGTAAACGTATCCAAAGGAGCTTATTCTGTATTCCAAACACAAAAACTAGGAGACTAGATAGGGTGTTGAGTTATAAATTAAAAAGTATATTGCCTCTTAAAATATAACTAAAAAAAAGAAATCGGTGACAATTAAAGATTTTTTTTTTTTTAGGTAAAAAAAAAATGGATTTCCAATCAAATGTTGTATTTGTAAACGAAATAAAGTTTGTTAATAATTTGTCTAGAAATTCATTTACGTATAAATATGAGACATAAAAATTGATGTTTAACTAACGTATTTGTCATTTTCTAAATAATTTTTCAATTTTTTTCATCAAAGTTCAAATTTGAAGAAAGTCCACAGAACGAACGATTCATATGGACATAAAATTTAAACTTTAACGTTCAAATATAATATTTTCAATTTCCAGAAGATTTTATTAATTATTCTTTTCAATATATGCAAAAATGACCCAATTATCATATCATATCATTTTTTTTTTTTTTTTTTCCAAAATTATTTCACAACAATTTTTTTGATTTTCTTCGTGAACTGCGTTTTCCATTTTATTTTTTTGCCGAAAATAAAAAACGAACTTTTCATGCACAACAATTTTTAATATTGATATGCTATTTGAAGTTTAGAACACTTTTTTTTTAAGTCATAATAATAAAAACCTCCTTTTAAGCTGTGATCAATTCCCAACATATACTGAATAATAATTCAATAGTCATGAAGAATAAAACAACTACCAACTGATTTCTTGACTTTTTTCTATTTCTTTCGAAGGAAAGGTTTTGTGAAACAATAAAGGTAACGACGTGAGAAATTTTAAATCTTATTTTTTTTTAGAAGAAAGAATTTCAATTTTCGTTACTTTTTTCCATAATTTGGTTTTTGCAGCCCCAAAATGTATTTAAAAGTGGTAGCCGAATTATATAATGGTGACATGCAATCTTACAATAATATTATTGAAATATTGTACTTAGTCAAAACGCTACTGTTGGGTACATCCTATAAGTTTTGCCACACCTTACAAAATGTCCATTGCTGGGGGGAATTTATCGCTTGTCTATGGATTCTAAAGAATTTTCAGTTTTAAATAATAGGGCAAGAGTATTGTTTACTTATATTAGTTTGAAAAAAAAGCAATAGAGATTTGCGCTGTCTAGCTGATAAATAAAGCAAATTTTGTATTTTTTTTTAAATCCAAAAATCCATAGCTATTCACAAAAAAATAAAAAATTTAGGATAAAAATTTCCAAAATTAATTTTTAAATATTAAATTTTTCTGGAAAATATTTTGAAATACTTAGCACCTCCAGAATTTCTTTTAAAATTAAAAAATTAAAGTTTTTGGAAAAAAATAGCAAAAATAAAATTTTAAATTTTCCGAATTCTGCCACTATTTACAAAATTTGCGAAGAAAAAATCCTTAAATTCATATCCATTCACAAAAAATTTCAAAAATATATAGTTCAAATACTAAATTTTTAAGAAAAAAAAATTCAAATATTAATTTTTTGGATACAAAATTAATAATTCTAGAAATATTTAGAAAAAATTTAATTTTTCGGAAAAAAACTGAATAATTATATTTTAAATGTTAAATTTTTGGGGGGATAATTAAAAAATTATATGTTAAATATTAAATTTTTTGCTCTGCTGCAGAATTTGCCTGAATGACAGAAAACATTTCTGGGAAAAAGGAAAAATAATTTAATTTTGGGGGGAGTGTACAGCCCCTCAACCCCACCCCTGCGTACACCCGTGATGAATCATAATATCATTAAATAAAAAGTATAGGTTAACCCCGATAGTGAATGGAGATAGACTGTGTATAATTCGAGTATATATTCTTGGATTATGCTCATCTCTGACCAATCAAATATTTTTTTGGAGTCCATCTTTGAAACTTGGGCAGCTGTACAAAGAATTATATGGCACGGGAAACCTGTCTTTGATTCTACGTCAATAATGGATATCGTGGCACAAAATGCTTGCAAAAGATATTTTTTCAAAAGTATAGAAAATTATAGGGACTTGGAAATGAAAGCTATAATTGATAATATAATTACTGTTCATGTTCTACTTGAACCGCACTACAATGTCCCTGTTAAATACTTGAAAACATCGGTTTCCCCTTACAAAATCTGCAAAGCATCATTTACATCCAGGGCTCTGACACTTAAAGATGAGGATTTGCATTCATGTGCTGATATATGGTACAAAATATGTCATAATTTCGTCAGAAAATTGAAATTATCAGAGTCTTGCGCTAACAGAATTGGTAACTCTTTTTGTGGAGTTGTCGAAACAAAAAAAATACGTCTCAATTCCAGATTTCCACAGACTGTATTGTTTACTACGATCCCTGTAAAGACTGTGGAAAGTTTTTTAATGGTACTTTGCATGCGTTTGTCGGGTGCCCTTTGGTACTTTTTTAATTGAATTTGTTTTTTCAGCCAGATAATGTGCTTTTGCATTAAAAATACAAAGAAGGGGTTGTGATTCCTGGGATCATACTATTGACATTGTCAAATATAAATTGTCAGATTCCACAAGATATATAATTACTTTAAAAACAATTGTCCGGGGGTATGAACACTTTCATCGAGGGAGACCAATGAAATGATTTTTATATTTTTTGATGTGTGATTATGACTTTTTAATTGTCGAAATTTTTAACTATTTTTA
This sequence comes from Lepeophtheirus salmonis, assembly GCF_016086655.4. Classification (NCBI taxonomy): domain Eukaryota; kingdom Metazoa; phylum Arthropoda; class Copepoda; order Siphonostomatoida; family Caligidae; genus Lepeophtheirus; species Lepeophtheirus salmonis. Next base: position 18,499,122 of record NC_052132.2, read on the forward strand.
GGTGTAGATTTTAGCTAGAAGTACTTATTTTTTGCTAAAATGCTTATATATATGTATATGTTATTCACTCTATGACCATTCTTCTCAGCATACGCAATTTTCTATAACAATAAGCTAGAAACTGTCACACCACCTTGCGTGAAATATACCTTTTTTAGTCAAAATTAATAAGATTACTTCTTAGAGAAATACCTCCCATTTATAACATACACTTCCAAAATGAAACTTCAATTAAATACAATAATGATAAAATACAGATATGCACCTGATCTCAATCCGAATTTGCCGAAAATATATTCTTGACATTTAAAAAAATAATGATAATATGTACGTACATACATATTTAAAAATCAAGGAGAACTGTTGTGAGATAATTAAAATATGGAAAAATAAACAGGGAGGAAGATAAATAATTAGTGTTGGATTTTTAAAAAAATGAATTCGGTTGAGTTCGAATTTATAAGCTCTGGGTCGAGCCACTCAATTTGAGTTAGGACAAATTACCAATTTTTGAGTTCAAAGTTTAACAAATTTCCAAATAATTGTCGATAGAGTAAAGTAGGGCTATGGCTCATTGCCCTATGGACCCTTCCCTACTGCCTGTATCGTTGTTTGAGGATTTTGTAGAGTATGATTTCATAGTTCTACTTTGCCTCTTGGCCCGATACTCCTCTGAAAATCGACATAAAGACTCCAAACTAACTATATCGACAATTAGACATAGTTTTATTTAGCCCACTGCTCCTCCAAAAATCGAACTAATATGTACAGGTCTGGCCCCAAAATATTTAACGGCACTATTAATAATATTCTTCTATAGACACTCAAACACTTTTTTTGTAGAGCGCAAGGAGAAGGCGGGAGCGCACTTTTGATGGGAAGACCTTTTGTTCACATTAGCTACTTACACTGAGAAGAATAATATCCATCAATATATTAAAATATATACAGAGTGAGGACCCAAAACTTGCATGACTAAATTAAGAAAAAAAATTGTTTTTATGGAATCGGGGAAAAATTACTCAAGACCAATTTCTGACATGTTTAAATACTATATTTTGGACTCTTTATGTTCTCCTTTACAATGAATAAACAGTCTCGATCCGTCGGCAAACAGATTGGCACCTGTTGATGATGAAGACTGTGTAGATGGCGTACCATGCTGTTATGATGACAGCTTTGAGCGAATCCAAATTTGAAATAGAGGTGCGGCAGACATTCTTCTCCAAGACACACGGAACTACAAAGTCTACAGGTAGAAGTAATGGATGGAGGAGGCCCACATGGATACAGGCCAAAATTTAGCCATACTGTTGCTGTCAAAGTTTGGGTTATTTTTTTGGTATATGGGACTATAATGGACTTCTTGATGTTGTAGACAGTCAGGATGGTGCTACCAACGGTTTCTGCAGCCTTTTTGGTACTGATACCGTCATGGAACACGGTGTTACAACACTAAATCAAAAATACCCTATGTATTTTGTTGTCAGCTGTCGATGCCCTCCTCTAGCTTGATACGTCATGGCTATTCTTGTTGATCCCTCGACGTTTATAATATATATCTATTGGCTATTTTATTATTAATTTATAGCCACGCTCTTAATAGAGTATTACTAAGGAATATTATAATACATTATTCAATAAAATAATATGTAGATTTTAATATTACGAAAGATATATGTATGTGTAATTATTCATTTTAAAAATGGTGAATAAGTAATATGATGGTGACAGTCTGAGAGTACATAAGAGATATATGGAAGTTGGTATGATTGACTTATTTGGCTAACTACGAAATGATTTCGGCCTTTTGTCTGTTTCTTTTCTGATGAAAGGCTGCGTAATACAATAAAGGTAACGAAATGGGAAGAGATTGCACACGCGTTGCATTTTTGTTGAGTGCTCCGACATTTTATACTTGGTCACGTGGGATAAAAACAAAAATTATTTCTTTTTGTTTTTTTGCTCTCCTTTGGTTGCATAATAAAACCTCGTAATGAAATGATACTACAACTTTTAGGTCCCTACTCTACAGGTGTGCTCGTCAAAAACTGATCACTCCTTTAAATTTTACGCCATACACATATTCGGGATTTTCTTGAGTTGAAACCGGTTTATACTTCGAGACAAGGGTCTTGACTATTTATAAACAAAACTCCAGCAAAATCTAAATAGCAACAGTGAAACAACAGCCAACAATATGGAGAGACGTCGAGTCGTAATTTTTGAACTTTCCGCACAGGGAAAAACTCCCACTGAAATTGCCAAGGTTCTGAACTGCAGCTGCTCCACTGTTTACAGCGTGGTAGCCAAAGAGACTCCTGAGGCGACCACAAGACCTAAGTCAAGGTCTCGAAGGTTGGACGAAATTGTTGCTGCCGTGAAAAAGTCTGTCGAGGACAAGAGAGGCAAGGTCACCGTCAGCGGCCTCTCCAGGGAGTTCAACGTCAGCAAAAGGACCATGGACCGGCTAGTTACAAAAGATCTTGGCCTTAAGGTCTACAAAAGAACCCCTTGTCAAGCCCTCAAGCTTGTAGACAAGGAAAAACGCCTAAAATTTAAAGGAGTGTTCAGTTTTAGACGCGCACACCTGTATATATTATAATTTTATAAGGAATTTAAAGCAAAAAAAAAAAAAAAAGAAGGTAAGCGAGAGTTCTGTTTTTCTTTTTTTGGAGGAAGATGTTCTCAGCACAAAGATTTTATATACATTAACGGAATATATCTTATAAAAGAACAATAATACCAACCGTTTTTCCTTTAGTAATCACAAAACTGTATTTTTCTCTACAAAAATTCCAGAAATATGTAAACTAATAATTAATCACAAATTTGGATTCTATGAGTTCAATTAAAAATAATTCGAACAAACTCAAATAGTTCTATGAAAATTGTCTTTGACTGCTGTAAAATCGAGTTATTTTGTAAGTAGGACTAAAACTCGAATCCAACACGAATTATAATAATCAAAAAATGAATCTGTTGTTGCCTTTAATTGAGAGAACAGATCATCATGAATCAAAAAGATTGTTTATACATCTTCATCATCTTACGTGATCAATTATTGTATGTGTACATACTATTAACTCCACAGATTTCTTTCAACAAGATATCTAAATACACAAATACATTTTTCAATGTATTTAATCTATTATAAATCACGTAGAGAATATCAATGAAACGCATACCGTACGTAATACACAATTAAATCCGTTAAAATAAGTAGTAAACCCCATTTGAGTATCAAGAAATATGAATGTTACAATAATATTTGAAGCTTAATTGGGTCTACATATGAATGTATATTCAGGGGACCCTTGAGTCCTTTACATCAGTGGTCCCAAACAAATAGTCCACGGAATCGTACAGGTATTTTAATTTTCGTGGATAGTTGAATTTTTTTGAAATTGTTTTCCAAAAAAGTTCTTTTTTTGAAAATGCCTATGGATTTTTCCAAAAAATTTCATTTTTTGTGAATATGCGTGGATTTTTCGTGAAGAGTTGAAGATTTTTTTAAAAATTCCCTAAAAATTTCATTTTTTGACAATGACCATGGATTTCTGAAATTTATATACAAAAAATAATTTTTTGAAAAAAAAAAATCAAAAAAATAAGCCCCAGTACAGTACAGTCTCACTCGTCGGTCCTTAAATAATGTAAATCGATTCATCGAGACGTCATTGAGGGTGTTTTTCTTTTCCTTAGTTATTCCGTTATGTAATAAAATAAATTATATAACTAAGTAAATTATAATTTGTTTGTATTATAATGGAATTGGATTTTTTTTTGCAATGCTCTTAATATATATCTCATAAATCTTATTTGGGATTATTAATCATCAACATCTTTATGAAATGTTCGAAGGACTGACACTGAAGGTCCGGTCCCTTGGACCGACAGTACCGGTACTAGGACTTGACCGAATAAATAAGGAATAACTCAGGCCTACATTAGAGACCAATAAATAAAAACAGAACCAGTGCTCTTGTTGTAGATGCACAAGCCTACAATATTTCATTAATACTAATACGATACTATTTCTTGATACAAGGAAAACTGTTCTGGGTAAAATTAACAGTGAAAGATTGCCCTGGAGATCATTACCAGGGAGGAAATTTCCAGCTAGGAAAATTGCCCGTATTGTGTTCAAGCTTCATTAGGAATAATTAATACCTTATATATTCGTTTAATATTATTTATGACGTATATCTAAATATATTTGTTTGTTCAATCCCCAAGGGAGTCTCTATCAGATTGGGTATTTGATTGCAATTCCAATGAATCGAGGGGATGGTAAGGAGGGAGCATACATAGCTTAGGGCCTCTTAAAACATGGTTGAATACCCTCCACCCTCGGATTAGCCCGGGGGTAGTGTGGGATTGCTAAAAAACTACTCCCAATTCATGTAATACAGGGAGCGGGGATCAAATTGTCGGCAAAATATTTTTCTACAAAAAACAAAACAAAATATACATTTTTTAACTTTTTTATTGAAAATCAAAACTATGACGAGCATATAGGTATAGAGTAGCCATTCATTCGATATAATCGCCGTTGGCATCAATAACGGCATCAATACGGCCTCTGAACCGGCCGCAGGCTCTTCTAACCATCTCATTGTCCATGTTGCGGAATACCTCCTTGATGGAGTCCATCAGGCTGGCGTTGGTGCTATAGGGATGTCTGTTGGTATGTCTCTCGACATAGCCCCAGACAAAATAGTCCAAAGGATTAAGGTCGGGAGAGTTAGGAGGCCACAAATCCTTGGTTACGACGTCATAACAGTTCTCGGTTAACCACTGCATGGAGATTTTGGGCACATGGCAGGGTGCTGAGCCCTGTTGCCACATCGTGTCTCCGGCCTTCATGGACCTGGTAGGCGCATCCTCAACCATATTCTTCACCTTGTCGACAAAGTCGGTGTCCCTGACCTTCCTGTCGGCGCCCTCCTCCTTGGGTGCCCTCTTTATGGTGGCATCAACATCCCAGGTGTCCTCTAGCTTCTTACAGATACGCTGATCAGTCTGTAAATTCACTCCTAAGGTTGAAGCAATCGTTGAATTGGAGATTTCACCTCCATTATTAACCAATGCCATGACTACGGTGGACCTCAAAAGCTCATCGTTCCACTTATAGCTCTTTATCTTCTCATATGATGACGGTATGATGCTAACTGAACTACGTATCCTCAGCTGACGAGAATAGCTCTCCTATTTGGTAACCGGTTTTTTATTTGATAATGTCGTCTTCAAGTTATCAAGGTTTAAAGTAGGCGACAATCTGATCTGCGCTCCCTGTATATCCAAGGAACCCCTCTAATACCAAAAAAGTATTTCATAGGTCTCATGTTGTGCAGGGTTCTGGGGGGGGGTGGAGGTACCTCTGGATCCTTAAAAAAACACGTCCAATTTATCCAAGGAACCCCTCTAATACCAAAAAAAATAGTTTAATCCCTCGGTTTGGAAATTTACAACCACATTTTTTCCCACTACATCCAGTATACTGTCCAATCCGAGGGTAGAGAGTATTCAACCATATTTTAAGAGGCCCTTAGCTATTGAGTCCCCCCTCCCATATTACAATAATATTACTCACACTTGAAGGTACTCCTTTGGTGGATGGAACAAACAAATATGTTTCTACTACATACATTTATATTCAAAAACTTATTGAACATTTATGTATGCCGCATGAGTAACCCTGAAGATTTGTTTCGGAGTTGAGGTCATTCTTGCTAATGTCCATGTTTATTTATTTCACCATCCCCCCACCCCGTAATGAAACGTCATGACTGCTCTCATCACTCATTATAAGTGACTCTCCTTGTTGGACTGGAGTAAAATCGAGGCTCGATATTAGAGTAGTTCTTGCTAATGATCTTGTTTATTTCCTTCTCTTGTAATAGTTGATTGTAGACGCTCTAAAAAAAACAGCATTGCAGCTAACATTCTTCAAATTGTCCGTGTTGATTTTCCGTTATTTTTTCCCCAAATTGCTTTGGATTAGCATCACTGGTGAGGGGGTACTAGGAAAACTGCCCAGGAAAAAATTGCCAGTGGAAGATTGCCCTGTAGAAAATTGCCATGGAGGAAAATTGTCAGTTAGGAAAATTGTCCGCGAGAAAATTGCTAGTATTTAGTTCAAACTTCATGATGACACATAATAAATTCGCTTAATATTATTAATCACAAGTATATATAAATATTTTTTTTTTTTGTTGCACCCGCCCGCCTAGGGAGAACCTTCAAGTGTGAGTAATATTATTCCAATACAATTTCCTTGCAATTTTTTAAATTCAATCCAATCTTCATTGAAATAGATCCAGGTAGATAAATAGCTTAGGACCTCTTAAGATATGGTTGAATACCCTCCATCAATTAATGGGCCCGTGGGTAGTGTGGAATTGCAAAAAAACACTGGCAATACATCCAAAGAACCCCTCTAATTCCAAAAAAATAATTCCAAACTCTCAGGTTAAGCAGAGTACTTGGAGTACCCCTGGATCCTTAAAAACCACCGCTAATTCATCAAATATATCTGAGGAGCCCCTCTAACGCAAAAAAAATCAAACAGTTTAAGCCTTCGGTTTGCAAATCGAAAAGCCCATGTTTCTTTGTTTTTACGCCATTTAACTCTTTTTTCTTATGGATGCTACGGTACATGCCAACAGGGCCGTACGTCAGTATTGCGCTTTGTCCGCTTCAGCGGACCAAAAAAAAAACAACCTTACTCAACCGTCCACCAATCATATAGGTATGTAAATATAGATGAATTAAGTCATAATTAATTATTAAAATCTATTATATATATGTAACTTATGACCAACTCATAATAGTACTGAGTCATTATAATAAAATTACATATTTGTAGCACGTCCACCAAAAAGGAAGCTAGATAATTTTTCTCAAAATTGAACATGGAATACATTTTCCAACAAATTATAGTTCATTTAAATGAAAAAATGATTCTGATTAATCCTTTGGAGGCACCACAAATTGTACTTAAAGTAGCCAAAATTCACCGGCACATTTATAGAATTAGTAAATTAATAAGTTATATCTCTAAGACAATATTGGGGTCAAATTAAGTCAGATAGATAAAACGGAGGTTTTAAACTACAGTTAACACTCTCGGTATCTCAATTCATCGCAGAAATTTGAATTCAAATCCTGTAATTTACCGTAATATCTCTTTCAAATATTGCCTTTCATTTTATAAATATAAATGATTGAACCTTTGAATATAAAACGCGTTTTCCGCTTCCTGTGATACATTTCTGATAATTAATAAATTACTGCAATTATTTCAAGAGTACTTTACAGCCAAAAATAAAAAACAAAAACGCACACAACATTTTTCGTATGGATTTAAAGTACTTCTCATTGAGTGGATATTTGAGTTAGATATTACGTTTAACGTTACTGTTTGCAAATGTGAAGTACTTTACAGCCAAAAAAAAAAAAAAAAAAAAAGACGCACACAACATTTTTCGTATGGAGTACTCTTGAAATATTTAAGAGCGTGAGAATTTGTTTCATTGAATACAAGATAAATTAAATTATTACTGCTTAAAAGGGACATAAATAATAGTTATGTACTTTTTTGAGTGGATTGTTGCAGTAATTTATTAATAATCAGAAATGTATCACGGGAAGCGGAAAACGCATTTTATCAGAGAGTTGGTGATTTGTTCTATCTGTCAGAAGGAAATACAGAAGGACAACTTTAATGATCACAAAGTTAAACTCCATAAGAATGACCCCAGCTGCAAGTATCAAGTGAAAATTGATCATAAGAAGCAGAAAACATTGAACTCTCCGGTTAAGAAAACTTCCTCTGCTACATCCTCATCCTCAGTCACTGCCTCCTCCTGTCCCAAGGACCCTTCTCCAGTTGAGGCCTTACTGCCTGAACCAAGATCTGAAAAGTCCGTTTCTGCTGAAGAGAAAGTTACTGCAGACACAGAAAATAATGGCGACTCATCAAATTACCCCAGCGGACAGATTTCTCATGGAATAAGACTTCCTAATCTCGATATCGGACCAATCTTCTCTTCCGAGCAACTCTCTGTAGTCAACAACAACAATATTCCCTCTGCAGAGGACTCTGAGACTAGCGACAATGTCCAGGGAGGTGAGAAGAGCAAGACTGAGGAGATGGAGTTTGTGGACGGAGGCGCACAGTACCCTGTCGTCTTCACGAGCCAGCTGGGTGACCTGATACTTACCGGGCGGGAGCCAAAGCGGAAGGACATCCAGACCAGAACCAGAGTGGAGACTGAGCGGGGAAACTGTGCCTAAAGTCGAGTGAGATCATCCTCTATAGCCCAAGTTACAAACATACAGTCCTCAGATAGATGACAAATACTCCAGAGACTTTCAATATGATTGGTTCCGTAAGTTCCCGTGGCTAGGATATGACGAGGTTTGAAAAGTCAGCCAAGTGTTTCGCCTGTTCCAAATTTTCCAATTCCAACCTTGGGAAATTTGAGTTCAAAACATAGAAAAACAGTTCCTCGTTGAAAGTTCATTCTAACAACAAAAAACACAAACTGTCGATGGAAAAGTGGATCAATTTCCTCACATCAAAGAGAAAGAATACCTCGGTTCTCGGCCATGTTCAGTCTCAACATGCTGAGGAGGTCGTGAAGTGGCAAGGTTATTTGAGGTATCTTGACCCTGAAGAACCAGTCTGCTACCCGCTGGAGTCTCCGCTACGATGCTGTACACGCAGTATCTCTAGGGATGGTCAGAATCATGAAGACCCTCATAATAATGAGAAAAGATAAAGATACATTGTCGAGTTCAACAGCAACTTCTCTGCTCAACAGCATCTTTAGTCACCAATTTGTTTTCGGCATTGAACTGATGAAGACACTCCTTCGACACACATCTAGCTTGTCAAATGAACTTCAAGGCAGAAAGGTTGACCAAACAAAGGCCCGGAAACACGTCAACCTAGTGATTAGGACTCTTGAAGATCTTAAGAATGAGAAAATCTTTGAATCAATCTGGAAACTTGCTGAGTTGAAGTCGTCTGAGATGAAATCAGTATTTGACCAGGAGGACTCAATTGATTTGGAATTCAAGGAGGCAAAGATTCCAAGGAGAATAAAGTGGAAAGGAACAACTGAATCCTACTTCCGTGAAACACCTTTCGATGTTGCAATCAATAAGATTGTATTAGAGCTTGAGAGTAGATTTGCCACCGACGATACAAACATCACAATGGATCTCATTGCAATCGTCAATGACAGTGAAGTGGAGACCTGTGTCATTGAGCGTGTCACCAAGCACTACAGACTTGAACTCGAGCAGCTCCAGTCAGACCATGCAATCTTCCAGCAATTCAAGGTTAATATTAAAATGTTTCATTTTGCATTATATGTTTAAAATTTATGTTTCTCTAGGCAGATATTGACACAGAAGACATGGTTTCGTCGCAAATTGTTGCAGAGTTAATAAGCTCAGGAGTGTTCCGCCTGATGCCTGAGCTATACAAGGTTATCGTTATCCTGGCCTCAATGCCCATAAGCAGCTGTGAGGCGGAGCGGTCATTCTCCTGTCCCAGAAGACTCAAAAACCACATGAGGACCACCATGGACCAGGAGAGGCTCTCCTCCCTCACCCTCTTGAACATTGACAGGGTGATGGTGGACAAGGTGCTCCATGAAGACATGGACAGTTTGATTGACACCTTTGCGTCAAGAGTGAGAGGAAAAACTTCTTCTTCTAATCATGATAAAGAACACATGCATTTTTTTTCTTTATTTTTTTCAAGCAAATCACCACGTATACATGCGAGTTAAGAACATCAAGACTTGTGAACATAATTTATTTTCTGTCGATGTAACCGTTTCATGGTATATTATAATCTCGTTCATTATCTTCATCCGTTATTATTTTAAAAATATTTAAGGAGGTTTAAATTGTTTGACTTAATTGTATAGTTCAAAAATTTTCTCTCAATCTTGCACCGTGCATTTTATACTCCAATAATACTCCTTCCTTTATGAATAGACATTGACTTTCCGTCTAGAGTTTTTCCTTTTCATTTTATTTTTCCCAATGTTTGCCTGAAGAAAATAATGGTCAGACAGTCCATTGGACGATATTCTTGCAAGATTTAATCTATGTTGTAGCATTTGCCCTGTTTAAATATCCCACGTTCACCACTGAAAATCAACCGTTCACCCTTGTAAAGCGGACCAAAAAATCTTCCTGACATACGGCACTGCATGCCAATAACATACTTTGTATTTCAATAGTCACATTAATCATTGTTTTCCCTTGAATTTGTAATTTATAATGTGTTATTATTCATCATGAAGTTTGAACAAAATACGGGGTCTCTCGGGCAATTTTCCTAACTGTCAATTTTCTTAAGGCAATCTTCCACTGGCAATTTTCCCCTGGGTAGTTTTCCGTGCACGTGCTGTGGGATATGTACCGGGCCGTGCAGAATTATTTACCGATTTTTGTTCAAAACATATCGCGGACAATAATGACATTTCGAATGACTTGAGAAACAATTTATTCATACATTTTTAGAATAATAAAATAGTTTGTGATCAAATTTAATCAATGTAGCCACCATTTGACTCAATGACACTGGTCAGGTGACGTCTGAAGCTGCCACAGACTTGCTGAATGTAATCATCGTCCATGGAGCTTTCTTGGAAGCGTGGGCGGGTGCTCCATCTTGTTGAAAAACCCAAGGAGAGTTGCCGACTATGGATTTGATCCACGGAAGGACTTAGGACGCCAGAATCTTCACATAATCCTCCACTGTTAATCTGTAGCCAGTGGGGAACCATACCGGCTTCATGGCCTTCCCGTTGGAGGCCACGAGACCCATCATCATCACCAAAGCAGGGTGCTTTGTTGTTGCCACATAGAGGTGCTTATCTTGCACATCTCCAAAGCTCACAACACGGTCATTTTGCCTGTTGAAGACAGGATCGACCGTAAAAGTTTTCTCATCTGAAAAAATGATGATGCGTCCAGATGAACTCTTGATATCATTCAAGATTTTCTTGGCACGCTCAAGTCTAACTTCTCGCTGACGTTCAGTTAGCAGAGGGCGTTCAGTACGCCTCAGGGACTTTCCTCCAGCCCTTTTCAATGCCCTTGAAACAGTTGATCTCGACGTTCCCATCTTTCCGGCCATGTCGGCAATGGACCTGTTGGAAGTCCTCTTGAACACTGTCTTTACTTGCCTTGTTGAGACAGTGGGCTTCCTGCCAGTCCCAGGGGAATGCTTGAGATCACCCCCAGCCTCCAAGCGCTTGGAAACTTTGTAAATTGTCTTCAACGAGGCCCCAACCTGTTCCTTAATGTTGTCATGAGGCACTCCCGCTCGGAGGAGGGCTGCAATTTCGATCCTCTTTGTTTCCTGATTGGACATGGTCTCACGTGTGGAAGTTGTTACCACAAAACCTCTTAAAAAGTATATTTACATCATCGGTAAATAATTTTACAATGCCCGGTGTTATATACATATGTCAAAAATCCGAGTAAAATCGGTCTCACTCGCAGGCTTACCTGTTTTTGCAAGTATTCATTTGCATTTATGGTCCATGCACGAGTCAACGAGTGTAATTATTGAACAACCCCATACCATCCCACTTGTTATCACAAACATATGCACTTTTAATTACAATCTCTTATCCATGATGCAATATTTTTTGCAAATATAATGTAGGAAGCTTTTCATTCTCTACTCATTTCATGATTCCCCTCTTCTGGTTGACATTTTCATATTCACTTTACAGCTAGTTCAATTAATCCACCATATTAGGGTTTATCTCATGGGATCCCGTTGTTCGAGGATTTGAGGGTATTTGTAACTATTGATACATTCTCAAAGAAAATGTAATATTCCTCGTGAAATCTTCTTTCAAAATTATTTGAAAGTTTATTTTACGTCATTCATTAAATAATAGTTGAATACACTTTAAGTAAATTTTTTAGTTATTTCTGACTTGTAAATTATGTGTTTCTGCATCAACACAAAATTATACCCAACAAATCGTCTATGACAAACTTGCAAATGAACATTTAATTATAACTTCAATATCTAACTTAAGATAGATTCCTTTAGGATCCTTGACGAATGTATGGAAAGACCAAAGTTACAAATAAAGTGGCAAAACTCGCAATTTAGCATTGAACCGATTTTCTTGTTTATGAATAAACATTTTTAACTGCAAGATATCGCTTTTGAATGTACATATGTATATTTAGGTGCATTACAAACAAAAATCTTTTTCTTTCTAACTTATATAATATTTTCTTCACTCAAAAAACAAAAAACTTCATCCCAAATAAATCAAAAAGTCATTCAAAAAGTAGGACATTTTAAATAAACAATATTGTATTTAAACATATGACAAATAGGTTTGGTGTTGTCTTTTCTTGATTCCATAAAAATCATGTTTTTGATCCCCACTATGTAGTCAACTAAATTTGGCTAAAAAATGATCACGTGATCATCGTTTTTTTAATATTTGTTGGGTAAGACATGCTTAAAACTCTTATTTCCGTCTTTAAATATAAAAATAATTTTTGTCTCTTTAATTGTTGAGATGGAATTGCACCGATTAAGTACAAGTTCTGAGCTTAGCACATAGATGGCGCTATTTTTATTTTATAAATACACCTTATTTTCAGTTAGGAACCGACCGTCAAAAGACAGCCGTCAAAATTTTATGGCCATATATTCCTTATTTTGTGAGTTATTGTGCAAAGTGTAACGTTACTTTTGTTATTTAAAAACAATGGATCAAAAACTATTTCCTGTTTTAATTTTACAATGCTTCTTCTTGGGGAAAACCCCCGTTTAAGCTCAACAATGCCTGGAGAAGTCTAAATGGGACTTTGCTTCATAAAGTGAATGAAAAAATAAAAATAAATGAATAATACTAATTATTTAAAAATAGCGTTTTTTGAACTTTTCAGAGCATTTGTTCTATTTCCTTCTCTAAGAGCCACCATTAATTAAACCTACACATATTCAGGCCGATATAATAATTTTTATGGAGCACTTATCAATTACTTAAATTAAACAGCATTTTGGTTTATTATATCATCGCTAAATATAGAAATAAATTTCCCCAGACCTTGCTAAAGAACAATTTTCCAGGAGATAAAGTACCTAAATGTTTATATTTTAGGGTAAGAAATGGATCGTTTTAAAACTCTCCAATTTGAATGATCCATTGTATTATGTGCAAAAAAAAAAAAGTTTTTTTTCTTGCATAACTTAAAAACAATTAATCTAAACTTAGGTCGTTTTCTCTTATCAGATGATGACTTTTCATTTGAAGAAAGAACTAAAATAATAATAGAACGAAACAACTGATAGAATTTGACAAGTGACAAGTACCTGCAAATCGATAAGGGAAAAAAAGAATACATAAATGGAATAAACCCTCATTGTTTCGCATTTCCATTATATTTGCAATGATTATATGTCATTTACGTAGGTACACTTGAGAGTCATGCACTGTTATTGTAAAAGAATTGACTTTCAAACTTAGAAAGAAATGCATTTTGAAGGATCAGTCACGTTCCATGTGTTTGTCTTTGAACTTACAATTTGAACACGTCGTTACCTGTATTGTATCTCACAACTTTTCCTCCGAAAAATAAACAGAAAAAAAGGCAATCAAATCATTTGGGAGAAAGTTAGCCAATCCTTCACGACCATGCAATTATTATTTTTTAAAGAGTGTTGGGAACTTCTTATATACTAATTGTATGACGAATTGAGGGTCCCTATCAAATTCATGCAACGTCAGCAATGTTATTGTCGCCATTTTGTGAGGCTGGGCAAGCAAATCTTATAAGAATAAATATCCATTAAGATGAAGGAAAATGGCTACATAGGACCGACAAAAAAGAGGACTCATATTAACGTTTTGTTGTTGAATTTCAAAAGTTTCATTAAAGATCTTTTTCTCAAGTGAGAATATAATTTTTTTTATTATTATTCATTTTGAAGAAAGAAAATACTTTGGATACACAAACGGATATTTTTTTTTATAGAGTGATTAAAATATGGTCTTGCATCCGAAAAATTGGGGCTAAAACGTATTTCCTTGTTTGTTTCTTTTTTTATTTTCATAAATTAACCGATAATGTTAATTCATTTTTACATACCAGATTTGTTATTATACTCAAATCTTGATATATTCTGAAAATAAATATGTATGAGTAATGTAAATCGTTTAATTTTTCAGCTGACTTTTTTTCTTTTTCTTTTTTTTCAATTATTAATCTGAAGAATACATTTTTTTCTCCTTAGCAGTTGTCATTATTATTTAATTATTGAGTAGTGGATATCCTCTCTTAAGTAGATTCAATTATATTCAAATCAAATCAAGATTGACCATTCGTGTGTGCAAATAAAAGACGGAGCGTAACCTTGAGGATTTGTTGCAAAGTTATAACTTTAATCCCTTGTTGGACTCAGACTAGAATTGGGGATGGACATTTGAGGAAATTCTTGGCAATGACCTTATTTATTTCCTTCTCCTCCTGACTGTCACTGAACTACTCCAAAATATTCTTCAAACTCTCAGGGTAAACATCTTTTGGTTTCCTTTATTCAACATGCCCATAATTCATACACACGATTTTCATCACTACATATGAACAAGGTTGTGCCGGTATGGATCCAGCGGTTCAAGCGTATCCTGTTCTTGAACAGCTAGAACCGAAACTGACAAAGTCCAAAAGGGTCTGCAATATATTGCTTATCACTCTCAGTTCTTGTGATTATTTTCTTTTGTTGTATTTTTGAGTATATTTATAACCTTTTATTAATATTCTAACAACATAATGGAGGCCCCTTTTATACAAAAACATGTGTAGACTGTAAGGATAGACTAAAAATAATCCTCAATTCTCCATTTTCCTTCCCCTCGTGACCCCTTTGAAAACCATTGTCTAAAGCAACTTTAGTTTTCGGGCATCCGCAGGAACTTGATGCACTCCGTGTACAAGGTAGCTGCGGCCCTGTTTGTATCTAATATCATTTCCTGGTCCCATATCCTCTAGCGACGCCCCTTGTTTTAAGTGCATGTTACTAAACTGAGCCTATATAAAAGAACTAAGACCAAAGACCGGAACCCAGACCGAAACTATTGAAATTAAAGAACTGAGACCGGAACCGATATAACGGCTGAATCAGAACTCAACACAACCTTCCATATGAATAATTATATACATAAGAGAACTCTAAGAAAACAAACAGAAGTAGTGCTAAATTTTCCATGATACATGCACACGCCTACAGTATTTCATTCATCCGACTACGTTGTTATTTCTTAGATCAAAATATGTAAATAGTATACATCATGAAGCACTTTATACAGTGTACCAGATGAATCTTTTTCCACATTCCTACATACAGACAATCTTTACATTATTAATATAGATGATCCCCAAGATATCGTCACCTGCATTTATTATGGGTGGAATTTGTGACGTGAATGAAACGTTCTATAAAGGTATTTTAATCAATGTATATAAGACAAATATTAACTGAGACCAAAGATGAATGGATACAAGCAACTTTAAAGGGATTTTGAATATATATGTAGGAACAACACGCTATAGAGGAGGCGGTAATGAATTAATAATTAACTTTATTTCGCCATAATTTACTCCTTGGTGTAATAGCAATTTTAATATATATTTAATTCTGTGAATGGAATTAAATTACTTGTATAAATCATTTTTTATCCAAAAGTTATTATTATTGAACAAGCCCAACCACCCTCTTGAGTAGGTTTGGTCTCCCAAAATTAAATAAGCCTTCTTTTTCTTATAAATCAAGTTTTTATAAAGTAGTTTTTATTTACCTACATATATATAAAACCTCTAAGATTGTAATATTGCAAATAAATTGCTAGTTAGGATGTTTATAATTATTTGCAAAGTGTTGATAGGAATTTTGGCAATTATATTTATCTCTTTTCTGTGATTTATAGTTATGTTTTATTTATATTTCCTTCATATTGAATATTCATAAGTGGAATTACTTACAAATGACGATCTTGTGAATTCGATATGAACAATCGTTTCTCCACATAGGGCTTTTGACTCATGCAAAGTGAAGCATAAGGATCTCTTTTATATGATGAGACACATTCCCGATCTTTTCCTAGGAAATGATCTCGTATATGCACATTTATTTGCCTTCCACATACCCCAGCCAGTGTTTAGTCGGTTCTCATATAGGACTGAAGATTGAAGTATCTTTATTATTGCAAATACTCATACAAATTTGGGATTGAATGAAGCCTCAACTGTATTAGGAGATGGAGCTATCGCGAGTTGGTTGGTTCTGTGAACTTAAAGTATACAATTTGTCTTGGGAAAAACTGTATAATTCAGGCTCTTGACCGTCTAACTCAATCCGAAGAAACCAACCACTGTATCTTTCTTCACTATTCTGTTTGCATCTATCGAAATTGTACCACTTTGTTAATATAGAAATACTAGGTTGGAAACGTTGCTAAGTTCCTCAAAACATCCAACATTTTAGTTAAATTGGGTGAATAAGTGACGTATTTATTGTTTGTGTTAATAGTATTTGTTGTAATTTTATATCAAGACCTTTGAGTAAATTATCTTGTTCCGCTTTGATTCGAAAATTGCTCATGTTGTTGGTGGAGAAATATAGTTCAAAATAGACAAAGGCAAGTCCCAAATTCAAATATATTAGCCTCAGCGTATAGGTTTTTGGTTTAAGCGATCCGTTTATTCTTTGTACAGGATAACGCTATTTGAAGGTGATCATGCTGTAATAAGTCGATCTGTAGTACAGACAAGATCTCCAATGAGAACAAATTGAATAAAAAATTTAACTAAGTATAGTATTTCAATATTTCACCAATTGGTTTTGAGTTGTCTTTACTTGATTCCCCAAAAATCAATATTATTTTATTAAGAATTTATGGCCACCCTATACATTTTCATATTTGTGAAATAATATTTGAAATATAGCTTTCATCAAGTCTTCTCAAACAATTTTAGAAGGCAGATTCGTACTCCTTCTCTACAGTAAGAGACTCTAATATGCAAAGTAATTTATAAAGGAAAAAGGAGTTCAAAATGAATAAATTATGTTTCATATGAAAATATTTAATTGGGTTAAGCAACTTTGCTTCAGGTATTTTGGTGAGCAGGCAAATATTTTTAGTATGTGTTAAAATAATAAATGTAACATTTACACGAGTCTTCCTTCCGTCTTATTTTTGCAAGCTTGACAAGTGCAAAAGTAAAAAAAATAAAATAATAATAAGTACTTAACTAGGGAACTACTTAATTTTGTGAAGTAGTATAAAATTTCAAGCTCTCAAGTTTTCATACAAAAGAATATTAAGAGTATCTCATTTCCTTAGCAACTCCATGACATTCTTAAACAAAATCATTTCCTTAATGAATAAAATATCATTAGAACTTAACAAAGTTCCTTATGGATAAAGTATGGGGAATAATCAAAGTTGTGCACGGTTCAGAGTCAGCCGCTATATCGGCCCCAGTCTCGGGTTGTTTCATTTCAACGGTTTTGGTTCAGCTTTATCGGTCTCGGTTCCGGTCTTCAGTCTTGATTCTTTTTTATACAGGCTCAATTTGGTGAGAGGCACTCAAAAAAAGGGAGAAAATTTGGCCCCAGAAAATGATATTAGATACAAATAGGGTCGCAGCTACCCGATATGTATAGTACCCCAAGTTACAGCAGGGGCCCCAAAAACTAAGATTGCTTAAGACAAAGGTTTTCAAATTGGGCCGCGAGGGGAGGCATGGGGAGGGAAGTGGCGCAGGAAGATTGAGAATTGAGGATTGCTTTCAGTCTACACATACATAGTATACATGTTTCGTGTAAAGGGGCCCTCAGCTAAAAATGTATCAATCTAGGGTGCATGACAAAGTAAAGTTTGTGGAAACCCTGGCCTATGAAATATTATAGTTATCATATTATAGAGGCCCAACAAGCTAAAACCACTTTTCCAGATCCATAAGAAGCCCTTAGCTATTTGGAAGTCAGATGCAACTGGCCACGTAAGCAATCATTGGAAAACGCTGGAATTGTACACAAAAAAACTCTGAAAATTGACTTATTTATTAAACATAATTTATTTTGTATAATATATATATTCTAAATAGGAACAAAAGCAGAAGAAACGAGACCGATAAGCAATATATTGGGAGTCTCCGTTAGACTTTGTCGGTTCCGGTTCTAGCCGTTCAAGAAACGAAACTGCTTCAACTGTTAGACCAATAAAGGCAAAACCTTGGTAATAACTAGTGTTGAGACTCGGTCTCGAACCGATTTTTTTTTTCGGTTTGTCTTATGTGATTTTTTCTAGACCAAAATTTGGGCTCAATAAAGACCTGAAAAATTGGTGTCCGATATCTCGAAACTCCTTTTAAATTTACTTAAATTAGGGTGACCATATTTTTTTCCCCCCAAAAAAAAGGACAAATAGTTAGATCAGTGTCTATTTTAGGTTTTTAAACGATTTTGAAATTAATTTAGTAATATATAAATCAATAAATTTTGTTCTTGTTTTGTTTTTGGAAAATATATTTTGGCTCTTATATTTTCAAAATGTAATACTTTTTTTGGATTTTTATCTTTTTTATTGGTAACTTTACTTTTATTTGTAGACAATATTCGAACATTTGAAGGACAAAAACTGAACATTTCATGTATTTATAAATTAAAAAAACTCCCCATACTGAATAGAAATGAG
Organism: Lepeophtheirus salmonis; assembly: GCF_016086655.4. Taxonomy (NCBI): domain Eukaryota; kingdom Metazoa; phylum Arthropoda; class Copepoda; order Siphonostomatoida; family Caligidae; genus Lepeophtheirus; species Lepeophtheirus salmonis. The sequence continues at coordinate 18,517,892 of NC_052132.2, forward strand.
TAAGGTTGGGCACAAGGTTGGTTTTGATTTCAACTTTATGCGAGTTTTGATTCAGGCTAGTTTGGAAAAGTTGGTATTTGGTAAGGAAATAAACTATGCGAAATTTCCTAAGCAAAAGTCCTACTGACGGCTCTGCAAGTGCATGTAAATTGCTCTAAACAAAATTTAGGAATATAGGTAGCTAAATACCGATACTAATTTTGGTATCGGAACCGGTAAAAATGATCGTTTCATAGGGAAAAAAAAGTAATGGGAAACAGAGTAACAAATTTTTTTTCAAGGATTTATTTTCTAAAATTTCATTCGTTTATTTTTTTTTTTTTTTAATTTATGTTGTTTACAAGTTGGGACTTAGTTTGTAAGTATTAAGTAGCAATAAAAAAATGGGATTAAGGATTTGAAACGAAGAATTTAATGTTATCATTACTACAGGGCTGATTACGAGTATTTCTCTTTTTCTATGAGTAGTTAAAAGTGATGTAATCTTTATTATATCTCGTAAACCCTTTTTTTCTGAAAGAAATATTAAAAAGACCTAAAATCAGTTGGTAGTTGGCGTTGTAGTTCTAGCACTGGAATTATTCTTAATTCATGTTCAACCAATCAACGTTCAGAATACAATATATTAGAGCTTTATTTTTAATCTCACCGAAAAAAGGGTTAATTAATTCATCATTCAGAGACAAAAGAACAATAACACCATCTATTTTTTTAACGGGTATTTTTCTCTATGTTTTACCCATCCCTACCATTATAATACTCTATGTATTGGCTTCTGTTCTGAACAGCTGCAACCAACGATACTCCTTCCCACTGACTTAGAGATAGTAGGTACAACGTCTTCTGGAATATTTATCAGCCATTTGAAGGGAGACGGATCTAAAGGGTCTGCAAGCTATCATTGCCGCAGAAAGGAAATTTTTTCAAAGGCAAATTTCTCTGCAACCATTTATCAGATTCAAAAATACTAATTTATTATATTCAATAAAATCCCCTCGATTTTGATTCCCTCCGACTGATAAGTTTCTCTTTGTTGTTGCAGAGGGGAAAAAATCCATTAGATTCAAATCTGGGGAATTAGGAGCCTCAAAATCCTGTGAGATAAAGTCGTCCTGGAGCTACTTTTTTTCGAGGTGCAGCAGGGGTCAGAGTCCTGCAGCCAAATTTAATTCCTCCCATAGGCAGCCATATCGATCCTTTCTACAGTGTGAGTGAGGCCTTATCTTGCCGAAAGACGACGTTACCATCGGGGAAATTTTCCTGGACACAGGGGAGCATGTTGGCATTGGGAGCCATCCTTCCCCTCTATGGTCTCGTTGTGGTCGAGCCTCTTCTTAAAATTGTAGATGGTCGCACGAGCCATTTCTATCAGCCTGGCTACCTCTGTTTGAGTGTGACCCACACGCAGAAGAGTTGATGCCCTAAGCCTTGAATCTCCCTGCGATGACATCTCTCGTCCGATTAAAAAAAATGAAAAGCAACAGGTACTTAAGATACATGTCTACCAATACAATTACAGCCAGTCCTAATTTCCTCACACAGAACCTCTCAAATCAATGTAGTACAAATATATAATTTTCAAGTTTCCACCCGTTACACTCTCAAAAAAAGAGAAATACATAAGTCGTAAATCAAATAATAATCTCTTTAAAGAATCTTACACAATCAAAGCCAAAAAGTGTATATATATTTTTAAGCCCACACTTTTTCATAAGTTATTTCATTTTAAATTAGGAACACCTTCAGCCTCATTTGTAACGATCCACAAAATATTTCAAAAGCCAATGTTCGACATCCTATTGATATCAACATTCCAGAACCTTCTACAATGATTCTGATTTCAATGCACGTCGATACCTTTATGATACATCGCAACCTTTTATCCAAAAAATAAAGAGTAAAAAAATTATTAAAATCAGTTGGTAGTAGTTATCAAACTTTTGCCAACTTTTATCGTTCAACTAATCAATGCTCAGAACAGTGATTAGAGAAATAGAAACCGAAACATTGATACCTGACAAGAAAATACACTGTTTATTTTTATGTTAGTTTTGTAGCCAGTGGCAGTTTTACAGGGTAGCAAGAGGTTGCTGCTGACAACCTTGCAACACCCTTTACCACCCCAGTAGCTAGCCTAAATTTTATAAGTAAAATCTCCATTTTTAAAAAGAAAAAGCATAAGAATCTTTGGTATATCACATAGATATGTATACAACTATATCTGGACCTATTGGTTTGCAATCATAAAAAATATTAAAAAATGAAATAAACAGTTATGTTTTCCTTATTTAGCCAATAGTCATAAATTAATTAATGCAATGTACAGAGCTGAGGAAGTCTGTATCAAAGGAGTACCACCGTACGTATGTCCAGAACCAAAAATGGTACTGACATACGGATACGAAACTGCCGGAAAGATATGGTAAGGAAGAACAGATACGGAACCACCTAGTCTTATGGTACAAACCCTCCAGCCTACACCCTGTGCATAATCCTGAATGTCCTTGCTTATTTCCTTCTCCCCTCTAACAGATGATTTTAATTGATATAATGAAACGTCATGGAAGTTATTATTTTATCTCCTCCAAGACATTATTTAAATTCTCGCGGTTGATTTACGGTTTCTTTTTCTAATATACCCTATATACGTACGATTTTCATCACTACTACCTATATTCCATATGACATCATTAACCATTTGCTAAGAGGGTCGTTAGAACAGTCCTTGCAAAGTCCGAGAGAAGGTGCTACTGGCGTGTATCGAGGTTATGTTTAGTTAGTAGCATCTCTTGGAAGAAGACACACCAACTTTTACCTAGATCGGTCAATTTTTTTCTGTTTGGCATTCGTTTGAAGCGACCAGAAAATTTATAGTGACAGTCTTTTGGATTTGCAAGGAATAATCCTCATCGACTATTTCGAAAAGAGTAAAACTATTCCAGGTGTATATTATTCATCGTTATTGGACCGTTTGATAACCAAGATTCAAGAAAAACGCCCACAATTGTCCCACAAAAGAGTCCTTTTCTATAACAACAATGTACCACCTCACACTTCAGCATTGTTGGTCTCAAAATTAATGGGGTTACAACTCGAAATGCTCAGAGCACCAGGTATCTCACGCACCTTCACTCTTCTATCACATCACCATATCATGGTGTTTATCAATTATTTCTGGAATAGTAACTTCAACAGGGCGTCCATAACGTTTAGCGTCACTTGTGCCCGTATGGCCACTCCGAAATTTTGAAACTACTTATAAACTTTTCCAATTGAAGGTGCAGAGTGCCCATAATATTTATCACGTTTCCTTTAGTCTCCTGAGGCGTTTCATTTTTCATAAAGTAATGTTTAATCAACACACAAAATTATTTTTGGTCCATTTTTTGAAAATCACTCCACTTCCTGAATTCAAACGAATGCCAAACGGAAAGAAATAGACCGATCTGGCTGAAAGTTGTTGTGTGTTTTTCCAAGAGATGCTACTAATTAAACATATTCTCGATACGTACCAGTAGTGCCATCTATCAGACTTTGCAATGACTCTTCCATTTTTTTTAATTAAAAAAAAACAAAACATTTCATTAAAAGATGCAACCCTACGAAAAATGATGGATGATGTCACAAAATTGCATATGTATGCATATAAAAATATATATTAGCAGGCAATGAAGGGGGGGGGGACAGGTATTCAATTAATTAATAAAATTTGATTAAAGATTCAGTATGAACACGCATCAATTAGATATTTCACTTTAGAACGTCAATAAATTTCATTAATTAAAGAATATTTTGGAGATGCCTTATATATAATGCATATGTACAAAGCCTATAGTATGTATACTGTATATACATGGCCTCATTTGCAAATAATATATTTATAAAGTCATGGGTGTATAATAATTGGCCCTTCTTTTGCAAATGGTGGTCATATAATGCTCAATAAAATATATGTTATTATACATTTTTTAAAAAGTATAATTATATCTTGGGAAAAAGTTGTAAATGCAAAAGAAATAAGAGATGGAATCCCTGGGATGATTCTTCCTAAAAGACTTAAGTTAATTCAATGTATGTCGAGGGTATTACAAATATAAATTATGACAAATGACCAGAGGGGTGTAATGTCCTATGTATTTCGAAAGATATTTTCTGCGATTTTTTTCTACTTAAATATGTATTTAGATAGAAGTATGTAGATTTTAGGGAAATATTTAATGCAGATTATTTTCGTGGATAGAAGAGGTTTTGTAAGAAGGACTAAAGTGATATATTTGTTGAAGTAATAATCAATTCTACATGGTTGCAATGGTTTGAAAATGATACATTATCACGAGTTATAAATATTAGGTTTAGTATGTAAAACGAAATCCATTATTTTTATTTTTTTATGTTTTTACATAAATGTTTATCAACTTGGCAATCAGACAGTGCTCACATTGGACTCCACGATTTCTATTATTTTATCTACATTTTCTACAATTGGACTTCAAGAGCGTGGTGCATCTTTGACATCAAAATCATCGGAACAGAATCAACAAAACCAAAGTTGCACGTAATTGGCTTTTACACTATCAGAACCATACACAACATTCACATTTTCAGTGTGGATTCGGTAACTTTTCATGTTGTGGGCCTTGCGGCAGACCTTCCCCTCAACCTCCCAGGCATTGAAGACCCGGTACACCGTGGTCTTGGGTTAGTTAAGAAGCTTGTAGATAGAAGAGGGCTTGTGTCCCGCGCGAGCCAATTCGAGGATGACGTCTCTCCTTGCTTGTTCCATGATGACTATTGTTTGTTGTCAAAACAATTGTGGTGGAAGTTATAGTGTATTGTTCACGCAACCTTGTATATTAATATGATTTAACCCCAAATTTCCACATTATGGATCTGGATGAAGTTTAAAGTAGTTCCAATTTATCGTGCACACCCGTATAAGAAAGAATATAAATAACGTATTTTATCTTGCTCCTATGTCAAAGATAGACACCCATCTTTGACGAGGCACCTCTTTAACTTCGTGCTGGATTGGTACTTGGCAGAAATTTACAAAACCCAATGAGAGGTTTTAAGGCCTAGGTAAAGAAACAATAAAATCTCTCGTCTTAGCAGATGACTCGGTCTTGGTTGTAGAGGACGCTAAAAGCCTCCCACAAATCTGTTACGTTTTCTTGGGTCGATTTAAAAAAGTAGGCCTTAATGCAAACTATGAAAATTGCAAGTACACTGACATTGATCATAACCATAGATGCAGTCTCGCTCTAAACTGGTCATAGATGACCAAATTGTGACCCCAATGGCAGTAAATGAAACGTAAAAGTACCTTGGGGTGCATTACTCACGGTTGGGAGTCAGCTAAGCCAATATAATTAACCAGTTGAGGGATGGGATAAGAAACCTTGAGGCCAGTAAGCTCAGTGTCTTCCACAGATACATAGTTCTAAGGGATCATCTCATCCCTCGTCTAAACTACCCACTCACCGACGCATGTGTGACTTCTTGAGAGTGAGTAGGGATGTCCCACGATACTCCAAAAGAGTTTTAAATTGCTCAGGCGGGCGATGGAGGGTTGGGGCTGAAAGAGCTCCTCATCTCCAGCCGACCCCTAGCAAATGGTAGAGCTCGGGCACTACGGGAGAGCAAAGACAAAACCATCATAGAGGTCTGCAGATATAATAGACATATGTTGGAGTTAAAGAAGGTCCAGATATGGGTATTATTATGTTCTTCTAGTGACCAGAATCAAAGTTGTACAGAAAGGTACTTTATTCAGAAGTAGACACAAAGGGCTAGGGTCAAATCGGCAAGGAAATCAAAACTTATCTTTATTGCTGACACGACATATGAATGTTTCAGACAAAGAATTTGCCCCTACTATGCAAATAATAACAGAGTCCGTCAATATTAAAGCAAAGCATTCCAGATTCAGGGGAATGGAAGGGGGCAATAAATACAGCTTATATATTTATGAAATACAGCTTCAGAGGCCGTATTGAGGCTGTTATTGATGCCAACGGTGATTATATCGAATGAATGGCTACTCTATACTTATATGCTCGTCATAGTTTTGATTTTCAATAAAAAAGTTAAAAAATGTATATTTTGTGTTGTTTTTTGTAGAAAAATGTTTTGCCGATAATTTGATCCCCGCTCCCTCTATGTTATATAATAAATTATTAAACAATTGAATTCGTTCAGTACAACTTCAAATAAATATCTTTCTTACAGTTTCGGGACTAAAACTTGCAAAAGCGTCAGTAAATTACGAAAACGCAATTTTTAAAGACTCAAGAAAATACAATTCAATAACAATTTGTGAAATGTTTAAATACAGTAAATTTAGCTATATATTAGAAGATTAACGGCTCTTGCGGATGAAGGGCGTATCCATGGAATAGCACGCTATCATAATGGCAAATCGGAGTTTATCCAAATTTGGATAAGAAGTGTGGCACATATTCTTCACCAAGACACCTACAAGTGCAAAGTCTATGGACTTAAGGTCAGGACTGGAGGACACCCACGTGGAGGAAGGCCAGATATCAGCCATATTGTTGCTGCAGAAGGTTTGATTCTTCTTGACTGTATGGGACAGTAATGGACTTCTTGATGCTGTAAACAGTCTGGATGAAGATGGCAATGGGCATTTCAGCCATCTTGGTACTGACACCGCAGGTAAGGGGATTCCACACGAGTTGCCTTATTTAATATTGCCCTGGTATTCTTACATATTGAAACATGGGATACAAAATACACTTTTTTTTATGGTTCAGCTGTCGTTTTTTTGTGCAATCAAACCCCGTAATTTGCAAGTTTGAACAAGCTATTTAACATTAAAAAATCAGCTGCCTAAATCCCAGGGTTTGCCCAAGAGAGTGCACCAAAGTGGTGGTATAAATAGCTTGCACACCTTGTAGCTTCTTTTTGTGTTGACGGACCATATATATATAAAATGAATCTAACACGATGCGTAAATACATACTATAATTGAAGAGGTTATGGGAGCAGATGATCGACACAGCATGAAAAGGGTTTATCCATGGGAATCTTAAAAAAAAGAAATAACAAACCACTCATCTTCTCCACAGTATCACAATTCATTTTATGGAATTGAATGCCCTCCATCCCTTAACTTCTTCTTCTAATAAGTGCATTAGAGTAATGTCTTTTTTACATACTTCTGAATCTATTAAGGATTACTTTTATGTAAAGTTTGATTATAAATCTTTAAGGTATTAACGCATAAAGTGACTTAAAAATTCATATATATTAGGATGAATAAAAAGTTCTGAGCGTTTTTCGTCTTAAGTGATCTATATCTCACGATTAATACATTGGATTAAAAAAAAGGCTTCAAGTATGATTAAAGGTTAAGGTTACATTTAAAAAAGATCATTTATAGTTTTGTGTTTGGTGAAGCACGTTGAATGTTACAGCGTTCCAAAATGGAAGTAACAAAAGAGAAAATCCAATACATTTTTCAGTATCACTACGACCAAGGTGAAAAGGCGGACCCAATACGGTATAGAAACCAAGAGCAAAGCGGTGGTTCCAACAATTCAGGTCTGGTAATATGGACGTCGAAAATGTGGATAAAATAATGGAAATCGTCGAGTTAGGCCGGCAGTTGAGCATTGCCCATGAGCTGAAGATTAGCAAGAAAAGCATTTAGAACCATCTAAATCGGATAATCCTAACTATGTTAGTTGTATTTTCAAAATAAAGCGAAAAAACACTCATAACTTTTTACTTTACCCATTGTTTAGTTTTGAATATTCCAATGACATTATAATTATTTTAATACAAACTTAAAAATCACCTAAACACAAACATTTATCTCCTACACTGATCTACATAGTAATATGGGCAACTGTTTTTTAAGGGAGGGCTTGAGACTCCTTAAAAGATTCTGAAGCCCTCTTAAATTTTTTTATCATACCTTAAATATATTTATAAGTCTTTTTTGATGTTATCACTCCAAATCGGTCCAAAATGGTTGAACAGATCAGTCTGTAAATTAGCAAGTATACTTTAAAAAATAACCAACCATGTTCCTATGATATTTTTTGGGCCTTTAAGGTCATTAAGAGCCTTTGCTTGACCGAAAAAAACTTCAATTTCCTTCTTTCGTTCTATATATGTCTCCTCTTTCTTTATTTTCCCTAATCTCTTGTCCCTATTCTCTTCTCCCTCTATCACTTTCTATATCCCTCTATCTGTCTCTTTTCTTCCACCTTCATTCCTTGTTTCTATTCTCCTCTTTTTAGTCCTAGAACGCGGGCACTCTCTATAGTAATATATAATATAATAATATATATATCTATAATATATAAAAAAATAAAATTATTCGTATAAGTAATTATATAACGGTGATAGTAAATTTGGGGCTAAGCCCTCCCTCCCCCCCTCCCACCAAGAAAAAAGTATATAAAATACTGCGTGCTAAAATATCATACTAATATTTTTATATTCATATAATGATCTTTAAAATATTTTTGCATGATGTTTTTTCTTGTCTTTATCAAATAAAAGTTATTTTTGTCATTGTTAGATAAAAGTCAATCCATTAGCTATCTAGGAAATTAACTTTTAAAAATGAATAAATAAGTTATTGTCATTGTGCATACTTCTTGATTATAAATAGGGGGCCCCATGATGGCGTCATGAATTGCTTATTGTTGCAGATTCTTATAGCTATGTATGTAATAGTGTATGGCTTCTTCATCTTTCGCACACATATGTTTCTTTAAGAAAGGTTATTCCAAAACGCCTACAACATTCAAATTGCTTATTTCTAAGAATCAAGTAATGGACTCACAGATAGATTTATACCTATTTCTTAATAATATATAAAAAAATATATCGTTGCTACAGTACACAATCCCTTCATGTCTTTCAAATAATATCATTTGTCCAATTTTGTTCATCCAAACACCCACTCCCTCATCAGTACCACCCATGAGTACATACTGGCTGGTCCATTGAAATCTGAACACTTACTAACTTTATTATTAGTTGAGGTTGAGAGATTGAAATTAATTCATATTTCGATAAATTAAAGCACTAACACTTTTTTACAAAACAAAACAAACCTCAGCTCTCTAGTTTACGTACAAGTTGAGGAAATGACACTTGAACGGGATCGACAAATTTCAATTCACGCACTTCAAGCAGTTGGGTGTCTCCTGGGCCACCGTCTACGCCGTCAGCAAGTCCAAAACGTTGGAGAGGAAGACGTGCTCTGTGAAAAAGGCTAACCTGGTCACGGAGGATTTAAAGAAATAGCCCATGCTAATCCCATCAAGTCCATGAGGGTCCATGCAAAAGATCTCAGGCTTTCACATCAGACTATCCAGAGAGCTATCAAAAAAAGGGGGGGGGTAAGAATCTTATGAGGGAAGAGAGGCCACTTTTGACACCAGTGTCTTCAATGAGTGTTTTAATGATACTTTTGAACTCTTTTTTTGACACTTTTGCCCGCCCCCTCTCGACTACACCTTTTGGGTGGAAGTCGAAGGGAAGTCCTGCAGTGTTTGTCATCCAAACACCGATGCCCTCAAAGCCACTGTCAGCCTGCACTGGGACACTATGACAGAGAACTATATCTGCAGCGGTCTCAAGACATCCCCCGACGCTAAGGGTGGCTACATTTATGATTAAGAGAGCTCAGGCTCAAATCTATTTATAGTATTAATTTTGTGGAAATTCTATTGCTAAGTAATAAATTATACACTGTTTAAATTTAAAATTCCAAGTCTTTAGATTTTAATGGACGACTCTGTGTGTAGTTGGCGATGGGGAGTATTGGCAATGGTTTATTTATCGTTACACGTATACTCCTTATATTGATTAATAACTATATCAATTCTATACGGGGTCACGTCAATGACATATGTAAACATTTACGATTCATTCAGAAGTCGATTTTCTGCTTCTTTTAAACCCTTATTGGTATTTTGAACGTTGATTTGTTGAACTCGATTGAGTTCATGTTAATCTGTGAGTAATTCCTGACAATTATTAAATAATAATTCCATAAAAGTCGAGAAGAATTACTACTAACAGATTTTTGGCCTTTTCTCTGTTTCTTTTTGTAGTAAAGGTTTATAAATACATTTTTGTATACTCAAGAAATATAATTAACAGATACTGAAAATCCATATAAATTTTGTCATTTCATTTCAAAATGTGACATAAATATCTAATGTTAAAAGTTGTCAAAGATTTGTCAAAAATCCCCCCTTCCCCTCTTCAAAGGTGAATCCTAGTAACGGGGCTTGCCAACCATTTCAAGAAATTGAGAAGCAGTGCATAATTATAATATAAGAAATATCTTTACATAATAATAAATAACTAATCTTAACTCTACAATCTTATGTATGAGGTATTATGAGGTACAACAACCCATACTAAACCCTTTGATAAATGAGAATAGATCCCAAGGAGCAAGCGATTGCTTTTTATGTGACTCACTCCTTAGGGGTGATCCACATGACGTACTTAATTACTCTCTCAATACCTTTAATTCATAGTAATTAAGATGTATGTAGTGTAAGTTAGAACAAATTATAGAAGAATAAATACTCTTGATTCAAGAATTTAGGGTCTTCTAATCGAATTCCTTAGGTATGGTGTTAAAGTGTTATGGTGTTAAAATCAATAACTCAATGCAACTCGGAGTAATTGAGCCAAAACAGAAAGTGTCTCGTGAACAATTATTTTGCAGAGAAAAACGCCGAGTACTGTTTGGACGGATTACAGAGATGGGAGCATCGTGTGTAGAGTTGCATGGAGACTATCTTGAAAAATAAAATAAAAATTCACAAAAGAGGTATTGTATCTTTGTTAGGTATGAAACCTTTTACTTCTTAATATGGGACTTAAAATCAGTCCCGTCCTCGCCCTGCCTCGTAACTCTTATCGGATTTGAAAACGTCCCAAATTTTAAAGTGCCTTCTAGAAGGAGATATTTTCAATAATATTATAATAAAATATCTCAGTTTACAATTTGAATTAATTTGGATAAACTTTAAGTATCTTTAAAACGCATGAATATTTTGTTATTTTTCTTATTTTATGGCAAATTTCAGTATAACTAGATACACAACTTGGTTAATAGAGCCTTGCAAACAAATAATGTAATATAATTCTTCCATTCAATAACAATTATCACAGAGTAGAATTCATTTTTATTAAAAAGTGATGAATCATGAACGTGCAGACGAGGACTTATCTCATTATTCATTGAAAATCCTCGCTTGTGATTTAAGTAATTAATCATGGAGCTGTGGAGAAATGAATGATATTGTTGGAAAAAATCTTTTTTTTTAATTGCTTCAAAAATAAATTAGCAAGTATGATTAAATTTGGTCAAGGAAAGAGCTAATTTTATAAATAAAATTTTCTTGTATTCCTTTCCGATCTAGCTTTAATCCCAAATCTCCTTTATTAGTGAGTATGGAAAAAGAACACCTTTTAAATCTCATCGAAGGAAGTCTTTTTTGGAGGGAGTATCCACAACTTAGTAATTAAATTCTCAGTTCTTCCGTCATATTTTGCTTGTTTTTGGGAAGAGTGTCTATTGATGAGCATTTATATATATATATATAGATTACTTTACAGTAAGTAATACAGTAATAAATGTTCTACTTAAACGATAAAATAAAATAATTCATGAATCAAAACAGTAATGGTCATAATAGAGAGGTTGTGTGGTTTTAATAGTGAATAGTTTATCCGAATGTTGGACTTAGACTTATTAAAATTATAGATGATTGATTAATGATGGTCTTACTTGTTAATATATATAATGACGTCATCTATTAAAGATTATTCTATGGGATTGTGTTTGATTCGGAGGTGTTCTTAAAATTTAGAAATTGACGCATTCATTAGTCCTTTAGTTATTCTCTACAAAGGGATTTTAAAACAAATATCATAAGACTGGTTACAATAAAAATGCAAACGTTATTTACGACCCCGTGGCCCGGACCGGATAACTGCTACTCTACATGGCATTTTAGAAATAAGAAAATGATACGAATAAAGTTTGACCCACGAGGTTAGATTCACAGTCAAATGTCATAACATAAAGTCGTGACCACAAAACGAGATAATATATAAACAAGATCCTAATACACTTATTTTAAATATGTACACTTTTTAGAAACACTTTATCTGATAAGATATGACTATTTGAAATTTCATATTCACAACAGTTTTTGCAAACATTACAAATATTATTCATTAAAACTAATCATCTGATTGGACAAATAAATAAGATAACGAGTTTGAAGACTAAAGTTTTCTGAGTGGGGACACAAAACTTACAATAGCATGACTAAATTACGAAAACCGGATTTTCATTAAATCAAGAAAAGACGACTCAAAACCAATTTGTGATATGTTTAAATACTATATTTAGGTATATTTTTTTATCGAATATGTCTTCCTTCACAAGCAATAACAGCTTCGACACGCTGGTAAACAGATTGGTGGCTCTTGATGATGAAGAACGGGTCCATGGCGGACCACGCTGTTATGATAACAGCTCGGAGCAAATCTAAATTTGAATGAGAAGTGCGGTAGATATTCTTCTTCAAGACTCCCCAAACTACCAAGTAGAGGGGGTGAAAATCAGGTCTGGAGGAAGGCCACAAGGAGGCAGGCTCTAACTTAGCCATATTGTTTCTACAAAAGATGGCTGTGTGAGGCAGTATTGGACTTTTAGATATTGTATGGAGTCCGGATGGAAATGCCAACAGTGCCTGCAGCCTTCTCAGCCCTTATACCTACGCAGAGGAGATCACACACACATTGTTTTTGGTTTTATTACTTGTCACTCTGACATTTTTACAGTTAGAGACATGGAATAAAAACAGCTGTCGTTTCGTTGGGTAAAGAAACTTTTCATTTAAAAATAACTCGGATATAATCGTAATTAATTCATTAAAAAATACTAATAAATTAATTGTTAAAATGTTAAACAACCACTTATTCCTAGTGCAAAAAATAATCATGAATCCTAAAACATAAATTAAGATATAGGCACTTTACAACTAATAATAATTAATTTGATGGCAACAACTATCTATATCGGTCATAGTAGCTAATGATACTAATTTGTCTTAAATGGAAACCCTCTTCTCAAAAAGTCATTTAATCAAAAACATGTGTATAAATAGGGTATTATATCTATATACGTGTACAAATATAGGAGAGTTCGATTTATCAGAGATTGGAAGAGTTAAAATTCCAAATGGGTACATACATACAAACACAGCATCATTAAGGTTTTAATACAACATAGAAATGATATCAACAACCCACGCAATAACAAATTGTTCACCCGTTATAACATGCGGTACGTAGGGTGTTTTGGACCCTTACTTCAATGTTGACTTTGAATCTTTCTTCTCATAATCATAACCCTCACATATGAAAATGTGTGGGTTATACATAAATTCAAATAGGTTCATATTATGTACCTATATTATTATAGGCGAGATATATAGTATATATTGTATGGACTCAATAAACAAACAGAGTTGACCACATAAAATTACTTTTGTTTGTATAAATAGCGGTATGACGTCCTCAATCAATGACTCGAATAGGTCTGAACCAACTCTACAATGAAGTCAATTTAGAAATGGAGAAAAATATGACCTACTAAAAATGAAATCGAAAACTAACATGGTAACTCTGAAAATGCAGGTGCGTCCACAGGGAGTGGGCTGGAGAGCCCCCTTCTAAATTAAGGTATTTGCACCTTTTACTAGATTTTTTTTAGGGTCAGGATGAAAAAATTTTACGCCAAAATAGGGGTACAATTTTTTTTTTTTTTTTTTTTGAAAGAGATATTTTTTTAAACAAGGTCATTCTGGCTTGTTATGCCGCCAAGCAAAAAATTTAATATTTGAAATTTGTTTTTCCAAAATATTTTATATTTGTAATTTAATCTTTTAAATTTTCTTCCAAAAAATTTAATTTTTTGTAAACACCTGCGGATTATTTCTAAAAATTTAACTTTTTGTGAATAGTTCTGGATTTATGATTTTTTTTTACAAAAATTCCATTTTTTGTGAAAAGCTATAAATTTTTTAATAAAATGGTTTGAAGTGAGATAAAACATTTCTCAAGTCCTTGGAGGTCAAGATCAAGGAAGATCCAACAGCATCAATGCACTACATGGTTGAAGAACTCAACGTGGACGAGATCACCATAAGGAGGCAATTCATAATGACGTCGACCTTAAGAGTTTTTTCAGGACTCCAAAACATCTCCTCAACAGATATAGTCCTTAATTACTTGAATGTCATCCATCGACTGTGAAGATCTTCTCGTACAAGAAGATCTTCACAGTTGATAAGGTTTTGCACCGCAGAAACGACAGATTGATATCAATATCACCTGAGGAAGTACATGCCACCTTCAGGACAAAACATCCAGCCCAAGTGATGGTAAGAAAATGGATCCCTCCTTCTTCAAGCTCAATTACAAAATCGGGGCTTAGACCTACCATAAGATCCTGAGGTAGAAAATAGCCAGGCTGAAGGCTAACTATTCTAAGAACAACTATGTGCGGGCCCAAGATAGTGCCTCCAGCCATACAGCCTTGAAGACAGAGAAATTCTGCAAGGAGCACTTAGCTGACTTCTGGTGCAATACATTCTGTCCCTCTTCCAGTCCTGATCTCAATCCCCTCGACTTCAGTTTATACAATAAGAATCAATTTATCGCTAAATAATGCTGACATATAGCTCTAAAACTCTGTGCAAACACACTAGATTATAGCCAACATAAAATTGATGTATACTTTGCAATATGCTAACAACGTGTTTTGTGGATTGGTATGTAGGAGTATCGTAATAAGACCTATATACAGACTGTAACAACAAATTCCACCGCTTCAGATTTCCATCAAATATTATGATAAATTGCGTAATGCATTTTTGTTCTGAAATATACATATATACGTTTCACTTAGTAGCCAAAAGACCGCCAAGGAATCAACAAAAGAAGATTTAAAGCCTTTCAAGGTTAATATAAATACAAGGTTATACCATAATGTGTGTACGACTGATGTTTGACTTCCCCCACACTTTTTAATATTGCCGTCATAGTGTATGAGTGGTTGCGTGCTGTGTGACAATCTGTCTTTCTTAGCCAGTAGTCGGTTTGATACATCAAATTGAAAATTTTACCAATAGTGATGTGACTATGATTGGTTTTGTGGTTTGTTAAAATCTGCCACTCTAGCCCAGCAGTCGGTACGATACATCGAATTGAAAATTTTAGCAAGCCCGATTACATGAGGGTCTAACCTAGTATTTCTATAAACCTTGAAAGCCTATTAAAGTTTTAGGGGGAGAACGCAGCTGCGCTGCTGTGAGGATTTTGGTGAAAAACGATTTGGATATTAGCAATGCTGAGGTTTCAAAGATGACAGAGATTGACTGGCGATAGCTTGCAGAGTTGAAGAAAATCCTGGTGGAGACGAAGGGCCACATGTGAGTAGTCACAAGGAAGGATATATCCGAACACTGAGGATATTTGGGCTTCTATCTCCCACGAACTGAATCTGATGGATTGTTTTGTCAGGAGATACCTTGAGTCAAAGGTCAACAGAGGTACTCATCATACCATGAAGATGTCCTTGATCTACTCCATCGTCCTAGGATGCAAGAATTTAGATCAGCCTCTAGTTTCTATGGGTTATGTGCGGTTCAGAACCCGTATTGAGGGAAACAGAGGTTACATTGAGTAAAATTTATTCCAAATGATTGTATCTATTGCTCAGTTATTGTTTTATGAATCAATCTTAAAAAGTGAACATTCAATGTTAATTTAAAGAATATAGATCAAAAGCGCGGGATATTGTTTTGATACTCTGTATATCCAATGGGCAGTGATGAAAATTTGGTGAATTTTTTAGCTGGCCCGTTTTTTTGAATTGGTAATGTGAAGAATGAATATTATTTTCCTTGGCAGTTGTCGTTATTATTTAATTCCTGAGTATTGAACATCCTTTCCTAAATAGATTCAATTATATATAAAACCTGATTGAACATTCGTGTATGCTCATAAAAGACGGAGCGTAACCCTGAGGTTTTAATGCGGAGTTATAATTCTAAGTCCTTGTTAGACTCAGACTAGAATTGTAGTAATTCTAACAAATGTCCTGATTTATATCCTTTACTCATTCCTCCCTTGTCACAGTTGATCTAATCAAACGTCATGGGCATTAAAATTATCTCGTCCAAAACATTCTTCAAATTGTCAGGGTTACCATATTGATTTTCGGTTTCTTTTTTTGTTTAACACGCCCACTATACGCTGGATTTTCATCATTACCAATGGGGATCACTCATATAGTTTTTACTTGAATAAAAAAGTATTTACAAAAGAAGTTTAATATTGAAATGTTCATGGGAAAAATTTAGATATTGATTTGTTCTTTTAAAAAGGTATTTTATATATTTTTTTAATAAATAAATCCCTGAATTTTCGTCTTCCCCTTTATTCTTATCATAATGTATCTATGTATAGAGAATGTAATGTCGTGTACAAGGTACTTAAAAGTCATGTACGAACATTAACTGTCACAAAAGCAATAATTAAATCCCTAATTCATGTCTTATGAATTATTTAAATAATGTCCATGTTGGGCATAATATTATGATGTTTGACTATAAAAACATGTAGAAATGTGTATACATTATAGGAACATTCATTTAAAAAAGTTTCTAAAGAAAGTGAATGGATCCATCAGGCTAGTTGTACAATGCTTCATTGACGTCGCATTGTGATGAGTGAGTAATCAAAGGGGTTGAGTAGGCAGTAATTTCTACAATATAATCTTGGAAATATACGTTAGAGTGGTTTGATTTTCATTTTTTTTCAAATTTCAATTACGACTAGTGCGGAAAAGTTGTCATATGGTTTGAAAATGGTCTATTACAAAATTGCATTAGTCATCTTTAGGTCGCACATCTCGATCAAATTATGAAAAAAAGCAATAACTCTTGACTTAGTCAATATAGATACTAAGAACATATTTTCAGTTATTTTGCACTAGGGATAACAAGAAGTTAGGAAAAATTGATGATCCACGTATAGCGCGCATCCTTTTTTTTATTATTATTATTATTTATTTTTGTTACATTTTCAGGAAAGTGTAAATCAAAATTTCCTTATATTATTTCTTTCTTTTTCCTCCATAGGGTAGCTTTGGGGAAAACAATTATTATTGTTTTTTATAGCTTGGAATAATATCTATCATAGTTAATTAATGCAAATAATGATTAATGTTGTATTTTAATCCTCATTGGCAAAATTCTTCATCCTTTCAAACTTTGAACAAGATGTGCTTCTATAAAATGACTTTGTTGAAAGATGAAATTTTGAATAAGACATTTTTATACCATAAGGCAACTTTTCCGCAATACCCGTAATCGAAATTCGAAAAAAGTTGAAAATCAAACCAGTCATATATATGTGGCATCTACCTTCCTCCTTAATATATTATAGTAGAATCCCGGAACTCTAATTCATTCTACAAGGATCTTCGAGAATAGAAATAGGACGGTTATTGGATCCCGATCTAAAGTACTGGGGTACTATATAAGTAAAATTGTATTATCCAAAAAGATCCGATATCCAAACCAGCTTCGTGTAATTAAATTTTTACGGATGTTAAAAAAAGATCCGAGAGATTTTACGGATAGGAAAAGTCTTAAATCCAAAGAACCTGGATGCGATATAATTAAACTTGTATTATACGAAAAGATCCAAGACCCAAACTCGGACTTTTATGGATCTTAAAAAAGATCAGAGAGATTTTCAGGATCAAGATCCGTCTTATCATTATTAAGCTACAGTATAGTCTTTTGTTTTCCACATTCCTCGGAAACATCCCATTTTCCAATTTTTATAGCCCATAGGAAGGGGGAAGGGGTTTAAGGATGTTACCGGAGCACGAACTGTAGTTATATGGTCGCATTTCGAAGTTTTATTCAAGTTCCGTGGCAAAATGGTATCTATATTTTCCGTCAAACTCCAAATACGTCAAGTACTGAAGCGTTCGAGTTCCTGGGGCCTACTGTAAAGTAATACCTTGAGTTTAATTCGTTCCTGGACAGAGTTCGTTTATTTCATAACAAATAACTTTTAAAATTGTTCCGTCACCAAATCTCAACCAGTTCGTATCTCAAGGTATTATTCTAAGTAGAACTTCATAGCTCTTTGTTGGAGAGGAAGAGAGATACATAAAGATTTGTCACTTTATAACCATCTCTTTTTGCAATAGTTGCAAATAGTAACAACATGTAAAATATAAACTATACTATTTTATACTCCATATTTTACTTTGAAGATCTCCATATGGAAATGATGACTCGAGAACCGTCAATTTGTATGTATTTAGAAGAACTGTAATTAATCCTATATTATAACAATCGCAGATAGCAAACAAATTTTCCTCTATGTATGTACAAACATATCATATCACAAGTCACTGTCGTAGTATTTAACAATAAATATCAAACCTCATTAGGAGGAAGATATTAGTAAGGACGTGACTCATAGTCATGTTATGTAGATGTGAGGTAGTTGTACCTAGGTACAGGTCCAAAATATATCAACGTGATATGAAAGTGGTTTCAAAATGCAAGGAACATGCTTCTATTTTCATTTTCTATGGTCAAGTCTAGCTAAACATTTAAACCAAGAGGCAAAAACGAGGACCCACGTGATCAATAGCTGAAAAATATCTTGGTGTACATAAACTTTCTTTGTCCACTAGAGCACGTAGTAGATGATGTAGACGAATGATAAATCTTAACTTCATTTTGGAGGAGTTCAAACTGTTTTATTGTTTCGTGGTAAGAATGAACCACACTGTATCAAAAATAATTTACTCTTTAGTCATTGTTATATTTCAGATTCATAAACTTTCTCATTGTTAATCTAATTATTGCTCTTATACATTATTGAAGACAAACACAGAATTCACAGAAATTATTACTGGATCAGTTTCATCAGATTTATTATTGGGAAGATACTCACATCACTCATGTATCGCCATGGGAGAGCAATTACTCATGAAGAGCCCACATACAATGGACAAGATGTAAAACTCATCAGTCTCGAAGAATAATAAATAAATAATTGAAACAATATATCGTCATTTGGCAATTTCAATTTATTTCTTAAGTGGTTTACTAATAATATCTAGAATACAAAGGAATCGGAGCCTTAAATAATATAAAATATGTTTTGAACTACTACCTTTGAAACCCTTCAATAGCAATACTAAATCAGTCTATTCATCTCTCGTTCAACCCCATCAAAAGATATAAGTCTATAAACGTGGTTATGACGGTTCCAAATCGTTATATTAAAAATAAGTTTATTGCGTAGGCAATATCCAAATAAAATCCACATTTTAATGAAGGCTACAAGGAAATAGAAAAAGACGGAAGATTATGATGTGATAATAATTATCTACGTCAGTAAGAAAAATAACTGAATGACGTCATATGAAAAGCGACATCTTACGAGAAAAAAATTTGAAACGCTACACCATTGTATCTCCTCAAACTAACGGTCGCATTTCGTTATTTTATTTTAATGCTTTAGATGCAGCTGAAGGATGATTTACAAAAAAATTATTTTCTTTCGGTATGCTTTTTTGAAAAACCCATGGATTTAAATATTATGCATAGTAGGAGAGACAGGGGGCAGTTGCAACACGAGGCAGATATATAAGTCACTTCTTGTAGAATATCACAAAGCTACGGTTAATGTTGTGTCAATCGTAATTCCAGTGCATTCTCGGTCCGGTCCAGTTCAGTCGTGCATATCAGCCCTAAAAACTTATACCTAAAGTTCGGTCCTCGATAACTTCTTATGTAATCATCCGACAGTCCGGACCTGGCAACAAGTTATACAAAAGAAGTGTGATACTTGGCTTAAATCAGATGATTGTAACATTTTTTATAAAGCATTGAAAATAAGCAAAAAATACATTATTATTACTTATTCCCCCAACCTAATATGATACCGATCCACGCCGATTTTTTTGTAAGACCGATCCAAACGGAATGTTTATTTGAGACTTGTCCATACCAAACTTCGTTTAAAGACTGAATTAGTTTTGTTCATTAAAAATTATAACAATCTCAGACCGGTCTGTAAATACATGTCCTATGGAAAAAATTCCATAAACAAAATGGAAAAACTTTTATATCTTTTTTATTGTTACAAAGGAGGGTGTCAAATAATGTTGTGTCAGAGATCGGGGACAGTTGCAACACGGGCGGTTACAAATATCCCTTCTTGCCCAACATCAAAAAAGCTAGAGTTATGTCAATCCTTATTTATGACTGAAGACTAAATTACCTTCCATTTTAGTCCTGCAAATCAGTCTGAAAACATACACAGTTCGGTCCTTGATGACGTACTCAACTTTATTTCTTATTTTTCAATTAGTTCTAGTACTGACAGTCCAAAGGGCCAATGGTCTTAAGGACCGGTCCCAAGGACTGATGAGACCAGTTCTAAGACTGCACTGGACTGAATAAATAAAGACTAACACATTACTAAGTACGATCACAGTGTGTCGTGTTAGAAATCAACCATTGGGGTCAAGCCTCAGAGTGTTGGACTCACCTAGTTGAACCCCAATTGCTAGAGTTATACAAAAATATGGCCTTACTCGCATATAGTCCTAATATAGCCACATACAGGACCGAAAGTTCTTTAGGAGCGGTCCTATGTCTGGACTGACACTATACTAGCCACAGACATGAAATTAACGTCTCAAACGAGCCATACTTGACTAAAGTCACACTTCTTACCAGGCATTGCAGTAAATTTTAAAATACGAAATTACTTTTCCTCAGCCATATACGATTGTATATTTTAATTCAATTTAAAATGATTAATTATACTCCTTAATGTTCGATATTTAAACACAACATATTTGTAAGTGCTTCGAATATAGTTTGAATATTTACTGTTGTAGTACGTTAAATAAATTATATAATAAATAAACATGACAGCAACTCAAATGGAAGAACTTCTTGGTTATCAATTAGTTATCATTTGACATGATGGATTATTCATTTTGAATTGATGGACAGGCATAATAACTTCTTCTATTCGGGTTACTTTCTTTCTTGTTTATTATTTAATTTACTAAAAGTAACACAATACTAAAGATTCGAACTACATTCAAA
This sequence comes from Lepeophtheirus salmonis, assembly GCF_016086655.4. Lineage (NCBI taxonomy): Eukaryota > Metazoa > Arthropoda > Copepoda > Siphonostomatoida > Caligidae > Lepeophtheirus > Lepeophtheirus salmonis. The sequence goes on from NC_052132.2 coordinate 18,539,134, forward strand.
CACATATTGTGGTTATCATTAAACAGTATAATTAATAAATAAAATATTTTTCTGCAAAATAACACAAATTATTTACCCATATGACATTTTATCGTATATGAACTGCACCTTTTTATCCTAGTATCATTTTAAATTGAATTAAAATATGCATTGCATATATGAATATAATAGATATTGATTTGCAGGAAATTGTATCAAATGTTCTTTCGGTGAAAGGTTCGTTAGGCAAAAAAATCGGTCAATTGCCCTAGAACCCTTTTAAATATATAATAAAACAATTACAGGAATATGTAGATATATTGTGTTTAAATTCCAAGAGTCTTAGTTAAACAACCTACGAGTATTGGTTCCAAAAATTGAAAATGTTGCAATTCTTCCCGGTCTACCCTACTTACCACAATCAGAAGTACGGAGGTCAATGTACCTTTATAAATAAATATTGATTTCTAAGGCTTCATGAATTGAAAAAATATATTTCTATCACAGTAACTGAACTTGGATTTAAACTCTTCATTCATGCACTAATTACTTTAATGCTCTAATTGAGAAATTTATTCCACATGGTTGATGGGGGGGGGGAGATATATAATACATGGCGTCAGCAGGATTTTTTTTTTTTTAAATCCAAAAATTACAATTTTTTTAGAAAAAAAAATATAAAAAATTAAACTTTTTTCCAAAAAAGTTAAAAAATTAAAAGCTCTTTAAAAAAATTCAAGATTAAAGTTTAAATATTAAATTTTTCTGAGAAAAATTTCAAAAATCCATAGTTATTCACAAAAAATTACACCTTTTAGAAAAAAAATCGAAAAGTGTGGTAATACAAAAAATTTTCAAAAAAATTTTTGTAAAAAAATTCAAATGTAGAATTTTTCGGAGAAAAATTTCAAGACCCCATAGCTGTTCACAGACAATTAAATTTTTGGAAAAAAATGACAAATTTAATTAAAAATATAACATTAAATGAAAAAAATAAATATCAAATTTTCTAGTAAGAATAAAAAAATTCCTTAATTTGGGGGGGGGCTACAGGCCCTCCAGCACTCCCCTGCAGACACCCCAGAATATGTATATAAATATGTTTGGAATTTAGATATAATCTTATAGTCGAGGGATTTAATTTAAGTGTAAGAAGGGTTGCCGCTAAGTATTGGAAGAAATCACCATTATGAATGCAAAGTGTTCCTTTCTCTACGTTTTGAATGTCTATAGAAATAAATTCTAATAATATAAAAGTCATATAGTGTTTCTATGACGTCAATCCATTTTTGTTCCATGGTTAGACATGCATATATGTATGAACATAAATAATTCATAGCCAGGTAAAGTCTCTGCAAAAGAACCAATAAATTAAAATAATAGTTGTCAAAAGAAGCTTGATTATTTGAAAAAAAAATTGAAAAATGAAATTTTAATATTAGTTTTTTTTGTAAAAAAAATTCAAAAAATCACAATTCTTCACAAAAAATTTCTTTTTGAAAAAAAAATCAAAAATTTCATTTAAAATATAATAATTTTGCAAAAGAATTTAAAAGAATAAATTTCAAATATTAATTTTTTTGTAAAAAAAATCGAAAATCCATAAATATAGTCAAAAAATTGAAAATATCACAGTTTTTTACTAACAACTTATTTTTTTTGAAAAAAATCAAAAAATAACCATTGCTTAACCAAAAATTTATTTTTTAGAAAAAAAATCCAAAAATTTAATTTAAAATATCCAATTTTTGGAAAAAAAAATTTAAAATATTAAATTTTTTTACAGAAAAAAAAAATCAACAATCTTAAGCTATTTACAGAAAATTAATTTTTTTGAAATAAAAATTTGAAAAATGACATTTAATTTCAAATGTTAAATTTTTTGAAATAAAACTTTGAAAAATTGAATTTCAAATATTATTTTTTTATAAAAAGTTCCAAAAATTCATATATATTGTTAAAAAATTTCGAAAAAAAATTTGAAAAATCACAGTAGTTTATCAAAAATATATTTATTTTTACAAAAAAATTAAAATTTAAAAAAAATATATAATTGTTGAAAAAAAAATTCAAATATTAAATTTTTTCTGGGAAAAATTTCAAAAATCTATAACTATTTATAGAAAATTAAATTTTTGGAAATAAAAATTTAATTAAACATTAAATATTTTGCAACAAAATTTACAATATTCAATTTTCTATAAAAAGAAAATTCTTTAATTTGGGGAGGGACTACAACACCGAACGGACACCCCTGCATTTAGCTAATTTTTGAATAAATAAGGGAACAAGCCATAAAAAATCAAAGGCAAACAATGTGTTTCTTAATTACCAATTGTTATTCATTGCTCAATAGATGTAGGTTCTTTGAGTGGTATATATTAATATAGAAACACAAAGTAGTATCTACCTATGTATTGTATACTTCCATTTTAGATTAAAACAAGCTGTCCAGATGTTTTGTAAATAAAAATAATAATTAGATAATCAAGGTTATTTTAGCCATATATGTATTTTAGGTAGGTTGATTTCACATCATTAATATATTGTCTCCTACATCAACAAGCAGAGAACATTAAAGGCATTAAATATACTTGCTCCAAGTATATTTAATAAATACGTAATTACTTCCCCCCCCCCCACCTAGTATCCCACCAATCCAAACCGAATGTTTCCTTAAGACTGGTCCATACCAAACTTCGTTTAAGGACCGAATTAGTTTTGTTCATTAAAAATTATAACAATCTCAGACCGGTCTGTAAACACGTGTCCTATGGATTAATTCCATAAACAAAATGGAAACACTTTTATATATTTTTTATTGTTACAAAGGAGGATGTCAAATAATGTTGTCTCAGAGACAGGGGAAAGTTGCAACACGGGCGGTTACAAATATCCCTTCTTGCCCACCATCAAAAAAGCTAGAGTTATGTCAATCCTTATTTATGACTAAAGACTAAAGTCCATTCCAGTTCAGTCCTGCAAATCAGTCTTACAACATACAAAGTTCGGTCCTTGGTGACGTCACTAAACTATATTTCTTATAAAGTCAATCAGTTTGAGTACTGACAGTCTGTGACAGTGTTAAGGACCGGTCCCAAAGACTGGCATGATCGTTTCGAAGACTGGAATGGACAGAATATATAAGGACTGGCCCAACACTAATGTTAGGGAGATAGAAACAGGGATGAATATATTGAAGATTAAATCGATAGGAAATAATCCATTTCAATTTGTTATTAGTTCCATCCTTGTATAAGAAGATAAATCCTATATCTATGATGTATTACTATCATAAGGTCCTTAAAATACAAAAGTTGGATCACATGAAGGATTATATTTATATTTATTTAAGTCATTAAATATTGCTTTGTATATATTTACATAGTGTACTTGAGGAAATCTACATATTTAAGTAATAAAAATAGATAAATATTTGGTATTAAGTCCAATCTTCATATATTTGAATTAGTTACAAATATGACAGACTCAGATGTTAATCTATGGAACCATCCCTTGGAATATTTATAAGTACTAATAAATAATAATAGTCATCTGTACGTATTTGGCAAGTATTGAGGTATATCCTCTGATAAAATGTGAAGAAACCATTAAAGAGGTAGAAAGTGGAATTCTAACCACGTTCAGACAATATTCTTATAGTATATATCTACATATTTTAAGTAAGCCTGGATTCAAACGCTTATAGGTAAAATATATACGTATACATCGACTCCAAAAGAACAATACTTCCATATAGGTAGATATTAGTCTACATATTATTTACATGGGTACCTGCATAAAAACCTATTCATTAACATTAAGGGGAGCACTAGAGGTGGATGGAGTTAGAAAATATCGGACTTCGGGCTCAGTCAGTCTACAAGGTGTTGGGGTTTGAGCCAGCGTGTGGCCTTTCGGCCCAAAATATGAGAATCTATAGAATAAAAATGTTCCAATATATACTCATGAGAGCTAAATATATTTCAAACATAAGAATGTAATAACTAATTGACAAGGTTGTCCCGGTTCAGGTACTGCTGTTCTATCGGATCCGGTCTCGGTTCTTTCTTTTACACAGTTTCGGTCTCGGTTAAGCTTTATCGGTCTTGGTTCATCTTTATACAGACTTTGTTTGATAAGAGGCAATTAAAAAACAGGATGTCGCGAGAAAATTCGTGCCCAGGAAATGATATTAGATACAAACGGGGCGCGGCTACCGTATACACAGAGTGTGTAGTGCTCCAAAAACTAAGACTGTTTAAAAAAATGGTTTTCAAAGTGGGCCGTGATGGGAGGCTAGGGAGGTGGTAAACAGGAAGATGGACAATTAAGGATTGCTTTAGACACATACATAGTACACATGTTTCATATAAAGGGGACCTCTGCTAAAAATGTATTAGTGTAGTCTTGGTGCATAGTAAAGCTTGACAAGCCCTGGCTTAAGAAATACTATAGTTATCATATTAACTGGGACTCGACATGCTTAGTAGCGAACCTGGATCCATATTCTACCACACCCCTTCCCTCTTTTATATACACCGTAGTCTAGTACAAAACAAAAATTTCTTCATTTAGAGGGAGGCAGTGGGGATCAAATCGAAAATGACGTCATCAATTAGTTGTAAAGGAATTATTTTACATTAGAAATCAATATTGGGATAGAAGGTTTGGGCTTTTCACTCATTGCAAAATGAGGTTCGTACGGAGGCTATCAAGTTCCGGCCTAGACCGAATCCATCTCAAGGGATAACTGACAAAATTTGTATATTAGGTTATATTTGCTTTATTTTGACCATATTTGAAATATTTACTATTATTTATTAAAAATTAGGAAAACATAATAAAAGCAAAACATGAGTTGTAAATTATGGACAACCACCTCTTTGTTAATAACATTAACATATTGTGTAAATAACCAAAATTTCAGAAAGCATGACAATGCAGGGGCGTTCGCAGGATTATATTTGGGAAGGAGCTTGGTTTTTTGATTTTTTTTTTTGGGAAAAAAAAAAATTTGCAGAATAACATATTTTGAAAAATACAAACAATAAAAAGTATTTTTTTGAAATTCAAATTCAAATTTTTCGGACAAAAAATTAAAAAATCTACAGTTTTCACAAGAAATAAAAAATTTGAACAAAAATTTCCATAATTCACAACTATTCATAAAAAAATTCCAAAAATGCAAAGTTACCCACAAAAAATAAAATTTTTTGAAAATTTAATTTTGGGAAAAATTGAAAAATAACGTGTTTTTGAAAAAAAAAAAAAAAAAAAAAAAAAAAGGTTTTTTTGTAAAAAAAATTTTAATTTTAAATTTTTGTAAAAAATTTAAAAAATAAAATAAAAATAAACAAGGACATTACTCCGATATGTCGATCCTCAATTCTACTCTATGTCCAACAAGGACTTACAATTATAACTCCGCAACAAATCCTCAAGGTTACTCTCTGTCTTTTATCAGGTTTTGAATATATATAGTATGAAAGGAAGTTCACAACTCAGGAGTTAGATAATAATGGCAACAGCTAAGGAAAAGAAAATTCATTCTTCAGGTTACCAATTTCCAAAAAAACGCGTAGCTAAAAATACACACGATTTACCTAACTAGTTACTCACCTTAAAAAAATAGGTATAATTTTTATTTTTAAAGTTAGTATTACTAATTTGTTAATATCAGCTGCCTGCTATATGATGTAAGGTGTAGAAAATGAATAACTGGGATAAAAAGTCGAACCTTCTAATTTAAAATAACATCAGTTCAGTGAAAATATTATAATTATATTCATATTTACTCTATTCTGCATTTTTATAACAATTTGGACCAAACATAGGCGAGAATGCTTGTTTCATTGGGAGAAGTTAACACGACAACGATCTATAGAGACGGTTTGATGTACAAGGATGGCCACTATGGCACCTTTTATCCCATCAAAATATGACTGGATCTCAAATTTTAAACAGTAAAAGGAAGTCGAATTTCTGTAAAAAAAATTGAATTGCTCGGTGGCATAATTTTTTTGTGATATAATCTTTGCTATGAGCTTGGATTTTTCACATTTCATAATGTTTTCAGTTATTATTTAAAATCCTATTGAGTTTTGTTACGATACTGACACAGTGCAGCTCCATACAAGTCGTGCCGGACGTTAAACAGTCCCTATTAAAGAATAAACAAAAAAATACCCGGTGGGCAGTTGAAATCTGAACAATTACTAATTCAATAATCAATCAAGGTTGAGTGATTGAAAATAATTTATATTTTAATAACTTTTAAAGCATAAACAATTAGCTACAATACAAAACAAACTTGAGCTGTATAGCTAACGTAGAAGTCGAGAAAATGACACTTGAACGTGATTGACGAATTAACATTTCGTGACTACAACGGGTTGGGTATCTCCAGGACCACAGTCTACACCCTCAGAAAGTTCCAAAACGTTGGAGTGGAAGAAGGGCTCATTCAAAAACACCAAACTAGAGCTGGAGGAGTTGAAGAAAACAGCCAAGGCCAAGACCCTCAAGTCCATGAAGACCCTTGCAAGAGATCTCGTGGTTTCACACTAGACTATCCAGAGATTTAAAAGTGGGTGGAGAGATAGATCACTTTTGAAACCAGCAAACAAAAAAATCAATCTACTCTTTAGCAAAACTCCTTTGAATGTGTTTTGAATTAATATTTGGAATTCTTTTTTAAACACTTTTGCCTCCTAACAGCCCTGATGACAACCTCCTCAACTAGACTTTTTGGGTACATGTCGAGGGGAAGACCTACAGTGCCATCATCCGAACACCAATGCCCTCAAAGCCACAGTCAGCCAACACTGGGACGCCATGACAGATGAATACCGGGTGGCAGGCCTTCCGCCATCATTGTCGCTAAGGGCGGCTACATTAATGATTAAGAAAGCTCAGATACACATCTATTTATGATATTAATTTTGTTGAAATTATCTTGTTAATTAATAAATTATGAAGCTTAAAATTCAAAGTGTTCAGATTTTAATGGACCACTTGATTTTCATTACAAAAGTTATATCCATATTTATGTACCTCTTTACCTCTATTGTATCACGCAACCTTATCTCCGAAAAGAAATAGGGGGAAACGCCAAAATCAGCTGATAGTTAGAATAATAATTTCTTTGTTGGAAGAATGGGCCATCATTCTTGGGAACTATCCACAGCTTACAAAGAACTCATTCTAATTCAATCAATCAATGGTCAAAATGCAGATGAGGGGGAAAAGAAGATGAAACATCAACAGCTGTCAACAGAATATACTGTATATTATTGTGTTAGCGAGGTAACGTGTTGATGATGTATGTATGTAGGTCAAATTCTTTTAAACAGGATTCCTGCTCCCATGATTCTTTCTTCCATTTCTTCGGATATAATTATACCTATGCAATATATCCATATTTTCGAAAAATCCACAGCTGATAAAAAAAATTTGATAAATCCATAGCTATTCCCAAAAAATTAATTTTTTAATAAAAAAAATTCAAAAATTCACAGCTGTTAACAAAAAATTAAATTTTTTGGGAAAAAATTCAAAAATCCACAGCTGCTAAATAAAATTTTCAAATATTAAATTTTCTAGTAAAAAGCAAAAATTCCTTAACTTTTTTTTTTGGGGGCAACAACCCCTCCGGCCCATCCCTGCGGATGCCGCTGGGCTAGGTACTTTAGGAGAGACTAAGGATGGATTTGGGAGTAAGAGCGTCACTGTTAAGTGCATATTATTAGAAATTGGCTATCTATGCACAGCGGTCGTGAATCTAGTAACTACATAATATTACGTAAGGCATGACGTAATCAAACTTCTGTCACAGTGAGTTGCATTCATTCTTTTCTTTGTATCAGTTCCTACTACTAACATATTATATTAATTATTAATATTACTATATTATGCATGTATATATCAAAGGGTCCCTCACATGATTTCCATTTTCCCGAATGGATTTAGAGGGGAATGAATGTGGAAGAGATGCGTACGACGCAACTTATTATATATCAATAAGACAGAAGTGTAGGACATTGTAGGAACTCCTTATAAGAAAGGGGCCTAATAGAATTAACGGCCGCATAGGGATCCCCCTTTTGAGGAAACATGACTTATAACTACAAACGTTTACAAAGAAAAAGGGGGTTTATAGAAGTCTTACCTTTATTTGTAATGACGTCTAATGTCCACGATATAAGACTAATTGGAGCCGTCATTGTTGCCGTCCTTTGAGTGAAGGAAACATTAATAAGTTGATGAGATTATTTGAAAAGGAGTCATGGTTTCTTTAAGTATGGGTATATTGTTATTTAAGTAGATTATTAAGAGAAACGAAATAGAAATAACACAAGGAATTAATTGAATGTCTTTGTTAAGGCTTTATAAGTGAAATAATATATGTAACTATAGAGTCTATAACTAAAAAAAGAAGTTCAAGAAATAAAAAAGGGAGAAAAACCAAGTCGTACAGGCATACACACTTATCTAACTCACAACAATGAACAACAGCAATTTACTTTGTTGTTCATAAATCCTACGTCATTAAGGGAAAGCAAGAAGTACGGCTTTTGCCGTTATGAAGAAGAAGATTTTGAAGAGAGAAACTAGAGAAGAAATATATATACCTACTTACAAACTAGAGAGAATTGCTGTTCGTCCTGATGGATCCTAGAGCTAATTACTAATGACTTGAAAGAACCGTCCTTAATTACTGTTCCGCATATTAATATCTGTAGTCTGAATATACAAATCCAATCAGTTCTAAGCTCGTAGCCAGGGATGTGTACGTACTGTAATTATCTTAGGAGAAGAGTCGATCACGAATGACTAAACAAATTATATAAGTACTCACTCGAAGAAGACTCTTAAAGAAGTACTATATTCATTATTTTCGAAGAAGCCTATGTTTAAAAAAATTAATAAGATGTTTTTTAGAGGATTTACTAGCATAGACAACAGTTACCGACCACCCCTACTCTTCCAATCAACCCGAACTTCGAGGACGGAGTTTATTCCTATGATGATGTTTCGTCATATGGTCTCCATGTCCAACATCATTTCGTATAGATCCCATTTTTGAAATTCTACTACTCCGGAGTCATTTAGCAGGGACGATGGAAGTGTGCGTTGGGGGGGGGGACAATGCACCCCAATCATTTTTTATATCATAACCTCTGGCAATGATAAATTGAATCATCATTACAGGATATTGGTCCAATTTAAGAGGTGAAATTATCAACGTATTTGACATAAAGTAAATTATTCGCTGTTAAATCCATTTGGATTCGACCTTTACCATAATCAGAATAACCTTCCATTGAATCTAGCAAAGTTCTCGTGAATACGCTTGATTAACTTGCTGGATTGAAAGGGATGAATGGGAACAATGGGTCAAGTGCACGTTTTTAACAACTTTGACAAGGGTCACCTAAACCTTCAATATATCCAAGCAACTATACTCCTAGCTATGACTTTCACAATACCTGAGGGATAACCATGATGTTTTTTGAATAAACACATCTCTTAAGTGAGGAACAACATTCATCTGATTCAAGTGCCTCTGAACTAAAGTTCACTTACTATTTACTCCTGTAAGGGTTTTATGATTTGAATATAAACAACCAGTTGCAAGAAGTCCCTGCAGCAAAATTAATAGCTTTTTAGTACTATTGCTTTAAAAAATATATATATTGAATGGTTTCAAGAGAGTATCGGGAGCAAAGCCTTAGGGAACCGAGTCTTAGATCACTTTTGTACAAGGTTGGCTAACGTCCATACATTAATATTTAGGGAAATATTTTTAATTGATGATGATTTGACATCAATGATACCTCATATAGGCTGATTTTAAAACAAAAAGCAGGTGAGTTCGAATCAGTTGAGCAGTTGAGGTTAGACGAAAATTTCTCCTTTAGTAATTATAATCATTGGTATTAACAGAAATTCCATCTTATCAGGGGGATTAATATCATTTCAGAAAACATATCACATAAATTTATGCTCTCTTTCTTAGTCATTATGATCAGGACTTTATTTGTAGAGGCCCCAGAACGAAAATACAATCAAATATGTATAAAGCTGACAGATAAGGGAAACTAAAAAAATGAACGGCTTAGTGCAGGTGACCTCTTAAATCAGGTTTCATATTTTGTAACAATTATAAATTTGAATACTGCATATGACCAATTAGTGCAGTGACAAGATTAAAACAGGTGGCCGTTAGATCAGGTATGACTGATATTTTTTTTATGAGATAACTATAACAAGGATTCTGTTGTAGAAAAAATTAAAACTATACTCATATACATTTATAATGATAAGCTCCAAATTTACAAGATGTGTTGTCATGAGTCATGGCAACATTCCTTTGTACTGTTCCAACGAAATTTGCTTCATGTTGTTGTTTTTTCGCTATTCCAAAATGAACGAATTCACGGAAAAGGGGTGAACGGGTCCAAGCCGGATATTTGTAAATGCATTATAAAAGAGAAATTGTCCTTAGATCATTGAGAGTCCAATCAATCAGGCACACATATTGATATTATGTACATAAATTTATTTACTTCAATCAGCAAATAAAAATCACCTCTAGAGTGATTTTACAGGAAGTTTAACTTCCTATTGTTTGTAAGAGGAGACATTGCCCCAAATATTATTATGTATATAATATATGTTTGCATAGGTACCTATTACTCACTCAAAAACATAATAATTTCTTCATTTTTCATTCAGTCATCCGTCATGGAGCATCTCTTTGTTATAGCAATTGTATTATTATGCCAGTTATTTGGCGTGGATGGAAACCTTCGTTGCTACTCCTGTGCACCATGTGATGAATTTGAATATTTTGCTGGGGATATTTCTCGTTTTCAAACGGACTGTCTCTTGGATCGTCACTGTTTAAAAGTGAGATAAATATATTTACTTCTAAGTTGTAACATAAAGGTATTAAATCTATGCAGATCAGTGGGACAACACGGGACATATATGGGTATGAACACACAATTTCTGTGCGGGGATGTCCCTTCTCTTTTCTCTTTCCAAAATTGCAAGAAGGCTGTACCTCATCCACATTTTCTGTGGCTGGATTTGGAGAAATAGTTGGGGATTTCTGCCTCTGCTCGGATCATTTGTGTAATTCTTCTCCGGCTGTTGATACAAAGAAGACAATCATGATTTTATCTATTTATATTCTTCTTTATTTTGTGATAATTATATAAAAGTGTACAGCTATAACGATATATTTATTTGGTTTTGTACATAATTAAAAAAAGTTATAATTTATAAAAAAATAAGCATCTGTGTTGGATCCTGGAAATCAAAAAGATTTCATTGGCGCCGGCTCCATCTTCAACAAATAAAGGAACATAGCAATATAATATACTTCAATTTCAAGCTTTTAACTGAGCAAGCATTTCTTCAATCTCCCTATCTTCCTTTGTCGTGGTCTTGGTGGACTCACCAATGGTATCTTTACCAGCAGACGGAGCATTAATCATTTTTCCAGATATTTCAATACCAATTTCATCTAGAACCTTATTAATAACTCCTTGTTCCTCCGCCTCATCATCAGATTCTCCCAGAATATCATCAAAGGCATCATTCACTGAGAGAGAATATGTATATTAATAAATTCGAGCACACATAAATTGATCCTAAAAGAAACACCACTTACTGACTTCTTCCGTCATGTTCATTTTATCATTTGCGACAGTAAAGTCCCTCAAAGTCCCAGCTAACTTTTTGGGATCCATAGCCTTATTCATTTGCCCCATTGTTCTCGATGTTTCACCCATGGCTTCAGCAATTTTAACATTAGAAGCCATTCCTTTGGCAGCGTAGCCAGCAGCGGATATTTGACTCGAAGCAACGAAAGTACGATTCTTTTGTTTTCTCAGATTCACTAGTTGCTTAGCAAGGAGAGTACAGACTTGCTTGTTTCCAGACTTGGCGGCTTTTTTAATCTCTTGTTCCAGCTTCTTTTCTTCCATCTCTAACTTTTTTCGGTCTCTTTCGACCTCGCGATTAGCTTTTCGAAGATCCCGATCATTGTCCTTTACTTGCTCTGTAAAGGGATTCAAAAGGCCAATAAATATTAGCGATTGAATATTAAGGGTCTTTTGGGGTCGATCATTTGGGATTCATACATCTTTTCAAGGGGGGACTTTGGTTTCATTTTGAGATTCATAATGATCACGCAAATATCCCCGTGGGAAAAGATAAAATAAAAATGGGGCTGCATTGCTATTGGGCAATGAATTGAAGGTTTCTGATTCAATCGGCATATATCTATGACGTCATTAAATTTATTAAAGTGAAATAATAATTTGGGAAATGTCATCAATATTAATTTGATCATCAGAATTAAACTCCAATCCTTTACAGAGTAAAAAGTAATACCAAAGAAGCTATTATGTACGGACATATTAATAATTTCATTACCCTTAAGAGTCTTTTTTCGTCCGAATAGACTGTCCATTGTAAACTGTTCTTGAAAGAGAGGCTTAAAGCTTTGATACAATAATAACTAATAAGGCACAATATTCTAAGCACTGGGTATTACTTGTTGTTGCTTTTGTTGATCGATTAAATTTGACAGAGAGAAGACTGAGTAATCAGTAATGTTTTGAGGTATATATTTAGTATATTGAAAGAAATAAAACAAATTATTGAAGGGTAAGCAGCTGCGGAAAGGATTGTGTAATGACTAAGAGTCGTGAGTGACAAGATGTTGACGTCAGAGCAGACCAATAGGATCCAGGATTGAGCAATAACTATCCGCTTTTTCTGACGTCACTTACTCACGTGATCTCATATCTACATTAGCAACAAATTAAATACGTCACGTTGACTCATTCACACAATTCCCGTATTTCTTATTTTATTATTCAAATTTATATAACGTGAATCTTAGGTAAAGTCACTCATAACTTCATTTTAAATATCAACCTTATTTTTGGATCCGTGGATTGACTCTTTGATTTGAGGGACTGCCGAGATTGAAAGCCATCATGCTTCGACACACAATTATAGTACGAAGCCTTTCAACGAAGGCGAAGGAGACGCAACGTAAGGCAATGATTGATCGGTTTATTCGCGTGGATCATGCTGGCGAATTTGGAGCGGATCGAATCTATGCAGGTCAACGCTGTTCTGGGCTCCCATTCGGAAACGGGTCCCCTTATCAAGCACATGTGGGAGCAGGAAAAGCATCACTTAGCGGCATTTCATGAGCTCATGCATACAACCAGATCCCGACCCACGGTTCTATTACCTTTTTGGAACGTTGCGGGATTTGCGCTGGGAGCAGGGACTGCTCTGCTAGGTAGGATCTTTATTGAACAAAGGACAAGAAATAGTATATTATTTCATTTCCAGGGAAGGAAGCAGCCATGGCATGTACTGTCGCCGTGGAATCGTCCATCACCGAACATTACAACGATCAAATACGGAGTTTGATAGCGGATGATCCTGAGTTACATAAGGAGCTGATTGAGAAAATTACAAAGTTTCGGGATGAAGAGCAAGAGCATCATGATACGGGGCTCGAGAATGATGCGGAGCAGGCTCCGTTTTACTCTGCTCTTTCCTCTGTCATCAAAGTGGGATGTAAGACTGCTATTTGGGTATCAGAGCGGATTTAGTCAATGTCATTGGTAGAACTTGTAAAGACGACAAAATCGGACTTGTATACAATCTTATCTAGTGGTACACATTTTAATATTTTCAATTTTTCAAGTCTAAATTTAAATGAGAGGTAATTGTAAGGAGATTTATTTAACAATTCATCATTTGAAAATAGTGCCGAGCAACTCTAATAATTGCCTCAATAAGAGGCCTAAATCCCTTGCAGGCCTTGAATATGTATGAGAAGGAGTGCACCTTATCAGACAGGGCACTTCTGAGACGAGTAGTACACACCCTCTCCTCAAGACGCGCTTAGATAGAGTAGTCTAAGGGGTTGTCGTCTGGAGCGGAGGGTGGCCACATGTGGTCCCAAAAGTATGCAAAGTTATATCTCAGGAAGGGCTGTGTCATAGCGGTGCAATGACGCGGAGCTCCATCTTGAGTGAAAACAAAGTTGTCTCCGAACTTTTTCTGGCCCAAGGGAACACTTTCTTATCCAGAAGTTCTATATAAGCGTCTGCATTGAGCCGCTCTCACTAGAGTTTTTGTTCTGAAGACATGTATCACTGAAGCTGAGGCATTGTCTGGATATTCGGTTGTGATGTAGCGGCTGTTTTTCTTAGTCATAGTAGGATGAATGATGAAAAATTTTCATCAGAAAAAAGCAAAACTTTCCCCACATTTTTATTGGCCTTGCGAAATTTAGAAACTTCTTTGCTCTTTTCAACCGTCTTAGCTTGCTCTACTCAGAGATCAGATGTTTTGTTCTCCTCCTCTGTGATTTTGCACCAATGTCATTCCGGATTGAAAATAAGCAAATGTGTACCACTAGATAAGATCAACCCTGTTTTATGTTTAAGTTATTCTATTCATTCTTTTAAAAGTCGTTTAAATATAGTATGTATTTATAAAATATCTCATAGGCAGTATAAGCTGCCTAGTGTGTGCTGAATAAATTACTAAGGTGGATTACAGGAAGAGAAACTAGCCTGCTAGCTTCAGAAGAAAGGAAAATAAAGAAACATTTTGCATCATATACATATAATTATTCATAGTTCCACCTTGGAATTTTTTTCCCTTAATAATTGAAAACATTAGAAAATAAAAACAAAATAAAATGTTGTTTCTTCTTAAATATCATAACGATGTTTGTGGGGGAATAACGATGATAAAAGTATATATAAATAGACAAACAATATTTACACCTCCTCAAATGCTTATGTCCTCTAAATAGATGCATGTAACAAGAGGGTAGATAATATTAATAGGGAAGGCCGGGAACGGTTTCTGCAACATGGCACTTATCTCAAACACCAAAAAATTACAGCCTATCATACTTAGAGTTGAGTAATTTGTACTGAAAAAACTAGCCTTAACAATTAGTAAAGGAAAAACGGTTGTTGCTTGTGTTTTTTGTTCATTATTTAATAAGTTATGGCTAAAGATGAGGCGGTGGGAGAGAAACATATGGTATGACTGAATTAAGACCATTGTCAATAATAGCTGCCTGTTGTATAACTTTGTAGGGAGAAAATGATTACTGTTATAAAGAGAAGTTTCAACATATAAAATAGTATTAGTACAGAGAAAATATTATATTTAAATTCATATTTATACATTTTTAAATTAATTTTCATCAAAGATGGGCGAGAATTCTTTTTTCAGAGGGAGATGTTAACACCCCCACCGATCTGTTACATAATTAACACTATTTTTCCTTTGCATGCTTTAAAGGCGAACTCTGGGTACTTCCGCTAGGATGAATAGGACTCGGCAAAGGTAAAATTCCAGTCTGCAATGGGCATGTTAAAAAACCCCGAAAATCAACATGGTAACCCTGAAAATTTGGAGTTAGTCTTGTAGGAGAGAAATAATAATGATCATGACGTTTCATTAGATCAGCTATAATCAGCTGTGACAAGAGAGGAAGGAAAAAATAGGTTATTCTACTGGGTCCAACAAGGACTTACAATTATATCTCCGCTCATGTTTTAAGTATAATTGAATCTATTAAGGAAAGGATGTTCACTACTCAGGAATTAAATAATAATGACAACTGCTAAGGGAAAGAAAATTCATTCTTTATACTACCAATTAGAAATTAACGGGACAGCTGAATAACATACCGGATTTACATGTGTGCTGAAAATCCGGTGGGTTTTTAGTGAATTTCTCCGATCTATAATATAAATCGTATTATGTCTCAATATGCTATAGTATGAGCCAAAACCTTAAAATGACAAAAAATTATTTATTCCTCAAAAAATATCATTTTCAATTCAATTTTATTTAATTGCTACAATAGTCCCAGCTTCGGGGACAGCTGCTAAAATTAACGTACTATATTTGAAAGTAATTTGGCTGGTAAATTTTTTTAATAGTTAGAAGGATCTGATTCAAGGAAGCTGAGTATTTCAATCAAAAGAAAAGTGTTTCTTCTTTTTTTTATACAAGATATACGTGTATATTACGGTGTCCCATAAATTATTCCCCCCCCCCCCTATTTTTTTTCTAATTGATCTCAGCTACTCAAATATGAAAAAAAATCTCAAAGACAACGATAGCAGGTGCCGAAAAGAGCTTAAAGTCAATTCGATGACTTGATCGTAGGGTGGACAGGTAAATTTACCATTCAAATGACAATTACCCAAACAAATCCTATAAAAATATTTTAACTATTAGTAAATAGATTTATGTATATTGCTTAAAACTTTGGCTTGTCTAATTTGAAGCATCTCCATGTAATTCAGAAAAAACGTTTTTCAACTTTCCCAGTCCTTCCAACTCTATAAAAAGTGATAATGTTCCGTTTATCTTTCAGGATTGACAAATAAAAGTTTTTTATTCATCATAATAGTATTTTAATAAGTCTTAGTATTAGTAATCTAACTTATTAATGCCTTTTTCGTAGAAGCCCTAGTCCCAATGGGCATAAGAGTTGGACAACCAATTTTCATAGGTCTCTATTGACGCCAAATTTGGAACCCCAAGCGCGTTGGTCATAGGAAGAAACTGGTTGTAGTCACTACATATATACACGTATACGTCTACATGTACGATAGATGTGGTAACTCACCTTAAGACGGAAATATCTAAATAAAAATACACATAAAATATAATTTAATTTTTCTTCTCTTACACCTCTTGCTCAAAATAAAAGATGTTTGTACACCCAGCTTTTAAAATTTATTAATATATCTGTTGTGTACAAGTTGCGATGTCTGTACACGTCTACACATATATAAGCAAATTGTACAAGTTACAATTTCTTCATCCTAAGATGTATTATTTAATTGCAACGTGTATTAATCATTGATACTATATCATTTCAATTTGATCCGTTAAAATTACATGGTTATTATGTATTGATGAGTAATATAACTGCAGGCCTTTTAAGCTTATATTTTAGTAATTTGTATTTAAGTATTGAAAAATTATACCCCCAGGGGTGGGTTGGAGAGGCTGTAACACTACCCATATTAAGGATTTTTTTTTTTCTAAAAAAATAATATTTGTAATTATTTTCCAAAAAATTTAATTTTTTGTGAATAATTGTAGATTTTTTAATGTTTTTTTTTCAAAAAACTAACTTTTTTTTGTGAATAATTGTAGATTTTTTAATGTTTTTTCTTTAAAAAACTAACTTTTTTTTGTGAATAATTGTGTATTTTTGAATTTTTTTTTTTTTGAACAGTTGTAGATTTTGAAATTTTTTTTCACATAAATGTAATGTTTTGTGAATAGCTATGTATTTTTGAATTTTTTTTCCAAAAAAAATTAATATATGAAATCAAATTTTTGAATTTTTTTTTTTAAATTTAATTTCTCAAATTTTTTCCAAAAAAAATTTAATTTAAAAAAAATAAATTCCAAAACCCTAATTTCTCGATCATCCATAGAATATTCCTCATCTTTTGTAATGTAAATCTTCATTCATCTCATCTTTTGGTTGCAACTTGTACAAAGCGTATTGAGCTTCATTAATCACTCATATATAAGACCTAGCCCCAAGATTAAAAGGAATAGAATGCAACCTAGGTACCCCTCTAAACTAACCCCCCGACCCTTAGGAAAGGGAATAAAATCATCAACTCTAAATCAAAAACTAGAAGTAATAAAGAAATCAAAAAGAAGTGTAAAGAAAACATCCTTCGATAGTTCGAGTTGGGGTTGAACCCACATTCAAGAGGCCTCAACTTATCCAGATTTATTTCTTCCCTACGCCTTAACCCATACCCTAACCCTATAATTAATAGAGAAAGAATAAATCTTAAGATTATAACCCATAAGAACATTAGTTTTTGATAACATTAGGTTATGTTTTTATGCAGTGCATTGACGTCTGAGAAGTGAAACAACTTCCCTTCCTAAACCCTCCCTGCCAAGCCGTCATTATTCAACAAACCAGTTTTCTTTGTCATCAATTTGTATAACAGAAAAAGGTAGAATTGTCCCTCTATTTAACGTTCATCAGAAATCTGAACACCAGGCGGCGGTGGAAGGTCTGGCACATTCAAGTGCTCTGTCACTCATGACGTCCCAGTGCTGGATGATAGTGGCTTTGAGGGCATCAGTGTTTAGATGAAGGTCGCCGCAGACCTTTCTCTCGATATGCACTCAAAAATTATAGTCGAGCGAATTAGCATCAGGGCTGTAGGTGGGCCTAAAGTATCAAAAAAACAAACTCAAAAATGGCCTCTTCACCCTCACAAGGTTCTTTCCACCCACTATTCTATGGCTCTTTGGACACTCTGGTGTGACACCCCGATATCTCTTGCATGAACCCTAATAGACTTGAGGGATTGGCCTGGGCGGATTTCTTTACCTTCTCCGGGTCTAGTTTGGCCTTTTTGACGGAGCCCTTCTTTCACTCAAACGTTTCGGACTTGCTGATGGCATAGACAGTGGTCCTAGAGGTGCCCAACAGTTCAGAATGCGCGAATGGAAATTTGTCGATCACGGTCAAGTGTCCTTTTCTCGACTTGTACGTATGCAATAGAGCTTAGGTTTGTTTTTGTTTTGTAAACAATTGTTTATGCTTTAATATATCGAAATGTGAATTAATTTCCTTAATTATTGAACAATTAAGTATTCAGATTTCAATATACCACCCGGTAGACGAAGTACTTACAAAATATTACAAAAGATGTTAGTAAAAAAACAACATAGAGAAGGATGGAGTAAAAATAAATTCTATCACCTTTAAAAATTTAATTATTCATCAGTGTAGAATAATAAAAATGAATAATGCAATAAATTTATATTTTATTTTTTAAGAACCTAATAATAATAATAATTTCATGATTCAGAATCGCGTATCCCACACAAAAAAAGAAGGAGGGAGAATAACATAATAATCTGTGTGTGTAGTAGTATTACGTAGTGCGTGTTGTATTAAAGAGTTTGTCACTGGGTATTTCAAGGGATTTGAATTCAACATATATTTGAGTGACTCATAATAAGAAACTATTATTATTATTCAAAAGCCATACCACGTCAGGAGGAGACGGTCTTCTACATTCTTTTACCAGCTATAAAAGTCCATTGAACACACGAAAGGAATGAAATCAAGGAGGAATTAGGAACTTATTTTTATTTTTCTAACTTTACTCTAATTTAAAAAGATAAGACTCGTAGTAATATAAAAAAGAAAAATGACTCAAATAGTTAATAAGGTAAAAATCATTTAGTACAAATATTAAATATAATATATATATATATATATATACCTATATATAACTTAAGCAGCATTCTAAAATGAATGCAATAGATGTATAGGTATGTAAAACAAATGCATTCAGGATAAACCCCAAGGAATGAAGATACTCAATAGTATTGATGGAAAGTGTGTAAAAATATATCTCTTAAAGTAGTACACATTCATACTATTTTATGATTAATCACGAATGAAAAAAGTCAAGTTGATTTAAACTCAGGATGTCGTCTGTCCTTTATTTTCTCGTACAGTACTTGTACTTCTAGATCTTGCGCCTCCTAGCCCATTCTCGGGTTTTCTAAAGTTGGAATTAACTCGGGGTATAGATGATTTTATTACTTTCGTTTCCTGAAATCAAAGAGATTTTTTTACCCAAATTAAAAATGCAATAAACCTCATTTATATTTTTGTTACAAACCTTAATATGGGTAAGATCATTTTCTAAAGAATTTTGACGAGAAATACTTTGAGACCTACTACCGTCACTGTCCTTTAGAGAAGAGCTGGATCCACTCATATCTTCACTTGCCATCGTATTAGCCGAAATCTAAAATAAAAAGTAGTAACTCTATGCATATGAAAATAATGACATTTTTCTTAAATATAAAACTTACAACAGAATCCACGTCGTCCTCAACTAAATCGACTAAATCCAAGTCCACGGTGGGAACTGAAGATAAGCCTCTCCTCGATTCCCGATGTCGCTGTAACCGTTCTTGGTTAGGAGTTCCTTTGATAATTTTCTGTGGGTAACTTCGAGGCGGCTTACGAATAGGAGTGAATGAGGTTGGTGCGTCACGGGACAAGGCTTGGAATACAAAATGATTCACACTTCGACCAGACTCACGCATATCTGCACTATGTAATTTTCCAAAAGCTTTGGTATTTTTGCAATGATCATTAATTGATTGCTGAAGCGATTCTGTATGCTTTTCATCTTCACTCCTATGAGTTTCTAACCGTTCCTCAAGGAGTCTTTGAGAATCCAACGTTGAGGATCTAACACTCTAGAGGAATAGAATGGGGAAAGAAAAAAAGAAAAAAACACGTAAAGAGGTATAAATAAATGAACAAAATAAATATATATTTCCCCCCCAAAATAACGTTTGTTTTACGAACCTGCGTTTTTTCATTGAGATATTTAAGGTTATCTGCAGTCTTTTCGGATTTTCCCCTTAAACGACTTTCAAGCTCAGAATATTTCTTCTCTAAATCATCTTGAATTTTAGATACAAACTCCTTGGATTCACTAGATATAGCCTGCTCTGCAGGTAGTATAATATCGAAGCCCTTGTTCATGGAGTCAAGTAAGTGATCTTGTTTCTGTTTTGTGGTAGAAGATTCCTGTGAAACTTGATATAGAAGAGCTTCTGATCTTTTAAGAGATGTTTCAGTCAATGCCTCTATTCCAGACGCCATCTTTTCTCCCTCACTATTTATGGTTTCGCGTATTTTGATATTTTCATTCACTCTCTTATGAGCATCAGATGTATGAGTTTCAATTTTTTCCGAAAATGATTCAAAAGCTTTACGTAATTCGGAATAGTCCTTCTCTAAAAGAGAGAATGACTCTTTTAGTTTATTATCATTTACGTCAATATCCTTGGAATGATTCTCTCTAGATATGCCTACTTCCTTTATTAATTCTAGAGATTCCATATTCAGCTTTCTTTGATCTGTCATGTGTTCCTCCCATTTATCTACTTGAGAATTGACCTAGAGTAAATAAATAAAACCATTGTCATTTTATAAATATGTAATTGAAGTTGTTTTCACTCACAAGGGAGTATATTTGCGTAGAGGTTTCTTGCATAACTGATTTTTGATCTGCTATAGCAGTGGATATACTCATTAATTGTGGTAGAATTTTATCAGTAAGATACACTTGTAAATTTTTTTGCTGTCCATCTGCGGCATTTCGAGCATGTTTCATTTGAGAATTAACCCAAGCTTGCTCTTCATAAATGTTGTCAGATACGGATTTCTCAATATCGGAAATCAGACTAGCAATAGAATCCATGGCAGTGGTGAATTCTTCGGAAGTTTGTACTTTATGGCCATTTCTCTTATAGAGTAAATTGTTTAAAGTATCCCGTGTCTCGGCACAAAATCTACTTTGTTCCATGATCTGACTCTCAAAAGATTCTTCTATTCTATTGTATTTTGAGACAAATGAAGAATGAAAGTCTTTTGATACTTCAACATTGCGAGCTTCCAGGTCCCTGAGAAAGATTAAATTACACCATTGTTTGTTAAGAAGAAAATCAACATCTCACTCAATCTTATCATCATCATACCTTAATCGATCAAGTTTATCGTGAACCCCATTAAGATCTTTGGTTGACTCATCAGAGACAGCAAGTAATATGTTTGCTTGTTTACTAAGTTTGCACTCAATTTCGGCCTGTCTCGCAACCAAGTACTCTTGCTCCTCTTTTTCTATATTAGTCTGAGCTAATACCGATCGTGTACATTCTAGAGTACTTAAGGTTGCATCTCTTTCTTTGATTGTTTCCTCAAGATGAAGCTTAGTTTGTGTGAACATATCCTAAAGTGAAATTCATTTTTTTTGAAAAAAGGCTCGTAAACTGTCTTACTGCAAATCATTTATTCAAGACGCCATCACCAGAAGTAAAAGTGATCTACTATTTAAATGTGTTTTTTTAAGATACCTGATGTGGGCGTTTTAACTTATATACATAGTATGTAACATAAATATGTAGATGTATGTAGTACAATATAAAAAGATTGAAAAACAAATGTAAGTAGTGTGCCTACCTTAATTTTTTCACTCTCATCCTCAAAGAACTTAATTTTTTCAATGAGACTTGTAATTTCCTTTTCTTGGGACTCGTCTTTTTTGATAATGTCCACATAATTATCCTCGGTTAAGTATACTCCATTTTTTTCACGAGCAACTTGAAGTTCAGACTTGAGACGATATATTTGATTGGTGTATTCCTGTGTGAAATAAAAGTAAATGACTAGAGTTGAAATTACAATCCCAATGAACATCATCAGAATAGAAAGAAGAGTTGAGAGAGAGAAACATCGACATTTTTTGCAGTCAAGTGGTTCACTCCTCGTGGTAGAGTCAGCAGTTAGCCATATGATAGATTGCGAAAGTCTATTCATATGATGATGACCAGCAGTCTTTATTTTAGAGGTTGAGAAATAAATGGGTGGTTCTCTACGACGTCCCAGTTGAGGACCCTCTCGTCGAAGTACAGTTCCTCCCTCCTCAGGTGGTCTAGGCCTTTGAAGAGGGATTTCCTCTTCTCTTCGAGGACGAAAACCATTATGATATAACAAGTCGGGTGGGTCTTCATAGCAAACCGCTTTACGATGATCTATATTCATACTACAACAAGTTGCACATCATAACATAAACCACATGTGATATAGATATATTTTATTAGGATGATTTTAAATAAGTAGGTAAAGAAGTTGAATCACATCATGCTCAACACTACTAATAACACACAACAAGGAAAAATAATATATATATCCCCCGATCTACTTTCATTCTCGACCGGTATCAAACTAAAATTAAAGCATTAACTTTATGCTACGACAAATTCAAGACGCACGCTTGCATATGTATATGTATTTCATTAGACGACCCACCGGTATTTAATTATTTTTGAGCACCTGCCCGTTATAAGTGTATGTATGTACATACTCTAAAATTGACTGTATCACGTATTATTTTATTAAAATAAAATAAAAAAGAATGAAAAGGAACATTTGGGAGGAGGAAATTCTCAACATGCCGCAAGTGAATTTTAAACATTCCAAGACCTACATAACAATGACATAATACTACTAATCATTTTCGCACCATTGTATGGAGGTGGTTTATTCATACTTGGGGATCTACATTTCACTTTTTATTGGATCATATTAATCTCAGATCATCATCAGTTTTAATTAAAAATAAAGGATATTTATTGTACTACTGATATCTTAATTATTTTTTGCTTCTGTTTTAAATACCAACTTTATGCAACTTCTATAATTTAAACATTTCAAACCCACTCACATTCATATACCTACATAGTATAATATAGGCGAAAAGTGATGATTCATCATCGCTGCTTGTGTTATTGCCTTTGAAATATTTTCAAATATTCGAGATAAATGACTCTCTTTACTAATATGTTCTTAAAAAACCCTAATACATTAATAAATAAATTAAAATAAAAAACATTGAGATAATTACTATTGAAATGCACCAAATATGCTAAAACATATCGGAAAATATAAATGAATTGTTTTCTTATTAAAAAGTCAAAAAAGACTGTTTCTTAGAGTGACACAGAAATTATATGTTGATTTGATCAATCATTTTCAAAATGGATTTTTCTAAACCAAAACACGTGCATTTGCAAGGTTTATTAGGGATAAATATTTAAAATGAGTCAAATCTATTTTTATTTGCTATCACTCATTAGACTTGATTATAAAGTTGCTAGAGTATGTAAGAATATAAAGCCGTGAGGCGTGGAGCAACCCCAGGGGAATTTTCAAAAATAATTAGGCACCCTTCTTTTTAAAAAGAAGAATAAAAAATTCCCTCTTTAAAAATGAGGGAAAGGGCGCACCAAGCACCACCCAAGTTAAAACAAAATTAGTATGGAAACAAAACTTACCAATAACTTTTCAGTCTTGCAAATCTTTTGATTAACTTCCGGTTTATTTGTAATACTCTTGGCTCTATGGGCATAGTCAAGGGTGGAGAGAGTTTCTTCCAAGTTGATGAGGGCTGGGGATACTGTTGCAATAATAGAAGTTTTTGTTCTTCCTCCGAGGGAGTCCTGGAGCAACCGAGTTAATTTTGACTCTCTATAATAATTAAAGAATTAAAAATTTAATTTATTATTTATTATGTGGCATACCATAATTTTAAGTACTCAATAGAAGAGATAACTGATATAAGAGGGAAAAGGGGCGTCAGCAAGGGGTGGACTGGAGGGGCTGTACCCCCCCCCCCCAAATTAAGGAATTTTTTATTTTTACTAGAAAATTTGAAATTTGGTTAAATTTTGGAATCCATCCCCCAAAAAAAAAAAAAAATCCTGCTGACGCCCCGGCCGAAAGTTGTGTTACAAGTACACACCCTATAAATGTTAATATGTTTTTAAAAACGCATAAATCAAGATACAACCGTATCATTTCATAAGATTATTGATTTTTTTATAAGCAGATTCTTTCTCTAGAGTTTAAATATTAGAAAAATGTACATTTATATAGATATAAAACTATACAGCAGGAGAAAAAGAGAGAGAGAGCTACTAGAAAAAGCCCTCCGTGAATATAATCGAAAGTAGGAAAAAGAAAGAAAGGGAGAGAAAAGGGAGCACATACTAAAAAACTAAACATTCATACAAACATAGATAGGGAACGTTAGATTTTGAATTACATATATTGCTTCTTCAGCAATCCAATGACAACAATCATTTAATAATATGGGAAAGTTCCTCACCCAATGTAACCATCCTTGATCGACCATCCTAATCATCAACAAAAACTACGACAAGCAAGAATGAAGAGAGGACTAAAGAGAGAAAAGGACATCTATAAATGGAAAACTATAAATAGTGTAGATAGCCTTTAAGAGAGGAGAATTATGGAACCTTCCTACCACCGCGCCTTTTAACTCTAATCCAATTAAGATGCCAAGAGATAAAACCTCTACAAAAGGAGGAGTATCGAGTTCCTGCAACACTCGAACAAAAACTCAACAACATTGTCGTCACTCCTCCATGGATGAAATGCCTTTCCCAACAACGTCAACGACCTCTCTACCACCCACTCTTAGAATACGCCTCCACGAACTATTTGTTCAGATAGAAAAGGAGTTTGAAATGATTTATCAGGATAATCTAAGCCTTCAGGAAAAGGTGGACATACTCACAGAGAGGTCCAAAGCCAGTAGCAATAACAACAATCCTAGCCGTGGAAATTATCCAGAGTTTGACAACAGCAAATCCTCGTCCACACATTTTGTGTTAGGAAGCATAGCACAGCGTGGTTTGCCGCCTCCTCCATCATCTATTTTTGGAAACAACAATCTTTTGACTGGCGGAAATGCAGCAGAGTACGATATTGTTGATGGAAAGGCATTAAGTACATTAGGATCTTCTCATAGCGCAAATAACGCCAACAATAATACTCATCTAACAACTAACACGAACGAGCCAAATAAAGGCCCTTCTCACTCAAAAGCTCCATATACTCAGAAACTAAGGTGTCATACCAATAAACTGAGAGCCCAGACAACGAGAATTATGTCTAATTTGAAAAATCCTTCGTCACTCACTTGTACTCCAATTAGACGATACACAGGTCACAAGGACGGAATATGGGAAGTTACTGTTTCAAGAATGGGACTACCCATTATAGGCACAGCCTCAGCAGACCACTCGGCCACCATTTGGGGAATGCATTCAGGACAAGCTCTACTTAACTACACTGGCCACTGCGGATCAGTTAATTCATTAAGGTTTCATCCTACAAAAGAATTGGTTTTGACAGCAAGTGGCGACGGAACCGTTCATATATGGCAGTGTGCTGTGCATCTTTATAATGAATCATCCTCAGGTCGGGTTGCCTCATCAGAAGATGAATTAGATCCTATAGAAAAAGAATACATGGCTGAGGAAGATAACAATCAATATACTGTCTTGCGAACTCCTTTGAGATCTCTAAATGGCCATAATGGCGGGGTTGTTATAGCAGCAGACTGGTTGCCACCCTATGGCGAACAAGCTGTCACGGCAGGATGGGATAGACTTGCATGTATTTGGGATACTCAAACAGGGCAACTGATACAACAGTTAGCAGGCCATGACGGTGAGCTTACTCACACTGCAACTCACCACAACTCCAGGCTCGTGGTAACTTCAAGCAAAGACTCAACATTTAGACTGTGGGACTTTAGAGAGTCCATTCACTCTGTAAGTGTTTTTCAAGGGCATCAAGATACGGTAACCTCTGCAGTTTTTACCAAAGACGATCAAGTGGTATCTGGATCAGATGACAGATCCGTCAAAATTTGGGATCTACGCAATATGAGAAACCCAGTTGCAACAATACAATCAGACTCCTCCATTAACACACTAGCTGTATCACCAGCAGGTATCATTGCAATACCACTAGACAATAGAAACGTACGACTCTATGATTTAAATGGACAAAGGGTTGCAAGACTTCCTAGAAATTCAAGACAAGGTCATTCCAGAATGGTGTGCTGTGCAGCATGGTCCCAAGATAATTTGGGAAGGCCGAACCTATTTACTTGTGGATTCGATAGGGTAACGCTGGGATGGAGCATTCAACCAAGAGAGATTAAGGATGGAGATGGAGGAATTAGTACTCAAATAGGACATGGAACAGTTAGTATTTCCAACGCTGGGAATCAAGGCCAAGGACAAGGATCAAATAGTAAACAAAATCCACGCAATAAAGATTAATTAATTAATATTATACTGAATTGTACAATTGATTATTATTATGAGGTGCTAACGTCCCTGTACCACCCCCACCAAGTCAAATATGATATCAAATTTACTTATTTTA
This sequence comes from Lepeophtheirus salmonis, assembly GCF_016086655.4. NCBI lineage: Eukaryota > Metazoa > Arthropoda > Copepoda > Siphonostomatoida > Caligidae > Lepeophtheirus > Lepeophtheirus salmonis. Next base: position 18,566,045 of record NC_052132.2, read on the forward strand.
GCTTAAATTATAAAATGATCTATTATTTAAAAATTATTCAAATTGTAAAAAATTACTAAAAAGTACATATAGAAATATATTTTAATTTAATTGAATATTATAAATACAATAGAATACCAAGATGTATTAAGACTTTAATCGACTAGCATTCCTTAGTCAAATAAAATTATCAAATTAATAGATTAATTATTCATGTGTGTGAACAAGGGAACTCTTTTGGAGCGTACATCAATGATAATCTTTAGTGAATAAAAAGTTCTGTTCAGGTTATAGCTACAAAAAATCGATTCAGCTTTCTAGGACATCTTTTATATACCTCTATATATCATGGATTCAGTGTACCACATGAGGGGAATCTAAAAGAATGGATTGGTTGAAAAAATGAAAAAGAGTCAATGTCATTTCTTTAAATCAATTTCTTCCAGAATGGAAATAAAGAAAAATAAGCTTTGTTGCATGCGTGATTATTTCATGTGTCTAGAACAGCTTATCTTAAAATGGGTACCGCTAAAAAAATACGTATTTTGTTATCTAATTTAAAAAAACGTATATGAACATTTCATATATAAAAATATTTGAATAAATTAATCCATTATTTTTTCTTATGAAAGAATAAAATTTTAAATTCATTTAGATAAATATTTACTCGTATAAATAATAAACTTAACACTAAATCCGTATTGTTTTATCAAGTACGAATATAAATTTGATTTCACAAAAGCCGGTTGATATATCGCGTATATCGCACAGGGAAATTAGTTTTTATAATTAAGTATAGACTAGTTATAAAACAGAAGTACCTATTTCCAGCCTATCTATAGCAGATAAATAGTTTGGTCATATCCCCGAATTTCCTACTCCAAAATCTAAGAAAGGGTTGAGTGTAATTACCTGTAAGGGACATGAGGGGCCCGCTCCACAAGACAAGAGATGACTCTTCCCAACGTGAGTAAACTCTGGTTGATATTCCCTGCTTCTCGCGCTCTCTTGTCAATGGCGCCAGATCTTCCAATGTTCTCCGACCCAGCCAGATCCACCAGATTCAACTTGCCGATCTTGATCATTTCCTCACCTCCCACAGAACTCTGATTAATGAGCACAGTGACAGTGAAGACGGTGTGTGACCTGGAGGAGCTCGCATTCATCAGAGTGGCTGCCGTTTGTCTTTTCACAGAGCCCTTCTTGAGGATTCTGTAGACCTCTTCCTTGGTGTGGACTTGGACCTCTTCCAGTCCTTGAATGATGACAGATCCCTTCTTGTTGCAGTCCTCATAGAGCCGCAGTCTCGTCGTATCGTTCACGTCAGAGAGCAGATCGAAGATTTCTTCATTGTACAGCTCCAAGTAGGACACGCGCACCGCGAAATCCTTGGCTCCCATGATGCGAAGTCCATCAAATATATCGTTGAGGGACCGCGGCACAATCCCTGCCTCTTCATTGTCGTAGCCCACCTCTTCCTCATGGCAGCCTTCCATGGTGTGGGTCTTGCCCGTCCCAGTCTGTCCGTAGGCGAAGACCGTGCAGTTGTAGCCCTGCATCACCTGGTCGATCAAGGGCCGCACTACCTTCACATACACCATCCGCTGATCACAATCAGGCCCGAACACGCCATTGAAACTAAATGTCTTGGTGAGGGAAGAGTTGCTCTTCTCCTTGACAATCACTTTCTTCCCGTCCGTGTCCACCACGGAATAGGAACGGCTCGCCTTCTCAGACTTATTCAGAGGTCGAGCACGGACAAACACTTGAATGTTCTGGGACCGCTCACTGCTGCGAAGGGTCTTCTTGGTCGGAGTTCCCATACTCATCTTCCTGATGGACAATCAATCACAATCACAATCAATTCCAAGAACGTTCTCCGTTTCAAATGACTCAGTACCTCACTCATGAATCACACAAATTTAACTGGATTTGAATTTGAAACGTACAGGAATTTGAAGCAATCAGCGCCTCTCTTTTCACTCACAGCCAATCCCCTTTCAGTAGCTTCCTTCTTCTTCTTCTTTTTGTAACTGCTTTTTTATTAGGATGCTATTAATACAATGAATCATCCCTTGCCGAAATAAATACATATTATTATTAAATGAATTACAACTTAATCAAATACTTTCTCTATCATCCATTATCTATTTAAATTCAGTCTAAATAGCCCAAATTTATCGAAGGGTTGAATACTATTCTATGGTCAAATTAAGGTGGCAGGTTCTAAGTCAATATGTACATTTTATTCTCTCATTCAATAGTTTATTCTCCCTCCTATATTTCAAAGTCACGTGATATAATGTTCAAAGATGAAAAATAAAATAAAAATGCTATTATCAAAGAGGGCTTTTTGCAGTTATTAGGTAGCTGAATGAGGGAGAGCGCTCCTTGCCTGAATATATGTTTTTAATTATCAAAGCTGTCATAATTATTCTTTTAATCTTTTTTATTCCCATTAAAAACATCACTAATTATATGCCTATAGAGTCCCAAATTGAAGTGATGTTCTCAAAGATTAGGGAAGAATTTGTGGAATAAGGATATCTTGTCTAATACGAAACTGCAACTACATTGGGAATTTACTTATTTTCCCATGGACTCGGAGTGGACCTGAACACTGAAAAATTGGATTCAAATACAGCTTTGAATATTGGATCTAATGGATATTTACTCTTTTTTATTATTATATTTTGTATTTACTATTTAGAATGAGTAATTATTTATGGAATATGAAAAGGATCTATAACAAAGATGCAAAATAATTAATGAAAATTATGAATATAGGTTGATACGAGTATAATATTAAAAATTTGGTTTCTCATATTGATTGTAACCATTTAGGTTTTATTGATATGAACCTGTACATAAATGTGTAGCGGCCTCATTCATTAGTACATATTTAAGTGGTGCGAACAAATTTCCATATAACAAAGGTTTTATAATATGTCATGAATGGATAACATTGTCGCCGTTGATTGATTGATTATATTTTTGTTTTCATTCATGCAATTAAGACTAAATTAAGGTGCTGGGCGTAGTAATCAAACTTTTTAATTACCAAAATTAAGAAACAAAAAATTTTATCAAGAGGTAAAAGTGTTTCTATTATCTAATTAATTAGGACAGAGTGTTGTTTTTCTGTTTAGACCATGAGTGAGACAAGTGACATGGAACATCATTGGAATATGTTGCTTAATGTTTTTGACTGCTTTACACAATGCGCTACACAATCGATAGTGAACCCCTTTAGTCTCTCGTCACAGAAATCGGAGCCAAAAACGTTGTTAAGACTTCTATGCTTGTAATTTTTCTATTGTCATCCTTCTTAACATCTTCCAAATTTATTTAATAAGGAGAACCTACCAACAGTTATGGATCGTCTAAAACAAAAAGATTATCATTTCTTACAAGTTCTTTCTTAATCCTTGACAACGCTACTTTACTTTGGGACTCCGTTGACCTTGTGATGGCGTAGCAAGAAAGAATGGCTTTGCAGGCTTGAAGTTACATTAATTTTACAAAATTTGGATGTCTATCAATATGGTGTGGAATATTGCAGGAGAACTGCATCTTGTTCATATCCGTTATAAGATGAATATTATATATAATAAAATTAACTGTTCAGAAAATGAAGTATAGTTGTTATATTTGTTAATTCATGTTACATGCATATTATTTAAAACAAGTTAGAATTTTTTATAAGAAAAGTAAGTAATCTTGGAATTGTCGGTATACTTAGTTCTTAGAATATATATTTAGAGGACATGTCAGTTTAATATTGTAATATCAAGGATCTATATCGTCAACTCTTCCATGCCTTTATTGAGAGCATTGCCATTGTAGGACACAAATGATCCAGACCTAGATCCTTTCTACCAAATTGAACATTTGGTAAGTCCTTGATAAAAACTGAGCAAGATAAATGGATTAATATTGTAACTATTCTTCGATATACAACATTGGTTAAGAAGTTATGATCATGGTTATGATAAAAAGAAGGACTAGAGTTTTGGATCGACTTCAAAGTAATTCTTACCAAGTCCAAGAATCTTTTGATTGAGTCTTCAGATTTCTTTCAGAAAATTCAAGGTCATAGGGTCTAAGGAATTAAGGATTCTTTTGATGTCAGTATAAATTAGCTTTGGACTTGAGAGATATGAATTTAAAATCCTAAAATATTATTTTTTTTAATGTATACGGAACATTTCAAAATCACATTACCTACCCATATAAAAATTTCCCAAACAAAGTTTCCGTGGAAACCTTCCGAAACTTTTCAGTCTCATTTATTTACACAGGGTTGTAGCTGACAAAAAGTGTGTTCGTTGCCATAGTATTCCCCAAGTCTCTTAGCCAACAAAGTAAATTTGTAATTAAAAATAAAATATTGTATATTCAATAATGTCTTTGTCAGACAATATAATTTTATGTAATTTTTCCTGTTAATAGACAAAAGCCAAAATTTTACCGGTATCCTAATTATAGTTTACTGGATATGTCTGGAAGTTGAATAAAAATAACCTCCTTTAAAACACGAATTTTAAAAAGTCTATTTTAAATTTATTAGAATGATTGAAACATAAAGTAATTTAAACAGAGTTTTTGTGACTTAATTAATTATATCCCAAATGATTTTTTAATTAGGACTCTATCTTATATGTTCATGAAAAGTTTTCTTTTTGAAGAGGACTCCAACTATTTGTCTCCTCAAGGAAAGTGACCGACATTTCTTCACACGAAAGTCAAGATAATTTTTTTATTGAGGAATGATTACTTTATAGCTATTAAATAAAGGCAACGACAACAGACAAAATCTGACTTTTTCTTCATAAAATTTATCAAAATCTATATACTAGTAACTATGTATATCGGAGCCCTTTGATCTCCTGCACAATGGAAGGAAATATTACTGTTTGAATCATTTGCTCTACATTTACAGGCATTATTGAATTTAATACTCATGGCTTATACTTCTCATGAATTTGACTATTATTATTTTCTTGATAGAATATTTAATATATATCTGACGATATCAAGATGGTCCTTTTAAATTAATTTTTGTATCCTGAAATCCAATTCAATTTATTTATCTACTTTTTTTTTTTTTTCATCATTTAAATGTTAGAATTGCAATTATTTATTTTAGAATCCATGGATTGCTATTAAATATAAGTTAGCTGATTTCAAATTATTCGATCACTTGTTTGAATATTATAATATTTTCAAAGATTAGGGAGAATTATCTCGTCGCTATTTTTGATTTTTATACTATCTAAACAATTTCATAACTTGGGAAACTAAAGTGCATCAGGAAATTGATAATGTTGATTACAACCATTATTCAAATATTTGATTAAAAATGGATAAGACCATTATTGGACCTAAGATTGAGAGTAACAATGATGATCTAAATGCTCAAAACAATTACCAAAAATATTTTCCCATATCAAAAATTATTCTCATTCATTGATATAATTGATTTTGATATTTTGCTACAATGTATCTAAAAAATTTAAAATATATTTAAAGAAAGTAGAAGGTTCAATTTGACATGGGCTGATAACCAAATTTTTTTAAGTACGATATCATAAAAAAATATTTTTCCGATCCGATATTTTATTTTTTGTTTTGACCCAATTGTTTTGTTTCGTTTACCAACAGACCCATATTCTGAGACCTACAATATTTCTAAAAAAATCAATTATTTTGTTTCGGAATCTGACTGGCCATTTTGGAGATGTAATAATTAAAAACTTGTTGCTCATTTGTCTTGTTTTAGCCCTTGTTGGTTAAAGCATTACTTCACAGAAAAGGCTAAATTGCAAGATACAAATTTACTTGAGTATGGATTCATCCATTTCATCTGGGCTTAGTAATGTTAGTAAGATGACCATTAAAAAACGAGGGTTTTTATATGGAGACGAACTTGAGAAAATTGGTGATGAATAAACTACCACGGAGGCAAACTTTTGTGTCATATTCTTTTAAAGATGTACATAAAAGTCCTTTTATTTGTTTGTCGCATTATGACAGCCAATAGTTTATTATTTTCCTTAATATTAATTAAAAAAGGGGTTTAATTGTTATAAAACTTGATTGTTTAAACTTCAAAATGGCTGACGTCAAATGAAAACGTTCTATAATCAAAATGTCTAATAATTTTTTCCGATACCAATATGATGCAGATATTGGATAATTTGTCCGATATGTCGGTTTTCCAATCCGATATATTAAATCACATTTAGTAGCAATACATTATTACCCTCGTATTTTGTTAAGATGGTTGTTTAATATAGTACAATTGTTAAAAGTAAATGAATTTTTGGGAGGGATGGACTTGGTATGAAGAAGGGCCCGGGAGCCGTTTACGATTAAATAAAAAAACTACTCATTGCATATGTTATATATTATTAGATGAAGAATTTCACATCCTTATAAAGTTATTCAATTAATATCGTTGAAATAATTTGTAAATTATTCATTATTGTTATCGCAACGTTTCTAACTTATAATCACACAACCTTTGATATTTTATTCGGCAATGAACCTAAGTTATGTCAAAATTCTAAGAAGTTTACGTGAAAACATACGGAGTTCAATATTTAATAACAAATTCGAATTAATTAAAAGTTATAGATAGCCTCAAATCCAAATGAGACATTCCTTCCTCATTCAATGTACCTATTAGGTTGATTTGTTTTTCAACTTACTTCGAATTTCGATTATGGCTTTTCGAAAAACTTTTGATATGGTAAGGAAATAACGTATGGAAAATTTCATTTCCTACAATAGTATCTTTAAGTAGCACATCTAGTTCAAAGTTTGAAAGGAGACATTAATGTTTATTTAGTAAAAAAAAATTAAAATGTAGCATTCATAAATAATTATGAATGCCACATTTTAATTTTTTATTACATTCCATTAATTACTTTTGATGGTCAATATTCTTACCTATAAGTAATAGTTGAAAAGTTTTTTTCTAAAGCTTCCTCAATGCTACAAAAAGATAGATTATCATCGTAAGGAAATTTTCATTTTTCCTTTTTGACTATCCAAAAATGATGCGCGTTATAGGCAGAGCATCAAATTTTCAAAAAATATTTTATCATTTGTATGTTCTATCTAACAATTTTAGAATAAAACTTTTTTAGTATTTCTGATAGGTTTAAACAATGTCTATCAAAATTATTATATGCGAAATAACTTAAAATGTCTTTTTAAGTATCTATATTTAACTAATGAAAAAAATGTTACCTTTTTTCATAATATGATCAAGATGTAAGACCTAAGTCTGACATAGTTGGACAATGCAATTTTGCATAAGTCCTTTTCATGCCATATGACTCTCTTTACATACTAACCATAACCAAAATTCGAAAACAGCATCCTCTTATCACTGAAATAAACGATCTATGCGAGTAGTTTCTACTCGTTAGTTAATAGTTATCATGGGATTAAAACAATTAAATTACAAGGAATAACATTTATTGTCTTTATCACTCCTCCGCTTGATACCTATACAAGCAAATCTCATAAATTTGCTGAAAAAATTAAAATGATTATCTGGAAGCAACTTGCTCTTCATCAGAGATAGGCACTCGCAAGTTTTTTGGCCATTCTGCTAATTTTGTAGATTAATGTGTCCGCTAACGCTAATCTGATTATGATAATCCACAAATAAGTTATTTTAATGCAAATGGCTGTCAAATAACCTGCATATTACCAAGGAACCCTCTAGGTCAGGGGAGAGGGCAGAAATCTGTCTTGTTTTTGACCTAAAAATCTATTAAATCCGCTAGCATTCCCCAACCCTATAAATAAATAAAAAAGTTAAATATTATTCAAAAATAAAACCTCTTCAACGGCCAGCATTCCCACCCCCATTTGTCAATCTGCATATCCCTAATTTTTTCTTAGTTGACTAATTAGCGGATTATTGATTAACGAAATGCCCAGCTCTGTGCTAACGCTCTTTGGGTCCTTAGCAATGGGGCAATTTAGCAAACTATTGCATATATTTCTCACGGCGTTATTTGGCTAACACAAAAATATTCAATTTGTTTTGTTGTCAGCTGTCGATTCCCTCTTCTCTTTTGATACGTCATGGCTATTTAATAATTTATTCTTTTTCATAAATACACAAAGTAATAAGTTATTCTATACATATGTTCCGTTTCCAAAAGAACAAGAAAACAATTTTTTGTAAATCCCCTCTTGCTTATATAGGATATATATTGGACATTTTATTATTTATATAAAGAAATTTTGGCATTTTCTTCATAAAAATAATATAATAAGTTATCATAACTACTTTTTTAATAAAATATTACTAAGCAATATTAGAATACAGTATCGAATAAAATACTATGTAGATTTTAATAATATGCAATTTATTTTAAAATGTTCAAGAAATAATATGACAGTGATGGTTTGCGACTAAATGAAATATAAATAGCAGTTGGTAGGATTCACTTATTTGGCTACCTACCAGATGGTTTCGGGCCTTTTTTCTGTTTCTTTTTGGGTGAAAGGTTGCGTGATACAATTAAAGATAACAAAGTAATCTCTTGAACCTATTATTAATATATATTTTTATGTTCCTTTAATTCAGGGTTTCCAAAACTTTTGTAGGCTGGTACCCCCTTGGCTTCAATATAAACTTCTCGTCCCCTCTCCGCCTCATAAATACATCTAAATTTATAGGATGGGTGTATTTGGAGTAGGAATACTTATTAGGCTTAATCTTATTAAAGAGAAGACGTAGTCCGAAGTTTGGTAATTTTAAGCTTGTTCATTTAATTGAAAAAAAAACAAGGAAATTACACTGAACCCCCGTTCTACCAAATATGATGTAGGAAAAGCAATACAATATATTTTCAGCTTATTTCATGATCCTGTATGAAGGTCAGATACTTTATCTTTTTATCCAAAAATGTTGGTATGATATTTTGAACTTAGATCAATGTCGTTCTTCGATACATAAGTTTGTCCGCACGTCATACTTTCTCTTTCTATCTCGAAATGTGATCCAACGACATCCAATAATCTAACATCAATTATTGCGACCTTATAATAATAATGAAATAACTTTGATCAATTCGTGAGTTAGTGCGAAGTTTCCAAGGCAATTAGTGAGTCATAAAAGACAACATCAAGTCTAGTTCTAATCAATTCGTTGATCTTTGACAGGGTTCAATTTCACCGAGAACCGAAAAATGTATTATATTCTAGATTAGGTTATAGAAAAGAAAAAGGGAATGTTAATACGGTTCTATGAAATTTTGCCACGAACATTTTCGCCGCTGATAATTTTGGCTCGAGGAAATTTTGCCGCGTTACATACTCGCGCCTTTTATATTATCCTTTCGAACTTTAATGTCGATCAGATTAATTATATAGCTAGGAAAAGAAGAAAAAAGGGAAAAAATATCAATATGATTGATTTATCATTAATCAATCTTTGATTAGTGTATTTTATAATTAGCCTTGTTATTCTTTGATTTTGAATTGTATAGATTCAGTCGATCCATCATTTTTTGGGATTTATAATATTATCTCAAAATGGAAGACTTCCTTAAAATACCACGTGACGGTCATGTAGAATTACAACTACGACAAATATTATATCCTTATAATTGTACAAAGTACATATAAGTTAACCAACAGGAATTTTTTATCAGAAATAATGTTTTTCACTACAATAGGTTGTATGATTGGAGATTTTATTAGAATTAATACCTCTTTGACCATTCCTTTTTATTGTTTTTTTTTTCTTCTTTTCGTAGCTATATAATCAATTTCATCGAGATACAACTTTAAAGTTCGAATCAATAATGTCTAAACATAAAAAGGCAGCAAAATCAAAATCAAATTTTGAAGATAGATTATGAGACCATTCGAGGCGAGTATAAATATTCAAATGGTAATTTATTTGATAACATTTATATTCAAGTATTCAATTTAAATACTTAATGATGATAAAAATCTAAAACGATCTAAATGTTCACACAATAGTAATTCTCTAAAAAAATTATTTGTTAAGCTAAAATTGTCAAATCGATAAATTTCTGGTAATATGCAATTAACAAGTTTTTTTTTTTTTGCAAAAGAACAGATGTTTTACTCAATTCAGTCAAATTATATTAACTCACTGAATACTCAAATTGTATCTCATGGTCTCAAATTTTCTCAATGGAATATCCATTTACATTGAAGGATCCAGGAGTTTATGTTATTATAAATTCGAAGGAGTTCAACTATTTGTAGTTTAACAGAATAATAATCAAAGATATTATTAATCTCGGATTGTAATATCATTTGTGTTTCGTAACATTTATATTGACTTCCATAAAATTTTAAACCATTAATAGTGTCAAAACTTTAATTTTGTGATCAACTTTAGTTAACATTAACTAGATACAAGAATTCTATTTGGACGTTAAAGGCACTAAAGACCTATGAAATTACTCTTTAATTAACGACGCTTCTTAAATGGATGATCCCTTTTAATTGAATTAAAGAAAGTGAATTCTTTGAAAGGAAAAAAAATTGCACACATCACAAAAAAAATGATATACAGGTAAAATAATTAAAGGCTTATAACGAACGAACAAGTTATAGTAAAACCCTAATTTTATTATTATTTGAAAACTACATTTAATACAATAATTCATAATGATATCTGCCTCTCTTGATTACTTCGGTCACACGGCGCAAGAAGCTTTGGCAGGTCACGGTGACCTTATGCGTATCCAGTTTTATCATTGTACGGATAATGAACTTCTTTGGGCCTCCACAGACGAATGATACTTAACAAAAGCCTCATAGTCGACCCTCTGCCATAGAAAGAAATCACATGGGTTTGGGGTCTTTGCAGACCAAAAATCCGTGCTCCAAAAGTGAGGACATTTTCCGGGCAAGATATCCTGCACTTTTTTGACCTTGTGGGCCGGTGAACTGTCTTGGTGGAATGTTTAATTTCTTCCTTGGGCTACTTCCTCCATCCAGGGAATGTCAATTAAAAGTGCAAACCTATAATTAGTACAATGGCTAAGAGGGATCTGCACGAGGTCCCCCGAGCGTGCCAAAACTTCCAGTACCGTGTGGACGAGCTTATCAAGAGAGACGGATCCCATATTAAATAATTGAATGTCATTAAATGTAGCTTTCAAATAATAAAAAAATATGGTTCTAACCCATCTAGTTCTTTCGTTATAAACCTTTAAAGATTTTCCTTATTTATCTGGACCACCCTGTAGTAACATAATCTGCAATATATCAAAAGTGACATCTTTGGTGAGGGATAAAGTTTTCGTGGATCCCAGGCAATCTCCTCAAACTAACAAGTACATTTCGTCATTTTTTTATAGCATCAATCCCGGCACCCCTGACAGATATATACATCAAAAAGATACTTATTTTCAAAATAAGGACATAGCAGCTAAATTACTTTTATGTTTAGATCATTTATTTAAACATTAATTTTCAGTTGTCAGTGCTGTTTGAAAGATTATTTTTCATGAATGTAATTTGCCTATTAAATTTGTGCAAAGGATTGGAGAATAATTTCGAAATAAAAAGGAATTTGCATTATATTTAGGTAAGTAATATATTAGCAAAAAATCAAATGATATTTTAAAGTCGTTCAGAATACCTAAGAAATTTTTTATTGTAGGGAGATCAGATATTTCATTAGAAGCTTTTTACGGGAATGTATTTTTCAATGCCTGACATCTTAGCGTTCCTATTGACTAAGCCACATACAAATCTTGTTTGTATCTCTAAATCTGTTATTATATCTTTTAGGAATACCATTGATGGATAAAAATATCAAATAGCTCGGTAAAAATTATAATAATTTTTAATTCGTCCTTCAAAGAGTTTTATAACTAATTGAACAAAGACTCTTGTAAAATGAAGACTCTAAAATTAGATTTGTTAAATAAATAAGAATGTTAAATGTTAAAACTTCAGGTATTAATGATTAATTGATACATTTGAACAATCAACATACATACATAATACTAACTATTTTTTCGTGTAATGATTTTTTATGATTTCGAGCAGTGGACTCTACGTATTTGCACATTCAAAATGGTACTGATTTTTTTACTTTGTAAAAAATTCACAAAGCAACAAATAGTTTTGGTCAAATTTTTCATTTTCTTTTGAAATTCGAGGTTGAGAGTGCACAAAAAAGCTCCTTGTGAGGGATGCCGTAATCAAGTAATGAGTATAAATGAGATTTGTGTAAGAGTGGACGGAGACGGCGGACGAGTCATATGGCATTACAGAACTACGATCATTATTGATATCAGCTGCCTGTTATATGATTTTGGGGAGATAAAATAATTACTCCTATAAAGAGGAGAACCTTCTATATTTAAAATAGCATTAGTGCGGTAAAAATATTATCATTATATTTAAATTATAATTTAGTTTTAAATCAATTTACAGTAAAGATAGGCGAAAATTCTTCTTTTAGTACGAGATAAAACACCCCCTCGACTAGTGATGTACAAAAATCGTATGCATTTTTTAGCTTGGCCATTTTATTGGAATTGACAATCTGAAGATTGAAATTACTTTTCCTTAGCTGTTGTCATTATTATTTAACTCCAGAGACGTTCACTTCCTTTCCTACTACAATCAGTTATATTCAAAACCTGATTGAACATTCGTGTGTGCTCATGAAAGAGTAACCTTGAGGATTTGTTTCAGATTTAGAATTGTAAGTCCTCGTTGGACTCGAACTAGAATTGGGGATCGAGATCGGAGTAATTCTTCCAAATGTCTTAGTTTATTTCATTCTCCCGCTCCTCCCTTGACAAATCTGCTTGTAGCTAGTCTAATGAAATGCCATAACAGCTAAAATGCTCTCCTGTAAAACATTTGTCAAATTGTTAGGGTTACCGTGTTGATTTTCGTTTTTTTTTAACATGCTCAAAATACACACAATTTTCATCATGAACCTTTTCTCCTTTTCTAATCGTTCATCTTAATTTTTTGTTCTTTACAAGATCCCTTCTTTTGTAATTATTTAAGAGAGCAGGGGTACAAAATTCCGTCACAAATTGATGAAACCATAAAATTTACGCAACTATTCACTATTATTGCTCCTAAAAATTTTTGAGGGACCAATCATCCCTTATCTCCCTGTTCTGATGTTTAAGCTCTTGATGTCTAAGAAAGCTATTTTTAAAGATATGCTGTATTTTCTGTCAAAATACCAAGGCTAGATGGTGATTCCTGGGACTATGGAACTGTCAGATTCGGCTATAAACATCCCTTGTTTAAAAAATAATTCTTCCAAACCACTGGTACCGGAATTTATTTGATGTGGGGTGTGGGATTATTTAATGGGAACGTCATTAATTTAATAATTTTGAAAAAACATTTTTACTTTTAATAAGGCCTAATTTGGCAGTGAACATTTAGAATTATAAAATTTGAACAAAAACATTTTTTTATAAAATACATTTTTAATTATTTTTTTTTCAGGCAAGACGAAATTCTTTAATTGCGATAACCATAAATTTCTTGTAAAAGTAGGGGCAAGGGTCCTTATGGTTTCGGGGCATTGGGTTGGAAGAATGACGCTTTCATCGAGAAAGACCAAGTTTTTATTGATTTGTTTTAGTTATAGGATGTTTAATTTTAAGCAAAAGTGCTTGCTTATTTATGTTAGTAGCAGCAAAAGGTTATCCAGCGTTGCTCCTGCCAACGAGGGAGCGGGAAATCATATTGAAAATGGTCAATATTATTTCTCCTTAATTTTTAGATCCCTTCGGTTGGGTGATCATTCTAATATAGCGCCTGTATCTACTATAATATAAATTATAGTTCGTGAATGTTTGTTGGCGGATTTACAAGTTTGTCTTAGTACTCTTAGTCTGTGCATAATAAAATAATTCGTAATAAAGGGAAAGAAGAGGATTAGCGAGTGTGTCTTAGTATTGTTAGTATTATCACAATAAAATAATTCGTAATAAATGTATAATACGGGTACATCCTAGTATTATATAAAATATATTATTATGAATTGGAAAAATTATTTGTGTTATAAACTTTAAATAACATTCTCATATACTCGTATATGCATAAAAAAATTTGTCAAGATGAGAAGAACACCTTTTATTTTTGTCAAAAAATTGCCAAATCGAAATTCGCGAAGAAAATTGCAAAAAACTGTTTTGCACTAATTTTGCAAACAAAAGTAGAATATATCATTTATAGGTGGTGTAAAGAGAAACACAAACCTACCTAGATTTTTTTCGTACTTTCAAAACGAAAAAAGTTATGGAAAATAATGTTCTCAAAAAAATAAGACTCGATAACTGTTTCATTTTTGCAAATATTGCCAAAAAATAATGTAATTAAATATTTTGAAAATTGAATATGCTACATAGTAATGTTGCAGTTTTTAATTTTATGTCCAAAATGCAGGATTTTGAGATTTTTTTTTCTGAGAAATATAAAATTGACGTTTGATGAAAAAAAGAGAAAAAAATTTAAAAATTATTTAGAAAATGACAGATATTTCATTTAAACATAAATTTTTATTTGTCAAATGTATTAGCAAACTAATTTCCAGATAAATTTCTACAAACTTAACTTTGTCTACGAATCCAATATTCTATTAAAAATCTATTTTTTTTTTGCACCTGAATAGAAACGAAACAGCAATTTTTACTGATTTCTTATTTTGCCAATAACTTTTTTGATTTTTAATAAATTTTAAAAGCTTTTTATTGGTATTGTTTTTTTTTTGGACTCCTGTCACTTTTTAATTTATAACTCAACCCTAAATCTAGTCTCCTTGTGCTCCAAAAACATTTTTTGTGTTTCGGTTATAGAACCCCATTATATGACGCCCCCCTCGAAAAAAAAATCGCTACCTCCACCTTAGACTAACCAAGCTCAAAAGAGTCGCCCATGCAATGTTAGAGCCTCCTAGATATAACGGTGTGGGCACCCATAAAGGACACAGACACACAAACTCTATTTTATATTTAAATGCGGATAAAGCAATTCCTCCTAGTAATTAATATTATATTAATTTTAGGTTTTGAATATAACTGTAATTTCTACATTATCGATATGAATAGAAACTATTTTTAATTAATTATTCAAACTTTTTTATATATTTCTCGTCAGGCAACTTAATTAAAATGACTCAAAGTAATAGAAATTCAAATCAAAAGATGTATCTCCTATATTCAAAAATCATTGCTTCATAGTCTATTAGACATACTTATTTGGTTGTTTCACTAGACTCAGGATCTCGGGGCCGTCTTCCGGCTTTAAAGGGTTTGCTTAGTTGGCACATATCCTAATTTTACTTGCAACCCAATTTTCAAAACTTTTGACGTAGGTATTTATGTATAAAGTATATTATTCAAATGAGTTTAACCTCATTTGAACGAGAGGTTTCGTGCTTCATTTCAATTGACATTTTTTCCGTTATTTAATGAGGATCTATTTATTTTTAACTGATTAAGAATGATTAGTACATACCTATTTTATAGGTTAGCAGTATAAATGATTTATATCAAACCCCCTTGGAGTAGATTCCCTAGATAAAAATGTCATATATGACAAACAGGTGGAACTGAATAGATGTGGCAGGAAGAAAGAACTCCTAGAGTCAAATCTACTACAACACGATTTATGACCTCCTTCTTTGTGTAGTTTGAAAGGGGAACACAATAGTACAAAACACACTCCAATTGATACGAGTCAAAATATATGTATATTATGAGTTAATCAATATTATTATTATTATTGTATTTGATATCGATGTGGTAACTAAATATGTGTATATTATATACACTAATTGATATTCAATTATATGTCTAACGTGAATGAGTAATCCACATCTGCTACTTTCATCTCTCTCTCTCTCTCTCTTGTATTATATCTTACCTCCCTCGAATAAATCATGTATTTATGTACTAAAAATGTTGGTTAAAAAAATATACATGAAAAAAGATGTGAAGCATCGATTTGAAGGTTATTTTCCAGAGGAATTCAGAAGCGATGAGCACTGAAGAAGGATTTCATAATGAGATACGAGCAAGACAACGACACTGGTAACGTTAGTTCTTATGAATATCGTATACAATTCTGTATTTATATTCAAGAAAAGCACAAAAGTAAAGACTTTTGCTTCCTCCAGTACCTGTTGCAATACTCAAATCTAATCATGTAAAGAAAGGGTCTTCGTTGATGGCTTGACGATGATGATGAAGTTTCTATGAATTCCTGATCGTTGAAATAGACTGTTTGGACTTATTTGGTTGTTGCTTTTACATACCTATATTGTTAGTAAATGTAGTTGTAGCTCTTTGCCTGTTGAATGTCCAAATCCTAATGATGAAAACTAGGAGAAGGGAATTGCCAGGAAAGGAACCTTTTTGAAGGGTCCAGAGAAAAGCCGAGCTCTCTCTCTCTCTCATACACACACTTGTTCACATCTGCTTTTACATGCAGTGAGTGTGTCGGAGGCACATATGAGAGTTTAACCAGATGTGAATCCCCTTTTCACTCTCTCTGTTACACAACCACTACCACCAGACACGTGGCAAACAATATGTAAAAAGCCTCCTTTCTACATATAGGCAGCAGCCTAGTTATAGGTAAAGTGCGACAGGTGATGGTGGGGGTTTCTAAACACTTTAGAGAGACAATAATATGCACTATGCTCCACTCATCTCAAATTGATTTGTGACAAAATATAAGTATTCTGAGAAGAATATATTCTACTACTCCAAAGACTCTCTTCTTTCAAACTGACAAAATCCATATGGAAAATGATAATTGACAATCAGCATATTACATTGTACTATGTACAATGTAATAGATAGGACCTCATTATCTATAGGTGATAAATAGCTTTTAAAAAAAGAGACACGAAAAATAAAAATAAAATACATAATGTGTATTCTTATCAGTGACTCTTCAAATAATATTATTAGCTCAAAATGTAACAAGTTGCTACAAGGTATCATCTTGATCTAAATTCAATTGGATAATTATTATTGTGAAATGACTTATGCTTTCAATTTATCTTGCAGTAA
Organism: Lepeophtheirus salmonis; assembly: GCF_016086655.4. Lineage (NCBI taxonomy): Eukaryota > Metazoa > Arthropoda > Copepoda > Siphonostomatoida > Caligidae > Lepeophtheirus > Lepeophtheirus salmonis. Next base: position 18,583,105 of record NC_052132.2, read on the forward strand.
GACATGATCAAGCTATATTATTCACAAGGTGTTATCACAGTCTGTAGCTTGGGAACGTAACATACATTTTTCAAAGGGCTGCGTGTCGGAAGTGGCATGCGTGCCATACTTTGCCGACTCCTATTCTATACTAAATAATATCATCATTCTATGAGAGTATTATTTTGCCACTAGATGGCGTCACTTTCTACCCTATTGTTTTCAAATTAATATAAGTAAACAACGCTCAGGCCTATTATGTAAAACTCCAAATTCTTAAAAATCCTAAGAAAAACGATAAATTCCCAACTATATACAATGATAAGGAGGCCACAAAGTCTATCCCTCTATCCGCAATAGACATTTTATAAGGCGGCAACTCTTATAGGAGGCACCAAACAGGAGTCCCAGAACCATAGAGGCTATTAACCCACTTTTTAAGACTAAGTGTAATATTTCAATAATATTCTCGTAACGTTGCGCGAGTGTGACGTCACAAGTATATAATTTGCCCCACTTGTGAATACATTGCAGGGCTTCTGGAACCAAATTAGTGGGGAAATGGAAATTCCTCCTCTAAAAAATAAATATTCCAATTTTGCACGTCGTTACCCTACTTGCATCACACAACCTTTCCTCCTGAAAAAAAGACCGAAAATCAGTTGGTAATTAGACAATTCTTCCCGTCTATGGAATTATTATTCACTTGTTGTTTTAAAATCATATGCTTTCACCCTGCCTTAGGTATATACCAGTGTCAGGTTCATAAAACTTTTTTTCCTTCGATTTCTTGACGACCTTCTAGGTCTTCCTTGTGGCATCGTCATTCTCAATCCGTTTGTTCTATCATTTCTTTATTCAAAAGTGATTCCCTTATTCTCATCCCCAGGTTTCCTTAATGGAGTGGCGGGGAAAAGGGTAAAATACCCCAAAGGGATAATTTAGACAATTTTGTGGGTAATTGGAGTGGATGTTAGTTATCATTACTTTCCGAACCTATTTATATATCCTACTAACCTAAAAATATACATATACTCTATTTTTGTTCAGCTATCGATTCCTCCAATACATACGATAAGCCTTATCAGTCAAGACGTTATCTTTTATGTAGTCCTCACCTCTTACAAAAAGAAAAGAAAGGAAAAGGTCAAAAATCAGCTGGTAGATGCCCAACTATAGGAATTTTCTTCATTTTATCATAGGGAGTTCTTTACAATATAACAAAAGTTAATTAGAGTTCAACCAATCAACGTTTAGACAAGCTGCAAACATTCCCTGCTACTAAATGAAGAAAATACATTTTCCTATGACGACATTTATCCAGGCCTAAACAACTAAGTTTTATAACAGTGAAGCCCTTTTTTGATTAACATTAAGGACACTAACGAACTATTGCAGTGGGTCCCCAACTTTTTTGAATTAAACCATGAAAATATATTGCTAGACAATGTACTACGACCCCTACACCTTCCATTGAGAGATGAATATAAAGTTTATCAACTATTTTATACAAATAGTTGATAAATCAGCGATATATATACTACTTGGAATCATTTCTGTTCTATCACTTCTCTTTTTTTTGCGATAAATAAAGTCAAATTTGACACTCACAAACAAATAATATTACTGACTGAGTATATGCAAAGAGGTTTATAAACGAATAAAGGATTAATATGACGGATGTGCACTGTTTGTTAAGCAAAACAAGTCTATTCTCGGTTGGATTTTGGAGCCAACAACTTGAATAAATATCATCCTCCACGTTAAGCTGCGATCTGTATTTATTTGTGATCTAAGTTTTTACTGTAAAGGTCTTCTCACATAAATAAGTTGAGCCAAATTGGATATGTAAATCTAAAGCTGCTTTAGCGAGCAGTGGATATTTATTCATCACAGAAATCCAGAATTTGTCAAGTGCTATGGAATCCAAATCTGTTTTTAGTGTTTGATCAAATGAAAGTTCGATAAACGTATCTTACATATCAAACGACGTATAAATTTATGTTTTTCTAGAGCATAATCTTCTGTGAAATACTTTTTAAAATAATCGAGAAGAGACTGATAAAAAATATGTTTATTCGTTTTGTTACCAATTTAAATTATATTTGTCTTTTTCGAAATAATCTCGTCATCTCTGCGTTGTGTCCCACAAACCCCACTTTGGGAGTCACTGAACTGTTGTATGTGAACAAATAAAAGGACTTAAACCTTACTGTTTATAAAAATTGTAGCCTCTTTTGTCTAGCTTTATCAAATACATACATATGTATAACCCCAAAAAGTATTAAAGATATGTTATAACATCGTTATACAATTTTATTTCCGTATTTGTTGATAAATATTAACTATTACAAGGGAAAAAATATTTTTGGCATATTCTTCTAGAATTATCTTATCTTTCTCGTCCTTAGGCGATAAAAACAAGCTTACAAATCTTCTTATTTTCAGTACACATTACATTGATTATATTAAAGTATCAGGTTTTGTCATTGGTATCAAGTAATATTCAATAAAGGTATTGAGCCTTCCTTTACTCTTAAAGCCATTTGAATGAGATTTATCAAGGATGATTGAATATTTGTTCATTTCATGTAGTAAAATATATCAACTTTGAGCCTCAAAGGTGGCGTCTACTTCGATTATGATGCTCCAGAGTTTATGGTCTTTGTTTTTGATGCATAGTCTCTAATCGTAAAATGTCGGAGTAACAACAAAAAAGACAATGCGTGTTCAATCCCCTCCGCACCGATGTTAGTTCAGCAGAAAAGGGTGTAGAAAATGTTGCCACCTACATCCGAACTGTTTACAACATCAAGAAGTCCTTAACAGGGGCGTCCGTAAGGGGGGGGGGATAGAGGGGCTAGTCCCTCCCAATAAAGGAATAGTTGCTTTTTACTAGTTTTTTTGGGGGGCAGGATGATTTTTTTTCGTGAAAATAATGGGTAAAAAATTTGAAGTTAAATTTTTTTCCAAAAAAAATGAAAATTTTAAATTTTTTTCATACACGTTCAATACTTAAAAATTTAATATTGGAAAAAAAGAAAAATAATAATTGAAATCATTTTTTGCAAAAAACTTCCAATAAGCAATCCTGCATAACCTCCCCATACAGCCAAGAAGAGCCAAAACTTTTACAGCAACAATATGATTGACTTCTACCCTGACTCCGTGTGGATCTCATGAATCCCCTATACTTTGCAGTTTGGGGCGTATTAGAGAAGAATGTCTGCACTCCTATCATCCAAATTTGGATTTGCTCTGAGCTGCCATCATAGCAGCGTGGTACGCCCTCGAAATTGTAAAGAGCTGCCAATCTGTTTGCAGGTATATTGAGGCTATTATTGTTTGTGAAGGAGGCCATATTGAATACAAAATATAGTATTTAAACACATCAACCATGGGGTTTGAGTTCGTTTTTCTTGATTCGAGAAAAATCAGGGTTTTCGTAGTATAGTCGTGCTACTGTATGTTTTGGCTGTTCATATATTAAGTTATAGAAAATAATAAGAAATAATATGACGACTAATGTATAGATATTGTAAAAATATTTTCTCTTGTTCCTATACTTCTCTTGTGTAAACGGCGGATATTAATTATATACATATATCATATATGCATCAAATGTCTCAACCTGAAGTGTATTTTGCTATGCACTTGCATGGAAACAAAATTGTAATTATCAAATACCGGTAATTGTTAGTTTAAATTGCCCACGTAAGCTGGATTTAAAAACATTTTTTATTTCTTGGTTGGCAGCACTGTCTTCGATTATGATGCCAAGTTTGAGGGCAATTTGTCGACCAGTTTGTTTGCAACTGGATAAGTCAGTCTACCTCACTATTGCTCCACGGTTTTTTACAATGAACGAAATTATTGAGCAAAGAGTTTGTCTTAAGTCTGGTGTATCATGATTTCGTTCCAAATGCACAAACGGTCAATAAGGAGTACTATTTGTGCGTACTAAACCGTTTGTGTGAGAAAATCCGTAAAAAAAGCCAAAATTATGGAAGAAAAACTCTTGAACTTAACACAACGATAACGTGACATTGCACAGAGCCAAGATTGTGAGCCAATTCAAAGCCAAACACGTAATAAATACCATCGATCAACCACCATATTCACGTGATTTAGCTCCGTGTGACTTTTTTTGTTCCCCAAACTTAAATTGCCACTCATTGGAACCCGTTTTGAGTCTATTGAATCCATAGAACAAAATTCGTGGAAGGAGTTAAAAGCCATGTCAAAAAGTGGAAATAAAAAATGTTTGGAGGACTGGAAAAACCGTTGGCATATGTGTATTGCATCTAATGGAGATCGCTTTGAAGCGACAAAATAAATTTTAATTATGAAATCTGAAATTTGTGTTCTATTAAACAATTTCCTGTACTTTTTTGAGAGAATGTAAGATGGAACCCTTAAAATAAATATTATTTAGGGTTCATGACACGTTGAACAATTTGATTCAGAAATTGTTTATCTTTGATAAATGAAACAAAATCCTAATCCTTTTTCAAATCGTTTAGAAAAAGACTCTCCCACAACATAGGTAGCAAATACAAATTAATCGACAATGTTATACACACATAGGTATATCCTATATACACATACAATAAATTTCCTTCCTTTTCAAATATCAATATCCTCTTCTATCGAGAGTTGTTCCATTATTATTTATTATTCAAATATGGAATACACCTGTGAAGTGTAGCAAACATCTGTAGACCCAAGTCATCGTTGGGGATATACTGCATCGCTTTTGTTACTATCATTGTTAAAAAATATTTTAGGAATAAAAGTAATTTTATAGTACTGCCGTTTTGGTCTATATCGACCCACTTTAGATCCAGCAATGCTCTTATACCGAGTGGTCCATTAAAATCTGAACACTTTGAATTTTAAAATTCAATAGATATAATTGATTAATTGGCAATATAATTTCAACAAAGTTAATATAATAAATAAATGCGTGTCTGAGCACTCTTAATCATCAAGGTAGCCCTAATTAGCGGCAATGATGGCTTCCAGGCGGGGGAGGAAGGCCTTGACAACTGCTTCAGATGTAGTCTTCTATTATTATTCCCAGTGCTGGCGGATAGTTGTTTTAAGGGCATCAGTGTTTGTATGACGGAGACTGTAGGCATGAACTGAAGGGAAGGGGGCAAAAGGGTTGTCAAAAAAGAATTCAAAAGAACTCAAAAGACTAATTCAAAATAGTCCTGCAATGCAGGAGTCAATGCTATCTGACAGGGGTTTTGAGGGCCTTGGTGCTTGGAAAATTATCCGGTCTCCATGATATTTAAGGTCATTAAAAATACTCCTCAAATGCTCCATACTGAATTGTTGATACTTTTAAGTCAAGCCTCTTTTCAAATCTAAGCCTGCCATATATGTCTAAAAAGTCTGCATTTCGCAATTTTTTTTACGAAATACTTTGAAAACTAAAAAGCTATAAAATAAACGGATGAATTAATATGTCTGAAAACAACTGAAATGATTGTAGATCATTGTTGGAGATGTGGAATTCACGGCAGTGTCATTAATAGCCCTTTAAAAAAAAAAAAAAACATATATAGTCAAATCTGAATAAAGGAAACTGCTGTTTTTCAGATGGAAAGTTGACCATATACAGATTTTTCTTATATCGAAAGTATATATAAAAAATCCCCACTTTTGGATACTTTTGTCAATAAGTAATTTTGAAACTTCCTATTCGGAGGCAACTCGGGTTTGATCAAAAAATGCAAATTGAAATTCATCCTATCCTTTTCTCGACTTGTACGTATGCTCGAGATCTCAAGTAAATATGTTCTATTTTTGTAACTAATTATTTAATCTTTAATATATCGGAATATCAATTAATTTTAATCATTCAACCTTCATTAATGATTGAATTAGTAAGTCTTCAGATTTCAATCAACCACCCGGTATATAAATTTCTTATATAATATATTCGGCAATATTGCAGCTAGGAAATATCTTAGCAGTGTATAGTCACTAGATTGTCATTTTTTAAAAATTATTTATGTCTGTTATCAATACCAAATTTATAAAAAGGAAAACGGTAATGGACTTTTTTTTTTATTAATTATCAAATAAGTCGGGCGATGTTGACATCTCCCTCTGGAAGAAGAATTCTCACCTATCTTTGGTGTAAATTGTTTTTAAAATACATCATAAAATAAATATTTATGAGTATAAATATAATTACAATATTTTCCGGGCACTTATTCTATTTTAAATATAGAAAAAAAAAATTACTTAAGAGGTAACTGATATTAACATTGATCTTAAACCAGGTTACCGTATATCACTCCCATCTTCGCCTCACGCTCTTATACAAATCCCATCTCTACATATGTATAATATTTTTTATTCAGCCTTATGAAAACGACTCATGCACACCATTCAATTCGTTAGTCAGCTCGAGATGACTAAATCTTTATGATTCAAGCCCTTTTATTGAAATACATATTTTGTCATTGAATTCTCCATACGGATGCAAATATGCTTGGCATTTGAATAATGACATTTAATACATAGGAAACTTGGGAAAAATATAAATGCTTTGTGAAATTTGTTAATGATGGCTTTAAGACTTACCATGCAGGCAAACCAGGGTTAGCGCACATATAATATAATGGATCCTTAGATTCCTTCGTAAAAATCCCAAGAATCAACACTGAAATTACGAGGAAATAATAATATTTCACAGAATATCAGTACAATTTGACAGTATCCTTGAATCAGTTATATTTCATGTTTTTCTTAACCTTCAATAATGTATACTGATAAGTAAATAAAATCATTTTATTTGTGGATTTTAAGCCTATCTTTGTATCGGTGATGAACAGTCCTCTTTTCAAGTTGCGTTATTAAGAGGCTCCCAATTCAAACACATTTCCCCGTTCTTTCTAATACATTTTTTTAACCGAAGAACGATAACGATTTGAATGATTAAACGAGTAGGAAACTCCTAACGCTTTAGATAAACAGAGTTTAAAGATATTATTACTATAATCAAACCAAAGTAATCAATTATTGTGACATGTATAAAATCCCAAGATTTTGACATTTTGATGCAAATCATCTCAAACGTTACGTCAATATCCCAAGATCCTCAGATAAATCCCAAGGAGTGGCATCTCTGATACAATCCCAGTATTTGTTAAATTCTGGATCATCATTATTTCTCCTTCGGCCTCGACGCAATTTACCCTACTTTTAAATTGCAGTATTTTTGAATGTTTTGAAGATATCAATCTACTTTTAAAACCATTTAATAGATCATTATTTTATTCTTTTGTTGCATTTTATTAAATAACTCAATAAAATGACTTTTTACCCTTAAAATATTTTGAAACATGTTCATTTCCATTTCAATCAAACTTTTATTAGCCAATTTATAATATATCATAAACATATACAATAAGTTTTCAGAGATGCATTCGATTCCACTTAATTACTATATATAGTATAGGATATTTAGTATATAAATATATTCAGAATTTGGCTCTTACTACGCACACATTTTCATCTGTTGTATTTAAGTCAACATGAACATTCAGAGCCACCATCCTAGGTACTAATCTAGTTATCTCTCGCTTTGAGGGACTGTTTGTTTATTTGTGATGACAATGAAAAGGCCCTATATGTCGTGGATATAGCACGGAAACATGCTATTGCAATAAAACTTTGAACTAAAATAATTAACTTTCAATATTTTGGGGATTAGATCTTCACCAATTTTGAAGCTAGGAGATTCAAATTTTGCTATCATTAAAAGGATAAAATAGTCACTAGATTGTCAGTTTTTCTTTTTAATTATTTATGACTGTTATTAATACCAAATTAATAAAATGCCAGATTTTTTTTTGTTATATAGCTTTTTCAAACCTGCAGCAATTAATTGACGAATTCATTGTCCCATATATTTGGAAAAGGCATGGAACCTTCATTGGAATTCACACAAGAAATGACAACAATTGCAAACATGTACATGTTAGAGACCAACGTGAAGCTTTGGATCGAAATGGATGTCAATGGGAGGCCTTACATGGGTCAGAAGGACTCTGCTTACTGCCAAAAAATAAAGTATGACCTGGGTATTCTGTAAGGGGGTGTGCTGGAGGGGTTTTAAGTCTGCCCAAATTAAGGAATTTTTGCTTTTTACTATAATTTTTTTGCGTCATTCGGGCAATTTACGCAGCAGAGCTAAACATTTAATATTTAAATTTTTTTTCCAAAAAATTTAATTTTTCAAAAATTTTGTCAATAACTCTAGATTTTTTAAATTATTTTCCAAAAAACTTAACATTTAATATTAATTTTTTAAATTTTTTTTCCAAAAAAATTAATTTATTTGTGAATAACTGGATTTTTGAATTTATTTGCAAAAAAACTCCAAAAAAACCCCTAATTTTTTTTGACCACTTCATCTTAACGGACTTTTGCCCTCCAAACTCGCCGTATCGGAATCTAATGGATTTGCTATGTTAGGACGCAATTAAACGACAAACCAACGGAACACCCTGAAACAGAAAAGGCGAACTTATCAGTCGGATCATAAACGAATTCTAGGGTTCACCAATGGACCAAGTGTGTAGGTCTGCTCACGCTTTAGACCTCATTTAGAGACTTTAATTAAGGCTGGAGGAGATTAACATTGAATAAAATAAACCAAAATCTATCAAGCTTTCAGAATCTTTTTTTTTTTGGTGGTAAAAATAGCTTGCTTACCCTATATGAATTTATTCTAACTGTAGACTGGTAAAATATTGCTATAATTATTTTTGTTATAAGCTAATAATATGGAGAACACACCCTTGTAGCTGATAGTCAGTATAAAATAGTCACAAATTTCATTATCGATCTCAAAATATTACCTCCATTATTTTAAAAAAAAAACAACCCTCTCCAATATAAAATCCTGCAAACGCCCTTGATTGCTCTATACAGAATCTGAGGTTGATTAGCACGTGATACTTTTGAGAAGGAAGACCGTTTTTGTCGATTGTACTATCTGTATTTTAAATCGGTTGTTTTTTTCATCCACATAATATATTGATAATAATATAATTATTTTGACATCTAAATAGTCAATATTATATATAAGTAAATAGACTATATATATATATATACATCGATATAGGATATGCAGATGTTTTCTAATAGAACACCTCTTTTTTTTTTTTTACCTATCACAAATTTGTATCTAAAAGTTAACATATTATTATATTGACGGATATAATATGCGTTAAAAGTGCTTCTATGGGGAGTCTCCTGTTTCAATCCACTCCTTCCTAAACAAATCAGCTTCATTTTTGCAAGACTAACTATAAATTACACGGGCTCCGTTTTTAGAATTATATTTTCTGGGAAAAAAAAATCAAAAAACAAATATTTGGGATAAAAATTTCAAATATTAAATTTTTTCAATGTTTTTTTTCCAAAATCCACAGCTATTAACAAAAATTTCAAAATCCATAGTTCTAACAAAAAATTTACGAAAAAAAATTCAAAAGTTATTTTTCAAAAAACCATAACTATTCACAGAAAATCAAAATTTGGAATTTTTCTTTGAAAATTAAATTTGTGATAAATAAATTTAAAAAATATCCATAAAAAAATTTCAAATATTAAATTTTTGGAAATTCAAAGTTTCCATGTTATGGAATTTTTTTCCAAAAATCACCTGTTTTTTTACAAAAAAAAATGAATTTGTTAGTAAAATATTTAAAAAATTTAATATTTTGGATAAAAATTTCAGATAATAAATTTTCTCCATTTTTTTCCAAAATCCATAGATGTATATTCAAATATTAAATTTTTGTAAAATAAATTCAAATATTAGATTTTTTGAAAAATAAATTCAAAAAATTTACAAAATCAACAGTTTTTCACAAAAAAAAAATTTATAACAAAATATTTCAAAAATTACATTTTTTGGAAAAAAATTTAAATATTTAATTCCTTGCTTTGCAATTTCTAACTCTATTTTCGTATAAAATTTATTCATCCTGACCCAACAAAATTATAGAAACAAGCAAAACTTTCTCTATTTTTTAGGGCGGGGGGAAGGGCCTACAGTCCCTCCATCCCACACCCTGCGGATGCCCCTGAATTATGGACTTATATTACTTTTTGACATTATTGCCTCTTTAGTTGAGCAAAAATTTAAGAATAGCTTTTGAAATACCAATATACATATACGTACAAAATTATACTCACATTGACGTTGATTCATGATTTTTTGTTAGTTCACAATTTGCTAAAAACTTGTACACGTAGTCTTACAAGTGGCAAATTAACGTGAATTTCAAACATATTTGACAAAAATTGACTTCATAATAACATGTTCATAGATAGTGGGGACCCAAAACTTGCATTAGTATGATCAAGGGCGTTTGCAGGAGATGCCGTGTAGTTCCCCTCCCAAATTGAGGATTTTTTTTTTGAAGAAAATTTAGCATTTTAAATTTTCCTATTTTATATGCCAAAAAAATTAATTTTTTAAATTTTTTTCAAAAAAACTAATTTTCTGTGAATTTATATCATTTATTGAAAATTTTTCTCCAAAAAGTTTAATATTTGAAATTAAATTTTTGAATTTTTTTTCAATATATGAAATTTTTTGAGAATGGCTCTGGATTTCTGACTTTTTTGCCAAAGAAATTTGTTATGTTAATAGCAGTAGATTTTCGAACAACTTTAAAAAAATTTGATATTTTAAATTTAATTAAATTTTTCAAATTTTCTTACAAAAAATTTCATTTTCTCTGAATTACTATGAATTTTGAAATTTTTTTCCAAAAAACTTAACCTTTGAAGTTCAATTTTTGACTTTTTTTTTTTCAATAAATTAAACTTTTTGAGAATGGCTCTAAATTTCTGATTTTTTTTCACGAAAAAATTAGGTTTTGTTTGTAGCAGTAGATTTTCGAATTATTTCGGAAAAATGTAATATTTTAAATTTAATTTTTGAATTTTTATTCGGAAAAGATTTAATTTTTCTAATTTTATTCAGAATTTTTTTTTATTTGTGGATTTTTTTTCCAATAATTCAAAAAACTAAGATACCTTCCGCTGTTTAAAACAAAAGATTATATATATTTTATCATGCTGACGCCCCTGATGACTCAATTACGAAAAATTGGATTTTTATGAAATCATGTAGAGACAACTCAATAACAAATTGTGATATGTTTAAATACTGTATTTAGCTATATTAGCATTCAATTCGTCCTCCTTCTAAAACAATAAAAGCCTCGACACGCCGGAGAGAAGATTGGCTCGCTTACACACAAATACAAACTGTATTTTTCTGTCAGCTGTCGATTCCCTCCTCTCACTTGATACGTCAAGGCTATTTCATAATTTTTTCTTTTTGACAAATAAACAAAGTAATAAGTAATAACTTATGCTCTCTTTCCAAAAGGACAGGAATAGATATGTACGATATTAGCTATTTTTTTATTTCTATGAATAATATTTTTAGCTATCATAGCGACGTTTTAGTAATAAAAGACAATGTAGGACTTTAATATAATGAAATATATTATCATATAAATATGTAATTCATTTTTAATAATTGTCATTGTAATAATACTACAAATAGCAGTTTGTATGACTGACTTTTTTTAAATTTCTTTTTGAAGGACAGATTTCGTGATAATGTATGTTACAAAATGCCAATTTACGGTGCGAAAAAAACTTGCAGAAGACGTGCACAAAAGTCTAAAAATGTTTTGGGGATTTTCGTAAAAATGATAGATTTTCATTACTTAAACGGGGAAAATCAGTTTGACGTCATTTATACTTAGTATAGATAAGTGTTTTATCTTTCACTCCGTTTTTTCCATACGTTTCTTTGTTCAATTGCAACATTTACTAGAAAATAAGTTACTTCAAGATTGTCTTCAAAATTACTTTTGAATTATAATGGATTAAATAAAAGGTACAATGGACGTTAAAAAATTTACTATTTCAGTATTTTTGTTATTTTTTAAGTAATTTGGTTATGCGAAACAGATAAATTTTAATTCGACATTAGCACCTTCTGTTTTTATTTCTGCACAATATGATAGAATTTGGCTTCTTCTTCTTCTTCTTATTTTTTTTTTTCAATTCCAGGTATTGAAAGGACTTGCCTCTATACCTTTAAAGTTTAAACGCAACTCCTTCAAATTTATTAATTAAAACGCAATGAGGTCCATTTGATATCTTCTCATAATCACTATCCTTGAAGAATCCTACAATCCATTGGCTAGCAGTAATTATATTTTATAATAATGGGAGGCAAAGGATATCTTATTTCTTCAACAATAATTAAAATTATTTGATACACTTAGAACCAATAGTTTGTTTTTAAATGAAGGTTATCTCGTATAGTTAGTTGTCCCTCATCGATTGATAAGAACATTCATTTAAGAAATGGTCTTGTTTTTTTTAACCGAGTAAACAAAAATAATTTTTTTTTAAACTTCTGACTAGGATAGAACTGGTTTTTTTATTACTTGTCAGTAGTTGGCGGCTTTACAGCACTAATTACAAAGAATCTTTCAAAGTACAAAATAATTATGTTATTCAACTAAGTAATGTACCAAAGTTACTCATAAGCGAAGAGTGATAATCATAGGTGCTATAAAAGTGAAGGGATAGAGGCTCTCTACTTTTTGAAAGAAAAAAAAAACAACAATGAAATGTGTGTGATTATGTTGTCTTCAATATACTGAGTAACTTTCGTAACTTACTTTTTTTAATAGAGCCTGGCAATCAGGCTGTAGAAGTAGTAGCGGGGTGGGCGTGGTTTCAGTTTAGAGGCAAGATTCGACTGTTATCCTTGAAATATAGTCAGTTGCTAACTTGTGATGGAGTAGTGATGAAATGCATTTGCCGTCGAAAAAGAATATTGCCCAAAAAAAGTTGTCCCATGCTGCCACTATTGAGGACTTCAGTGAGCCTGCATTTAGGTGTGAGGTCCTCACCAAAAAGGCTCACATAGAAAAGTCAAGTGGGTTCAAATCTGGTGAGGAAGGGAAGTATATCTCTATGTACCAGAATGGAGCCATGTTATCTGCACAGAGCTTTTTGCACTTGACGGACATGTGAGAGGGGGAGCCGTCCTAAGTCCACGCATAGTTATTCTCCGGATTGTAAGTCTTCAGCCATGGTAAGATGGTGTATATAAGCATCTTATAGTGGGCCTCCTCGCAGATTTTCTGTCCAGCCTTGAAAAATAACAGATGCATCTTCTTTCCAACAGATCCAACAGAGGCCACAACGCTTATGCCCATTTTTTGGGCCGAATATTTAGTCTTGTAAACCCCTTTGAACCTCTTCTTTTGTTTGCGCAAGCCAGCAATCCTTCTGGCAGTTGTGGAATTGATCAACTATGAAAATCTTCTTATCCGAGAAAATATTCACGATTGACCTATTTGCCTTGATCCATGTGAGGATTTTCTTGCTCCTCACGAGCTTCCTGGCATTGGTGCTCTATGTCAGAAGGTGGTGTGGGGTCCTTGTGAAATAAACTAATTCTAAGTTGTGTTTTATAGCCCTCATGATGGCCCTAGGAGCCACAGAGAAGTCATTGGCGAGGTGATTTATCGAATTAGTGGGATTCTCCTTTACATTCTTCACCGAACTTAACAAGAACTTCGTATCCCTCTTTAAATTATGCCCTCCACTTCCTGACATCCTACAGAGATCGTTTCTCGATTTTTTTCATGTTGGCCAACTTAAAAGCCAGGCTCCTAGAACACTTAACAATGTCCGTCATCTTCATCACATCAACTCCAGCATCAAGGAGATCTGAATTGTTCCTTTTTGCTTGTTGCTCGTTCATGATGATGAAAGGCCTAAATGATTAGTATACTTTGTTTATATAAAAAGGACGGCGGAAATAGAATATAAAAAATAATCACTAAAACTGTTCACAGTAATGAGAAAATAGGCATTAATCAACTGTCCACGTTTTGCTCCCTACCCTGCAGTTTGACATATTATTTTATGAAATTAAACTAACTGCAATGTAGGTCTTTATTTACTTTTGGTCTGATTTATAAAAATCAGTTAACTTTTTCAATTTCTAATATATAAAAAACAATTTTTTCAATTCATTTATCTAAAATGTCACAAAATACTTAACGGCAAGTAACTTTACGAATATTCATTTTAGAAAGCTAAAATTGCTGTCATCAGACTCAACATTGGTCAAAAATGTTAAATTGGTGCGGTTTGTCTAAATCACGCAATTGAAACGGGATTTATTCCAGAAATCCCAACATTTTAAAAATCTTTGCAGAATCACCAATTACTAATATTGTAGTCAACTTTGAATCCGTAATTATTAAATAAAATGTATTGTTAATTCAAATTTGTATCTTTTTTATAAAATAATTGTAGAAATAAAACCTCTTAATGAAAAATTTTAATTTTAAAAACTGTGTAAAACAAACTTTAAAATTTGTGCTTCCATAATAAAACTTTTCTGATTTATAAAACTTTTTTTATAGTCTATAGTAAAAATGAATTTCTAGGGTCCCGCCCCCCTTTAAGCTCATTTTCATAAAGTTGGCCGCCATTTTACAATTGGTATCGGGGCCTCTGATAAAGTACGAGAGTGTAAAACAAACAATTCATCATTCTATGTGCTATATATAGTTTTCAAGACAGCTGACGATGTCCAAAAAATATATAAGCTTTTTCTTTTACTCAAACATCACATGTACATACAAGGACTCATAGTATTAAAAGTTCACTCCCCTTAAATAGTGATAAAAGATTTATGACAAATATCTGAGTAAAATTATATACTCGCTAACAAATAAAAACCCCAACACTTAATGTAAATTTTACCCATTGACGATTAATTAATCGCTGGGAATCCGTTTTTGTGAGTAATATGCAAGTATTTTTTACGTTGATATTCCGAAAACGAGTATTACTTGGATCAAGGCCTGGTTTTACCGTGAGCAGGCCCAGGTGGCAAGGATAAATGTGCAAGACCCTTTTCTTTCTTAAAAGATGATTTTAATTTCATATTTGGATTTTTAACAAAATATATTTGTAACCTTTTTTTTTTGTTTCATCAAACACAATAAATGTGTTAGCCATTTTTATCCGTATTTGCAACCTGGTTATAGGAGTTATAAATTCTAAATACTTTGGGTGAGTAAATAAAGCCCTGAAAAATGAAATGGTTACCTTGACAATTTGAATAATTCTTGAGTGTAATAGCAGCTAAGTTGCCATTATATTTGAGTAAATTAGCTTCAAGCATCTATGATAGTAATGAAATAAATAAAATGACCGTGTGGTACATTGAAATCTGAACACTCCCTAATTCAATAATGAATGAAGGCTGAGTGACTGAAATAAATTCTTATTTCGATATATTAAAGCAGACACAATTACTTATAAAACAAAGCAAATTTGATCTCTCTAACTTACATACAAGTTGAAAAATGACACTTTTCAGTGATCGATGAGTTTCTATTTCTGCACTACAAGCAATTGAGCGTCTCCAGGATACCCGTCTACACCGTTAACAACTCCGAAACGTTGTAGAGGAAGAAAAGCTCTGTCAAAAAGGCAATACTGCACCCGGAGGAGATAAAGGAAACAGGCCAGGCCAGTGCCCTCAAGCCCATGAGGGCCCATGCAAGAGATCAGGGGATTACACAACAGACTGTCCGGAGAACTATCAAAAAGTGGGTTGTAAGAGCCTTGAGAGGGCGGAGAGGCCACTTTTGAATCCAGCAATGAAAGAAAGTTGCAAGGACTGATAAGACTGATAATAGGAATAGACTGACGACTCACAAACTATAGTGTGTTACTATCTTCTTTTAGAACCGATATTGTACCGAGTGGTCCATTAAAATCTGAACACTTTAAATGAGAAGTTTAAAATGAATAGAATTTATTAATTAACCATATAATTTCAATCAAATTAATACTTTAAATAGATGTGTGTCTGAGCTCTTTTAATAATTAATGTATCCGCCCTGAGCAGCAATGATGCTTTTCAGGTAGTGCCAGAAGGTCTGACACACGATGCGGATGTAATCCTCTATCGGGCTGTCTCAGTGCTAGAAGTCGAGGGGCCGAGCCCCTCAAAGAAACCTTTTGGTCGCATGTCAAGGAAAAGCCTGCAGCAAACACCGAGGCCCTCAATACCATTGTCAGCTAGGAATGGGACACCATGACATAGGACTAATCTGCAGTGGGTTCCAGGCCTTTCGTCACTGCCTGGTAGCCATCATTACCGCATTAATGATTAAAAGAGCTCACATCTATTTATAGTATTAATTTTGTTGAAATTATATTGCTAATTTATAAATTATTTGTTGTTGAAGTTTAACATTCAAAGTATTTTTGGATTTTTATGGACCACTCCGTATAGTCATGAATTACTCTGTCATTGATCCTAAATTATATTATCACATTTTGAATACTTCAAAAAATCCTCAGTATTACTTTCCATCATTTAGATTTAGATGTTCAAGAATTATCATAAGAGTTTATTAATTAGAAAACTACTCTTTAGATTGTCAATAAGAGCAAATATTTGATATTCGCACGTGTTCCAGGTCATATTTGATACAACTCTACTAATAATCTCCCTTCTTTTTTTTTCAAATCCTCCATTTTACTCTGAGTTTTTTATTTTTATATATACTAATATGGTATTTTCTCAATAATTGAAGTTAAGGACAACAGATTGTGAAATAAAGAGCACTTCTCAGATTTCCAACTAAAAAAATTTTGGCACACGATAAAATGCTTAGAATTTTACAAATCAAGTTAATATTCTTTTTCAGTCGTTTATTTGCATAGTTACTTAGATGAAATCAAAGGCATTTATTGTACATATTAATCAATATATCAGATGTATGCTATTATAATTAGTATGTTCATAAATATACACTAACTTACACAGTATACCCCAGTCAAAATATATATATACTATGTTACTACTACACGTAAAGTTGATAACGACTCGTCATCATTATATTGTATTCAAAACACAATTGAACATGTGATGAATAAATATATTTTTGATCAAGTGTTTTAAATTGAAACAACTTCAGACTTTTTTATTTTACATAGTTATAATAAGTGAAGTAATTTAATTTCATTTGATTTTAATTATTATATGTTATGAAGAGCAGTGACTCTCAAAACATTTTACATTGTGTAACTCCTGATAATATATCAAATATCAGGGACGAGTCCGCAGGATTATATATGTATATATAAATATACTTTTTTTTTTTTTTAGGCTTGGCTTTTAGATTTTTTTTTTTAGATCCATACTAATTCACAAAATATTGGAAAATTAAATTTTTTGAAAAAAAAATTCGAGATTTAATTTCAAATATTAAATTAAAAAAAGAAAAATTCAAATATTAAATTTTTTTTTGTAAAAAATTTCAAAAATGTGTAGATATTCACAAAAAATAGATTTTTTTGGGGAAAAAAAATCAAAAGTCCACAATTATTCACAAAAAAAATGAAATTTCAAATATTAAAATTTTCAAAAACCCATAGCTATTCACAAAAAAATTATTTTTTTGGAAAGAAAAATCAAAAGTCCACAACTATTCACAAAAATGAAATTTCAAATTCTAATAATTTCAAAAACCCATAGCTAATTAAAAGAAATGATTTTTTTGGAAAGAAAAATCAAAAGTCCACAGTTATTCACAAAAAATGACATTTCAAATATTAAACATTTCAAAAATCCACATCATTTTTAACAAATTAAATTTTATGGAAAAATATTTCAATAATAAAATTTCAAATATTAAATTTTTTGAAAAATAATTTCAAAAATACATAGTTATTCATGAAAAATGTAATTGCTTCGAAAAAAAAATTCAAAAATAAACAGCTGGTTACCAAAAATTTAATTTTTTGGAAAAAATTGCAAATTTTAAATTTTTTAACTCTATTTTTGCATAATTTTTTTCATCCAGAACAAAATAAATTTAGGGAAGAAGCAAAAGTTCCTTAATTTAGAGGGGGGTGCTACAGCCCCTCCAGTCCATCCCCTGCAGAAGCCTTTGTAATAAAAAAACTATCTTTTTAAAATTAGAATGGAATAATTGTTGAAATGTTTATTTTGTCTTTTCTGTTTATTATTTAATAGGTTGGTGGGTATTAATACAAGCCTCTAAAACAGTGGAGGACCTCCACTTTGGAATTTCCTACACTGGTGAGAAATGTCAGAGTTGCTAAGTAGGGGGTGACCGGTCGTACAGAAGAAACACTTCCTTATCTTATCACTAAATAGAATTTCTAACAATTTTTACAAAATTTTCGAATAAATTTCAAATACAACCATTTACAGACGGTTTGAATAACGAAAATAACCTTTATATGAAGAATTGTAAGTCAATTTTTTGTAAAAGAGCCGGCACAGTGTTTTCGATCATGGTTGAGATAAAAAAACATCGTCAAAACCGCCTGATTGACCTTGAATCTGATGTGTCTGTCCCGATTTCAAAATGTGAACCGAGTAATCAGCATGACTAGTCAGGGAAAAACAAATGCAAAAGTTTCATTAACCTGGATGAGACTAGTGTTGCATTGTTTGTATGTTTTTTATGTTTAAATTCTAAAATAAACAAAATGAATCTTTTCATATGTACTTTATTTATGTACATGTAATCCCTATTTGTTAAAAATATAATTTTGGTAACCAAAAATTAAGGCCTATAAAATGGCACAAAATAAAAAGCATATATTTACCTAGTAAAGACTGCATGAGTTAAAATCAAATATGTGAATTTGAAATTTTATTTTTCAAAAAAAACTTCTTCCCTGTAAATAGCTATGAACTTTTGAAATTTTTTTCCAAAAATGTAATATTATTTTTTTAATTATTGAATTTTTTTCCAAAAAATTTTAATTTCAAAAAATAGGTTTGAATTTTGAAATTTTTTTTTTCCAAAAAAATTAATTTTTTGATAATAACTGTGGTGTTTTGATCTTTTTTTTTTTGTGAATAGCTATGCAACAGATTTTTGAAATATTTTTTTCAACAAAATTAATATATTAAAAATTGATTTTTTTAAAATTTTTTTTAAATAAAATATTTATTTTCTCTGAATATCTTAGAATTTTTGATTTTTTTTCCAAAAAATTTAATAATTGAAGCTTAAATTTTGAATTTTTGTTCGAAAAAAATTATTTTCTACGAACAATTATAGATTTTTTAAAGTTTTTCTACAAAATTTAGTATTGTGTGAATAGTTATGGATTTTTGCAAAAAAAATCCAACCCCTGATCCAAGAAAATGAAGATAGTACATCTTTAATACATGACAGTAGCTCAGTATTTTCCTTGATCCTAATTATATTAGTTTTTTTATTCTTAAAAATGGTGGTTGCTTAGGTCTCCAAGATGACAGACCACAGATACCAGGGGCGTCCACATGGGGGGGCTGGAGGGGCTGTGGCCCTCCCCGCCAAAAATTAAGGATTGTTTACTTTTTTATACGCAAAATAGGGGAATTTTTTTTTTTTTTTTAAATATTACTTTTCTTAAGAAAAATGTCCGTCAGGCAAATTATGCAGCAGAGCAAACAAATTTAATATATTTTTCGTAAATAGCTGTAGATTTTCGAAAAAATTTTCAAAAAAAAAATTAATAGTTTAAATTTTTTTCAAAAAATAATTAATATTTTAATTTTTTTTCTTATTTCATATTTGAAATATTTTTTCAAAAAATTTGAATTTTTTTGTGAATAGCTATAATTTAATATTTGTTATTTTATTAAAAATCAGTGACTTTCGAAATTTTTTCAGAAATTTTATATTTTTTTTTCCAAAAAATTTCAAAAATCGCCTCACTAAATACAATCCTGCGGACACTTCTGCATACGTCATTTCTTCAAAGGTCAACAAGATTAATAAATACCTATTTTCAATAGGTCATTGAATTCCTATGGTCCACAATCTTACATTTCTTTTGTTCTTTTTGAAAGATCAAATAGAATGGATAAATCAATCAAGGCTTCCCTTCCCTGGCCAATACAAATCAACTTTCCTCCCAAGTGCTATCCATCACAATTAGAGGAATGCTTCCTATCTATGTACACATTATATCCTATTCGAATATATTTCTTTATTAAGTTCAATCAGGGATGCATCAGTATAATCGTTTGATGACCTTAAATAAAGTTATTACAATATATTTTAATACATAAAAACGAACATTTGTGAACGATATTTGGACAAGTGTGTTTTAATAACTTTTAAAAACAATAATACGTATAAAAAAATGAAGAGAGTTGATTACACATTCATGTCAATATTTTATACATGAAGGTTTAGTCCTCAGATATGAAATAGAACAATACTTATAGGAGGGTTATAATCACTTTGGCCATAACGTTTTTCTTTGTTAATTCATAATAACAGATTGGGAAAAAGTAATTTCGCATTTTACAATCATTCGATTTAAGACAATTAGGCCCTATTCTGTTTGATAACTTATTGCCAACGAGAATCCAACTTCATGTAGAAGCCCTTCCCTTTATTGGCAAAAAATTCGGAAACCAATTTTCACTGGCCCCTAATGTTACCAAATTTGTACGCTCAAGGGTGTTGTCCATAGAAAGGAACAGGTAAATGCCACTTGGTGTCATGTCTGGACTGTACATAATCCATTAGAACTTCTCATCCGAGCTCTTGGAGCTCAAAGATGTATGCAGTCTGGCGTTGTCTTGATAAAACAAGATTCCTCTCCTATTCACCCATGCTAGCCGCTTCTGTGCGATCACCAGCTTCAAACTGTGGAGTTGTTCACAGTAGAGGACAGAATTTGAGTCCTCCATACTTGACGTACGATAATTCATGACTGAACAGGCCAAGCGGAATATTGTTCAAAAAGTGTTTGTAGTATACACTTATAACTTTACAATGGCTCGTCATATGATTCGATTTAAATAATAGTGAACAAGATATACTTAGTTAAAACAAAAGGCGCGGACAAAACGAAATTACTTTTTCCCCAACTCAATATGTAAATATATGAGTAATTCAACACGAAATTCAAATATAAAAAGAAGGATTAACAAAAATTTACTTTTTTTTTTCTTCTTTCCAATATTTTAAATACAAACACCTTTGTCTATTGGGGTTCCACATACAATGTGATATCTTTATTGACTCTCTCAACCTATCTTCCAAAAGAAAAATTATATAGTTAGCTTGACAATTATTTCCAACTACTACGAAATTATTATTTATGATTATCGGGGATTGTTCACGACTTAGCCAGAGTTAATTCAAACAACACCGGTAGGGCTTAGTGTTGTTTATATATATATTGGTTTGTAAACAAAGTGAAATAGAGTGGCGCCATCTGGCGAGAAAAATAATAGAACTGCCTTAATTATAATAGAGTCAAATTCAAATATGTAGAAGAAAAATACTCTTAAAGTCAACTTTCTCCCAGATATTAATTTTTTTAATCAATTAAATACTTTGTATAAATAAAATATGAAGTAAAAAATCCATAATCAATCATAACTTTGGAACGAATTGAGATACACGGCACAATTTAATTTTAAATGGAGGTTTAAGCTCAACCGTTTGTCCATTCTAGTTTAATACATAAACTAATTTACATGGAAGAGACTCGCAGTCAAATGAACTTTTTCTTCCCCTTTTAGGTATGTGCATCATAAAAACTCATGAGAATGCAGAATTCCCATAAGGATTGGCCTTTTTATAGGTACATATAGTAAGCTCGCGCCAACAATTTTTAAAAATGTATATTTACATTTGAACTCCTTTCACATTGCCAACATATTTTTAAAAATGTATATTTACATTTGAACTCCTTTCACATTGCTTTTCTATGAGCACATATCATGAATGTCCCTCAATAAATACTTTTACTGACAGATAAGCTAAAGTTAAAAGGTAAAATTGATCCCTCGTGACGTATATGCTCGTATTTTAATGAAAAAAATAATATTTTTTTGCAAGATATGTGCAATAATCTTAATACAAATTTCATATATCTTATTTGTCTTCATAAACCATTGATATTTTTATGAACAATCCCAAGGACTGGGCCCACGGATCGACAGTCCTAAAGACCGGTCTTAAGACTGAACTAGACCGAATAATTAAGGATAAACTCGAAAATAGCTAGAACGTATTAATCGGGATGAGGGAATCGACAGTTGAGAGCAAAATACAATGGGTATTTTTGTGTTAATGTGTGAGATACTAACGCTATGGGAGTTGACCAGCTATTTTCACCAAAAGTTTGACTATTATTTATTGTCTTTAAATTCAAATTCCAAAAACTAACAAACAGAACAACATTATAGTTGATAGATCAACAGCTTACAATAAAATGCTTAGTAAATGTTCAGATAAGTGGAATAATGCGTGTCTAATTAATAATTATTTATTAATCTCCCTATTCTACTTTCATGAAAAAAAAGGTAGGTAGTTTGACAATGACGTCATTTTCCTGAAATATACAGCTAATATTCTTTATTTTATAATACATATTATTTACTTAAAGCTTAGCAATATGTAATTCGAATTCGACGGATCAACGTTTCGAACACTAAGAAAACGGCAATGTTTGATTTTAATTTGTTTCGAGACCTTCTAGAGATGATAATATTTACGTCTCCTCTATGACCACTATCAAGAGCGTCAAATGATCTTCTTTACGCTCAGTATAATGGTCACAAAAGTGAAATAAATACGGAGGCACGGACGGACAGGAATGGACATGTACAAGCTCTCTTTTGGACTAGTTCTAAAATAATAAAAAATACACATTTGACTTTTCCAAACCCCTAGGTCTTTGACATGAGTACTAATACACATTTCAATTGAATGCTGATACTTTCAAGAGATAGCGGACGATTAATTAAGGTTTTTATATGTACTCCTGTAGTCAAGAGGAATATACATCTGTTTACGATACAAATTAAGTGTGTTGAGCAATTTGGGACGGGAATGCTATTTATTTGTCTTTTTAATGTGTGATTATTTTTGAACAAAGACTCCAAATGGAATTACGAACTGGATTATTACAAAATAACACCTTTAAAAAAGTGATTAAAAGAGAGGAAAGTCACGCAACCTGGGTCCAACAATCAATTATAGTGTTTTTTTTTTGGGACAATTGCCTTTAGTTATTGAAATCAAGTGTATAATAAAATACATGAATCATACTCCCCACTTAAGTGTTTAAACAGTTGTACTTACTTGTAGGTACTATGTTTTTTGACAGTTTTAAAATGATGTGGATTTTAAGTGGAATGATAGATGTCACAACGAAGTGAAACATTTGGAACATGCAGAGTAGGCCATCGTTTTTTTTTAAACTTTTTTTGTATTGACTACTGTTACCCCAAAGATTTAACAAATTTTATTACACGATCCACAGTCCACATTTTCTGAAGTCTAATATTTTAATAACTATTTCATACATTTTGACTTGCTCGTAAATATCACTTTAAATGCTAAACATATTTGTATGATCTCAAAACACGGAGAAAAATTCTTTTTTGAAATCAATTTTAACAATAATTCAGATTATCAAGAGAATAACATTTGTTATTATTATAGATAAAAGATTACAATTTCATTTCGATAAACACTTTGATGAAATAATTATTACTTTTAACGAATTTTAAGTACATAAAATGTACCCATTAAGTTAAATAAGGTTGATTTTGTGATATAAAGAATAATAGCACATATTCTTACATTTGTAGCAACGCATGTACCTTAAATAGAACAAAGGGAAATAAGATAAGCTACAGAATGACTTAAAGGCGAACAAATTAATCAAATGTACGAAAGTTAATAAAAAATACAAGGTTATACCATAACGTGTTTACGACTGATGTTTGACTTCGAACACGCTTTTAATAGTGACGTCATAGTGTATACGTAGTTGCGTGTTTTGTTTACATTTTCAATCGTATAAAAAAAGAAACAGTCTACATTCTTGATTTTACAATTTGACAAGGTCTTCATTTGATTAAAAAATATTAAAACACATTAAGGAACTTCCAAGTCGTAGTGAAGCATTTGAAGCTAAGTCTCAGTTTCTACAGAGGATCACTTTGCCATAGTGGACTACAGAGAAGGACGAAGAAGATTGTTGGATTTCACTGAAATCCGTTTAGGAAAATTAAATTGAAGGATTATTAGTTATTCTCTGTTAAGTCTTCACCCTTGTCATCATCAATTCTATATTTCAATCCAAGAACAATACATTCAATCCATATATACTGTAATTACTTATAAGTTATTTGTATTGACTGGCATTTATAAAATAGAAATTGCATGATGAAGACTCCATGGAGAATGTGTGGAGTTCAATCTATCAAAAGGTCGTGTTACTTCGTCACTCCCAGCATTAAAGAATAGGTCATTGTGATAAAGTGCAACATAATCACATATACTAGGGATCATGAATTTAAAAAATAAATAATGTGCATTGTTATGTAATGATTTAATTAAACTTGTGTATCTTAAAACGAATACTTTCTTGAAATAGAACTGAGTAATCCATAGTCAAACAGTTCCCATATTGACTCTTTCTGGATTTGACACAAAAAGAAAACTTCGCTCCCAATAGCATTACAGTTATGTTAAAGAAGAACTCTTTTACTTGGGAAAGAATGTTGGCCATCCAATTTCCGAGGAATCGATTGACACGGTTTTTAGACTTAGCTAGAACACAGGTGCTCACATTTCGAAAGTTTATTGTTTAAAATTAAATAATGAGCCTCAAAAAAAAAATTATAATTTCCGTCTCTATTTTTTAACGAGTATCCGAAATCGATCTATGACCTCTATGACATTAGGATGGAAGTGGATTCGTCCAAAATATCTTATTCTTGAAAAAAAGTACTCAATATATTCTTGATTTAAACAAGATGTCAATATATATTGAAGGCCAATTTCATTATTTATATATTGATACAAGGATATCAAAGATTTTGAAGAAATAAAACACCACTTCACCATTTTTATTTCTCTTAATTTGCTTCATTGTTCCAATCACATTGATCATGCTTTAGAAAACATCCTTTTGTTTATCCAAATTTACTCCTTAGGCACATACAAAGTACTTTTTTGATATTGGTATGGAGCTTCATCTTATCAAAGCACAAGACAGCTATTTAGAGTTTCGTTAGATTTGATTTGTTGAGCGATACTTTTAATAATAATTCACTGTTTGACGGTTGTTAACGGAAGTAGACCATTGGATTGAATGTAACGATAGGCGTTTGAGGAAAACGACTTCAGTATCAGTTCTTTAACAAAATTTTCCTCAATCCATTTTCCAAACCTCTTCCACTGATAATGACTTTACATTGAGATCTAGTAAATCTCTTTTCCAGTTCTCCTTTCATCGCTTCCTTAAAATTAGATTTGGATTTTAATAATCTATATTCCGATTGAAGGAGTTTCCTTTTTTCGTGTAAATCTGTATTCTGTTTCCTTTGTGACTCGAGTTCTAGAATGAGTGGATCTTTTCTGCTATTAAAAGGCCTAATAATTTGTATAATCCGGGATACACATGCTTGATTAGATGCGTCAAGCTGTCCTAACACAAGTGTTTCCATTGATTTTATGTTGGGTTTGGATGATTTGTCTAATGTCTCCAAATATATTTCATTAGAATCTTTTTCAAAATGGTATACTATCTTAATTCATTTCGTTTTCCTTGGAGCTTGCTCAAATCTTTCTCCAGGTATGAGACCTCTGGAAGGGATAGCATCTTCTTTCAATTTCCTTTTTTAAAGTTGTCTCAGCAATTCACCTTTTAAATCCCTTTTATAAGCATTTTCCTCAAAATGATTCTCACTAATTCTAGGGTATTTTCCTAAAGGATCCTTTCGATGACAAGCACTTTCCCATTTTTTCCTCCTTGAGGGATCCTTTGGAAGATGATGATATGTTATATTGTAAAGAGAATCACAAATGGTAACTGCACAGCTGACAGTTTCATTACGTGAATACATTATACTTTTTCTGAATTGCGATTAAGTATTATCACCATAATAATAATAATCAGTTAGTAATAATATATTTATTGTAAAATGTAAATAACATATAATATTATACTCCAAGGATACCAAACTTCTCTCTCTTGGGCCACAACGTAGTCCCAGTTCTTAATTTTGGCCTTATGTGAATTTGTATTTGGTACCCTTTCTATTCACTATGACGTCAAAATCTCCTTCTCTTGCCCAGCAGTCGGTACGATTCATCAAATTGAAAATTCTAGCAAGCCCAATTACATGATGGTCTAACCTTGAATTTTTATTAACCTTCAAATGTACCAAACCTTCATACAAAATTGAAAAATCACTAATAATTCCAACTAAGTATATTTTAACAAACACAACAAGTTGCAACTATTCTGAAGGATGTTCTAAAAACAAGGTGAAAAGTTCCGACAACAAAATCTATTTTAATGAGAATTGGGGGAGATTTTTCAAAAAGGAAAATCAAAAAAAATTAAATACGATCAAAGCCTTGAATGTCAAGGAGCTCTGAGTATGATAGTCAATTTTCAGAATCAGGTTAGAAGTTAAACAATAAAGGATTTGTGTCCCCTAATATCGACAAAGTGTTAATTTCATGGTAGTTATTGAGGGACTTTTGTATGATCATACGACCCTCAATTAACTTCAAATAACATACCAACATATATAAAAAAAATCTCAAGATGTGAAGTTCATTTTTTATTTTATTGAAAAAATTCCCAAATTTAAATTAGTGAAAAAATTGAAAAACTGTAAGTTCGCAAATTTTGCAAAAAAAAAAAAAGAATAGAATTTGGATATTTCCATTATAAAGAAAAACACTTTCAAATTCCGTATTTTTTTGTACCTGCAGTAAAAAAAAAGTTATAAACAGTATTTTTTTTTGTAGAAATCTACCATTTCACTAACGAAAGGCTCAGCCGATTTTACTAAAAACTAAGCGTAAAACGGAAAGAATAATTTCCATTTTTCCTACTACACGAATTTAAAAATAAAATCAAAAATCAATGATCATTGTTTATTTAACTGTTCATACTTTCGTTTCTTTTTCGATTGTTTCTCTTCTTATTTTACTACTCTCCTCGTAAAAAGTTCCACAAGTAAGGAGCTCCCTTCTAAAACATAACTGGATCTTGACAGTAAGAGGCTGCATATTTCAGACAACAACTTTTACACGAACTCCTGCTGAATTTTAATATTTTTTTTAAGTAATTGTCCCGGGCCAGTCTGTTGGGGGATGAATAATGATAGTATATATATTCATGAGTCAATTTAGCAACATACTTTATTTTAACTTTTTGAATTCAAAATTTTTTGAAATGAATTTATCATGCTCAAAAATTATGTAATGAACAGGAAAAGTATACACAATTCCAAGCCTATCACAGTGTCATTTTTTAGAAATGAAAATGAATAGCTACGCTTTTAATAAACTATTATTAACCAATATAAGAATGTACAGGATAAACAAGGTAAATACGGAATAACTTTAACAGCTAATTATGACTCTTGTATAGGTTACGTGATAAAATTTTTATTATTTGTGACAAGCTAAAGGTGTTTGCTATTGAATTTAATAACAAGGTTTTTTTAGTATCTCGTCGTTTAAGTATGGAAAAAGTCAGTAGAATATCTATCATTGAAGCTCGCCACGCGGGACACTCTGCTTAGGAGATCATTTCCTTCTTCAAATATCCAAAATCAACTGTTTATGACGTGATTGAGGCCTTGGATGAGGAGGAAAAGACTGAGAGAGCAGCTCATTCGACAAGATCTGATAAAATCTGGACTAAAAGGGTCATAGCTGGCTTGAAACGATTTGACACGCATCCAGACACGTCAATTGCTAAGCTGGCGAAGGACCGTAACGTGATCAATACCACCATCAAAAATGGCATCAGGATTGACCTGGGTTACTTTTCGAGGGTCAGAGCCTCAAAGTATCTGCTAACAGAGCAGAATCAGGGACACAGAATCAACAAAGGTAAAATTCTTAGTAACAAAATAAAGTACAAAGGTGGTTATTTGCGTTTTGTTATTTTTTTCAGACGAGAAAATCTTTCCTATTGACGCCAACCATAACCGTAGAACTGATAGATGGATCTGTTTGGACCCTGATGATTTCCAGCCAGTTATGAAAATAAAAAAATCCGGCTTCGGTTATGGTCCTGGTGGTCATCAGTACGGAAGGACAAGTTATCCCCCACTTCTTCCAACAGGGCCAGAAGGAGACCAATGAGGCTTACAAGGGCGTTCTCAAGGCCGTGGTCATCCCATGGATGAATGAAGTCACTGATGGGAAGCCATATACATTCCAGTAAGACTCAGCACCTGCTCATAAGGCCAAGATTGTCCAAGAGTTATTAGGACAATATGTCCCGGATTGTTGGCCTCCATTATATTGGCCAGCCAACAGCCCGCATCTCAATCCATGTGATTTTACTTGTAGGGCAGGGTGGAGAGGATCGCCTTTATAATAATCTCGCCTCATTTAAGGCCTTGAAGGCCTAAATCGTCCATACAATGAAGGACAGGGATCCGCATAAAGTTTCAAGGCATGCAAGGCATTCAGGTGCCATGTAGAGATCGGGATCGAGAACAAAGGCTTGTCTCATAATTAGCCATTAAAGTTATTCTGGGTTTACCTTGTCCAACCCGTATATATATAACACTAACGATATATAAAATTATGTTTGAAATGCATTTATTACTAATTAAGAATGCTACCAATAACTTCATTCCATAAAAAAGAGTTATTAATATTAATAAATATTACTAATGAATAATTTACTTACAATTTCCGAGACATAATTATATAAAGGATATTGAGACTGAAAGGATTGAAACAATCGTCAAACAGGTAAACTCCGGTATTTCCGATGCTAAAATGCATGAATATTTATTTTTAAACACATATTAACCCAATAATTCTTGCAGTTCATCCTTTTATATATATTTTTTTGATAATGAAGCCTATTTTCTGATTTGTTCCTCCTGGGCAACGTTATGAGAGAAAGGGTTAAATAAATATAAGTTTTGCATTTTATAAGTTACGGAGAAATAATATGACTGTGATAATCTGGAAATGCTTAAGAGATAAGTAGCGGTTGTCTAACGCCCTTCTTTCGGTTTCTACCAAATAATTGGGGCCTTTTTTTTTTTATATTTTACTTTAATTGGTCAGATGGAGTGGAACTGATTAAGTATAATTAACCATTATATTATTACAATTACTCAATCTAACCTTGCAAATATCTTTTAAGTACTATACATTAAGTGCTTCTCTTCGAAAAACATCGAGACGCTAACTTAGATACATTGAGTTCAAGAGAATAAGCTCCTCAGAGTGCGTTCTCTATTTAGCTACGTCGTTCCATAACTCACCGTTATTTCTGTTTACGTTTTGAGGAAAAGTTGCGTGATTTATAAGGCTGGACGTACAAGAGACCACAAGGAGAGTGAGTGTTTGATACAAATGGCACTATTGATTAATGTTTATGTTTAAAAAAAATCAGCTTCCTTTGATACTAAGATTTTTGTACATAGAATATGATGTGTTCCCGCTTTATAATTAATATTTCTATATTATAGATCTTAAAACATTGAGATCTCTTCAATTTCTTCCCTTAAAGTTGCCAACATTATAATATGTATATTATAGGACGAGAAATCAAAAACTAATAACCATGACTGTTTTTATTTTTCCAATGTTTCATCCATTTCTATAAAAAATACTTCAAAATAACTAAAATGATTAATAATTAATAGAAAATATGACAGCTTTAAATAATAAAAGAGGGATTCACACTTTCTCATTGGAATGATTCTGTACTTCTTCTGGAATTATTTGAACCAAATTAGTGTTTTTTAAGAAGCTTTGTAAAATTGGGTTGTCAAGTAGGAACCATATTCCTTTATTAAAATATCCAATTGATATGAAGTAAAAAGCAGGTGACATTTCAGCGGCTCCAAAGGCCTCGTGTATCCATCCATTTATTTTTATTTTATATATATTAGTCTTTATTTGATTTAATTATTACCTAAATGTGACTATTATTCGGTCATTAATCACTAGGTGAAGTTAAAAATAACCACAATTTGTTTTAAATATTGATATTCAGCTTGTTTAGCATTTTCACAATTTGATCCTCTTCGCCAAAATCTCCTCCACCCTCACAAACAAAGGGGGTCGTCTTCTTGCACTTTTTGGACCATATAAAGGTTTCTTCCAAAATGCAGAATGTTCTCGTCCTACAATCCCAACGATAAAAAAATGTTCTCAGAACCAAATAAAATTATTCTAAAATAATGTTTGTTTTTAAAATTTGTCATCCAAGGTCCATCCTCTTGTAAAATACGTAGAAGCCTTTTAGAAAAGATCTTTGCAATTATTATTTTTAGAAAATTGAGCCCAAAACTGCCCAGGCTTTTAGGAAGATTCAATTTTTTAATATTTTATAGAGGAAATATTTTTAATTAAGACCTATGTTAATATCAGCTACCTGTTTCATGATTTTGGAGGGAACTTTCTACATTTATAAAAACATTAGTGCAGAGAAAATATTATAATTATACTTTTATATATTACGCAATTTTAAATCTATTTACACCCAATATTGGCGATAATTCTTCTTTTAGCAACCACACACGACTTATTAAAACTGATTACAAAAAAAGGAAATCGACGAAGCTCATGGACAACGCACTCGGGTGAAATTATTTTCTTGAACTTAATGTGTGTATGTTCGCGCTCAGGGGATTCCTAGAGAAAGAAAAATACTTTATGTATATGGATTTCACCAAAAAAAGAAGAAGATTCTTAGGTTAGATGGAGTAAATGTAATACTATAACGTTAACATAGACATAATCAGTGCAACTCTGCATAACCAATTAAAGGAAAAAGAAGAAAGAACTCACACGTCAACCGTTTTTCCTTTTCTGATAGCTGTACCTTTTTTTTCTTTACACACATCCCTATCCCTTCCTTATATATTGCATAATACTTTAAATGGAATATAAGTTCAGGAGGAACATTGACTTGTGGGCTTGGTCCTCACAACTCTGGTCCACTTTAAAGCAGACACTGTGATAACCAAAAAAATGTGCAAAATATAAGTCAACCAAACAACAGTTAAGAACGTCTGACTTCGACAACTTTATAAATAGATATCTAAAAATATTACTTTCGGTTTGTAACAAAAAAATTTAAAAAAATCCTTCGTTCACCGTGTGGATACTCTTTTTTGAATGTTGCAAAGATTTTATGAAGACCGTCAAAGTCTTATCAAAGATAACACAGTCCTAAATGATTATTTTCCCTCTGAGTATTTAATTAGAAGCATTGTTTACGAACTTTAAACACTCACTTGACCGAAATTTAGTATAAAACTATTTTGTTCTTTCTTTGGTAATCTGAAACTCTAATCCAAAAATGATCTGTTGTTATATCAAGTACATAGCCTCTTATTCATGTGTTAGATTGATTTAAAATGAAATTATATTAATTTTCTATTTGATATCCTTAAATGTGGATTGTATTGTAATAAACATATAACAAAAAAAAGTCAATAAAGATTCTACAAAATAAACCAATCAAATGATTTAATAATACTGACTACATTTCTTAATGTAATTGGTGCAAATATCCAGTTAAAAGTTTCTATTCCTAATTAGCATGGAATGGAATAATCAACATGTGGAATTCGTCTAATATGGGATCAACGTATTTTACTTATATTAGTGTGTAAACAAAGCGACAGAGAGTGGCGCCGTCTTGCGGAAGATTAATACAACTCCCTAAATGATAATGTTATTCAATATAATACAAAAGTATTTTACCTACATCTTAAGCTACAGACAGTCACACCACCTTGCAGATAATATATTTTTTTCTTTTTGCTCATTTTTTTAATGTTCCTTTAATAGGTCAGATGGGGGTGCACTGATTAAGTATCAGAAAACATTATAGTATTCCAATTATTCAATTGGTCCTAGGAATTGTCTTTGAAGTATATATATATTAAGTCCTTCTCTAGGAACGATCGGGGCGTGAAACTACGCACATTGATTTCAAGAGAATAATTTCTTCCGAGTGCGGTTTCCATTTAGCTGTGACGTTCCATTTGCTCATGCCCTATTGTAAGGATTTTTTAATATTTTGATCTCTATTTATCAAGGTTTTTATTCATAGAGCGGACGGCCATTCCAGGGTTGAGAGCTAAATTATCGTACTTCAAATATAAAATTACATAATTCAGCTGGGAAACTCCATTTTTCATTATGAATAATATTGTTTTCTAAATTTTTCAATAAAATAGATCTAAGATGCAATATACAGGGGATCACCTCTATTTAGCAATCAATAAAACAAAACAAAACAAAATATTTTCTCTTCAACTAATAACACAATTTTAGTAATAAACAATCCTGAAAGAAAAGTGAATCCAAAAAAATATTATAATTCAATATAATCGCCTTCACTAACGGTGTCAACTTGACCTCAAGAACCGCAGCAGGTCTTGATGAGAGTCTTCTTTGGCAGATTCTGGAATCCCTTCCGTATCCTGGAGATCAGCTTGCATTTTGGTTTGCAGGATAACCTTTTGGTGTCTTGCTCAATTGCAGCTCACACTAAAAGTCCATGCCGTTGGGATATGCTGAGCTTGGAGGACAAACACTTGATCCAACAATGTAAAAAAAAATATCACTTCATCTTATGATCCACATACCTTTCTGTTGATTCATCATCACCTGCAGACTCTTCTAGTACCTTCCTGGCTCTCCAGACAAAGGACTTGTCCAGATCTAAGAAGTTTGAAATCTCGACAATCCCTCTTCCGGCAAGAATCTCAATAAGGACACTCAGTCGTTTCCACGATGATGAAATAAATACTTTCTTGATCAATGTCATTTTTGTCCGCCGATTAGTTTGTGGTAACCACTGCCAAGTTACGACCTCGTGTGGGGGTTGTGATAGAGGATGGAGGCGCCCATATTGAATAGTTATTGCCGAGATTGATAGCTAAAAATATTTTCTATAGCATTTCTCCTTATAATTTTCCAATTAAAAGTTATTAAGGTTTTGGTTTTGCTTCTTGATCGTTGAAAATTTCCTTGTCGCAATCTGTAGATTATAACAATATCTATAATCATTAATTAATGTAAAATAAGGATTAATGATGTATTTTAATCTTTATTCACGAAAAAAAAGAACTTTTGTATCTTTTAAAACATGAACTAGATGTGTTCCCTAAAGAAGAGGTTATAGGGAAAGAAAATTTTGCATAGGTTATGTCAAATCCTAAATTTTCCAAATTTGTCGTAATCGAAATTCGAAAAAAGTTGAAAGACAAACCGACCTAATAAAGAGCTCTAACATTGATCTACAAATATTTCAGCTGTTTTCACTTTTCAGACATTAGCTTTTAGAGATAAAATCATTTCATGGCACTATAGTATTTAAAGGTCAACCATCTCAATATATATATTTACATATTTATATACATATTTAAGGTTGACCATGAAAAAACAATCCAAATACCTCTTGAATAATAAAATGTGATGGAAAATGTGTTTCCTTTCCTTTGTTAGGGATTGTCCTGAAGGAAAAAATGTACATGTATTTTGATGTCGTTTCTTTTATTGTATCACGCAACCTTTCCTCCCAAAAGAAGTATAAAAAATGCCCAAAAGTATCTGGTAGTTAGATAGATAAGTCAATCATACCAACTGCAATTAATCTCTTAGTTACTCATTTCTGTCATTATCCAGGAGTGTCTGCAGCATCATAAAATAAATATATATACATATTTTTTTTTTTTTTTTGGGGGGTTTGGATTTTTTTTTTTAAATCCACAGCTGGTCATGAAAAAAATTAATTTGGAAATAAATAAATTTTAAATAAATAATTTTTTCAGAAAATTTAAAAATTTTTAGGGGATAAATTTGAAAAATTTATGTAACTCTACGGGCAAACTACCCTCAGCGATGCTTTCATCTCTGTAACCTGTCCAAATAGTACTTGATGTTTTCTCTGCAAAATCATAATTTTCACAAGACACTTCTTGGCTCAATTACTCTGAGTTTGATTGACTTAGACGAGTCAAATTTTAACACAACAAGCCTTGGATGTGTTTAACTTTTATTTACGAGTAATGCCATCTACATATCGTTTTGCTGATGGGGAGAACCTCAAGGGCAAACCCAAGAGTGCAAGGCCCACCATAGTGAAGCCGGAAGACATCATCGAGGCTTTTAAGGTCAACCCAACGATGAAGATGTCAGAATACGCCAAGAAGAAGAAGGTGCAACGGTCTACTGTGGCAAGGCCATCCGAAAGGCAGGAGTAAGGTCGCTTAGAAGAATTGAGAGGCAACTCTTGTCCCAACGTCAAAAACAACTCCGTCTTCAGCGATGTCAACAATTCTTGAATTATCTGAAGTACAACAGCAACTGGATAATTTTTTATCTCTGAGGAAACGACCTTTACTGTTGACCCCATCAATAACAAGGAAGATGATCGGGTAGTATGCATTTGAAAGCATCAGGACAGTCACCAAGATCAAATATCTATCATCTGTTATAATGTTGGGAGTTGTAGCATAAACTAGAGAAGAAATGCTTCCCACTGGGTTTCCTAATGGATATCGCTTACCCGAGGCCGACTACTTGATAGTATTGAAGGAAAATGTGGTTCCATAGATCACTTAGACTATGAAGAAGTCCAACAATGCCACGTATGTATTTCAGCAGGACGGTGCTCCGACCCATAGTGATAATATTGTACAAGAGTGGATTGTTAGCTACATGAATTTCTGGTCCAAGAACCTTTGGCCCCCTCAGAGCCCCGATTTTTATTCACTGGATTACTCCATTTGGTGGCAAATTGAGAAGAAGGCCTGCAAAGTCCACCAACCGAATATTAATGACCTGAAGACCTGTGTTAACCACTAGTGGAGGATCATGGACTACGCTGCCATAGTGTGCAAGGGGTTCTGGAGGCGATCATTGAGGCTGATGATGGCCAGATTCATAATCAATGTGTAATGTTATAGTTAAAAATATTATAAAATAAAATTTAGTATATAGAACATCATCTTGATCAATTATGAGTATTTTAATGACTACGTATGTTAGAGGCAGGTCTCAGTACTTTTTCTACAGCAGGTAGGGTTCAAGACAATCCCAAACAGTATCCTCATAACCCATACTTATAATATTATTATTTCTTTGAACATGTTTTCACATAATTTATTCTTCTTTTTTGTTTTAAAAGTGTTTATTGAAATCCTCTACACAACAATGGATTCTTATAGTTATATACTTATAATGTATAGATGTCAGCTATAATTAGGATCAAAGTTCAACTTGGGTGAAATTCTGGGATATCTTTTTATTTCTACCCCAACATAGGAAATGGAATTTTTATGGTTACCTATTGAAAATATTATGATATTCTTGTATATACTTGCTATGGTCGGGCTTTAAAAATATCAAAATAATACTTTTATTGTTAATTGATAATCAATGTGCTATAATTAATCACTCCCCCATTATAAGAGCCCGTCTATTATAAGTGATGATAGTTTTATGATTCAATGACTCCAATAAATATATTATATAAATAAGGTCCAATAGAATTGTCGCATCAGACTTGATCATGAGCTCTTGACAGACGTCAATCATAATCCTGATTTTCTCAAAGGGGTCATAAAGGATGAGGAATCATAGTTACATGGTTATGATATCAAAAGACCTATAAAAGGACGAAGATTTGCTACGGTTGAGGAGATAAAAACTGCATTGCTGGAAGAGCTCAAGGCTATAACGAAAAGTACTTGTGAGAAGTGCTTCAAGGATTGGAAAAGCGTTGGTACAAGTGTATTGCATCTAAGGGGGATTACTTTGAATGGGACAACATATATATCGATGAATACGTAAATACTTTTTCCTAAACATACCTCGTAGAATAGCTCTAATGATAATTTTGTGTGGGGGTAATATTGGGTAATGTATAGACATGTGATGAAAATGGAGGATATGATCCAATTCCGGTAAAAAAATTAATGGCATTTGATTCACACGCTCCCGCCAGGATTATTGGGTAGTACATGTCGTTCATGTCATAAAACTAAACTTAGGCTAATAATTCCAAGATCAAATGCATTTATTTTATTATCGTAATTAAATCAGTTTCGCCGTTGTATTAGATATACTCCCCACCCGTTGAGAATCTCTAGATGACAGTGTCCCTGATAAATGATCAGTAAGTTAAGTAGTTTGTTAATATAAAAAAACTGCCTTTAAAAATTAGAAAAGGATAAACAGTTTTTCACAATTTTATGTTCGTTTTAAAATCTTTTAATGTTCTTATCAAATATGTTCTATTTTTATTTACAACAATATTAGGTTAAGTAAAAAGTTCGGATTGTTTTTCGCTAGATGTACTTAGTGGGATAATACGATTAATACTTTGGATTAAATTAAGGTTAAAGTATGCTTAAAACTTTAGCATACACTTAAAAAGTACATTTACAGTTTTGTGTTTGGTGAAGCCAGTTGTTACTGTGTTCCAAAATGTAGGTAAAAAAGAGAAAATTCGATGCATTCTGCATTGGTTAAAGGTTAAAAGGCATTGCTGTTTGTGAATCCAATACAGTATCAATTGCAAAAGCAAAGTATTGGTTCCAACGATTATATTCTGTTAATATGGACGTCGTAGATGACTCACGATCTGTTATGTAAATCATCGAAAATGTCCATAAAGTAATGGAAATCGTCGAGTTGGACCGGTATGTGAGTACTTATTACATTACCCAGGAGTTTAAGATTAGCCAGAAGCCCGTTTGGAAGCATTTGCATAAGGCTGGTCTTGAGAAGAAGGTCGATGTATGGGTGTCAGAAGAGTTAGTTGACGCAAAAAAACCCTTTTGGATCGAACTGAGGTTTGTGACTCTTTGCTGAAACGTAACGAAATCAATCCATTTTTGAAGTTAATGGTAACTGACGATGAAAAATGGGTCTCTTTCCAGAACAACAGCCTATAAAGGTCGTAACCAAAGCAAAAGGAAGCGGCTTAAACGATCGCTAAGCCCGAATTAAGTGCCAAGAAGGTTATACTTTGTGTTTGTTGAGATTGGAAAGGAATTATCCACTTTGAGCTACTCCCATCGGGCAAAATGCTAAAATCCGACTTATATTGTCAAAAACTGACTAGATTGAAGGGTTTGATGGATCAGAAGCTCCTACAGCTTGGATGGGAGGTTCTATCACACACTCCGTATAGTCCAGATCTGTCATCAAGCAATTATCATCTTTTCTAGCATTTGCAAAATTTTCTTGATGGTACAAAATAGACTTAAAGAGAGGCTTTTGAAAATGAGGTGGACAAGATTTTTACCAATTGGAACGAAGTATTCTCCAATTGCGGAACTATGAAATTCCCTTCAAAATGGGCAAAATTTATCCAACAGAACGGCGTATATTTGATCTAAATCGGATCATTCTAACTATTTCAATTTTATTTTAAAAATAAAGAGAAAAAAACGCTTAGACTAGTTAACTTCACCTATAATATGAATATTTATTTATTTCGACCAGCGGCGAATAGAAAAGACTAAAATATATTAAAATGTGACAATGCAGAGGAAAAAAAACAAAAAAAGAATTTACTAAAAATCGCTTGAAGTCAGCTTCACTTCCCTGGCGAAAACAAAAAGGTATTGTGTTCCAAAGAATAATAGATCTATAATAGAAACTATGCTTAAAAATCTTTGGTTTTGGTAGGTAGATATTGTTTTGAGTGGAGAGTCTCGTTATGTGGAACAGATAGCCTTTATTTAGCATCCGGATTGGGGGAGATAGGTTAATCTTTTTGCTTAAAATTCGGTGTAGGATAATCA
Source organism: Lepeophtheirus salmonis (assembly GCF_016086655.4). Classification (NCBI taxonomy): domain Eukaryota; kingdom Metazoa; phylum Arthropoda; class Copepoda; order Siphonostomatoida; family Caligidae; genus Lepeophtheirus; species Lepeophtheirus salmonis. The sequence continues at coordinate 18,621,038 of NC_052132.2, forward strand.
TATATCTAATTGCAGGTCTATGAGTCAAATTGATGAAGCCCAGTCTTTTGATTTTGCATTCGTAGTTCTCGTTATCTCCCAATGAAGGAAAAAATGACACAAACCTGACTTGTACCTCTTTTAATGAATCAATCAAATAGTTTCTTGAAGGATTCCAGATCTCATATCCGTACATTGAATTCGGAAGGGCATAAAGCTTATATAGTTTCAGGATAAACAAAGGGTCACGAGTTTTGAACCTTCTTATAATAATTCCCAGATTTCGATTAACCTTCTTTATAATGTATTGTATATGCCTCTTTAATTTCAAATCACGAGAAATGTAGATTCCTAATTCCAAGTAATAATCTACCACCATGTAGAAGGTTCTCCTCTTTAAAGTAGTAATTAATTATCCCTTTAAAATTTGCCCAAATATATTTTCTAATTCTAAAATATCATTGTTGTTAGTTTTATTATAACACTCACCTTCCTTTTGAGCAAAAAGAGAAAAAAAGCAAAAAATAAGTTGGTAGTTAGCCAATTCTACCCGACTATGAAACTATTATGCAATAATACATAGTTTTGAACAACATCCAAATCAACTTTTCAACATTCAGAAATCTGATTAAAGGAAAAGGAAAAGAAACATCCACAGCCGATAGCTAAATACCCGGGATTTTTTTGTGTCTGTGAAATCATGTAACAAAGTGCTGAACGCCATATGTATTGTAAATCACTAAACCTTTATAAAATAGGTAGGTTTTTTAGGTTATCGCATCCAAAAGTCCATAGAGTTAAGGATGATTCTTGATAATATGTTACTGTTAGTACCAGAGGGCTCTGTATATGAGTTTTAATAATCAACATTCAACAGGTAGTGCATGAGCAAATATATCCAAAGAAGTGAAAGATTATTTAAGAGAAGTAACATCCAATTGGTTATCCCTGAAATAGATAGTGCCGGTTGTGAACTACAGGCTAATGAAAGAGTGGAATATAAAAGAAAATGTATCCCTATGTCTTTTGATTCGATACAACAGCATCAAATATTGGAGTTGATTAAGGAGCATGTCTTCTAATTGAAAAAGTTCTCGAGATACCTTTTAACTATTTAGCCTGAAAACCTCATATTTGAAAATGAATAATTAAATATGCATGGCTGCCTATTTATGATAAGAGTACAAGTCCAGAATATCCGATGTTCATGGAACTTTAAAAAATAAGTAACCAATCTGTATTCGGTATTTGGATGACTGTTGACCTTCGCCTCGATATGCACCAAAAAGGTGAAGTCCTGGGGGTTTGCATCAGGGCTGTATGAGGCCAAAAGTGGTTGGGCCAGAATTGAATATTGTTCATCAACCATTCCTGTGCCTTTTTTGAGGTGTGTGCGGGCGCACAATCTTGCTGGAAACCCATATTTCCATAAGGATAGTTTCCCTGCAACTACGGCAAAAGGTTATCCTCCAAGGCAGTCGCATAGTCAGACCCTGTACCCGACCGGGAACCACACACTATGGGGTGCCTTGTCGTCCGAGTCCACGGATATGTTGGGGGCAGGGTGTATTGTGGTACTAAGTATACTCATTGATTCATCTATGTCTCTAATGCTAAAGTAATTGTTATTCTAACTGTTCCTAGCGGAGTCGACGGTCCAGGTCTTCTCGTCGCTGGAGAGGATGACCCTTTTGGCTTGGACCTTCTTGAGGTCATTCAAAAGAGTCTTGCAATCTGCCATCGCTGATGTCAAAATTAGCTTCTTCACCCTCAGAATGATGGACCATCTCGTACAATCTACTTATTCAAGTTACAACTTGTACGCAACATTTATTTTAAAAAGAGTAAGATATATGTAGGTGATTCTTTTGTTATTTCGTTCTCTGGTTATTAATGTTTATAGGACGTTTTTGTTTTTTTTTATAAAAAGTTATGTTGTTTTTAATTAGTTTGATATTGGCTACATTATATATTTTTCCTTATATTTGTTTTCAGATATTTTTAGTGTTTGATGTGTCTTCATTCCAATTTGATTGTTAAAGGGGGAAAAAAGAATGGAGGTGGATCGTACCCCAAACAAAAAAAAAAAAAAAACTTCAAGCTGGTGTGACAGTTTCTATGTGTTAGGGGGCGCAACATAAATAAATTAAAAAGGGGTATAGGGGTCATCGTTAACTTTATTCTATAACGCAACCTTTCTTCCAAAAAGAAACAGAAAAAAGGTCAAAAATCATCTCTTAGTTCGCCAAATAACTCAATCATACAAATTGATATTTATCACTAAAATAACAATAAAGGACTCAAATGAGTCCTTAAGTAATCCGAGGCTATCATTTTCATATTATTAATCCATAACTTTTAAAAATAATTACATATATCACACAATTACCTTTATTCCATCACGCAACCTTTCATACAAAAGAAACAGAACCATTATCTGAAATCGTCTGGTAGTTATCTAAATAAGTCAATCACACCAATTATTATTGATCTTGTAAGTACTCCTTGACTATCGTTGACATATTATTATTAGATAATTTTTAAAATGAATGACCTATTTATATGTTATGGGCACTCTGCAAAAAGCCAGTTAGAGGGTGCAAAATGGGCGAGCAATTTATAAAACTTTTACCCGAATGGTAATTTTTCGATTACTTAAATTGTCAGGTGAAATGATTGAGGATAATTGTATTGTAAAACAACTTAATTTCAAGCAATTTGAGTTTTTTTTAAATGTTACTTAACAACATAATAACATATGTCAACAATGATAAAACAATTAATAATTATATATCATTAACTTTATTGTATCACGCAACTTTTCCTTCGAAAAGAAACAGAAAATCTCTTTATTTCTAATGTTCTTCCCTATATTTTAATAATAATATTAAACCTAACAGGATTCATTCATCCAAAAAATGGAGTATCTGAATTATTTTTAATTACTTATTACTAATTTAATTAATTCAAAAGAGTATATGGTTTCATTTTGCAATTCGCTTTAAGTATATTTCAAAAAAAAAGTATATATTATTTTGATATTTGACCATCTATTTGTCTTTGAAATATCATGTCTAATACCAGCCTATCAAGGTTGTAATATGCATAATATTTTTGTAATTTAGAAGAAAAGAAAGAAAAACTAGATTTCACAGTCTAATATTTCTTAACATTTTTATTCGACAATTGAACATGCATCTGATTTTTTTTTTTTTTTTTTTTTTGGACACACAATGTAAACTTTGGAGCTACTTGGGAATATGCAGTAAAATTCAATGGGGGATCGTAAAACCATGAAGAAATGCATTGATACGGGAAATAATTATAAGATGATGACCTTTTAATCTTGTAGAAATGAATTTCTTCCAATCCATTTCTATCCTTGACCAAGTATAAAGTCAATATCTTGCCAGAAATTAAGGGTAAAATATGTTTTATTAAAAGCATGGAGGCTAGAAAAAAAAATCTTCAATCTTGCTAGATTTTGTGATAGCTTATATATCACATATACCAATGGTGAACAATTTTTTTTCCTTGCATGATCATTGACAAGGTATTCTTTTAGAATTCAGGATGCTGATTCCGAATATATGCTTAGATTTGCCCCATCACATCATGTTTTTCTGCTATCTGATATTTAATATTCATGGAGGTACATAAAAAGGCTATAATGATACGACACGTTCCTGTTCTGTATCTATGTCTTCAAAATAGTACTTGAAGGATTGAAATACCACAATCACCAGAGGTTAATCTTTATTGATTTAAAAATGGTGAACTTCCTTTTGGGTCAACAAGGAGGTCACACAAAATATCCTTGTTTCCTTTGCTACTGGAACAGTAGAGCTGATAAAGATCACTGAGTTATAATTGAATGAAATTTAACATTTTAATCCGTGACTGGAAGTTACGCCCTCTGTAGTTTCGCCCTGGGAAGTTTCGCCCTCATACGTATATTATAGCATAAATATATCTTCGGCATATAATTTAAGGTCTTCTTCCTATACTTCAACTTGAAGTCCTTTGTAATTAATTATAAAATTATGGAATTTGAGTAACTAATTTGAAATAATTGTTGTTTCTTATTATAATGAATTCGAACACTTTAATATTCTCTATTTAAAAAAATATACAAATTGGATTAAATGCACTCATTTTACACTACTGAATGCAAAAATGCATTACAAATGACTTCAATTAGGGGGGGGGGAGACTAATTTTAGGGCGTAATATCCTGGAACCCTTTTAATCAAGGATTTAATCGTGTGATAACCAACATCTATTGACACATTGAAATCAGTAGTAAATATGCAAATAAAACTACTTAAAGCAAAAAAAAAAATGTATTATTTTTCTCTCGTAAATGAAAGATTTTTGGAATGTGTTGTAGTATTTTTCATCACCCCGTTATTCAAAAACTTGGTGTGATAGGCAAAAACTAATAACATATTTGGAATTAACACCCAAAATGCAGTTAGATTCACTTTAAAAAAACCAAGCAAGAAAAATTGTGTTGTGCAGTGTAACGGATTTGACATGCTTTATCACAAAACGGTGTCATGATGAACTTCTGGAGTCTGATGACAAAGAAAAATATTTATTGAGTGCAATTTTTTTATATTTACAGGGTGGTCTAGATAAATTGGGAAAATCTTTAGAGGCTTATAATCTGAGAACTAGATACGGTAAAACTTTTTTTTTTTATATTTGAAACCTGCATTTAATGAAATTCACTAAATTTATAATTACATCCATCTCTTTTGATAACCTCAGCCACACGAAGCTGGAAGCTTTGACGACCTCGTGCAGATCCAGCTTTACCGTTGTACTTGATTCTGTGTTTGTACTTTTAATTTACGTTCTCTTGGGAGATGGAGTAGCCCAATAAATAAATTACACCTTCCAAGAAGACTGGCCCACTAGGGTAAAAAAAAGTGTGAAGTATCTTGGAGACAAAATGTCCTCACTTTTGGAGTCCGGATTTTTGGCCTGCAAACATCTCAGACCGGATCCCATGCTAAGATCAAGTACGAGGCCTGGCCAATTACCATTCGTTTATGGAGGCCCTCAAGAAGTCAATTTCCAGTACAATTGCAAAGGATGATCCACACAATGTCATCTGGGACTGGCAAAACCTCCAGCACCGTGTGGCCAAGGTTATCAATGAATGTGGAATTTCATTAAATATAGCTTTCAAATAATAAAAAAAATATGGTTCTAGTTCGTTCACAATTAGCCTTTATAGATTTTCCCAATTTATTTATATATTAAGTCTGTGTTGCATCAAAAAAGTGCACCCTCTTTAGTCAAAATAAAACATTGGCGCTGCATTTAAATGCATTTCTGTTTTCGTTGACATCCGTTTCATTTTACTGGATGGACAAAATTCATTGTACGCTAAGTAGTTTATGAAAGTATCCATTTATGCCACTAATATAAGTATTATCATGGAATTAAGACAAAAAGAGTATCTATCCACACCCTAATATTAATATCTAAATAATTTAAAAAACAATTCTCACTTAAAATTTAATTCAGGGCGTAAAGGGTTGACACCTCTCTCTACAAATAATTATGTAAATTGATTTAAAAATGTGTCAAATAATATAAAAATATAATCCTAATATTTTCCGGGAATTAATGCCATTTTAAATGTAGAAGGTTCTCCTCTTTATAGGAATAATTCATTTTCTCCATCTAATATCATATAAAGGGCAGCTGATATTTACAGGGGTCTTAATTCAGTAGTACTATACATCTCACTCATTCCTTCCCTTATGCTTTTAAGAATAAACCATCTCCAGACTGTCAAAGAATGAGCATAACTTTAAAAAAAAGTTATTACTAACCATTTTTTCATTTTTTATCCTATAACGGTTATTTTTCTCTACTTTTTGCCCATCCCTTTATTTGGCACTCTTATCTATAACTGCCAAACATGTGTATCATCAATGCATATCCACAGTGATGTAAGGGACGACTATTATTTTGTTTATTACAACTAACATTCCTGGATTAGAAGAACATGAAAAGACCTTCACAAAATCGATTTATAAAAAAAACAAAATATATAAATTATCGTCTATATATAGGAAAAAAATAGAATTAGAAAAAAAATATTCATACTTAAAATAAATATAAAATTGAGTGAAATTACGTGTTGTGTTAAAGGTTTTAAAAATGGGATTTTTTATTTGGGAAAAAGGATCTATATTTTGATCCTTCTCAAGGATTTTAAAGATAAGTCTTATTGTATTAAATGAATCAATGAACCATGAATAAGTATACATAGACCAAGAGAGTCTTGTAATGGTTAATAATTCAAATTAATTAATAAACTATTATCTATGATTGGCTATGAAATATCGGCCTGTATGTAGGTATATTAGGGTGGTTTGTTTTTCAACTTTTTTCGAATTTTGATTACAGCTAGTTCATTAAAGTTGTAATATAGTAAATATTGTTAAATAATTTTTAAAGCCGTTTTCATTTGTCCATATTTTTATTTTTTGCCGTATTTATGGCAAAAAAAAATTGAAGCAAATGTTGGTAATTCAACAATTTTCTACATTTTTTATTCAATATGCTCCCCATCATTCTGAATGATGGCTTCAATACGTGGACGAATAGATGTTCAACTGGCCTTGATGGAGTTCAAGGACAAGTTTTTCCACTCCTCCGTGATCACAACCTTCAGGTTATTGACATCCGTGTGTTAAGTCTTTTTCACCTTAACCTCCAAAACGCATCAAACAGCAAAGTCCAGGGGTTAACGTCGGCTGAGGACGAAGGTCAGATGTCGACCGTCCAAAATGAAGCCATGTTCTCCGTGCAAGAATATACAGCTTCTTAGACGTGTGTGCCGGGGTGCTGAATTTGATCCCCGCTCCCTGTAGTTGTCCCTAAGGAACGTGCTCTTCAACCATGGTAAGACATGGTATCTGAGCACCTTGCTACTGTCAGACACCACGACATTACACCCACACACCCCTCTACCCATAATTTACCCCAAATGGGGTAATTTGCTTCTATTCCTCGACCACTGTTCTAACTTATAATAAATATTTCGGCAGTTTCTTTTCTAAAGCTACTTTATGGAGCAATAAGATAGAATATCATTGGAAAAACTTTTTTCGAATTAAAAGTTACGCAACTCACTTAAAAATTAAATATCAGCCTCTCAGTTTAAAATTGTAATAACCGAGGTAAATGCTTTTGTTATTGTTTAGAATGTAGTTAAATATGGTCCAGATTTATCTGAACGACCCTGTATATATGTGTATATACAATATAAAAACTCAAAATGGCATCAAGAATATATTTATTGGAGTCACTTTGAATCTGTTATTTCAAGCATTTCATAAATAAAATGGTTCAAGGAGAATCCTTGTGGGTGACCAATCGCATTGGAACATTTTAAAGTCCTAACTATTATGACCAAATGACACTCATAATCCTTCATAACCTCCAAAGTAACGCTTGAATCAATGAAAATTGTAACTTATAAGTAGATAAGTTGTTGTAGTGTTTTTCAGCTGCCTGTTAGATGATTTTGTTAGAAGAAAAGGAATAAATTTCTGTTATAAAGAGGAGATTCTTTTACATAGAAGATAACTTTAGAAGAAAGAAAATATTATCATTATATTTAAATTAATATAAAGGGTAGGACAGCTAAACATTAACTCGATAGATGGATTTAGAAATATATATTAAAAAATTTCAATTTTCAATTAGAGACAAAAAAAAAAAAAATAATATTAGCAAAACACGTAAACAAGATTCTTGCAAAACTTTTTTCATTCTGTAGGGCCAACTTCATTATCAATCACAGCCTTTATATGTCACCTGAAGATCATGCAGGAGTTGATGACAAATTGTCCCATAGAGCCGCTATGGAGGACTTCAGTTAGCTCACATTGGGGTGTGAGATCCTGTTGGTTTCCCTCTCCAATGTGCCCATATACAAAAGTCAAGTGGGTACACATCTGGTGAGGAAGGGACCACATCTCTTTGGACCAGAATCGAACCATGTTATCTACACAAAACCTTTGGCACTTGGAAGACGTGTGGGAGGTTGCGCCGTCCTGAGTCAACACGTAGTTTTCTCCGAGTAGTTGGTTTTCACCCATGGCAAGATTTTGTAGCTAGGCACTTTATAGTAGGCTTCCTGGCCAATTTTCTATCGAGCGTTGAAAAAGAACGGAGGCATCGAGGGATCCGGTGAAAACCACGTCTGTTCTCTTTGGGAAAGGAAGAAGATTAGATTAAAACCTCGTAGACTTAGCATTCTTTCCATCAGAGGACATAACACCTAGCACCATTACTTGGGCCAGATATTAGGTATGGTAAACCTCTTGGACCTCTTCTTTTGCTTCCGCAAGCTAGCGGTCGTTCCGGTGGTTGTGGACTTGATCAACTGTGAAAATTTTCTTGTCCCAGAAATATTTTACAATTGGCCCATTTGCCTTGATCCATGTGCTTTATAGCCTTCCTGATGGTCCTAGGAGCGGAGAAGTCGTTTAAGAGGCGATTCATAGACTTAGTGAGATCGTCTTTTACATACCTCTCAAAACTTTACGTTATTACTTTAAATTATACCCCCACTTCCTGACATCCTGGAGAGGTCTTCTACAACTCCAGCATTTAGGAGATCTAAGTTGCACTACCTTTTTACTTGTTGCTCACTCATAATGATGAAATGACTAAATGATTAGTATAGATTGTTTATATATAAAGGACAGTGGAAACAGAATATCAAAAAAAATAATCAGTTAACATTTTCAAAGTCATGAGAAAATAAACATTGATTGTCAGGCCACGTTTTGCAGCCCTATTAATCTTATTATGCATTTTTTAAACAATATAAACCAAAGATATATGAGTTTAAAATGCGAGCGTATTTTTCTTCCACTAATGTTATTTAAATTAATTCAGTTTCTCCCCTTCATAATCAGTTAACAGGTAGCTAATATTAACAATGGTCTTAATTCATTAATACACTATGTCTCGCTCAACCTTCTTCTTGTATTCTTACACAAATCCCATCCCTAATTATAAGGGACTGTGAGGACTTTATCCCCTCGTTATTACTGAACATTGTCTAGTATATTCTTCTTCTTATTCGACTAGGGCCATGATCAAACCAAAAAAGTATATATAATACGCAAGGTTGAGTGATAGTCTGTAGCTGGTTGTTTAGCGCCCTCCATCTATAACAAATACTGTATTTATATAAGAGACGGAGGCATCAAAATTAGTCCGATCTATCTCCATTTAAAAATTTTATGACGTCATTCTTCTTGAAAAAACATATGAAGTCATGTTATAAACAATTTATCTGTAAAATCGGTCAAGACCAATTTTTTTGGACCGAACTAGACCAAATTTTTCCCTTGAAAAAATATGTACTTGTTTTTACTACATCTATTATTTTGTACTTTAGTCTACCATTTATGTTAAACATAGATAGCTGAATTTATTCTTGGAATCCAAAAATTCGTTATGTTTGTTTCAAATCCCTTTTTGAGAGCATGAATTCAATGATAAGGTCTTGTATTAGTGTTATGATCGAATGCAATCTTTTAATGGGAAACATTTTACGGGAAATTTGATGTTAAAAACATTTTAAATGCGCATCAAATAAGAAATATAACCACAATATATTTTATTTCTGCTTCATTTAAGACCAGGAATAGGACTTAGAATACAATAATGGGGACAAATATTGAAACAATTTATATTATCCAGTTGAAGGACTCATTTACAAAACAACTTATATGTTCGTCGTTAGTAGTTGGAAAGTATCCCATCAAATACTTTGTATATACATTAGACCAAAAAAAAAGATGCGTACCTAAAAAGTAGTCTAGAGGGCTCTCATGTGTTGAAATCAGTACACTGATCTCAAGTTTTTAAAATAAAAGAAGTGTTGTAATAATAAAATTATTTTCCAATAGATGGCTTGAGTAATGTGTATCTCGCGTTGTATAAGTACGATTTGTATACACTAGACGGTGTTAGAAGGATTATATTTAATAGTAAAAAAGTTTCTCAGACAATTTTGTGATTGATTCACTCATTTTTGTTTGAGCGCGCGCCAAAGATCGACGCCAGTAAAGAAACAATATGCTATATTTAAGGGTGATAATTTTGGTAAGAATAGAAAAGCGTGCGAGGAGAAAAGAAGAATTACTTATGGCATCATTGATTAAATAATATACATCTTCTTCAATCCATCATGAACGTTATCATTCCCGCCTTTATTATTCAATATTAATATAATATGAGATGGTGATAGTCGATAGAGAACTGAATAAAATCCCCAAAATGACGTCGCCTTCTGTCTGGATTTATGAAAATGGAGGCCCAGGAATTTGGAAAATACTTACCGGATGAGAAACAGATGGTTTGTCGGATTTGTCGATATAAATGTGCCTTTAGTCCCCTGTCTAGAATTACACGCCACTCATTATCCTCATCTCATAACAAGAGTATGGATATTCATCTATAAAATCAATTTGACGATGAATACATCAAGTCAGACTTTAACTTTGATATCACAACGATGCTTATTGCATGTAATATAACCTTATCCATTGCTAATCATCTACGTTCAAAAAATTTATGGAGAAATACAAGGGTAAACATATCCCTTCCCGAGGAACCATCATTAAATTAATGGAAGATGTTGGTACTGATGTCATATATAGAAATACATATAAAAATGTTTTGAGTCATCCACACCAAATGATGATCAAGTTATCAGTAAAAAGTATTTACGAATATCGAAATGGAACTCTGAATTTTGTACTATCTCACAGTAAGTATTCAATTTTTTTCAATCTAACCATAAAATATGATTCTATTTTAGCTAAATATATCAAGAATTATGATACACAACTCAGTAAAGGGCAAAAACAACTGCTTAAATGGTCACAACAACGGGGAAGTAGCTTTGGATGGTTTGCAACTAGTTTGTCTGAGACTACTTACTTCGCTTTAAGACTTGGGTATGATAATTAGGTTTTCCAATATTACATAGTCAATAAATATTACTTTTTTATCACTAAAGGCTTAGCTATGGTTGATGGGCTCCAAGAAATGGTGTTCAGAAAACTCATAAAAGGCAAAAACAACTGTTTAAATGGTCACAACAACGAGGGTAGTTACATTGGGTGTTGCATTAAACAATTGTGTATATCCATCATGATAATAGTATGTTGTTATATAAGCATGCCTAAATAACGGGTGGAAATCTTTTTTGATGCTCTTAATAGGGAGTAATATCGCCGGACATTACTACATAATTAGCTTTTGGTCTAAATCTTTACGATGAATTTATTTATAAAAATTTTTTATTAGTATATTTATTGTCTAATTTTATGATTTTGACATTTACTTTATTATTAATAATTAGTTAGATCTCATCGGTAGAGATATATCTATCCTGTGCACAATTGTATATAGCAACTTCCACATGAAGAAGAGGGGTGATTATCTTTTTGATTAAACTCCACGTCTCGCTTGTGTATTGCAACCTAAAGTTATGACATATTTAACTGAATTCCGATGTCAGAACAAGAAAATATTATTTGGATCAATCTATTATTTCAATATTCTGTATTTATAATTTATTATTATTAATAGTTATATGATTTTAATTGTTTAATTTTGTATATTTAACTTAAATGTTTAATGGTTTATTTTTTAGTATGTAGATTATATTTAATTAAAGCCTTCTTTTTTAAACTTTGAGCTTCAAATATATTTCAAATACTCTACTTTGTCGTTTCATTAGCTATTATTCTGAGAATAAGGTTCATAATGAATTACAATTTCATGGAGTGTGACGTTTTCAAATCTACTGTAACGGATAAAAAACGTCGAAGTCAATTATACGTAGTATATCTTCATTAAACATTTTGCTAATAAATACATTAGTTATACCCTCAAAAATCATAATAAAGCAGGCAGATGATAATCACATCAGTATTTTAAACAATGATACCATATGTCTTTTTTTCCCCCTCCTCCTCGCACGCGTTTTTCTCTACAATATTATCAACTATAGCTATATTATACAGTTTTTATTCGAACAAGGGGAGAACGTAAGCCAGGTGACAGAAAATGTGAACTCTTGGTGATACCAAAAAACAAAAGGAATTGAACCTCATTATCCATACAAATTTTATAATCATATTTCGATATTGTTGATAAAAATTAACTGTAATAATGGATAGAAAACAATTATTTTCCCAAATTATCCTAATTTTCTCGTCCCTAATGGATCAACAAAAAATCAAACAAAATGTACCGATGTAGCCATTTTTATTGATTTTCAGTACATATTACTTTCATTAAATTAAATTATGAACATTTTTCATTGGCCTCAAATATTATTTAATGCAAGTGTTTTGTCTTTTTTTTTTTTATTCTTTAAGCCATTTCATGAAATTTTATCGAGACTGATTAGAAATTTGCCCATTTTAAATAGTAACTTATCAACTATGTGCCCCCAAGATGGCACTGCCTTCAAGTATGATGCTATTTATGACATCAATGAAAAAACATTCTATAGATCAAAATGAAATGCCCGCATCCATCAATAGTTGGTAATTAAAATGATTGATTTTGTAATTGAATAAGGCGTTCTGTCGACTCCAAGACGTGAAAATTTGAACTTGTATTGAATCTCAACTTATGCACAACATACTGGGATTTTAAAATAAAGCAACATACGAATTTGCCTACAGCATGAAACCTACGTGTATAGTATAAATACAAGCTAACAAGTTTTAACTTAACAAAGCCACAATTAATGAAGCAAATCTGTACATCGTTTTTTATAATATATCCATGTTAAAAAATAATAAAAAATACACGACTTTAACGACGCATGGTTAATCGAGGAGTTTGCATATTACGTATATATATCGAAGAAATAATAATTATCTTTGCATCGTATTTTTCGATTGAATTTTCACATGGGTAAAAAATGCGATATAAATTAAACCCAATAATTTGCATCTTTCAATTCAATTTTCAGATACAAAAAAAAAAAAAAAAAAGAGAAGAAAATGACCATCCTGGTTGGATATCAACAGAGTAATTGCAATTTTTTTTTGTCATAAAAAAACATTTTACCAGCCAGAATCGTCAGACTTTTCATTAGTATTTGTTTGTTAAGTCTATTTGAACACTAGATGGCGTATCGCCTTTCAAAACATCGTCATAATAAACATATCAACGCAATCTTATTAATAATAAATAACTCATCTTGAAGTTGACATTATGACAATTGTAATTCAGTATAACATCATAAAATTTGGCCACTTAATATATTAAAAAACCATAGTGAACCTCAGATATATTCAAATATTCCTCGGATCAACCAGAGAGACTTGGAAGTCGAAAAATATAGGCAATGAGCAACTAAATATTAAAACATTCAATGAATTACTAGCTTAAAAATGTATCATATGGTAGAGCTACTTAATCCGACAGTGAATTTTTTTGTAGTGGTGCCATCTACATTTTTAACATACCTATATAAGTTTTGTTCTCTAATAATATCTTTATTGTCTATTATAATTATAATTCGACTACACAAGACAATGCATTGGTATTTAGATTTACGGATTGCATATATTTTTATCAATTATACGCTGTCACGTTATGAATTTGTAAACCATCTTGCAAAGGGGGGTACTGATAGCCAAAACCAGTTTACTATTGGTACGCCTCCAACCTACATAAAGAAGGTAATTCAAGACTTCTTCTTTCAATATTGGTGTGACCGATACAAAAAAGATCAAGGTATGAAACATACACATATGCCGAAGTCGAAGTGTATGCAGCTCGGAAGAGAACCATTGAGACTCATTGTATAAGCCTACACTGGACATGGCCCTTTTCAAGCCCACCTAAGCAAGTGGAAGGCCACAAGGTCAACGTGTTATGTATGTATGGAAGAATTGCAAAGTGCAGACCATCTCATCAATAGATGCCCCGCTCTATCTTACGAGAGACATCAAGCAATGAATGCAAAAAACGAAGACATTCGTTTTTTAAAATTTATGAAGTGTAAAAAAATATTTTTTTTAGAACTGCAGAAATTACTGAGGCCGAAATGAAAGAAAAAGTTCAGTTGGAAGGGTCTGCGTGCAGAATACTTAAGAATTTTTTGAAGGAAGATAGATTTTCTGCCCCCACTTTTAAAAAAATTATTCATGAAGGAAAAGTTATAACTAAACCCGTAGATGTGTTCGACTACTTTCATTCCCATTTCCAAAACATTGTTTGGCACAAAAAGAGGCCAATTTCCGAAAAGAGATGAAATATCCACTGTTCAAGGGAATTATATCTTCTCTAAAGATATTATATTTAACTTTTTAGGAAAGTATTATAAGAATGATAAAGCCTGTATTCCAGATGGAGTCTCGGGTAAAGTCTATTCGAATTTAAGCGATGAAGTTTTTCCGAATCTTTTAAAAATTGGACGTTCCATGGAAAAGTTTGGACGACTATCCAAGTCACAAACAAAAGGGACAATTGCATTGATTCCGAAAAAAGGAGAAACTATAGCCATTGGAGACCAATTATGGTTCTCAATGAATCATATAGGAGTCTTTCTAGAATATTGGCTAAACAGATCCAACCAATTCTCAACAAAAGAATTGGGATTGAACAAAAATTATTTTTAAAGAATAAGAAAATTCCGATGTTTCACGCAATATTCAAGCTGCAATTGACACAGTGGAAAGTAGGAAGAAGTTTGGAGCAATAATAGTAATAGACTTCTCCAAAGCTTTCATCTCTATTTCACATTGGCAAATTCTTAGATCTGTAAAAAAGTTACTTCCGAAACGTTTTTTTAATCCCGTGCGTGCCTTGCTATATAACAGCACTTCAAGGATCTCATTGAATAGACTAGAAAGCCAGACAATCATCTTAGAAAAGAGCTGTCCTCAGGGATGCCCCTTGGCTCCACTTCTTTTCATAGCTGCAATAGAAGAATTCGTTTTAGGTGTTACAAAGAGGTACAGAGGATTTGGGATTAGCTTTGAGGGATCACAGCATATTATTGATTTGTATGGAGATGATGTAACTTTAACGGTAGAGGGGAATTCTGAGTCTCAATAAATTAAATAAATTATACAAATACTAAGTTTGATAACATGATTTTTAGACTGACGAGTTTGTACATGAGCAAGAAGGGTTAGGGCGAGTAACGAGTAAAGCTCGTTATTCCTAGAGTCTTTTTTAGAAACTCGAAAATACACGAGCAGCAAAAATCAGCTCGCAGCACATCACTAAAGAAAGGACGGATGCATATTTTCCCGGATCCGGGTCCGTTCGGATCTTTATACGTAAATATTTGAGTAAACTTCGCGTAGTTGAACTTTTGCATTCAAATCGGAACACAAAATTAGACGGAAACTTGGCTCGAACTTATTACCATTTTACATAAAGTTCGGACTTAAATATAATAGAATCCGGATTATGCTTGCACTTTCACTGATTACTAATGCCGAAAAAATAAACAACCCAATGTTATTACTATTAGAAGATAATTATTAGTTATCATTAGAACTATTGTTAGTATAACATTGAGCATCTTTATTGTATCTCGGAACCTCTCCTCATAAAAGAAATAGAAAAAAGTCCAAAATTGGTTGATAGTCTGCCAATTATTCCAACAATGGAATAATTATTGAATTATCATTGGTAACTATTCAAACCTTAATTAGAAATCATTCGTATCCAAACAATCAATGTTAGCAATTTTAATTAGAGAGACAGAAAAAGAAACTTAGACAGCTGACAACCAAATAGAGTATCCATTTTGATGTTGCTCCAACAATATTCATGATAAATAGAATGTACATTCGAAATAGATATTATCTTTTTTTTATAACAAGGATTAAGTACAAAGCAATAAAATAAGATATTTTTTTAGATAGCTTTTTTAGATTCGAAAAATCCCTCGAATCTTTTTTATGATCTGTAAAAGTTTGGTTACCCGAAGCCGGTTTTGTTGTATCTTGACGAGGATGAGGAGGCACAAACTATTTATATTGTGGAGAGATCCAAGACGACCGAGAGAAGTGAGGAGAAGGAAAGGCGTGGAGGAATAATATAAAGGTTTGTTTATAAGAACATCTATATTATTAGTTAAGCAAAAATCTACTCTAATACATACATAAAATACACAACTATTTATACTTAAAATCAGGTAAAAGACTGTAATTTACCTTGCTCGTCCCTGGGAGACATATCGATCTCAGTCGAAGTACTCTCATCCAACTCTGGATGATCCAAAAGAGAAACCATTGCACATTCATAGCCCAATGATGAGAACGGGAGAGTAGGAACAACGGAGAACCAGAACTTCATAGGTTGAAATCCACTTTGAATGATGTAGTCCCTGACACGGACACACACTTCACTTCTTGTAAGTGACCATGGTTCTATTCCTTCCTCCACTAGGCCCAAACTGAGGCCGTATTGTTCCGCCTTCTGTAGACGAACGAGCGTTCTCCATGTCGACGAAAAAGGGCTACCCAACTCCAGCAGGGCTAGCTTCGCCGACGATCCGTATTATTATGAATACAATATCCTACTCCAATACATATATAAAATACATAACTATTTATACTTAAAATCAGGTAAAAGACTGTACTTTACACATATAGGTATATATGTATATACAAGAAAATAGGAGAAGAGAACAAGGGGGGAAAAAACACTAATACATTACAGTTTTGGTCTCAGATTTTTTTCGGGTAACGCAAGTTTACATATACTGTGCCCGGGTACTTCAGATCTGGGTCCAAGATACGTCCTATCTCTACACATCACTAGTCATAAGTATTAGGTTAAGTAAAAAGCTCTGAGCGTTTTTCGCTAGATGTCTTTAGTGAGCTATATCTCACGACTAATACATTACATCAACAAAAGCTTAACGTATCTAAGGAATATTCAGCAATTATTACATTTAACCTCATCACAAGTATTCTAAATTATTCATTTCCTTTTTTGTATTTTATACAAGTTAGAACTTGAACAAAATCGCACCTTGTACACAATATTTATTTCAAGAACATAGTTAATTGATTATTTGGTATATTATATGTAGATCAAATTTAAAAGGACTTCAAAACCGTATCGAACGAGTAAAAAAGTTACAAAAATTAATATTAGGAAATGGTTTTACAGAATTATCAAAAAAAAAAAAAATTGTGAGTTTATGTTTTGATTTTTTAAGGCTTCCTTAAAATCAGAGTTGATTTTTTTTCCATAAAAACACCCCTATATTTGTAATAATGCAAAATCCATGAGTTAATACGTTATGGGAGTTGAATTAATTTGTCTAATATAGGATGTTCTCTCATCTTGAAAGAGCAATGTTGATAGCAAGGTATTATATTGCAATGTGAGAATGATTCAAATTGACATTTAAAAACTACGACGCTTTTATACAACCTTGAAATTACAATAGATTAGAGAAATAGCTCTTTAAGTCAAATAGAAAATTAAAGTTTAACTCATTTGTATAAAATAAACTACATTACTGAACCCACCGGCTTCCTTCGTCAATTGTTTTTTTTTTCATGTTTTATATTGATTTCTAAAGTATTTTTATGATTCATATTAAATTTACTATACAGGGCTTTGCACATAAATTGGGAATTTTATTGATCAAAACTGATGAAAAAGTTGTTGACAGTGATGTAGTCTTTTGATTCATTAAATTTGACCTCCCCCAGCTTCAATAACCTTTGTGATCCTTGGCCTGAATCCTTCTGCAGCCTCGATTACATTATCATCTGAGATCATCCTACAGTTCTTGGTGAGGCTAGCCTGTAGTAAGCTAACAATGCTGTTGGAGAATTTGTTGACCTGCTCTTGATACCCTACAGAAAGAAATGAACAATGTTTAAATCTGGATTATTTCTAGACAAGAATCCAGCCTTCAAGAATAACAGGATATTCTCAGATAGGAATAACTGAGTTTCCCTAAAAGGATGGCATGGAAAAGGCTTCCACAAGATTATATTTGAGGGGTGGCACTTGGTTTTTGTATTATTTTTTTTTTTGAAAATACTCCAAAAATTAAATTTTTTTAGAAAAAAACTTCAAAATCCATAATATTTCCAAAAAATTACATTTTTGGGAAAATAAATTCGGAAATCCATAGCTATTAACAGAAAAATTATTTTTTTTGGAAAAAAGTTACACAAATCTATAGCGATTCAAAGAAAATTAATTTCTTTGAAAAAGAAATTGAAAAATTCAAATTCAAGTATTATAGTTTTCACTCTGTTGCATAATTTTCCCGAATAAAAAATAAAAATTCCTCAATTTTGTGCCCTACAGACCCTCCAGTCCCGCTTCTGCAGACGCTCCAGCACGGAGCAGTGTCGTCGTATCTGTCAAAGGGTAAAAAAATATCTGGCCGATAATAAAAAAGACTGAAGGAAAGGGACTAATTTGTCAATCTGTCCTAGGACCAATCAAACATAGAAAGCCAAAAAATATTAAAACACCAGTTAGGTCATTTTTGAATTGAACACTTCCAATAATAAGGTTAAAATTGATTTTTTTTTTATATTTATCAATGTTTAACCATGTGTCTTGTGGTGTTTATATCCAAAGAAATTGATCTATTCATTGAGCCGATTTGGAGCACTTATACAAATAAACATAAGATAATATAAAAAATTAAAATCTTAAAAATTATTTATTGGCAAAGAAGGATTAAATATTTTTAATGATTAATTAGTTAATTATTGATGGAATTAATACAACGTCGTTTTACTGCATGAAATCATTTTGCACATTTTAAGTCATATAGTATGATGAACATTTACAACATGTTTAATTTTTTGGTATTTGGACCGTGAATCCTTTTGGTGAATTGTTCTTGAGAATGATTTTTATATTATACGTATATTAATTATATAATTTATGAAAATGTCATATATGCAACAAGATGGGATCAAAGTTAAATTTTGTGTGTAATTGAATCAAGCTGTTAAGGATCGACTCGAGCTGAAAAAGTAGCTAATCATGCCCAATTAGGTAATTACTATTTTTTATTCATCTGAAACCCCTCACAAGTGATTGACTTTTATTTGTAATTTAAGAACATGCGTAGTATTTGTGAAATTAAAAGAAAAAACTCTTCCTTCACGTAATGTAAAATGTTGTATAGATCTATAATTTTCAAATATACGATGGTCGTCTGAAAAGTTTCCAACCTCAACGTGAAGATGGGAACACGCCTTGGGTAACTAAAAGCTTGTCACATCTAACTAACATCTGTTGACAGTTACTCAGCAAAGTTTCAGTCATTTTGGAGGTGCAGTTGTTATGTAACCGTCGTTTGATGTGAGTGGATGCGAGTATTGCTCTGTTGGTGCATTTTAGGGGTAATAAATCCGAGTTTTGGCGCTTTTAATTACGGTAAATGAAACTTGGGTACACCATTATACGGCCAAAACAAAAATAAAGTCCACACAGTGGACTGGAAAGATTTGTAATGTAAATAAAAGTAAAGAAGAAGATAATTCTTGAACAATTACTTAGTAGAAAAAAACCCACCGAGTACTATTTGCATGGGAGACGTGACTCGATGAATTTTACAGAGTTTTCTCCATCTTGGTTTGATCTGGGAATGCCATTCATCAATTTCTCACATCTCCAATGGGGTTTCAGGCTCTTTATTGCCTCACTACATAGTTCGGAAGCTCCTTCTACTTGATTTGATGCCGATGAGAAGTTCTTTTATAGTGACAATATATCTGGCATCAATCATATAATTACTTGAAATCCTCTCGCCATCTAGGGGGTTCCCTTCTGTTAACATCATCCATTGCAACATGATTCAAAACTTTTTGAATATATGAATTTGCATTGAATCAAATAGTTTGTGTCTTCCTTATATACTTTTCATGTGGAACTGTTACATCAAATTTTTTTCTTGCATAATCAGCACAAATGAGATAATATTTATATCTAGTAAAAAATTGTGATGCATCAGTTAATCAGGACAACAACAAAAAACTCAAAACATTTATTGAAATTGACTGATCAAACATAAATTTGGCCGGGTTGTTTTAAATTTAAAAACCAGCTTAACATTTGAGTTGTGTCAAACCGAATAGTATTTTTACCTTTTTTGAAAGGAAATATATTATATTTTCAAGTGGCCATGTTTACTAATATTTTACATATATTTATCAAATGGCATTCTTCTAATTTTCAGCTGTTCTTTTTTCAGAAAAAGACCAGTCTTCTTATCACCTATTTAAACTTGTACGTTATATAGGGTCTACGTGGTTTTAAGTTAACTGTCTCCATAGTTTCCATGAGGTCTGTAAATCCCCTATGAGATACACTAAGAAAGAATGGAATAGCAAAATGAAACTAATGTCGTCATAATAAGCATAGCAACGTGCACTAAATAAATCCTTCAAATGTTTTCGAAATTTAGAGAATTATAAATTATTTGAGATTAATAATATGGTCGATAATGATTTGTAACAAATCAAAATATTTAAATGACAGAAAAAACTGTGAAAACAGCATTAAAATAAACGATTTTATTATTAATATTAGACTTATCTTTAATACACTATTTAATCACAGTGTATCATTCCATTTCGATATTTTTCTTTGAGGAATATTTCTTATCAAAGTTTTTTGCGTAATTACTTTACCGAACATGATTTCTTCAATCTGTAATAATTCTTTTAGTAGTACGGAGACATTTTCCCATCAACGATGCTTTTTTTGCTATCTTGTAGTTATTAACATTCAATATTTATAAGAATGTTAATACTCTAATTCTGCATTAATTAAAAATAGAGGCAAGCACCAAGAAACTATGAGCAAATTTGCATTCGTCTTCTATTTTATATTTATTAAGTCTTAAACCTCCATTTTCTAAATAGTGGGAACAGCAAATATGGATGGATTGCTTTCTGAATTTATAATTAATTTTCTTGATAGAAATTGCTTTTAAATAAAATTACTATATGTTAATTTTATTTTTGGCGAAGCTTCGCGAACAGTAGAACTATACCTAAATGTCCTATGGACCTTTACCCTATAGTTTGTATCGTTGTTCGTGGATTTTGTGGAGTATAATTTCATAGTTATACCTTGCCTTTGTTATACGATACTCAACAAAAAATAAACCTAATGTCTCAACAACAAACGATACCGATAATTGGGAAGGTTCAATATAGCAATCAGGCATAGTTCTACTTTGCCCGTTGCTTCACCAAAAAATTACCTAAGATATAGTAGTTTTATTAATAAGCATTGTCTATGAAGAAATATATAAAAAGGATGTTCTCCAAAAATTAATATACATTTTTTAAGGTTAAAGGGAGTTGGAGTTGTCTTAACATTCGAAAGATAAGTCCAATCCGCACTAAATTTTCAATCCCTTTATCCATTTCACTCTCTCCTTGAGGTTCCGAGGAATTTATTTTAACTAATATATTTTCCGTTTTTTTATATACCGTATGACACTCAAACGTAACTTACCTAGATCAAGTCATATGACCTGTGTTTTCCTCTAGAGTGAAAGAATAATTATAAGAGTTTGAGAAAAAAAAAAGAATATATTGGGAGGACTGAGGAGTACTTTAATGTTAAGAGTGCTCACTAGTAAAACAGACTAAATTAATTTTAACATGCCAGGTTTTATATTTTATTCAAATATTAGCATATTCTAAAAATGCACAAGATTTATTATTTGGATAAGAGACCAATAATAACAAAAACAATTAGAAACAGTGATGCTATTGTTTGAATTCTTAGATACCTTCCTCTCTAACTCCCCCTAAAAGATCCATAGGATTCATATAGGGTGGGTTAGAGGGCCAGATGTGGAGGTGTAAAAATGACACCTTCCTTTCTATGAAAAAGTTTTGGGTCTTGCGGACCTTGTGAGAAATAGGAACTCGACATCATTGGCCTCAGCTTTCATCCAAGATATCACTTGATCAGACATGAGTTCACAGTACCTTTTGGCCCCCACCCTCTCCTTTGACTCAAGATCATATGGTGCATGGTACTATCGTGCCCCCAATGACCCCAAGGGGCATGATGCTGGCTGGGAACTTGGTTTTAAAGACATGGGGAACATTATTTCTCTTTGTGGCCAAACATTTATCGTTCTCAGTGTTGTAGGATCTGTCGATAGTCCATTGCTTCTCATCCGAATAAAAGAAGATTCGGTTAACATGGGACTTGAAATCTTTCCTGTAGTTGTAGACGTCGTAGACTCTCCTCTTTGGATATCTGAGCATATTCTTGATATACGTTGGGCTAAGTTCTAAGTAACAAATTCGATGATGGTGTTCCTCCGGGTCTCCTACATTGTAAATCCTTGTTTTGAATTGAAAGTTGTAGAACTAACTTTGAGTTAACGTTCAACCTCTCACTTTAAAATTGAAATAATTGAGTTAAATGCTTTCCGTATTGTTCAGGGTTTAGGTAAAGATGGTCTGGATTTACCTAAGCTACCATATACATGTTCAATTCTACTCCTGCCATAATTCATTAATACGACTATAATGTTATTTCTTCGATGAAAATATGTTTGTAATAACATCATGGAGTGTTATAATCAATCCACACAGAGATTCGTTTTCATATATTCATATAGACATACAAACTTTGCTTTATTAATTAGATTACCTAATACATTTATAGTACAGTACAGATAGAACTGCCCCTTCTTTTAACGTATAGAGGTGTCCATCAAAATCTGAACACTCTGAATTTCAAACTTTAACAAGATAAAGTTTATTAATTATTAATAGAATATCATCAAAATTAATAATAAAAATAGATGTGTGTATAAGCACCCTTAATCTCTTAGCGGCAATGATGGCTTCCAGGAGGCGACGGGAGCATGGCACCCGCTGCAGATATAGTCATTTGTCACAGCGTCCAAATGCTGGCTGACGGTTGCTTTGAGGATCTTTGAGAGACACTGCAGGCCTTTCCCTCGACATTCACCTAAAAGGTGTAGTCGAAGGGGGTTGGGATCGGAGCTGTAGGGGCCCAAAAAGAGTCAAGAAGAGTCATGCAACAGTGGTAATGGGGTTCTTTCATTGCTAGTATCAAAAGTGTGTCAAAAAGGACGGTCTTGTGTGAAACTCCAAGATCTCTTGCATGGTCTCTCATGGACTTGAGAGGATTGGCCTTGGCTGTTTTATTTAACTCATGGGGATTCAGTTTGGACTTTTTGACAGAGCTATTCTTCCTCTCCAACGTTTCGGACTTGCTGAGGGTGTATGCGGTCGTACTGGAGACGCCCAACTGCTTGGAGTGCAAGAATGGAAAGTGTCATTTTCTCATCTTCTACGTAAGCTAGAGAGATCAAATTTGTTTTTGTTTTCTTCGTAACATATTGTTTATGCTTTAATATATCAAAATATGAATTAACTTCAATCACTCAACCTTCATTAATTATTGAATTAGTATGTGTTTAGATTTTCATGCTTTTTAAATTCCCATCACTCAACCTCATCCCCTTTCGGAATCCAATAATTGAATGGATTTAAATATAAATTAATTATATAATATAATTGTATACTTTGATTGACCACATGGGGTCAAATATGTACCCTCTATTTCTTTAGACCATTAAAACAAAAAACGATTAAGATAAAACCATCCTTGAAATACTACTTACTTAAATAGCATCTAAGTAGCATTTCATTTGTTTCGTTGAGACACTTATGTAGTAGTACATAGGTATGAATGTGTTGAAATCTCAACACGCAAAAAGCAGTGTGTACGTTAGATTTATAAACACAATATACATGCATAGAACCATGTAGGAACCAACGCTGGTTCGGAAATAAGGGCAAAGCGCACTCTTGAATATACATACATACATATTGACGTTTAATAAATAAAATAACTTGGATATCAGTTTTATCCTGAATTCTTTTTGATGAGGAGCAGAGACTTTTAAAAAGAGACTCCAAGGGATTCACTTTAATTAATTCGACATAAGTATAATATGTTGTTATCATTTTTTG
Source organism: Lepeophtheirus salmonis (assembly GCF_016086655.4). Lineage (NCBI taxonomy): Eukaryota > Metazoa > Arthropoda > Copepoda > Siphonostomatoida > Caligidae > Lepeophtheirus > Lepeophtheirus salmonis. The sequence continues at coordinate 18,645,088 of NC_052132.2, forward strand.
AATAAAAAATTGATGTATACTTCACAAATTTTACAGTCAATTAATAACCCGTGTTCTCCAAACCCAAGTTTTTCATCATAGAATATGTATCGAATACTTGCTTTTAAGGTAAATATATCCTTTTACAATAATCATATTATAATGGAGGTTAGTTAATTATGTGTAGCTGTTGTTTATCTAACAATTAACTTAATTAGTTAATTATGAAATTATTTATTAAAGAGATAAATGAGTTATTAATTAATACACTCAATATGATTTGTAAATAAATAAGTTGAATTACTATTAAATGATAAACTTTCCATGCTGTAACCAAACCTTTATCTAAGAAGGGACACTCTGAATTCTAGATGGGATTAAGGCTGTTCCTTTTGGGTTCATTAGCTTGATATGACATTTTTATTTGATTATATAATGAAATTTAATTTAGAAATGACATTTTTTAACAGCCTAAAATTTGATTTATTTTTTGTTAGAAAAGACAATTTAACAATTACGTTATTATAACACCACCTATAAGAACAGCTCATAGGTATGTGAATTATAATAATTTAGAATTTGGTGACAATTCTGTAGTTTTAGAAGAATATAATTCAAAATTATTTTATAAATATTTCGCTTGAGGACTACAAGCATCGTTTTGATCCCCATTGATCCCTCTAGTGCTAAACTTACTTTTATGTTTTGAAAATCCCAAACAAATATGAGTCTTTATCTCCATCGATATTGGGATATTCACGAGCTTAATAATTAGTTATTCTCATAAATAGATTTAACTGATGCAAAATGACTTATTCATCTGTCCATCGATTGGAGACATGCCCAGCATATAATTGATTAAATGTTTATTTATGTTGTTAATAAGAGGGATTTCTTTATTGAGATGTGAGATTTCACAAAATACTAATCGCTTTAAATGCATCAAATATTGCTCTGTTTATTTCGTTTAAGCAGGATTATGATCTTCTTATTAGACATAATTCAACGATGGAACTAAATGTATTTGAAGTTTTAAGATTGTGGAAACATATGAAAATACAGTTAAACTTGCTTATATCATAGAGATCCATATTTAAATCAATTTTTTTTACTTTCTTTTATAGGGATTAGTGATCCACCTAGTCATTTTAACAGCAGTAGAGTCAAAACGAGTGCATAAAAGACATAATCCCCATCTCTTAGTCAACAATGACTTAACATGGACTTCAGATACAAATACCTTCTCAATCATCACTCCATATCCTCGCACAAAAACTCAGCCCCTTCCAAATCTGGAGCCATCCTTGCCCACTACTCCTACCAGTACTAAAACAACAGCTCATCTTCCAATCAAAAAAGAGAGTTATGTTGAGCGAATCATGAAAATAAGAGCTCAAAAAGCACAAAAAGCAGCTCTCAACTATAAACTCAAAAAACATGTGGAGGACATCTATTGGCTCACAAGACTCAAGCGTGGCTCTCGTAATGTTCCAGAAGGTACACTTTATCGTAAAGATACTCGAAAAACGACACCTCCTCCGGAACGTCGATATAACTCAGCAATTTATAAGCCAACAACTCTACTTCCAGCTACAAGTAAGTGAGACAATAAATGAATTGGAGTCGTTAACGGCTCCATCCATGTATGAAAGAATCGGTGGTGGTTGAAAAGCATGGCAAGTGTGTGTATGAATTATTGTAGTTGATGATAGGCAGATTTTTTGTTTGGTAAAAAATCTCATATTCTTTCATTCTAATTTGAGAGAACTCCTTTGATTCCATTCAGTTTAAAAATGCTTTAAAAAGATAATGTGAAATGATAATGAGTAATTTAATAAGATTTTAAATATTATGAGATGTAATATTAGTTAATTAATGTGAAGAGAAATTCCTCTTTCATTGATCAAGTTTGAATAAAGGATTATGATCATGCTTTGTTCAAGGTGATCTATATTGGTATGATTGTAGAGTATAGATAATTAGCTAATATTCATTAAAACTCCATATAAATCATGGATAGATTACAATCACCCAATAGAGAAAAGAAACCAATACATCATTGATAAAATACTCGTATATACAGTGTGCAGCAGCGAATCCTACAGTAATTGATTCCCGTGTACAATTTCGCCCAGATTTTTGAAAATTAAAGAGTTTGGGAATTGAAATTTTTAGTGGTTTATTGGGATGTCACAAAATGGCCTCCCTTGGCCACCACTATGACCTCGATCCTGGGACACAAGACAGAGCACGTTTTCCTCACAAAGTCATCGCTCATGTCCTCACACTTATTGTCCACCGCAAGACTTCAGGGACTTGGGTTGATAGGTCACTCAAGCCTTCCTCTCAATAGCGCCCTACACCCCCATAGTCCAGGGAGTTCAGGTCCGGGCTTGACGGCGGTCAAAAGTCATCTTACCAAAATCCCTTCAGAGGCGTCCGTAGGATTATAATTTGCAGGGAGCTAGCTGGTTTTTGTATATTTTTTTAAATCAAAAAAATTTATTCTTTGGGAAAAAAAAGTTAAAAAAGGATATTTCAAATATTCAATTTTGTGGAAAAAAAAAAGTTTAAAAATACATAGCTTTTTATAGAATTTTTTTTTTTTTTTTGGAAATAAAAATTTCAAATATTAAACTTATTTTTTAAATTTTAAAAATTGGCCATCTTTCTCATGCACTTCATCGGTTCATGTCTATCATCTCCTCCACCGAGTCCAAAAAGGCTGGATACCAAATTTAGTAGAGATTACCTCTTCCAGGACTCCTCAGCTTCTTCACCTTGAAGACGAGCCTCTCCGAACAGCCGACGATCCTGAAAATTTCTGCCACCTAGACATGGGCGTCGAACAAGTAGGATATCTTTTTTCTTTGAGCCTCCATCATCGCTCTCGATCGTAATACCAATGTTTTTTGTTGTTTCTAATGGTTCTAATTGGATTATAGAATAAGCTCATATAAGTTAAAATAGTTTGAAATAAGGGTACGAGCTCTAAACAAGTTTAAAACCTACTGCATGATTCCTTGTCCCACACTCTATATAGACATTAAAATAAGAGCGAGTTATCCAAAGAAAGGAATTGTTAAATCACAAAACCTTACAATGAAATGATATAATTAACTTTTATATATTTTGACACTCCATCTGTTTTTTTAATGTTCAGCCTTTGATCGATGTACTGTTAGAAATATATTTATAATTTATTAAAGTCATGAAGCAACAAAAATGATTTCCTGAATATATATAATGGAAACAAAAGTGTAGAAGTGAAGAAAAGTTTCGTCTCACGATCCCTTTTATTTCCTATTTTTTTATTTAAACTCTTTAGAAAGATTTTCACTTTTTTTTTTTGAAAAACAAAATGTTATGAAGGATCTAAGTAAGGAATATAACATATTAAAGTAATTCAACAACCATAAATCCTCTTTGAACAATGATTTATTCCATGACAATCCTTTTTTTTTTTTGTTTCTCGATATACATACATATAAAGAAAAGAATTCAAATCAGCTGGAATACAAAACAGGGCTTTACTCGTGTGGCATGAATTATATTGAATGATTCTATTATAATTCTGTCAACAGATTGCTCTTCAAGGCTCTTTTAAACACCTTATAATGGTGTTGTTATTTTAATCCTCTAGTTAACTTTGTACAAATAAGAGGTTCCTACATGCATATTACATTAGGCCTTGACGCTGATAAAGGTTCTCAAAAATTAAACTAAATATAATAATTTACTTGAGGGAATAATGTGTATTTTAATCACATTACCCTTTCAATTCCCTTGTAAATTCAAAAATAATTGATTTATAAAGTTGACAAATTGCGAATTCTATTTAAGTAATGAACCATTTATTTAAGTATTATTACGTATGTCTAGTAGATCTAAACGGAGTCTACTTCTCGGTTTTACATATGTTTTAATATGTCTCTGAGAACCTCCTTTAATTTAAATTTATTCTGCCTTATTTTACTACTCCGCAGTGCTATCCAAAAATACATAAGGTATTAAAACACTGCAATTTATGTCTGTATTACTTAGACTTGAACCCGTTCACACTTTTACCGGTCATACTTTATTTTCTTCATTGTTTTTTTTTGTTTTTTTTAAACGAAATAAATGATCAATTTTTGACCAAATTTATATGGCAATTGCAAAACTTATTTCCTATCCTGATATCTCTTTTGAGGTGTACCAAAAAGTTGACGTATGAAATTTTTATTCTCCTTGCAGAATTCAGATTTTGAATTAATTGAGGAGGTTGTGTAGTCAGATATAGAAGATTTTCCCTGATGACATAAATTGTATTATAATTTTGGGGGCTCAAAGTGGATATTTAACAATATATTTGCAAAAGTATGGCATGTACAATTTTCCTATAAATCCTGATGAAACTTCACCCAATGGGTTTATGAATTTAAAAAAAGACTTAATCATGCATTGAATGCTACTTGATGCAAATAAAAATACTAGTTCATTTAATTAAATTTAAGTAATTTGTACTAGAAATCAATAAAAATGGTTAGATTGGTACTTTTTTATTTATCCATTAAGGACGAGAAAATTAGGATAATTTCAGAAAAATATCTTAGTCTTTCCACAATAATAGTTAATTTTTATCTACAATAATGAAATAAGATTATAAAACTGTCTAATAGATATTTTTAATACAATTGAGGGTCAAATATATAATATAACTAGGCAATATCTGAATAAAATTTTAAATAGAATGTAGTGTTAAAGTCCTTTTCTTTAATTGTCGCATTATGACAACCAATAGTCTACTATTTTCCTTAATATCAATGAAAAAAGGGTTTTATACTGTTATAAAACAAGGCCCACAAAATGACCAACATGAACAATGTTGACGCTACGTGAAAACGCATTGTAGAGCAGTTCATGATACCCTAGCACTCTCTATTGAAGAAAAAAGTAATTTCGTAGCCAACTGAAAGTGGGAAAAAATTGATTACGTGAGTTTCGTTTCACTACTTGATTTTAGCTTTGATTCTCTCCTAAAATATATTTTTGGAGAACAATGAAAAAAGAGATCAGAATTTAATTTCTACGTGAACGCTATTAAAAAAAAATCCGTTGAGGCACTCAAAAATAAGTAGCAAACATGGACAACGCTTATTTTCTACTCAATCAACAAGTCTAATATTAATATAAATCGTTAAAACTTTTTATATTCATAGTCTTTTTGTCAAATCTGAATGTGTTTCATGTCCTTGATTAAAGAGTACATGAAAAAAGGGGATTTATACCCAATATTAAGAGTGATTGTTATTTAGAATGCATTGTTTGATGACATCATTATATCCTAATAACCCTTCTACAGTCATGTAAATGCTATTAGAAATACAAATGACCACTTGAGACAACACCCATTTACTTATATGTATACCCCCCTTTACTCCATTTTACTGTTGTCATAACGGATTGCTGTTATATTAAGTGCTTCAAGCCTCATTCATCAAGTCTTTATTTCATTGTTCAAGTACATAATTTACTGGTTATGTTACTTGCCAATTATAAATATTTTACTGGCCGTATTTGCTAAAATATTACATGTTTTTGTATTCCCTGATCATTTGATCGTAATGAAAGGAGTGGAATTTGAATCCTTTATGACATGAGTAGATGTGATCCTTTTATGTCAAATCCCTTTTTTACTCATATATCATTGCCAAATTCAAATGATATCAGATTTGTATCTTTTAATAAAAATTTAGAGCTGAAACAAACCCTTCATTTTAAAACAATGGATTTAAATTCAAGATCGTTATTTACCTTTCATTCATATGCTAAAAAGTCCTGCAAGGCCAAGTTAAGGATCAAGTCTAAGTCCTTGAATATTTTCCTCGAGTCCAGTTCAAGTCCTCAAAAAATAAAGTATTATTTAAAGAGTTTACTTTATATCATGTGAAAAAATGTCAAACCAATGTTTCCTTAAAACTGTCGGTCCTTTTGACTGTATGTACTAGAACTGATTTAAAAAAGAAAAATTAATTTGAGTGGACCAAACTTTATAAGTTTTTAGGACTGATATGCAGGACTGAACTGGACCAGACCGAGAGTGACCTGTACAAGACTGTAGTCTTCAGTCCCAAATAAGAACTGACACAGCACTAGTGACAGGCCTTTTTGAAGTGTCAGTAGGGAAAAATGGGTACTAGTTGGAAAATTTGATGTGATGTACGGAAGTTTTGTAATATTTTTGGTGCAAAATACAGGCAAATATTATTCAATAAAATAGTGTATCTCAAAACTTTGAAAAGGTTAAACCTCCCAAAGAAAAATCCTTTGTACGGTCCTGACTATATTCCATTCAATGGCTTAATAATTTATTTCTCAATATATTTCTATAGTTTATAATTTAGATAACTTATATAATATAATAGGGTGATAAATTTATATTTGGATTCTCAAAAATGGGGACACTTGACTTGAGGAGATGGAAGATATTCTTAATATTCCTTTTCAGTAATACATTGTTCTTAAATTTATTAATAAGTAGCGTTAGTGCCCGAAGTAGCCCGAGTTACTAGGCGTGAACGAACATACAAATCAGAAAGGTTCTCCTCTTTGAAGGAGTAATTCATTTTCTCTGCCCAAAATCATATAACAAGGAGCTGATATTGACAAGGGTCTAAATTAAGTAATACTTTATGTCTTCTCCCGCCTTCTCCTCCCTACCTTACGTAAATCCCATCTCTGCTTATAGTTAATCATTGCAACTCCATCTAAGCAATTAAACTTCAAGGAACATAAAAAAAGGTTTATGTTCGTCAATTTTTGGCATTTTTCTGCTTCTCATTTTCCAAATTTTCGCATTTCGTACACATTTCATTACAGTCATCTCCATATAAAGTATGTATATTATAGCTTGTATTCGCAATTTCAAAAAAACATCCTTAAGTAGATCCCCTCATCCCCTAGAAAAGTGATGCATAGAGCAGAAAAAATAATTGACTGCAGACTAAACATTAAACTGTACTTGTGGGTTGTTTTAAAAGCTGCATGCCCGGGTGTGTCTGGATTATTTCCATTTGAAACATTGTATATATAAGATATTTTGAAGTTTTTTGATTGATTTAGTGAGATAAATGAAAAAATATGGAACACCAATGGTAGTCTCCCGCCAATTGTTCTGAGACTTGAGAGCCCTTTAATTAGTGTTGTATCCGTCCTTATTTAGTAATGAAGACTCTCCAGCTCAGTCCTGGATATCAGTCGTAAAAGTTTTAAAGTTCAATCCTTGATGACGTTACTTCATTTTATTTCTTCTCTTTTTGACCAGTTCTAGTACCCACAGTCCGAAGGACTGGTCCTAAGACTGAAGTGAACCATGAATTAGGATTGATACATCACTTTCTTAAATTCATTTTGAAAGGGATCTCCAGGGTCCTTCCGATTAAAATTTCAGAAAAAAGGGCTTATCATAACTGTAATAAAAACTACGTAATCATCCTTTTATTTAGCATGTAATTAATTAATACATGACAAAGGATATTTATATCTATCATTATTTCTACGTAATTATATATCGAGGTCTTGAACGGGGATACGGACTCATTAAGAGAGTTTTTTTTTTTTTTAATGGATTTATGAACATAGTAATCAAAATGGAGGTAAACGTAGGAACTTGGAGTTTCAAACTTGTTCTAATGAATAATGATCATTATTTCATTCACTTCTTCCCACTTTTTCAAAAGTTTAAATATAGATGATTTTACATATTTAGCATCCATGACATTCTATAAATAAATATTTTCTTTTTTTAAATTACGTATCCATGTTCTTTATTTTGTCAACCTTGCTTCTTCCAAATAAATGATGTGTTGTTGTGTTGAGTCGAACCGAGTCCATAACTTAGAAAAAGGAAAATATTTTTACTTAATTACTTGCTCATCATAAATGGGTTGCTTTATTGTTTCGATCCTGGTATCTCATTCCCAAGGAAGGAGCCCACTCTACTCTCTTATGAGGTCTGGTAGTTTTCTTCGGAGGAATTCTCCTCCCGTTGTTACTCATAAAATTCGGAATTTGAGATGGATGATCAAGTTATTTGCTAGTACACCCCTATAAAAATTGGATCACTAGCATATGGAACAAAAATCCTTGGAGATGCAAAATTGAGTATCAAGCTGTCATTAAATATTTGTTTTTGAAAGTGTAACCTTTAAAAAGATTCAAACAATGGCACACATATAGAGACTTGTTGTGTTAGAATTTGACACATCTAAGTCAATCCAAATCGGAGTAGTTGAACCAAAAACAAAAGGTGTCTTGTGATCAATTATTTTGCTGAGAAAAACGCATAGTACTACCTCTTTGGACGGGATGCAGAGATGGGAGCATCGCTCGGAGAAGTGTGTTTAGTTAAAAGTAGACTATTTTGAAAAATAAAAAAACAGAAAAAATATCCTGGTTCTTTGTCAGTTGGGAAACTTTTCAGACCACTTATTTATGTATATATATAGGATGTGTACAAGATGTCACTTCATAAACAAATTATACAATGTGGAACTAAAAATTGAGATGAATATTTTTAACTAAGGCTTCACCGTATTTGGGAAGAGAGTAATGCAATAATTGAATTGAAGACTCCATATATATGCACGTTCGCGCCCCGGTGATTCCTAGAGAAAGAAATATACTATATGTATGTATATGGATTTCACCAAAAGATTCCTAGGTTAGATGGAGTAATTGCAATACTATAATGTTTACTTATACTTAATCAGTGCAACTCCATCTAACCAATTAAAGGAACATTTAAAAAAAACCAAAAAAACTTTAGATTATTTTTTAAAAAAAGCCCACTAAAATGTAAGTATTATCACATTATAAAGGTCAAATGCCCACAGTAATATTACTCATAACCATGTAATTTTAAAATATCAAAATGAAATGATCGTATAAGTGTATAGTTGGTATTTAGTATGCCCAATGTTGTATTTAAATTATAGATTTTAAAACGAAGAAATTGAAAGTTGCAATTTGGACACAACATACATCAATCATTAAAATATATTGATATTTTTTTGAGAATAAAACAAACAAACAAGAGTCTTGTCAATAATAATTTTTCCAACCTTGCTTCATTCGAATACAAATCCGTGAAAAATACTCTGATTAAAATAAATAATATGTCAAAATATACATTAAAAAATAACGCAAGGAATCATCCCATTTTTGAAGGTCTTTATTGCCCGATTTCCATTAATGTTTCACATCATTTAAGGCAAGCAAACATCTAATTACAATAAGATAATAATTATTCCTTGAACTACATAGTAAGGACGAAATAATTGATGCAAATGTATCATTATGGATGCACCTCTAGGCTTTGAGGGGGAACACATATTGTATAGGCATATGGTGATATACAATGAAAACATTAATTTAATTTAACTTGAACCAAAGTGTTTTTTAAGGATCTTTTGTTCAAACCACGTCATTGTTTATGGAAATATCATTCCTATTAAATATAATAGTATTCAAAATATATGTATACAATATTTTATGACAAAGATGGATTTCTTGATTCACTTCCTTCCTTGTCAGTGAATATTCAAGATGAGGTACTATTAATCAAATAATTTGTTGAATGTTTTCTTATAAAGCGTTTTCTCTGACGCTATAAATTGCATAATAATCGAAGGACATGCAATTTTGAGGGCAGATAGTTGATATTTTTACTACATACAACGGACAAATTTCGAATAAATCTTCATAACAATTTCATTAAATGGCTTAACACAGGAATGTCCAACCTGTGGCCTGCGGCCCACTTAATGTTTAATTGCTGCCACTACTCCTTCTCAATTCAATATTTCAATTTTCATATTTAATTGTCACAATATGATCAAAAAAGAAAAATTTATATTTATACAGGGTGGGTCAGCAAAGCGTGGACTGTTAATTAGTGTTTATTGGCTCATTACTATGAAAAATTGTAGTGATTATTTTTTAATTTTCTGTTTCCACCGTCCTTTTTACATAAATAAACTATACTAATCATTTAGTCATTTCATAATTATGAGCGAGTAACAAGCAAAAAGGCAGCGCATCTCAGATCTTCTAGATGCTAGAGTTGATTTGATGAAGATCACGGACATTGTTAAGTGTTCTAAGAGCCTGGTTTTTAAGTTTGTAAATATGAAAAAAAAAAAAAAAAATGGAGAAGACCTCTCCAGGATGTCAGGAAGTAAAGGCATAATTTAAAGAGGGATTCGAAGTTCTTTTTATATTTGGAGAAGAATATAAAAGTGGATCCACCTAAGTCAATAAATCGCTCTGTAGCTCCTAGGACCAGCAGGAGGGCTATAAAGTTAATCACAATTTAGGATTAGTTTTTTTTTACAAGGACCAAATGCCACCTTCTGACAGAGGGCATGAAAGCAGGAAGCTCAAGAAGTGGAAGAAAATCCTCACATGGATCAAGGAAAATGGGTCAATTGTGATGATCAATTCCACAACCTCCGGAACGACCGTTGGCTTACGGAAACAAAAGAAGAGGTCCAAGAGGTTTACCAAACCAAATATCTGGCCTAAGCAATAGGCATTGGCGTAGTGGCCTCTGATGGAAAGAAGATGTATCCGTTCTTTTTCAAGGGTGGACAGAAAATCGGCGAGGAGGCCTAGTATAAGATGATTATGTACACCATCTTGCCATGGCTTAAAACCAACTACCCAGAGGGTTACAACGTGTTGAATCAGGACGGCACCTCCTCTCACACGTCTGCTATGTACATAAAAGTTATGTCCAGATAACATGGCTTGATTCTGGTCCAAGGAGATATGTCCCCGTTCCTCGCCAGATTTGAACACACTGGACTTTTCCATATGCGGTACATTAGAGAGGGAAGCCAACATGACCTCACAACCAGCCAGGGGGTCCCAAACTTTACTATAACAAGCCCCCCTACACTAATAAATTTTTAACTGAGACCCTTTTTTACGAAAAATGTGTACTATATATGTGTAGACTGAAATCAATCCCTAATTCTCCATTTTCCTGCACCTCCACCCCCTCCCTCACAACCTCCACTTTGAAAACTATTTTCTTAAGCAGCTTTTGTTTTCGGGGGCCTACTGGAACTAGGGGAACTACGTACTCTGTCTATAAGGTAGCTGCGTCCCTTTGTATATCTAATATCATTTCCGGGGTACGAATTTTCTTGGGATGTATGTTACCAAACTGAGCCTGTATAAAAAAGAACCGAGACGGTTAAAGCTACACTGAGACCGAAAACATTGAAATTGGAAAAATACGAGACCGGGACCGATAAAACCGTTGAACTTGAACTGGGAACACATTCTTGGCCTCCATATATATTTCTTACTTTTTTGCCAAACATAAAATTGGAGTCATTTGTAAATCAAATTGAAAATTGTAAAACAGACTAATAAAAAAAAGTACGGGATCTTTGATTGTATGATAAGGCAAGCAATCATCATTTAAGGAATGATTTTGAAACCATTGAGTGTTATAAACTAAATAATAATATTAATAATGATTTTAATCAATTGTTCGAATCATCGAAAAACAGAAAGAATCAATATTTCATCCTTGACCGACTTTACTTGAATGATAATGGAACTCTTTTTCTCAGAGACTCTTGCCAAAAGAAGTAAAGAGACAATTTATTCGAGTCCTTTTGAAAAAAGGAATCTTGTTTGAACAAGGACAACCCTGAAGAAGTGAGGTAGAATACATTCCAAAAGGTTATATATGTATATATATATACTTATTATAAGGAAACAGAGAGTTAACCGCAATCCATCTTTCAATAAATACATAATATTTATGTACATCCGCACATCCAAGACAAAGCCGCAAGACGACATAAATAAGTTCGATGCTTATTTACCATTAAGAGTGGAGTGATTCATTGTTGATAAATCCATCATGGGATAAAATAGGAATCTTAATCTGAAATAAATTACATTAATATAATGTTTACCAAAGAAATATTCCAAAGTAGTTGAAATGACGGATATTCTCATACCACACCCTTTATCACGTCTGGAAAAGTCATTTTGATGAATTGTAATCTAAATTGCCTCTACTTATAGCGTAGAATTCAAGTACTACTCAACCCCCTCCCCCCTCCAACACAACTAAACTTTACTAAAGTACACATTTGTATTCAATTACTTGAACTCTCTTAAAATATTATTTTGAACTGGAACAGTTTATATTAATATTTTTATTAGAGATATGCAACCGGGCATGTTGAACTTTAATAGTTAAAACTCGAAGCATTCGAGTAATGATTCATCAAATTGATAGTAGTGAATTAAAAAATACATCTTGCGGATGTTGTTTCACAATGAGCTTTGAGTGTATGTATGTAGGACATTGTTTGTACTTTTGAAGGTTAGTCAAAAGTGTTTGGGGTCAGTAAAAAAAAAAGCATTGATCAACAAAGTATTGATTGCACAATCGTGGAAAAGGTATAGTATTATTGTTGTGATCTACACCGGAGCTGCAATGATGAAATTGCAAGCTTCTTAACCCTACACAGGTCCTTTGCTTGCATCGAGAAAGTTGCAACTAGAGGGTCATTCCTCTTTCAAAAAGCTCTACTCCATCCCACACAACAAAGAAAACGTTGACTTGGTTGTTAGAAATTTCTTTAGAATTCGTTGTTATTGTTTGGTTTCCAAACTCAGGAGACTTCTTTGTGTAGGACACAGTTGAGCGACACACCAACAGATTCTTCCGCAACTAAAAATACGAGCTGATCTCTAGGATCCTAGAGGAATTTCGGAATATACCAAAGGAGACTGTCATCAAAAACTGCTCCCGTTTCCAAGTTTAATTAGAGGCTGTTATGGAGCCAAAGGCGATTATATTAAAGTAAAATATTTTTACTTTTAGTCAGCTTTCTTTGGAGTTAGTTTAATGCAAATCAAAGTATTAGTTTAGGAGAAAATCCTTATTTTTAAATCGTTTTGGTTGTTAAATAGATATTGTACACGGTAATACTAGGATAATTACTCAATTACCATTATCTATCAAAAAATAATATAGTAGCGTCAACTAAAATTAGAGTACTTCAAGAATATTTCTACATTCAGTTTAAACAGATCTGTCCTCGTAATAAGAATCCCTGACCATTACTAAAGACTTGCGCATATTACGTCAACAAAAGTTTGTTGAAATTCTCAAAAATTCGAGCTTGATTGATCTCGAAAATTAGGAGTTTGAAGGAGGTCTGGGTCCAGGCCTCCACTGACCATCTATTGAATATGCTATTGGCTGAGGGTGCCGGCGTTGAAGGGCTGAATAGAAGGGAATAAAAACAAAGAAGAAAAGTGACAAATAGGGGGATGAAGGAAGAGAAAGAGGGAAGGAGAGATAGAAAGAAAGAGAGAAGGGAAAGGAAATTGAATATTTGTCAAAAACACCCTGTTATATACCTCGGGGGCCCAAATAAAGTTCTTAAGAATCTGCTTTGTTATTTTATTAGTCTACCTGCTAAATTTTAGACTGATCTGTTCGACCATTTTGGATTCCAAGTGTAAAACATCAAAAACCGAGTTATAAACATAGTTAAGATGTAAATAATAATAAAAATTGCCCTCCCACAAGGTACAAATTTCAAACTTTGTCGAAGATACTGAACTCAAATCGATTTTTTTACTCGAATCCAACACTACTTTATGCATCAAAGATAATGAAAAACTCTGTCGACAAAACAATTTCATAGAAAGACAAAGCGATAGGACTGATAAGCCAATTGACCTTTACAACAGATGTTATTTCATAATGTGAATATTAATTACAATTAGAGTCATTAAGCATTAAGTCATTTTATTTTTTTAATAACTACATATAAGTATTATAATGGTGTGATTATTATTCCTGCATCTTGAGGATTGTTTAACATGCACTCGGATGTGAGTACTAATAGTTAAAGATATACATAGATTGCATGACAATTTTTAGTTGTTAAAGTAATTCGTCAAAAAAAGTTTTATGGTTTTTATGAAACTCTGTTGATATAGATGATAGTGCAAAAAAGCTTGTCCGTCTCTGAAGGACCCATATTAACGGTAAGCTTAAAATCTTAGAAATATGTGACAAGTTATACAATAACAATGTAGCAACAAGCGTGTATACTTAAAGCTTAGCGCGTCATATTGAAAAAGAAACAGGGAATATTTATCTATATTAAAGGAGTCCTTTAGTTTATATTAATTAAGTAAACGTTGTTTTGTTCATCGAAGTCTAATAAGTCCGAGCAATAGCATGTACTCAAAATATAGATGCCCCACAAAATGGCCCAGATAAATTGGGAAAATCTTTAAAGAGTTATAATAAACAAACTAGATTGGGTAGACCTATATTTTTTTAATTATTTGAAGCCACATTTTATGATATTCTATTATTCATAATAAGATGCAGCTTTCTTCATAACTTCGGCCACATGGCAGCAAAATCTTTGGTAGGCCCGGGCAACCTCTTGCGGATCCAACTTGATTGATGACGTCAGGAAAAAAAGTATAGGGAATATCCCCGGTTTCTCATATGCAATACAATTTAGGAATAATTAATTTTTGTGTGTTACTTCCCATCTTCAATACTAGCAAGGACAACAAAATACGTAGACGTAATTAGTCTTGATGCAATTTTTTGCAAAAAATATAACCTTATTCGATAAGTAAATCGTCTTGAAAACATTTTCTTTATTTGTAATGAAGCTATAAACATACTCCAAAATATATAGCATCATAATTGTGTAGATCTTTGATTATTTATCATTTATTCATTTCATAGCACTTTGTGGTAACACTGCGCGCGCTATTTGAACAAAAAAAAATTCTCTCTATATTAACTCTGAATGACATTTATATTCTTTGACGTCATAATTATCGTTCATTTCTATCAAAACTTGATTCTTAGCTTTTGAGTTTAAGCCATGTTGCAAGCCTTTGAGTGTGATATCAAGCTGCAAGTCCCCATCTCTCTACAAAATCCAAGAATGAGGTAATTCATTGGGCTTTATGAATATATGGGATGAATTTTAAATGTAATAACAGTACTATTATGAGCCTATCCGTTCCACGGACACAATGAGGCGGAGACACATTTGGACCGAAAATGCATGTGGTCAAATAATTTAAAAATTTAAATAAATAATGTTATTCATAACTTATGTTTGTCTATTTGAATCGAATGAAAAAGTACATCATTTATTTCAGAACAATAATTAAAAAAACCAAGAATGCAAAAAAAAATTGTAACAGTAAAGAATCAACTGATGGCTATGTAACAATCCTCTCAGTGTGTAGCTAAACCTAATTTATGATTAATATTTTTTTTTCATTTTTTTGTTAATGTTTTTTTTATCACAAATAAAAAGTTTATTATGAAACCTTAATAAATTAAACCCTGTTCAACCCCATGCCAATAAACTAACCTATTCCGAACTTGCCTAGAGTAAAGATCGCTTAATACTTGCACCAACTATGTACATAACAACTCAGTTGCAATCAAAATTAACAATTCATTTTATCAAATACTAGCAGTTTTATCCGGCAATAACCCTTTACGCCCCTACGTGAGTAATTTGTCATACTATACAAAAAAAAATACATATATCAAGAATAAATAAAGAAGTGGAGGTTAGAAACAGAACGTGGCATTTAGAGAAAAGATTCTGTTTAAGTAATAAATTAGTGTTGTATCAGAAAAGGGCACTAATTTTCAGTAAAAAAAAAAAGAAGTTGTGCTTTACGTGCATTTCAGTTATCTTTGACATCCGTTTCATCATACTGGATGGACATAATAATTCTGGTACCCTAAGTAGTTTTAAACAATCATGTACGTTTATGAAAGTATCCATTTACGTGACTAAAACACATAATCAGTTGAGATTGAGACAAATACAAATACAATTTTTCAAAAAAATTTAAATATAAAATTTGTTCCAAATGATTTAATTTTTGTGAATACCTCTAGATTTTTGAATTTCTATTTGATAAAAAATTTGATAATTGAAATTAAATTTCTGAAATTTTTTTGTAACAAATTTATTTTTTGTGAATATCTGTGGATTTCTGAATTTTTTTAACAGAAAATAAGAATTTAAATTTAATTTTAAAACAAATAATAAATTTTTAAAATTTTGTTTTCAAATAATTTAATTTTTAAAATTTTGTTTTCAAATAATTTAATTTTTTCTGAATACCTGCAAATTTTTGCATAAATTTGACAATTGAAATTAAATTTGTTTCCAAAAACAAAAAATTTTGTGAATATCTGTAGATTTTTTGAGTAAAGCAGTGAATTTTTGAAATTTTTTACAAAAAAATTTATTTTTTGTGAATAGCTGTAGATTTTTGAAATTTGTTTGAAAAAAATTTGATACTTGAAATATAATTTTTAACATTTTTTTCAAAAAAATTATTTTTGTGATTATCTGTAGATTTTTTAAATTTTTTTTCAATAGCTATATATTTTTCCAAAAAAAAATTATTTTTTTTAATATATGTGGATTTGTGAAATTTTTTGGGTAAAGCTGTGGATTTTTGAAATTTTTTTCCAAAAAGTTTGATTTTTTGTGAATACCTATATTTATTTTGGCTTCTTTTTTTTTAACATACCCATTATAGACACGATTTTCATCACTGGCTATGACCATAAATATATAAAGTAAAAAGAAAACCTTTAGAATTTCTCTTTTTCTTAATTTTTAGTCAAGATTATTTAAGCGTTAACTCCCACAAATTTATTTTTGTGTCCCTACAAACCAGGAACAATTATTTATTAATTAAAGTATTATTATTAATTACTTGGTGTAGTCTATTCATACCTATTTTACAGACTCATTACTTTCAAGGATGATGCTTTATTGTTTGTAGTCAACAACTCAAGTGTTTTTCGTCAAAAGTAAGGAAATGACTTGATTTATGTATGTTTTCTACAAAAGAACATACATACAATTATAATGACGTCTTGGTTATTGTTATACAACCCTCAATTCATGACTAGTTTATACATATATAATGTATAACCTCTCCACTTTGACTTTCCATTTTGTGGTATACTCCCAAGTTCTAACTCAGAGAGTACCGGGTGGTCCATTGAAATGTGAACTCTTACTAATTCAATAATTAATTAACGTTGAGCGATTGAAGTTTATTCATATTTCGATATATTAAAGCAGGGGTGGGCAATCTATGGCACGCAGAAGCGTATTGACTGGCACATGCAATTTAGAACATATTTCCGTAGTTTTTGTGTATGTTTTACCATTATTGTTGATAGCGGCACACTCATTGACTATAAATGTTAAAGTTGGCACTCCATGTCTCAAGAGTTGCCTACCCCTGTAGTAAAGCATGGACAATTATCGACAAAACAAAGCAAAGTTGAGCTTAACTGACGTTCAAGTCGAGAAAATTACACTTGAATTATAATCGACGAATTTGCATTTGCGCACTCCAAGGAGTTGGTTGTCTTCAGGACCACCTTCAATGCCGTCAACAAGAAAGGCTCTGTCACAAAGGCATAACTGGACCCGGAGGAGCTAAAGAAAAACAGCCCAGCCAATCCCCTCAAGTGCATGGGGTTCCATGGAAGAGATCTCGGAGTTACACTCCAGACTGTACAGAGATCTATCAAAAAAGTGGATGGAAAGAGCCTCCCGGAGGAGCTAAAGAAAACAGCCAGGCCAATCCCCTCAAGTGCATGGGATTCCATGGAAGAGATCTCGGAGTTACACACCAGACTGTACAGAGATCTATCAAAAAGTGTATGGAAAGAGCCTTGTGAGGGTGGGGAGACATTCTTGACACCAGCAGTGAAAGAAAACTATCTCCTCTGTTGCAAGATTATTTTAAATGAGTCTCTCGGAATCCTTCCGCAGGGGGTGCCAGACCTTCGGTCATCGCCTGGCAGACAACATTACCACTAAGGGTGGCCACATTAATGTTTAAAAGAGCTCAGATACACATCTATTTATAGTGTTAATGTTGTTTAAATTCTAGAGTTAATTAATAAATTATACCTTGTTGAAGTTTAAAATTCAAAGTGATCAGATTTTAATGGATCACTTGGTATACTAAATCCTAACATTAAGAGTACAATACAGTAGTTAAAACTTTGTTATTTAACTGGGATTTTCTTCACCCCAAATTTGATGTAATTGTTTTAAATCTGTTTAAAATTTTGGAAACAACATTAATATGCTTCTGAAACATTTTTATGAATAAATGCAACTTATTGTTGTCGCAAAAATGTATTTTCTTGGAACTATTTGCAATTTAGAGTCAAAGTTTTGGTGAATTTGATTAATTTGCTCATTTTTAAGTCGTTCTTCAGCTTTGCTCAATTCCCTTTTTTCATTTTAAAGATTACACATTCCAACAAATGTAATATTTTTTGTAAAAAAATTGAAAAATCCATTACTATTCACACAAAATGTCAAAAATTAAATTGTTTGGAAGAAAAAATTCAAATATTAAATTTTTGAAAATATATTGCAAAAAAAAAATCAAAAATTCAAAGTTGTTCACAATCCATTAATTTTTAAGGAAAAAAAACTTTTAAAAATCCATAGCTATTCATAAAAATTATTTTTATAGTAAAAAAATTTGAAAAATTAAATTTTTTGGATAAAAATTTGAAAAATTATTATTTTGGGATATTTGGGGTGAGCTACAGCCCCTGCAGACCCCACCCTACGGACATTTCTGCACAAAAATCATAGGTATTTGTCATTTTTGTTCAACTTCGAATAAGTCGAGTACTGAGATGATTGTCCTGTTCCGAAGTTCAACTGTAATTACAGTAAAATGACTTAAATACATTACTCAGCTCACAAGGATTTTTCTTTTCTCATCCCTGAGAATTAAGGCATATTATACTCATGCGTGGAAAAATGCTTAGAGATCCTTAGATAAAAATGCAAAGCTTATAACTTTGTATTTATTGAAAAAATATTTCTAAAGGTTAATAATACTCCCTGAGAAAATCACTGGCTTTAAATGTCTAATTGGCTTAAGTATATACATAATTATATTAAGTGAACAAAGCCATACGCATCATTCGAATACAGAAATACTATTGTGGAGTGCTTCAGATGATTTTTAAGGGATTTTTTCTTTCAACCTTCCATAACTTTTTCAATACTTCATTCTTTTGTTTATACCTGTTATTTGTGATATGTCAATAGAAAAGCAGTCTTAAAAAACATTAAAAATATGATAATTTGCCCAATTTATTGTTTTGTTAATATAATCATTATTTAAGTGACAATAATTTGATCAATAATGGGCAACATATTTTAATTTATACCTCCGGATTGAGATACCATGGAATATAAGAAATTTAGCCTCTATATTTCATTTGATATAAAATTAACTGAACAATCTTGAAGAAAAATCAAGAAAAGGGATAATATAAACCAACAAATATATCAGGGGTGTCCACAGTTGGTTGGCGGTAGCCAACCTTCCAATTTTTCAAAAAAAAAAGAAATTCAATTTGATTTTTTCAAAAAGTTTAATTTTCTGAGAATAACTATAGATTTATAATTTTCTTTACAAAAAATTCAATATTCCAAATAGAATTTTGAAATTTTTTTGAGAACAGCTGTAAATTTTTGAAATTTCTTTCCAAAAGTTTAATATTTGAAATTTCATTTTTGAAATCTTTTGTGAACCGCAGTGGATTTTCGAATTTTTTTTTCAAAAATTAACAGCCGAGGATTTTTGGAATTTTTTCAAAAACATATCATTTTTTGTAAATAAATATGAATTTTTTGGAATTTTTTTTTCAAAAAAATAATTTCTTCTGAACAACTGAGGATTTTTGAAATTTTTTCAAAAACATTCTATTTTTCCCAAATAATTAAATACTGGATGTTTCATTTTTGTTTTGTTTTTAGAAAAAAATTTATTTCTGAATTTTTCTGTGAAAAGCTATGGATTTTTGAGAAAAAAAAATTAAACTAAGACCCCCCCAAAGAAAAAAAAATATATATATATATAGATATCTATAATCCTGCGGACGCCCCTGTAAATGGACTTATTTCAGTCAATTATAACCTTTGTATGCTAATTTCCTGTATAAATTGAGATACTCAATAATCTTGGCCATAGTTTAGAACCTTCATTTATGATACTTAATTGGGGTCCAATCGAGCCTTTTAAATAAATTCTATCAATTTCTAACTATTTTGGTATGATGATTATAGTTTGTTAATTGAAATTCGACAAAAATATAAATGTAATTCATACTAAAATTTGATAAAATCATTCTAGCTTGATTTTGTATTGGTAGGTCACATATGATACTTTATTAAGTATGATAATGGCCTTTCAAATATATTCTATTTTATCTTTAAGGATGTATTATAGTAATTTGTCAATATAAAAGTTAGACAATTAGATTAGGAATACAAAATTGTAATTCAGACTCACTTTTAAGAAACATCATCCCATCTTCCTTTTATGTTGACGGGCCATATTTGTAAACTAAAAACCAATTACTCCACCTATTAATTTCTGTGTTTTTTTCCTTCCAGAAGTGGATCCCAAGAAATCATCAGGACCTTCTGGATTAAGAAAACTCGACCCAACAAATTTAATATCCTCAGATCATAAAAAAATTCAACTTAACTTCATTTCCAATGATCTTGAAGACTTCTTAGAACAGCCCTTGAATGAAATAAACTCTGCGCAAGCCTCCAAAAAGGTTTACTCCTACATAACCACAACTTTTACCACGTCTCCGACTACCAAAAGTACCCCTACAACAACTTTTGTTCCTTCGACAACAACGACTACAACCTCTGTGATCAATACTTCCACGGAAGCGTATCCTTCTACGCAACCTCTCCCAACGACCACCTCTATAAGAAATGTGATTCTACCTACCCCAGCCTATGAGCCTGTTACAATCCCAAGGAGTAGTGATGAGGAGGACGAGTTCACTCTAAGGAGATCAACTCCGACTTTTAAGGTCGACAACTTCAATCCCTTTGATAGAAGGTTTCCTATTTACTATAAGCCCTCGTATTATAATGATCCACAGTGGTACAAGGCAAGACTGCCTCAGAGCCATAAAGGCAGGGAAGAACAAGAATATGGACACGAAGGCTTTTTTCTTTTTGGAAAAAAGCCAATTCGGTTTCCAGACTTTTAAGACTTTGACAAAATATGGACATTTATTCAACTCGTCTCGCAGTGATTGCTTTAGGTGTGTTGTCGTTTCTTCATATTTTTATGAAATTAAAATAAAGAATATCTCAAACATTGCAAAATTTTGATTCTGTTTTTGTTAATTATTATATACGAAATGCATTTAATCCTGAGTGTATAACAAATCATTGGACACTCCAGACAAGGTGTAAAATGGACACGTCCGAGGGAAAAGAGGATGACGATTATATACTTACATATTCTATTGTAACTTTTTTTACAAATATATATTATATTTTTTCGTTAAATTGATTTATACGAGTTTTCTTTAGGGGTTGAAACCACTCATTTGTAACTTGAAGTGATACAATTAACGTCCTATGCTTCGTTAAAGGAGAAATCGTTCGCTATAAAAAAGAAACAGTAAATCATTAACAATGATTGTCGTTTGAGACATGCTCTTGTAATGGTTCATATCCCTTATTCTTCTAAAAATGTTCTGGATAGCATGCTACATGATATGTTTCAAGTGAACTAGTTAAAAATGGAACTTGAAAGCAGGGCCGATATTAGGACGTACTGAGCCTAATATGAAACAATTTTTTTGTAAAAATTGTAAAATATACACGAAAAAGAATTTATACTAAAACGACAATGCTAATAAAAAAAAGGATTTACCTTTTTTTACGTATAAAAATGGTCAGTTTACAACTGATCAAAAAATGATTAATTATCCGTTAGTTACCATAACCATATTATAACGCAGTTAGTTAGCGGGTTAAGAAAAAAAAACCCCAAAAAAAACCATATTTAATTACAGGATAAACATTTCAACGATATTAATAATGACCTAATTTAAATTGTGTATCATTTTGTAGTCGTAAATATCAATTCAAATGCTACAAATATTTGTAAACAAACAAGATATAGAGAAAATGCAGATCACTTTTATATATATATATATAATCGAAACCACATGAGTTTGTGGGATTCAACAAGATATAATCTATTATTCAAGACATTCAATTATGATTTTAGATGCAAATTTCTATGAAATATTAATAACTTTTTCCGGCTTCCCAGGAATCAAATTTGTAAATCCATCAGTTTTGATGAGGTTGCATGTATTATATTTTATAAAAGCCTGTATCCATTTAGATAAAGTACATGGAGGGATGATGTAAAAAAGTAGTTGACGAAAACATTCGAATTGTAATAGTTAGGTATGTTAAAAAAAATAGAGGGTGCTTCAAATATTTTTATTTTTAAAATATTTATTGCAATATTATAATTTATTACCATAATTATAACTCTTTGATACGAAAACAAGGATGATCCTGTATTAACTCAATCTAGACTTGAATACTTTGTATGTGAGTCCAAACATGATACTCTTAGATCTCAAAAATGGTCTGGGTATAGATTGGCAACTTCGACGATCTAAACGGACATTAGACGAAATATCCCTGAGGATCAGATGTTTCATTTTTGTGGGACTAACATCGAGAATTCTTTTATGTTTGCTCTCCTATCACCCTTGTTGTGAAATTCGTTGAAGCTTAGATATGTAGGCATTATAAGGGGAGATTGGACCCCTCCGACTGGTTGCTCTCAATGTTGGCAAATATGATGGAGGCATTCAAGATAGAGTTCGTCAGGGCCAAAGTCCAGGGGATACTATATGCGGGAAAAGTCATCACTCAACCTGTCTGGGCGAGGATGCGAAAATTAGTAGAAAAAGTGATAATAGATCTTGACCCCTTTAAAAATGAAGGATCTTCTGTTGACAAACAATAGGCCTATTTAGTCAGAAGGAGGATTGATTTTTTTGGGGTAATAGAAGTTTAATTATACCAGAACTGGGTACTTAAGATCCGGGTCCAAGACGCGTCCTTTCTCTAGTAACGAGCAGACTTTTATGAACATTGTATAAACAGAGTTTAAAAAACAGAGACCTGAGCCGGCTTTGGGTACCCGAATTTTTACAATTTATAAAAAAGGTCCAAGGGATTTTCCAGATCTTAAAAATCTTATGCAGTCATTGTATAATACTTAATCTTAGTCATAAAAAAATATTTTATCAATATCGAACATATACTCTTTTTAATTTAATTAGTGATTGGAGCTACATAAACAGTTGCCAGTTGCATCCCATGGTTATTCCGCTCGGCGTATCTCCCACATCGTTACACTTATTGTATCACACAACTTTTCACCCGAAAAAAAACTGAAAATGGTTTAAAAATCTGTTGGTAGTTAGACAATTTTTCTCAACTATGGAATAATTGTTCAATGATTGGTTATAACTGTTCGCAGTTTAAAAGGGGGTAATTATAATTTAACCAATAAACGTTCAGAAAACTGATTAGGAGAAAAGAAACAAGAACATCGACAATTTATCACAAAATACACTGGTTATTTTTCTGTTAGCGAGGTAGCACCATGCACACAAACACTAAAATGTAGATCTCTATTTGGTTGTAAGCGGTCGAAGTGCCTTCTTATTTTCCTCTAATCAGTGTTCTTTACACTGATTGGTTGGATACGAATTAATTCTATTTACGCTCTAAATAGTTACCAACTATTAATTATTCCATAATAATTCCATAGTAGGAAGAATTGGACAAGTACCAATTGATTTCGGGTTTTTTCTCTTTCATTTCGGATGAGAGGTTGTGAGATACAATAAAGGTATTAACGTAATCATTATAAATATAATCATAATAATAACTAATAAGTATATATTATTTACTGTTTTGGGATGAGTCATCCGGGAAAATGGAACCTTCATCCTGATTCTACTTTATTTAAGCTTGAGCTTTTGATTAAATTCATATCGAAATCGAGACAAGTATCTGTTAAATTTCAGTTTCACAACTGGATCTGAATATTTGGGTACTCGAAATTTATCCACGTATTTAGGTCTACAGATCTGACCAAATCCAGATCTGAGAAAATGTGGATCCGTCCTATTTTATGCGTCACTGTCGGGCGAGGGTTTGAAAGGATGAACAAAAAAAACTATTTATTTTATTCTTAAAAAATCAAATTTTCAAAAGAAAAAAAAAAGGGTCTACATCTAAGAATTTTTTTTTTTTTTTTTTACCCTTTCACTTGAAATATGGCAAAATATTAGAGTGCATTTTGTTAGGAAAATGCATCGTGGTAAAATCTTACGAATAGATAGAGATGGATTATAATATAATTCCTTTGTTCCTTTAATTGTCCATGTTTCTTCCCCTATAATTCTTGTAACCTTAGCATCAAGGACCTTTGTACGAGTAGGATTCGCTCAATCCATGCTCTTTCAAAACATGAAAATGACATCAAAAAAAGCAAACTTAATCAAAATCAAGAAAATGAGGCATTCACTATCTATTGTTTTATATCCTCTTATTTAATTGAGATTCTGTCGTTCAAATATGGAATTTATACATAGTCTAGTGTCTGGGATGGATTAAGTTCAAAGGCAGGGGTGTCTGCAGGATTATATTTTAGAAAGGGGCTAGGTTTTTTTTAAAACAATCCATAGTTATTTTCAAAAAAAAAATTTTTTTTTTTTTTTTTTTTTTTTTTTTTTTTGAAAAAAAAATTTCAAAAATTAAACTCTAAATATTAAATTTTTAGAAATTAAATTATCGAATAGTAAATTTGTAGGAGAAAATTTTCTTAAATCCATAACTATTCACAAAAAATTGAATTTGTTTTATAAAAAATAATAAAAAAACAACGCTTGTTTACACAAAAATTAAATTTTTTGGGAAAAAGAAAAGAAATTAAATTATGTGGAAAAAAAATGCAAAAATTAAATTTCTTTGAAAAAATTTCCAAAATATATTCCTATTCACAAAAACTTAGAAAAATCCACAGCTGTTTACAACAAATTATATTTTTTGAAACAAAAATTATACTAATATCTCATTTCGAAAAAAAATCAAAATTCCCAGCTACTCACAAAAAATTCATTAAAAAAAAAAAAAAAATTAAATTTTTTGCTCTGCTGCATAATTTCCCCCAAAGATTTTTTTTAAAAAAAGAAATCTTTCAAATAAATTTTTTACCCCTATCCTGTCCTGATAATTTCTAATAAATAAAAATGAATTGGGGGGAGGGGCTATAGCCCCTCCAACCCAACCCTACAGACGCCCCTGACAGGAATGTTAGTTATAGTTTGGAGTCTTCATTTAATAGATACTTCATAGGTTCCGAAAATCCTTTTAAATATACACAATCTTATCCATTTTCTGTCACTGTCCCGACAATTGGAAACCTTTATGTACAATTTGCAGCATCTTTGAAGGATGTATCAAAAAAGGAAAGAAAATAAAAAAAAAAAGGAAATAGAAAGGAAAAATAATTTTATTGAGAATACCAAAGTGGTAGAGTCTCATTTTTAAGAAACATCATGGCTGTTTCTTTTTGTGCTGATGGGATAGCCCTTTATTTTTTAGGGATGCATTGATCCCAAAGTTTTGACGTCTGGTCCGTCCTATATTTGAAAGAATGTGTCTAAATCAGACGCGAAAACCGTTCCATACAATTTTTTTATTAATTAACGTCATCATCAATCAATATTTCCGAAATTTTATAAGAATAATGAATACATAATAGGTATGCACCTATGAAATGATACTTTCAGCTATTGCCAGTTAGACATTATAAACCTGTCCAAAAATCTAAATGCTTATTTCAACATGTGTCAATAATATTTAATCCATTGTTTGTGTAGTTTCATTCACCGACACACTTTTTTTGCTCGTAAAATTGTCCAATTTTGTGCCTACAAACTAAGATGCGCGGACATCATTGATTTTCTGTTACCAATTGAAGAAAAACGCTTCTCAAGCCCATCAAATGTTTTTGGAAGCTTACAGTGGACATGCTCTAAGCAGAGAATAGTGCTTTAGGGGGTTTGAAAAATTCAAAATTGGTGATTTTGACGTGAGAAATTAAGAGCCCGGAAAGAAGGCAATGATGTGTGTGTTCTGTGATCAGTGTGGTATCATATGTCATACCTTCTACAACCCTGTCGAACTGTTAATGGTGATCGCTACCAACAACAATTGGCCTATTTGAACCATGTTATTCGCCAAAAACCCTCAAAATATGAAGCCAGGCAAAACAAGGTAATTTTCCTTGATGACAAAGCACCACTGCATCGCTCTACAGCCACTCACTA
Organism: Lepeophtheirus salmonis; assembly: GCF_016086655.4. NCBI lineage: Eukaryota > Metazoa > Arthropoda > Copepoda > Siphonostomatoida > Caligidae > Lepeophtheirus > Lepeophtheirus salmonis. The sequence continues at coordinate 18,671,417 of NC_052132.2, forward strand.
GCTTGTTGAATCGTAAAACTGGGAACCTTATGCTCATGCAGCTTACTCACCAGACCTGGCGACTTCCGATTATCCCTAATTTGCATCGATGGGCCACGCACTCAATGATTTACACTTCGATTCTCGCGCAGAAGCCAAAAAAATTGATCAATTGCTGGTTTGCAGCCAAAAATGAAGAATTTTTTTTAGAAAGGCATCACTAAATTGGATGAAAGATGGGACAAATGTGTGGCTAGCATATTTTTAAAAAAAGTCTTATTTCATAATCGCATACCTGGTACATTATGCCTAATTTAAGAATAAAGACAAACTATTCAATATGAAAGATCCTTAAAGTTATACATAACTAATTTAATTACTAAACTGAGGTACTTTACTATGTATAACATTGGAGACAATTAGGGCATGCAGATGTCTATTATACAATATACAATTTTATGCTCTGTCCAAATGACATCGTTTTCAAACGATATCTGTATTTCGGATTTAAAAAGCTTTGCATCCACACGAGAAATAATTCTGCATAATCTGAGCCAAGAATGTATCTAGTAGGTAATGAATACTGGCTAAATTGAGGTTAGGGGGGAAAAGGAGGCCTGAGGGAATGTCATTAAAAATATAGTAATTTTAAGAGAGGCATATCTGCAGACTCATTGATACTTCTGAATTTTCAAAATAGGGTGAATCTGTATTAATAAATAATAATTTGTCTGTTTGTATGAAAACGAGTCACTTGGTACACTGTATATAGTGCTCCCTGATGTATATCATTAACATATTTTTTATGTAAGAAATAACAATGTAGTCCTATTAATAAAATATTGTAGCATCGAACTTGTAGACAGGGTGCAGCACTATATATAGTGCTAATTAATTAATCTATCTTGAACCATCTGACAGTGTTTTTGTGAGCACTTTGTCTATTTAGCATTCCCTGTCTTCTAAAATTGAACAACATTTATTTTTCCATTATTTCTTTATTATTGATTATTACATCATATATAATATTCTTAGTTTATTTTCCGATACAATATTGAATATTATAATAAACACTTTAATTTGAAAATATGAAAATCAATTTGTTTATTTTTCTTATTATTTTAATATTATTACTTGCTTTATTTCTGATTCAAACTTATTACATAGTGAGTTTTTTGATAATAAGTATTCTAGTTTTGAAGCAGAATCCCATAATTATTCCAACAGAAAACAAGACTTTAATGCTTTTTATAGAAATAAACATTACATATTTTGATTAAAAAGTACAAAAGAAACATCAATTTAAACTAAAATAAACAATAACAACGAATAACACTCATTTATTTATATATTAAGGCGAAATGACCTTACGGCAAAAATGTCCTAAGGCGAAGCAGTTTAAGGTAAAATGTTCCGAGGCAAAATAGTTTGAGGCAAAAGTACCGGTCGTGGCTATTCTTCACTCTGAAGAATTATGTTACTCTGATTTTGAGGTATTCCAGCTGTCAGCTGATGCAGAGAGAAAAAGATGAAAACCTGTTATTTAAAAAGAGAAAAAAGAGTCATCCCTGATCATAGCCATATTATATTTATAATAATATGGCTATATTTTATCAATAGGTAAGTATTTATTATTACTCTTATGTTTAATTATAAGAATGATATATTTATTTACTTAATTCTAAAAGTTATAATTTAAGTTTATATCGTATATTTACATGAGGAATAATCATCTTGAAATATATGACGTACTCAAGATTATTTTTATTCATTCTCATAGCTAGAATTTAATAATATAAAAACAAAGGAAATAATAAATGATAGCTAAACCGTATAAAAATTAGTTCTAGCCAGATACCTCGTTTTTTAAACTTCAGCTATCTTGTCTCTGGGAAGAGGTTATGTTGAACAGCTGAAAGAACATAGATAGTAACTACGTTATTTCTGTTTGTTTTAGTTACTACAAGAAAACGATAAGAATCGGCCCCTGGAATAATAAATTGGATTAAGACTGGACTTAAAGGACTTCAGTTTTTTAAATTGATGAATTTCAAAATATAATTATCATAGCATGTGACTTGATTTACTTCCTAGCTGCTGTATGTCACGATTCCCATCAAATTACTCATTTTTTGTTTGTTTTTAAAGAAATTCAAAGTCATCACTTGTTGTAAGGAAATAATAATAAGTATACGGAATCAAGGTTAGAGGCACATTCATAACGTATGTCAATAAATCCTAGAATGTTACTTCTTATCCTTATGTGGAGGTATGTGTTTGGGAAAAACCATGTTCTTTTGTAGAAGAAAAACACATTCGAGTCCTGGTTTTATATCCTGTTCCAGATAACTCAATTACAGAAATTGATTCAACCTTCACTATGTCCAATTTGAATCCTTGATAAAGTTTGATTTCTAATAATGGATCATAAATCATAATAGGCCTAATTGAAAAACAATGCATTAGATATGATTACGATACTATGATTTGATTTGACAAGACATAAATACAGGGCTCTCATGTGTTGAAATCCGTTTAGATAAGGAGCACTGTACATTTGGAGAGTACATGCATAAACAATCATTTCTAGCATTACTACGTGGCTAAGAAAACTGTTATCCATATTTAGATGGTAATGTTAGAGAAGTTCAACCCTGTCATATGATCGACCAAGGTCTGACTTACGAAAAAATGAAAGAGCTCATTGATTCCAGATTCTGAGGGTTGAACGTCTTTTACATTGCCATCTAAATGAGGATAAGAGCCTGTCAAAACTCATTTAGGAACTCTTTCCAAAGAAACAGTAAAATGAAGGCAAGGAGACGAAAAACTAGACTCCTATTGACAAACGAATAAATGTAATAAATTACTAAATATAAAGTCGTCAACTAGAATAATTAATTTAAGCACTACACATAATCTGGTAAAATCAATTAGTTTTCTTAGCTACGTTTGTTTATGTCAACCTATGCATTTCCTGAAAAGGTGTGCAACATCCATGTATATAGTGCTCCCTGGTTTAACATGAGATTATAAATCTTACTACGTGACGTCATTCAACCAGGCTCTCAAGCTTCTAAATAAGTTTTTGATAAATTAAGAGCAATACATCTAAACAAAATTCATATTTACTTAAAGATAGGACAGATTCTCAGATTCGGGTCGGTTTGGATCTTTAGACGTAAATATTTAAGTAGATTTCATGCACCCAAAATTTCGCACCCAGATCCGAAACCAAAATTAGACGGATACTTGTCTCGAACTTTATGAGTACTTTACTCGGAGTTCAGAAATAAATAAAATAGGATACGGATTAAGGTTACATTTTTACGGACTACTGATGCGGAAACCATAAATTACACAATGTAATTAATATTAAAACATCATTGTTAATTATTATTAAGTTATTATTAGAATAACATTGGACACGTCATTACCTTTATTTTATCACGCAACCTATCATCCGAAAAGAAACGGGGGAAAGGCCCAAAATCAGTTGGTAGTTTCCCAAAAAATTTAATTTTTTGTGAATAGCAATGGATTTTTGAAATTTTTTCAAAAAAATTTAATTTTTGGATTTTTTTCAAAAAATTCCAACAACCAATCTCCCCTCAAAATATAATCCTGCGGACGCCCCTAGGTCAGCATCAAGAATGGGGGGGGAGGCTCAGCCCTAGAAACGTTTAAGAGCCAAATAGCATTTGTTGAATTTAAAAAGTAAAATATTCAAAATCTGTTAAATTTTATTCTAGGTTGTGAATCATTCATGAATCTGTGAGAATTTTTTTTTACTAGACATTCTCATTATTTGTGGCCAGTGTTCTTTTTTCTTTGTATTCGTAGTCGTAACAACTGAATATTTACGTATTTAATTTTTTTGGTGTTCTATAATTTATAAATTATTTAAAATTGAGTACACTATCTTTTAAAACGTAATGATTTTACAAAAAAGCGTACAGACAATAAATATATCGGTGCCAGTGATTAGAAAATATTGTAAGAAATATTTATTACATTTTTCCACCTGCTAGTTTATGGGTCATTCCACGTCAAGTGAACACATTTATTTGCAATTTACGATTTTGGTGAGATGGCTTTTCTATATGAAAGAAGAGAGTGTATGAAATATTAGGGTTATGTGACTCACCTGGGACGTTCTATACCCGCTCAAAATTGGGCCTTATGCGTTGGACCAGTCTTATACAGAAGTCCATAATTCCTTTCATAGTGGATCGATTTTAATAAGAAATTCCATCAAAAGATGCACAAGAACACAAACTACCTATAATTTATATTAATTCATAATCTTATTCGAATCAAAAATAAAAGTTTGCAGCTCTGGTGCGGCCTTCAAAAGGGCGACTCCATGAAGGGTCTAATTTGAAAAAAATACGTACAGAAAAATTTCATTCTAATTCATTTTTGTTATATTATACATAATAGCATAAAACACCCTCTAAAGGGTCATTAATCATCCACTAATGTGCTTTTTATATTGTCGAATAATTATCTTTTCATATCGTACGGAAATCTGTGGGAAGTATTTTATTCAATCCGATGCATAATTCCACGTAGTCCCATAAGAGTTTGGTATCTTCAAAGAGAATGTAGCATACCTTACAGCAGCGGCTATAAGTATAGATCTTATATAATTAAGATCTACAAACCCGGTATACATTAATTTCCTATAATTACGATCAGACGCGTGTATTGCCTTTTGCTCTTGAGAAATTTCAGCTCTTCGAGAGGAAAAACCAAACAGAATATATTCTTTAATTGCTTCTTCTTTATGGTTCTCGATAAATATTTGATTAAGCATAAGAAACTGCTTAATTATTGAAAGAACTAGACAGGCAATAAAGGCATGGATACTATTATCAAAAATTCGTCCACAGTCTTTGCAAGGCTTTGAAAACTTTAATAGCTTTGCCGTTATCAAGAACTGAGCCATAAATTTTCTCCCATCATTTATCTTCAAAGAGTGTACAATTTGCTTTTCCCAGGATTTATCAAGTTTGTGAAGAGATAGAAAATGAACGAGTACTTCCTTAGCCTCTTTGAAAAGAGAAATTCTCTGGACAAATTTTAGGGATCAAGGAGTTAAGGGTAGATAATTTACAGCCATTCTTTGTAAATGGAAGAAAAATTTACCTCTATCAAAAATTGGTTTGCTTTTTAGGTCATGGAGAGTAAGGACGTTTTCGTCCGTAGTGATTTTTTAAGCTCACTTGTGTGTCGAAGATTCTTAATAAAAGGTTTTTTGTTCAGGTTTTTACCCATCCTCTGATAGATAGAGAATGCGAATATTTGAAATGTCAGTCTCAAACATTAAATAATTAAAAGCATTAAATTCGTATAACAAATTTCTTCATTCCTGATCAGGCTTAGCAATTGATATTTTGAGATCGATTTTAGTTAAAACATTAGCTACTAAGACAAGTCTTCCTCCAAAGTGAGACCGTGGTCTCTTTAGGGCTGGGATGTAACGTTTATCGAACAATGTACCAAGCCATTTATCTTTCATATTTCAATGAAAATATACCAGAGAATCAAATTGATAGTAATCAAATTGGATCAAAATCAAATCCTTAAGAATCAAATTGTTTAGCATTGAATTGTTTAATAATCAAATTAGCCACAATCATTTTACCTGACAATGTAAATGAAGTTAAAATGACCATTGACCACTCTATTGGAAATTTTATAAATTGATTGGGTATTTTGCACGATGCCTACTTTGAGGGGTATTTTGTACATTGCCGGCAACACACACATACACATTACAATGACTCTTAATTATTAATTAAATTTAAAGTGAAGAGATAATCGATCGAGCAGACAAAGGAAGGAGGAAAGAGGAGCCGTTTAAAATTTTAAGAACCAATTGAGTTTACATGGAGCGGGTGAGAGAAAGTTTAATCTATAAATATATTTATTAACATCTTGAGTTTCGATATGTCCCACAAGAAAGGAAACTTTTGGACTGGGGAAGAGGCTCTTAACCTTCTCGAGTCGGAACTAGGCTTGGTTCATGAAAGCTGTTTGGATGGGGAAATGGGTGCACCAACGAATGCTAGCCTCGCTGTGGCGATTGGTGGGATCGACCCATCGAGAGTCAAAAATAAAAGGAGGGCGAGGGAGTACAAGGATGCCTTGCAGCTTTGCCTTCAGACCATTCTTCCTGGGCATGGGCTGCAACAAAGGGATCCAGATGGTGTGAAGTTCCACGTTGGAAGGTGGACTACTGCAGAACAATCTGTGGTAGCAGCTTTGCTAGCTAACAATCCCGGTTACAGCACAAGCGTCATGCTGGAATTACTGGAACAACAACTTGGGGGGATATCCCGGGAGAGTATTCTCAAAAGGCTCACAAATGTTCAAGAGAGAGGATTGAACGAAAGGGTAGCCGAGGCCTTAGGTGGTGCCCAGCCAATAGGCTTCTTTGACAGTTCCCAATATTATGATGATGACGCAGGACAGAAGGGCGCGGAGGATGTTGAGGGCAGGCAAGCCATCCTAGATTGCTCGACCAATCGGGAAGTAATGGCGTTGCTACAGCGTGCAAAATGTTCCGGGGGTGCGAGGGGCACGTGGTGTGCTGCTTGCAGGTGGTCGGGAGTTAAGGTGAACGAGGCAAAGGAGTCATTGGCGTTGAAACTACAGGCTAAGGCAAATCGCTCTTGTCGTAGGGCAGGCAAGAGAGGAGAGACAAAGAGTATAGTTCTGAATCGAAAAACCACGGAAACCCTCTAGTTTGAGGATTTTATATTAAATTATAGTTTTGTGCTATGAGTTTTTTTAAGACCATGGGGGCATGTTGCACGAGACATCAGCATCAGTAATTGTATTGATTTTTTTGGAGTTCGTAATCGTAAGTCATTGGTTTTTGTTAGAGTTTCGTCAGTGTCATAATATAATCTTCGTCAGATATCTCAATTGTTTCGTCGTAGTTATCTTTTATTCGTCGGAGTTTCGTCTTCGTCAGGGTTTCGTCTTCGTCTGTTTCGTCTTCCTCAGAATTTTGTCTCTGTAAGAATGTTGTCGTTGTCAGAGTTTCAAATTTGTCAATTTCGTCTTCTCATGATTTTTGTCAGATTTTCGTCTTCGTCTTGCCTTCGTCATGATTTTTGTTAGATAATCGTCTTCGTCATAAAAAAAGTTTTGTTAAGGAAATTATTTCGTGTCGTCAGACTTGACGAAGTTAACATTGGTTGTCTCCATCCAGGTGAGTTTCCACATATTCCTAAGTGTATACTCATTAGATTATCCTTCAGCGAGTTTTCCGGAAATTCCAAGATTAGATACTAATAAATATTTTTTTCTGATGAATGCATAAACTTTAAACTAGTCGGGAAAGATCTCAAGTTAATATATGTTTCCTATATTATAAGGGGCAACTATAATTAAGTATTCATTTGTACTTTATTTTGTAGTAGTATTTTTTCGATGCACTTATCACATCAGAACACTGGAGTAATAGCATCAATCGTTAAAAAACTTTATTTCAAATCACATTTTAACATACAAGAGTGGTCTGAAAAGTTTCCGAGCTCAACATGAAGATGGTAGCACTTGTAAATAAAGGCTAGGGACATCCAAGCTTAATAGCAATACAATGTTAGACTATCTTGTAATCGGTCTTGCTAGAGTTTTCAATTTGATATACAACTGCTGACAGATAGATTTTGACGTATAACAACGGTATATTAACAGCATATATTACTAAAAGTTATATGATTAAGAGTAACAATATGTACTCTTTGACGTCACTATTAAAAAGTGTGGTGGAAGTGAAACATCATTTGGAAAAGCGTTATGGTATAGCCTTGTATTTTTAAAAGCTTGTCACATCTATGTAGCATCTGTTGAGAGTTACTCAGCAAATTTTCAGCCATTTTCGATGTGTAGGTGTTATGTAAGAGTCGTTCGAGTGAGTTTGTGTGATTATTTTTGTGAAAATGGAAAAAAAATCGATCATCGCTCTGTTGGTGCAGTTTAGGCACAATAAATCCGAGTTTTTGCGCAGATCAATAACTGTGGATGAAACTTGGATACACCATTATACGCCTGAAAGAAAAATACAGTCCACAGAGTGGACTACAAAGATTTCCGTCAAATGAAAAAGCAATGAACTTTGTGAACAATTATTTTTCAGAGAAAAACGACAAGTACTAATTGAACGGGTAACAGATTTGGGAGTATTGCTAAAAAGAGGTTTGAAGATATACAAGGAGACTGGATATATTGTATCTTTGTTAGGTCGGAAACTTATCCGAACACCCTCGTTCATTCAACACGAGTTGTCTCTGTCCTTATTTAGAACTGAAGACTGAAGTGCCGTTCAGCTCAGTCAAACATATCAGTCCTTAAACTTATAAAATTCGGTCTTTGATGACGTCGTTCAACTCGTTTTCTTCTTTGTTTAATCAGTTCTATTACTTACTGTCCTAAGGATCGGTCTTAAGACTGGACTTTTCATTTAATAAATTGTATGAATGAAGCTTACACTTTTACATAATCAAATATGTCATTTCCCGGGAAATATTATTTTATCAAGAATATATTGTAGGTGTAAAATCCCCCCCAAAAAATCCCAGGAAAAGCTATTGTACACGTTACAACAGTTTGGGAATGAACATATAGAGCCTTTTCATGTGATGTAGGCCATATTGGAGACCTAAACGAGCAAGATTTATAAGAATAAATACCTTTTTGTCATCATTATTAAGGAAAAGAGTCAACTATATATGTATGTGTATTTAGATGTTAAAATGGGACCAACTTATAAGAGGACTTAAACCTTACCGTCTATCAAAAATGTATCCCTCTAAGGGCTAGTTTTATTATTTTTCAGATCTAAACTTGTGAAGGGAACACAAAATTGAACGGCGTACAATGAACGGAAATAAATTTTATTTTGAATGCTGAACGCTAAAAAATAGATTGTAGCGTTCTGTTCTAATAGTACTTACAAAAAATTCAAGTAATTAAAGTTAATATATATTTTTGCTTTTTTTTAAATATGACCTAAAGGGCTTATAAAGCAAAGACGATCGCCTTAGAGACATATTTTGTGGCAGTGCCACGGGAGGGGAGAAAGAGGGCCCCTATTTTCGACATAGGCCCAGACACAAGGTCAAGAGAATTCTTCTCGGGGGAGGAGGGAGGCCAGAAATCGGAAAAAAATTCCTTTAGCCTTTTGCGGCGTGGTAACTCAAAAAAAATATTTGGTGAGGGAAAAATGTTTGTATAATCATGTAACTCCAACCCCTGAATCCGGTCTAAGCTTTAGGAAAAGAACCATCCCAAAATTGTACACCTTTTATTATTGACCAAACAAAAAGGACCATCCCATAAAGGGATCTAATTAAGAACTATTGAATCATGAAACTAAATAGGTATATAAGTAATTAAAACACAATGATTTGTTCAATTTAGTCTTTAAATATCGTGATTTGCATAAAACCTTAATGAGTATCACCGTCAGGAGATTATGTTCATTAGATCCTGAAGGAAAAGTTTTTACAACTTTTAAGCCTTTGTTTTCGTGGATACTGGATTTGAGTAGTTTTAAAGGAAAAAAATTAAGTCTACATTGTTAATTACAATCCCAGGTTTTATAATAGAAATATATCTCAGCAAACACTTATCTAAAACTTTTACTTTTTGTGTCAAGTATTTCAATGTCGAAATTCTCTATAACTCTAAGTATTAGACAAGCAGAGTTTTATGTTGACTTGATAAATAAAGAAAGTATTACCAATAAGGAAAAATTTCAATTATTGTTAATTATTATATGTGGATATTGAACATTATATTATGTTATATACAAGTTGCTAACAAAAGATGAGATTAATAGTTTTTAATGAAGAATTGAGAGTATATACAATATAAAGATAATGCTAAAATTGAATGTTACATAGATAGTCGATATATTTATGCCCACCGATATATTAGTCTTTAACACTTTATCGGATACTCATAGAACTCGATTGAATTATGAAAAATCAACTCAAGGATGTTGTTTTATGTTACAATGGGACTAAAATTGAAGAAAAAAACTATATATTTTGGATGCTTGACTAGTATTGTGACTGTCTGTATTCATTCAATCCAGTGTCCCAAGGGTGTCTGCAGGATTATATCTATATATATATATATTTATTTGGGAGAAGGGGGGAATTTAAAAATACGCAGCTGTTCGCAAAAATTTATTTTTTCGAAAAAAAAGTTCAAAAATCCATATCTATTCACAAAAAAAAAAAATATTCTGCTAAATAATTGGCCCAATTGCCCTTCTTTTAAAGAAAAGTAATCCTTAATATAAAAAATTGCATACTGAAAAAAGTAATTCCTTATTTTTACTACAGAACATCCCCCCAAGCCCCTGATGACGCCCTTGATTCCATTCTTAGGACTAGTTGTATCAGTTCTTGGGACCGGTACTTCGGATAGTCAGTAATAGAATCGATTTTTTTTAGGAAAGAAATAAAGTTGATTGCCATCAATAAGATCGAACTTTAAGAGTTTTTGGACTGATATGCGGGACTGAACTGGACGAGATAGCAGTCTTCAGTCCTAAATAAGAGTGTTAGGGGAGAATGAGGATACTTGTTACGGAGGAGACATGTTACACTGCCAATAACACTAATATGTAAAGTTATCTAACCACCCTGTTCTTATACAATTGAATGTCTTTCTTTGTTTATCAAATCAACAGAAAACTCTGTTTGCCTAATGTTTACAGTTATAGATAATTTCCACATTGAAATTTTTGACACAAAAAGTAAACATTTTAGATAAGTATTTGCTGAGATATATATATAATAATCATTATAATTTATAATGTCCGTCATCCAAATACTGAGGTCTCAAAGCTACAGTCAGCCAGTACTGGACGCCATAAGAGAGGACAAAATCCGCAGTGGGTGACCTGCCTTCCACCACCACCTGGAAGCCATCATTGCTGCTCAGGGCGACTATATTATGATTAAGAGAGCTCATACACACATCTATTTAGTATTAGTTTTGTTGAAACACTCTTGTTAATTAATAAATTATATCTGCTTGTAGTTTAAAATGTAAAGTGTTCAGATTTTAATGGACCACTACGTAGAGCATTGTACAATATAAACACTTTAATCAAAGCTAAAATCTAATAATGAGGCCTTTATTTTCCCTTACTAAGGGTACATTATCGAATATATATACTATACCTACATATTAAAAAGGATCACGTGATTACGATACATACGGATGAAGATTCCTTCCCTCTCTTGATCTCTTAGAGATTACGCTCATTATCTCATATTTGATCATATAATTTTTCCTTTACGCATGAGACCCTAATTCACCGTCGATGCTCATTCACTTCATTTCTGAATATTCATTGACTTCATTATCTAAATATTTTAACAAAAAATCATAGGGTTGTGAAGAGAAAACACGGGTATGATGTTTTCAGCTTCATTCTATCCATTAAAAGAAATGCATAGCGATAAATAAACTCATTTATGCGCATGAATCATAAATATTTCGGAAATATCCTCGAACGTCGAACACACACACTTTGTATTAATAATATAAATTTTCTTTATTCATACTGAAAATAACTCTCTCCTTATCATCTTTATTTTAGCATGCAACCTTTTCTCCACAAATTACCCGAAATAAGCCACAAATCGGTGGGTAGTTAGTCAAATAACTCAATCACACCAACTGCAATTGATATTTTCAGTACTCGCAGACTATCATTATTAGGTATATGCCTCTCCACAATTTTTAAAATGAATTATAAATAATTATATATATATTTCATAATATTAAAATCCTACATAGTATTTTATTTGGGATTGCAACATGAATGCCATGGGGTCGTCACTTGATTTTGAGACGAATGTGAATATTAAATTAAACACAAGAATCAATAGTGATGTAAATCATGCGTATTTTTTACCTGGTCTGTTTTTTTTTTGGGAATTGCTAATCTAAAGAATTAATTTTCTATTCCTCAGCTGTTGTCATTATTATTTAACTCCAGAGACGTGAACTTCCCTTCCTACTACAATCATTTATATTTCAAACCTGAATGAAAATTCGTGTGCGTGCATAAAAGCCGGAAAGTACTTTGGGGATTTGTTGGAGAGTTATTATTGTAAGTCCATGTTAAACTCAGAGTAGAGTCGAGGCTTGAGGTCGAAGTAATTCTTGCCCATGTCCTTGTTTATTTCTTTCTCTATCCTCTCTCGTAACAGTTGATTTTTGGTATGACTCACGAAGAAAGCAAAGAGTTCACATCGTTTTGTACCCTGTGAAGGTCCAAAGTATTAATTGACCAATAAACTCTCTAAATTGGGAAAAATACTGTCAAGAATATCAGAATGAAATACATAAATAAAGTCCTTAAACTACAAGTGTAAATCTAGTTTCAAGTCTTTGATCACAATTTAAGTTATTGAGTCTTTGTATGGAGTCCAATTCGAGTCCTCGGATTTCTTTTAAGCTAATGTAAGTAATTTCGATTCCATAATTATAATATTGGACCTATACTACTAAGGCTTTTTATGAGTCCAGTTTCGAGTCCTCAGATTTCTTTTAAGCTAATCTAAGTAGTTTCAATTCCATAATTTTCGACCTACAGTATTAAGGCTTTTAATGAGTCCAGTTTCGCTTTAGCTTTAGAGTCTAAGCTGAGTCACGAGTCTTTGATAGTTAAACCAAGTCCAGTTGCAAAGTCCTCAAAATATGAACCAAGGTCTTAGTTGAGTCGCAAATCTCGAGTCTTATTACCTACATCTAGAAACTGATAGTACATTGGTCAATTATTATTTAATACATTGAACCATCACAGGTTCTAACTAAGGTAGGTAGAAAGTTGGATTTTCTACGTTATCCGTCTTTTCGAGTACTTGCAGTATGAGGGTCGTTTGAAAAGTCCGTAATAAGTCCAAGAGATGGCACTACTGGTACGTATCGAGGTTATATTTGGTTAGTAGCATCTCTTGGAAGAACACATACCAACTTTCAGCCATATCAGTCTATTTCTTTCTGTTTGGCATTGATTCCTTTAATGAACCCCAGCCACAAGGTTGCACAGTGATCTAGTACCCCTCTAGATATTTATAGAAGTACTCATTAAGCACGCATAATTTCTCCCTTTTTAATATTATTATCCTTGAAACCATTTTTACTATAAGTCCTTCTATTTTTGCGGAAATTTTGACAAAACCTCTCTTTTTCAAATATTTAAAATATTTTTTTAAGATTTATTCTCTTTGAAGAGAAGAAAAAGAAAATACTAGGGAAATTTTGTAATTCAATATTTTCATAGTTTAATTTTATTGGATTACTTCTTTAAATATTATTATAATATCAAAGATTACAGATAATTTTTGTTATATTTTATGTACGCAATATGTGTACTATTGTCTAATTTAATAAGATAAATTGTATCAGGAAAGTGATGATGAGGATTCCAACAGTTCTTCAAATAAATGATTAGAAATGAAGGGAACCCTTTTTAAACCTATGATTGAAAGTAACAATAAGGAACTATTTTTATGTTATTAGTTATGCATCCGTCACTACGTGTCCAAGATAGTTAGAGACAAGATACTCTAAGTATCTTATACGTGTCTAGGAGTTATTGATGAAAGAACTATATTATTATTATCTTGAAGCATCTTTCGTCCAATCCAATCCTCATTCAAACCGATAAGACCTCTTCACTTTCTTCAAGATTCACTCCTTGGTCCCTAATGAAACATAGTCCAAGGGTTGAACTTCCTTTATATTACCATTTGAGAGAAGATGAGGAGGGGCAGTCGAAATTCATTCCTCAGTATGAACTATATATGACTTTCGTCCAATTCAATCGTCATTAAAAACGATAAGACCTCTTCATGAGTCATTCCTTGCTCAGCAATGAAACATATTCCGACGATTGAGCTTCTTTTAGATTAATAGAAGATACTTCTTCGTCCTCTTCGATTAATCCATTAATGGGCATTACTCATCAATTACCGTTGCTTCATATTTTATTTTATTTTAATATACTCTGTTTCTATTATAAGGCACATTATGTAACTTTGATAGCACAAATACGGATTTATCTAGAGCTTTTGATCTGGATCGAGAACTTCCACATGAATCAGAAAAGGATACGTTTACATTACGGGGTAAAAAGAAAATGTTTTTTCATGAGATGGGTGTAATTTACACAGTAAATATTTGAAAAAGGAGATCAAAAAAATGTGGATATTGCATACATTGCATAAAAAAGCATTACAATAAAATTGTGCAAGAAATTTATTGTACAAAATACGAGTCATAATCAATATAAGGAATTAGAATTTTATTTTTGTTCAAGGGTTTTTTTTTTTGTCTACCTCCTGCATTCACAATAATTGGTTATGGATATGAACCCATTATAAAAGTATATGGTTATATTAAATTTTCTTTATTAATTATAGTTGTTAATAAACCAAATATTTATTTTTGTTTATTATTAAATTGATGAATAATTTTGTTTTTATGTTGATATATTGCACAGGAATACCAAATTTATAACAAAGAAATGAAGACAAAACTATCATTTATGTTTGAGAGTAAAATCCAAAACGGATATCAGTTTCTTTCTGGGACTTTTATTTCAGGAATATTTGAGAATATATTAATTCGGTACTATTATCGTTCACAGATATTTTTTATAATTAAGAAAATCTCCAAATTGAAGTACGATGTATAAAACTGATGTAAAATAGTTTTTATGATTATAAAAATGTTTTTATTGATTCTGTATCGTATTCTGAACTCGACATATTTCCATTTTTAGGCTGAAAATGATAAAAAATGACACTTTGATTTAGACACACAAGTTATTCACCATTCATAGTGATAAGAAATATCATTGTTTATATTATAGAAAAATATTCAATGTTGCTTTAAAAAATATGCCAAATACAACATTATCTTAATAATATTAACCATTTCAATGTTATGATAATGACGTCATACCCTTAATAAAAAATAATAATTAATATATATATCACAACGCTGAATTCTAATAGTATCTGGAGGAGCAAAAGCTCTAATCACGCAACCTGTTTTTATTATTTAGAGAAATTCGACTTTATGAACTCTCTACACTTATAAGACTATAATATTGGTCATAGTTGTAATTTTATATTAACATTTGGGGGTAATGTGTATTTGAAATCCTAAAAAAATTATTTGAGCTAAAAATGATGGATTGACTTAATTTATACAGCTCAAAGTAAAGGAAAATATATATATCGAAGCTTGTCTTCTTTATTTTTGGGTTAGCTACCGCAAGGTTAATAGAAAACAATAGAAATGTATTTCTAATAAGTTATTAGAAATACATTAGTATTAGTAATAAGTTATTACTAATAACCTGTAGCTACCGTATATTTTTTCTATTTTTTCCTTTTGTCAGTTGAGGTTGAGAGAGGGTATAAAAATGCTAGTCGTTAATTGGTAAGAAAAAGTTTCAGTTGTCACCATCATTGTTACGTTTGTACAAATATTGATCACGTGATATTTCAATTTATTATTTAATTTGTTGGTTACTTTAAGTTTTTAGTTGTTTTTTTTAATGAATTGTAAAAACTTTTTACAATTATTTCAATCCTTAATTCGACCGTGCTCTTCTGTAGATTAGTAATACATTTATACAAAATATTATAATTGCTATGGATTCCCCGGGTTCTTCCTCATCTTCTGACGACATCTCAGATAACAAACCTCCGGAACATGAAGACGGTACATTTCGTTACGTGGATGTAAAAGAAGGACGTAGAATTGAAAGGTTTCTCGAAAATGGTTGTTCTTGTTCTCTTGGACCTTCGGATCTATTTGGAAATAACACACCTTGTTTTAATCGGTTTAGCTACGAAAGAGTTGCTTATCAGCGAGATCAGTGTTTAGAAATGTCCTTTATATCTCCGTTAAGTCACGAAGCCTACGTCTTTGGACATTTTGCCCCCTTAGATAAGGAAGATCAAAAGTTCAAATTCCTGATTGGTGGACTAAGAGTTTGTTTGATTACTTTTTCTTTCCTCTTGGCTATGAAGGAATCCACAATTGTGAGACTCTATACTCATTATTTGGAAAATGGATTTACACACAAACAGCCCACGTTGACTGAAAAACCGTCGAAAAACCTGTCCAATCAAAGTATAAATGAAAAGAGAGAATGTATTAAACATTTTTTGGAGAAGTTAATGAAGGATTATGGTACTTTTGTAGAGGGAAGAGCTTCGTCTCATTATGATTTCCCAAGTCATTGGACTAGAGAAATTGTTTATAATAAGTATAAAGAATCCTGTTTGGATCAAGGACATGATAACTATTGCAGTAGATCCACTTTTATTCGTCATTGGAAGACTGTGTGTCCCGAATTGTGTATAATGGTACGAGGTAGTAATTTACCGGAGAAAAAAATTGTAGTGAAGAATGCCGTTTCTTTGGGTTCTTCTAAAGAAACAAATAATCCCCTCTTAAAATCTATAAAAAAAGAACCGGACTTATCCAGGACGGAATTCATTAACATTCCTTCTTATGAGCATAACGATTTTGTGGCTCCGTCAACTTCACCATCTATAGATGTATCTGAAGATAGTAAATCATTTTTTTCTTCAGAAACTAATTGTTTAGCAGGAGATTCATCATCATCATATTCTATTAATCCATTAGAAGGTATTACTCATCAGTTACTATTTTTTCATATTTAATTTTAATCTACTTTTTTTCTATTATAAGGCACATGATATAGCTTTGATGATACTAGAAATACCGATTTATCGACATCTTTTAATCTGGAACGGAGACTTCAACATGAATCAGAAAAGGATACGTTTTTACCGGTGAAAGGGAAACATGAAGAAATGTTTTTCATGCAATGGATGTAATTTGCACGATAAATATATAAAAAAAATTGTGGATAGTGATTAAATTACAAAAATAAGTATTTTAAACAATCGTGCAAACTCTTTACTTGTACAAAATACAACAAATAGACTTTAGAGGGAATTAGTAGATTATTCTTGGATATCATATTTGAGAACTATTCTAAGAGAAGGGTTTCTTTTTTATCAAAAAAAACTGCTCATATTCCTTCCCATCGATGGTTCGATTTCATAATTCTTCACCTCATGCTTGATTTTATAGAAGATGATATTCTTTCATATGAGGAAATCCTTCAGTATTTATTCTTATAAAAATATCGTTTTATGTTATGAATACTTTTGTTTTAATGAAAGAAAATATTGTTTATAATAAGATGTAAAATACTAATTTTTGAGTTTACTTTAGTGGTATATTTAGTTATATTTTACACTAAGAGTTGGTGAAATTTGAACTAAAAGTCCTCATTTCCTACATGGTCCTATGACTCTGCTACAAATCCTACGTGTTTGTGTTCATCTTTCATTCACTGGTGATTAATTTATACTTTGACATCCTTTCTTCAAAAATATAATCATAGTAATAACATCTATGTAAAATAAAAAACTCTGTTCAAGCTGTACCCACAAATAGTCTTTCACTCGTTCAATGCCATATTTATGTAAATATTCAAATTATCCTACTATGGAGCGGCGTATGCTTTACTATTTTTTTGGAGGAGCTAAGAAATTAAATTCGGGAATTCCGGCTCTTTCGGCTCGGCTCACTAAAAAGAGCCGGCTCTTCAGACTTTGCTATTGTTTTAATAGATGTATGTTATATGTATTACAATTACACAGGCGTCTGCAAGGGGGTAGCCTAGATGGTATGTAGCCCCCTCAAATATCCGAATTTCCGAAAAAAAATATAATTTTTTGTGAATAGCTTTGGATTTTTTTTTGTTGTCCAAAATAAAACCAATTAATCAAGAAAATAACATAACGGAGAACTTTTATGAATATGGAATGTAAATTTTGAAGAATATCATTGACACTTTATTATTTTTCAATCAATACTAAAACAATCGTATTATTATATTGTTACATTTTAACTATTGTTTTCCGTAAAACAACTTATATTTATCTAGTATAGAAAACATTTAATAATTTATTTATTCGTGTTGAGATCCTAGATCTTTGCTAGAGTAATATTCCATATATAGTAAACGTAATTTGGCTGTTTAGAGAGGGATTCCGGACTCAATAAGTTTGGGAATATCAGATATTTTAACATAAGTCTACAGAAGTTAAGAGGTTTGTTATATATTTTGTAAAACACATAATCACTTAACAGCTACGAATAACTATTTATATATAAATATATTTGCATATACAAATATCGAGAAAAGAGAAGCACACTATCAGTCTAGAATAATGTTCCACTTATTTTCCAATGCCAAGTGACTATATATAATTATCAGTATGGATCGTATTGTACATTAAAAAGCCAAACTTATTAAAGGAATTGATACAAATGTGCTAGGGATGAGTGAGTTATGTAAATCCAGGAAATGGAAGGACTCTTATTAATGGAATAGTTTTCTTAGAGTAGGAGACGAAGCAGAGTTGACTTTCAATAATTTCAAAAGAAGGAGCTGTGGGTGGAGGATCACTATTCTTAAGTCACCTTGATATGAAGAGGTACCAGCACAATGAACGATCTTTCCATTAAAGGAAATGAGATTCACGGAGTGAAACACTTGTTCATTGGATCTCGCCTTAAGAGTCGAGATCCCTTGACCAGACCATTACATTGAAGAGAGTTATATCATTCTCAATTCACGTTGTTATATTAATATTATTGTTTAAATTTTTGAATGAATACAACATATGTAATCTCACTCAGCTCAACCAATCAGAATGCAGACGCTAACCGACGCACCTATATTATCCACTACCTTGGAGCGTTGCAGAGAGGACGTAAAAATTAATGACCTCTAGTACAAATTTCCAACTCTGTCTATACCTATAATTACAGGATATAGTGTTGTCCGTCCTTATTTATTCATTCCAGTCTTAGGACCGGTGCTATCAGTCCTTGGGAGTGGTCTTTCGGACTAACAGTACTAAAACTGATTAATCAAAGAAAACGTAAAGTTGAGTGACGTCATCAAGGACTGAACCTAATAAGTTTCAGAAATGGATGCATACGGAATTGCAGTCTTCAGTCCTAAATAAGGACAGAACCTAATAAGTCTCAGAAGTGAATGCAGACATATTTTTTTGTTATTTGACTACAACAATATTAAAATATATATATTCAACAAATACAGCCAGAAATAATAATTACATAATTAAAAAACTATTAATATAGATGAATACCCGCACATTTTTGTTTTGGCTAAACAAATGACAATTTCAAAATTAAGAAATATAGGACATGTCCATAGACTTTAAGATAAATAAATATAAATTATTCATATGAATAAGAGTATAGGGTTATTACCCATAACAAAATACAACAATACTAATCTAATTTCAATTATAGAATAATATGAAGACATCATTTTTTAGTTAAATCTCCTATAAGGGAGTACTTTTCATAATATTCACCAGTTTCTAATATTAATTACTTTTCTTTATCGGTGGACGGAGTTTGTTTTTCCGGATGAATGTATTCATTCCACCGAACACGTTTAACAGGAATGGTATTAAGTTCCTTATGTTTGTCCACCGGCTAAAAAATAGGGACATACATTGAAATCGTATTAAAAAAATCTCTATATAAATCCTCACTTACTATTTGATAGCGAACAATTTGACTTTCAGCAATTCTTAGTTGAGTACTAAGTTCAGATACTTTATCTGTACATTCTGCAATTGCCACGTTCCGCTTCTCCAGCTGAATACATAGCCTGGAGTTATCCTCCTTTTCTCTCTTGACATCATTTTCTAATAGCTTTATCATTACATATTTTTTAGCTAAACTATCTTTTAAAATGTCTCTCTCTTTTTCGAATTCTTTAATCATTTTGAAGAGCCTCTGGACTTCTTGACTCAATTCCTTGTATCGTTTATCCGTTCCTTTCTGTCTTATAGTAAACCTGTTGGATTTGGACGTAATCGTGGTTCTCAGTTCATGAATTGTTTTGTCTTTCTCTTCAAGAGTGTTACTTAAAGACCGTTGATAAAAAAAAGAGTCTTGAATAGACTTCTCTAATTGATTAATTTTTTGCAACTTTTCCCGAATCAAAGAACACCTTTCTGTCTCATGTTTTTCCCATTGCTCTTGATATTTTTCTTCAAGATAATGTAACTAAAAGAATAAAATAAAAGTTTTATGATATCTTAAGCAAGAATAATTATTCATATTCACTTGTTTGCGATTCCATTCCTGTATGCTTTCGTCATTTTCAATTTCCAAAGTAGTACGTTTATTTCCATTCTCACTATCATTCGAATCCACAAAGAGTGACACACTACTCCATAAAGATCCAATTTTTCTTTGACATAAGTTAATCACAGATGAGGTAACCTCCATTTTTTTAGACTCGCTAGGACTGGAGCCACCATGGAAAAGACTAAACAACTCAATAATAGATTCTCCAATAATTTGAAGGTTCTTATTCACGTCTAATACTTGAATTACTAAAATTTTAAGACAAGAAGATTCTACTTTAAAAGCAAATTTGCAACCCCCATATGGAACAAACGTTCGTGTACGTGGCTCAGTCCAAAAATCATAGGAGTCAACCTCTGTATCCTTGATCAACCGTGTGTATTTATAACGAAGTCTAATATTCCTCCCAGGAAGTGAGTCAAATTCAATGGCTTTTAAATTAATAGATAAATTGTAGGATCCTTTCCTACTAAAAAATGAAAAAAAATACAATACGAAAATAAGTAAAATAGTAAAATTTATAATACTCATTGGAAGTAATCGGTTGAGAGCTCATTGGATTCTGTATTTGAGATGTACTATACAATATGTCAGATTCAAGTACATTAAAAAAATCTTCTTCATACAAATTAGTATTTTCTGATACACCATACACATTTCCCAAAGGAGTATTTTCTAGTACAACATCCGCATTTCCCATATTAACAAGAGAAATAGAAATCCCTAAAGATGCATCTTCACTATTATTAAAAGAAAAAACCCGATTGGATTCAAGAGTCTTTTTTTTAGTCAAATTTTCCACAGTTAACGTCAAAAATTCAGCCAGAGAAAAATATAATTTAGCGAGAATAAACTTTTTGGAACATACACGAACACAGAATTGAGATCCATTTGTAAAGTATTCAAAGATATCTGGAAACGAGGAATGCACTTTTATAACAGCTTCCTCGACATTGAAAAAAGGATCTCTGAGATCTGTGAAAGGCTTTGTCTCAATTGTTTCCCCAAAAATATCATATGAAAAATAGAAAAATTTATCTTCCTTGTTGATTAAATCCTTATTTACAGCCTGGACGTGAAAAACAACTAAATTAGACGCTATAATAAGATAAATGAATAATACAACTACCAAATCAAGTTTTGAAGCAAAATAAATTTCGATTTTCAAATGGAACACTTGGGTTGGATTAGATCCCATCACAAAGAAGCCTTGATTTTCATTTAATGCAACTTTAACATTATTGGAGGAGATTGATCGAGTCGATTTCTCAGTGGTGGAGCCTTCTTTCAGTTTCTTTTTTAAAGTGAGAAGCCATTGGATAGAGGGATGATCTATAATCATTAATAATAATTAAGATATCAAATATGAAATCACAATTTCCAAAGACGCTTGAAAAAAAAAGAAATGATGTAATAGAGCTGAGTTACCACTTAAAGTGGCCTCCTTTTTGGATTCTATTAGACACGACCATTTGGATTTGGACTCAAAGAAATCCTTAGGGCTTGTTTCGCTAGGAAGAGGAAAAACATCGCACAAATCCAACACCAAGGCTCCGATCTTGCTATTCCCTTCAACCACTTGTATTCGAATAGGCACTTTGTTACTCCTCAGAGTATGATACGTATTCCTATCTGTGGCCCAAGCCAAATCCTCCACAAATGCCACAGAAGAACAGGAACTCAAATTTACCTCTTTTGTCTCATGTTTAGACTCTTTGAAGGTGGCAATCACCTTATATTTTCGAGGATCTGATTGGCCCATACAAGTAGGAAGACCCCGGAGTCCAATGATGGAGAGGATAATTATATATTCATCATTCATAGTCACATTAATTTTGACTTCAGTCCCATTCACAAGATAAAGTGTAACGTTTTCAAATATTTATGCCCTCATAATATTTTTAGTAATACTAGAGTAGGTTTGTCCGGCGTTGCCCGGGACATTAAGTAATTAAAAATTAATTAAAAATAAAGACTGCAAAATTTTAAGAGTTATTATCCCTGCAAGTTGGTTTTTGTATGTATCTAATGACATTTTTTATAAGGAGATAGAGTAGGTTTGCCCGGTATTATCCGGAACATTACGAAATTTGAAATTAATTTTGAACTTTTCCTTTTTTTAAAAGGAAATTATAAGATTTAGAGCAGAAAAAATATTCAAGTTGAACTGTATCGTCACCTTTCATATTATTGTCAAAAATCCTTTGTCTTATTCTCTCTCTTTTTTTCTTTATTTTTTTAAATCTTATAAAATCTCGTTATTTTTTTTTTTTGCATAGATCAGGGGCGTCCCCCCCCCTCTCCCCCAAATCTAGGAATTAAAAAATAATCGTAATTCCTCAAGTTTTTTTTTATAGAAACTCGAAAATACTTGTGCACAAAAATTCAGCTCGCGGCACATCACTATTTAATATGCAAAAGAAGCCGATACCCGATAACGTTTAGGTTGAATAAATAAACTGCAAATCCACAAAAAAAAATTTACCCGAATTCATAGAAATATTCAAGGTAGCTAGAAATACGATTCTATTAAATTTTGTAGTAAAAAACAAAAATTCAAATATTAAATTTTCTTTGAAAAAAAAAAAAAGTCGGGTACGTTTACTAAAATCTACTATCACCACTTTCTCTTTCTGATTATTCTACCTTTTTTTTTTTCTCTCTCTCTCTCTTTCTACACCAAGAACTTACTTTTTACATAGACTCAGGCATGATGCGTAAGCTAAATGTTTTCAACACTTCAAGAGATCTCTTTCCCACCTATCTCCCAGAGTATACGTGGCGAAAGAAATTATCAAAGGATAAAGTTTTTGATCACAAGGACATTTGCTAAAATTAATCCGATGTCGATCCCCAATTATAATCTGAGTCCAACAAGGACTTAAAATTATAACTCCGCAAAAATCCTCAGGGTTGCTCTCCGTCTTTTATGAGCACACACTAATGTTCAAACGGGCTAGCTAAAAAATACGCACGATTTGCATCACTGGTTATAAGTGTAAGTAAATATTGGGTTTTGAGTATAATTGAGGATCGGCATCGTAGTAATTCTAAGCAGAATGTCCTTGACATAGATTCATATAATATTATCATTAACTGGCCCTGGTTTTTTTTTAATTGGTAATCTGCAGAATGAGTTTTCTTTTGGACTCAGAGTAGAATTGGGGATGGACATCTTAGTAATTCTAGCAAATGTCCTTTTTTATATCCTTTTCTCCTACCTCACAGCTGGTTGTAGCTGATCTATTGAGACTTCTTAGCTAAAATAATTAAGAATAAGCTGCACAATATTTTTTATTGATTAACCAAACACTAAAAATGTATAAAGTATAATTTTGTCTCATAGCATCTTATTTGCCACGGTTGCACAAGAGGCCTAAAAATGGTCAATTTTGAAACAAAATCCCTTAATTTTGTAAATATTAAAATGGCCTGTACCATGCCAAACATGGTTTGAGAGGCCTCAAACTTTGTGCAATTTAGTTGTTTTTATTGTATCTCACAGATAAGAACTGAGTGAAGTTGGAAAAAAAAATTGATCCGAAAGCAGGAATGTCTAATTATATATATATTACCCATATTTATTTTTGGAGAAGATTTATTGAGAATAGCTTCCCTACGCTCGATACGTCAACTCAATATAAGACTTGCCTTTATAAATTAGGATTTCCTATCGATTGCTGGTTATTAAATATTAATTAATTCATGAACATGATGAGATGGAAGCACGACTCATTCAAAATCAACAATTTTGATAACTGAATAATCAACCCTGAATGAGGAGCAAAATCTGAATAAGGTCGTAATTAAATATATTTACAATTGATATACATATTTATATACGAAATCTTTACAAAATACGATAAATAAATGACATATGTTGTTGAGTCGTGGTACCCTATTTAGAGAGTAAGTAAGATTATATTTTGAAAGGAAACATTATATCATTTTTCTTTGTCGATATCCGATACGAGAACGTATGATATTAACAAAGGATCTATGATGGGATTCATATAGACTATAGACAGTATAAATAATGAGAGACATGAATTGGAGAAACAAGAAGGCTATACTAACGCAACCTCTTATTTGTTGCAGGGAAAGTATATTCATTCCTTATTTTGTTCACAAATATTTGATAACTGGCTTGATTGGATAATAAAAAGGAGTCACTGCATATATTTGAAGATTAAATTAATGTATTTATTATACTATTATATTCCAAATCTATCTCTAAAAATGTGGAGTAGGATTTTTTAATCTAAGAGGTTGCGTAATTACTATTTGAGTATTGCTCAAGTGACGTCACGTATCCTTTATTCTTATTTGACATACTCTGCAGGGCTAAATATACTCTTCACTTTAATTCTACTACTACACATACTGACAGTAGGATTCTAATATAATTTTAACATTACTCGACCAATTCATTTCATTGGGAATCAAGGAAATAAATATTTAATTTTATAGCAACGATTAAATAGCGGAGTATTTATTGGTATGGGTTTGATTCATTTGTGATGCTACATGATGATGAACGTAGAGCCTGGAGATCAAGGTGGTGGAGGAAGTCGGAAACGTCGATCTCCAGAGAGTTTCAACAACGAAGAGGAAGTGGACGTTCCCCTCTCCAAAAAGATTCATCGTCTCAATATACAGCCTCCAACTCCTCCTGTGACTCCCACAGATTTTCAGGACAGTTACCCCTACCACCCAGAGTCTCATTACTTCTCTGCCAATCACCTACTCTTCAATTTGCATCTTGAGAGGACACAAAGACTGAAGGAGAGTTAACTGCCTCATCATCACCTACTCAAGCTACTCCTAATAACTACTATATAAATTTATTAATGATTAAGCCAAACTTCCCACAGCATTTATACAAATTAGGTCTTCACAGACCTAAGTTATCAAATTAATCTTTAGTATCAAATCAATGGATGATTATTTAAAAGAATATATCAAAAAATAAAGTAATATACTACGTTGGGCTTTTAAATGACGACTAAATAAAATACCTTTATCCAAGCCATGACTTTCTCTAGTCGTCATATAAATTTATCATTGTATATTATTCAAGAAATGAATCCAAACAGAACATGCTTCTCATCCCCACCGGAGAAAGATACTGTACAAAATATTATCATTATTTCTTTATAATGCTCAAAAATTAATTTATTCATTTGTACGTCGATTCTGTATACTTCCATTGATTTTGTGAATCCATGTTTGTCGAAATAAATCATTGATAATTGCTACTATGCATGTTTTGTTTTCATTTTAATTATAATAAATCAAATCCGGATGTGATAAAAATTCGCTAAAAAGTCACTTTTTCATAGGCACATGGAAGTTTAGGTAATAAACTTATTTGCATAAAAGCAACATGTTGCTAAAATATCCATTCTATTCTATCATAATGTGGGAAGAATATCCCCCCTTTAAGAAAACTGAAAATCCTAATTATTATCAATTTAGCAAGAAATCAGAGATAAATAACTGAATAAATATGATCATTAAAAATTAATATTGAATTGTACACTTCTTTGATAAAACTGTGGAGTTATTCTTTTTCGGATTTGATTGCAATAGTTAAAATGAAAGCAAGGAAGTATTTTAAAACGAATCATACCTGCGCGTTGTTAGAAAAATATAAAGAATACTGTTATTATCAATTAATTATCATGGTTCTCGAAACAATTTGGGATCTAGCTGTGGATCTAAAGAAAAAAGAAAAAAATGATAATCACAAGGAGCACATCCTTCTACTTATTGGGAATCAGAGTGTTGGTAAATCATCAATGATGTATAGATTTTTGGATCGTAGGGAGAGTCCTAAGCCAACTCTTGCTTTGGAATATAGTTTTTGTCGAAAGAGTAATCAAAATCTAGTCAAAGTATGGATTTAGTAAAATATGTGAATGATTTATTTATCTAATATTTTCCCACCCCAAGGATGTCTGCCACATTTGGGAACTTGGTGGAGGAACTTCATACACGAATCTTTTGTCAACACCTTTGAGTCCCAAAAATTTAAAAAATATGAAAGTAATTGTTATGGTAGACTTATCTGATCCTAATAGGATCTGGTATACCGTCGAAACTCTTTTAGAAAAACTCAATACACTTATAAAGAAATCTCTAAACACTGAATTAGCTAAAAAAATGGGAATGGACTATGCTTCCATTAAGAGCTTGAATACAAATGAAGAATTGAAAGAACATCCAGACAGGTCAAAAATAGATCCACTGCCTATTCCCCTTGTCATCATTGGAGGGAAATATGACGAATTTCAAAACTTTGAGCCTGAGCAAAAAAAAGTAATATGCCGAGCCCTCAGATATTTGGCTCATCACTATGGTGCATCCTTGCAATTCTACAGGTTTACTTCTGCTATAAATCGAGAGTCACATTTGATACTCTCGATATTCAGAAGTATATAGAATAATTAAAATTATCTTTTAGTTCCCGAGATCCTGGCTTGGTAAAACGTGGGCATGATCTTCTCAGTCATTTGGCTTTTGAAACCGATCATTGGAAAGGTCTTTCTCAAGATTATAATAAACCACTCTTTATCCCTTGTGGATCAGACTCATTATCTCAAATAGCAGGAACAAATTCAAATGGGGAAAGGGAATTTTTGGGAAGTTTTACGATGGATGTCTGGAAGCAACACTATACGACCTACTTTCCACAAAATGTAAGCATTGTCAAAGGTTTATACTACATAAAAATATAACGGTTTATTAACTACTCTATATGATAGATATCTGAAAGAGGGGATTTACCACCCAATCCTGCCAATGATTCAAATTTTCGTGAAACAATCATAGATCAAATTAGAGCAAGAAAAGATCAGGAATTAGAACGTTATAAAAAGGAAATAGAAATGCGGAGCGAATCATGGAAAGCGTTAGATTTGGATAGTATTTAGCCCATTAAAATATCATTTGGGGAGTGGTAATAGAATGAAATTATTTTACTATATGTATATTTAATAAATAGTTATAATTACAGATGATTAATTTTGCCTAAATTCGACATTTTGAGATTTAACTTTTATGCATTAAAATAAAATATACACAGCCTCGATAGTTGAATTTTCTGTGATATTTTTTTCAAAATTTTATTTTGAAGCACTGAAATTTATTTTCTAAATCAATTAAAAAAGTACAATTAAATCAGAAATGTAACAAACTTTATTCACAATAACTTTTCACGTACATTGACACAAAAAACGAAATTATGTTGGTCCAACATATCCAAATATCTCAACTTTACAATCATGTTAGACATACTTTAGTGCTGGATTGGCAAGACTTTTTAGATGGTGTGTCACAAAACTTTTGTTTTTGTGGTTTTTCTCGTCATGTGTCACTTCTAAAGGATAAATAATTTTAGGTATGGTTAATTCATAATTGTCTATTATTACTATTACACAACCTAACTGTGGCATCATCAATTAATATGATATAATCATTATTCAAATTCATTATAATATTTTTAAAGCTTTATGTCATTTAAGCATTGAACAATGACGAATCGTTCAAGAAATTTTTTTTTACTGAGCCGCAGGGGCGTCTGTAAGGTTTTATTTTGAGGCCTACTTACTTTTTAACTGAGACAAAACAAAAAGTAAAGAATACAATTTCTTGAGATGAGCTTGAATTTTACCAACTGTGGGAGGGGGGTTAAGGGACTCTTAGTAGTTTCTTCAAGTATCAATGGTGGGTACCCGAAAACACCCCAACATTTGGGGGTACAATGGTGGGGGTTCTTAGTAGTTTCTTCAAGTATCGGCGATGGGTTGCATCCCGTTCTTGGACCCAGCGGTTCCCCGAAAACACACCTAACATTCGAGTACAATTGGGGTGTTGTGAGGAGCTCTTAGTAGTTACTTAAGTGTCGGCGGTGGCCCAAAACACCCCCAACATAAGGGGTATAAAATGACAATTCATACAGTCTATGCCCCGTTTCCTCATGAATTTATACGGAATGGTTTTATACGAATATATTTTATACAAAGTTACCTATTACTGTGACACGCGTGTTTTGCCATAACTGCATGTATTCATGATATTTATAGAAATAAAAAACTTAAGTAATATGCAACACACCTATATATATTTTTTCTTATTATAAAGAAGTTATGCAGATTTGATCATTCATGGGTTGTCGATTCCTTAATGCACCAAGAAAAAAAAAACACATAAAAACCGAATTATTGTATAACAGAACATATATAAAATACGAATTAAAAGAGGCAAGGTTAATAGAAGTTTCTATTAACCTTGGAAAAAAGGATTTAGGAAGAGAATGGGCGAGTTAATCTTAGTATGTATCTCCAATTTCAGCATGGTTGAAGAAGGAACATGGCAAGTAGGCATGTAAATGACAATAAATAAATCACAGGGTCAAATATTTGAAAAAAATGCTTTATATTTACCGAAATTAGTATTTTCACATGGTTGGGGGTGCAGGTTTGATTATATTTATGTCAAATGGACATACACAAAAAAAAATGTTGTATACAAGGAGGTTTTACAATAGAAATTTACCTATTATATAATTATAGTGAATCGTTTTAGATAAGAATTTTAACATAAATAAGCTAAATATGCTTAAAATATTTTTAATTTTTCATTGGGTATCTTAAAGATAGCGTGTTCGTGCTAGTATTATTTGAATAAACTGCAAATTAATTCAATTCCGTGAATGGATTCCACTTACTGACTCCAGGTTCAATTAAATGTTATAACTAATTACTTATAATCATCATGAAGGACTCAATTCAAGTCCTTAATTCAGAACTGGCTAGTCTGCTACGCTTAAAGCTATATATTAATTATTATATAAATTAAGCGCGCCTTCTCTTTAGCTTGAGGAAAATTCCTTGGCTAGACAATAAGGCCTTTCGCTCACAAGATTGTCTCTCTTGAAATACCACATTTGACACTACTTTTTCATTTTGCCTCTGTGATGCATGTAATTTTTTATTTCCTTTCCCGCAGAATCCACCTTCTTAATAATATTTAATCAGAGAAAGTATGATTCAATCAAAAGGGCGAGTTCAAGGAAGCTACGTAGTTAATTATAGAATTAACTATATAGCTTCCTTGATCTCATGAGTCATGACATCTTTAACAACCCTTCGAGAAATTAAAAAATACTCTCGTATCTACACTTAAATGGTCAGTTTGTTATATATATAGCCAGTGAGTTCTTATGCTATCTATAGCCTATGGCTATAAACAGCTTTGGACTAGCTAAACTACTGTTAATGCATAACTATAAGATCACGTGAGTTGAGTCTTACAGCTGACGTCATGAAAAGACTGTCAATATTTAATTTTTCTTAAATGACGTTTCGTTTCCCGGTTTTTTTATTCACTTTCATCCTATAAGATAATTTATATAAGGAAAAATATAAGCAAAGCTAAGTTTTCATCATTCTTTAAAAACATGACGGAGACAAATTGGAAGGATCGTTTGGAATGCCTTTTTGGAACTCAATGTCCTTATAAAATCCTTGGTCTTAAACAAGATTGTCCTCAAGAGAGCATTCGTAAAGGATATCATAAAGCGAGTCTTCGTTGCCATCCAGATAGAGTACACGATGAATCTCTCAAGGTTTGCTTAAACTTAGAGTCATCCTTAAGTATTATAAAGTTGTTTAATGATGTCAAATTATAATTATTATTATTAAGGATGAGGCAACTGAAAAGTTTCAAGCCCTCGGAGCCATTTACGGAGCATTGAGTGATCCCGACAAAAGAAAAGTCTATGATGAGACTGGAGTACTCTTTGATGATCAAGAAAATATCTCCAATTGGACAGAGTATTGGAGTTTCTTCTTTAAGAAAATAACAATTGAAGACATTGATAACTTTAAAAAAGAATTTCAAGGGTCAGAAGAGGAGGCGGAACAAATCAAGGAAGCTTATTTAAAAGTGTGTTATTCTTTTGTTTTGGAAAAGTTGTCTAACCGCCAACAATTTTTTCGTAAATTTACTTTCTTTTCCTTTTCAGAATAAAGGCTCAATGACTAAAATTTTGAATGAAGTTATGGCCTGCACAGCATCAGATGAGTCCAGATTTGTGGAAATAATCCAAAAGTGGATTGATGATGAAGTAGTTCCTGCATTTAAAGCATTTACAAATGAAACAGATTCTGCTAAAGACACAAGAAAAAGAAAAGCAAAAAGTGAAGCAAAACGAGCTGAAAAGGCACTTAAAGAACTTGGAGTTGGATCTGACGGGGATTTAGCTCAATTGATTGCCAAAAGACAGAAACAAAGAGAGGAAGAATCGAGTAATTTCCTTGATTCCCTGGCAGCTAAATATGGAAATGACTCCAAGAATAAAAAGAAAAAGAAAGGATCCAAATAAATTCGAGAAATCCTCGCTCTTCCCTTCTTTCCATCATTTTTTGATGCTCAATAGTATAATCAGTTGATAATCAATTAATACATCCAAATTGATCTCCTCTGGAATATATTTGTCTCAATTTTTTTCTAACATTTTTTTATACAAGTTTTTAATTTAACTTTCGAGACTTAGTGATTTAATATATTTCAAAGTTATATTATTTATTTATGGATTAATTCATTTATTAATCAGTGTAGTATTCAAAGTAATAACTGCATCCTCTATTTTGATTTGCTGTAGTTTTCCCTTCACTGAGCGTCTGCGTTTTGCTTCTCATGGGTGCTGTAAACACACTTTATCTTAACAATAGGGGATAAAGGAATAAACTGACTTTCTATTTATAATTTTCATTAGAGAATTCGTATAAATGATGGTAATGATTGTTTTTAAAAACACATAAACTTTACAATAAAAAATTCATTTGATTCTTTTCGTTAATTTTTGTCTAGTCAAACAACATCCTACAATCAAGTTTTATTGTTTGTTCCTCAGGTACATATTACGTATTCAATTCTTTGTTAAAAGATATAGAATGTTAAATCTTCTTCAGAAGAATGGAGGTCTTGCAATATTTAAAAATACATTTATTATGTTTTAGCTTCATTCTCAGTGCTTCAGGTTTGACAATGGAGTCGATAATTGAGGTAAGGATCGAAAGGAATCACATGTAATTATTGGATGCGTATAATATGACATTTTATTTACTAAAGTATCGACCTGGTAATTCAAATTTAATATTGAGTGTTCCACATGGAGGAAAAATCATCTTAAATGAAATTCCAGATCGTCTCAACTGTTGCAAAAATGATACAAATCCTGAGGCTAAGTGCTTCAATACAACGGACGGAAACCGTTGTATGGTTACATTATATCCAGACGTAGGAACTATTTGGATTGCCAATGGTATTGCCAAAGAGCTGACCTCACGAGGAAAACGTCCTCATATGATTATTAACTATTTGCATCGAGTCAAGTTGGACGTGAATAGACACATAAATGAAGCTGCACAGGGAGATCCTTTGGCAACTGAAATATACCAAGATTATCATTCAAAGATTGAAGAAGTAAAAAGCAAAGTACAAAAGGGGTTATTGTTAGATATTCATGGACAGGTAAAATGATTGCATATTTCATATATCATTAGATTGTAATTAACCATATCCTTCTTCAACCCTTTCAACTTAATTGAAGTGCAGTCTCATAAACACAACTTAACGGAATTTGGATACCTAAGAGTCACTAATCAACTTAATTTAGGAGACTATAATGCAACCAATTCAAGCATACGTAGTTTATCTGAACGGACAGGAATATCTGGAGAAAAACTCATGATTGGTCCTGAAAGCTTAGGAGCTCTATTAGAAAATAGAGGATTTAGTGCAATACCATCGCCTATTAATCCTTCTCCAGGTAATAAAAAGGGACAAATCTAAGTACATTAAGTGGACGTTTTTTACTATAGGCAATCGGAAGTATTATGCGGGCGGTCACATTACTCGTATTCACGGATCGAGAGAAGAGGGAAGCATCGATTGTATACAGATAGAAATGCCACTAGTAGCTCGACATAATACTAGTTCTATTAGAGAATCCTTTACAGCTGCTCTAGCAGATTCAATCGATCTATTTCATGAGCGATTCTACAAGGAAAAATTATAATAATTGCAATTGATTACTTTTATAGTAGCTGTTCAAAAAATATTTTTTGGATAATAATAAGTATATCTTAAGATTTGATGTTTATTCACTGATATGAGTAACAGGATATGCGATAAGAGTTGTTTTATAATAACTGAGATCTTGAATAAAAAGTTCATTATTTTGTGATGGAATTTGAAGCTCAATGGCATGCTTCTTATTAAGAAGTGACAACTCGTCCAAACTTTCTTCTTCTATTTTCTTATCTACGCCAATAACCTGGACACTCAGCTTTTTAACGGTACTTACGTCTAAAAACATCTGTTTCACGATCTCCTTGAGATCTGAGAGAGTGATTTGATTATTTTCATAGAGTGAAGCTTGTAGCTTGTTTCTCTCAAATAAATAGTCTCTGGATATAATTTCTTTCCAGTTACGATTCATTTCCTCTTCCAATGTTACATCAGCAGTTTTCTTCTTTTTAATCATTGTTTTAAGATATTCGGCAAATTTCAAATCGTCCATGTTAGAAATCTCCTTGTTGTAAAATTCCTTCAGAAAAGCTTCGATCCTTTCTTCCACGAAATCCACTTTGTACTTATTTTCCTGCGAATTGACAGTAACTTCAATGCCCAAAACTCCTTGAGTATTTCTTAGCACAGAGAAAACGAAATAACCGAGCTGCTCTTTGGTACGGAGTATATCAAATACAGGTTCATCCATGACCATACACAATAATTCAAAAAGTGCATGCATCTTTAGATCACCAGGTCCATACTGATAGTAATTTGTCACAAATGTATTATTATCACTCGGAAGGACTCCTTTCATTCTCATTCTTTTTTCCCCTTTAGGGATCTCCATGCAGCATGTCTCTTTTGGGATTGAAGTCATATTGTCTGAGATCGCACTACTGATTTTGAAAACTTCGAGGGCATCAGATTTAGAGATATTCCCTTGAACTAATCCTTGAATATACAATTTGGACTTGAAAGCTTTACTAAAGGACGTTAATACTTCCAGATCTATCGAATCAATTATGGAATGCCTCATTTGTGCCCCAATATAACAGTCTTGCAAAAGAGACAAACGAAGATCCCGAACCAATTTTGATGCTTTTGTAAAAGTATTGAAATAGTTTTTCTTCGTTAGTTCCTTGATGGCATTGAATTTTTCCTTAGATACCCGACTTTCAAAAGTGTTTATGTGATCCATAATTACAGTCAATAAAAGATTCAGCTTATCATTGAATCCAATTATTTGTAAAGTCATTCCCTTCTCACATGAAGTTAAACTGAAAGTTAATTTAGCAATATCAGCTGCATAAGTATCCTCCTTCATTAATTGTTCTAAATAATCAACCATTAAATCCAGACAAACTGAGTTCTCTGGTCTTTTTTCATTGAAAAGATCTGAGCAAAAATGCAAATAAACCATGGCCCTCGGTAATTTGAAAATTTCGTCCTTTTTATAGAACAATTCACCGTGGCTTTCAGATATAATTTTAAGGGGATAATGTTTTGCATTTCTTTCAGTCCCAGAAATAATCTCAGTATTGTGAGGAATAAATTTGTTTTCTTCCGGTAAATGAAAAAAGGATGAGAGGGATGGATTTAAGGACTTCCACTGATCTAGTCTACTCGAAGTAATTTCTTCGGCGAAATACTTTGTTTTGAACCACGGCTCCACTTTATT
Source organism: Lepeophtheirus salmonis (assembly GCF_016086655.4). Lineage (NCBI taxonomy): Eukaryota > Metazoa > Arthropoda > Copepoda > Siphonostomatoida > Caligidae > Lepeophtheirus > Lepeophtheirus salmonis. The sequence goes on from NC_052132.2 coordinate 18,705,462, forward strand.
TACCAAATTACTAAACTCCTTTCCCGACAACATTATATTCACATTAGAAGTATCAAATAAATGATCCAGACACTCCTTAATCAAAGTTTTGTCGAATTCAAACATTAATTTATCACCATCAAGATATCTTTTCGGAGGAAGGAACTGCATATTTTGGCATATGGTTTGTACATTATCAATTGGACTACATTCCTTTCCCAAGTCAAAATCTAATTGCTCAATTTTTTGAATTTCGTCGAAAATATGTTCTACAGGACCATATTCTTTTAGCATTGATAAGTACGAATAAACAATTTTTATTACATGTTCATAATTATTAAATCCGGACTCAGTTAGTTCAATACCAATGCTAAAGAGGGAACAGGTTGAATTCATAGAAAAACCATAGCCTGAATTTCCAGCAAATAAATCCAGTGCTAGATTTTTTTCACGTAAATAAGCAATTAAGCTTCCTTTTCCTAAGAAGAAAAATGTTATAAGAACTTTTACCATTAAAAATAAATAAATAAAAGTTACCTTCGTGCCCAATTATCCATGATAACCAACGAATAGGCTTGACTCTAAATTTATCTATGAGCGGTGCTAAAGCCCAATTTATCTCCAGTCGATAACTATTTTCAATTGGAACAATTTTATATATCTGATTAAAGGCCTTTGTATCAAACGGATGTTTCAAATGATCAAACGTTTCCTGTTCGAGTCCATTATTAGGAATGTTAGAAAATAGTTCTTCAACCATTTTTTGAAGATTATCCAATGTATCTTGAGATTGAATGACAAGTGTCATGTATTGAGCAGAGTAGTGTCTATCTTTGAACTTGACAAGCAATTTATGTATAGATTCGTCATCCATCTATTTAAAAATATATGTTAAGCACATCATCCTTTAGTTATATTAAAAAAAAAAAATTCTTACATCCTTAGGAGAGAGTGAATCAATATTTCCCCAAAAAAATTTTCCCATGGGATGCTTATCCTTGGATAAACTACCCAGAAGAATCTCTTTTTTGTTATCGTCACTTTGAATCGCCATGAGGGATTCGCTGTCCACAGCCTCTCTTTCTCTTGTCATTGATTCTTTTTTCAATAAAGGAGATGTAAAAAACTGAGCCAGACGGTCGAGTCCTGAAAGTAAAATTAATGACACACATTAATAATAATACGTCTATCAAAAAAATATGGTTGACCAACTCAAGTTAATTTCAGGAGTGACATAAAGAACTACCTTGGTAGAAAGAGTTGCGTTGAATATCAAAGTAAAATACAGTGGATTCAGTCATTGTAAAGGCGTTGTAGGTTCCACCATGATTCGCTATAAAAAATGAGAAATCGCTTTCATCCGTATATTTTGCACTTCCCATGAAAACCATATGCTCTAAAAAATGAGCAATTCCTGGAAGACACTCTAAATCCGAGAAACTTCCCATTCCGACGCAAAGACTAGCTGTGGATTTTTTGAGATTGTTCTCACCATCACCATCCTCCTAATGGCATAATAATATTATACGTAATTTATTAATATAAGTTATAACTAATAATTAAGGCTATATTATATGTTAGTAAAATAATTATCTACCACAGATCCATTTTCCTCTTTCTCAAGCTTATCCAAAGGAACACGAGTATCAGCAATGAGCAGGACTCTCAAACCATTGTTCAACTTTATAGTACGATACTCTTTCAAATCCCGATATGAACTCTCCGGTGTTTCCAAATTTTGTACTGTCATTATTTTGTGTATTTATCCAGTATTAATGCTCACAGTTATTTTAAAGTATACAGTATATATTTTATTTATAGCTAGAAATAGATAAAAATATTCTAATTGTATACAAAGGATACTTAGAAGTAATAAATACTCATACAGATAGTATCTTATAGTGTAGGTATTTAAACTTTATATATATAATTTATATATATATATACAGCTGCTACCTCGTGTTATTCATCCAATCCTACGTACATGAAGTGTACCTCTAAACCTATCTTTATTAGTAGAGGAATCATAATTAGAGCAGTATATTAAGGTATTTCATAGTTTTTCTCACAAAATGTTGAACAAAAAAATTATTGCTCAGTCAATAACAACTAACAGTTTTTCTTTCCCACAGTAAGGGGTATTTGAATTGAACTAGCTTGTTCAAAAAAATCATGTGTGGCCAAACATTGGAAAAGTAAACAAGCAAATAATAACATCGTTTCCTTTTTTTTTCCAAATAGGGTAGACTTAGATAGTTTATCAGATATATCTTTTAGCTTACCGTTTTTTTTGGAGGTGGTAAACAGAAGAGTCATTTTTTTATACGTAGCTGTTGTCGTCAGTATTTGATTCCTGAGGATTGAACTTGCTTTTTAGTAAATATAATAAGGGATTAGCAAACTAAAAAAAATACTTCTTATCCGCAAGGTAGTGTGACAGTCTGTAGATTGTAGCTTGTTATTTAAAAAAGAAGAATTTTAGCAGCGCTCTCTATCGCTTTGTTTACAAAGGAATATAAGTAAACAATGCTCATATCTCATTATAGACATTATATTTTCACAATCGGATTAAGTAGACCTACCATAGGAATATTTTTCAAATTTGTTATTCATCGAGTTGTTTATTATTTAATGCATGGCTTATCATTGATTTGAATACAAGTTAAATTACAATAATATATTTAAAGTATTCTTAAAGATCCCAACTAAATCGCTGTCCAGCAAATTAATAAACTTCTTGAGTTATAACTTCATTATTTCGTCATTAATATTCTGTTTTCAAATTCTTGTCCCCAATATGTTTAATATTTTTATACCTCCAAGTCTCTCTACTTTATCTGATATTACGTATTCGTGACTCCCTTCCTACCACCTCTTCTTTTAGTTATTGTCATTATTTAATATATGTATAAAGTACTACCCTTATAAATAACCGTGCATGGTGTATGTTCCTCAGAATAGTAATGATTATGTATTAATAAGAATATATACGTGTTCCTGTTAAATTACATCGTTGTCTTATTCCTCCACGTCCCTTCTCTCGGTCGTCCTGGATTCCTTTACTTAATGGTTTGTGCCTCGTCAACCTTCGTCAAGACACAACATCTGAGAAATATTTATATATATTTGAGATAAACTATAGTCTTTAAATATAAAGTGGCCGAATTTTATTATGCCATACTTAATGGCAGTAGCCATACTTTCGATTGCAAGATAAATGATTTATTATTAATAATTATGTGTTATTATGAAGACGTTTTCCAATTCCTTGCGCCATCTAGTGTTCAAATAGACAAATACTCATAAAATTGTTACGATTGCGAAAGATAAAAATTTTTAACTTTTTGCTAGGGGAAATTGTAATTACTTTATATCTATCCAACCAGTTAAGGAAATTTTGACATAATTGCAATTTCAGCTAAAATTAAATTATAGTTATTAAATAAAAAATACAACATTACAATTTTTTGAACTTTTCTTAACATACCTACCTACAAGTCATAAAAAAGATGACTCTGTGCGATTTTCATTACTGTCTTTTTCTATATCCAACTAGGTAAAGCAATTTGGGCATCATAGCATTTTACAGCTAAAATTAAATAATAATTATAGTATAAAAAATACAAAGTTATGTTTTTTTTACATACTTATATTAAGGATATCTTCTGGGTTTGGAACTCGTAGAAAAAATGACCCTGTTTGGAACTATTTCAAAAAATTATCAACACCATCCGGAGAAGGATTCTGTGCTAAATGCAAAATTAGGATTTTTTGATTTTTGTTGCGTATCACTATGTTTTATTTAATTTTATAAATATGACGTAGGGATTAGTTTTAGCCAGAGTCAATCAATGTACCTTTTTACTAATTTAAATAGTAATCCCTAACAAAAATAAGCTAGGGTTTAATTCTCCACTTTATTAGGTCTTCCTCCGGTCCGTTACTTCCATACTTAGATAGCGTTCTTTGAACACTACAAGGGGCAACAAGGAAGGCAAAATTATTATCCAGGGTCACGTTCGGGGAGCTTAAATAATTTCGTGTGGGAGCTGCAAGGTCTCGCTCGAGGACAAATTTATTCTCGACATGTGGGTCAAGAAAACTTCGTCCCTTGGGATCCGCTAAACTGTCTTGGAGAGGGGCAGCATAAAGTTGACAGACGTGCTGCCAATAGCAAGATCGTTGGAAACTTTCATCAGCCACACCAAAGAAATGGGATAAAGTGAATCTGTCATAGAATCCGAATATAAGGACTCAACATGTCTCTGTTGTTCCAAGGGATGTGGTCTACTTCCAAGGCTAATCCAAAGATGGACGGAGAGAATTGCAAGTTTTGTGGGAGAAACCATGTCTTCCAGAAGTCAAAATGCTCTGTGTTTGGCAAGGAGTGTATCTGGTGTTGGTTATTGGCCAAAATAAACTAAAAAGGTCTGCAATCCTATCAGCCTGATCCTAACAAAATTTGTCAGTTCTAGAAGCGGCCTTATCAGTCTTTTATGGAACCTACAAAAGATGAAATGATTTAATTATTAACTACGTCATTTCAGTCATTGAAGTTTTATCATAATTAATAATCTCTTGCAAAGAGACAAGATATTTGAAGTTAGAAATAGGAGGTGTGTCACTAAAACGTATGAGTTATAGCTATGATTAATAATTTTCTCAGTTTCTTTTTTCTTTAATCCTACATAAGACTGAAGAAAATAAAAATACATCAATAACAGTTGAATGGTAAAAAAGATCGGCCTCACAATAAAAAAAAGACTGATTATGGAATCAGTCCTTGGACCAATCCGACACTAAAGGTCTCTGAATGGGTATCTCTTATAGTCACTGTGCTCAAACCAGATGGAAACGTTCGCATCTGTGTGGAATATACTCAGACCATCTCTCCAGTAACAAACAAATACCTCTACCCCTTGCCTAACCCGAACGAACTGTTCAGAGACCTTGTCTGGTCGAATTTATTTACTAAGCTATATTTTCTACACTGCTTTGAACAATAAAAACTCAATGATCGTTCTAAAGACCTCCTGACCATAAACACTCCCTTCGTCCTCCTGAAATATAATGTCCTTCTCGATGGTCTGTCATCCACCCCAGTGATCGTTCAAGCCGCCCAGGAGAAAATCATTGAGGTTATACCCAATATCAAAATTACAGCGATAACCTCCTAATATATTAAAAAAAACACTGCCTTAACACCTCTCCTCACTTGGGTTGGTTCACGAGCTAATCAGTTCCGGCTTGAGCGCGCCTCATAAAAAGCAAGGGTATATTGAAAGCGATGGACTTACCTACCTAAGATTCAATGTATCTGAGGGAGGCAAGTCAAAAGATCCAGAACCGGTACGACCTGTCCTCGGGTTCCTAACTCCGACAACTTCCTCTGAGGTCAAATCCTTCCTCGGACTCGTCTAGTTCTATGGCCAATTCATTAAAGATCTCTCATCAATCGCAGCTCTTTCATATGAACTTACGAGGCAAACTGTGTACTTTACGTGAATGGATGAGGGTAAGGTGAGTTTTAGTAAAGAAAAAAAGTATAAATATATTAACTAATCCTTGCCACTATGATCCTGCTTTGCCCTTGTTCCTCTCAATTGACGCATCACCTATTGCACTTGGAACTGTCTTGTCCTATCTGGTAAATGGGGAGGACTTCTTATTCATCCCAGAAGCTGAGAAGCGTGTAGAAGAACTACTCGCAGATCGATAGAGAAGCCACTGGAATCATATTCGGCCAGAGCACTTATAGCACTACCCTCTCGGCCGAAAGTTCTCCATAAAAAACCTACCATATGCCTCTCCAGTTTATTCTTAACCCTCTGAAAGAGCTTCCCACTGTGATCAAGGCCCATTTCTCCTGTTACGCCCTTCACCTTGTTCTGTTCGCTTATAACATCACTTCAAAGGGATTCACAACTTACACGTAGACGTTCCTGAACCAATCATAACCCCGAATCCTACTGATGAGTTAATGGGCCTGGTCATATCTTCTACTAGTTCAAGCAATAATGACCTCCTAGCAGCAGTGAAATAGGATGTATCTCTTTGCCTGCTATGGAACTAGCAAGAACAGGTGACTGGTCCAAGGTAACAGAAGATTCATAGAAAAGAAAGTCATGCCTTCTCATTGAAATATAAAGTGCTACTTTGAGAAATCTCCTTAACCATAGACTCTTCTCTCCAACGCAAATTCCTTGACAAGCTACATTTATCGCATCCAGGAATCGTGAAGATGAAATTTGTCGAGCAATTTAAGCTGTGGTGACCTAACATAGATAATGACAATTATGACTTTGTAGCGGTCTGTTAAACATTACAAATCTCCTCGTTCTAAATTCATCTCCTTCCTGCCTTCAAACCCTTGGGAACGCTTTCTTATTAATTATATGAAAGACAGGATACTTGACATTGTTATCTTTATGGATGTGGGCTCAAAATTGATTTAGACCACCCCGATGTCCCGCACCTCAACCAAAAGTACCCTCGCCCAGCTTTTTCACTGGTTCACTAGATGGGGGTTTTCACTATAAATACATTCCGACAATTGTCCCCAAATCTCAAGCTCATTCTTGAAAGTGTCCTTTTCTCCTCCCTACCATCCCTAATCTAACGGGCAGGCTGAAAAAGCAGTGAGGATCGTCAAAGATCTGTTGCAGAAGAATCCAGGAATATCACTAGATTAACTCCTCTTCACATACCGTTCTACTCCTCTGTTATTGTAACTATATCAATCATCATATTTCCGGTCTTCCTTTGGGTATTTTTTTTTCTGTTAAGAGTTATATCAGGCAAGCAGGCATTCTTCCTCTTTGATTAAACATTAATATCCCTTGGTAATAAAGTAATACACGTAGCTAAATACTGCTTATATATATATGGCTACTTAGGTATATAAGAAAATACATACATAGATGGATGATTATTGATAGCTCTCGCATTTTGACAAGTTTCCCTGTTCTTACACATAGTCATACATTTTTATTATACAAATATACATATGAAGCAAGTACAATACGTTAGAGTGACCACCATTTTGAAATGAAATAATATGTAGCTGTCCTAAAGTATGGATTTGACATGGCCAATAATTACAAAAATATTGTTTACTTCACTCTACATATACGGAGTGTAACAATGAAATCTGCCACGTCAGAATTCATATTTTAAATGGCATATATTATCACGAAATTGTGCAATGGTTTTTAGTGGTGAAATATATATATAAACATTTTCTTTAGTAGCTAAAATACTGCCAAATTTGATATTAACAGTGTCCAGGTGTAGTCGTGGGGATTAACATCTGGGCATTAGGGGGGCAAAAGTGAAAAAAATGCTAAGCTCAAAATACTCATTCAAAAGAGTCTTGCAACGGAGGAGAGGAGTTTCTTTCACTGCTGGTGTGAAAAAGTGACCTAGTTACCCTCATATGGCTCTTTCTACCCAATTTTTTGATAGCTCTCTGGAAGTTCGGTGTGAAACCCAAAGATCTTTTGAAAGACCCACATGGACTTGAGGGGATCAGCCTGGGTTGTTTTCTTAAACACACCCAGGCCCAGTTTGGCCTTTTTGTCAGAGCCCTTCATCCTCTTAAACGTTTCGGGCTTGTTAACGGCGTTGACGCTTGTCCTGGAGATGCCCAATTGTTTGGAATGCGCGAATGGAAATTCATGGATCACTTTCAGTGGTCATTTTCTCGACTGGTACGTAAGCTAGTTAGCTCAGATTTGTTTTGTTTTGTAACTAATTATTCAAGCTTTAATATATAGAAATATTAATGAATGTCAATTACTCAACTTTAATATATTATCGTATTAGTAAGTGTTGAGTTTTCAATGAACCACCCGGTAGAACATTTGCTAATGTCAATCGTAGAAAAATGTCAAAGAATAAGAAACTGTTAAAAATATTTAAGTAGATATATTATTTGTTTTTCTGGTACTGTAAATATTTGATATACAAATATTTTTCTATATAATATCTGATTAAAAGTCACATGTCCAAATGATTTTTAAGGCCTATGTAGCTTTAGTCTACATATAAGACATTTTAGCAAATAATATATTATACGTATTTATTTGCTTAGTATACATATTTGCATACATTATAGAAAAACTTTTTAGTTTTGAATAAACTTACACCAACTTAAGTGTTTCATCTTTATTTTTGCATTGCTAACTTTTTTTACTTTTTATCCCCAAAGAGATTAAAACCTCCAAAGATTTAACGTAAAGCTTAAAATATAATTATCGACATGTGAAGATGTTGGATGTATGCAAAGGCCTTAAATCCTGTATCGTACAGAGAAGGGGCCCAAACTCGCAGTAACATTTAATAACGATTTTATTCCCCTTATCTTTGATATTGAGGTTTCATTACACAACCAAACGACAGCTGAAAAACAAACAAAAAGTTTTTTTTAAATCCCAAACCTCTATGTATAAAAATGTCGGATCAACCACAAAAAAGGCAACACCTCTGCAATCTTCTTCAAGACGCTGTCAGTGCTAAGAAGGCTGCAGATATCGTTGGCGTCTCTGTCTGGAATGCCTACAATATCAAGAAGTCAATTACAGCCCATACAGCCAAGAAGAACCAAAACTTATACAGCAACAATATGGCTGCCTTCTGGCCTACCTCCATGTGACCCTTCTCCACCTCTCACTATAACCCCTGAACTTCGCAGTTTGAGGTGTCTGAATGACCTCAGAGGCAAAAAAAAAAATAAAAATATATATATACATAAATAAAATCAGTCGGCACATGCTTGTTTATTTTTGCCAGTCTACTTCCTAAATCTTAGAATGTTCTGTTCTACTAATTTTGGTTTCCACGTGTTATATATACAAAAAAACAAAAACAAAAAAAAAAGACAGACTTATAAATATATGTACATAATATATAAACGTTTAAGGGGGCTCAAGTCCCCCAAAAAGGTACTTGCTTGCCACTGAATTTACCATGCAGCCTCAAATTTGGGCCTTTAATGGTCTTTTCCATATTTTTCGGGATATGAGCACTTAGGAAGACAGCAAAAAAATATTTGACATTGTGTTGCTTTGTGCAATTTCGGTACTTATAACCTTATGATGTATCTATGTATATACAGGGTTCGGAAGCAAAACGGGGACTGAATGACTGATTTCAGAAAAATGTAAATCATTTTATTTTTTGATAAATAATTTTGAAATTTATTAAACCAAAACTTTGAGACACGATCTTTGTGACCATGTTCACTCGATATGGCCGCCCTCAGCAGCAATCTCAGCCTCCACACGCAGTGGAAAGCCTTTCAGGAGCAGATGATTAACTTCTCGGACAAGTTGTTCCCCTCCTTCACAATGGCTGCCTTCAAGGAGTCCACGTTTGGGTCAGATGTCCGGTTAGTCTTCTTCTCCAAAGTGCCCCACACAGCAAAGTCCAACGGGGTCAAATCCGGCAAAGATGATGACCACATGTCCTCGGGCCAAAAATCAGCCATGTTGACACCGCAGAACTTCTGACATTTGGCTGATGTGTGTGAAGGTGCACCATCTTGGGTCCACGCATAGTTGGCTTCTGGGTAGGTGGCCTTGAGCCATGGCGGTATGGTGAACCTCAGCACCTTGCAGTAGGACTCCTGACCGATTTTCTCCTCAGCCTTAAGAAAGAAGGGAGGCATCTTCTTGCAGTCGGACGCCACGACCCCCAGGACGATTGTTTGGTCCGGATGTTTTGATCCTTGATCCTCGTACGAACTTTCTTGCACCTCTGTAGTCTCATTTCCTTCAGTGTCTATCAACAGGTGGCGTGGAGTCCTTGTGTAAGTGGACAACCCCAAGTCCTCCTTCACAGCCCTTCTGATTGTCCCCTCTTCCATGTCAAACTCGTTAGAGAGGTGATTCATGGATTTTGTGGGGTCCACCTTGATATTCTTCTTCTGGTCCCCCAGAAATTCAGAATCCCTTTTCAAGTTATGTCCCCCACTTCCTTCTTTGCTTGATAGATCTTTTCCATCCTTTTTTATCTTGGTCACCTTGAAAATGAGGCTCCTGAAGCACTTCACAATGTCCATAATCTCTGCCACATCAATTTTTGCATCCAGAAGGTCTAAGATCCTCTGACTTTTTCTTCTTGCTCACTCATGATTAAAGATTTGAGAAATGGCTATTATTATTACTTATGCAAAAAGGACAGGAGATTCGGAATATTCTAGGAAAAAGTCACAAAACATCTCGATTTATTTACATAATTTGCATTTATTAACAGTCCACGTTATGCTTCCGAACCCTGTATATAGATAGAAAGCAAGCCATTTTTTATATCCTTGTCCATAGCCAAAGGAGCATATACATATATGTTTCTACTTCAAAAATACTTATCATAAATTAGATTCAAGCACTTTGCTCCACTTCAATATGGCTACTTAAGACTTGTAGAGATTTAATAATACAAAATATTCATATTTTTTGAAGTATGAATATCCCTACAAAGATAGGTATTCGTATCCATATACTCAAAATACCTAATGCCCCAAATAAAACCATTAATCAAAACCAAATCTCTCTTTCCCTCTCTTTCAAATGAGTATAATCATTAAAAACATATATTTTCTTGGCTTTTAGATTCTTTTGAAGTCCACAAAAGGATTATATAACTTTAGTTTCTTCATTATTTGAATTTTTGAAGAAAGTCTAATCAAGTTATTGTTTACTTTACCTCTACACATTTATACAAATATCAATATTATTAATTATTAAGGAGTTGTCATATCATTGTTTCCATATAAACATATCACCAGAGATGTAAAAAGTGTTGAAATCTTGGTGTAGATTAAAAATTCCATTGAAATCTGAACACTTACTATATGACATGTTAGGAGAGAACATGCCGTTTTCTGCTGTTATGCTAAACTATAAAGTTGATCAAATATATTCTAAGAGCTCATCAGAATTTTTGGAGATCATGAATGGAGGAAAACAAAAAATCATTCTCATATAATTAAGATAAGATAAGGAATCATCATATCCTTAATGATATTATATTAGGAATTTTCGTTTACTCTTTTGTAAATATACTTATTTTAGATGATGTAGAACCCATTCCCTTCACTTGAATAATTTATTTACTTTTACAGGGGACAATAGTCAAACCTATAAGGGTAATTATGAAATTGAAAAATTATCATTCTTAGTTAGGTAAGAATATTAAAATGTAATATTAACCTAAAAGTCAAGGTTAATAGAAATACAAGGTTAGACTATCATGTAATCAGGCTTGCTAGAATTTTCAATTAGATGTATCGTACCTACTATGGGGCAAGAAAAACAGATTTCCATAGAGCACACAACCACTCATCTTCTATGATGTCAATATTAAAAGGGTGGTGGAAATGGTATTTTTCTCTTAATTTGAATGTTTTATAAGAAGTGTGACAATCATCCAATTTAAGACGAATATGCTACCTTCTGTTGGATAACTTGTTGGAAAGGAAAATCCAACTTCATAATGCCCGTCTCGTAGAAGCAATTGGCAAAAAACTCGGGCACCCAATTTTCACAGACCTTTATTAAGGTCAAATATGTACTCCCAAGCCTGTTGGCCATATACAGTAATAAGTGGTAGTCACTTGGTTTCAGGTTCGGACTGTATGGTGAATGAATAATAAAATCCAGTTTAAGCTCCAGGAGCTTCTGGCGCGTTATCAAAGATGTGTGCGATCTGGCCTTGTCTTGATGATGTCTTGCTGCCATCCTATTCACAGAATGCACGCCACTTATGTTCGATTGCCAGCTTCAAACGGTCGAGTTATTTAAAATAGATGGCAGAATTATGAGAAAAAAATAATTGTTCGAACCGCTGTTGTACAACATGAACCGAAAAGTATCGGCCCCGTATATATCACAAATTTTCCTTTCAGGTAGTAAAGATGTACAATATGGCGAATTTCTTCCTATGAGATTTCCATAATTGACGCGTGATAATTCACGACTGAACTGGCCAGACACAATTCTCTCCAAAAAAGCGTTTGTAGTATAAACTACACCTTACAACACAATATAGTAAGATCCAATATGACCAATAATTAACAAGATATACATAGTTTAAAAAAGAGCGGTAAATACAAAATTACTTTTTCACAACATGATATATATTTTACACACGAAAAAGAATTAACTAACTTCCTTGACAAAAGTATATAATTCCAAAGACTAGCCGATATATGATAAGAACTATGCTTGAAAATGTATAAATTTGTTTTTGGGATATATAAGGGATTATGATCAGTGAGTCTCATTTCGTGGAAAAGGTCCCCTTTTTTTGTATCAAGGGTGATAGGTTTATCTTTTTTATTAAAATTCGATGGATCATCTATGATGGCGTCAATTATTCTTCTTTTAACTGTTATATGGATCTCCAAATCATCTTCCGAGCTATGTGGATCCGGCCCCGTTCTACTGGAAATATAGTTAACTTTCTTCTAATTCTTCATAGTATAGCTGATACAGGAAATAACTTTTTCTTCCATAATATCAAGAAAGCAATCTTTTGATAAACGTCCTGATAATGTTGTTTGCTCTGACAAAGTAAGGCTTCCAATCCATTTTGGATAAAGTTGTAGAAGGAGTTTTAGCAGAGGTTGGGACAGAAGAAGACAAATGTATGTGATCGTTTTTTGTGTATTCGTCTCCATTGGAAAATAATTTGAAGTCTGTGACAAGATAGTTAGGTGATGTGTTAACGAAGATCTCAAGTCTTAGTCTTACAAGATACAAACCACTCAGATTTGTGGCCCCCAACAGTCCTGATCTTAATCCAATGCATTATTCGTCTGGGCTACCTTAAGGTACACACTAATATACGTCTTCACAAAACTAATTCAAGTCTGGTGGCCACCATCAAGGAGCGATTTGCATCTATGCCAAGGGACCTTGTCATCAAGGCTTGTTTCCGATTCAGAGGCCATATTGAGGGTGAGGGCGATTATATCGAGTAAGTGTCTAGACCCATGACAAACATATTTCAAATTGTCAGGGTTACCATATTATTTTTTGGTTTATTTCAGCATTCCGGTAGGTCTTATTTTCTACAACTGTAGTTCTTATGGATTCAATGCATGAGGTTTGATTGTTAGTAATCCAATTTATAATATTGGTTTCTTTTCTACACTTCTTAACAGTTTTAGAGCATGAAAGTGAATGCAATGCAATGTACATATTCTTTTTCAATAAATCAAATTAATGATATCCGTTGAAAATAGGCAAAGGCCTCTATGTAGGCCTCATATGTATATTGAAATTTGAAATTTGATTTAATAATACCATTAATATATTCATTAAATGATTAGAATATGCATATAAAAACTCTCCCTATTTGGTAGATTGTCCTTAGACAACCTCTTCTACTTTGTTGTCCCTCGTAATGAGATGTTTTTTCTTCCTCCTTGCTCTTAATTTTGCAGTGAGAATAAAGTAAAGATAATGTCCAGTGAATAATAAGTGCCATCTTAAATGATCCTTCATGGTAACATATTCAAAAAAAGGTTGTCCTTAGACAACCTCTTCTACTTTGTTGTCCCTCGTAATGAGATGTTTCTTCCTCCTTGCTCTTAATTTTGCCCCAAGCCATCTTAAATGATCCTTCGGGAAGTAACCTCGCTCACGCTCATCTTCTTGGCCATAACGCGAATCGTCTTCATAGAATTTCTAACAAGGGGGTTTTTGACACGCATAATCACGGCCTTTGACATAATCACAGTTCGTTTCCAACCTTGACCAGACTTTTTGGCAACTGTTCTATGGATTTCAATTTGCTTTTTAATGCCATGTACGTTGCTTGTTATTGGTAATCTCGTTTGGGATGTTCTGGTGCACGAACATTTCCAGCAAAATAATTCTTTTGGCTTCCATTTTGATGTCTTTGAAGAATTAACTAATATTTATAAATACAAACTATTGTAAAGGATTATTAGACTATAGCACAGCCTCACCTTTGTAAAAATTCATAGCAAAACTACAGCTGTGAGCATTTATATTGGTGTCAACCTAAATATAACGGATGGTGTATATGTAAACAAAGTGGCGAGACACCCTTTCTTGGCAAATTGAATTTTTTTCTCCTCTCAAGATGTAGCTTTTAATAATGCCACACATGACGTCATTTTCTCATTATTCCTTATGACACAAATCATTTTTTCTTTCTTTGGCAGAATACTAAAAGAATATTAAAAGGTTAAATTTAGGAATATTGTATAGTTAGTTATATTAAAGTATACAATACGCCTCTAGCGGGAAGAAAAGTTATAAATTTCCCATAATAAAAGTCCCATAAATTTGTACAAATATTGCTCACGTGGTCTTTCTATTGCTACTTGGTGTATCGCTTTGGAAGGACCACGCGTGCTCAAGTACGAAAAACACCTTTTTCTATAGACATTGCTGCTTATTGGACTGGAATATCACAAGATAATTGATGAATGAAACCATCTTTTGGTGAAGAAAAACTTACTAATTAGAAAGCGTGACTAATTATATGAGATAAAACCAATGGCAATAATAATTTTTTTTTAAACTTTTATACTTTAGAAGGAAATAGTAAATTACAATGTGAAACTTTTCTTTTATCATATAAAAACTTTTTTGTGTCAATTGATAATATATTATAAAGGCTTACTTTGTACTTTTTTTTATAGGTTTGTTATTCTTTCTGGAATAAAAGTATGAATCACGAGCCTTTGTAGAGAAAGTAATTAAGGCATTTTTAATTGTGAGAGAGAAAACAAGTTTATTTAAATGATACGTGCATAACATCTCTGTTTTAATATATTTCTTTAGTATCAAAATTTACTGGAACAAGCTAATTTAACACACCAATCCTACATCAGTTTGTTTATTGACCTAAATAATAGTTGCAACATTGGACGGCCAAAAAGATTTGACTGGTTATATCTGTAATTAGATGTAATTAATAGGCGATTTAAATTGGTATGTTGAGGTAATAACAAAAAGTTTGTCCCTGGTCATCCCTATCTAATTAAAAAGAAAATAAAGATAATGTAGTCATATCAATGAACTATTGCAGGTGTGTTCGTACAGCATCGAACCTATATACAGGGTACCTTTTGGACCCTTTGTCCTTTTGGAAACGGAGCATAAGTACTAGTGTTGGGGTTCGATGTTTCGGTCTGAAACCGTTATATTTTTTGTTGGACCAAATTAGTTCGGTCAACAAAAAAGCCCCGTCTGGACCGGTCTCATATAAAAATTCGGTCTAGATCCGTCCATAGGAAATTTTTTGTCTAGTTCGGTACCAAAAAAATCAGTCTAGACTGATTTTATAGATAAATTGTTTATAAGATGACGTCATATGTTTTGTCAGGTACAATAAGGTTATACAAAGTTTAAACAGAGATAGCTCGGATTAATTTGGATCTCGCCGTCTCTTATATGTATACAGTATTTGTTCTAGAACTGATTGTGTCCTTTTGATTTTTTTTTGGAAAAAATAAATGACAGTTGATCTTGGAAAAAAAAAAAAAAAAAAAAAAAAAAAAATCGGTACATAAATTGAGACAGAAAAAAAATCAGTCCATAAGTGAGGCCGAATCAAAATCGGTCTACAAAATGAGATCTAAAAAATCGGTCCACGGTCTGAGTCTGGGGTCTGGACCAAAAAGTTGGTCTAGAAAAAATCACTTACGAACGAACCGAAAATTAAAAAAAATTGGTGCTGGACCGAGTCTCAACACTAATAAGTACATCACAGCTGATTACTTGGTTTATTTTTCAAAAAGAATAAATTATTAAATAGTCATGACTAGGGGTTTGGGAATTGTGTTTCGAGCAAACACGCCCGCAAATAGAACTTCCCCTATCTGGTTCCTCTGTTTTCTTTCGTACATAAACAAAGCTTGATTCATAAATAAAACTTGATGGCCGATGGGTAATTTCGAACATACTTTTAAAATATCTTAATTATGATTTTTTTTAACATTAAAACTTATCTGAAAATTTACTACACATAAAAGCTTTCTTTTATCAAAATATACCTGTAATCTGGTCCTATTCAATCAAAATTATATTATCAAGAAAAGGTCTTAATGTTAGTTATAATTGATTGTATTCTACAAATAGTATTAAACATCATAACATAAAAATTAGGTTACAAATATCAATATATGTACAAGGTGGATATAATGCAACCTATATTAATTTGTCCATGAGCCTGTAGATGTCGATTCCTGACATGGGGGGCGTAAAACCATTTAGATAAAAACATACCTGTCACGAAAATCTAAGTCTAAGGGAGAAATAGTCTTAAATTTGGTCAAAATCGCGAGGAAGAAGTTGCGTATAATATTATACAATGACGCAATGGTAATGTGTGAGCCCCTAGAATAGAAATCATCTTAATGGACGTCTCGTATATTATTGATATATATTTTCCGTATAAATAAATATATATTATATTATGTAAGACAAAATATGTTGACATTAAATTAAAGAACATCAAACCCATCATTATATGGGACAATCGGTAGTGCTTAAAAAGCATATCTAAGAAACTGTTAGACCTGAGATACAAGTACAAGTCATTCTTGAAAGAACATTCAAGGCTGTCGTCTGATAAGGAGATCAAATTGACCAAAGGCTGGAAATGATTTAGGCATCGTATTAAGGCAATTATTAGAGCTGAGGGCTCACATATTCAATGGAAATTGTGCCGAGCACTATTTTCAGATGAATTTCTTTTATGAATGTCCTCACAAAAGCTCTTGTTCAAATTTTACTCTTGGGAAATTGAAAAAAATAACATTTGTACCACATGATATGATTAACCCTTTATGTATATGAAAAAAATTAAATGTTTGATATACAAATAAGGGATGATTAAGTTAGTTAACATAAAATAATTGATGATTTGAAGATCAGAAATCACTTTTTGCATCAGCAGAAAAACTACTTATTCTATCTTCAGTTGTTTTTGTCAGTTGACATTTACCAATTTACAGGAGCTGACTTTTCATATTTACAAATTCAAAAGGGTTCACTTGCCAGAGCTTAACATAGTAAACATAATTTATTTTTAAAATTTTCCTTTTCTATTTAAATTTGAGGTTGTGAGTGGAAACAAATTTCCTTGTGGATTAGGTTGTGAGTAATCCATTTTTTGCACTTATACTCATTAAAAAAAAGAAAATTCAATTTCCTGTGTATTTCTTAGAAATAAAAATATATAAATCTCCTAAAGAAGGAATTTAAAATCATTGTCGAGAGGATTTGGCAATATAATTGTTAAGCATTAGAGGACAAAATCCGCCCCAACCAGAAAAAATTCATTGCCCCGGGTGAGGCTCGAACTCACGGCCTTCAGATTATGAGACTGACGCGCTGCCTACTGCGCTACCGAGGCTTGATGTACTTATGTGGTAACTTCTTCTTACTAATAAATACAATACCTGCTTTATATAAGTCCGCAAATTTTAAAACTTTAAATATTTTAGTCATTATAACTATTGAAAATGTGCTTATTTGAATACCACCCTTACAAAATGTACAATTCTCTTAATGTGGCTCTTTCATTGGAAAGTTTACCAACTCCAAATTTAGTATTAGACCCATTATAACTTTTTTATTGTAGCGAAAGATCTCAGATAATATCGATCACATTCTGTTAGTTTAATAGTATCTCTCTCTCTCTCTCCATATAATTTATTTTTCTCTTTGAAGCCTTGCCTGGTACATGATATAATTTGAATATTACCTTTCAATTATTTATTTGGTATCATATATCACACAAATGCTTTTACCAGATTTGCATTAAAAAAAAAAAACTATTCATAACCTTAAATTGGTATTGAAACTGATCACAGCGCTTCTTCCCAAAAATGCCCTATGAATTTTGTTGTCAGCTGTTGATTCCCTCCCCTGACTTGATACATCATGGCTATTACAATTTCTCATTATTTATATGAATAAATTTTGGCTAACCACAAAATGATTTTGGGCCTTTTTTTGGTTTTTTGAGGAAAGGTTGTGTGATACAAGGTAACGACTTGAGTAGAGTTATATTTGATCTAAGAAATAAGAATGGAGTCATATCATATGCCTTATAGAATTAATTTATATGACTAATGTTAATGAAAAATGATAGGGTCAATTAAAAAGATTGTAAGTAACCTCCTTCTATACAACATTTTTTTTATTTTCTGTCCATTTCACGTAAATATAATCCAACCTTCACCCCCTTTTGACACTCAGGAAAATACACAAAAAATGGACAATGTGAAAATACTGATTTTGGTAAATATAAAGCAACTTTTCAAATGATCTTGTTATTTATTTATCGTCATGTTTCTTCTTCAACCATAATTAAGATACATATTAAAGCTAACTTGCGAATCCTCTTCTTCCTGTACTTACTTAATTCCCTTTTTTAATTCGCATTAAATAAATCTTCCCCCTTTTACGTCAGTACAATAATTCCTTCTTTTTTTTTTTTTTTTTTGCATTTCGAAAGAACTTTGAAACGCGGGGAATCGATCTTGTTTCCTGAAAAAAATCAGCTCATTATCAAAAAAACAAGCTTGCCCTCCATAGGCCAGGAATATGGTCTGATCAGAATGAAGCAAAGCCCTACAAAGCAAAGTAAGTAACTCAGAATTCTGAACAACTTTTCTTTTATGTCTAAAATATGTATCTGTCCCAGGTTTTGAAGTTTTTATCAGGGTTTTCCGAGCGGGGCGAACCGAAATCAGACACACACATAAATTATTATAATATTATGTAGGACAAAATGATGTAAGACAGTTTAGATTCAGTTTAGTAACGGGCTAAGGCTCAGCCAGGGAGTACTTTAGAGACTAAAGTACTCCCTGGCTCATTGCATTATATTATTTTTTTCTCTCAACCTGTTATCATTATTCATTCATTCTATAGGAGAGAACATCCAAGTATTGAGTAACACTCAGTATTTTTTTTGGAGTTATCATCAATTTTATTAAAGTAAAGTTTGTTGCTTCGTCAACGACCAATAACTTCGGGTAAAGTGGTTACTACCGCTAGACAATAAACATTTATATTTCTGTTTACTGCATTTGAGGAAGTATCGACATATTAAATGGTTCTTTAAAACAGAAACTTTCAAAAGGAACTTTGACTTTTCCAAATGCTCTTATTCATCGTTTATAGATAAGGATAGAACAGAAAAAAATAGAAATTTCCTTATATTTGTTGACATAAGATTGTGTTTTTCATCTTTTTTTCATAATATATTGAACAAATAATAAAGAGATTTTTATTTCTTCAAAAATGAAATATACAGTAATATCTTTAGTTTACGAGTAAACCAACATACAAATTTTTTGAGCTACGAGCAGGATTATGAGTAAGAAATTTATATTCACATTCAAACTGGTCGAGAATTGGTGACGGGATGAAAGAGCCCCTTCAAGCTTTTGTATTATATCTATATACAGGGAGCGGGGATCAGATTGTCACCTACTTTAAACCTTGATAACTTGAAGACGACATTATCAAATAAAAAACCGGTTACCAAATAGGAAAGCTATTCTCGTCAGCTGACGATACATAGTTCAGTTAGCATCATGCCGTCATCATATGAGGAGATAAAGAGCTATAAGTGGAACGAGGAGCTTTCGAGGTCCACCGTGTCATGGCATTGGTTAATAATGGAGGTGAAATCTCCAATTCAACGATTGCTTCAACCTTAGGAGTGAATTTACGGACTGTTCAGCGTATCCGTAGGAAGCTAGAGGACACCTGGGATGTTGATGCTACCATAAAGAGGACACCCAAGAAGGAGGGCGCCGACAGGAAGGTCAGGGACATAGGCCAAATAGCTGAGGCGACTACAAGATCTAAGTCAAGGCCTCGAAGGTCGGACAAAATGGTTGCTGCCGTGAAAAAGTCTGTTGAAGACAAGAGAGGCAAGGTCACCGTCACCGGCCTCTCCAGGGAGTTCAACGTCAGCAGAAGGACCATGGATCGGCTAGTTAAGAAAGATCTTGGCCTTAAGGTCTACAAGAGAACCCCACGTCAAGCTCTCAAGCCTAGAGAGAAGGAAATACGCCTCGCAAGGTCGAAGATTTTTCTCAACATGCTTAAGAAAAAGGCCTCACTCGCCTGATTGTTAGCCGCTTGACTTCACAGTGTTTGGGCGTTTAAAGAGGATGCTGTCGGGAGTCCAATACAAGTCCAAGGACCAACTGAAGTCTGCCCTCAAGAATGCCTGAGCCAACTTCGACCAGACCTTCATTGCCAAGTCATGCAGCAAGTTCCGGTCCAGTCTGGACCTGGTAGTGGCGAACACTGAAGGCCATATTGAGTAGACATGTGTCTAAGACTCTCATCTTTCATGTTAAATAAATTAATTTGTCGACCACGTCAAAATTACAGAATTATTTCACTATTTTTAAAAATTTCAGAGTGTTCAGTTTTAGACGTGCACACATGTATAGGACCTTTATATTTAATGAAATGTGTTATTTTGAAATTTTAGAAAAAAGTTACGTTATCAACTTCAAATATCTTACTCACTTATATGTACTAAAAAATTGTGGAGATGAGACGTTAATCTTTTATTTTTGTCAAAGAATTGCCAAATCGAAATTCACAAAGAAATTAGAAAAATGTTTTGCACTAATTTTGCAAAAAAGTAATAAGTAGCGTTAATTGTCACTCTAAAGAGGAACACAAACCACCCAAAATTTATTTTCTCGAAAAAATAACACTCCATAACTTGCTCATTTTTGCAAATACTACAAAAACTAGTTAATAAATAGTTTTGAAAATTAAAAATATTTATAGTTATTGTATTCAGATTTTTCAATTTAATTATCAAAATACATCATCGTTTAGTAGCACCTTTTCTTTAAAATTGTAGTTTGATTAAATAAAAGAGTATAAAAAGTGAAAAATAGAGAAAAAAATTGTAACATTATTCAGAAAATGAGAGATTACACATCAATTTTTATGTGTCCAATTTATATGCAAACGAATCTGCAGACAAATTTCTACCAACAATATTCTATTGAAAATCCATTTTTTTTGGACCAGAAATACAAAAAAGTTATTCTTATTAGTATAGTTCTTTGTTTTTAAGACGGGAGTCATTTTTTGATTTATAACTCAACCACATCTCTAGTCTCCTTGAGCTCCAAAAAACAACAACAACCTTTGTTTCGAGTATTAAATAAGGCTCCCTTATATGACCCTTCAAAAATCAGCATCCCCGTTTTTGCTTGAACAAGTTCAAAAGAGACACGTAGGCAAAGTTACAGTATCCTAGGCCCAACGGGGTGTGTACAAATAAAAGGCACACACACACAAACTGTATGATATCTGTATACAAATTATAATTAATCTGTATAATTCCAATAGTAACACACTATTTTGTTCGAATAGTAATAACCGTGGGTTATTTATCGATTCTTTCGGAATTAGTATTCAGTAGAAATCTAAAAGTAATCCGGATTTTATTTTATTCAGGTTCGAAATTTGAGTCAAATTCGAAACGAGTATGCGTCTAATTTTTGTTTCAGATTTGGATCCGAAAGTTGGGGTCCCCTCAATTTACTCAAACATTTAGGTCTAAAGGTATGACCCTAAGTTCAATAAAGACTTACACTCATTGCTCCCAAACAAATCCCCAATTACTATCCGTTTTTCACGTGCATACTTTATACTTAAATGTTCTCTCTTCAAGAATTAAATAATAAGGATGACAGTTTAAAAAAATACGAAATCATGTTCAAGTTCTATTTAGAACTTGAACATGATTTCGTATTTTTAAAATACAAAAGTATAGAAAGTAAAACATATCTTATACAACTCTAACTATCAAAATACATATTGATGAAAATGAAAACTTACCTTTATGTGGATTTACTTCCTATTCCATTGTAGGCATGAAGTTGAAAATGAAAAATGTAGCAAGATTTAAATGAAATATAAATATGAAAGTAAAAATAACAAAAAACTTCAGTTATAAAGTTATTTATATTTTTCATCTTATAAAATATTAATTTACTTTTCTTAAAATTATAAAGCAAAAAAATAAAAAAAATACATGTATTTTTCTTTGTGTTCTCCTATGTTATTAGAGTTCTACATAATCTAAGAAGCTTCTTTAAGTAGAGTAAATCAATAATCTCTTTAACAACAAGGAGGGAATGAAATCCCAATACTATTACGTTTTTTTCTAAGCTGATTAATATTAATATTAATAAAATTACCGCAAGAAACAAAAATACATACAAAAAAATAGCTAAAGGCCTTAAACCTTAAGGCCTCAGACTGATTCCTCAGATATATTATGTGCATCTTTTTATACGATATATCTAATTATACTATTTTATATCTTGAGACATATAATCATTGTACATTAGGCTGGTTTGTTTTGTTTCACATGCGTTTAGGAAATAATCTATACAAAATGTCATTGCCCTACGATGATCCCCCCCAACATGTTTAGATAGTACATTTAGTTCAAATTTTGAAAAGAGACAAAAGTTGGTTATTTGTCAATAAGGATTTAAATACATTATTAGTCATTATTTTGCATAAATTACACAATGATAAGTGTTAGATCGGTCCCAGGACTGATTTCCGAATCCGTATTCCCCCTCTCTCTCTTATCGGTATAATCTTTTTTTACCATTGAACGGTCATAAAGATCGATACATCGATCTTTCATTCCAAAAGTCCTAGCTATCTGTTTATTTTCTTCAATCCTAGCTAAGATTAAAGAATATACGATAATAATACGTTCTAGTCACACATTTCCAAGAGGTAACTTATCTCTTTGAAAGAGGCTATGAATGATGATGAAACTCGAGCGACTTAAATGACGTAGTTAGTAGTAATTTCAGCTGTTGTACCTAGTTTACATAAAAATCGATAAGAACTGGTCCTAGGACAGACAAATTTTATTTGGACCGAACTGATAGGACTTCAGTCTTTTTTTTTTTTAAAGAATAATCCAACACGATAACTATGATAGTCATTATTCCGAACTAAAAAAAACTTTCATGAAGTAGAATAGAGCCAATAGAAAGAATACCATAAGATAATTTGGATCTTTCCTTTTTGAAAATGTAAAAAAAGGATTCGTGCTATATGCGGAGAATCAAATTTTCCTTACCTTTGCTCTCTTCTTTCATTCCATAGAACAATTTTAGAACAAAAAACTTTCTTTACAACTTTGTATAGATTTTAAAAATATCTGTCAAAATTATTAAATGCAAAATAATTAAAAATATCTTTTTAGTATCTATATTGACTAAGTAAAGAGTTTTTGCCTTTTTTTCATAATTTGATCGAGATGTGTGACCTAAAGATGACTCGTAGAAGACTTTCATCATACCATATGACAACTTTTCCGCACTAGCCCTAATCGAAATTCGAAAAAAGTTGAAAATCGAACTGCTCCATTGTATATATTATAGTGTTCATTTCTTCAACTATGACGAGACGAAATGTACTTGTCAAAAAATGTTTCTGTTATTATAGTGTCAAAACTAAAACATTTTTTTGAATGTTTTGTCAGACTGTAATTTAGGAGTCTAAAATGGACGAAACAACATGAAACTAATATATATGAATATATTTAAACCTTTTTTCTAAAAGAGAAGGGGAAAAAGCATAGACAAGTGGGTACATAGAGGGCGCTTAAAATAGTTTTTCCTGTTGAAGGAAAGTGAAATCATTTCTATAAATTTAATCATTGAATTAATATTACGTATATATTTTTCTCGTTTTTTAAAGTATTTAATTTATTAATATTTGCCTCCATACACAAATGTTTCAATTATCATTTTAGAAAATTTTATAAAGCTGACAATTACCGTCTAAGCGATATTTTATTACGAAAACAGCTTTAAAAATAAAAAAACCTGGTCATATTATCAAGTCAAACGACTGTTATTTAACGACTACAAATCCAGAATGATTGAAACTTTGGCGAGTAACTGTCACCAGATGATAGAAATGTGACTAGCTTTTATTTATGACTTTTTGGATATTATCACGTTCAGGTCAGAAACTCATCCAATCACCCTCGTAGATACTTTGTTCGGTATCATTTTTTTGTGGATGCACCAATTTAATCGTCAATAGCCTTATAAATTTAGAATCACGATAATTCCCTCACCAGGTGATATTTTAGATTTCGAATGTTAAACTATTATGATCATCTCTGTTCCACGGATGCATGGGCAGCACTTTTGGACACCAATGTTGGTGGCGTGTTTTTGTCTGTCAAAAAATTGAAAAAATTCAAATTTATGTTTGTCTATTTAACTCGAATTTAAAAGTACATAATTTATTCCGGAATAATAATTAAAAAATCCAAAATTCTGAATACAATAAAACCCAGAAAATAAGTAAAATCCAACGTAAAATTTTTGTGTGATGGTCTCTTGGGGTTGATAAAAAATAGTCTAAATTCGTCATAATTACTAAAGGGTATTGTGTATGGCAATACTCCCATAGTTACGACTGCTTCGAAGATGACCGAAAAAATTTGCATTTACACGTCTTAAAAGTTAAAATGTCATGATATAAATTGCTAAAGTTCGGTAAATTAAATAGTCAGTCACAATAAAAAATCAACAGATTCCTAAGTAACAATCCTCTCAGTATGTTGCTAAACCAAATTTATGATTAATAATGTTTTGTTAATGTTTCATTTTTTATTTAAAAATAAAAAATTTATTTTATTACAATATATTATACTAACCTTTGTTTACTAGTTTTATGTAAATTAAACCCTGATCAATCTATTGTAGATAAATAAACCTACTCCTAACTTGCCTTGTCACAAATGTAGATCAAAGTGAAGATTGCTGAATACATGCACCAACTACATCTTCTCTTGTGCCTCTTTGTACAACTGGAAGTATTTCTCAACAACAAATAAAATTACTTTACCCTCAAATAAATTAGTATCCTGCGTAATATCTTGAATAGAATGGGGTATAACTATTTCAAAATATTACCAAAGTATTAATACACTTTTTCGAATTAGTTCTGCAATCTCACTATTTGGCTTAATTGAACAGGTTGAATTATCATCAATATTGATTGGAATCTGTTCCACCACCTTGCAGAAGATTTATAGCAATCCTAGACGAATCAGCTGGTTAATGAAATCTTCCCTTTACTTCTAATTTTTAATAGTAGAGTCTTATACAAAAATGTCACTACCTAGAAAACGATGCTCATGACTATCTAGATAAGTGTTTCTCAATTTTTTTGAGTCAAGGCACCTTTCATAATTGCAACCAATTCACCCCAGTTTGAAATATAATTAAAAATGACACTGCAGAGCCTAAATGCAAATGCTCTGTTTATTTAGAAGAGAGAGTACCGAACAGAGCATAATATGAACTGAAAAACATAATAAATTTAAGTATTGTGGGAACCATCACTTGGTTTGACAATTTTATGCCGCATAATTCTCTCACAAAATAAGAATGCATGCTGCATCCCCTGTACTAATGAAGCCAAATTTGAGGACATTGTCGTTGTATGACCTCTTTTTAGTCTTACCCGTATTTAACTTTGCAACGTTTGGTGAAAACTCAGAGCTGGTGTACGAAGGTTTGCCTGAAGTAGGCTGATGCTTCATTCCAAAGTCAATCATGTCCAGTTCTTGTGGAATCTTTCTTTTTAGAAAATGATCCATGATAATGTTTCTTTTCTTTATAGAAATCAAATATATTTTCCTCTTAAATGATTAAAAAAAATTGCACTGCCGTCACGGTGAACAAAATATTGCTACAGATATTTAAAGATACTTTTATATATGAATTTAAAATTATATCCTTTTTCATGTAAAGAGTGAGTACTTTTATATTCAAATATTTATTATATACAGGGTGTCCACAATAAATTGGAACTACTTTAAACTTCATACAGATCCAAAATGTGGATATTCGGGGTTAAATCAGAATAATATAAAAGGTTGCGTGAACAATACACTATAACTTCCACCACAATTGTTTTGACAACAAACAATAGTCATCATGGAACAAGCAAGGATAGATGCCATCCTAGAATTGGCTCGCGCGGGACACAAGCCCTCTGCTATCTACTAGCTTCTTAACTACCCCAAGACCACGGTGTACCTGGTCTTCAATGCCTGGGAGGTTGAGGGGAAGGTCTGTCGCAGGGCCCACAACATGCGAAGTGACCGAATCCGCACTCCCCGCTTCCTTGAAGGCCTGCGGAAGTCCATCAAGGCTTCACCGGGGACTTCCTTGTCCAGGTTGGCCAAGAACCGTGGAGTGAGCAAGCAGCTGGTCTCCAAGGCTGTGCATGAGGACCTCGGTCATACTGAATTGCCAAACAACACATCCTCACGGCATCCATGAAGGCCACCAGGCTCACCAACGGTAAGCGTCTCCTCAATGACCTGAAGAGCCATGGAGGAAGAATCATCTTCTTCTCCGAGTAGAAGAACTGGACTGTCGACAGAAGCCTCAACGTCCAGAATGACAGGTGGCTTGCCAAGGAGAGAGAAGAGGTCCGTGTGGTCTTCACCACAAAGTTCCGGGGCTCCATTACGAGGGAGTGGAATGCTGTCGATTCTGCGGAAGTCATCAGGGTCTGCAAATCCTTTAGGGGCAGGATGGAGAAGATGGTGGCTGCTGAGGGAGGACCTGTTGAATAAATTTATTGTTTAATATCATGTATAACTTTTTCATATTAACAAATACACTCCAAATTCCATTTTTTTCAAGCAGGTTGCATTTTAAGATAGTTCCAATTTATTGTGGATGCCCTGTATACATGCAATGTGAGATTTATTTATTTTTGTTAAGTTAGATGTCAAAATACTTTTTTTTTTGTTAGTACACTGCAATGTACCATGGCACTCACTTTAAGGAATTCTAATCTAGATAATATTTTATTTTATTGGCCTTTGGATAAAAGTAGTTTCAAAATTGATATCTGCAGCTTTATTGATGGGATTTAATTAAAAAATGGGACACCAGAAAGCTTAAAGATATTTTTTATTGTATTTTATTTTGTAGATATATTTTATAATATTAGAGTAATCCATATGTGTAGAAAACTTGAGACTTATAGATTAACTTTTTACTGAACAAAATACATTATTAATTGAATGAGTTATTATCAACTTTTATACAACTTGGATAGCACTTTTTGTAGTTTATTTTTATGTTACTTACTACTATACAAATAGTCAGTGAATATGTGTTCAAATTTTGGAACACATATATCATTTCTTTATTTAAAAAATTACCATTTCAATAGAAGAAGGTGTGGTTAGGTATATTTTATGTCACTGCTTTACTTGATTAATTGTTTCTTTGAAAGAAGTTCAAAGAGTTACAATCTTGAAGTTGAGAAAATTAATGAAAAGCTGTAGTTTTTCTCTTTCAGACGAGATGTTGCAAATAAATGTTTAGCACTTCTGGACATTTCGGGCCAACTGTTATTATTTACTCAACTCTATTATTATTATTAGTCTTCGTAGAGGTATGCTAATCAAGCTAACCCCCAAAGCTGCCAAGCTTTTTTTGATTCAAATTCGGCAATTTTCATCTTCAGTCTCTAAACTGATCTACCTGTTCAAAGGTAGTCAAGGCTGCCGGGGAGAAGTCAAAAAGGTTTAAGGAGAGGTCATTCTTGATTCAATAACATGAATAATTCCATATGGAGCGGTGTATTAGTACTTTTAATAAACATCCCCTCAGAGTCCGCTCATCAACCCAGTGGATAACAAAATCTATTGGTAAGTGGAGTCCAAAGACTGTCGAGCCTGCCACCATCACATTGCTAACATCAAGCCCTCTGCAAATAATACATGTATGACAGATTCTTCTTTTTACATCATTTTCGAAACAGAAAATATTGGGGGGGGGGAATGTTTAATTCGAAAGTTATATACTATTATTTTTTTTATTGCTCTTTTAAATGGTCTGATGGAGTTTCACTGATTAAGAATCACATTATAGTATTACAATCCCTTCATCTGACTTAAAAATGTTCTTTTAATAGGTAATTAAAGGTAACTGATTTTTTTTGTTAGATAGCCTGTTCAAACTTGCATCTGTTGAATAAAAGTGGAATTAGTTGAGAAATTCGTTGTGCCAAATATTCGAAAAAGGCACGGAGCCCTCTTTGGAATGTGAGCCATACTAATTGCTCGAACTCTGGGACACAATGAGATGTTCGTTTACAAGGTTAGGAAGGAATTTGAGTCCTTTAAAGTTGATTTTGAGGCAATAACAATATAGACTGAAGGCGAAGTGACAGTCTGGAGTTGTAATGCCTCCTCAAATGTCCCCCTAGGCCTCAAGGTCAACAATGAACCAGGACGTACTAAAGACCAAGGCAAAACGCTGAAACAATATGGTTGCCAATGGGAGGCCTTAGATGTGTCAGGTGGACTCGGCTCCCTGTCACACCTCGAAAAAAAATATCAAACTCCCCAAATTTGAATACGATAATTTTTTGTGCGGGATGCAATCGATGGACAAACTAACCGAATCCTCTGCTGCACCACAGACGAATTTATCAGTCAGATCAAGAAGAAATTCCAGGATTTGCCAAGTGACCATGTGGCTAGGGTATGTTCTCTCTTTCGGCCTTTTATAGAGAATATAATTGAGGCTGGAGGTGATTTTATTAAATAAAATAAATATGAAGTCATCAAGCTTTCTAAATCTGACGTTATTTTTTTAAACAAATAACTGGTTGAAAAGAATATTGCATTTGAAAACAAATCCTTTTTACACCACGGATAGCTTGTGCATTCTGTATTTCATTCTCCGGGAAGGATTGGGAATCAAATCTACGCACATTGAGTTTAAAAGAATAATTTCTCATAGCATTATGTAACTGATAGTGATTTAAAAAGAAAACATATTTTTAATACGTTTGAGACTTCATAATACAGAATTAAAATATAAAGCTTGAAAGTATTTGATTTACAAATGTAAAAAAAAAAAGTAAACATACTTATAAAACATTTTGGACTTGCTCTTCTAAGTGTTGGATATGGACCAACACTCCAAAATATTCCTTTCGTGAAAAAACGAGCATATATAAATTTTGAGTCATATTTATCTATGTTTAGAGATTGAGAAAAACCTATTATTTCCAAGAGGAGTTAAATAAATTTGTAAAGAGGCCATTCTTTACTCAAAAGCATCCACTATTAATTAAATTATGGTCCTCCAAGCCTGGACATCAACCGGGTGGACTACAACCTCTGGTGGCAAGTGGAGTCCAAAGCCTTTCAAGTCCGCTACAGAAGCATTAATGACCTCAAGTTCTCTGTGAATAAGGAATGGAAGAATCTTAGCTACGTGCACGACCATTTGATCCCTTTTGGAGGCTGTCATCAACGCCAATGTCAGCCAAGTTATGAAATCGAGTTCCTGACTATGTATTAAATAAATATCTCTTTTAGGTTTACCATACCAAAGTTCCTTTTACTTTATTCAGATTCAAATGAAGTATGGAATGCAAGACGGTAGAAGACTTATTCACCACGCGTTACATAGATCTGACCAGTGATGGAGTTCAAAGTGGAAGGGACAGGAGACTCATAGCCTCTTCTTTTGAGTATTTGATATAGAGCCAAAAGTTAGAGTGGGCCAAATTTAGAAAAATAATTTAAAATAGACGAAATTAAAAAGCAGTCGCTTAATGGCCATTAAAAATTCTAAAGAAGCACTTAATCGTTAAACATTCCATTCACTTTCTTGAATTGGAAAATCAGCCTCTAAGTTAAAGACAGTACCTTCTATGAAAGTCTTCAAATACCTGGAGATATGAATAAGATATAAATTAAGGGGAGATGAGATATTCGTAAATGTTGATAAAAACAATATACAATGGTACGTCAATACACCAGTTTAATCAGTTACGTGACCGAGCTTGTTTATCAATTAACTTGTATCAAGGGCGTCAACAAGTGGTAGGCTGGAGGATCTGCACCCAATTCAGAAATTCTAACTTCTTACAGAAAACGTAATATTTGAAAATTAACTTAAAATTCCAAAAAATACAGCTATTTTTTTTCTAAGAAATGGAATTTCGTGTTAATAACTTTGGGATTTTTGAAATTTTTCTCCGCAAAAATTTAATATTTTGTTAAGAGCAAGGATTTTTGAAATTTTGTTCCTAAATTTTTCGCAATTTTCTGTAGATTTTTTTTTTTTGCAAAAAATTTAACTTTTTGAAAATAGTTATGGATTTTTGAAATTTGTTTCCAAACATGAAATTCTATGTGAATTAATGTGGACACCCCTGTTTATATTAAATCCATACCTAGTAATCATTTGGCGACACGAATACCACGTGACACATTTTTGTTCAAATTTAACCTGGAGTTGATGAAGGGATTATTATTTAAGGCATTAGTAGTAGTTGTTAATTTTTTTACGAATGATGCCGATTTTTTTTTTTCAAAAATTTCAAATATCAAATTTTTTGGTACAAAATTTCAAAAATCCACTAAATATCTTTAAAAAAAAATTTTAATTTTTGAATTTTTTTTCTAAAAAATTGAATTTTTTGTCAAGAGGTGTTGATTTTGAAATTCTGTAACAAAAAATTTGATTGAAATTTTTTTCCAAAATGAGAGATCTCGAAAAATTCAACTTTGTCATGGCCTCATCTCTCTTGGACGTTTTCCTTGGGCGCCCTGTTCTATTTTGTCGGTATACATCCCAAAGTTTTCAAAATAACTGATGTCAGTGTGAACAGTTGTCTTTCTAAAGGACATCTTTACGGCAATTTTGCACGCAGAATTTGTTTAACGCCACTAGTTTAGCCCTTTGAACATCAGAAAATGTGTTTGTTTTTTTGCCCATTTTTGAAGAATAGCAATTACTGCTAATATATGCCCACAACCTTCTCCTGCAAGCGTCATTAGGCATCTGATTGACAAATACACATGCTAGTTCCAGTGGAACATGACACAGATATCATAAGTAGTCTTAAACTTTTGCAAATGACTGTACATTACTTTTTCTAAAATGCATCACTGAAATAAACGCATAAGAGAACACATTTATATTAATTTCTTCTTTTATTTTTTTATTTCTTTGTTTTTCTAGAAAGCAATTAAGAAAAAACATATTTATATTAAAAAAAATGTAAAGTGTAGTAAAAAAGTTTTCATAGTTCATTCCTTGGTTGTCCAATTCATTTAATAATTAATTTTATGAAAATAAATGAAAGATATTTTTCTGTTATTATTATATTTCCATTTCAATTAGCAATGAAATGCAGTCCTTATATAAATACAACTTCCGTTGTATAAAATAAGATAAATAAATGTATTTATTTAACTAAATACCATTATACAGGGTCGTTCAGGTAAATCCGGACCATCTTGAACTGCATCCTGAACAATAATACAGAATTCAACTCAGTTATTTCAATTGTAAAGTGAGAGGTTGAATCAAGTTAGTTTTGATTTCTTCTAAATCAAAGCAAGTATTTACGATGAAGGAGACTCGGAGGAACACCATCATCGAATTGGGTTACGTGGAACACAGCCCAGCATACATCAAAAAGATGCGCAGGTATCCAAAGAGTACAGTATACAACGTCTACAGGGTGAAGACTCAAAAATTAGAAGATTTTAAACGCTGTTTTACTTCTCCATATTTTTATTTTGTGCCATTTTTATTGCAAACTTTTGCAGCAAAAGATGGTAATTGAACAATTTTCAGCACTTTTTATTCAATATGTTCCACTCCCTTCTGAATGAGGGCTTCAAAACGGAGGATGAACAGAAGTAAAGCTGGCCTTGATGAGTTATCCCTCTTCTCCTTGATCACGGCCTCCAGGGCATCGATATTCGTGTGAGAAGTCTATTTCGTCTTACCCTCCAAAACGCACCAAACAGTTCAAAAGAACTCAAAAGACTCCTTCAAAAGAATCTTGCATGGAGAAGATGTGTTTCTTTATTTGCTGGTGTCAAAAGTGGCCTCTCCACACTCATATGACTCTTTTCACCCACTTTTTCGATACCTCTATGGACAGCCTGGTGGGAAATCCGGCGATATCTTGCATGGACCCTCATGGACTTGAGGGGTTAGTCCGAGGATGTTTTTTTTTAACTTCTCTGGATCCAGTTTGGCCTTTTAGACAGAGCCCTTTTTCCTCTCAAACGTTTCTGACTTGCTAACGGGGTAAGCGGTAGTTCTAAAGACGCCTAACTGCTTGAAGTGGGTGGTGAATGGATATTTGTTGATTAATTTCAAGTGTCATTTTCTCGACTTCTACCTAAGGTAGAGATCTCAGATTTTCTTTTGTAGTACATTGTTTATGCTTTAATATATCGAATTATGAATTAATTCAATATCTCAACCTTCATTTGTTATTCAATTGGTAAGTGTTTAGATTGTAATGGACCACCCCGTAGTGCATACAAATAAACATCAAAATATTTTATAAATTTTTATTTTACAAGCATAATTTATTTTGGTAAGTTTGATGCATTTGATAAGACTTTTGATTTTACTTACTGAGGAAACTTCATCATGAGAAATTAAATCTAATATTTGTAAAAAAATTTAAATTAACTATTCCCTTATTTATTATTGGTTCTTTTATTAAATTAGTCATAATTAATTTCTTTAAAAATACTTTTTCCAGATTAATTTCAAAATGTTAGTGCAGTCTACCATAATCAACATTTCTTACTGTAAACTTTCTGCATAGAAAGATATTTATTGCACTTTTTGACACAATGTTTTTTCTAAAGAGATAACAAATGAAACACACATAAATAATTTTTCCTGTCAAGTGGGTTTTATGGTAGTCGAATTCGCCTTGAGTTATTTTATAGTTCATTGCCAGTCCGATGCCTCTTTCGATGTTTATTATTTTAGAAGCAATTTTTCTGTCATTAATGAATGTTGACCCAGGAAGTTGATCAATCCCTCACATAGGAGTTTGAGTGCTTACTTTAACATTTTGAGTGGAAAATAAATCCTGCACCATAATCCCTCTATCTGCTATGATTGCATCTCCTAACAACAGTCGTTTTTAATTCAATTGGTCTGATATTTCGATTATTTGGCAATAACTACAGGAGCCACCATACGCAGATGATATGTAGGTGACCACACCTCTTGGACTAATTCCTATCATAACTTTTAGAGTATTACTATTTTTGTAGGAACTCCATCTTGCTTTTTGATCTGCAACATTACTGGGTTTGTTGATTTTTACTCAGTGGCATCGTAATAATTATCTTATTTGGGAACTATAGGGTGCGTGGACAAACCCTGCCGCTTCAAAAAACAACAACTACAAGCTTATTTTATAACATTTATTGATAAAATAAAAACGAATATCTTTATTAGGATATAGAGCAGCTATCTATTCAATGTAGCCGCCGTCTGCGGCCAAAACCCGCTCAATG
Organism: Lepeophtheirus salmonis; assembly: GCF_016086655.4. Classification (NCBI taxonomy): domain Eukaryota; kingdom Metazoa; phylum Arthropoda; class Copepoda; order Siphonostomatoida; family Caligidae; genus Lepeophtheirus; species Lepeophtheirus salmonis. The sequence goes on from NC_052132.2 coordinate 18,738,867, forward strand.
CGGCTACGAAACCAAGAACAGGCATTTTGTATCTGCGCTGCTTCTATCTCACTGAATTTCTCCTTGATGCAGGTGATGAGAGACTGCTTGGTGTTATGGGAGGAGTGATTGGCCATGTTCTCCACGTAAGACCAGACAAAGTAGTCCAACGGGTTCAAATCCAGTGATGAGGGAGGCCAAGAGGAGAAGGGTACGAACGCAAAAGCATTGCTTTTCAGCCATTCTTTCGTCCGCTTAGCTTTGTGGGCCGGAGCCGAGTCCTGCTGCCACTTCCACGGCCTGTCGCAGACAACAGACTTGACCCACGAAGATGTGGGGCGGCATGACATGACCCTCACTTGACACGACCCCAAAGACCATGACAGTGGCAAGAAACTTGGTCTTCATGACCCAGGTGCTCTTGTCCTCCTTCTTCTTCCTGTCAACAACGTCCATCGGGTCTGAGGACTCCTCCAACGGCTTCCTGAGACTTCTGACCGTTCTAACTGGCATTGCCAGAAGGCCAGAGATATCAGCATTGCTTAATTTCATGTGATCACTAAGCATAATCTGAATAGCAGCGCACCTGCGATCTCTCTCATTGAACATAATGACTTTTCTTCGGAACTTAAAATAATGCTATTGCTACAAGTGTAAGCAACAATAACTGAAGTCGACCCAGGAAGATTTTTAACACCAAAAACAGATGAATCAGACATCAGCTGATGGAGTAATGTTGTCTTTAAAACGCGGCAGATTTTGTCTACGCACCCTGTACTTCTTAAATTAATCAGACATGTAAAGGTCTATGATATAATTGGGCAAGAACATATCATTTTTCTTAAATTGATAATAAAAAAGTTCAAGCATGTTTTAAAGACTTTTTGAAACAAATTATGGGGCATTTTAAACATGGGGCCGAACTGAATATCATCCACATAAAGATGAGCACCAACTGTCCTCTCGAGTTAAAGACTCACGTTTATAGTTTAGATCAGCGTTTCCCAAAGTGGGCGATACCGTCCCTTGGGGGCGGTGCTTTGATGTTGGGCAGTAGTACAAAAGGGGCAAGGGGGGGGGGAGGGTGTTAGAGCAAAAAACAATCAAACAGTGATTACATATTATTACATAAAACCAAAAAAATGATCTACAAAATTTTAAAAAGGTATCAGCAATGAATATGTTTAATATTATCCAGTTATATCGAGACTGAATTATCGTACTTCATTATTGGTGCCTTTATATTTTATCCTATACTCAGCATACTATTACTCTTAAATACAAACATACTGCTTAGAGTAAATACTTATACTTGAGTTAAAAACGTGGAATTAAAAAGAAGTAAAATTCATAAATTAAAACCCAAATGATGTACCTTCAAACATCAAGCAAGTACTTAAAGGACGTACAGTAATTATAAAACTATATTAAGATATTTTTTGCATCAATAATCATTTATTTCTTGAACTATTTAAGCACAAAGTACCTGAGAGTCATGAAACCTATTAGTCTCCTGCTTGGAGAAAAGTTCAATGTAGGAAAAACTATTGGAAATATGGTTTTAATCAGTTCACAACAATCCACTAATGGTTTGCGTGCTTACTATAACATATCTTTGCTAATTGGTAATTCTAGTAAGGCTTACACGATTAGGCAGACAGAAAGATTATGCAGACAGTTGTACATAAGTCACCAGGGCAAATTATGAAATCTATACCTCTCACTAATAATTCAATTCAAGGAATAATAAATTAAATGTCTCGAAACATAGAAAATAAATTGTGCTGCTTTGTTGCTCTAACATAATTTAGCTCCCAGTTAGATGAGTCCATTTTAGTAGGAAATGAATATTTTGTTCGAGTTAGTTGTAATCCCATTTTTTATGGAGGTGTTTTAGCAAATAGTCAACATTATCATCAAATTTTTCGGATTTCAATGCCAATTTCATGACGTCTTGCCTCGTAAAAGGAAGATACTTCTAACTTGATCATCCATCTTAAAAGATGTTCGAATTCGAATTCCAAATTCCACGAGGAACGACAAAGGAGTAAAGGGGACTCCTTCCTTGGGCATGAAATATTAGGATCGTACCATTCAAGCGATCCATTCACGATGAGAAGATAATTTTCATATTTCAGATAGGGATCACTTAAAAAAATAGAAAACTTAATAAAAATCTTTGGAAATGCATATATTTTAAATAAATTAAAAAATAATTAAACATTGAATATTTTTCTATAATATAGCCTATAATATTTTTCATCACTATAAATTATGAATAAGTTATAAGAATCTAAAGAAGAGTGTCGTTTTTCATCATTTTTTGGCCTAAAAATGGAAATATATTGAGTTCAGAACAAGATACAGAATCAATTAAAACACTTTTACACAAATTTGATTAATCCTACTTTTAATTTGGGGATTGTTTCAAGGGTACAAAATGACTCTGAGCGAGAATAATCCAAACAAACATCCAAAAAAAATCAAAAAACAAACCAAATGCTAACTTTTTTGTGGTGAATATAGGGTGCACATATCCATGATAGGTTGTCATCGTTGCTTCATCAGTTATTTGAAAAGCCGTACCTGGTGTACTTGGAGTGCTTTCTGCAATTCACAAACAGTATCTCGTAGAATAAAATCTAAATTACTTTACTTTGTGGATGCTCACTCATGTTATTCTGTCCATTTGTTTTGTAAGAACATATATGACTACTTTCACCGTCATGTTAATATATTAAATACTATTCACATATCTTCTACAAAACAAAAACCAATAGTATACATAATCTAAAAAATAAGTACAAAATTATTAATTGGTTAAAAGTTTTTGTTAAATCCACAAAGTACGTATCTACATAAAACTATATAATCTATTTATTTTAGCCATTTACATTACATTATACAAAAATGGTAAAACATTTACTCTAGAAAAACTTTATAGAACTTAAGTGATTACATTAGAGTGGTTTGATTTTTGACTCATTTCGAATTTAAATCACGACTAGTGCGGAAAATTTGTCAAATGGTATAAAAATACCAATGCAAAATCTTGATCCAACTATGAAAAAAGAAGAATAAATCATCACTTCGTGAATGTAGATACAAATAAGACGATTTTAGTTACTTTGCATTAATTAATTGTTGTAGACAATTTGTTAACCTATAATAAACGTATAAAAAGTTTTTTTCTAAAATTGTCCTATGAAACAAATAAAAAGAGAAAAAAAAGTTAGGAAAATTGGATGATCCACGTATGGCGCGTATCCTTTTTTTTTTTTTTTTTTAATTTTGATAAAAGAAAGATCAAAATTTCCTTCTGTTATTTTTACTTTTTGATTCTTTACAAAACAATTTTATATGTTAAAATAATGTCAATCATAATTAATTAGTACAAAATAATGATTAATGATGTATTTTAGTCCAAATTGACCAAATAAATAACTTTTGTCTCCGTTCAAACTTTGAATGAGATGTTCAACCTAAAGTTGACCTTGTAAAATTTTGAATAGGTAAGTGATCTTACCAAATTACAGCTATTCTTAACTAACTATAATCGAAATTTGAAAAGAGTTTAAAAGACAAACCACCCTAATGTACTTAAATATATACTCATATGAATTAGATAGAGCATTTCAAAGACAAACAGTAACAAAGTATGGTATGTACCATGTACATAACATAATATGTATATTTTAGATATACATAATGTAAAAGTTATGGTTATTATAATATCTAGGGAAGACCGGTCAGAGTTGCAATACTTTAGGCTTGCTTTTTCTTGAACATCCATAAAGTAGCCAAATGCATCGTGTTCTATGACTTTGGTAGGAGAGAATGAATTATTTGTTATAAAAAGGAGAACTTTCTTCATTTAAAATAGTATTAGTGCAGTGATTAAAATAATTTATGTGCTTGTCTGTGATGTACGTCCTACTAAGAAAAACAATGATAAAAAAACATTTATTTCAAAAATAAAGACTGATACAGACTTTTGACATAAATAAATAAAAGTTATTCTGAATTTTGAGTTACGTACGTCATGCTATGTTTAATTCTGAGCTGACTATATTCCTGGACACTGGAGGGTAAGTTTGCTTTTTCGATAATAAGCTTATTTTTATGATAAAAAAAGATCAATTACCCGTGTTTCGATTTTTAAAGGTATGTGGTGTCGATTCGAAAATGCACCAAAAAAGTTATAAACCCAAAAAAACAAATTATTGTACAACAGAACATATAATAAATACGAATTAAAAAAAGGGTATTTGGAAGAGGATGAGCAATTTAATCTTAGTATATATCTTCAACCTTCATATTAGTTTAAGAAAAAGCAGGACATCTTATCAATGACAATAAATAGATCACAGGGTCAAACATTTGAAAAAAATTGCTTCATATTTATCAAAATCAGTATTTTCACATGGTCAAGTACATATTGCGTTTTCAAGAGTGTCAAAAGGGCGTGCAGGTTTGAGTATATTTACGTCAAATGGACGGAAACAACAAAAAATGTTGTATACAAGGAGATTTTATCCTAGAAATTTACCCCTCATATATTTATGGTAGATCGTTTTAGTATAGAATTTTAATGTAAGCAAAGTAAATATAAATAAAATCTTTGTAATTTTTCATTGGCAATCTCTCAGATAGCGAGTTCGTACTAGTTTTATTATTATATTTAAATGCATATATATATTTATTTTAAAATGCATTTGAAAACAATTTACAACAAAGATAGGCCAGAATTCTTCTACTAGAGGGGGATGTTTTTTATGAAATAATGAAAAAAAAAAAAAAAAAAAGAGCACACACAAATTATCTTTATTCCTTTTCCAATCACTATACTTAGTTTTATATTTACAAACATCCCCACTTTATGCATTTCTATCTATACCACAGTGCTAGGTGATTTCCATTCCTAGTAAATTCATGCCCGGACACTTCATTCCCATTTTGAAAAGGGATATTTAGTGCCATCAAAAGGTGTATGTTTCTTAACTACGCAGTAGTTTTTCTGTGTGGTTGTAAAGGGAGGCCTGGAGGTGACTAATGATGACTGATGGATGATCGATGAGAGACGGATATGAATTACTGGATTATAATGATGTTGATATTTAAAGTTTTGTTTACAGCGTTATATCAGATAGATGACGTTCTCCATTCCCAGTACTTGTCGAATCTCTTTGAATAGACTATATAAAAATCAAATCTTAAGTTCCTCATGTCTGAATCAAACTTGCTCCCTGTATATCCATCAATCAAAAGCAACAAAGGTTGCAAAGTACTCCCGGTCTATCCTATATATAAATATATATACCTGCATGGATTATTATTTGAGGAAAATGGAAAATACGACTTTAAAACTTTAAGTAAATTATTTATTATATTATCAGTAACTGAAGGAAGTTTGATCATACCAAATTTTGAACAATGAAAACTATTGGTGTTTTTTTTTTTTGGTACTTATTATAAAACATAATTGATAGTAAAAGTTTTCTCGTTATTCTTTTCAGCATATGATATATGGCGTAGAAACTATAGAGAGTTGCAAGATTGTATGTTTTTGGCTCAATTACTCCAAGCTGATATGATAAAGGCAGACAAAATTGGAAGACTTGTTACTGATAAGTAATAAATATTCTAAACTGAGTAGTAAGGGGCTTTATCAAATCTATCGTGCGTGTAGACGTATACATGTATATAGGTTTGATATTCTCTAGTGGTACACATTCTATATTTTCAATCTAGAATGACATCGGTGCATAATCACGGAGGAAGACAACAAGACATCTTTTCTCTGAATAAAAGCAAGTGGTGATGGTCGGAAAGAGTAAAGAAGATTCTAATTTTTTTTTTGTGAATAAGGAGAGCAGTCGCTCTATCACAATCGAACCTCCATACAATATCTCAGCTTCAGGGAGACATGTCTTAAGAGCAAAATATACACCCAAAACCATGGGTTTGAGCGTTGTAGAGTATGTCTTCCCACTTTTTTTAGTGTACAAGAAGGTGTGGCTCAATACAGATGCTTACATTGAACTTTTGAATAATAAAAAGTTCAATACCTGGGCTAGAGAAAAGTTCGGAGGAAACTTTTTTTTCTGAGAGGCAACTTTCAGGACTTTTGGGGCCTCAGCATGTGGCGGCCTCCTTTCCAGATGCGAACGCCTTGGACAACTTTATCTAGGTGTATCTGGTGGAGATTGTATGCGCTACTCCTCAGAGGAGTTTTCAGTCTCTAGAAGCTTCCTTCAAGAAGGAGTGGACTAAGCTTGAGTCTGTCAACATAGTCAAGGCCTGCAAGGGATTTAGGTCTCGTATTGAGGCAATTATTAGAGATGAGAGCTCACATATTGCATAAAAGTTATGCTGATCACTATTTTCAGATGATTTTGTCAAATAAATGTCCTCACAAAACATCTTCTTTAAAGTTTACCCTTGAAAAATTGAAAAATATATGTACCCCTAGATAAGATCAACCATATGTATACTATATATTTATGTATTGTGTGTGCAAGCTATCTATGCCGCTGCTTTGGTACACTCTCTTGGGCAAACACAGACACTTAGGCAGTAGATTTTTTATGTTAGATAGCTTGTTCAAATTTGCAACAGTTGAAAAAATAGAATTAATTGACAAATTCGTTATCCTAAATATTTGGAAAAGGCACAGAGCCCAACTTGGAAGAAGATTACATCGAACTTCTGGATAAGAAAGTGCTACCTTGGGGCGGAGAAAAGTTCGCTGACAACTTTTTTTTCACTCAAGACGAAGCACTGTGTCATTGAGCTGTTGATACCCAGGCCTTCCTAAGAGACAACTTGTTGCCGAGTAACAACATAACAATTACTCGAACTGTAGGACTTAGTCGATCGGCATGGTTACCAATAAGAGGCCTAACATGAGGCAGATGAACTAGGCTCCCTGCTCAACCTCTAAAAAAAATTATTAAATGGCTCCAATACAATTTTGACGACTTCATCTCACTGGACTTTTGGCCTCCAAACTCACCGTATCTAAACCAGATGTTTTTTTGTGTGGGGCGTGCTCGAAGGACAAATCAATACAACCCCCTTCAACACCTATGTAGAACTTATTTGTCGGATCAAGAAGAATCCGAGTTGCGAGCTTTTGGATGGAGTAAAGAGTGTGACCCAGTGGAAAATCTCCTACAACAATCTTGAAAAATAAAACTCTTATCCTTCACATAGCCTTAATTGTTCCTTCCTAGACTTTGGTTTTCTTGACACCTCAAGGGAAGCTTTCGGGAGTCCGATACACAACAAAAGACCAGCTGAATGCCGCCATAATCCCTTCTTGAGCCAAATTAGAGCCGAGCTTTCTAAAGAACTGTTGTGCAAAGTTCTGTACCAGGTTGGAACCTGTCATAGTGCAAAAGACGGCTATATTGATTGATAATGTAAGTGAGGTGTTCTTTGATTGTATTTATGAATAAAATTTTCTCAAGTTGATGATATTTTTTGAAGTCTAATAATTTTTGTAATTTTCTAAAAGTGTTGCATTTTAGACGGAGGGCATCCCCCGTGATACATGTGATAACCCCCCTTTAAAATATCTCAAATTTCTCCTACATAAGTGAGGTTTGAATTTTGATGAAAATAATGAATATTTAACTTCATTATTGCAAAAGTAAATAGCTTTCATTCCTCAAAATTAGTTTGTATCTAATATCTGGAACATAACTAAACAAAAATGATTGATTTTATTTAACATTCATCAGCGTTATCATACACAATTGTTACTTTTACCGTTTATAATCAATTTTTATCCTTAATCTATAAGGAAAATAAAAAAAAACTTATTCATATTTTTTAACAATAATCTGCATTATATACTCGTATATTATACAATTGTTATGTAAATTTTGTTGTTCTAACTTTTTATGAAGTAAAAAAAAAAATTAAACATTTTTTTTTATATATGAAAAACTATAAGCCTTTCTCGGCGTTGAGTTATTAACTTTTGGAGTAAGATGTAATAGGTAAAGTAAAAAGTTTTGAGCAATTTTTTGCTTCATTTTGACAATAAAAATGTTATAGCTAGGATTTTTCGATTTGGATGGCCCTAAACGGTTTTCTGGCGTATCTTCAGTTCCTGGACAATAGAATAAGGGCTCACATGCCGGTCCAACTCAACCTTTCCATCATTTCATTGACTTCTTATGCATTCATATTACCAAAACAGAATCATTAGAACAACCGCTTTGCTGTTGGATTCTATACTGTATGGGTCCGTAAACAGATCAATGCTTTTGACCGCATGCACAGCCCTTTCAGCTTGGTCTTAGTGATACTGAAAAACGGATCGAATTTGTTCTTTAGTATTACTTCCATTTTGAAACGCTGTAACACACAACTGCCTTCACCAAACACAAAACTCTAAATGAATTTTTTTAAGTGGGCGCTAAGGTTTTAAGCATACTTTAAGCTTTTTTTGATGTAATGTATTAATTGTGAGATATAGTTCACTAAATACATCTAGGAAAAAAGTTCTATACTTTTCCAATAACCTAATAATAAGATTTATAATATCAATTGAAATAATTACTTGTAATAATATGTGTCTCTGACAAATAATCAAGAAACTTACAGGGTGTACACGATAAATTGGAACTACTTTAAACTTCATCCAGATCCATAATGTGGATATTCGGGGTTGAATCATACTAATATAAAAGGTTGCATGAACAATACACAATAACTTCCACCACAATTGTTTTGACAACAAACAATAGTCATCATGGAACAAGCAAGGATAGATGCCATCCTAGAATTGGCTCGCGAGGGACACAAGCCCTCTGCTATCTACTAGCTTCTTAACTACCCCAAGACCACGGTGTACCTGGTCTTCAATGCCTGAGAGGTTGAGGGGAAGGTCTGTCGCAGGGCCCACAACATGCGAAGTGACCGAATCCGCACTCCCGGCTTCCTTGAAGGCCTCTGGAAGTCCATCAAGGCTTCACCGGGGACTTCCTTGTCCAGGTTGGCCAAGAACCGTGGAGTGAGCAAGCAGCTGGTCTCCAAGGCTGTGCATGAGGACCTCGGTCATACTGAATTGCCAAACAACACATCCTCACGGCATCCATGAAGGCCACCAGGCTCACCAATGGTAAGCGTCTCCTCAATGACCTGAAGAGCCATGGAGGAAGAATCATCTTCTTCTCCGAGTAGAAGAACTGGACTGTTGACAGAAGCTACAACGTCCAGAATGACAGGGTGCTTGCCAAGGAGAGAGAAGAGGTCCCTGTGGTCTTCACCACAAAGTTCCCGGGCTCCATTACGAGGGAGTGGAATCCTGTCGACTCCGCGGAAGTCATCAGTGCATGCAAATCCTTTAGGGGCAGGATGGAGAAGATGGTGGCTGCTGAGGGAAGACATGTTGAATAAACTTATTGTTTAATATCATGTCTAACTTTTTCATCTGAACAAATACACTCCAAAATCCATTTTTATCAAGCAAGTTGAATTTTAAGATAGTTCCAATTTATCGTGGACACCCTGTAGTCGTAATCCTCATTTCCCCCTTTCTTTAATTAGATCATCTTCCAGATTTTGATTTTGTCATAACAATGTTAGTGAAATCCAATATACTAATACTTGTAATGGCCAAAATGGCAATGAAGGATTAAGGATTGCATGAAGTTTTGAAAAAAAATATTTTTGACTTCTTCAAGAGTTTCATATTCCACTAAAAAAATGTATTTATGTTCGTCACTTCCTTGGACATTAATTCAACTATGCGAGTTTAATATTAATTTAACATAAAAACATTGAAAATCATTGCTTTTCCTTAGTTTTACACCAATTATATCACCAAATTCAAGCTCATCACCCCAAAAAAATATATAATTTGATAGCAAAATCATACTTCTAGCATAAGTATAACCTTTAAAATCAGTGATTAAAGTTTTTCAATGTGGTAGCGCCACCTAGTGGTTAAGATTTTAAAAAGGGCCATATCTCACTAACTGGTTGGCCGATTTTAAAATGATTTTTTGAGAAGTATAAGTTTAACTACATACATCTCATTTTTAAATAATTCAATCATGGGTATATCACATTTTTTGGAATATAATGGAAATAGCCTATAATAAATGAATACTAAAACAACTGGAAGTGCGTCTTAATATTCCCACGATTGACTAGAAACCAACAGCAAATTCAAGAATATGCAGTCTGCATTTTAAAGTGACTAATTTTATCGCTGAATCTGTAGATAAATACCCTAATAAAGAAAAATCACTCCCACTAAGGTAAGCAGTGCTCCCTAGTACTATGAATATTGCTTGTGAATCTCTGAGACTTCTCGTTTTTTACTTAATTTCCTGTCAAATACTTTTAAATGCACTGTCTAATGCTATTCTAAATATTGTAATTTACTCCGTTGCAATTTTATTAATCAATATTACTTATAAATGATTGATATATATTCACAGGCGGTTGAAAGAGGAAGCCATCCCCTCAAAGTGGCCGAATCTGGGAAGCTAGCTCTCATCACTATCCCCAACTCCATGATCAACACAGGGATCAACATGCACCAAAAGAGTGCTTTTGGAGAATGAAATAAAAGAAAAAGCTCTGAAATATGGAATGTTTATTGAAGAGACCGTTCACTCAGCACAAGATCTCTATGACAAACTCTCTTCAAAATCATTTCCCTCAGGGTTATTGTTGCTTAAAACGCCAAAAGTTAGACTTGTCAAAAATCATACATTCATATATGAAAGGGCAGCTTGTCTGGTGGTGGAAGAAGACCTCTCCTTTAGAATTTTCTGTAATAACATCGAGCTATAAAAAATGTAAAATACATACATTCAGACAATAAAATTGACTCTGTCACTGAAGCCCTCAATATTACATCTTTTCTAGGGTCCAACGATGGTCAGACAGAGAAAGATATATTTGACAACATTTGTGAATAGCTTCTTAATTTTTCCAACTCGGCAGAAATAGATAAGATTCGATTTTCCAAGCTCTCATTTATAATGGAGCAAATGTCTCATCTCTTCAAACAACCAAAAGGTTGAATATATTCTTCTGGACTCCTTTCCGTTGCTTTGATATGGCACAGTGTCAGTTCAGGCCTCTACCAGCAAATATATTGATCCAATCCTCTGTCACTTCCGTCTCCCAGATATCTTAGGACAGTATCCAGTGTGATTACGGTAGAAACAGGATTATCTTCTTCCAAAACCAGGTACTTAAAAGCACGAATTAGAGTCTTGAACATCAGAGTCTTACACTAATGATCGACGAGATTTATTCAACACAAAAGAGTAAAGTTTGTCAAAGGATAATTTGTGGGAAATACAAATAATCAAACTTCCAAAACTGTTAAAATTATTAACTTGATTTGAGTATACATGAAATCAAATCCCTTCTGTCTGAAAGTAGATCAATATGATATATAATTCTAGGTAATTTAATACCATTATGAAAATCTCCAAACTATAAAACTTTCTTTTCATGATCTTTCAATAACAGGAAGGAATATTATTTTATATATATCACAATTATTGTTTCTACTCTAATCGAAAATTCTATGGAAAGGAAAATCAAAGTCATAAAACGGTTTTATGATTTCTAATAACAGCCCTGTGGAAAAACAAGCTTCACTATACAAATATTTTTTTTTTGAGTGCCTGAAAGCGAGCTTATTTTTTTTTATTTCTTCCTCGAATTTACGAATTTTTGACCAAATTGAAAGTATGAATTTTGTAAGAAGGAATTGTTTCCCCAAAGAAAATGTTTGGTGAAAATGAAGTTTAGGGGCTTGGAAGGGGATGTTAACTATGGGTTTTGGTCAGATATTTATTTCAACATCATTTTTTTCGATGAAATGTGGATTGAACGACAAAAAAAGAATTAGTGTCATATCTGAAAAATAGAAAGTTTTTTAGCCAAATATATACAATTTTTGGACTCCTCGTATCAAAATTACAAGTAAATTCTTCATCGACTTATAAGTCTTTATAGAAAAATATTCAATGTACCATTTAAAAAAAGCTCTATGCGGAAAATATGCATCTCCAAGGATTTGTGTTCCTTTTTGTATTTTTAAGACATCCCATTTTTATGGGGGTGTTGTAGCAAACAGTCAACCTTATCTTGATATTTTTTTCCGATTTCAATACCAGTTTCATGACGTCATTCCCTTTAAAAGGAAAGTCTAGGCAATGGAAGGAATATACTTCTAACTTTATCCTCCATTTTAATAGATGGTCGTTCTCAGATTCCAAATTCCACAAGTGACAACGGGAGGAGAATTCATCGGAGGAAAACTCATAAGACCTCATAAGGGAGTAGAATGGACTCTTTCCTTCAATATTTCAAAATGAGATCACTTGAAAAATACTAAATGGAAGAAAAATCCTTCGAGATATATATTTTTTAAATCTAGATCTTTTCTTAAATCATACATTGAATATTTTTCTATTCCTCATCATTATGTATTATGAATAAGTTATAAGAGTCTAAAGAACAAGATACAGAATCCATCAAAACACTTTTCAATCATAAAAAATACTTTTACATAAGTTTATTTATCCTTATAAAAAAAATCTCAAAAGCTCCTAGGGACTCCGATATGAAGGTGTTTAATTAATTAACCTATCCCCAATATCAGTAACACTTGGATGTTAGAATATTTATATGATTGTAAGACAAATTTGTCATTCAATTTTTGGATTAAATCTTGAAAAAATATGAATTAACTTATTTAAAAAGGTTCATTTTGTATTAACATGAACAACAGTTCAAGGAAAAATATCATAATGACTAGTATAATGGCTATTATTTGTGATAATTATAGAAGTATTGTGAATGTGGCCTAATACTGCATTTGAAACTCACAAATTTCATCTTTCACTAACACATTGGATCATTACAACGTTTTAACTGAGGGGTAGACTTAATAAAGGGAAGACCATTGTCCCCTCACAAAGTTTTGCTGGATGCTTCTCTCAAAAATAGATGGAAAGAGGATCAATATCACGGATAAACTATAAAAAAGACGGATTGTTTTAGCTTTCATGAGTCGCCAGGACTGAACAGTAGAATCAGTATTACTAAATATAGGGCCCCGCTTCTTCCTTCATCTAATTCTCCCTTTATAGAGAGCTATTACATCCATGAGAGCAACTCTTCCTATGCCCTTGATATATTTAGAAACTCTATCAGGAAATGTCAGGTTCATCCACTTTTTTTAAACTATAATCTACTCTCTTGTCTTAGAACAGGGGCCACCAAAATAGGGCATGTGAGCCAGATCTGGCTCTCGACGTCAGTGCATATGGCCCACCGACAGAACTTGAATTTGCTTTATCCAGCGTACGAAACACGAAACTTTGTGATACAATTTAAATTTGGTATATTTTGTAGGGAAAACTAGAACCTTTAATATTATTAAATAATCAGGAATAATTTTAATACTTGAGTATCCTTATGATTAGGGCCTGACCAGAAATCGAAAGGTGATAATGTCTACTGACCTTCGATTTTCATCATTTTATTTATTCATCTTTGTGTTTTTTTTTGTTTTTTTTTAATGGTGGTAGATACTCGTATATTACAAACATAGATGATATATGGAGCAATAAAGGTTCTCTTGAAAAGATTGTTATCGGAATAATGACATGTCAGCTGTTGTTGGGTGGGGGGGGGGTATTAATGCTATTTTACAAATATTTTCTCGGTCTGGGTATTTTAGATTGATCTATCTTACCCTTTCTTTCATTTTCAGAACCCGTTTCCTTTGCTCTTCATTATGGGTACTAAAAAAGTAGAAAAACACAACACCGAGTGTCGTGTTTTTCAAGAAGAGTGGGGAGGAAAGTATTTCTTAGTGGAAACAAAAGACCAGAAAGCTAGTTGCAAAATATGTAGCAAAAGTGTTGCAGTTTTGAAAGAGTACAATCTTCGTCCCACAAAGAAGCAAAAGATATACCAGATGTTTTCTGGAACGTTACACTCTGAGAATTAAGAGTCCATGAAATGTGGTTTACAAACTTAAAGAAACTTTTTCCCGAGAAAGTTTGCTGAAAATCGATCTGTCACTGTTACAAGTTACAAAACAGAATGATTATACAGCCCGCGCTTGTCACTTTTTCATTTATAAGGCCCACAGTAAAAAAAAGTTTGTGGAACCCTGCCTTAGAACATGAAGATTTTTTAAAATGTTTCTAAAATTTTGTTAAGAGTAAGTTATTTCCTATGGAAATAAGTTATTTTTATTAATCACTTTGCTTACCCGACAGGTGAGAGGGTAATTTTTTAAGCATCTAATTTCAAAATGAAATAAAACTGTAAAAAAGGAATAGAAATTATTAAAATCTAATTCTAAGCAGCATCAATGATCAAAAAAACATTTAAAATTGAAATTTAATAAGTACAACTTATCCTCTATGAGATATTCATCTTTTCCTGGAAGCCATTATTTTCATTTGAACAGCATTCTCCATTCGAGCTAGACTCTTGAGTATGGCAAAATCACAGTGAATTCTGCTTTATTTTTATAAAATATTAAGTAAAGTACTTAAAACGACAGAGAACCTAAAAAAGTTATGAATAAATGTGTTATGCCCATTATAATCTGAACATTTTGAATTTTAAACTTTGACGATATACCATTTATTCATTAACAATATAATTTCAACAAAAATTAGTACTATAAATAGATGTGTATCTGAGCTCTTTCAATCATTTATGTAGCCTCATTAGTGACAATGATAGCTTCCAGTCGGTGGCGAAAGGCATAGCACACGCTATGGATGTAGTCCTCTGTCATGGCTTGCTGGCTGACAGTGGCGTTTAGGGGCTTGGTGTTTGGACAATGGACACTGCAGGCCTCCCTTTTGACATGCATCAAAAAAGTGTAGTCAAGGGGATTGGCATCAGGGCTGTAGGGGGCCAAAATTGTCAAAAAAAAGTTCACAGGAAATCATATGACTTATTCAAAAGAGTCTTGCAATGAAGGATTTCTTTCATTGTTGGTCCCAAAGGGGGCCTCTCCTCCCTCAAAAAGTTCTTTCTATCCACTTTTTTGACAGCTCTCTAGACAATTTGATGTGAAATCCTAAGATCTCTTTCATGGGCCCTCATGTACATGAGAGAATTGACCTGGGCTGTTTTCTTTAACTCCTCCGGGTCCAGTTTGGGCCTTTTGACAGAGTTCTTATTTCTCTCCAACGTTTCCGACTTGCTAACGACGTAGACATTGTTCCTAGAGAGGCCCAACTGCTTGGAGTGCGCGAATGAAAATTTTCTATCATGTTCAAGGTCCATTTTCTTTACTTGTACATAACCTAGAGAGCTTAGTTGTGTTTTGTTTTGTAACTAATTATATACCGAAAAATGAGTTAATTTCATAAATTATTGAATTTGTAAGTGTTTATATTTCAATGGATCAACCGGTATGTTATGGTAAATTGATTAACCTATCGCCTGTAATGTGACAATTGTTGTGTAAATTTTGTGCCTATATCTATTTTAATGCTCGAGAAAAGAGGACTGATAGCAATCGTTCCCTGTCTCCCCTACTAAGCTTGAAAAATACATACACTTGCATGATTAATTTAAAACATTGTTAAAATATATTCGATATAAAAGTTAACATATTATTATTTTAACTTTGAAAAAGTAGAAATAAAACATAACACATAGTCAAAATAATTAGATAAGAATTTTATGTAAATGTATATTATGTAAATGAAACGGATGCATACATTTTTTTTTAATGTTAAGGAGAAATAGTTCTGAATGTTTCTTTTGATAAAAAGTAATGAATTACAAAGTTTGAACTACATGGATCAATGTTTCAAAGTTGTGTAGGATATTTGTGCAATGGAAAAAAAAACATTTTTAATACATAAAATATATTATAGATGAAGATACAATCTTTCAAAACTTTTTTTTATCAAATATATCCTAAAATAAATATTTTGTATAGAAAAATGACAAATAAGATATTGTTGTACCGGCTATAGCGCGCATTGTTAATTGTCGGCTCCATTTTTTTATGAAATTTACAATTTCAAGGTCTTTAAATATGTACTGTTGTTTTTTCTACTTGTTAGGGGAAGGGAGACATTAAAATGTTTATTATTGATAAAAAAGTGAAGAAATATAAAGTTATGATCAATATTCACCAATGTTTTTTTTTCTTCTTAATCAATTGTTCTTTTATTATATTTGCAAATCAATTACGTTAATAAATATACATGAATAATTATGATAGCTTAAAGTTATTGTTTCATATAAAAGCTTTAAAAAATTTCTATAAAAGAGTTCAGATGAAAAATAAAAACACAAATTCTAGGGATACTGATGGATATAATTTCACTTCAATTACCGCCTGGATCCAGGACGTGTCGTCAGCATTGAAAATTTTCAAGGAAAGGATTGTATATCTAGCAACGGATGCAACAGGAATTGCTCTATGTTTGCAAGGATATATTGGCTCATGGGATGTAAGATTTCCAGTAATTAATGCCTTAGAGTTTAATAAAGCAAAAAAGAAAAAAAGTCTTTAGACTTCTGTGGAGACTGCCTCTTTCTTTGAGATAATCTGAAGAGTATAGAAGCTTTGATTCAATTCAAAGGTACCTCTTCCAAACCCTTGATGTTGATGGGGACGAATCTTTACAGTATTTTGACAGCATTGTAATCCGCAAAGGCATAAAAAATAGCGTTTTCAACTAAATTAAGCTAATAAAGAACATTATTTATGAAAAAAGCTATTTCAAATAAATAAACAATCGTTCGAAAGTTTTTTTTATAATAAGTTTTCCCCTAAAATAATTATTTATAATAGAAAAATGACAAATAAATTATTGTTGTACCGTCTATAACGCGCATCCTTTTTGTCATATTTTTTTAAATGTGAAATTTACCATTAATGTTTTCTCTAAATATGTGAGGTATTTAAAAATGGTCATTTTTGATAAAAATTAGTAATTATACAATTGTTCCTATGTTTAAAAATTGTGCTGGGTCCTAAAGTCTCAATATTTCAAAATTTGAAGGAAAAACAAATGGCATTTTTACCTGAAAATAGACAATATAAGTCAATAATTTATACAAAATAAATATTGTAGATTAAAAATTGTTATTTTGTTATCTTGAATAATCTATTATTCAGGAGTAGTATACCACGGACTTTTATTTGTCTTCCTTGTTTAACATTAGATCTTTCCTTTAAAAAAAAAAGTTTACATACAGCTTCAAGAAACTTGCGGAATCAAAATGTATATTTTTAAACTATATCTTCCCAGAAAAAAACAAATTTAAGAGGCAGTCTAACGTAGGAGTAGAAGTAAAATGATACAATGATATGCATAAATATACATAAATTATTTTTGCACAAAGTTATGTCTTAAAATGTAAAAAAAATAAGAATTTAGAAAAATGTTTTTATTTCAAACTACATACTGTATTTGAACACGGAATCGTTTGCTTTCAATCATTTAATGACATGTTTCCAGATATTAAACATTGTTTTTTAATTATTTTGTTTAATGATGAATGATAGAAGTTTTTATCTGAAAAAGTAGGTATCTTTATTTTTTCCTTCCGTAGGTACTTTACCAACTAATTACACTGTTCAACTATCAAAATGGTTCCCTGACAAAATAGATGTACTAAACAGAAACCCATTATTTTTCCAATAGACGGCTTTGTTCATGTGTATCTCGTGTTGTATAAGAGCAATCGGTTTACGCTAGATGGTCTTAGAAAGATAACATTTCTTACTATAAAAAAAACAACTTTTCAGACAGTTTTTGGATTTTTTGACTCAGTATTTTTGGAGTGCACGTTCAAGATGGACACCTACAAAGAGAAAATACGCCATATTTTACATTTTTTTTCTTCAATAGAAGCGGCTTAATACGTAAATAGTATTTATGGTTCTGATCAAGGCTGTAGAGTTGGTGAATTGGTACATAAATTGTCGGACCACAGTATTTTGAAATCACTCACTCCGGCTGGACGACACCATTTTAGAATAATATATTTTATAGCCATATCAGTACTATTTAGTCGTTTGAGTGTAGAGACTATAAATATAGATTTGGCCTATATTTATAGGTAGTTATTAGTTTTATCTAGTAAATAATTGGGCCAGGTATAAAGAAAGTACTTAGAATATAAAATATTTGACATGATGAACAAGAAGTTAAATATACGGTCAGGTATTGTTTGGACAACTGCAAAGAGAAACAGTAAATATTTGTTGCTAATACTTTTCTACAAATAGAAAGTATATAAAGATTATATATCAATTTGAACAATTTGGTTGTGGGGCCTCCGATTCCTTTTTACAATGCTTTGAAGAACATACTTCCTGCAAAATACAAAAAGAATGGAATTGTGATATCAGGGGGAACTCTCCGATTAAACAGTCCCAAATCGTTTCCTTCGTCTAAGGTGTCTGTTGGTAAAATATATTCTTGGGAGTTCAAAAATAATATTAGAGAACCCTTTTTCAAGTTTGATAGAAAAGGTGTTTCTATACAGGTTGGCTAGATCTTAAATAAATCGTAAATGAAGGTGAAATAAAGTTTTCTGTTTGTAAAATGGACATGAAACTTCCCCTCATCCATTTTTTGAATGTACGAAAGTGAAACATGTCCTTAATAGATTAAACATCCATAAAGGAGGCCTTTGGAATTTAACTGTTGAAATGAGGAGTAGCTGATTTTGACGTCATCAGCTCATAAAGAACATTATATAGTCGAAGAGATTGTGACGAAAATTCTCCAAATTCACAAATTCTAACATTCTTAGACTGGACTTCTTCTTGCAAAAAATTTGACAAGAAGAGCAAGCAAGTATTTTAATATTTTAGAGTAGTTGGCAATAAAAAGACATAACTAGGCGATTTTTTAACCATGTCGATAGTTTTCCTTACAAGATTTCCCTCAGCTTTGGCAGAAGCAAGGAATACATCAAATGTATAATCTCATGTTAACTAACACTTGCTGGCTTAAGTGAGGGCGGTTCTAGGCTCTTAATACTGTTTATATGCATAGATCCAAATAATAATATCAACAGATATGTTGAAGAAAAAAACCAAAAAAACCTGAGAATTAACTTGGTCACAATGACTATTTGAAGAATTGTTGCTCTGATCGCCAATTACAAAATTCTTGAACCTTAGAAAATGATTAGAATTTACAACTCTACGCATGTGTTTATTAAATATTTGTTATTGAAGAGGCTTGACGCTGTAATTCCATTTATGGACCATTTCTCTTCCGGATTTGTATATTTGTGTTTGACTACAGTAACCAAACCTCTACTCTATGTTTCTTTGTCAAACTTGCACAACTTGTTTATAGGTTTGATACATTTATGACATCCCATGGACGTGGTGATGGGGGTAAGGGGTATTGGATATTTTGGAGTACACTTTATTGGTAGCGGATCCCTGTTTCACTGATGAACAAAACATTTTCAATTTAAAGTATGTCATTGATCTTCAAGATAACCAGTAACCGTTGGAAATAATAAATAAATTTTGGCCTCTGAAATCTTCATGTTAAAGTTGTCAGTCTCTTTTTGTAGGGAACGTGTTGGTGTCATGATATGAATGCCGTGAGTTCAAGCCCTGAGCATCCTTTTTTCTTCTGATTGAAGCTGATTTACCTTCCAATCCTCCAAATTATGATTTTATTCTCCTGGAAATGACTAGAAAGTCAAATGTAGTGTGAGATTATATCTTAATATACATATGGGGTTTTGAAAACAGATATCGTTCAAGAAATACGAGGGAAAATATATGATAAGAAAAATAAGGCTTTCATGTCATGTGTAAAAAAATAAAAACCAATGGATTTCTTAATGCTGTAATGCTTCTGGATGTCCATCATCTACTTTTATTATCTCTCATTAGTCTTTTGAAGGTTTATAATTTGAATACAAATTTGTTAAGCTGTGAACAATGTTCTAAATTAACTATCCGTAGGAAAATTAAGATACCTTTTTAAATAAGTGAGATAATTACATATAATTCGCATACCCAACATTTATAAGGCTTTATAGAAGCTATTTTGCGTACTACAAATAAGTAAAGGTTGAGCAACGGTTATTTTGGCGCATTTTCTTGGACAAACACGGGGATTTGGTGCCTGACTTGTTAGATATCTTGCTCAAACCTTCACCAATTGAAAAAAACATTGAATCAATTGACAAATTCTTTATTCGAAACATTTATAAAAGGTAGAATGCCCTCCTTGAAATCCAAGCCTTGAGCAACAATCAAACAATTGCTTGAACTTTGGGACTCAACTAGACGTTTGTGCCCAAAATTATGCGGGATTAGGCCGAAGTGACTGTTTTTTAACACAAGAAATTCACGGCAGAATCCAGCAAATCGTAAAGGAAAACACAGGGAAATCAATCAGGGCAATTTCTCAAGAAGTTGGCAGTTCAGAGTCGCTGATCTGCCTTTGCATTCGCAAAAACCTTCATTACTACTCATACAAGAAGTGGAAGGAAAATATCAATGAAAACCACTTAGAGCACCCCCAATAGCTCTTCAAGACACCACTTTATCAAGGTATGCTCTAGTTTTTCTCAGACGATAAATTTTTTTGCCAGAACCATAAGATCAACAACTAGAACAACAGGTGGTTCGTCTTCTACCCCAAGGATATGCTCTTCGTCATGCAGAGGAAGTTCCTGCCCGTATCATGATGTTTGGGATTTTAGCTCCGAAGGCCACCTCATGTCTGCTTATATGATCATCCAAGGTCTCAATGTCATCACTGATGCTTACCTGGACGTGCTAGAAACGAAGGTCATAATATGGTTACCAAGGAGAGGCCTGAAATGTGCCAAAAGGACTGGGCTCCCTCCCAAAACTAAAAAAAATACTAAATGGCTCCAAGAGAATTTTTATGACTTCATCTCGTCAGACTTTGGGCCTCTAAATTCGCCGGATCTCAATCCCAAGGATTTTTTTATTCGTGTGGAGTGCTTATCAACCGAGCCTCCTCTAACGCCCAAGGCAAACTTATCTGCTGGATAAAGAAGGAATTCCAGGATTTTCTAAGGGACAAAGTGGTGAAAGCCTGCTCGTGCTTTCTGCCACGTATAGAGGCTGTCATTTAAGCGGAAGGTTCCCTTTTTAAATAAGATTAATCAGAATCCATCAAGCTTTAATAATCTGGCTTATGCTCCATGTACATATCAAGTTTGTCAACCCCAAAGCTATCAACCAAGTGGGGAAACAAAGACCAGTTTCTCATTATTATATTATATGGAAGTGTTCCTGGTGACACTTTTTTGCACACTGGAAGCGTTAAGTATTGCTTCATAACTAACTATACAACCTCCATGACTTCACCCTTTTAACTTAATTAACAAGGTAAATTCTGCAAAGTGATGAAAAAGTTGCGAGTGAAAATAACAAAAATGGTATAATGACGTCATTTGCATTGTTTATAGGAAATAAAACACAAGAAAATGTATCCCCAAAATTTTCTAAAATACTCCAATTGGGGTAATTTACCATTGTAATAAATAATATGTATATGGGCTACATTGGCACTTGAAATATATTAATGGGCCACAGAACCCATTAAATTGATTTTCATCAAAAACTGCTTTAAAAACAAAACAATTAAATACATATTTATTTTCAAATTAGGCAAAATGTTAAATTTGAAAAAAATAAAATAACATTTCTCCGCTGCATAATTTAAAGAAAACAAAAATGTTGTCTCATTAATTTTTTTCCCCAAGACCTTTAATTTACAAGAAAATACAATTTACAGTGAGAATGAGTAGTTACCCGCATTTAAACATTAAGGGGACTGTACAACAGGATGCCCGTAGGACATGGGTTAGACATCCCTGTGACAAAGACATCAATCTTACATCCAAAATAGATCCTTTAACTTTTTCAAAAATGTAAAGTTCCAATGTAAATTTATTTTTGAGAGGAACATATTTAATTTTTGGTTGAATATTTGGGTCTTGGATTTTTTGCAACCTTTTTTTAGAAAAAACAAATCTTGGGAATTTTTGATGAAGTTTTTTTGTAGATTTTTTCTTGATAAACCTGTCCGAGTCCTGTTGTTCACCGAAACTCCGGTTGGAATAACGGCTTTAACGTCTCCATTAATTATAAATTAAAGATTGATATATTTTGCAAATAATGTTATTGCATTTTTATGTATTCAAATTACCATAGTCTAGATTTATTATCTATTTAATAAACTATGACATTTGCAATGGTCATATACTTTTCTTCAAATCATTCTTCTTTTCTCGTCCCTTCTAATATTTCCTGAAAAAACTATTATTATTAAAAATTTAGTCTTCTCATACATATATTTTTACCACTTATTTGTCTCAACTAGAATCCAATACTGCGGAGTTTAGTTAGTATTTCTTCATTTGGTGTAGTTAGATACATCAAGATTGGTTAAAAATGTATGCATTTTTTATGTATAATTAATTATCAGCCCTTTTGTTTTGATACAATTAGTGGCGTCGTCTATGAAAATGCTTTATTAGGCAGTCCCAACCGGCGTTACTTCAGTAACAAAAACATCTATACTGTAAAGCTCAGGTTTGTTTTGATTTGTAACTAATTATTAATGCTTTAATATATCGAAATTTGAATTTATTTCAATCATTGAACCTTCATTAGTTATTGAATTAATAAGTTTTTAGATGTCAATGGACCACCCGGTACTAATAATAATGGAATAATCAATCCGTAATGTAAAAGAATTAGCTAACTACTAACTGTTTTTTGGTCTTTTTTTTGTTTCATTTTTGGTCTTTTGAATTATTTTCTCCACTATAATATATTCAAAAATAATGGTCAAGCAATTTTTCCCCTAATTTTTAACTTACTTTTGATTTATGTGGGTATATGCATACGTCAAATAAAAGATTTAAAAAAAGTAAATGTATGGTAGTACGCTAGGATGAATTTGCTCCTATTTGGTTTTTGAGCTTCTTCCTTCCACTCCTTCTCCTCGTCTTTTCTTCCTCTTTACATTACCTTTATATGGTTTATATTGTCTCTTCTCTCAACATGCATTGCTTTCGTTTTTTTTTTTTAATTTTTTTGTTACTCACGGAAGCTGAACGTCAGTAATGCATGCACGGTTAAAGAAGAAACATATTTGAGACGCTTCCTTGTTGCTAAAGTCGTTCTCTCCTCCTCTCTTTAACATCATGGTGACTCCATTGATTACCCTTTAAAAAAGAAGAACCTGCCACCATCGAAGTCTCCTTCCCAACCCTCATGATGACTGTTGCTGAGGAGCGACGCGAAGTCGTACAAGGTCTTAACTATTTCCCAAACTCTAACACAAGGCAACATGCAAAGCGAGAATGGAAAATGCGAGATGACCATGAATGCAAAGAAAAAGGTCCTTATTCTTATCTCCTTGACTCCAAAGATGATGACGAACCTCCTTATATTCAGAGTAAAACAGGGAATATCATCATTGATGTTGGAGGTCAAATCCACAACACTCGAATAGAAAATTTGAAAAACTTTTTGCCAGCATCCCGGCTTGGGAAATTAGTTCGTGCCAAAAGTCTTATTGACGTCTTGAAATTATGTGATGCCTACGTTGAAGAAGAAAGTAATAATTCCCCTATCGTGTTCTATGATAGGAACGGACAAGGCTTTAATACTATTCTGGATATTTATCGATTCCAAATCCTTCATTTTACGGAGAAATCTTGTGCTATCATTTTGAAATCGGATTTTGACTATTGGGGGATCGATGAAATACTTCTAGAGCCCTGTTGTGCCCTAAAGTATTATCCCGAGATGGAAATTTGTGTAAAAGAACAAGAAAGTGAAAAAAAAGCAAAGGACATAATTATTCAACGGGCTAAGGAAGAAACGTTTGGAGATACACGACTAGCAAAAGTTCGGAAACGGTTATGGAATCTAATAGAATATCCAGAGAGTGGGAAAGACGCTCAAATCATGGCATTTTTTAGTCTGATTGTTGTGATTGTTTCCACAGGGACTTTCATCCTTGGAACACTGGAAGAATTTCGAGAATTGGAGCATGGAGAGGTCATTCGTGAAGGAGAAACTTACTATCCTAACGTCGTCTTTGCTATTTCCATCTTTGATACGCTATGTGTGGCCTTTTTTACAATCGAGTACAGTATTAGATTCATTTGTTGTCCTGTCAAACTTCGCTTCGTCCTTGAGCCCATGAACCTAGTGGATCTTTTTGCCATTCTACCCTTTTACCTCTCCCTTTTCCTTCGGAGCCTAGAGGACATACAAATCATCGGTAAAGCTGGGAAAATCATTCGTCTTGTACGAGTCATGCGGATTTTACGTGTATTCAAATTAGTTCGTCACTTTGCCGGACTCCAAAGTCTTATTCACACTATGAAACAAGCCTACAAAGAGTTGGGTCTACTTCTTCTTCTTATCGGAGTTGCTGTGCTCACAGTGGCTTGCCTCATTTACTTTACAGAAAGAGAAGGCTCAGGCTGGACATTTGTTGACTCTTTTTGGTTCAGTCTCATGACCCTTACAACAGTCGGCTATGACTTAAATCCCTCTACACTCGGTGGAAAAATTACAGGTGGATTCTGCGCTCTCATGGGAATATTCATTCTGACATTGCCCATTCCAATTGTTGTGAACAGCTTTGCTTCCTACTACAAGAATCGGCTTTGGAGAAATGAGGTAGCTGCTAAAAAGCGGGAACGGATTAGGGAGACGGGGAACGTTGGTGTACTGAGTCTTATGGAAGGGATTGAAACGTCTGATTCATACAGTGAGTTGTATGGAATTGAAATGAAAGAATTGTCTTGATAATGTACACACGAAAAATCCAAAATAAGCCCTCAACAGTCCATTCAAATGTAACTTCCATTAGAATAATCACCCTGTTCGGATTCTCAATGTAATCCTTCAAGTTTTATTGAAAGTTGTAGTAGAGATAGCTATCCCCAAAATACCCTTCAGGAGTGAAAGAAGAAACAAGTACCCAACCGACAAAGAAGAATACTTATTTGCTATGTAAATCTTGTATCAATTTTCTTTTCTTTTTTCACAGTGGTTGATGAAAATCGAATAAATATCAGTTATTCCATTTCATACTTGTATTTTGTAATTATTTCCCCAACTATTTATACAATATCAATTTCCTGACTATAAATATTCTCTAAAGGTTAAACAAAAAAATAGTTAGATTAATGACACATGTCAAGAAAATAGTACTTTTCCCTAAATTTAAAAATGTAAATAATTCTTTTTTAAAGTATTTGAAACGTTAATTATGAATATGTAAATTTTTTTTTAATATCATGTTGGGAATATACAATTTCATTTTTTTTTTTTTTGATATTTTAACTGTTTTTGTAAGTTTTAAATTAGATTATTCTTGAACTACAATGAAACTACTCACGTTGCTTTCGAAATACTGAATCAGCTCTCTTTCAAACGTAATAACAGACCCAAAGTCTTGAACGTTGTTATGAATACATATTTCAAATAATTCCTTCAATAGTAGATTGCAATCGAAAGATACAAATATCGGCAAAACAAGGATGTACGAGTATTAAATACAGAATAGACTCGAGTCTCTACTTCAAATAAATACTGTTTTATGAATACTGCAGTTATTTTAACGTGACGTGGACATTAAAAAACTTTAGGGAATGCAAAAGACGAAAGAAAGCAGAGGGTATTTTTCAAAATATTGGAAGAACACCAATAAAACACGAATTACTTTACGGCTTTATGTAAGAAATTCAAAAAGCATCTTTTAGGGATCTGTCCCTAGGCTGTCGCAAAGTTCCAGACAATGATTGCGAAGAGGGGATCCTTGGAATGATATATCTCAAGGAAAGTAAAAGTAATCCAAGTTTCAACTTAAGGAAGTTCTTTGACAGACAAAGGAACTTTGATTTTTTGAGTGATTGTATCAAATGTTTATATTAGTCCATAGATATCATTGACTAACTTTGAACCATTTAAAAAAAAAATTTAAAGGTAGGTCAACGACCTTAAAGTTTTAAAATTTGACAATTAAAAAGTTAAAAATTTAGTTTTTCTTTTGATATTATCTTTAGAGTACTCATTATAGCTTTTCGTACTAGTTAAAGAGGTATTTTTCTTCACATTAAGGTCATAAAATGGTCACCGATATCAAGATAATGCTTACTTGCAAATTTTGTTATTCATTAGTTAAAGTGTTTGGGTGTAATGCGATCAAGAACGGACAAATAGGTGGAAAGCTACAATTCATGTACCTGCACTTGAAGTTAAAAAAAACAAAACAAAAAATTTCAAAAATATTGTTCATATAAATTTTGTTAATCTAAATTTCTTTTTTTTCACAAAAATCAAATAGATGGTATAAAAAAATTTAAAAAAGTGTAAAAATGACAAAACTTTAGGGCTGTTGAGCTATCTCTTAATAATTTTCAAAATGGTTCAAAGTGAATCAATTATAAGTATCTTTAGACTAAAAGAAATATTTTGATACCCTAAGGATTTCATATTTGAAACATTAAATAATTAGTTCCGCCCAAATGGGTAGTCTATATTACTCATATTTTAATGATTAAACTTTCGACTAATTCGATGAAAATTACTAATATATATACGATCTTGTATCCTGTGGCATATTATAAAGTTAAAATTCCTAAAATATAAAGCTTGTATTTGTTATATTATTCTAAAAAATCAAAAATGTATAATAACTATGTAGTTTTAAAATATCTGAATCAAATGATAGTATTTATGTATAAATGAATAGTTTGGTATTAATATGATCAATGTTGTAACTAAATAAACCATTTTAAGACAAAAAAATTGTAACGTGTAGGATTTATGTATCAATGTTTCAACTTGTATCAAAATTGTAACCTCTACGAGCAATATACAAAACACCCTATTAAATAATATTCGAAATACAATGTTGTTTTAGCTATAGATATGCACCTACGGGATAATGGCTCCAAATATCTTTAGATCCCCTATTAAAAGTATGTTAGTGACCTCAATGTTGAATTAAGTAATTGAGGACTAAATAAGGTTCTATTTTAAGTATGTTTGACTTACTTTACGTACATGATTTGAGTTAAAATCGACGCAAGTCATATTGGTTTCTATCTACGAAGCTTTATTTATTTATTAGTACGAAAGGAAACTAACTATTTTTAACATTTTTTCAAAAATTAATAACTAAGCTAAAGCTAATTGAGGACACAAACTATAAGAATGATTGGGAGGGGGGAGGTGTGCTGAAACTCAATCGAACTACCCCTATCAAAGATAGCTAACACAGGGTGCAATCTCACTATACAATTCCCACATTATTCTAATTCATATAATATTCATATTTATTCCAGTTTCATATAAATTTTATTAACTTCTTCAAAATAAACGAAAACAAAAAACTTATTTAAAAATATTCACAAAATTGCACCCACCCATGACTTTTTCACCCATGAATCGGTATTTTTTAAATATTTTTTCAGTGTAAAAAGAAGAAACTCGTGAATGTCGTTATAATTAAAGCTTTTTTATACTTAATGCAATAGTTATATAACATTTTAAATGTTATAAAGCAAAGTTTTAAGGTCATATAAAAGGTCAACTTCTTTTAAATTATTATTAATTTAGCATGTGTACAAGGGTATCTAACTTTTGGGATGACCTGTTAGGCCAATTTATATATTTTTTAAATGTGAGTTCTTTTTCTCTGAGATGAATGTGACTAAATATAAATATCATACTAAATTCCCTCATGAACACTTTGATAAGACAACAAGGATTGTCATAACCAGTCTGGATGCGAACTTTAAAAAGAAAGTTTAGAATTAATGACTAAATTACATTCATTAGAGCTATAATATGTTAAAAAAATATTCAAACGTCACTGACTTTTATCCTTTTTATATTATTCACGTGGATATAATATTTTTTTCTGTAATCCAGTGTAGGTATTTTTTTTTATTGATTTGAGTGATTATTTTTGGAAGCTTACAACATTCTTCTTCCCTCCAAAAATATATGTTAATAAGTAATAGCTCAGGGAATAAGTAATTTAGTATTTTTCTCTATATTTCAACGCTTTATAAGAAGTGTAGCAATCATCCGATTTAAGCCAAGTATGCCCTCTTCTGGTGGATAACTTGTTGCCAACTTTATAATACCCTTCTTGTAGAAACCCTTGTCCCCATGGGGGAAAAAGTTGGTCAACCAATTTTCAAAGGCCTCTATTGAGGCCAAATTCGTACCTTCATGTGCTTTGTATATAGACAGGAACAGGTGGTAGTCACTTGGTTCAGATTCCGGACTGTAAGGAGGATGCATAAGAACTTACCATCCGAGCTCCAAAGATTCTGGTTTGTCATCAAAGATGCATGCAGCCTGGAGTAGTCATAATGAAACACGATTCCTCTCATACATCGAGTTTCTTTTTGTATCCAGCCTTCTGCTAATAATTAAAATGGTTTTTATGATGGATGTTCAGCTCCTAGGAGATGCTGTCACTGCTAAAAATGACGGTCTATATTAATATTTTGCATGATTTTATTGAACCATTCGAGAACAGGTCTACCACTGCGTGACGCATCATCACTTCCATTACACCAGAACAAAATTGTCTTTATATGTTGCTTTTGAGGCATTTTTCTCCATTTCAGGTAGTAAAAATATAAATCATGGCGAATTTCTTCCTTTGAGACCTACATACTTGATGCAAAATAATTCACGACTGCATTGCTAAGCACAATACTGTCCACAAAAAGCTTGTAGTATACACTCGCATTTTTTCAAGGTTTTTATCGTATGATCCGATTTGACAAATAATGAAGAAGATATACTTAGCTTAAAAAAAGATGGCAGGAATTACATATTTACTTTTTTCCGAACCTAATATAACAAAGAATGACTTTTTGTCAAGGCCTTTTGTTTATATTAATATACAGTTATCCATATGTATAATAAATGACATTTATGAATATATCTATTTCTATAAGAACCTAATGATTCATTGGATATCAACATGTAAACTATATGAAATAAGAAAATATAAGAAAAAATATAAATAAAAATGTTCATACATTAATAAGAGTAATAAAAAATACTAATGTAAACACTCCTCTAAGTAAATAAGTTCCTTTTAACAAGACACCTGGTCAAATTGAGCTACTTGATGGAGACGGATAAACATTTCAAACATGTTTATACATTATAAAATCCAGTTAAATTATTTTATTATGTAAAACATTAAACTTAATACAACTAAAAATCGTCCATAAGTAATTTGTCATCGGTGGTTGGCTGAAAAGTTCGTAGGCTAACATAGTAAAGCCCATTAAATTGGCAATATGTAATTTGTTTATTCAGTGTTTGTACTTATTTTCAAGGTTAATGCAACGATAACCGAGGTCATACAATTTTCTGATTACTTTTTTATAATACAATTTCTTTTTTGAGTCTCAAATTGGGCTTATGTTTTGGAGATAACTTCATATTTACCCACGTTTTTTCTTCCCAGTAAGCATTCTTTTGAGGTTTGCAAACAAAAAAAGTCACTGGGCCAATATCTGAAGAATATGATGTATGGGGAAGCAATTCGTTGGCTAATCCATGTATCTTTGCAATCGTTTTCAGGGATTTATGACACCATGTTCAAATTAACCCCTTCTTTCGTGATAATGAATGAATATTATACGGTGCAAATTCTCGAATATTAATGTCATAACCATGCAGACGACTGTTGCGTAACTTATACTGTAAATGCTTATTAGTTATAATATATATGAAGAAGGGATCCGTGTCAAGAAAAAACAAAGTGTGCCGTTGATAAAAAACGTGTGCTTCTTTGTCGTTTTTCTTCTACTCACGCTCTTTTTTCCATTACAAACAATCCTACACTACCAATAAGAAAAACCCAAAGAAATATTTGTATATTGTATATTTCGTTCACCTTGTATAGCTCCAGTATCAGGCGGAACACTCCCGAGCTTATTAACTCTGCAGCAATTTGTGACGAAACCATGTCTTCTGTGTCAATATTTGCCTAGAGAAACATAAATTTTAAACATATAATGCAAAATGAAACATTATAATATTAACCTTGAATTGCTGGAAGATTGCATGGTCTGACTGGAGCTGCTCGAGTTCAAGACTGTAGTGCTTGGCGACACGCTCAATGACACAGGCCTCACCTTCACTGTCATTGACGATTGCAATGAGATCCATTGTGATGTTTGTATCGTCGGTGGCAAATCTGCTCTCAAGCTCTAATACAATCTTATTGATTGCAACATCGAAATGTGTTTCACGGAAGTAGGATTCAGTTGTTCCTTTCCACTTTATTCTCCTTGGAATCTTTGCCTCCTTGAATTCCAAATCAATTGAGTCCTTCTGGTCAAATACTGATTTCATTTCAGACGACTTCAACTCAGCAAGTTTCCAGATTGATTCAAAGATTTTCTCATTCTTAAGATCTTCAAGAGTCCTAATCACTAGGTTGACGTGTTTCCAGGCCTTTGTTAGGTCAACCTTTCTGCATTGAAGTTCATCTGACAAGCTAGATGTGTGTCTGAGGAGTGTCTTCAACAGTTCAATGCCGAAAACAAATTCGTGACTAAAGATGCTGTTGAGCAGAGAAGTTGCTGTTGAACTCGACAATGTATCTTTATCTTTTCTCATTATTATGAGGGTCTTTATGATTCTGACCATCCCTAGAGATACAGCGTGTACAGCATCGTAGTGGAGACTCCAGCAGCTAGCAGACTGGTTCTTCAGGATCATCACCTTGGCATGCTCCTCATCTTTACTTGTTATCTTCACCAACTTGTAGATTGCTGACCTCTTTGGTGACCCTTCAATGAACTTGTATAAAATTTGTACTGTCCCCATTGTATTTCTCAACAGGGTTATATCTGAGAGAAGATCCTTGACTACAAGATTGAGGACATGTGCGTAGCAATGGATGTAGACAGTGGGGCTGCTTCCTTCCACCTGGCGGCAAGACCCTTCTTGATACCGGATATGTTGGAGGCACCGTCTGCGGCCAGGGAGACAGTGCGGGCGGGGTTAAGGCCGAGATCCTTGACAGCCTCGTGAAGCTTCTCAAACAAATATTTGCCGTCAGTCTGGGTAACTTTTACAAACTTGAGGAAGCTCTTTTTCTTGATGCCTTCACACGTCAGATATCCCGGTGACAGACTGAACTGCTCCGTGTTTGACATATCTGATGTCTCATCAACAATCACAGAGAACCAGTAGTCATCATCGCCGGCACAAGTCTTGACATTTTCAATTATATTTTCCGTCACTTCGGATGCTATAATTGGAAAATATACTTTAAATAAGCTCGCCACTTCACGACTTCCTCAGCATGTTGAGACTGAACATGGTCGAGGACCGAGGTATTCTTTCTCTTTGATGAGAGGAAATTGATCCACTTTTCCATCGACAGTTTGTGTTTTTTGTTGTTAGAATGAACTTTCAACGAGGAACTGTTTTTCCATATTTTGAACTCAAATTTCCCAAGGTTGGAAATGGAAAGAGTTGGAACAGGCGAAACACTTGGCTGACTTTTCAACCTCGTCATATTCTAGCCACGGGAACTTACGGAACCAATCATATTGAAAGTCTCTGGAGTATTTGTCATCTATCTGAGGACTGTATGTTTGTAACTTGGGCTGTAGAGGATGATCTTTCTCGACTTTAGGCACAGTATCCCGATCAGTCTCCACTCTGGTTCTGGTCTGGATGTCCTTCCGCTTTGGCGTTTTATCTACCTGACTTAATTTGGCCCCAATATTGTCTTAGAGATATAATTTATTATTTTACTAATTCTATAAATGTGCCGGTGAATTTTGGCTA
This sequence comes from Lepeophtheirus salmonis, assembly GCF_016086655.4. NCBI lineage: Eukaryota > Metazoa > Arthropoda > Copepoda > Siphonostomatoida > Caligidae > Lepeophtheirus > Lepeophtheirus salmonis. Next base: position 18,770,728 of record NC_052132.2, read on the forward strand.
CTTTAAGTACAATTTGTGGTGCCTCCAAAGGATTAATCAGAATCATTTTTTCATTCAAATGAACTATAATTTGTTGGAAAATGTATTCCATGTTCAATTTTGAGAAAAATTATCTAGCTTCCTTTTGGGTGGACGTGCTACAAATATGTAATTCTATTATAATGACTCAGTACTATTATGAGTTGGTCATAAGTTACATATATATAATAGATTTTAATAAGTCATTATGACTTAATTCATCTATATTTACATACCTATATGATTGGTGGACGGTGGAGTAAGGTTGTTTTTTTTTTGGTCCGCTGAAGCGGACAAAGCGCAATACTGACGTACGGCCCTGCACACGCCTGCCATATTTCATTAATACGACTACATTGTTATTTGTTATATCAAATTATATATATGTTATACATCATGGATCACTATATGGAGTACCCCCGTGACTTGTTGTCATATATTCAGATATTGATATACTCATACAGATTAGTGATGGGACGATTACACAAAAAATTCCTGATGCTGATTCCGATGCGATTATTGTAATAAATCCCTTTGCGTTTCCGATTCTTTAATATTTTAAATAATATTTAAAAAAAATAAAAATCATTATGGTATAAATTTATAAGAATTACAATTCATAAAAGTAAATCGCCCTCCTTTAATTAATCTAAATAATTATTATTGTGATGTGCCCTAAGCTGAATTTTTCCTTTGATCCCAGATCCTCGACTACATCTTTTGGATGCATGTCGAGGGGAAGGATTGCAGTATCCGTCATCCAAACACTGAGGCACTTAAATCCACTGTCTGTCAGCACTGGGACACAATGATGAACGACTACATTCGCAGCGGGTGCCAGGCCTTCTGCCTCCGCTACCGCTGCCGCTAGGAAGTCTTCATGACAAATGGTGAAGAGAGCTCAGACACACATCTATTTATTGTATTAACTTTGTTGAAATTATATTGTTAATTATGAAATTATATCACGTTGAAGTTTAAAACTCAATGTGTTCAGGTTTTAATGGATCACTCGGTATATATAAATCACATTGCGGTTTGATTAAACGACGATGACAACTTACCTCATTTGAATTAATAATCACATAGGAACTACAAAAATGCATTAAAAAGGCTTATGTGGCGTAAATGTTAATTAACTCTAGGTATAATTAAATTATACAAATGCATAATATCTTAATACTGAAGCAAAACTAATAATTAAAATGGCGCTGGGTTATATAATAAATATACATATGATCTTTGCAAATTATTAATTTACTTTTGCATTTTTTGGTCCTTTTTCTGTTCTTTTTTAAGAGCAAACACATCATAAAGATACATAAGTTGACCTCAAAGCTTAAACTGTGATCAACATAAAATTCATAGTTGAAAATTTGATATTCCAAATCTTGTCTATCAAGCCTCTAGGCTAGATACATTTAAAAAGGCCAAATCATGGCTAAACACGACAGATCTGACAAACTAAATGAGATAATGCTTAAAAAATTGATGGAGCTTCGAGTCTTGTGAGAGGCAGAACCAGAGATATATGACCATTCCACAATGAGAAAACTAGCATAGATCAAGTACCAGGAAAATACGTGAATGAACCCAAACAAACTTGATATCCTGGGATAGTTATTGATATCCCTTAAAATAATTTAAGGTATAGATTCCCTACACTGCTTAAGGGTATAGACTAAAAAATAAGTTCTGTACAACTCTTTCATTAGATTCATCCTTGAGGATCCACGGTAAATTACTTGATTTAAAGAAGGTATGTTGAATACGAAATAAGACTGAGAGAAGGACGTATTTTAATAGAGCCTCAATCTATTAGTAAATCCCCTTGTTTGGTCTTTGGTGAAGGATATTTATCATGACTAAGGGTATAAATCCAACTAAATGAGAAGATTATAAAATGGGTAAAGAGACGGGGATAGTTATGAACAAAAATTTTAAAAAGTATTTTTTTTTTTAAATTCAAAAATTATTTTTCAAATGTTGAATTTTTGGGAAATAAATTTTGGAAATCCATAGTAATTCACAAAAAAATTATATTTGGGACTGCAATTTCAAAAATCTACAGCTGTTGACAAAAATTTTAACTATTTGAAAAAAGACCAATTATTAAATTTTCTGAAAAAAAATTAATACAAATTTCTTCTTCGCCAATATTTTCTCACTAGTGCGTTGTCCCTTGAGGTACGTCGTTCCAAATTCTAGCCTGCTTTTGTATTGACAGGCCACAAACATACATGTAAACACTGAACCCGTCAGTTTCGATCGTCATATTTTCAGCTATTATATTGACTTTATACAATCTTTTATATTAATTATCTTATGTTGAGAGATGGTTTTTCTCTAAGACCGCGTGGAGCATCTGAATAAAGATATACCTGTTTCATTAATTTGGAGGGATAAAATGGAGTATTACTACAAAGAGGGGAACCTTCTACATTTCATATAACATGAGTGCAGAGAAAGTATCATAATTATATTTCAATTCATATAAATTTATTTTTGATGAATTTTTAAATCAATTTACACCAAAGATAGGTGATAATTCTTCTTTTTAAAGGGAGATGTTCACACAAACAGGATTATTAAATAATGAAACAAAAAGAAGAAAGAAAATAAACATCAACTGTTTTTTCTTTCTTTTCTAATCACTTTTCTTAGCTTTTTCTTGACACACATCCTCTCCATAAACATAGTTGCTCTAAATATATGATTTTTTTTATTCTCCAAGTATTACATTCCGTTTTTAAATTGAGTTATTGTTAGAGAAGGAAATTTAATAACATTTTGTTGTATGTGAAATTTGAAGATCTCAATCGGTTTGAAATTGTTACCTGGCAAGATTTATTATTTCTGTAGCTGTAATTATTATTATTTTATTCTTGAGGAGAGAGAGCAATAAGTATGAAATAATCCCTTATCCATGAAAGATGGAGAGTAAGAGTAATGATTTGTGGTGGAATCATACGTGTAATTCCTAGTTGCAGTCTGAGTAGAATTGAAGATCGACATCAGGGGGATTCCTACCTATTTGTTCTAGCTGTAAATGGTGTGGGATTTGTGTGTCTTCCTTTAATCTCATAGCTCCTCGCAGCTATTTGAATAAAACGTCTTGACAGCTAAACTGCTCTCCTCACAAAAAGTCTTCAAATTGTTAGTGTGAAAACATTAATTCTCTTTTTTAATTTTATTAATATACCAATGTTTTATATTATTTGAATCACTAATTATTAATTTACATAAAATATTCCTTCATATCCTCAAATCTTCCTATCAGAAAGATATTCATAGTTTTACTTCGACAGAAAATTAGCAGAACTCCATGGCTACCATATGTTGTTTATGATGTATAATAAAAAGTGTCAATTTTCACACGCCGAATGCATCTAAAAAATTATCCATTTTGAAAGGGGGAATTTTGTAGAGATTAGCGACTTCTTTCTAAAAAACCGTTTGGTGCGTCTTCTCTTTTCTTTTTGGTTCACCATTGATTTTGCTAAGTATATTTTTTGTTCTCCAAAAATATTAGTCTTTCAACACTCCCCCCTCCAGTCCTTAGGACATATAGAATTACTTATTAATGTCTTGTAATAACTTCAAACTAAACATTTCAACTTTATATAAAAGAGTCAAAGTTGAAAAAAGGGGTATTTAATGACGCTCAAAACTACTTTGGGCTTGATGCAGAAAAAAACAAAAACATTTATTCAGTGCAATAATAAGGGTATAATCAGTTCAATCATTTGTTTGTTTTTTTAAAGTCCATCGGTAGGTTTCTAAACTTTATCATCAAACTGATATTATCTCAAGTCTGTCAGACAGAACTCTACAAAATATGTGTAAAATAATAGGTTACGTCTATTAATATTGAATCCTATTTTTAAATGGATTTTCTTATATTACTTAATAGCCAGGAGTTGTTTTTTTTTTGCTCAATAAATCAATCAGAATTTACTAAATATTGAGATGTTTTGATATATAACATAAGACCTTGCACTGTTTTTTATCTATCTTCCCTTAAACTCAAGACCATCCCAATATACATTTTGGAGACCCAAAATTCACATTAGGAGGACTAAATTACAAAAACGTTATTTTTATGGAATTAAAAAAAAGACATCTCCAAACCAATTGATGATAAGTTTAAATGCGTTATTTATCTACATGGTTTTTTAATATTTTCTCCTTTAGAATCAATAACATCCTTGACGCACTGTTTAACAGATTGACAGATCTGGACAATGTAGGGCGTGTACAGTACGTACCACGCTGTCACAATAGCGTCTGGGATAGAATCGAAATTTGGGGTTGTAATAGACTTTTTGATGTTTTGAGAGTCCAAATGACGATGCGAAGAGTCTTTATTGCCTTCTTGGTACTGACACATGTGCGGAGGAGATCGGACACGCCTCCGACATTGTTAAACTTAGAAACAGCGGATAAAAACATAACATGTTTATTTTTGTTTCAACTGTCGTTTCGTTTTTTAACCTTTAGTTTTCTACCGGTCCTGGTATCAAACTGTTGTCGTTATTTCGATACTTAAAAAAAAGGGCATTTTTTATTAGAGACAATTTTCATTATGTATTTTTTTTTCAAAGCCGAAAAGCATGTCTTTATTTTAAATTATCCCAACAACAAATAAATAAAATTAAATTCACGAAAGAAAAATTCAACTTAATATGAAAGTCTTAAAGATAGCCAATGAAAAATTGAAAAGATTTATTTTTGTTTATGTTAAAATTCTAAACCAAAAACTATCTATTATAAACAATACTTATATAATGGGTAAATTTCTATTGTAAAACCTCTTTGTATACAACCCTTTTTTTTTTTTCTGTCTATTTGATGTATATATGATCAAACCTGCAACCCCTTTGGACACTCTTGAAAATGCAACATATGATTGACAATGGGAAAATACTCATTTTGGTAAATATATAGCAATTTTTTCAAATGTTTGGCGGTATGATTCAAAATATGGCTCTGTTTTTTAGGTTACCTCTTCATTAATTCTGATTTTTTTCCCTCAAGGACCTTGCATTCCAACAGTACAAATAGGAAAAGACAGGTAGCAGAGCATCGCCAGCCAGTCTGCCTCCTGGAATAAAGTGGCATGGGAAGATTTGTACTTGGTCAGAAAAGAGGTTACAACGGGTCGTATTTCCAACAGCCTGGGTAGTATTTTTCCTCGATAGAGCCAGTGCACTTCTGTATGGAGTAGCAGCTGTGTGTGCAAACTTGATGAATAGATTTTGAATAAAAGCTGAAGTGAAGTTATTATTAACATAATAATATAACTTATCATGATATGAATAAATTATTTTTAGATGAGAATTGCAGTAAATATATTAAGTGAAGTAAAAAGTTCTGACCCATATCTCACGATAAATACATTACATAAAAAAAGCTTCAAGTATTATTAAAGGTTAAGGGTACACCTTAAAAAAGTTCATTTACAATTTACAAAAATATGATTGATTACTACAGAGGGATTTTTTTTTATGTCTCGAGATGGGGGGCAAAAAAATGAGCAACTGAGTAAATTAATCGAATTACCTTTTTCTTTGGAGATAAAAAAAAGAAATCGTTATAAAAAAAATGTTATCCTCTGTTTTTTCATATAAAAAAATTATTCTAGACGGATAAATGCAGTAAATATATTAAGTGAAGTAAAAAGTTCTTTCAAAATTCCTTAATTTGGGAGAGGCACCCCTCCATCCCAAACCCTTCAAATACCCGTGATACAATAAGAATTAAACCTTCTACATTTAAAATAACATTATATCATGATTAGTTATATTTAATGCGATATTTACAAAATGCTTGCGTGAGGTCTTTGAGGATCATTCTTTTTGAGCAATGGTTTTTTACCAGAGGGAATTTACATCTTGTTTAAAAAGGTATAATATATTTATATACAAGAGGTCTCTGTTTTACTACTAAAATCCATAAAATCGAAGATTTTTTTTCTTTAAAGTACACAATTTTATATTTTTCTTAATTTTTTTTTTTTTTTGACGGGTAGGAGAATAAATAATTTGTTCATAATATTTTATTTAAGATAATGTTTGTCAGACAAGATCCTTCTAAAATAAGGGTAAAATTTAATCTTAATTGGGTATTTAGTTGATTTTTAATCCAGTTATTTCAATACTGTGAAAATATAATCGGAACTTGACCAATATTTATTCGATGATATTATAATCTATAATTTTTTCGATTTGGTAATCTTTATTATTTTTTGGTAGGCTTGTGGTCCTCCTTGAAATTCCAATAAAAGCTATTGCTATTCTAATAAAAGCTATTGACTCTTTTTTTTCAAATTTCTTCACAAATTTCAGTTTTGCAATTTTTTGATAAAATAAAAATGGACTTCTTATCCAAAAAAAAAAAAAAATTGGATACAGATATTTGGTATGTTACTTAAATTTATAACACAATTTTTTTTAATTCATAATATTAAGTTTATTATAATGATCCCCCACACCGAAGGGGTCTAAACATTAAGAAGGAATAATATTGACCATTGCCAATTTGATTTCCCACTCCTTCCTTGGCCCGCGCCACAAATTTGTTTTCTCATAAATGACGGAAAGTAACGCTAAGGAGTTATAAGTGGACTCAGAGGATTGCCATCGGACTCATTTCTGCGTATTTCATTACTAGATACGGAGTGAAATTTGTCTGTATTTCCTTCTTACCATAGCTTCTTATAGCTAATTGAATGAAACGTCATGACAGGTCTCTTCTAAAGCATTCTTCAAATAGTCATTGTGACCAAGTTAATTCTCGGGTTTTTTTGGTTTTTTTCTTCAACATACCTGTAGATATTATTATTTGATCTATGCATATAAACGGTATTAAGAGCCTAGAAACGCCCTCACTTAAGCCAGCAAGTGTTAGTTAACATGAGATTATACATTTGATGTATTCCTTGCTTCTGCCAAAGCAGACGGAAATCTTGTAAGGAAAACTATCGACATGGTTAAAAAATCGCCTAGTTCTGCCTCTTTATTGCCAACAACTCCAAAATATTAAAATACTTGCTTTCTCTTATTGTTAAATTTTTTGCAAGAAGAATATTTTTGCTTAAAATTCGGTGTAGTGTAATCATATCTCTAATTGCACGTCTATAAGTCAAAGTGATGAAGCCAAGTCTTTTGATTGTGCATTCGTAGTTCTCGTTATCTCTTAATGAAGGAAAAAATGACACAAACCTGACTTGTACCTCTTTTAATGAATCAATCAAATAGTTTCTTGAAGGATTCCAAATCTCAGAGCCGTACATTAAAATCGGAAGGGCATAAAGTTTATATAGTTTTACCATATACAAAGGGTCACATGTTTTGAAGCTTCTTTTAATCATTCACAGGTTTTGATTGGCCTTCTATATAATGTATTGTATATGTCTCTTAAATTCCAAATTTAACAAATATTAATTTTATAAATTTTACTATATCGTTTAGAAGACTCTAAATTTTGCAATTTGACAGAAAAGTATTTCTTCTTTGTTGAAAGATTGAAGGGGGATTATTAAATTAGTCAAATATGGATCGAATTTCCCATTCCTCTAATGGGCAATTGTCAGAATCTGGCTCGCTCACATATCGATTCAAGTAATTATAGCCCTCATCGCAGTATATGCATAGTTTTACTTTTTCAAAAAGAGAGCTTAAAGAAAAAAGTTTTTTGCAGATAAATTTTATCTTCAAAAATAACATCAACGACTGATCAAAAAGCTGTTGTGTAATCTAACTGGAAGACAATTTTTCTTTATTCATTTCATACCAGTTTAGAAAAAAAAAGAATTTTCACTCAGAAAAGGCCTAAACGTGCAATTTTATTCAAATAGGTCAAAGTGAGCAATTTTTGAGTGATTGAGCAATCACTTAAAAACCCTAATTCTACAAATCCCTAAAGTAAAAGTATTCTGTAGCACATTATAAAGTTGAGATCTCCACATTTATAATATTGATAAATACATAATAACCATTTAAATTAATAAAAACAAAATGGCATGATAGTAACGATTAATAGTTAATATATTTTTTTTTTTACTTTTTTGAAAAAGATCCAAAAATATTAGTTTTTGGAAATAAAAATTATAAATTTTATTTTAAATACAGAATTTTTTCAAAATTTGGATATTTTAGGTGTCTACAGAACGTCCAGCCTCACCCCTTGAGAACGTTTGGAATTTAATATATATATTTAAAAATCTTAAGAGCTGTTTAAGAACCAAAGAGCGTCTCTTTATAGTCAGTCAAGCCGAACGAGCCGGTTCTCCAAAAAGAGCTGGATTCCATTCACTAGTAACCAGACAAAGTATTTCTGAAAAGTAAAACAAATCAAATTTTGATAATCCAAACGTATTTATTTATTAGCTCCTTTGGGTGCCTTATGATCTCTTACTTAAAATTTGACGTCGTGCTTTACATTTTATCTTATTTTTTTCAAATGGGATTCATTGTTAGCTCTTAATGTTGACAGCAAAGGTTGTAAATAAACAGATTATAAATACTTTTATAGGCCCTTCGATTTGAAATAGTAATTAAATTTACTATATTACTTAATATTAAGAATTTATTTGTTAAAACATTTGGCAAAATGTCTATTTCTACCAAATAAATATTGAAGGAAATTATGTAAAACTCGCTAGAAATTTATTAATTCCTATTTAATAAGAATACATAAATTTCACTTTATTTATCATTTACTAACACGATCCCTATACATCCTGGGATCCCTAATTTAAAAATTGTTTCCTGGGAAATAAAAAAAATATTTCATCTTCTGTCTAAAAAGTATTGAATGATTGGACGTCATTAATGAATAAGATTTATGATTTTTCTTCTCTTTCTGACATACATGTATGGATAATTAATAATAATATTATCAGAATTAATAAAGCATAAACGGAAATTAATGTCTATCCCAAGAAAATATACTGGGTGGTTCAGATAAATGTGTAAATATTTTAGCGGGTTATAAAGAACAAACTAAATGCTGTAGAAGAATAACTTTTTTTATAATTTGAAAGCCACATTTAATGATATTCAATCATTCAAAATGAAATCCACCTTTCACCATGGCTACACGTCCCTAGAAGCATTGGCAATCCCGGACTATCTCGTGCTGATACAGTATTACCATTGTAATGATTCTGGTTTTGCAGTTATAATTTACATTCCCTGGGTGGATGTAGTAACCCAGAAAGTACACCCTTCAACAAGACAGTGTAACAGCCAACAAGACCAAAAAAATGCAGGATTATTTGATTTGCAAACAGCCCAGATCTGAATCCAAGTGATTTCTATCACTAGAAGGGGTCAAGCACGAGACCTGTGCCAATTATAATTGGTCTGTGGAGGCCCTGAAGAAGTCCATCAGCCATACAATGTCAAAAAAAAGGAGGAATGTCCAATTTCCCCCCATATTTCGGTCAGTTGTTGAGTTTGTATTCAAATTTACGGGATGAGTGAAGATATCCCGGAATGTTCAGTAAAGCTTAGAACCTTCATTTGATTTGGCGTCATTATAAAGATGCATTTTTGCTACTATATATGTAATTTGTGGGGCTTTCAAAGGATTCATCAGAATATTTTATTGATAGAAATGAAAGATCATTCATTGAAAAAAAGTCAAGTAATCCAAACTCCATTATGGGTAAAATCAATATTTTTCTTTAACGATAAAAAAATATCCTTTAATTACTCACATGTAAATCTTATATTCTACACCGAGTCCAACACAGATTTACAATTATAACGCTCCAACAAATCATCAATGTTACACTTTGTCATTCATGAGCACAAACACTTCTTGAAAGTCTGCACTTTATATATGTATGTTCTCTCTTCAAAAATGAAAGAATAATTATAACAAAATCTACTGAGGGCAAAATAACTAATCATTGAAATTATATAGTTTTCAATCAAAATAATGAAACACACTCTGAAAAATGCAAAGCATTTACAACTCTGAGTACAATTATAGAGCGTTTTCTTGTGACATCAGAATTGTTGTTTTTGGACTTCTTCAATGCCTATAAAATCAAATTGTAGAAGAATAAATAAATTTTTTTTAACAGTGAAATTGAGAATACAACTAAAAATCGTCCATAAGTAATTTGTCATCGGTGGTTGGCTGAAAAGTTCGTAGGCTAACATAGTAAAGCCCATTAAATTGGCAATATGTAATTTGTTTATTCAGTGTTTGTACTTATTTTCAAGGTTAATGCAACGATAACCGAGGTCATACAATTTTCTGATTACTTTTTTATAATACAATTTCTTTTTTGAGTCTCAAATTGGGCTTATGTTTTGGAGATAACTTCATATTTACCCACGTTTTTTCTTCCCAGTAAGCATTCTTTTGAGGTTTGCAAACAAAAAAAGTCACTGGGCCAATATCTGAAGAATATGATGTATGGGGGAGCAATTCGTTGGCTAATCCATGTATCTTTGCAATCGTTTTCAGGGATTTATGACACCATGTTCAAATTAACCCCTTCTTTCGTGATAATGAATGAATATTATACGGTGCAAATTCTCGAATATTAATGTCATAACCATGCAAACGACTGTTGCGTCTTTCCATGCTTTAATTTCGGTTCATTGGGTGCAGTCCACAAGGCCAACTGTCATTTGGACTCTGGAGTGTAATGATATAGCCACAATTCAATCATAGCCATATATCTTCTAAAAAATTAGTATTTATTAAGTTATATATCATTAAAAATTGCTCCAAATAATTATACGTGATTGCTGATGAACGATTTTGTGATCATACATTTTTGAGAGCCGAGGCCCCTTTATTATTATAAGGTTTATTAACCTTGGCCCACGGGTTGTGTATCAAAGCAACAAAGCAGGTTAAATTTTTCCACCACTACTCCTTGAGGATCAAAGGACCCCTTTCTTATATCAAAAATATACCTCAGGTTATATAGATTTAGTGTTGGGCCAAAAAGTAATTTAAACTCTACCATCACTGCGTGGCTTGTGTGTATTCTGGTACATTAGAAAGGGTCCTTGATACTTAAAAACATGGCAGTACTGGAGTTTAAACTGCTTTTGAGCACAGTAATTCCCATGTATAACTTGCAAACTGGGCTGTATTTTTGGATTTTAGAAGGGTTCTTTGATGCTAAGAGAATCTGCAACTGTGGAATTTGACCTTTCTCGGATCCCAGCAGCTCATCTACACAACCAGTTGTCCGGATATCATACTCGAAAGGGTAATTTATGCGTAAAACACGGCGGCAGTTGAGTTTAAACTGCTTTGGGACCCGGTACTTAATAAAGTTAAGATAGTGGAGGACAAACTGTTTAGTAAAAGGCTACTTTCAAAAAAGTTATAAAGTTATTATACTGCGAGTCCAGGGAAAGTCAACGTCTTTGCTTGGTAGACCAAGTCCTTGAATAATTTTGTCAAGTATAATTTGAGTCATCAGATTTCTACATAGTTGGTTTTAGCAGGGACGTCCGTAAGGGGTTCGCTGTAGCACCTCTAAAATAAATAAACAATTATTGCTTTTAAGGAAAAATATCGAATGTAAAAAGCCTCACAAATTTCAGCATTCAATTTATTATATATCATTCGGCTAAATTTAGCCTCTTCCAAAAAAAAAAATTAGAAAAATGAATCAATTTAAATCGTGGGATATTTTGCATATTTTAGTCTGTTTTCTTTACTTCATAATTTTTTAAAGAATAATTTTATATTTTTTTTTTTCAAAAAGGTACTCCAATCAATCTTATTTTGATTAATTAATTATATTCACTATATTATGAGCATTACATATGTACATAAAAACGTAGTAGCTTGTACGGTGTTAGAGTTCTATTGGCACTTGAGTAAATATTGGTGGTCATAGGTTGGAATAAAAAAAGTTATTTGTCATGGGATATAACAATTTACTAATTACAATGTTTGATGTTATAGAAACGTCCGCTGGATTATATTGTTTTTATGGGGAGAGGAGGGGGGCTTGGTATTTGGATTTATTTGTAAAACAATTCAAAAATTATTTTTTTCGGCAAAAAATTTATAAAATTTATTTTCATATAATCAATTTTTTGAAAAAATTCTGAAAACTCCACAACTATCTACAAAAAAATAATTTTTTCAGAAAAATTTAAAAAAAATCCATAGCTATTCTCAAAATAAGAAATTTTTCGGTTTATTATGATAATAAATGATTAAAAGTTATATAATGAGGTAATAAAGAATTTTTGTGTATGTTGATGAGTTCGTTCATAGTATGCCTATATAGATTCATAAAAAAGATTTTTTTTGCATTATGGCAAGGGGGAAGGGGGATTATCCCGTAAATATTTTATTTAACACTACACTTGAAACTATTGTTTATTTCATATTATACCAATTTGCAATTAAAAAAGGTTGGTGAATAAATATTGGTCAAGTTCCGATTATATTTTCACAGTATTGAAATAACTGGATTAAAAATCAAGTACATACCCAATTAAGATTAAATTTTACCCTTATTTTAGAAGGATCTTGTCTGACTTACATTATCTTAAATAAAATATTATGAACAAATGATTTATTCTCCTACCCGTCAAAAAAAAAAAAAAAAAATTAAGAAAAATATAAAATTGTGTACTTTAAAGAAAAAAAATCTTCGATTTTATGGATTTTAGTAATAAAACAGAGACCTCTTGTATATAAATATATTAGACCTTTTTAATCAAGATATAAATTCCCTCTGGTAAAAAACCATTGCTCAAAAAGAATGATCCTCAAAGACCTCACCCAAGCATTTTGTAAATATCGCATTAAATATAACTAATCATGATATAATGTTATTTTAAATGTAGAAGGTTTAATTCTTATAGTATCAGGGGTATCTGAAGGGTTTGGGATGGAGGGGTGCCTCTCCCAAATTAAGGATTTTTTGAAAATTTATCCGTCTAGAATAATTTTTTTATATGAAAAAACAGAGGATTAAATTTTTTTAGAACGATTTCTTTTTTGAAAAAAGGTAATTCGATTAAGTTACTCAGCTGCTCATTTTTTTGCCCCCCAAAAAAAAAAAAAAAAATCCCTCTGTCGTAATCAATCATATTTTTGTAAATTGTAAATGAACTTTTTTAAGGTGTACCCTTAACCTTTAATAATACTTGAAGCTTTTTTTATGTAACGTATATATCGTGAGATATGGGTCAGAACTTTTTACTTAACTTAATATATTTACTGCAATTCTCATCTAAAAATAATTTATTCATATCATGATAAATTATATTATTATGTTAATAATAACTGCACTTCAGCTTTTATTCAAAATCTATTCATCAAGTTTGCTCAATACAAACAAAACAAAAAAAAAAAATACGATATTTAACTAAAAAAACATTTTCCTTTTAATCTTAAGAAAGAATAAAAACCTAAAACCGCTTCTTCTTCATTAATTCCCGTCTTTTAAAAAAAATAATGCAATACTTTCTAGTTTAATTGAATATAGACATGCCTTTCAAACTTTTTCTGCAATCGAAATGGAGACGTTCTATATATACATATAGAAAGGGCTTTGTAGATAAAAAGGGAATTTATTCCTGACAAAATATAATATTTATAGCATGAACAACACTCATTTATGGATCAACTCTAATGAAAATTTGAAAAGTTGTTGACAGTGATCTTGTGTTTGATTTACTTAAAAGTAACTTTCTCCAGCTTCATAACCTTTGTGACCTTTGGCCTGAATCTTACTGCAATATTGATTACATGATCAGCTGAAATCATCCTGTAGGTCTTGGAGATGCTAGCCTTTAGGGAGCTGGTATGAGTGTTTTGTTGATCTGTTCTTGAAGGATATACTATATCATAGCAAAGCAACTTTTAGTGCAAAATTTAAAGTAAGAACCGATATATAGGCCTTTGAAAACTCCTCAATTTATCTCCGAAGCCCTTTAACATAATATGTATAAAAAAAATATTTAAATATTTAATCATTCTGAGAACAAAAGTTAATAAAATATCCTTTAGATCAGTGGTTCTTAAATAGGGGTACGTGTAACCCTTGGGGTACTTGGAGGCACTTGTTATTGCAAAAAATATACATGTTGGTAGGGAACTTATGTTTTGCAAAAGAAAAATGTAAGAATTCTGGTCATCTCAAGACATAATGCAGAAAGCCTCCACAACATCAGTCAAAGCCCTAGATACCTCTTATTCCATGGCTTTGCTAATTGATAAAACTATCGATCAAGACCTGCTAATTCTAGCTGTTGTTGAGCTGGCTGAGACAATGCTGGACAAAAAGCAGTGGAAAAATTTAAGATTGTGCCTTTATCAAATAACTACATTTGCTGCCGATTAGAAAAGATGGGAACATATATTATCGATCAAGTTGTAATAAAACTGAGCAACTCTTTTTCCCTGCAGTTGGATGAATCCACAGATATCAATAAAAAAGCAGGGCTTGTTACTTTTGTCAGATACGTCAATAGTCATAGATGACATCTATGAGAACATACTCTTCTGCAAAACTCTCTATAGGAAAACAAGGGAAGAGGATATTTTAAATGTTGCTAATAACTTTTTCTTTGAAAATGGTCTCAGCTTGAAATCCTGCAGTGCATTCTGTATAAGCGCAGCAGCGTCAATGACGGGCCCCACGAGAGGACTCATTGCGTACATTAAAGTGGGGAATCCTGACGTGAAGTGGGCTTACTGTGCTATACACAGGGTGGGATTGGCGTAGAAGAAAATGAGCCTTGAGCTACATGACGTCTTCAATGACACTATCAAAGTGATAAACTTTATCAAGTCGATGTCCCTAAATGCACACCTTTTTCGCCACTTTTTTGGAAATATGGGAGATGAACACACACAGCTGCTACTCCATACAGAAGTGCACTGGCTCTATCGAGGAAAAATACTACCCAGGCTGTTGGAAATACGACCCGTTGTAATCACTTTTCTGACCAAGCACAAATCTTCCCATGCCACTTTATTCCAGGAGGCAGACTGGCTGGCGATGCTCTGCTACCTGTCTTTTTCCTATTTGTACTTTTCGAATGCAAGGTCCTTAGGGGAAAAAAAGAAGTAATCTACAAAACAGAGCCATATTTTGAATCATAACGCCAAACATTTGAAAAAATTGCTAGATATTTACCAAAATGAGTATTTTCCCATGGTCAATCATATGTTGCATTTTTAAGAGTGTCCAAAGGAGTTGCAGGTTTGATCATATATACATCAAATAGACAGAAAAAAAAAAAAGGGGTTGTATACAAAGAGGTTTTACAATAGAAATTTACCCATTATATAATTATTGTTGATAATAGATCGTTTTTGGTTTAAAATTTAATATCAACAAAAATAAATATAATTAAAATCCTTTCAATTTTTCATTGCCTGTCTTTAAGACTTTAATATTAAGTTGAATTTTTCTTTTGTGAATTTAATTTTACTTATTTGTTGTTGGGATAATTTAAAATAAAGACATGCTTTTCGGCTTTAAAAAAAAATACATAATGAAAATTGTCTCTAATAAAAAATGCCCTTTTTTTAAAGTATCGAAATAACGACAACAGTTTGATACCGGGACTGGTAGAAAACTAAAGGTTGAAAAACGAAACGACAGTTGAAACAAAAATAAACATGTTATGTTTTTATCCGCTGTTTCTAAGTTTAACAATGTCGGAGGCGTGTCCGATCTCCTCCGCACATGTGTCAGTACCAAGAAGGCAATAAAGACTCTTCGCATCGTCATTTGGACTCTCAAAACATCAAAAAGTCTATTACAACCCCAAATTTCGATTCTATCCCAGACGCTATTGTGACAGCGTGGTACGTACTGTACACGCCCTACATTGTCCAGATCTGTCAATCTGTTAAACAGTGCGTCAAGGATGTTATTGATTCTAAAGGAGAAAATATTAAAAAACCATGTAGATAAATAACGCATTTAAACTTATCATCAATTGGTTTGGAGATGTCTTTTTTTTTAATTCCATAAAAATAACGTTTTTGTAATTTAGTCCTCCTAATGTGAATTTTGGGTCTCCAAAATGTATATTGGGATGGTCTTGAGTTTAAGGGAAGATAGATAAAAAACAGTGCAAGGTCTTATGTTATATATCAAAACATCTCAATATTTAGTAAATTCTGATTGATTACGTCAGAAAAAATAAATTTATAGAGCAAAAAAAAACAACTCCTGGCTATTAAGTAATATAAGAAAATCCATTTAAAAATAGGATTCAATATTAATAGACGTAACCTATTATTTTACACATATTTTGTAGAGTTCTGTCTGACAGACTTGAGATAATATCAGTTTGATAATAAAGTTTAGAAACCTACCGATGGACTTTAAAAAAACAAACAAATGATTGAACTGATTATACCCTTATTATTGCACTGAATAAATGTTTTTGTTTTTTTCTGCATCAAGCCCAAAGTAGTTTTGAGCGTCATTAAATACCCCTTTTTTCAACTTTGACTCTTTTATATAAAGTTGAGATGTTTAGTTTCAAGTTATTACAAGACATTAATAAGTAATTCTATATGTCCTAAGGACTGGAGGGGGGTGGAGTGTTGAAAGACTAATATTTTTGGAGAACAAAAAATATACTTAGCAAAATCCAATGGTGAACCAAAAAGAAAAGAGAAGACGCACCAAACGGTTTTTTAAAAAGAAGTCGCTAATCTCTACAAAATTCCCCCCCCCCTTTCAAAATGGATAATTTTTTAGATGCATTCGGCGTGTGAAAATTGACACTTTTTATTATACATCATAAACAACATATGGTAGCCATGGAGCTCTGCTAATTTTCTGTCGAAGTAAAACTATGAATATCTTTCTGATAGGAAGATTTGAGGATATGAAGGAATATTTTATGTAAATTAATAATTAGTGATTCAAATAATATAAAACATTGGTATATTAATAAAATTAAAAAAGAGAATTAATGTTTTCACACTAACAATTTGAAGACTTTTTGTGAGGAGAGCAGTTTAGCTGTCAAGACGTTTTATTCAAATAGCTGCGAGGAGCTATGAGATTAAAGGAAGACACACAAATCCCACACCATTTACAGCTAGAACAAATAGGTAGGAATCCCCCTGATGTCGATCTTCAATTCTACTCAGACTGCAACTAGGAATTACACGTATGATTCCACCACAAATCATTACTCTTACTCTCCATCTTTCATGGATAAGGGATTATTTCATACTTATTGCTCTCTCTCCTCAAGAATAAAATAATAATAATTACAGCTACAGAAATAAAAAATCTGGGCAGGTAACAATTTCAAACCGATTGAGATCTTCAAATTTCACATACAACAAAATATTATTAAATTTCTTTCTCTAACAATAACTCAATTGAAAGACGGAATGTAATACTTGGAGAATAAAAAAAATCATATATTTAGAGCAACTATGTTTATGGAGGGGATGTGTGTCAAGAAAAAGCTAAGAAAAGTGATTAGAAAAGAAAGAAAAAACAGTTGATGTTTATTTTCTTTCTTCTTTTTGTTTCATTATTTAATAATCCTGTTTGTGTGAACATCTCCCTTTAAAAAGAAGAATTATCACCTATCTTTGGTGTAAATTGATTTAAAAATTCATCAAAAATAAATTTATATGAATTGAAATATAATTATGATACTTTCTCTGCACTCATGTTATATGAAATGTAGAAGGTTCCCCTCTTTGTAGTAATAATCCATTTTATCCCTCCAAATTAATGAAACAGGTATATCTTTATTCAGATGCTCCACGCGGTCTTAGAGAAAAACCATCTCTCAACATAAGATAATTAATATAAAAGATTGTATAAAGTCAATATAATAGCCGAAAATATGACGATCGAAACTGACGGGTTCAGTGTTTACATGTATGTTTGTGGCCTGTCAATACAAAAGCAGGCTAGAATTTGGAACGACGTACCTCAAGGGACAACGCACTAGTGAGAAAATATTTTCTTGAACTCAATGTGCGTAGGCTCACGTCCCGGTTGTTCCTAGAGAAGGAATTATACTTTATGTATATAGACTTCAAAGAAGATTCCTTGGTCAGATGGAGTAAGTGTAATTGTATGTATATTGTTCATTTATATATTATCCGTGCAACTCCATCTGACCAATTAAAGAAGATTAAAAAAAAACAAAAAACAAAAAAAACAAGCTAGAAAGGTTTTTCTCGAAATGGATACAAAATTTCATTTGTATTTTTTGAAGAATTGTATGTCTACTTCTATTAAAAAGGTACTCATATTAATTCTTTGGAGGCACAACAAATCGCACTACTTAAAGTAGGGAAAATTCATTGTCACAATGGAATAATTATGACTTGATATATTCTATTTGAAAGGAGCCATATTGAGGCCGATAAGTCTTATAAATAAATTTAAGGGTCAGAACTATAGCTATCTAAACTTATCCCCGAAAAATTAATATAAACCATATAATTTGCCGAAATATGTCTATGAAATACATATATAAGTATATATATATGACGTAAAATGATAAATTGGGCAATTTTCCTTTTCAAATTTTTTGTTTTAACTTACCACATTTCCCCAAACAAACATGTCAAAGTAAAGGATGATAAGTCTATTTTTTTGGGATATATTTTTGAATATGTTTTGGCAAAAAGTAATTTGATATTTCTCCGACTTGTTTTTAACTAAATATATCTTACTCATAATTGGTCACACTGCATCATACGATACGATGTTGTAAATGTGTGAGTGTATACCATATTTTACGTTTTTACGACCTGAAAGGGAAAACCTCGTCGGAAGTGGCGAAAAAAAATTGTATTGGTTACAGGTATTACAAATCAGTGGTTTGAGGGATTTTTAATTTTTTTGCTCCCTCCATTCTGCCCTCTATTGCGAAAAACTCGACCATTTGAAGGTGGTAATTCATCAAAAGCGCCAGGCATTTGTGAATAGGACACAGCAAGACAACACAAGGCCATACACATATTGGATGACGGCCCATAAGCTCTGTGAGCTCAGATGGGATGTTTCTATCCATCCACACTATAGTCCAGACCTGGCAATAAGTGACTACCACGTGTTTATGTGTATGGCTAACGCACTTGGGGCACCAATTGGTCGTAATATAGTCCTGTGAAAGTGTTTTCCGAGTTGTTTTTTTGCAATAGGGACAATTACTACTACAAAAAAAGATATTATGAAGTGGGATTCTCGTTGGCAAGAAGTTATCAAATCGAACGGGGCATATTTTGTCTTCAACCGGATGATTGTAACACTTGTTTCTAAAACATTTAAAAAAAAAAAAGGTAAAAGTTCGAAATAACTTTTCCTCAAACTATAATATACATAGTAATGTTCACAAAACTTCATTGTTTTGTTGAAACATCGGAAATAGCTTCTATTATTTTTATATTATAAAGAATATACTTTATTCTTCTTGAATAGCGCCTCAGGCATTTTATAAATAATTCACACATTTGTAAACAAAACTATGACAATTTGTCTAACAATATATTATATTAGAAAATATGGTATATATAACAGGTCGGTTGAAAGGTGAATATATTTATTTGCAAAATTGGATTTATGTACTCAATGTAGTTACAATTCAATTTTCCTATGCCAACAATTTCTCTATAATCTCAAAATATGTCTCATTTTCGGATATTACCTCTTTATTACCTTCTGAACTTTTTTCCAATGATCATTCTTTGAGATTAACAAAGAACAAAAGTCACTGGGAGCCAGATAAAAAGAATAGGGTGGATGGGGAAGCAATTTTTAGCCAAATTCATGCACTTTTGTAATAGTTTTCAGTGATTTGTGACAGGATGCATTCTCTGTTGAAAAAATGCTGGTTTTTTCCCGCAAATGTGTCCGTTCTTTCTGCAATTTCATTCTTGAAACGCTTCATTAATGATTTGTAATAGTTGTTGTTGAAATCATGGAGCTTTTCGAGGTCATCAATGATCATGTGCAACGAAAAGTAACTTTACAATCCGAGAGTTGCTTCTTTCTATGCCTTGGATTCGGTTCATCACGTGCAGTCCACTCGGTTGATTGTCAATTTGACTCTGGAGTGTATTGAAGGAGCCATGTTTCAATCATAGTTTAAAAGGTATAAGAATTTCGTATCAATTATTCTTGAATTTTGCTAATATTGCTCCCAAATCATGAACACGCTGTTGCTTTAGAAAGATTGCAATCACCCAATTTTCACACATCTTTACATTTCCAAAGGTTCATGCACGATATTTCCAACAAGCTCTTTAATTGATGAACTTCACTTAACGATCATTCCAAATGATTTTATGGACTTTTTTTATGTTTCAGTCGGTAACTGCCTCTTTCGGACGTCCATTGCATGCATCGTCTTCGAAGCTCATTTCCCCTTGCTTAAATTTAGCAAACCATTATTCAAGGGTTAATTTTGTTGGTAGTGAGTCATCATAACGCTTATTATGCCCAGCTTTGGGTTGAACGGTAACTTTTTCACTAAAAATCAATGCTTCGTTATCAAAAGAAATTATTTTATATCCAATTTTTTAACAAATAAAAAAAGTTGCTTTACCCACAATGCTTTATAAGAACTCTTAGAATCATCCAATTTAAGGCAAGTTCTCTTCGATTACCTCCTTCAAACGGCCGAGTTGTTCACAGTAGAGGCCATAATTGAGTGTTAATAAAACTGCTAAAGCGACTGTTATCAACAAGAACCAAAAGAGTATTGTGCTCTATTGCAAATTTTCTTTGTCACTTTTGACGCGTTTTTCCCCATTTTTAAGTAGTAAAAATGTAAAATATAACGAATTTCTTCCATTGAGACCTCCTTAAGCATTAAAAGGCCAAGCACAATACTGTCCAAAAAGCGTACACTTTTACAAACTTATGTTATAAAATGAATTACTTATATCACAACCATGACTTGTAACTCTATAAACAAAACTTTCGACTCCACTTGGTCTCAAAAAGCTACTTTATACGGTATTCAATAAAAGCTTTAATACTATGGACCCTATAATGTAATTTGTGTAATATGTGGACTCCTAATAAACCTAATAAAATATTTATTCCCTCAAACTGGACATTATAAAATATTAATGTATGAGGAAATAATTTGGAGTTGTGAACAAAGACTTGATTTTGATTTGATGAGAAGACTTTTTTCATCCTCTCCTTAATAAAATTACTTTAGATTGGAGAGACTTGACCTGAAAGGAATGGTAAATGTATTAAATCCAAAAACAATATTGAAAAACTACTTAACAGATTTCATTCAAAAATGGTTAAGATACCGATTGACCACCTCTTCTTTAATTACAAATAAGTCAAAAGAAATAATTGAGTTTAGAATATGCTCTTTTTGTAAAGAAAACATCGAGACCTCATTCCATTTGTTTTATTTTTGGTCAAAAGTGGCTCTCGTTCTTAAAATGGTGGATTGTATTATCCGGGAAAAGTATGTCCAAGAACTCTGCCCTTCAGATTGGCTCGTAGCAACGTCTTTGAAATACAAGCAGAACCTGTAAATTGAGTATATATTATCTCTGAAGTCCAATGGATAATAAATAGGTTTAAGAATAAAATCTTACCTATTCCATCAAGGCTGGAAGAGTATGTACTCCACTCAATGGGCTTCTTAGGAGGCGTCTCTGTCTAGTCAGAGAGTACAAGAAAATGATGAATCATTACCGCGTAAAAAGCTTACCGACGGACCAGGGAATTCTCTAGACCAGAGGGAGACGGGATGGCACTTCTGTGTTATTACTTATTAGAGAATTAAATAAATGAACAAGATTCCCGAGTAATGACGTCAATATAGAATGATCAGTACTACGTCATATAGATTATATTGGTAATGTATTAAAGGTATGTTTTGGAGTACTTAATTACATTTTTTATACAAAATTATTTGATCCATACTTTTCAATAGGAAAACATCCCATATATATACATACTGAGAAATGTACATGCATGATAAATGTGGTAAACCGACTTTAGGGTAAGTAAAGAAATATCGGCGCGCATGGTTTCAGAATAAGCGGATGATGATGTCATATTAAACAAACTATAATCTAGGTGGAAACTTGAAGGCACAAAGTATCAAAATTTAACTTTTTCCAAGTAGTTTCTTATTCGTTATGATGTCTAGGACTGACAAAATTAATCAAGACTGGATTAAAAGGATTGTAGTTTTGATCTTTTTTACACTAATCAAATACTAGTGACAAATAGCTCATAGAATGAAGCCGAAGAAAGGGATATCAATTACGGGCGTGCTCACTTACCTCAACACAAGTCTGTAACCTATAAAATGTAAAAAAAACTCAAACTCTTACAATTACTCTTAA
Source organism: Lepeophtheirus salmonis (assembly GCF_016086655.4). NCBI lineage: Eukaryota > Metazoa > Arthropoda > Copepoda > Siphonostomatoida > Caligidae > Lepeophtheirus > Lepeophtheirus salmonis. Next base: position 18,793,087 of record NC_052132.2, read on the forward strand.
AATGTTTAGTAGTGTTACAAACTCTTACAAGATGGCTGGAAAGTTTGATCAAATGTCAAAGTTTTGACTACTGTTTTTTTCCATTACTGTGGCGTATTGCATCAGGAGTTTTTACCATATGGTCGTACCGTCAATAAAATCGTGCTGTCTTCGAGGCTTCAAGGATTGGAAAAAGCGTTGACATAAGTGTGTTGTATCTCAGGGGAATCACTTTGAAGAGGTCAACATATATATTGATGAATAAATAATTATTTTTTCCTAAAAATACAAAGTCCCCTGACTTGTTAAAAACACCTATAACTGACATCAGGAGAAGAGTTCCTCTCAAAAGAATATTGTTTATACATATGTATCTATATATACCTACATACATATAGACGTATATATCACGCTAGATGTGATAACCTGCCTTAACACTTATAAGTTACACCAAATATCTCGGTGTAAAGATAGTTTTCTAAAGATGTAGTGATGGGGATTTGGAGATGGATAAAGGATGGAGTTGAATTTAATTATAATAGAAGTCTAAATTTTGAATCTTGAATTTTGACAGTCTGAAGGACTGATAGGAATGGACTGAATAAATCGAGACTTACAAAACACTATTCAAATGTAACATGTAAAAAGTGACCGATAAAGGTGATCTTTAAATTGATTCAAATAATATTAAAGGAATATTGGTATTTTGTATGAAAATTTGACGAGTTTAAGTCAAGTTAAGCTCTGAGTTATTAACCAAAAACAAACAAAAAAATGTTGTGCAATTGTCATAGTCTCCCTTATGTATGTACTTTTGTTGCCTCAATTTGTACGCTTTGCACGTTTTTCGTGTTTTATTGAATAACAACATATATTTAATCGATTTATATATATGCTGTGTACAAGTTGAGATGTATGTACAAGTTGCAACTGGTATAAGCTAATAGTACAAGTTCTAATTTCATTATCTCAAAATAAATTATTTAAATACAACATGGGTTGTTTTAGATACCAACTGGAAATATATTCATCGTGTCTAACAGCTTCAGTAACAGTATTGAGCAGTGAATTCTTAATTTAATTAAAATAAATCATGCCTGACCATTGTAAAGGAGAGAAAGTAAAGGAAAGGTAAAGTCCTTTTCCACCAATTCTGGTTTTCAGTTTCTTGTTGGTCGTATCCATCGTCTTTTAAGGAAGGGGAGCTATGCTGGGGTGTGGGTTCCGGGGCTCCCCTCTACTTGGCTGGTGGCATGGAATACCTCACCACTGAGGTTATTTGTAACGACGAGGAATTGAATAATTTGTTGGTTTTTGTGACCATTGGCCAAGGTGGTTTACTCCCCGACATCCAAGCCGTTGTCTTGCCCAAATATGAGGATAAGTCCTCATATTTAACTCATTTATAGTATTGAATTAATTATCACCGGTCCTATTCTGGACCACCAAATAAATCCTTTTAATGAGGGTTCTTTTTGAGAGTGTGATTCTCAAAATCTCAGCATTAACTATTAAGAGCGTTAAAACTCTTTTCTTTTTACATAATTAATTATTCATCTATTTAGGTACTAATTCTAATGACTTGGAAAATATACAATTTATGAACCCGAGTAAAAAATTAGAAACTATTATTTCTACTATCATTTCAAATTGATCCATTAAAATGACATGGTTAGTATGCAGTTATGTGTAATATAACCGTGGGCATTTGAATATCATAATAGCTCACAGAATACGTCTATTTCATTAATTTAGATTAATATAGTCACAAATAAAACCATTAATATATATGTCATCCACCGAATTTTCCGTTATTGGATTGTATAAGTTTCTTCTGAATCATTTTATAAAGTATTTCCTGTGCTCTACAAAAACAAGAATTTATACGCCTATTTTACACCCAGAGCCAATCATAGAGCGTCTGATATGGAAGATGCACTTATGAACTTTTATGTGACTAAACATTGTAATTCTAAAAGCTATACGAATTCTGGATTCCTATCATAAATGAGTACTTACTACTGTCTAATGCTGCTTTATATTTAATTTTACCATTCGGCTCAATATATTTATGTGAGAAGACATTTTCCGTATTAATTTACGTTACAAATAAATACAGATCGTGGCTTAATAGGGCGAATGATCTTCGAGATACTGAGTCCAAAGTTAAAGCTATAATAGACCTACACTGCTCATCCGTCACATTAAGACCTTGGTCCTTTTATAAACATATTTCTACATCCACAGCCTGTAATGTTATTTGTTTTTGAGTCCCGATTTTGACTTTATTTACCGCAATGAAAGAGAATTCTTAATATAGAAATGATCCAATGTAGTAAATATATTTCTGATTTTATAATTACAATATATTCGGGGTATCCTGTATAAGTTTGTCCGCGCGTCAAATTTTCTTTTTCTATCTCGAAATTGGTGACAGCGACAGAGGAAAGATGAAATTAAATTCTCGGAACCTTTTAATAATAAGGAAATAATTTTAGTACGTCAAGCGAAGGAACACGATGTGAAGAATATTTGAAGGATGAAGAGAAGGATCTCGACTTTTTGGAGTTATTTCGATAATTAGCACTTCCAAATTCAAATGAAGGTATCATTGTGTGTTTTGATTTCGAAGCGAAGATGAATCAAGCGACCATTTTGTATTTGATTGTACCAAACTTGTACTTTTGTACAAAGCCCCTGGAAATTTTTCCGCGAACAATACGAATTTTATCATTTGAAGAGAAACCATTTTAGAGCATTTTACAGTGGAAATGAAGAATAACTTATAAACGCCATTATCATAAAGTTACACGAGATTTTATACGACAAGCGGAACTCCTCGAACTATGCTACTTTCTTTGCTAACTACTTTTTGGCATATTATCTGTTGTGAAACTACACATAAATATTTTAAAACGGATTTTAACCTTTTTACTAATTTTTATTTCAATAAATTATTTTTCCTTAGAGATATTTTTAGCCTTTGTATAGTTTATATATTTTTTATAGGGTTATGTTACTAAACTTTCTTTTTTTCTTGGCAATCTACTGTAAGTATAAATATCTTTATGGGATTCTGCTTAAAGATGTACTTATTTTGCTGTCCAACTCTTATGAACTATTTATATTTTTGTTGTTTTAGATGCTTTGATTTTAAAATTTGAAATATAGATACGCCTACTGGCGAAGAAAAAATTTGTATTTTTTTTTTTTTCAGAAAATTTTTTAATGGTTCTTTTTCAAAAAGAAAATTTTTTTGTCAACAGCTGTGGATTTAAAAAAAAAACACTTTTTTTAAAATTTTTGTTCATAACTATGAATTTTTAAATTCTTCCCCACACAAAAAAATAAAGATTTTATTTTATTTAATCCTGCGTACGTCCTTGATTGTAATGGAAACAGTGCTACGAATGGCTCCCGTCTTTACCCATTTTATAATCTTCTCATTTAGTTGGATTTATACCCTTAGTCATGATAAATATCCTTCACCAAAGACCAAACAAGGAGATTTACTAATAGATTGAGGCTCTATTAAAATACATCCTTCTCTCAATCCTATTTCGTATTCAACATACCTTCTTTAAATCAAGTAATTTACCGTGGATCCTCAAGGATGAATCTAATGAAAGAGTTGTACAGAATTTATTTTTTAGTCTATACCCTTAAGCAGTGTAGGGAATCTATACCTTAAATTATTTTAAGGGATATCAATAACTATCCCAGGATATCAAGTTTGTTTGGGTTCATTCACGTATTTTCCTGATACTTGATCTATGCAAGTTTTCTCATTGTGGAATGGTCATATATCTCTGGTTCTGCCTCTCACAAGACTCGAAGCTCCATCAATTTTTTAAGCATTATCTCATTTAGTTTGTCAGATCTGTCGTGTTTAGCCATGATTTGGCCTTTTTAAATGTATCTAGCCTAGAGGCTTGATAGACAAGATTTGGAATATCAAATTTTCAACTATGAATTTTATGTTGATCACAGTTTAAGCTTTGAGGTCAACTTATGTATCTTTATGATGTGTTTGCTCTTAAAAAAGAACAGAAAAAAGACCAAAAAATGCAAAAGTAAATTAATAATTTGCGAAGATCATATGTATATTTATTATATAACCCAGCGCCATTTTAATTATTAGTTTTGCTTCAGTATTAAGATATTATGCATTAATATAATTTAATTATAGAGTTAATTAACATTTACGCCACATAAGCCTTTTTAATGCATTTTTGTAGCTCCTATGTGATTATTAATTCAATTGAGGTAAGTTGTCATCGTCGTTTAATCAAACCGCAATGTGATTTATATATACCGAGTGATCCATTAAAACCTGAACACATTGAGTTTTAAACTTCAACGTGATATAATTTCATAATTAACAATAGAATTTCAACAAAGTTAATACGATAAATAGATATGTGTCTGAGCTCTCTTCACCATTTGCAATGATGACTTCCTGGCGGCAGCGGTAGCAGAGGCAGAAGGCCTGGCACCCGCTGCGAATGTAGTCGTTCATCATTGTGTCCTAGTGCTGGCAGACAGTGGATTTAAGTGCCTCAGTGTTTGGATGACGGATACTGCAATCCTTCCCCTCGACATGCATCCAAAAGATGTAGTCGAGGATCTGGGATCAAAGGAAAAATTCAGCTTAGGGCACATCACGATAATAATTATTTAGATTAATTAAAGGAAGGCAATTTACTTTTATGAATTGTAATTCTTATAAATTTATACCATAATTTTTTTTTTAAATATTACAGAATTGGAAGCGCAAAGGGAGAATCGCATCGGAATCAGCATCAGGAAAATGCACACCTTCCATTTTTTTTTCTCTTTCATCTCAACTACTCAATTCTATTAACAAAATTTCTCTTAGACAACGATAACAGGTGTCGACGAGAGCTTAAAGTCAATTTGATGACTTGATTTTTGTGTGGACCAGGAAATTTCCATTCAAATAAAGATTACACAAAAAGCATTGATCATAATTGTATTTTAACTCGTTTTTCTATTAGTAAATAGATGTATGTCTGTTGTATAAAACTTTGGTAAGTCTCATTTGAAATATCTCCTAGTAATTCAGTAAAAGGAGTTTTAACTTTCCCCGGTCCATCCTACTATATAAAAAGTGATAATGTTGAGTTTTGAGAATTGATTAATAATAGGACTCTATTTCATATATTAGGATTATCCAATGTCTATAAAGGGTGCACTTGTACACAGTGATGTACATCGTATACATAGATTATAAATATATATAAAAGTAGGAGTAGTAATTAAATATTGTAGGGGTGTGCATAAATACAAATATTTTTTTGTGTTTTTGTTATTGGTAGTCTAGGATTGTTTGTAATGGAAAAAAGAGCGCGAGGAGAAGAAAAACGAAAAAGAAGCACACGGTGTCTTTTTTCTAAACGCCACACTTTGTTTTTTCTTGACACGGATCCCTTCTTTATATATATTATAACTAACATGCATTTACAGTATAAGTTAAAAATTGAATGAAATATAAACGCCGGTATTTTAACTTGAATTTTGTTTGTTTTTGTCTATAAACGCTCACAAGACTAAAGTACTCATCAGTCATCAAACTCCAATGATTATTCTTTCATTTTTGAGTGGAGAATATATATGAGTTTGAACAAAGCCTACCCCGAGTGTTTTCCTTCCTTTTAGAGGCAAGAACAGGCATAATTCACAACACAAATTAATTAGTGGGCCTTAATTCTAATTTTCTTAAAGGCGAGCACATGCCACTTTCAACACAAACAACCGACGAGTAATAATAATATTTATATATGGGAACGTAGCTCGCTCGTGTACATAACACGAAAAAAACGACATTAACATCATAAGGAGATATATTAAAAAAGGAATATAAATGATACGGGGGAACCACCAATATCACGAATCAATTGTTACGACTTCACTGTCCAGAGTTGGTATAATAACATAAATATATTTATTAAGTATTGAGTAGTAACGGGTGAGTCTGTTCATAAAAAACCAAAGATAACGCTGAGGATTTCTTGAGAAGTTATCTTCAACGATATTAAAGCAAAATTTGTAAAACTCCGGGCAATGCCAAGTATAACCTGTAGTTATTAATAAGTTACGAGCTTTATCTACCTAGCTGTTTTTATGCTCATTTAATTGGTCTGATGGAGCTGCACTGACTAAGTATATATAAACATTATAGTATGAAAATTACTCCAACCAACCTAGGAATTTTTTTTGAAGTCCATATACATCATCTATATTTCTTTCTTTAGGAATCACCTGGGCGCGAGCCTACGCACACTGAGCTCAAAAGAAGGATCTCTAATGAGTGCATGTCCATTGAGCTACGTCGTTAGTTGTCTTTTTATTATTATTCAAATTAATAATCAATTCCTTGATTAACAAACTCTGATTCGGAATAAACCTGGTAGTAATTTCCAAATTATAACTTACATATATATGAATAAACTTTTGAATTTTCATCCTCCCCTCCCTACCACTGTGCAGTTTGTTCAGGTAGTAACCTTTTTTATTCTACACTGAACTATTAAAAATTAGAAGGGAAGAGAAGATTGTATTAACCAGTTGATTCTTATGGGATTGCTACAAATCTTATATAAAACTTATTATATATTACTAATTCATTTAGAGGTAAAGTAATTTTATTTGTTGTTGAGAAATACTTCCAGTTGTACAAAGAGGCACAAGAGAAGATGTAGTTGGTGCATGTATTAATTTTGACAAATAAACCTAAATTTTAGAAGAATTGTCAAAAGTTGCACATGTATTTTGGTAATAATAATTATTATAATTTTTACGGCTTATCTTTTACCCCATTGGAGTAAATTACCTTACCATTTTACACATAGAGTATTTTTACCAATAAGACATGGTACCTCACTTAATAAATGTTTTGAGTATTTTTACTTAAAGAAAAAGTGTTTCTACTTCAATTAATATTAAATAGAAAATTAATCATGTGTTGCTTATACATTTTTGGATTTTTTGCTTTGCCAAATAATTGAAAATTTGCAAAAATTGCAAAAATAAAATTAAGTTTGCAAAATTTTTACAAATTTTCTGGGTGTGGATCATATAATATCAGAGAGCATTTGATTGTTCCCGTTAAGCTGGTGTTGCTAAATCCGATCGTTGACCCAGAAAAAAAAACCGAAAATTGGGTTTTTTTATGAAGTAATTTTTTTTTTTTGCGAATTAGAAATATTCAAAAATTTCCCCAATCGCATATACCATTTAAAATAGTTTTTACTAAATACATTTATTCGTAAATATTATCCTTTATGTAAAATGATTAACCTCATAGATATTGGGATGAAACAGTAGAAATTGTCAATTTTTAATTTTACAAAATCTTCGAACGCCAATAATTCCAGATTTATATATGCTAAGTGAATCCTATTTAGGTGTCATTACATTTCCATATATCATGGATTAAAACTTCATAAATTTTGTTTTGATCGGGTTCTTGGAACCGGATTTATTAAGGAAACCCCAAAACTCTTAAGATATTTGCAGAACCGTCCATACCTCATTTGTTAATCACCTGAGGTTCGGGAACAAAAAAATAATAGTTTGTAAATTAAATTTTGCATCTTTTTGAATAAAATAACCATATCCGTACAACCTTTTATTAAGCCTTGAATTAAAGATAACCAAAAATTTAATAAATCCGAAGGGGTTTGCCTTGCTTTATTAGTACTATGATTATAGTTGAAATTTGAAACCTGAAATATTGATTTTAGCGATTCAACATTGAAACAAAAGTTTAATTAGTTTATCCCTTTGATTTCAAAATGGTATGATTTGTCTGAATTGGATAATTGGAACCGGATTTAATTTGAAGTAAAATTATATTCACTATTTGGAAATTCCTAAATTTAACTTTAGCAAAAAAATTTTAAATAGAAGTTGTAGAAAAAAAAAATTTAGGTTAAAAGTATGTAAATAACATAAAAATTTGACAATTGCAATTTGCATAATATCAATAGCACCATTTCATTCATTTTCCCCCAAAATTTTAGAAATTTACTAAATATGAACTCTAGAGAAAAAAATATTGTAACACAACTTGGTAATTATTAATTATGTGTTGTTTTTACATTTTTGGATCTTTTGTTTTGCAAAAAATTTTAAAATTTGCAAAAATTGCAAAAATAAAATTAAGTTTCCAAAAATTTTACAAATTTTCTGGGCCTGGATCATATAATATCGGAGAGCCTCTGATTGTTCCCGTTAAGCTGGTGTTGCTAAATCCGATCGTTGACCCGCAAAAAAAAAACGAAAATTGCGGAAAATAGGAAAATTCACTAAAGGGAAATTCCTAAATTTAACTTTAGCAAAAAAATATTTTTATAGAAGTTGTAGAACATAAAATTTTGGGTAAAAAGTATGTAAATAACTTATAAATCTGGCAATTGCAATTTGCATAATATCAATGCTATCATTTCATTCATTTTCCCTGCAAATTTTAGAAATTTACTAAATATTAACTTTAAAAAATGATGTTGAAACAAAACTTGTTCATTTTAGTCTTTTGATTCCAAAATTGTAAAAAAACCTTCATATCCGTCGGATAGTTTCTTCTATAGAAGGTCCTAAAGTTCAAGGTGAAATCCAATTTTTGGAAAATAGGCTTCTGAGAGTAAAACATTATTTATAGAACCTGTAGGCCTACTTAAAATAAAGTGTCCCATTTTAAAAATTTGAAAATCTGTTAAGAAATTATGTGCTCATATGTTGATTTATAGGAAATATGCAAAAAGGGAAAAAATCTTGGACATATCTTTGTAACTCCAATAACTTTTCATACAATTGATCGATTTTGATAAGTCTTAAAAATAAAAAACTCAAAAGAACATTGGTAACAATTATTATTTTATAAGAATTCCTATATTACCATTTTCGTCTTATCTAAATGAATTTTGAACGGAAAAAAACAAGTTCTGAATTTCAATTTTAGAATAAACTTTGTAGGACACAAGGTGATTTACTAATTTCAAAAAGGTATTATACTTTTATCTTTTAATGAAAGGATCTGGAAAAAAATAGTTTTTTCAAATATTTTTGAAAATTTAAATTTTATTTTCGTGGGACAAATGTAAATTATTCAGCTGATTCCGAATCAGTCCGTATCGTTTGTATCAGATCAGTATTTCTTCTCAAAATGTGGTATTCAAATTTAGGAAATATTTTAATCTCATATCTAAGACATATGCGCGCAGCCTTCCCTCTCCTCCTACGGGCGATGGTGGTGATAGTGGGAGTATCGTACCCACATAAGTGGTTAGTATATTTATTACATTTAATTATATCTCTTAACATGTATTTTTATTGTAGAGTACGAGGCCTATCACCAATTCTGATAGGACTCACCTATTTTAAGATTTTTTGGCCTGTCCCTTAATCGCAAGAAAGAGAATCATATTAATAAAAGAAACAAATAATTAAAATAATGTCTAGTTTATTGGTGAAGGGTGGAGGGAAATTATAAAAACTATGGGGAAAATAAGCATGCATATTCATTATCTAAATACTTATATACATTTACTTTGCTAAATTAAATTTAAAAAAGTACTAAAAAACTATACATATATATATATAATCCGTTTCAGTCAATAAAAAGTAATATAACATTATTAATACATTTAATTAATATAAATAGGTATATTTGTTATGGCAAGGAAGGCCTTAATAGTTGGTTGTAATGTTCTTCTTCGTATTCGATCTTATAAATTGAAGAAATCCTCATCTTTGTTCAAGAATCGTTGTTTTTCTATTTGTATTACATAATAATAAGATGAATATTCAGAAAATAGCCTTTTAATCCCGGATTCCATGGAGATATCGCCAAGAGAAGGCCACTGTAGTAGGAGGATATGCTGATCTTCGTGTTTCAATGCATCGAACACAAAAAGTATCATTGATACTTAAGGAATCGTTGTTTTTCTATTTATAGTACATAATAATTAGACGAATATTGAGGAAATAGCCTTTTAATCCGGGATTCCAAGGAGATATCGCCAAGGGAAGGCCACTGTAGTAGGAAGATATGCTGATCTTTGTGTTTCAATGTATCAAACACAAAAAGTATCATTGATACTCAAGGAATCGTTGTTTTTCTATTTGTAGTACATAATAATTAGACGAATATTGAGGAAATAGCCTTTTAATCCGGGATTCCATGGAGATATCGCCAAGGGAAGGCCACTGTTGTAAGATGATCTATTGATCTATGTATTCCATCACATATATCCTCAAAATTTTGCTCGGTTGTATTAGCATAGCTAAATTCCTATTTGTGGATTCACTGTTCTATGTCGTCACGTTTATTATTTATTAAAACATATAGGTTCGTGCAAATACATAGTTCATCGGTGACGTCATAAGACGGCATAAATAATTTATATTTTTTTTAAATAACACTTTTGCAAAAATTTATTTTATGAAAAGTTGTGTGAAATTAGTTGCAGATTTCAAAACTGTGTTAAACATTCAAATATGCCCATTATTTTTTGAGTTAAGAGTGCAAACATTGATTTTTGTAATAATATTTGCGGAATCATCGATATCTCATTTAATAATCATCTGAGCGTCCAAAACTAATGTACAAATTAGTTTTAAAATTAAATTATGCATCTTTTTGCATAAAATAACTATATCTCTACAACTTCTTATTAAGCCTCAAATTAAAGATAACCGAAAATTTAATAAATCCATAGGGGTTTGCCTTGCTTTATTAGTACTATGATTATAGTTGAAATTTGAAACCTGAAATATTGATTTTAGCGATTCAACATTGAAACAAAAGTTTAGTTAGTTTATCCTTTTGATTTCAAAATGGTATGATTTGTCTGGATCGGATAATTGGAACCGGATTTAATTTGAAGTAAAATTATAATCAGTATTTGGAAATTCCTAAATTTAACTTTAGCAAAGAAATATTGTAATAGAAGTTGTAGAACATAAAATTTTGAGCAAAAAGTATTTAAATACCTTATAAATCTGACAATTGCAATTTGCATAATATCAATAGCATCATTTCATTCATTATCCCGCCAAATTTTAAAAATTTGCTAAATATTAACTTTAGAAAAATGATGTTGAAACAAAACTTGTTCATTTTAGTCTTTTGATTCCAAAACTGTAAAAAACGTTCATATCCGTCGGATAGTTTCTTCTATAGAAGGTCGTAAAGTTCAGGGTCAAACCCACTTTTTCGAAAATAGGCCTCCGAGAATAAAATATCATTTATAAAACTTGTAGGCCTTCTTAAAAAGAGTGCCCCCTTTAAAAAATTTGAAAATTGGTTTAAAATTACCTGTCCAAATGTGGATTTATATGAAATTATAAAAAAATGAAGATAATCTTAGAATATCTTTGTATCGCCAATAACTTTTGATTCAATGGTCCGATTTTTATAATTTTTAAATATAAAAACTTGCAAGAAAATTTACAACAAAGTCAATTTTATAAAATTCCCTGTACAACTTCTTTTTGCAACCCTTATTTAGTAAACTCTAATTTTAAGAAACTTAATGAACTAGATGTTAATATATAGACTAAATACATAATATAACAAGTAGGTACTTATTGGGGAGAAATATGAAAAATTAAAACTATGTATATTAACTTTAGCATATATGCATTGAAATACAAAGTTGTTTAGTTTAGTCTCGTGAGTTCAAAAATATAAAATTTGTACGGATCAATCCGGTGGATCCGAAAATATAAAGATATGAATTTTGAACGGAAAAATAAAAATTCTTAATTTCAACTTTAGAATAAACTTTGTAACACAAAAGATGATCAAATTTATTTGATGATTTCAAAAAGGTATTATACCGTCATATTGGATAATATGATTTGGTAAAAAATTGGGTTTTTCAAAAAAATTTCAAATTTCAAATTTAATTTTGGTAATATTAAATGTAGGCATTGTTCAGCTGATTCTAACAAGGTGCAACATGTTCATATTAGACGGATAGTTTCTTTTATAGAAGATGCTAAAGTTAAATGTAAAATTTCTTATATTGGAAAATAGGCTTCTGAGAATATAAATGTATAAATAGAACTTGTAGGTCTAATTAAAAAAGAGTTTCCTCATTTCACAACTTTGAAAATCGGTTAATAATAACCTGACCAAATCTTGATTTATATCTTTGTAGCTCCAATAACTTTTGATACAATTACCTGATTTTAATTGTTTAAAATAATAAAAAACTCGCCATCAAATTTACAACAATTTTTATTTTATAAAATTTTCTGTACAACTATTTTTAACAGACAATATTGGCTATTAAAAAATCTCATTGGAAAATATTCAGCCAACATTCAGCCCAAATTCTGCCCGTATATAAATTTTTGGGTTATTATGAGGGAGAATACCTTTTATTATCTATGGAGGTAGTCCAAACTTCAACCCGGAGTATCTCAGCAATGGTTGGGTGGATTTTCACCGGACTAAGTTCATTAGGTTACTTAGAGCAACCCCTAGCAGCTGTTTAAAGTTGACCGGAATTTTTTCGAGACTGCCGGAAGGGCGATAATACTTTGACCCTTGAGATACTTTTTTCGAGATAATAATATTTACTTCCGTGATAATTCGGTGAAAAATGGGAATCTTCGAATGAAATTTAAATATATGGGTCAATATAGAAAGAGCTTTATATATTTATAAAACACAAATGTAAAATTGTTAATCGAAAAATCGAAAAAAATCGAAAATAAAAATTAATGTATTAAAACCTTCATAAGTCATTTAAATTTAAAAAAAAATGAAATATTTTTTGATAATCCTCTACATATTTTTAATGCCTATAATATATATTCATTGCTCAACTCTCTCAACCTATTCCTTCTTGACAAAAAATAGCCTATTGAAAAATCTTTGTACCTAAATAACTTTTGTGATTACCGTGCTAACTGAACTAAACTTGCTACTAATGGAGATCCTTATAAGAGGTACCGTATTTTGGAATTATATATAATATTATATGGCCAAACAAAAAAGTTATTCATCTATTTAAAATGACTAAATTTCTAAGCTTAATATATCCGAATTCTGATTAATAAAGCTAAATTTTAGCAAATAGAGAAAAGTTACATAATGATCTTGACAATATATTTTGATTTCATAAGTTAACCCTATCTTTTGTTGATTTAGAGTCATAAATATTTGCAATTGAAGCCTCCTTTTTTTTAATAAGTAAATAGACTACTGTTGACGATTGATTTGAAATTTAAAAAAAGTTTAAATATAAGAACCACTTAGTTTTGAAATTACTATTGAAATACATCCCCATTAAAAAAATTTTATTTCTCCAAAAAATGTTTATTTACTATCTGAAATATTTATTCTGTAATATATACTAGGAAGAAGGAGTAAATCCCAAAATGAATAAATAACTTATATATAATATATAAATATCTATATATTGTATTTCTGGTATTTTTGTATATTTCTCTTATTTTCCGATATAATTTTTTTCGAAAGCACTTCCGTCTAATGACAAATGAAAGACAACCCAAGAAATTCGATTCAATACAACTAGATACATAACAAGTTCAATAATAAATATTTAAAAACATTTTAATTTGAACAAGTCTATTGTTATCAATTTTTTTTTTAATTTAGTAACTTTCTAAAGTTATTAAAACTAGAATCATTAAATCCCCTATATCTCAGGTAATAATGAACCGATTCTTAAAAAAATTTAAATGCATTCTTATAATGACCAAACACAGTTTTTTTATTATAACAACATTGTCCTATGGATTCTCCTTGATTTATTGACGCACTAAATTTCAGAATTTTTTTTTTTTGTCTTTGGGGTTATTTACCAAAGTAATTGACGGAAGTAAAATCATCAATTTGGCACGGTTTACATAATAACCCCCTTCAATATCTCTGGACTGGATAGTATTAAAAACTCGAAACATACCTCGTTGGAAAGCTGAGGATAAGGCAAACTTACGTTTTGACCTTCACTTTAATCTGATCACGTGTCTCGGAGTTATTTAGCCAGATGTGCAGATGTAACACAGGTCGACTTGGCCAAAAACAATATTTTGGGCCATTTGGCCAACTTGGCATCAAGATATCCCAAATTTGACGGAATTATTAGATTCCTCATCCAAAGCTGGAGGATATGTATTATTACGTTTTTCCAGATTGTATCCGGTTCGGACTTTTAGGTGACTTATGAAATATTTATTGAATATATGAAAAAAAATATAGTAAAGTGTCTTCTCTGAAAAAAACTTTTTTTTTTGGCATAAAATTTCGCTAAAAATGGTACCAATCGATCAGAAATTTTAACAATGATATTGTATCGAATGTATTTTTTTGTTAAATCCCTTACTTCTACAGCGAGATTTACGTTGTGCCCGATTTATTGCGAAAATAGACAGAAAAGAAAAAAATTACCTATGTAAAGCAGAAAATTCTGCTAATATCTTATTTTTTAAATTCTATATAAGTTTTTATATAATAATGCTAAATGTTTGTAAAGTACTTTGTACATTTGGAGCAAAGAAATCAAAATTTTACATTCTTTGTTATTACCTCTTTGTATTTTGAAAAATAGACTTATTAACATTTTTCTTTTATACAATAACTTCAAATCGAACCATTGTTCAAGAGTACTTAATTATAAATTCGATGCAAGTAATTTTTTACCATGTACTATTCAAACAGAAACAACAATGGCTACAATAAGTTTAACTCTGCATTTCCTTTTTGGTCAGCCCAGATATCTAAATCCAGCAATTCTCCCATCCATAAAAAATGTCTATAAATCCCTTTTAAGTGTAAAGCAAGACTTAAATCAAACTCGTCCCGCTCCCAGAGGGAATCTGATTTCTAGTCAGACGCCTTAACCACTCGGCTTCGAAATCGTGTATTACATTTGCACTGCGCGGCCCCTAGGGCCGAACCTAACGAACCGTTTCGACTAAAAAAAAAACTCCAAATTTGCCCCACCGAGTTCTAGATTTGTGCCAAATTTTAGGACCCTGTGAACAAACCTACCCCATGTTATACCCGAATAACATCAATTTTTGCACATGTATTACATATGTAATACATTTTATGAAGCGACCTGGTTAAGGCATGAGGTGCGTTACCTCCCTCAAAAAAATCCGTTTTTTTTTCAATTTTTAGTCGCCTTGGCCAAAATGTATAACACTAATTTTGATGAAAAATAAATGTAATACATTTTGGTTAAGGTATTCCAGTTTCGACCATTTGTCATTGTATCCTTGACAAATGCTTGACTAATGCTATGGAGTCTCGAAACTTAAGTCGGATAATCTCAACAACCAGAAGAGATAGAAGGATGGGATTTTCTTTCCTCGAATCTCCAGGATCTTCTCAATATACTTATAGCATTCATTTGGGGCTAACGGCGGATTTGAGGGACCCCAAATTTATAGGGCGATTTATGGGTTTTTTTTGGCAGAGGAAGAGATAAATTCTTAAAATATATACGGCCCATATTCTGCCCTGTTTTACCCCAAAACTTAAGTAGGGTTATCTCAACAACCAGAAGAGATAGAAGGATGGGATTTTCTTTCCTCGAATCTCCAGGATCTTCTCAATATACTTATAGCATTCATTTGGGGCTAACGGCGGATTTGAGGGACCCCAAATTTATGGGGCGATTTATGGGTTTTTTTTGGCAGAGGAAGATATAAATTCTTAAAATATATACGGCGCATATTCTACCCTGTTTTACCCCAAAACTTAAGTAGGGTTATCTCAGCACTGGGTGGACGGATTTTGGCCCAACCAGGATCATTGGCGGCCTTTGGACAAGGCCTAGCCGAGGCCAAAAGTATACCCCAATAGTTTCGAGACTACCGGAAGAGCAATGCAACTTGGCCCATGTGGATTCACTTTTCGAGAAAAAAAGTTTGAAACACGATTCAACGGTTCAAAATTCGAATATTCGAGGAATATCCGAGAATCCATATGTTTACATCATTCCCTACAAATTCTATTTGTAAAAAAAATCGAATTGTTTTTCAAAAAATCGAAAAAAATTGATAAAACATTTTAAAAATTTAAAACCTAAATAACTCATTCAAAAATTTAAAAAACTCAAATTTTTTTTTTAAATTTGATGTATCTTTGTTAGGTCTATAAGAAATTTTCCATGTTTAACTCTCTCAACCTATTTCTTCTAGTCGTAAAATCCATCATTGAAAAATTTTTGAAGTCAAATAACTTCTGTAATAACAAAGCTACTAAACCCAAAATTGCTACACAAGTATACCACAATAACAACAATTGAATTCTCGAATTATAAATTTTTATCTTTTGAAACAAAGAAGTTAGAAGTGTTTTAAAGTTGACTAAAGTTTAACAGTTTATATATCTGAATTTAAACTAATAAACCTAAATTTTAGAATAATTTTCAAAAGTTGCATCTGTATTTTGGTAATAATAAATATTCAAAAAATTTTGATCTAACTTTTATACAATTAGATTAAATGACCTTACCATTTAACACATAGAGTATTTTAAAATTTAGAAATTATACTTTGTACCTCACTTGATCAAATCTCAAACATTCAGTTAGGGTTATCTCACTACTGGATGGACGGCTTTTACCCAGACCAGGATCATTGGCGGCCTTTTGAAAAGGCCTAACCTAGGCCAAATATATACCCAAATAGTTTCGAGATTGCCGGAAGGACAATACTACTTGGCCCATAAGGTTTCTACTTTCATAAAAAAAAGTTTGAAACACGATTCAACGGTCAAAACATTGAATATTCAAGAAATATCCGAGAATCCATATGCTTACATCATTCCCTACAAATTCTATATGTAAAAAAAATCGAATTGTTTTTTAAAAAATCGAAAAATAGCGATAAAAAGTTTTAAAAATTTAAAACCTGAATAACTCATTCAAAAAATAAGAATTTTTTTTTTTTTTTTGTTTTTTTAAATCTGTTGTATTTTGCTTAGCTTTATAAGAAATTTTTTATGTTTAACTCTCTCAACCTATTTCTTTTAGTCGTTAAATACATTATTGAAAAAATTTTGAACTCGAATAACTTCTATAATAATAAAGTTAGTAGACTCAAAATTGCTACAAAAGTAAACCATCATACACAAAATAAAATTCTCGAACTATATTATTTTATCTACTTAAACAAAGTAGTTATAAGGGTTTTAAAATTGACTAAAGTTTTAGAGTTCATATATTGGAATTTTGACAAATAAACCTAAATTTTAGAAGAATTGTCAAAAGTTGCACATATTTTGGTAATAATAATTATTATAATATCTTTTACCCCATTGGAGTAAATTACCTTACCATTTTACACATAGAGTATTTTTACCAATAAGACATGGTACCTCACTTAATAAATGTTTTGAGTATTTTTACTTAAAGAAAAAGTGTTTCTACTTCAATTAATATTAAATAGAAAATTAATCATGTGTTGCTTAGACATTTTTGGATTTTTGCTTTGCCAAATAATTGAAAATTTGCAAAAATTGCAAAAATAAAATTAAGTTTGCAAAATTTTTACAAATTTTCTGGGTGTGGATCATATAATATCAGAGAGCATTTGATTGTTCCCGTTAAGCTGGTGTTGCTAAATCCGATCGTTGACCCAGAAAAAAAAACCGAAAATTGGGTTTTTTTATGAAGTAATTTTTTTTTTTTGCGAATTAGAAATATTCAAAAATTTCACCAATCGCATATACCATTTAAAATAGTTTTTACTAAATACATTTATTCGTAAATATTATCCTTTGTAAAATGATTAACCTCATAGATATTGGGATGAAACAGTAGAAATTGTCAATTTTTAATTTTACAAAATCTTCGAACGCCAATAATTCCAGATTTATATATGCTAAGTGAATCCTATTTAGGTGTCATTACATTCTCCATATATCATGGATTAAAACTTCATAAATTTTGTTTTGATCGGGTTCTTGGAACCGGATTTATTAAGGAAACCCCAAAACTCTTAAGATATTTGCAGATCCGTCCATACCTCATTTGTTAATCACCTGAGGTTCGGGAACAAGAACCATAATAGTTTGTAAATTAAATTTTGCATCTTTTTGAATCAAATAACTATATCCGTACAACCTTTTATTAAGCTTTGAATTAAAGATAACCAAAAATTTAATAAATCCGAAGGGGTTTGCCTTTCTTTATTAGTACTATGATTATAGTTGAAATTTGAAACCTGAAATATTGATTTTAGCGATTCAACATTGAAACAAAAGTTTAATTAGTTTATCCCTTTGATTTCAAAATGGTATGATTTGTCTGAATTGGATAATTGGAACCGGATTTAATTTGAAGTAAAATTATATTCACTATTTGGAAATTCCTAAATTTAACTTTAGGAAAAAAATTTTTAAATAGAAGTTGTAGAAAAAAAAATTTAGGTTAAAAGTATGTAAATAACATAAAAATTTGACTATTGCAATTTGCATAATATCAATAAGACCATTTCATTCATTTTCCCCCAAAATTTTTGAAATTTACTAAATATTAACTCTAGAAAAAAATATTGTTACACAACTTGGTAATTATTAATTATGTATTGTTTTTACATTTTTTGATCTTTTGTTTTGCGAAAAATTTTAAAAATTGCAAAAATAAAATTAAGTTTGCAAAATTTTTACAAATTTTCTGGGCCTGGATCATATAATATCGGAGAGCTTCTGATTGTTTCCGTTAAGCTGGTGTTGCTAAATCCGATCGTTGACCCGCAAAAAAAAAACCGAAAATTGCGTTGTTTTATGAAGTAATTTTTATTTTTGCGAATTAGAAATATTCAAAAAATTCCCCAATCGCATATACCATTTAAAATAGTTTTTACTAAATACATTTATTCGTAAATATTATCCTTTATGTAAAATGATTAACCTAATAGATATTGGGATGAAACAGTAGAAATTGTAAAAATTTTAATTTTACAAAATCTTCGAACGCCAATAATTCCAGATTTATATATGCTAAGTGAATCCTATTTAGGTGTCATTACATTCTCCATATATCATGGATTAAAACTTCATAAATTTTGTTTTGATCGGGTTCTTGGAACCGGATTTATTAAGGAAACCCCAAAACTCTTAAGATATTTGCAGATCCGTCCATACCTCATTTGTTAATCACCTGAGGTTCGGGAACAAGAACCATAATAGTTTGTAAATTAAATTTTGCATCTTTTTGAATCAAATAACTATATCCGTACAACCTTTTATTAAGCTTTGAATTAAAGATAACCAAAAATTTAATAAATCCGAAGGGGTTTGCCTTTCTTTATTAGTACTATGATTATAGTTGAAATTTGAAACCTGAAATATTGATTTTAGCGATTCAACATTGAAACAAAAGTTTAATTAGTTTATCCCTTTGATTTCAAAATGGTATGATTTGTCTGAATTGGATAATTGGAACCGGATTTAATTTGAAGTAAAATTATATTCACTATTTGGAAATTCCTAAATTTAACTTTAGGAAAAAAATTTTTAAATAGAAGTTGTAGAAAAAAAAATTTAGGTTAAAAGTATGTAAATAACATAAAAATTTGACAATTGCAATTTGCATAATATCAATAAGACCATTTCATTCATTTTCCCCCAAAATTTTTGAAATTTACTAAATATTAACTCTAGAAAATATTGTTACACAACTTGGTAATTATTAATTATGTATTGTTTTTACATTTTTTGATCTTTTGTTTTGCGAAAAATTTTAAAATTTGCAAAATTGCAAAAATAATATTAAGTTTGCAAAAATTTTACAAATTTTCTGGGCCTGGATCATATAATATCGGAGAGCTTCTGATTGTTCCCGTTAAGCTGGTGTTGCTAAATCCGATCGTTGACCCGAAAAAAAAACCGAAAATTGCGTTGTTTTATGAAGTAATTTTTATTTTTGCGAATTAGAAATATTCAAAAAATTCCCAAATCGCATATACATTTAAAATAGTTTTTACTAAATACATTTATTCGTAAATATTATCCTTTATGTAAAATGATTAACCTAATAGATATGGGATGAAACTTTAGAAATTTAAAAATTTCAATTTTACAAAATCTTTGAACGCCAATAACTCCAGATTTATATATGCTAAGTGAATCTTATTTAGGTTTCATTACATTTTCCATATATCATGGATTAAAACTTCATAAATTTGGTTCTGATCGGGTTCTTGGAACCAGATTTATTAAGAAAACTCCAAAACTCTTAAGATATTTGCAGAATCGTTAAATTTAGGAATTTCCAAATAGTGATTATAATTTTACATCAAATTAATTCCGGTTCCAATTATCCGATCCAGACGATTCATACCATTTTGAAATCAAAAGGATAAACTTACTAAACTTTTGCTTCAATGTTGAATTGTAAAATCAATATTTCAGGTTTCAAATTTCAACTATAATCATAGTACTAATAAAGAAAGGCAAACCCCTTCGGATTTATTAAATTTTTGGTTATCTTTAATTCAAGGCTTAATAAAAGGTTGTACGGATATACCTATTTTATTCAAAAAGATGCAAAATTTAATTTTAAAACTAATTTAAACATTATTTTTGGACGCTCAGATGATTATTAAATGAGATATCGATGATTCCGCAAATATTATTACAAAAATCAATGTTTGCACTCTTAACTCAAAAAATAATGGGCATATTTGAATGTTTAACACAGTTTTGAAATCTGCAACTAATTTCACACAACTTTTCATAAAATAAATTTTTGCAAAAGGGTTATTTAAAAAAAATATGAATTATTTAGGCCGTCTTATGACGTCACCGATGAACTATGTATTTGCACGAACCTATATATTTTAATAAATAATAAACGTGATATATAGGTTCGTGCAAATACATAGTTCATTGATGACGTCATAAGACGGCCTAAATAATTCATATTTTTTTTAAATAACCCTTTTGCAAAAATTTATTTTATGAAAAGTTGTGTGAAATTAGTTGCAGATTTCAAAACTGTGTTAAACATTCAAATATGCCCATTATTTTTTGAGTTAAGAGTGCAAACATTGATTTTTGTAATAATATTTGCGGAATCATCGATATCTCATTTAATAATCATCTGAGCGTCCAAAAATAATGTTTAAATTAGTTTTAAAATTAAATTTTGCATCTTTTTGAATAAAATAGGTATATCCGTACAACCTTTTATTAAGCCTTGAATTAAAGATAACCAAAAATTTAATAAATCCGAAGGGGTTTGCCTTTCTTTATTAGTACTATGATTATAGTTGAAATTTGAAACCTGAAATATTGATTTTACAATTCAACATTGAAGCAAAAGTTTAGTAAGTTTATCCTTTTGATTTCAAAATGGTATGAATCGTCTGGATCGGATAATTGGAACCGGAATTAATTTGATGTAAAATTATAATCACTATTTGGAAATTCCTAAATTTAACGATATTCTGCAAATATCTTAAGAGTTTTGGAGTTTTCTTAATAAATCTGGTTCCAAGAACCCGATCAGAACCAAATTTATGAAGTTTTAATCCATGATATATGGAAAATGTAATGAAACCTAAATAAGATTCACTTAGCATATATAAATCTGGAGTTATTGGCGTTCAAAGATTTTGTAAAATTGAAATTTTTAAATTTCTAAAGTTTCATCCCATATCTATTAGGTTAATCATTTTACATAAAGGATAATATTTACGAATAAATGTATTTAGTAAAAACTATTTTAAATGGTATATGCGATTTGGGAAATTTTTGAATATTTCTAATTCGCAAAAATAAAAATTACTTAATAAAACAACGCAATTTTCGTTTTTTTTTGCGGGTCAACAATCGGATCTAGCAACACCAGCTTAACGGGAACAATCAGAAGCTCTCCGATATTATATGATCCAGGCCCAGAAAATTTGTAAAATTTTTGCAAACTCAATATTATTTTTGCAATTTTTGCAAATTTTAAAATTTTTCGCAAAACAAAAGATTTAAAAATGTAAAAACAATACATAATTAATAATTACCAAGTTGTGTTACAATATTTTTTTTCTAGAGTTAATATTTAGTAAATTTCAAAAATTTTGGGGGAAAATGAATTAAATTGTCTTATTGATATTATGCAAATTGCAATTGTCAAATTTTTATGTTATTTGCATACTTTTAACCTAAATTTTTTTTTTCTACAACTTCTATTTAAATTTTTTTTTCCTAAAGTTAAATTTAGGAATTTCCAAATAGTGAATATAATTTTACTTCAAATTAAATCCGGTTACAATTATCCGATCCAGACGATTCATACCATTTTGAAATCAAAAGGATAAACTTACTAAACTTCTGTTTCAATGTTGAATCGTAAAATCAATATTTCAGGTTTCAAATTTCAACTATAATCATAGTACTAATAAAGAAAGGCAAACCCCTTCGGATTTATTAAATTTTTGGTTATCTTTAATTCAAGGCTTAATAAGACGTTGTAGAGATATGATTATTTTATTCAAAAAGATGCACAATTTAATTTTAAAACTAATTTGTACATTATTTTTGGACGCTCAGATGATTATTAAATGAGGTATCGATGATTCCGCAAATATTATTACAAAAATCAATGTTTGCACTCTTAACTCAAAAAATAATGGGCATATTTGAATGTTTAACACAGTTTTGAAATCTGCAACTAATTTCACACAACTTTTCATAAAATAAATTTTTGCAAAAGTGTTATTTAAAAAAAATATGAATTATTTAGGCCGTCTTATGACGTCACCGATGAACTATGTATTTGCACGAACCTATATGTTTTAATAAATAATAAACGTGATATATAGGTTCGTGCAAATACATAGTTCATCGATGACGTCATAAGACGGCATAAATAATTTATATTTTTTCAACTATAATCATAGTACTAATAAAGAAAGGCAAACCCCTTCGGATTTATTAAATTTTTGGTTATCTTTAATTCAAGGCTTAATAAGACGTTGTAGAGATATGATTATTTTAT
This sequence comes from Lepeophtheirus salmonis, assembly GCF_016086655.4. NCBI lineage: Eukaryota > Metazoa > Arthropoda > Copepoda > Siphonostomatoida > Caligidae > Lepeophtheirus > Lepeophtheirus salmonis. The sequence goes on from NC_052132.2 coordinate 18,816,078, forward strand.
TCAAAAAAATGCATAATTTAATTTTAAAACTAATTTGTACATTATTTTTGGACGCTCAGATGATTAATTAATGAGATATCGATGATTCCGCAAATATTATTACAAAAATCAATGTTTGCACTCTTAACTCAAAAAATTATGGGCATATTTGAATGTTTAACACAGTTTTGAAATCTGCAACTAATTTCACACAACTTTTCATAAAATAAATTTTTGCAAAAGTGTTATTTAAAAAAAATATGAAAAAATTATTTAGGCCGTCTTATGACGTCACCGATGAACTATGTATTTGCACGAACCTATATGTTTTAATAAATAATAAACGTGATATATAGGTTCGTGCAAATACATAGTTCATTGATGACGTCATAAGACGGCATAAATAATTTATATTTTTTCAACTATAATCATAGTACTAATAAAGAAAGGCAAACCCCTTCGGATTTATTAAATTTTTGGTTATGCTTAATAAGACGTTGTAAGATATGATTATTTTATTCAAAAAAATGCATAATTTAATTTTAAAACTAATTTTAATAAGATTTGATAGAGATATGAAAATTATTCTTAAAAAAATGCATAATTTAATTTTAAAACTAATTTTATTTAAAAAAGGAATACATTATTTTTGGACGCTCAGATGATTAATTAATGAGATATCGATGATTCCGCAAATACTATTACAAAATTCAATGGTTTGCACTCTTAACTCAAAAAATTATGGGCATAAACACAGTTTTGAAATCTGCAACTAATCCATCACACAACTTTTCATAAAATAAATTTTTGCAAAAGTGTTATTTAAAAAAAAAATATGAAAAAAAAGGATTCGTCTGTTTATGACGTCACCGATGAACTATGTATTTGCACGAACCTATATGTTTTAATAAATAATAAACGTGATATATAGGTTCGTGCAAATACATAGTTCATTGATGACGTCATAAGACGGCCTAAATAATTCTTATTTTTTTTAAATAACACTTTTGCAAAAATTTATTTTATGAAAAGTTGTGTGAAATTAGTTGCAGATTTCAAAACTGTGTTAAACATTCAAATATGCCCATTATTTTTTGAGTTAAGAGTGCAAACATTGATTTTTGTAATAATATTTGCGGAATCATCGATATCTCATTTAATAATCATCTGAGCGTCCAAAAATAATGTACAAATTAGTTTTAAAATTAAATTATGCATCTTTTTGAATAAAATAATCATATCTCTACAACGTCTTATTAAGTCTTAAATTAAAGATAACCGAAAATTTAATAAATCCATAGTGGTTTGCCTTGCTTTATTAGTACTATGATTATAGTTGAAATTTGAAACCTGAAATATTGATTTTAGCGATTCAACATTGAAGCAAAAGTTTAGTAAGTTTATCCCTTTGATTTCAAAATGGTATGATTTGTCTGAATTGGATAATTGGAACCGGATTTAATTTGATGTAAAATTATAATCACTATTTGGAAATTCCTAAATTTAACTTTAGCAAAGAAATATTGTAATAGAAGTTGTAGAACATAAAATTTTGGGCAAAAAGTATGTATGTAACTTATAAATCTGACAATTGCAATTTGCATAATATCAATAGCATCATTTCATTCATTTTCCCGCCAAATTTTAGAAATTTACTAAATATTAACTCTAGAAAAAAAAATTGCAACACAACTTGGAAATTATTAATTATGTGTTGTTTTTACATTTTTGGATCCTTTGTTTAGCGAAAAATTTTAAAATTTGCAAAAATTGCAAAAATAAAATTAAGTTTGCAAAAATTTTACAAATTTTCTGGGCCTGGATCATATAATATTGGAGAGCCTCTGATTGTTTCCGTTAAGCTGGTGTTGCTAAATTCAATCGTTGACCTGCAAAAAAAAACGAAAATTGCGTTGTTTTATGAAGTAATTTTTATTTTTGCGAATTAGAAATATTAAAAAATTTCTCAAGTCGCATATACTATTTAAAATAGTTTTTACTAAATACATTTATTCGTAAATATTATCCTTTATGTAAAATGATTAACCTCATTGATATGGTATGAAAACAGTAGAAATTGTCAATTTTTAATTATACAAAATCTTTGAACGCCAATAACTCCAGATTTATATATGCTAAGTGAATCCTATTTTGGTGGCATTACATTCTCCATATATCATGGATTAAAAATTCGTTAATTTTGTCTTGATCGGGTTCTTTGAACCGGATTTATTAAGGAAGACCCAAAACTCTTACGATATTTGCAGAATCGTCCATACCTCATTTGTTAATCATCTGAGGTTCCGGGACAAATTTCACAATAGTTTTAAAATTAAATTATGCATCTTTTTGCATTAAATAACCATATCTCTACATCTTCTTATTAAGCCTCAAATTAAAGATAACCGAAAATTTAATAAATCCATTGCTTTATTAGTACTATGATTTTAGTTGAAATTTGAAACCTGAAATATTGATTTTAGCGACTCAACATTGAAGCAAAAGTTTAGTAAGTTTATCCTTTTGATTTCAAAATTGGATTATTTGTCTGGATCGGATAATTGGAACCGGATTTAATTGAAGTAAAATTATAATCAGTATTTGGAAATTCCTAAATTTAACTTTAGCAAAGAAATATTGTAATAGAAGTTGTAGAACATAAAATTTTGAGCAAAAAGTATTTAAATACCTTATAAATCTGACAATTGCAATTTGCATAATATCAATAGCATCATTTCATTCATTATCCCGCCAAATTTTAAAAATTTGCTAAATATTAACTTTAGAAAAATGATGTTGAAACAAAACTTGTTCATTTTAGTCTTTTGATTCCAAAGCTGTAAAAAACGTTCATATCCGTCCGATAGTTTCTTCTATAGAAGGTCGTAAAGTTCAGGGTCAACCCCACTTTTTCGAAAATAGGCCTCCGAGAATAAAATATCATTTATAAAACTTGTAGGCCTTCTTAAAAAAGAGTGCCCCCTTTAAAAAATTTGAAAATTGGTTAAAAATTACCTGTCCAAATGTGGATTTATATGAAATTATAAAAAAATGAAGATAATCTTAGAATATCTTTGTATCGCCGATAACTTTTGATTTAATGGTCCGATTTTTATAGTTTTTAAATATAAAAACTTGCAAGAAAATTTACAACAAAGTCAATTTTATAAAATTTCCTGTACAACTTCTTTTTGCAACCCTTATTTAGTAAACTCTAATTTTAAGAAACTTAATGAACTAGATGTTAATATATAGACTAAATACATAATATAACAAGTAGGTACTTATTGGGGAGAAATATGAAAAATTAAAACTATGTATATTAACTTTAGCATATATGCATTGAAATACAAAGTTGTTTAGTTTAGTCTCGTGAGTTCAAAAATATAAAATTTGTACGGATCAATCCCGTGGATCCGAAAATATAAAGATATGAATTTTGAACGGAAAAATAAAAATTCTTAATTTCAACTTTAGAATAAACTTTGTAACACAAAAGATGATCAAATTTATTTGATGATTTCAAAAAGGTATTATACCGTCATATTGGATAATATGATTTGGTAAAAAATTGGTTTTTCAAAAAAATTTCAAATTTCAAATTTAATTTTGGTAATATTAAATGTAGGCATTGTTCAGCTGATTCTAACAAGGTGCAACATGTTCATATTAGACGGATAGTTTCTTTTATAGAAGATGCTAAAGTTAAATGTAAAATTTCTTATATTGGAAAATAGGCTTCTGAGAATATAAATGTATAAATAGAACTTGTAGGTCTAATTAAAAAAGAGTTTCCTCATTTCACAACTTTGAAAATCGGTTAATAATAACCTGACCAAATCTTGGTTTATATCTTTGTAGCTCCAATAACTTTTGATACAATTACCTGATTTTAATTGTTTAAAATAATAAAAAACTCGCCATCAAATTTACAACAATTTTTATTTTATAAAATTTTCTGTACAACTATTTTTAACAGACAATATTGGCTATTAAAAAATCTCATTGGAAAATATTCAGCCAACATTCCGCCCAAATTCTGCCCGTATATAAATTTTTGGGTTATTATGAGGGAGAATACCTTTTATTATCTATGGAGGTAGTCCAAACTTCAACCCGGAGTATCTCAGCAATGGTTGGGTGGATTTTCACCGGACTAAGTTCATTAGGTTACTTAGAGCAACCCCTAGCAGCTGTTTAAAGTTGACCGGAATTTTTTCGAGACTGCCGGAAGGGCGATAATACTTTGACCCTTGAGATACTTTTTTCGAGATAATAATATTTACTTCCGTGATAATTCGGTGAAAAATGGGAATCTTCGAAAGAAATTTAAATATATGGGTCAATATAGAAAGAGCTTTATATATTTATAAAACACAAATGTAAAATTGTTTATCGAAAAATCGAAAAAAATCGAAAATAAAAATAATGTATTAAAACCTTCATAAGTCATTTAAATTTTGAAAAAAATAAAATATTTTTTGATAATCCTCTTCATATTTTTAATGCCTATAATATATATTTATTGCTCAACTCTCTCAACCTATTCCTTCTTGGCAAAAAATAGCCTATTAAAAAATCTTTGTACCTAAATAACTTTTGTGATTACCGTGCTAACTGAACTAAACTTGCTACTAATGGAGATCCTTATAAGAGGTACCGTATTTTGGAATTATATATAATATTATATGGCCAAACAAAAAAGTTATTCATCTATTTAAAATGACTAAATTTCTAAGCTTAATATATTCAAATTCTGATAAATAAAGCTAAATTTTAGCAAATAGAGAAAAGTTACATAATGATCTTGACAATATATTTTGATTTCATAAGTTAACCCTATCTTTTGTTGATTTAGAGTCATAAATATTTGCAATTGAAGCCTCCTTTTTTTTAATAAGTAAATAGACTACTGTTGACGATTGATTTGAAATTAAAAAAAAATTTAATTATAAGAACCACTTAGTTTTGAAATTACTATTGAAATACATCCCCATTAAAAAAATTTTATTTCTCCAAAAAATGTTTATTTACTATCTGAAATATTTATTCTGTAATATATACTAGGAAGAAGGAGTAATCCCAAAATGAATAAATAACTTATATATAATATATAAATATCTATATATTGTATTTCTGGTATTTTTGTATATTTCTCTTATTTTCCGATATAATTTTTTTCGAAAGCACTTCCGTCTAATGACAAATGAAAGACAACCCAAGAAGTTCGATTCAATTCAACTAGATACATAACAAGTTTAATAATAAATATTTTAAAAAATTTTAATTTGAACAAGTCTATTATTATCAATTTTTTTTTTAATTTAGTAACTTTCTAAAGTTATTGAAGCTAGAATCATTAAAACCCCTATATCTCAGGTAATAATGAACCGATTCTTAAAAAAAGTTTAAATGCATTCTTATAATGACCAAACACAGTTTTTTTATTATAACAACATTGTCCTATGGATTCTCCTTGATTTATTGACGCACTAAATTTCAGAAAATTTTTTTTTTGTCTTTGGGGTTATCCAAAAAAAAAAATAACATATTTGGAAGTTTTAGGATCATTAAATACTGCACACAAAAAATTTCATTGTTCTAACGTTATTCCTTGATGGTGCTATAGAAGTAAATTTGAGTCTCTAAAAAATTTAGTAAAAATTTTTTTTTGTCAAAAGTAACCAAATTGGGTGTCAAAATTTGCGTCTTGATGCACTGATTCCGAATATGTAATTTATTTTAAAATCAAATAATATTTATCGAAGTAATTGACGGAAGTAAAATCATCAATTTGGCACGGATAACATAATAACCCCCTTCAATATCTCCGGACTGGATTGTAGTAAAAACTCGAAACATACCTCGTTGGAAAGCTGAGGATAAGGCGAACTTACGTTTTGACCCTCACTCTTTTCTGATCACTTGTCTCGGAGTTATTTAGCCAGATGTGCAGATGTAACACAGGTCGACTTGGCCAAAAACAACATTTTGGGCCATTTGGCCCATTTGGCATCAAGATATCCCAAATTTGACGGAATTATTAGATTCCTCATCCAAAGCTGGAGGATATGTATTATTACGTTTTAGATTGTATCCGGTTCGGACTTTGAGGTGACTTATGAAATATTTATTGAATATATGAAAAAAATATAGTAAAGTGTCTTCTCTGAAAAAAACTTTTTTTTTTTTTTGGCATGCAATTTCGCTAAAAATGGTACCAATCGATCAGAAATTTTAACAATCTGTGCTGGCTCAAACCTGCGTTGCTCGATCCGAGCAAAACTGAAGGAGTTAGAGCCGATTTAGTGAAATCATGTTTATTTAACTAAAGTTTGTCATTTTTCAAATTTTTTGAAAAAATATTGCGCAGGAACCTCCGGACGGCAATTTCATATTATTTGCAATATCTAACTTTTTTGTTGAGGCTGCCTTAACCAATGTTATACACACATATGTAAATGTAATACATTTTCCACTGTTAAAACCTTAACCAATTGGCCACGACTGCTTCTCTGACATAGAAATATTAGTTTAATCTTGAGTATATTTGTTTACAAAAAATATTTTTTTTATTCTTCAATTGGATATCAAAATTTGTGTCTTGATACACTCATTCCAAATATGTAATTTATTTTAAAATCAAACAATATCCCCAGAAGTTATTGACAGAAGTAAAACCTTCAATTTGGCACGGCTTATGTAATAATAAGTTTTTCATTTTTCAAAATTTTTGAAAAAAAAATACACAGGGATCTCGGGAGGGCAATTTTACAGCTGTTGCAATATCATAAAAAAATTGTAGTGGCTGATTTAACTAATGTTATACACCACTTTGTAATTGTAATACATTTTTCCATAGTTAAATCCTTAACCAATTGGCCACGACTGCTTCTCTGACATAGATATTATTAATCTTGATTAAATTTGTGTACAGAAATATTTTTTAATTAAACTCTTTGATTGATAAGAGTGCTTAAGTGTACTCAATGCATATAACGCACGAATCACTAATGAATAGTCTCTATCACAAATATCAATTCCATTTTTAAGTTTAAGAGTAGTGATTTTCACGTCGTTATAATCCAGGATGTGTTAGAAGAAGAGGCATTGGCTGTGGCGAGGCAAACTACTGAGAGGATTCGGGAAGGCACCCAAAGATCAGGTCGTAGGAGAGCATGAGGAAAACTGTAAAGTTCATTACAGTTGGAGCAATCTGGAATCGGAATAGAAAGATGAAAACGATGTTCTTCGTCTCTTTGTGAACTTTATTGATTTTCCAAAGAATACAAAACAATCTGTATTACTTAGTCACTCACGGAACTCGAATCCTCATAGTCGTATATCTAAAACTATGAATTCATACCTCCAATGGATCTCAAGCCAAGTTATGAGAACAATAAAAAGTGATTTAGAGGTTCTTTCAACGAATATTTAAGTGAATTTTTCTAATATGACTGAACATATAACTTCATTTGTAATAATTGTCTTAAGCTGTATTTATTGAAGAAAATCAATATTACAAATAAAATATCATCAATATCCTGATTTTGATCATTATTTTCTGCATATCAAATCCATCTTTTACTCCAGGACTTGAACTCTAAAAACAAATGAGTGTATCTTACTCACTTTTTAGGTTATAACTTTGTTGAGATTTTTTCCTCAGACATTCAAAGTAAAAGATGTCTTAATCTGCATATGTATATTACAAAAAAAGTGACGTCATTTTTTAAATGCTAAATTTAATTGATGAAACATATTATACATGATATTAAATAAAATGATCATTATCTATCAATTTATGCAAAAAATGGAATCAAACACTGACAAAGAAATTTAGATTAATTTCCATTCTATGCCCGCTCAAAGATGGGACTGATTTTCAAACATATTCAAAATTCAGAGTGGGATCTTAATGGGATCACTTCCAACAAGAGGATTATTTAGAATATATAGAGCTGCTTTTATAGAATATTAAAATAGGATTCTTATTTAAGTATAATATGATTGAAAAATTACATATTTAATAAAATTAACACTATGATATTAATAAAGTCAATAAGTTAGTATTCATAACATAGAAATTATGTACTCAGAGTACTTTAAATCCCCACATAGTTTTATTGCGCATTAAATAATTGAAGCATTGAAATGCATTATTGTACTTTAATTGATGCGTGCATTTTGAAGAAAACTATTAAGTCAGACTCATTCTAAAATTGATATAACCAGCTGATAATGATATCTGCGAATAAAAAGGATTTTCCTAAGTATTTTGTAGATCCTATAAAAGCACACAAAAGGAAGTATAACGAAACAGATCTTCGGCATGTTTCAAAGCCCTTTTAATATTTACTTTTTAGAAGATGCTCATTCGAAGGCTGGAAGACGGAGTTAGCTTAACTAGATAAGATTTTTATAATATGGAGTTTCGTTAACCCAATAATTTGTTTATTCTAGTTGAAACATTTTGATGTTTATTCTGCATTATTTTTTCATTAATAATTAATGTAAAGTATATATATTAAACTATAGAGTCCAAATCAAGTCTCGAGTCCAATTTCTCACCTCTGACAATAATTGACCATTGTACCCTATAGAAGTTAACCCATTTAATTATGCAATTCAATGAGGTGACCATGGCTTCACAATAAATTCAAATGAAATGAGATGTTTCTTTGGAATACTGTTAGTATCAGGTTATTGCTCCGTGCCACGTCGCCGATTTTTTTGCCAATTGCAGCCAAATACACATAATGAAGCTATTGCAAAATCTATAAGGCGAGATCGTTTTGATGAAATTATGAAGTATTTTCATGCAACAGACATCCCATTCCAAACATCAAACGACAAATTTGCAAAGGTTCAGCCATTACTTGACATCGTAAACACAAATTTCTCAAAATTTGGAGATGTGTTAGACCCAACTAATGAATCAATTGACAAAACCATGATTCCCTACTTTGAACCTCACCATCAAAGTAATTCCTCTGAGGCAAGCCCATCCGGTTGAGATACAAGGTTTGGGTTGCTGCTGATCCAAAGGGTTACGCCTTTGATATATCATTATACCAAGGGAAACATGGAACCAACGACAAAAGCTACAATGAATATGGTTTGGGAAGAAGAGTTATTCAACAGGTGAGAGTAGGTATATAATATGATCTTGATGATTTAACAGGTAAATTTGAGGGGCAAGTATCAATCATCAACCAACTTAACTTTCTTCTTTGGCATGAATAGTTACATTTTTGATATATTCATCTCTTTCATATGGTTACGTATTGTATAGGTATCTACTTCAAGTAACTGCATTCGTCATTTATGTACTTCCACAATCACAAGTAAGGATCCTATTCAGATCCAAATTGTTCTTATGACGACTCTGAAACTAATGATAAAAGTTTTAGGGAAGGTTTGAATACTATTAGTAAATATGTACATAAAATACAATTAGCTAATGTTAGATCAATGAATTAATTTTTGGCGAGTGTAATAGTAGTCTTTACTTGAGTAAGTTGAGTTCACGGATGCCAAGATGAATATATGCTAATTTACAAGAATGTAGGAACTGCTACTACTAAAGCCTGGGTGCCAAGTCCAGACTGAAGGGTGGATGCATGAGAACTTTTTGTCCGATCTCCTGGAGTTACTGAAGCGTCATCAAACAAAATCATGTTAAGGGAGGGAAGAAATCCAACTTGCATTTCAAAATGCAATAAGTAAGCACTAATTAATAACAGAGCTATGTACGTCAACATAATGATTGAAAATAGATAGGTACATAATCTTTTGCAAGCACGAACTGAAGTTGATACTTTATTTTTTTGAAAATCTATCCGTTTAAAATAATTAGTTTTTTTTTTGACAATTTACTTTAGAAAACCCTTTAAAAATATCTACTTTGATTTTCACCTGTGAACATGATGTGAGTCTATCATTTTAGCCTCAAAAACAATTTTTGGGGATTTAAAATGCTAACCCAAAATGGAAGAGTTAAATAAAAACACCACTGATTGTTAAAAAACTACAAGAACGACAAACTATTACTCTTGTATAATTGCCCAAAGGTCATATGAGTTTACCAACAGGAATTTGTCATAAAAAATGATGATTATCCCCACAACAGGTTGTGTGATTGGAGCTTGTACTCCTCCAGATAGTATAAGAACTCATTGGCTAATTCTAAGACTACAAGTGGAAAACAATCAATGAAAGAAAGAAAAATAATATCACTTTGTGTGAGCAAGAAGTTTAAATCCATCAAATGTACTCGTATATGTACGAGTACATATAAATTCTTCAATCTAATTCAATGTAACTGAAATAAAGTCCAGACAACAGGGCCAGAAGAAAGACGATGATTTCTATATTGCATAACATGTACCTACAACACATACACATTCATGAATATCTAAGATAATAATTAATTAATCAATCAATGGAATAGTCTTAAATGATATATAAATATATAAAATAAAGCAGAAAAAGAAATGAATGATCAGGATGTACTCACAGAGCACTGAGCTGTACAAGACACCAAAAAATTCACGGAACGAACTCTGGATCAGAAATTTTAGTGGTGGAATTGGAGTTTTTGTTTGTTTTATATATATTTTTAAAAATTTCCCAAGCTCACAGAACAAATATTTATTAATGATGGAGAAGAGGAGAAATATGAAATTTACTACAAAGTCTTTTACAAACCCTATCTGAAGTTGACACTTTATTTATAATTGCAAACTCATAATTTTGAAAGATTAGTTTTATAATGTTTTTAGAGTTTACTTAAAAAACATTAACCAAATATCTACTTTGATTTTGGGTTGTATCCATCATTTTTTTTTACTCAAAAACCCTTTTTTAAGATTTTAAACATTATACCTAAATAGAAGGATTGCTTAAAATACCACGCAATGTTGATATAAAAATTAAATTAGGAAAATTTTTAAAGATTTATAATTGAACAAAGTTAATATAATTTAACCAAGTCGAATTTATCATCTAAAGTAATGTTTTTCACCACAATAGTTTGCATGATTAGAGCATGAGCTCCTCAAGATCGTATAAAAGTCAAACAATTTTTTTTTAACTGAACGTCAAAAGTAAATAAACAAACAAATAACTTGAACTTTTTCGAAATATAAGATTTAGACGTCCAAACATCTGCATGGAAGCGGAAACCAACTCCTAGGGGGGTATTACACCCTCTGAGTCAACTGGAAATAATTAATAAAACCATTACGGCAAACCCATCAGTCCGTGATGGAACAATTCTTCACGGAGAAACCGGATTAATTGGGGTACACTGGGAAAGAGGACAAAAGTCAGATAACAACCGATGTATCTAACCGTGATTGCAATGTACAAATATCCAGCTGCAATGTTGGAGATATCAATAAAGGTACATCGTTGGAAAATTCACAAGAAGTTAAAAAGTTTCTAACAAAATGAATAAATTAAATTTTGCGAAGGTCATTGAGATGGGCATTCCTAAACGTAATCCTTTCAAGCTGGAAAATGAAAACCCAAAAGAGGAGGACGAAGTTAATAACAAAAATGGCTGGTATATGATACCTCTATTTTTATCAAGAGTGGGAAACGGTGGAAAAATTATTCACAACGAAATGATCTATGGCACTCTGCTACCATTTGGAAGGATGATCTGAAATGAACACCCGGGATCTTAAATCAATATGCTTAAGATTACCCCACAGTCCCTCTTTGCTTCTGTCAGAATAATACTAAAAGATGAAATCCACCCTAAAGTCGATCTCCCATGTCACATAGAACTAACTGATCGAAAAGGTAATAAATTCACTACCAGAGTTGAATCCAGACAGCTCATGGAGACAAAAAAAAACCAATTCCATTTGATATTAAAGTCCTAGAAGTAAAAGGAATAATAGCCCCTGATTTATTCAAGCACAGTGGCGGACTATTTGCAAAAAGTGAGTCCTACTCAAAAGCAGCTCAAAGGTTGGAGGATGTATTTGAAGCGTCAAGAGCTGAAATGGTCAAGGATTGGCCAAAAGAGATTAGGGACAGAGTAATAACTTGTACACCTCATGCCTCCGTAGGGGTTGTTATTAACCCTACAAATTTAACCTGGTTCCTCCCAATTTGATTGCACATTCAGCCAATATATTTTAGTGGAAGAACAAAGCAATGTAGCAGATGCTTCAACTTTTGACATATTGCAAAAGTATGCAGTAATAGATCTAAAAGTCCCTCTGGATATAGAATGTGGCTAGGGATAACAGTGATAGAAAATATCCTAATGGAAAATTAATCCTAATTACAGAAGAGGTAGTTAGTGAAAAGAAACAGAAGGAAGAACACAACAAGCCATAAGAAGGAAAGGAAGATATTTTCGCACATTTTTTTTTTTCATTCTTGTTCAAGTATGGTAGTCTTAATGAAATGACCATTTCATTTTACAGGATTTAATTTATGTCTCATATTAAAAAAAATATATATATTAAAATTAGGTCTTAACTTTTGTGTTCTAGTCACAAGTCTATTATTGTGAAATAACTTTGAGTCACTTATTTGAGGACTTATTCTGTACTAAAAACAGAAAAGTTGTTTGAGTCATAAATCAAAAAGTGACTGGCGTCTCAAAACATAACTATACGAATAAGATCGTTTTCTAAATTTATTCAAAATCAAAAAGAAGATAAACACGTCTAAGTGTATACAGATAAATATATATACATCTGTATTAGGGCTAGGACGATATACTAAACCCACAGTTCGGTATAGAATTAATGTAGTTTTTCAATTTTTTTTTTATATTTATTTTTTTAGTAATTTCTTTTCTGTACAAATAAATTATTTATATATATACTTAACTTCTCTAAAAAACGAATTATGGTATAAAATATAGAAGGTCTATTTAATACTATTATTCATTAATTTATAATTTTTTTTTCAAAAGGATAATCTTGTCTACATTTTCCGTAAATTAGACAAAACCATAGTATAATAAATATATATTTTTCATATCATACCGGGTGAAAAAAAAGTGCTGAGACTTTACCTGCCTCTAAGTAGTCACTAAAATACTAAATTGATCAGGATGATGTTGTACATAGAACATTTTATTCTATAATAATGCACGTTAATTATTAATCTGGCATCCAACTGACTCCGGAATCTCCAAATTTTGAGAAATTTGTGTTTAAATGTCAAGTAATGGCTGAACTTAGCAAATTTGTCGTTTGACGTTTGGAATGGGATGTCTGTTGCATGAAAATACTTCATAATTTCAGCAAAACGATCTTGCCTTATAGATTTTGCAATAGCTTCATTATGTGTATCTGGCTGCATTTGCCAAAAAGTCGGCGACGTGGCACGGTGCAATAACCTGATACTAACAGTATTCCAAAGAAACATCTAATTTCATTTGAATTTATTGTAAAGCCATGTTTACCTCATTGAATTTCATAATTAAATGGATTAACTACATATAGTAGTTAATCCATTTGAAACATTATAATGTTTATTCTAAAACAATTTAATATAAAATATATACTTTACATTAATTATATATCAAAAAATAACGCAGAATAAACATTATAATGTTTCAACTAGAATAAACAAATTATTGGGTTAACAAAACTCCATATTATAAAAATCTTATCTAGTTAAGCTAATCCCGTCTTCCGGACTTCGAATGAGCATCTTTTAAAAAAAGTAAAATATATTAGATAACATTATAACTCCTAATTATATCTCCAAATAATAGATAAACAGTACCTCTAGTGAAGAAAAAAAAAATTCTGTGCATCATTGATAATAATTGGGTATGTTAACAACATATAATATTTTGTATGCGAAGGAGGGGAAGTTTTTTTTTTTAAATTAAAGGTATAAAATTTTATAATTTTTTGAATTACTTGATTTTGGAAAGTTTGTGAAAATACACAGATGTTTCAGCTATCCTTTAACGGAATTTCATGAAGCAAATATTAACCATCAATGCGATATCAAGTTCCCAAAAATTATTGTCAGAAATAATGTAACGTTTAAATTGCACATATACTATAATATTTATGATGGAATGGTAGATAATATCTTTGGTTTTTTTTTTATAATTTTGTAGTTCGATTTATGTGCTTCAAATTTTGTTAATGAACTTTTCAACTTTTTTTATGTTTTATAGGTATTTCGAGACTTATAAAAAAACATAATATATAATTGCACTATCGGATAACCGTGTTCATTTTCAAAACTGTACTTCTAACACTATTTTGGAAATTTGACAATGTTACAACTATCTTATTATGACAAAGTTTAATGTGTACGACATCAGCCATTTGTCCGCCACATAATTGTATATATAAAATAGTAAAAAAATTATTATCAAATCCTTAATTTTAAATGGTAGAATATTATATTTTACTATATTAGTGATATAACTTTATACATACCTAATTATAAAAAATATTAATATAGTATATATTTATTTGTGTATGAATTACCTGAATCATTGGATGAAAATTTTCTTAAGTAATTAAATTTGGCAACAGTAAATAACAGTATTCCTTGATTTTATAGGTTTGATTATAGAAAATGGTAACTGATTTATTTACAAAAGGATAACTACCGTTTATAATTATTTTATCATATAAATAAAAATATTATAAAACATGGCATATAAAGATTCCATTGCAATTAATGGACAACAAGACCTTTATATATCTTATAAAGCCTTCGTTCAACTTTTTATATTGAATGATTTTTGACAATAACAATTTGCGATTAAGAAGAACTAAATTATTAATGGTATCAACGCATTTATGTAACAAAAAGGTGTCAATGACTTAGGATTCAATAGATAAACTGTAAACAGCAGTTTCTTTAGCATAAGATCAACTCTCTCCATATCTTTGTTCAGAGCATTACCCTTATACATGAATTACTAGATATATGGATGAGTGGAAATTTTATAAGTCAACAAAATCTCAGAAGCTCATCTTTTTCTATTAATAATAACGAAGGAAAAATATGGTAACTCTTTAGTAGTCCTTCATTAATACATTGAATGATGACATAAAAAATAGTTGTATTTGAATTTTTAAACAAAGAGTGAGCTACAAGTCAATAGATAATAGATATAAATAGATTGGAATATTCATTTTTTCTTTTCTCCAGAGGACCACATTGGATACTGCCCTTCATTGTATATGTCATTAACAGTAGTGGCATGACATGGTGGAACCAGATTCTTTACTAGATGGCCATACATTGCTTCGAATGGAGTTGGCCCAATACCGGAGTGAAAGCGGCGATTCTGTGCATATTGCACGAACCACAATCCGTCAGCCCACTTATTTGTCATATTGTCACGCTGCCACATCATAACAATGTTCTGGATATCACGATTGGCTCTCTCAACGAATCCCTGAGATGTGAGTGACGGGGCTTTCCATGCACAAGTTTGCAGTCTGGCCACATCGTAACTAGTTCTATAATTATTCTATTAGCAAACTCCCTACCATTGTCACTTATTAATATCTGCGGTGCTCCCTTGTCAGTAAAGATGTGAAGTAAAAGATGAGCAACCTCCTCAGCGGTTTTTGTCTTCAAGGGACGCAGGGAGACAAATTTAGTGAGGTAAATTGTTTAAAAATCCATTTTTTAAAATTATTTTACCTGGCAATGTAAATAATAGTAAATAGACCACTCTATTGGAAATTTTATAGATTGCCCTGGTATTTTGCAAAATGCCCGATTTTCCACATTGTCCGTAACATATATATTATTGGGATGGAAAAGAGAAACTCTCAAAAATAAACTGCAGCAATATACACTCTTTATGTTTCTGTTTCGTTATTGTTACGTATAAATAAATGCCAAATATATGTTTGAAATGAGAGGAAGAAATTAAATTAATGACAAAGACAACATATAGAATATATTGAGATAGAAAGAAAAACTCTCCTTAGTAGACTAATGAAGGATAAATGCATTTTATTATGTAACACTGATTTCCCTAAAACTTGGAGAAGGCAAGTATGCCTACAGAGCCTAGTTGGTGGAGCCCGGCTGGTATACTATAATTATATTTAATTATTGATTTGTAAATTAGCATATGCATTTATTTTACTATGCATTTAAAAAAATTAAAAAAGTACTACATTTTTTAAAGTATGTTACTTTAACGTTATATCATCTTAGTACTCTATCATTTTTAAATTATAATACAAAACAAACACATTCAAAATCAGTAAAGATTTCATTGTTATATATTTCACCAATAAGATAATTACTAATCCTTATTAAAGTACTTTATACAAAAATTTATGTAGCAAAATGTGAAATATTTCTTCTCATTTTTGTGTTGAGCCAGGGAGTACTTTAGTCTTGAAACGAAAGTACTTCCTCGCTGAGCTTTAGCTACATATATTCGTTGCTATGCCTCATCTAAAGAGTAAAAACACATTCATCGTTTTTATTTTTTTATTTAATGTACGTTTGTTGTTAAAAATGAGTCCTCAACTCATATTTTATAGTATAAAATTGTATGAGATGACCTAAACGCCTGTGAAATTTCATTCATCCAGCTCTTATAAAAATCTATAGATATATCAAGGAATTTTTATATCTAAATCAAAATGATACTATTAGTTTTGGATAAAAACGATCAGGTAGTCTTACCAGCAACTCAATTAATATCATTTCTAAATTGAGATCTAAATAATTTATCCACCATTCTGTTTCTAAATTTAAATATTATTATATGGTTATTATAATAAATAATAATTAGTTAAATTAATTTTGCTTCATCAATTATTTATCTAAAAGCTTTAAAATAAAAAAATCAACTAATTTTACTCTAAGCATATTTTGTATTCTTTTAAAAGATGTCTAGATATATATGTAGGAAGTCCTTACACAAATACTTATATGGTTAATATGAAGCACACGCTTGATGCTATATGCAAAAGACCTCCAAGATTTCATAAACATGATTACATTGTTATTTCTTTGATATACTAATGACTGAACGATAGTGTGATTCCTTTTTAATTTATTTTTGATTTAGAAAATTTAACTCCTAAATTTCGAGGAACAATTATTTTCTAATGTCATAAATGATATCATTTTCTTATAAATATGAAAAATCACTCCCCCCCCCTTTCAGAAGATTTTCAAGTTTATTTTTTTTTTATGTAATGGGCTTCATGGCGGTATTTTGGTAAACTAATATATATTTTAGTATATATTTTATTAGTATAAAATGTTTATGCATCAGTTACAAAAAAAAAACTTGTGTTCAAAGAACAAAACCCAAAGACATGACTTCCACACAAAAACATAACTAAATGAGCCTTTTCCTGTTGCCTTTTCGACACAAATTCAAAAAAGTGTGGCTTTACCTTGGCCAGTGTCACCCTCATAACGTTTTTGCAACAGAGTTTGTTCGTTTTTATGTCGACCATCCTCGAAAAGGATTGATCATAAAGATATGTTGTTACAAACGGTATGAGTATTTCTAGGGCTTCCTTTGCACTAAGAGAGTCGACTTGCTGACACCAAAACGTTGACATTGTTCTTGTTCTGAAGAGTTGCTGTTGAAGCAAGCTTTCCTGAAATTCAATGATTTTATCGAGATTTCATTGTTCACGTCTTTTGTGCCAACACTAAACGTGAAAGGCTTCCAGGTTTTCATCCGCTTCATCTGTCGATTCTATATTAAATAAACAGCGTTATTGCTTAATGGAAGTCCTTGTATCATTTTAATAAGTTAGTAAAGTTTATATTCGAAAAAAATAAGTATTTTTTTTAGCACGATAGAAAATGTCTAAGTAGTATATTAGTAGTACAATGACTAACTCGTCAATTTGGAAGACAAATTTTCCTCCTTTTTCACAGCCAAAAATGACCTTTAATATTCCAATGGCTGATCGACTTTTAAATTTTGGTCAGAAGCCAATAAATTGTCAAATTATGGTTAACTTAATTTTTCTATTCCTAGATGAAACAAAATGCCAGTGTTCCTTTTTATTTGTATTTGTATTCGTAATAGGCGAATATTTACGTATTTAATTTGTTTGGTATTCTATAGTTTATGAAAGTACACTGTTCAACAGTAAAAATGTTACAAAAACAGTATATGCTCAATTTAATAGAGTTTGATCCCCTGATTACAAAATTGGCCATATTTTTTCTCTTAGAGCCTCGTAGCCTTCGGGAAAAGGCCATATTTTTTTTGGGCTATTTTTAATGTTCAAAGCTGTTTTAAGCCCTCGGCGTGGAAGATAAGGATAAATTATGTAAATATATTTTTAAACCAAATGTTAAAAAATTCTAAAACCATTTTTAAAATGTCAGCATCATACTTATAACTCGAGTTATCATTGTTTAAAGTGGAAAACAGGTGATTTTTATTCAAAGGTTGGATAGTGTTAATTAAAATTGAGTACACTATCTTTTGAGACGTAATGATTTTACAAAAACGTACAGACAATAAAGATATCGGTGCCAGTGATTGGAAAAACTTTGTAAGAAATATTCATTTCATCTTTTCACCTGCTAATTATGAATTCATATGCCGTTTATACAAAAACCATTACATACAAATTAATTGACTTTCCTAATTCACCATCTTCAAGTTCGAATCCATGAGGTGTCTAATTTGAAAAAAAAAAAAAAATATGTACAGAAAAGTTTCATGTTTCTTATAAAACTAATTTAATGGGAATAAAATTAAAAAGAGGAAATTCATTTAGAGGAACTTAAAAATATTAATCTTTTTTTTTTAAATGAAATAAAATAATTGGATATGATGGATGTAAAATTTTAAAGTTGCTATTACAATTGAAAAGTTTTATTTGAAACCAATAAGATTTCTTCCTCTCTTATTAGATTTAATATTAAACAAAAAAAGAAAACTTCTTGAGCCGAATCATAGTCATGAGATTTATAGCCTTCGAATGAAGAACTCGCAAATTAATAGATTTCTCATACAACGGGGGACGTATTGAGTTGTGAACCCCAAACACAACGGCGTACCTTTTATAACTTTGTTGTTGAGTCGCTATTAATAAGGTGTCTCACTCTCCAGATAAAAAATCTCTAATGGAAGGGCCAAAGAAAAAAAAACTTCAGAAAATAAACTAAATTGACCAAAAATTAAATATGGAGCTCACTTCCTTCACTCACAAAATGGAGTAGATGAAGGCCCAGTAAAAAATTATTTGAACTGAACTTGAGTCTATTAAGAAACCTCTCCAAAGAGATAACCCTGAAGAAAAAGTCTTCAGAAGCACACCCTCCATTCAGAGGAAAGTGATCCGAAAAGCTTGACTTCTTTTTTACGACTGAAGGTATTTGAAAATTGAATTTTTATTCCTTTTTTTTCATTTCATTTCCTTTTCTACAAATTATAATTATAATTTTTTTAATCATTTATTCTGTAATACTTATGTTCATTATATAAGAATAGATATTAATTTAGACATTTGGTAAGGATATCAGATTTATATAAGTCCATGATTTAGTATATACCAATGGGCCATGGCATATATAGGAATGCACAATATACTAATATATGTATATGTAGCTCCAACCAAGTACTTGTATTTAAGAAAAGTAATCTTAAAGTTCATTGCAATGTAAGTTTGATGATTTCTACGTTACACTATTTCATTTTAAAGGATTTGGCTTATCTCTCATATTAAAAAAAAAGTCATATAAAAATTATGTCTAAACTTTTGTGTTCTAGTCGCAAGTCTATTATTGTGAAATAACTTTGAGTCACAAGCCTACAAATATGGACCTGTGACTTGCCAATTTTCTTGCAATAGAGTCCATATTTTATAGGTTTGTGACTTGAAATTATGCCTATCTCTGCCTGTTGGTATTAATCGTTGATTGTATCACTTCATCTCTTGCTAATTCATCAGCATCAGGTAATCAAGTTGAAGTAACATGTTTCGATAAATGCCCCTTTCAAAAGAATAAATTTTTAAAAATAAGAATACAATATTTCCCCTAATTAAAAAATCTATCTTTAAGTTAGTGCTTAGACCTATGGGTGCAACAGAAATATTCTTCAATAACATTAAAAAAAAAAAAAAAAATAGTTAAAATTATGCTTGAATCAAAATTTTATACCTTAAGGTTAGAGATCAATTTTTGGTTTGATATTACTTGATGAATTAAATACAATTTTGAAATGGATACATCCATACATAGAATAAAAATACATGTTGCACAATTGATTTAATCAAGCAATGCATAAATATGCATTATGTAGATAGGTAGATTATGCCATTTCCAATAAGGTCCTAGAAAAATAAAGTGAGAAACAACACTTAAGCTTTGCCAAGTAAAACCTTTTCTCTGAGAGGAATATTGAATTATCTATCATTCCATTGTTCTTCAAATGAAAATGAGATCAATAAGTTTGTAGATGATCTGGAACATGAGATCGACATTGCAATCATCAATTTCAGAAAGTTTCCATCCCTTTCAATGTTTATGTAAAGGAAATGAAGTAATAAACCTTCTTCTCAGAGGACATTACATTAAATATACCTAAAAACAGTTAATCTTCCAATCCAATTAATTATCAATTAATCAAATCCATCAGCAAACACTGTACCTCTCCTAAATACTTATATCCCTGGAAAGGATAACTAACCCCTTCCTAGGGGTACCTCCAGGATTTTATTTTGAGTTGTGGTTCTCTTTTAGAAGAAACAAATCATTTGAATTCGCTTATCAAGGGTAAATGACTTGGTGGAGGCAGGGACGCCCGCAGGATTATATAGCTCTCCCCCCTTGCAGACGCCCAAGGTAGGAAAACTGTCATTTTGCTGCTATCGAAAACTCATTTTTAGCTCTGGTTCTGATGGCTGAATTGTTGTAGATGGTTTCGGTAATGATAGCTCATTGACAGTAGGATGTGGTTCACAAGAGGTAGAAATATGATTTGCATATAGGGTGTAGTAAAGTTCAATATGAGCCTATAACTAATTTATTAATTTAAATACATTATAAATATTTTTTTATGTCATCCCCTATTCTTTCAAGAAACTTGTTTTAGTGATTTTCCCAGTTGCTCTGTATATATATCCTGATGTTTTTGATCTCGGAAGATTTTCTTAGTCCCTGAGCTAAGGTATAAAAAATAAATTATTTAAAAAACCTTGTAGTAACTTGAGATAGTCTATATAGGCAATTAAATATCTTGTTAACTTCATAATAGCTATAAAGAGAAAACTTAGAAGTAACAAAACATTATCAAATTCAAACCAGCTAACGCATACCATTTTGTATTGATATTTAAGAATTCTACGCAATTATGGGGTTGTTTAGTTTTAGTTTAGATTGGAAAAAGTCGATTTTTTATTAAAATACTTAATTTGTAATCAATTTTTCATTCAGAATGACAAGTAGTACCTTACTATTTTTTTCTTAGTGTATTGATAGCTATAAATATAATGCCCGAGATTTTACATATTTAATGAAAAAGGATACTAAAACAAACATATATTCATAAATAATAAACGTTATAAGAAGGAATATTAATCTTTAAAATCTCTTCATAAAATGCAACATTTTTTGTATAACGTATTTGAAGATATTTGGACTTCCAAGACCTGAGTATCCTCCATAAAATCTCGATAGATTATGTCATATTAAGAATATTATGACTTTTATGAGAGCAAGAAGTAAATAACTTGCATAAGCATATTGTACAAGTTGTCATTCGACGTCTCATAATGTCTAATTTGAATTATAGCATTAACCATTTTTATTACCAACTAATATTTGAAATTTTCTAAATTTAAACTATATAAATTTATATAAAGGAGTGTGGTGTAAACGTGGGCAATATAAATTTTATTGTACCACAGAATACCTATTTATTTATAAATTTAATTGTAAAAAGTAAAGGCTTAGATCTATTAGGTCACAAAAAACTGATATTTATTATTCACACCCTCTATACAGGAAGGCTCTTAAAAAAAATCGAATTTTAAAGTCTTGTGGATATCCACTGTAATTGTAGCGTATTGTATGTTCTGTGTTCCAATTGATAAAGCTCATCTTCTTATAATTATTGTCATTTTTAATAGGTCTATATGTATGTTTTATTGAGTATTCTACATTTATCTTTTACTATAAATACCCTGACGAAAGTATGAATGTCAGGATAGTATAACACCTCTATTCCTTGTATTCCTATATACATCTATTTCCCTCGTACGTCTCTCTGTTATTATTTCAATAGTTCTGGATCTCTTTTAATGGTTGTGTCTCTACTTCCCCTCATTAAAAACAACAGCAATGTTTTATACTTTTATTTCAACAATTGAACGTTTTCTTAGACAAACCGAGCTTTTCAAAGTTGTACGTGGTCAGAGATGGCATTTATGGCCTGAGAATATCGGATCCTATGCTCAACACCCAATTGATGTCTGCCAAGGAGGGGACAGGGTATTGTATTTGATAAACTGGTACATCCAAGTCTCTCTTTGAAACAGGTGCTTGAAGTGGGAGTGAAGGGTTGAGGCCATCAAGAGTCAGTGTCGTAACTCTCCTCGAAGTAGTTAGCTTTAGCTAACTTGGTTACAAACGAGCAAGAACAATTTATGTCTGATGGTAAAAAGTGAAGGAGAGCAATCCTCATCTTGTGATGGAATTTGAAGAAATATTACGTGTTCCAATTTATACTGTTCAGAAACCTGCAGGCTGGATTTATTACATTGATTGTTGTCGGGATTCTGGGGAATAGAGTGAGGTGGGAAGAAGTCCTTAGACTTCATCTCCAAGTCGAGTCTTAAGACTCTGCTCGCAAGTCCAACTCCTGGAATTCTTTCCTGGAGTACCGTTCGAGTCCTCAGAAAATAAAATATACTTTAAAGAGTACTTTATATCCATTGAAAAAATTGAAATGACGCAAGTCCTTACACAATGCCCTAAACTCAAAATCCACTCCTCTGGGAATAGATATCGATTTGATGTAGTAGATTCTTGAGATTTTGATTTATTAAAGGATGACTTTTTCTTTCTTCCTTATTTGTTAAGATTAGTAGCTCTACTTCTTTTCCTTGTACATATACTCTGGTTCATACTCTTCAAGGAGAACATACTAGGCACAAAAAAAAAAATCCTGACTTTTTATTTAAATCTTCATATCGTAAAAATACCACATTAACACGTCTAACGTCCTAATAATTTGTTCCATCATTCATCGGATTATTTACTTCAATATATATTTAAAGTTATTTTATCAATCAATATGTCTATATTATAAATGAATTACTAATGATTCCTTTGAATGACTTGAAACCAATGAGATATACATGATGAAGTAAATTGCTAGCTGAATATGTGCAATCTCATTGACAATTATTTAGTTATTACTGATTGACTATGATATTAGTGTCATTAAATTAATAATTAATTAATGACTAGCTATTATAAAAATAAGACAAATATTAATGTAAGTAATATGAATAAAAATGCTACTTCTGATTGAGTTTGATAATTTAATATTTCATTTTTAAAGTTTTTAAATGCAAAACAAAAAGGAAAAGACTCACTTTTCAATATATTTAACATAATCCTAATTATGGATATGAATTATATTTTATATATGAATTAAAATTACAAATTGGTGATATTTGATCATGGCCATAGAGTCTTCATTATATGTACAATTAAACAATTAGTTGTTAGATATGTGTAGACTGAGGATACGATTTGAGGATTTTAAACAACAATATGTAAGATAAAGGTTGAATTACAGTTTTGCCAACTCATGAAGTGGTCAATATCATCAATATATATAGAGCTAAAAAATTGTTTTCGATAGCAGCAAAATGACAGTTTTCCTACCTTGGGCGTCTGCAAGGGGGGGAGGAGCTATATAATCCTGCGGGCGTCCCTGCCTCCACCCTTGATAAGCGAATTCAAATGATTTGTTTCTTCTAAAAGAGAACCACAACTCAAAATAAAATCCTGGAGGTACCCCTAGGAAGGGGTTAGTTATCCTTTCCAGGGATATAAGTATTTAGGAGAGGTACAGTGTTTGCTGATGGATTTGATTAATTGATAATTAATTGGATTGGAAGATTAACTGTTTTTAGGTATATTTAATGTAATGTCCTCTGAGAAGAAGGTTTATTACTTCATTTCCTTTACATAAACATTGAAAGGGATGGAAACTTTCTGAAATTGATGCTTCTGTCAATAACTTCTGGGGATATTGTTTGATTTTAAAATAAATTACATATTTGGAATGAATGTATCAAGACACAAATTTTGATATCCATTTACGATAAAAAAATATTTCTGTACACAAATTTATTCAAGATTAATAATATCTATGTCAGAGAAGCAGTCGTGGCCAATTGGTTAAGGATTTAACTATGGAAAAATGTATTACAATTACAAAGTGGTGTATAACATTAGTTAAATCAGCCACTACAATTTTTTTATGATATTGCAACAGCTGTAAAATTGCCCTCCCGAGATCCCTGTGTATTTTTTTTCAAAAATTTTGAAAAATGAAAAACTTATTATTACATAAGCCGTGTCAAATTGAAGGTTTTACTTCTGTCAATAACTTCTGGGGATATTGTTTGATTTTAAAATAAATTACATATTTGGAATGAAGTGGTTAAGGCGTCTGACTAGAAATCAGATTCCCTCTGGGAGCGTAGGTTCGAATCCTACCGACTGCGTATTTTTTATTTTGAACTTTTGACATAAAAAATAAGATATTAGCAGAATTTTCTGCTTTACATAGGTAATTTTTTTCTTTTCCGTCTATTTTCGCAATAAATCGGGCACAACGTAAATCTCGCTGTAGAAGTAAGGGATTTAACAAAAAAATACATTCGATACAATATCATTTTTTGAAGCACATAAAGTTTTTTTTTTTTTAAATAAGAAAAAAAAAGTTTATTTCATAATTTTTTTTTTACTTTATACAGAAACGTTTCCTGACAAAAAAGGGAGGGATTTTTTTTTAGTAAAACGGATATCTATTTACCATTCGCAACATTTTGAGGGGTTAGAATGAGTGATAACTCAATTTAGGGGTCCCGTGATACCCACTAATATATATTTATATATTAAGTTTTAAATTTCAGGGCTTTAATTGATCTGTACAGTAGTAGAAACTTGTAAGCATAGGCTCAAATGGGTAAAATAATTGAGAAATTATTACAATGGCATAACATAAGTTCAAAAGGCTATTTGTCATATTTGTATGAAAAATAAAGTATTTATTAGATTTAAATAGTCAAACATATACCTTAAACAAGTCAGACCTTTGAGATTCATAAATCACAATTATTTAATTTCAATATCACAAGCCTCTTATTTATAGTCGGTATGCATTCGAATATTTGAATCTAATAAATTGATGTTTTTCTCATAAAAGGTTGAGAAATGGACTTATATTATGTCATTATGGTTATTTTTTCTACCCCATTAGTAGCAAAAGTTCTTGAGCCTTCCATTACAGGTTTCTAGTTTTTTTAATACTAGAAACTAGTGTTGGTAAGATTCTAAAAATAAAATTCCATGCCTCTTGATCATACTATTATTTTAAATTGAAATAAAATGTACAATCGCATATATCAATTAAAGACAACTAAAGAGTCTTTAGTAGTCTTTGATATCAATATATTAAATATCATTTTTCGCCCAAATAGTCCTTTGAACAAAAATGTACATTCGAAAAATAGTTGATATACGGTGCATTCATTTTGATTCCAATGGTATCCACGGATTTCATATTGAACAATTAATTTGCAAATTTTCCGAAAAATCTACTTGAACAGCAAATTGACCCTCTTTTATTATTTCTTTTAACGAAATAAGTTCAAATTATTATTTCTTTGTAATAAAGAAATGACTTGTGAAAGCATAAATTTTTTCAAATAAAACATTAATAAATTCAGAAAGAGCACTAGGACTCTGTGAGTTTAGCAAAAATTCCTCAGAAATATCTTTGCTAAAAAAGTAATGATGCAATGTTTTTGTTTTTTAAAATTCTAGATCAGTCCCTCCACGTTGATGAGAAGATTAGGAATTACTGACCTAAATATACCCCCCTAAATTTAAAAACTATACAACTTCTAAGTTTGATGGTTAATAATCGTTAACAAACATAATATATACACAAATAAGAAAACATGGCTGAGAGTGTTGTTTCAGAATGAAATTTCGTAAGAATCCTAAGGTTTTTTCTTAGGATCTTCCTTCATGGCTATTCCAACAAAGGCAAAGTATTTTATATTTTCCTAGATATTTAAATCATAACATAATGTGAAAAAAAGGCAAAGCTTTTTTCATATTGTTGAAAGAAGCTCCATTGAGAGTCAGTTACCTTCATAAAGATGACTTGTCTAACTTTCAAGACAAATCATCCAGTCAAAAGGGCTGAGTCTCAATAGATCGCAGTGTGGTGGCTGCTCTACCAAGTACGACACCCCGGCCGGTACATAAGTCGTCTACAGTCGATTTGGGATCGACACTTCACAGGTTGAAAAAAAAATTCAATACTTTTCATTGTAACCATAAAGACGCAATTGACAAAAACCCGAACGTATTTGAAAGGCTGCATAATCATCTAATTAAACTATATCCTAACTGGCCTAAAGAAGTCATCATATCCTTTGTGAAAAGAAGAACAAGAATTAGAGTAAATAACCTTAATGATAAGCTCAAACTGAAGAACGCAAGTGCTAATCTGAGAAAACAGATTGGTCAATTTACAAATTAATATTTATTATTCATGTGTGTATGTAAAAAAATATGTATGCTGTAATTTTTACATATTACTATTCTTTTATTCACCACTCTTATATTATGTAATAAAATGGCAAATTAGATTATATACATAAAGCACATTAATTTAAGCTTACATACAGATAGTTCTTTAATATTAAAAGGCAAGGTAATGTTAGTCTTATTAAATAAGTAGTTCTGACATTATTTTATTATTCTATAAAGTATCAAGCAAGGATATCGTCCAGTTTCATAACAATCGAAATAAGTATTGGAAAGAATTTAATTTTACAGATATTAATACCAATATAAGTTAAATATTTTTCCTTTTTATACTTTTTGGTATGATCCTAAGTTTACTATTAATGAATTTTAATTACATTTCTTTAATTTATTCACTTAATTTTTGTTGCTTTACAATGAATTATGTCTGGATTTTAAAATTATTACTTTACAATTATACAGGACAACAGAGTGCACATGCCTCAACAGTGACGTCATAAAATTCTCCTTCTTCTTTTGATAGTGAAAAAAACCCAATCGTATAATTTCCTTGATGCCTCACCTTTATATATATAGTCACCTTGATATAAGCTAAATCTACTGTATTAGTGTCATATTTTATTAAAAGCGTAGCTATACATTTGTCAATATCCCTTTTACTAAGTTGAAGTTACAGCTATCAGCAGAAAAATTATGATGGAAGAGAACTGGAAACAGGCCACCTACCTTTAATCTCCGACCAAATACCCCTGTACCGTTTACCCCCCTCCTTTTCTATTTTTATTATTGGGAAGTACACTTAGTATATGATAGAGGGTCAAAGTAATAAATGAATGTTATGGTTGTTTGGAGCGGTCGTTGAGCAATAAAACTTTCAAGTTCGAATCGGAAAGTAATTATGAGTTCTATAAAGCATCAAATTTTAATACAAAAAATAAATAAAAATTTCGATTAAAATAGATACTTAACCAGATTGTTTAACCATAGGCATGATATATAAGATACAATAAATATTTATAATAATCCCTAATCTAATTTCCTTAATCCCATGACAAAAAGTTGGTAAAACATTGAGTACTAGTAGGTTATTTATACGACTAATTTAGGGATAGATTATATTGAACGACACATGATGTTATAATAAATGTCTGAGAAGGGATTTATTTAGTAAAATATTAAGGGAAATGATCGTTCGAGAAAAAGGGATTGTTATATATTGATGTAGTTCATACTTTTAGATATTATATTATTAATATCTGTACTTATGTTATGTATATATATATATATTTATGTCCTACAAGATGATCGTGTAAAGGAATAATAAAGTGTACAGTTTTAATGTAGACCACGATGGAGCAAGGTGCATAAGTCTTACTCTTAAAGATTATAATAGTATAGTTGTTTATTGATTTATTAAGGAATGGAGAACGTTTCATTCCTTTTGATTTAAAATGTAGAAGCAATCATAATTGCTTCAAGCAATCCTTGTACAGTCGGTATTTGAAATTCCTTATGTCTTCTTTACAACAAAAACGATTATTATATACTAAGAGTAGAATGAAACTGAAGGATTGTTGACAATTAATGATTCATATAATCAATATAACTATCGTTAGATTCTCCAAGGAGTCTATTTTCTGGTTTAATGAAGAAGGCTTATGATAACTCATAGCCATCCTGAACAAATGACAATCAGTACAAATGAGTAATTACAATAAATATGGACTGACGATAATTGGGTCTTGAATTGATGGTGACAAGAATAAAGAGTTAACAGAAAACACTTCCATAATGGGTTTGATAGAAATCAAACAGTATTTTTCGTTCTTCACTGCAGTCCACTATTGGAGAGTGAACAGATTGAATGCTTCATTTGGATGTCTTTATAAATAAAGTCATTGCCAATTGTAGATTGTTGAGATAGACCTGGAAAAGAGGGACTCTAATTCTTTAAATAAAGGATAAATTTTTTGTATCACGCAACCTTACCTCTAAAAAGAAAGGGGGGAAAGGCCCGAAATCATCTGGTAGTAAGCCAAATACGTCATGAACACCAACTGATCTTTATTTATAATGAATTCCCTACTACAATTACTACAATAATTTTTAAAAACATCAATGAAATTGTTTAAATATCTTATACAACAAACTTCTGAATGACACAAACATGTACATAAGTTGAATGTTAGTTTGCACGAATTACATATACTATCACTATTGTTGGAATTACTCTCATTAAACGTAATTTACTATATTTTACTCTTTGTTTTATGAGGGGCATAACATTTGTCAAAATATGTAGTTTTTTTGTTTCTAAATTAAGTAAAATCTCAGATTGAGTAATTTCCTCATGAAAATCGATAAAACTTTTTATTAATAATTGAGATTCACTTTTCCTGTTGGTTGAAATCTCCTCACACAATAATGAAAATCATTTTTGAACAACACTCATTTGAATATGTAAAAGAGGTAATATTATTTTCATATATAACATTTTTATGACAAGAGATACCCAACCATTTATTAAAATTTGAAATGGAAAGTCTCAATTTTTGAAATTGCTTGTAATTAACACCCAAAAAATGTTGCAATTTTAAAGCTTCAATTTGAGAAAATTTGATTGCTTCGGGAAAATATTCTAAAATGAACCTTTTAACTACTAATTTAATTCAATCAATTGAGAGTCTTTGAATTAAAGTTATAAATTTAAAAAGCTCCTTCACTTTGATCGTGCGAAAGTTAAGAACGAAATATTAATACATGTATAATAATTATAATTGTTATTATTTAATTAAGAAAATCTTAAAATAAATATTAAATATGATACAGCAAATTCCTTTTTTCTTTAGAAATAATAAGATGACCAATATATATATATTTATATATGACAAGGGATCAACAAGAAATTGTATTCCCGTCCTTTCGAAAATGGAGCATAAGTATACTGTATAGTATAGACATAGTATAACTTATAAGTTATAACTTATACAGTATAGGTTATAAGTTATAACCTATACTGTATAAGTATAACTTATTACTTCGTTTATATATCCAAAATAATAAATTATGAAATAGCCATGACGTATCAAGCGAGAGGAGGGAATCGACAGCTGACAATAAAATACGGAGGTAATTTTTGTGTTAGCGGGATAACGCCGTGTTGAGTGAAGTCAATTACAGTAGTAAGTCCCCATTTTATATGTTCCAGGATTATATAAACTTCTTTTTGACTCACAGAACTTATAGACCCTAGTAGGGACGACATTGAATTCTGTTACACAGCAGTCAGTAGAAGGAGGGAGGTGAGAGAGATGAGGAGTTGGAACTGCGTGGAAAGACATTTCATTCATGGCCATTTGGATGGATCTCTCCTACGTAGTACTAGGAGATATGGATCTGTATCCATTCATCCTTCCCGTTCGAAGGAATATCCCATTCACACGTCTTCTGATACTCTCTTCTATGTCATACTCTACTAAAGGGATCTCAACTCTTAAGGCGAGATCCCTTGGAGTAAGTGCTTCACTCTTTAGATCTCGTCTCCTTTAATGGAAGGCTCGTTGATTGAGCGTGCAAGTGCCTCTTCATTCCAAGCTCTGTGATAGTGACTACTGATTTCCTTAATCATTGTCTCTAGACATAAATTCCTCCAGATCTTCTACGGAATCATCGTATACTTCTACATATAAGAAATAAGGAGTTCCATAAAACGATAGAAAGACCCGGTGAGGAACAGAGAGAGAGAGAGTTCTCATCCTCCATCCACAGCTGCTTCTTAGAAATCCTTGAAGGTCAACTCTGCTTCGTCTCCTACTCTAAGAAAACTATTTCATTAATAAGAGTCTTTCAGTGCCCTTGATGTATTGTATATAATGCAGAAATCACTCATCGCAATCAGATTTATATTAATTCCATTTATAATTTGGACTTTGTGATATACAGTCTATACGGATAATTATATAAGGTGGGCACTTCAATCTCACGCCTGTTTCCTTTATGTATATAAGGCAGAAATCCCTTCGAAAAAAGTAGAAGTCAATTTTTGACTCTTAATGAATATGCTGTCTTTTTTCTCGATACTTTTGTATGCAATGTATATTATATTTTGCTGTTAACTGCAAAAATAGATTTGTGAATTGTTTAAGTGATAACAAATTATAAGTGACCGCTTAACTTATATAGTCTTATATTGGAAAATTTTAACGTAATCACAATTTCAAAACTTAGTTAGCCTTAATCATCTTCTAAAAAACTTAATTGTTTATCATCGTATTGGAATATTACCCCCATGAAGATTTAGAATATCCACACTAGTAAAGATTATTAATAAATGTTTCCCATAACAGTTTCTATATTTTATTATTAGTTATTTTAAAAATACTCATTAATAGCATAGGTACAGACGTTCAAAATTAGAAGCTAACTATTTATCTTTTAATCGTCCTTTCTTTGATATATACTTATATATATTATGAAAATGTATTATTATTTTAAGATCTGAATTAAACACTCTTTTTAGAGTAAATCCTTTATTAAACGAAACAAAATGAAAATTTAAGATTTAGAATATAACTTCGTAATTTTTTTTAACTTGCACCATGTGAATTTGACCTTTTTTTCCCCAAGTGTAGGGAACTATTAATCTCATTTGAGATTTTTTGATAGATATATTAAAATATTTAAATTCAACTTAAGTAATATAATTAGCAAAATAATCTTGTTTTTTACACTTCAACCCAATAGGAAGATAGGGATCTCCCGTTTCTAATAAATTGACAAATAGCTTTGTAAAGCATCGTCTTGGTTTTGTCTAGGTCAATAAAGAATATCGCTGAGATGGTCGCTGAGAATATCATATTGTAAAGCTGACTAGGATGTAACTTAGTTAAATATACTAAATCTGAAGCCCTTTAAAGACCACCCTTACTAATACTATCTTGAAAATTTTCGATGAGATCTCAATCTTCGCCAGAAAATTCAACACCATGAGTTTTTGATTACTCAAGAATCAATAAGGGAATTCGGTATCTTTAATTTTGAAAAACTTAATGGAAGAAGCCATGTATCCGGATATTTAAAACAATAAATTGGCTTGAGATTCTTCCATAGTAAAATCCGAATTAGAAAAACTAAAAATAAATATATGTATTTGCATCAATTTGATCAGTACTGTCAAATTATTTGATGTTTTTACTTTCACATTCATTCTTATTATTTTGATTTAATTTTCTTGAGTTTCTAGTATAAATTCATTTCTTTATTTAATAAAAATATATGGCTACATAATATTAACATAATGATATATCTTCTCTTAATCAAAATAAATTTATTGAAAATGCTCATAATTGACTTTATATATCCCTTCTATACTACAATATAGCTACATATTACCTATACTTCTTTCATCTTCTTCTATTCCTACTAAGGTATAGTGTGAAAATAAGATGTAACTTAGTTATAGACTATAACTATGTTAACTATAACTTATACTTAAGGGTCATTTGAGTCGCTGAAATTAATTCATAACCTCTTTCAAAGAGACAAGATACCTGTAGGAAATGTGTGACTAGAAAGTATTATTAACATTAATTATTTTCTTAGCTCTTATATTCTTCAATTCCAGTTAGGAGTCAAGAAAATAAAAAAATAGCTAGGACTGAGAGACCGATGTATCCTTAGGACCGTTGAAAGATAAAAAAGATCGGACTGATAAAAACAAAAGACTAAAAGGGTCGAGGGGAAAAGACTGATAAGTCTTTGGACTGATCCAACACTAAATTGGTATGACGTACATTTGAGTTATGACGTATTATAATTTTGAATGAAGAGGTCGTGGCGGCAATTATCATTTATGTTTGCTATTAGTATAATTATCAATTCACTTATTTAATTATGTAATGTCCAAAATTGATAATAGAAGTCCTTTATCCATCTGTGATTGAATTAAATAATTCAAATTAGTATCCAGAATGGCCAATAGTTGTGCTACTTTTGCCTTTTTTCCAAGATATGGATGATATTTTTCTCTTTTTTTTTAAATATAAAATTCACTTTTCTTTTTAAATATTTCATTTTTGAACATAAATTACTAAACAAAAATATTTTATCTATCATTTGACGAAATTGTATAAATTATAATAGCATTAACCATCTATGCGACATTTAATCCTTTATTTCTATGGACATAATAATAGCATCTTTTTTAATTCAAATAAGTTAAATTTTTCTCTAGGACTGGATAAAAATATTTTTTTAAATTTTGAATTGTAGTTTTATGTATGTGCAACAACTTCTATTAATATTTTGTGTTTTGTTTTCTACGTATTTTTTGAAATACAAAAATAAGTAACATTAATTATGTATTATTTCATTCTCGAATAACCGTATTCACTCTCGAAAAGGTACCTTTAGCGCTTGTTTGAAACCAAAATGTCACATCTATCATCTGACGAAATGGCATAAACATGACATTAACCCTCCATGCGATATTTAAACATTTTATTTGAAATTGATAACTAATAAGTATTAAGCTAACAAGATTCAATTCATAACATAACTATACCCCTACAACAGCTGACTCAATATTCACTACATCAGCATCATCAACTAAAACATTGTCACTCTATATATTATCTCGTGAGCGAAATTTTAGGCGATTTTTTTTGCCGAGTGACATTTCACCGGAGTACAATTTTGCCAAAGGATAATTTGTCGATTGTTCATTTGCCGAAGGACTATTTGGAACAAATGGGCAAAACTGATAAATAAATAATAAATTTATTGATATATACGATGCATATTTTAATTCAATTTAAAATTATATTATGATAAATAAGTAGTGTTCCTATTCTATATAGGAGAGAGTGAGTATACTTGTTACGGAGGAGACATGTTACACTGCCAATAGCTTTAAAATGTAAAGTTATCTGACCACCCATTCTTATGTCTTCCTTTGTTCATCAAATCAACATAAACCCCGGGTTGCCTAATGCTTACATATAGAGAATTTCGACATTGAAATTTTTGATACTGAAAGTAAACATTTTAGGTAAGTGTTTATAGATATATATTTCTATTACGAAACATGAGATTTTAATTTTATTTTATTAAATATCTTAGTCTAGCATGTTGTTCAATTAGTTACCATTTTTTTTTTGTGTGTAATTTCATGATATACTTTAATTATCAATCACAGTAAATAGTAAAAAAAATATTTTTTTAATTTTATTTTGAAGTATCCCTGTTGCTGTAAATGTTTTATTTGTTTATCTCATACATGTAATTATAAGTATTTACTTTATGCTGACAAACTGTAATAAAAAGTAAAATAAATGTTTGACTATAATAAATTACAGTTTTTATATGTTTCATCCTGTTGTAACATGTCTAATCCTATCCTGTACTGGTGTATCAAGTATCCTACTTTTGGTTGGTTTCGAAAACACCAATAAACGGTTATTAAATATTGCACTACATCAAAAATACTCTGGAAATATCTGTATTAGGTAACTACCTACGTCAAGTTGTCCGAGCGTTGAATTATCTTTTAAATTGTGAAACTTATGACAATTTAAACAAAAAATTACTTGTGTCACATGTATCCTCACTCTCCTCTTTGTCATATAGGTAAATTATTGAGTGTTCTTTTGTAGAAAAATATTTTATAAATTTATTAATGAACATTATATAAGTATAATACAGTAGTGGTTCACTTTAAAATAATATTGGTAGACAAAATTGTTAGGTGGTAAAATTGTCGTGTACATTATCATGGTGAGACAAAATTGTTGTGGTAATATTATTGTGAAGCAAAATCACTGTAAATAATATAATTGTGAGTAATTTCATGGTAAGACATTATTATCGTGTGCAATTTCATTGATTTAATATTATATTCGCACGATAAAATTATTGATTGATGAAGAAACTTGACATGAAAAATTTAATATCCCCAGCCAACAGGTGAAGCGCTGGGCCTCAAAGCAGTTTAAACTCCACCACTGCCGCGTGTTTCAGCATTTAGGACCCTTTTATAATATGCTATAACAAACCCCGAACCAAAGGTTGTACAGGTGAACGGCTACGGCCGAGGTAGGTCAAATTCCCTCATCTCGGATTCTCTAAGCATCAAACCACCCTTTAATATAAAAAATACACTCCATCCCTCAGCTTGTAGAGTTGAACTATAGGGCCTCAAAGCCGTTCAAACTCCACTAGCGCTGCATTTCTAAGTAGCAAGGCCCCTTCTAATATGTTATGACACATTCCCGGCCCACGGGTTGTGCACTGTATACTTCTAAGCAAGTATTTTGTACTTTTTTGTGCAGTGTTTATGTGATGTATGGTGTTAATTGGAAATTTATATACTTAGAAATATAATGAGTATGTTATTGCCTATTGACTGATGAAGTATTATACATATCTTCATTATGTATAATGAATAGGAGGGGGGTAGATTCTGCAAGCACCGTAGTCCGGGTGTATCATCACATATTAGAAGAGGTTCTTGATGCTTAAAATACGGTGGTCTGTAGAGTTTAAAGGGCCTTTTGGTCCAGCACTTCCCTGTATAGCCTGATGGATATTAGAAGGATTCCTTGATGCTCAGGAATGTGACGCCGAAGAATTTAACCTGCCTCAGGGCACAACAGCTAATGTACATAACCTGTGGGTTGGGATGTATCACAGCATATTAGTAGGAGTCCTTGGTACTTGAACATGAATCGACGGTGGATTAGAAATACAAACTACTTTATTGTGCTTATAAAATGATCATTAATAAATATAAAAATATTTTTCTGCAGAAAAACACTCATTAATTTACCTATATATCAACAATACCTATTTATCATACTATGGAACTAAAATATGTAATCGTATATATCAATAAATTTACCTTTCTCTAATTATTCTACTTTTCTCTACACTAATCGATAAAAAAAGGTAAAAATTTAGTCAATTGATAGGGATTTATTGAAAATTTGTCCTCTTGATTTAGTAAAAATAAAAAATATGAGGCCCTAAGATTGTGTCACCTCCAACTATGATGCACGTTATGACGTCATTGAAAACTTTCTATAATATATTAAGCATATTTAGCTTCGCATGTTCTTTGACGTCATAGATTGCATCATAAACGGATATTTTATTTCCTTTTTAAAAAAGATCCAATTTTGTAAGAAACAAACAGAATTAACCATTTTTATCCAGAAAAATAAATAAAAAGAGATTAAAAATTTATAATTTCTTTTGAATTGGAAACCCTCAATGGGTCCAGGGTAACCATTTCTTAAGGTTTTTTTAACCTTAAATGATATTATAGACCCTTTCAAATGTAGTGTTTAAGTATAATTTATTTTCAAATAGCTTAAATCTTACATTAGGTCCTATTTATGGCCAACCCCACCTTCAATAAAATAAAACGGAATCTACAATTTAAAAATTATCTTTTTCTCTGCTCTTGAAACCTTTGTACGAGAATGAAAATAAATAAAATAGTCCGCTTGCACTTTGGTTGAACATTTTTACCGAGATCTCAATCGTTAATTTGAAAAAAAAAATCCTCGACCAATCAGTTATCGGTTTGAAACAATAATTGGTATCAGTCCCAAAAATTCATATCGATCGATAAGAGATATTGTAGGAGATTAAATACCACGAAAAGATATACATTTGCAAACCACGACGTTATCACAATACGTCCTATCTATTTTATTGTATGTTGTCGATGTTTCTACTTCTTTTCCTCTTTTCAGTATAGTCGTAAAAAATATGTTTTTTTTGCGTACTCTATGACAATGTAAAAATATAATAAAAATGATTTGTAATTGTAGCCTGAGCAGAGTTTTTTTTTTTTTTACAAAGCTGTTATCGTTATGATGTTATCTTGAGGAGAGACCCTGTAAATATAAAGTAGGTACTAGTAATACTAAGTACTTGTTGGGCTCGGAGTAGAATTGAGAATCGACATTGGAGTATTACTTTCCCAAGTGCATGTAATTAATGTTGTGTCAGTCCTTATTTATTCGGTCTAGTCCAGTCCTTAAGACTGCCGGTCCTTCGGACTGTCAATACTAGAACTGATTATATATATAAAAAAGTTGATTGACGTAATCAAAGACGAACCATTATAACTTTTAGGACTTACATGCTGAACTGGACAGGACTGCAGCCTTCGGCCCTAGATTAGGACTAACACAACACTACATATAAGATACGAAGTTAAATTTGTGTTGATTTCCTAAATATCGTAGCTGCTTGCAGCTAATTTAATAAAACGTCATAACAGCTAAGCTTCTCTCCTTAATAACATTCTTGAATGCGATTTTTGGTTTCTTTTTTTAGCATGCGACAGGTTCTATTTCCTTCAACTCTACTCATCTGTGTTTTTAACGTTGATTTGCTGAATTTGAAATAGCTCTTGGTAGTGTCTGAGAAACTCCCTTTTCGGCTGTGCATGTGTAAAAGACAGGTCCGGTAAACATTTCAAAGCACTTTGACACTATATATGTAGGTGTATAATTCCTTTTAAGTGGACAGAGGAGTTTCACAAAGTCAATTAATGTACAACATTATTGTGATATTAGACATTTTATTAATTAAATATTATGTTTTTAATGCGTACTCTATGACAATGCAGATTACAATATAATGGTTATGAATGTATATGTTCTAATGAGTATATAAAGGAGAAACTACTTGGATTTTCTTTTTCGTCGTAGTGAGTCGTTTCTATAAGCATGAATACTATGTATAACATTAATAATTAATATCAAAAACTAACAATTCATGTTCTAAATAAATTAAGTGTAAATTTTGATCCCAAAAAAATACTTGTATCTAATAAAATTATGAAACAACAAATATAAAGCACCTCTTACACATTCACCTAAAAAGATTGCCTGCATAGCTGAAGTCAATTTTATTTTTTTGATTTGCAGTTGAAGCCGAAAGAAGTTTCAATGAGCATGAGTAGACTAAAAAATGTATATTCTCCGCAAGGTGGTGTGACTTTCTGTAGCTTGAGTTAATATAGATATAGATTGCATAAGGGCGCCGGTGTCTCCTCTATGTGATAATGATTATTACTCAGGTAGTTACATTATTTTGTCGTAATACGGCGCCACTCTCTGTCCCCTTATTTACAAGCTTAAATAAGTAAGCAACAATAATGCCCTATTAAATCATGCTATGTTATGATATGATTGATTTCTACTTAATGGAAATACAAATGCACAAAAGAGAAAGAACACAACTAACTTCCAAATATGCAAACTAATATTCATTGATAGTTTGTCTTTCTCCGTAAAAATACCTTCAAGTAGCCCTTTGAGAAGTAGGATCCTTTAATTTTTCTCTAGTTGATTGCTTTCATAAACTCCTCTCAGAAACCGGGAATGACCCTCTACTTCACTCTTATCCCCCTTTTTAGAATCAGGATCCACCTCACTGGGATCAGAAGAGGGTTTCCTATTCGAGGACTGAATCCATTTTAATATGCGCGAATTCTTCTGAGTCCGATCCACAGTGGTTTCCACTCCAGCTTGCAGTAAGGGATATAAACTCTTATTTTTTTCGTCAACGTTGGAGTGAACACTTCGAAAGCTTCCCATTGTGAGCTGTGAAAAGCCATCCGAAAGTATATGATTGTTTTTCAAAGGGTCTGAATGAATACTTCTAGAGATTTGTCTCTGATTGCCTTTGATGTTGGATTTGGTTGATGATGAGAAATTTCCAATTGTTATGAGATTTTGTGGAATGAGAGATCCGGTTAGAGAGTGTGGCTTTTTAAGTCTAGTCCACTTATCCTCTGTATAGTTGGTCACCTCCACTAAGGGAAGTCTTTTATATGGATCGGGATCCAATATTTTCTTGAAAAACTTTTGGCCTTTCGTCGTAAGAGGCTTGAAATTCTTGGGAATTTTTCCACCTGATTTTTTATTCCTCCAT
Source organism: Lepeophtheirus salmonis (assembly GCF_016086655.4). Classification (NCBI taxonomy): domain Eukaryota; kingdom Metazoa; phylum Arthropoda; class Copepoda; order Siphonostomatoida; family Caligidae; genus Lepeophtheirus; species Lepeophtheirus salmonis. Next base: position 18,854,778 of record NC_052132.2, read on the forward strand.
GAGTAAAAGTCCCCAAAATGAGGATCGGTTTTAGTGTCTGCTTTTTGCCATGGAAGTATACCAAATAGACAAAAAAATATAACGATTCCAAATTGGAAGATATCCTGCATTTTATCAACTTGATAGTATTCGTTTGCATGTCGAGCAAATAGTTCTGGAGGACAATATGGAAGAAGTTCGTTCTTCTTAATGACTATGTCTCCCTGAGTTCGAACTGACCCAAAATCACATAGCTTCACCTTGCTAAAATCCGACTTAAAAACTAAAATGTTATCCAATTTAACGTCTAAATGACAAAGATTTTTTGAATGGACCCATTCAAGAGCAGATGCAATTTGTTTTGTAATGGATTTAGTGGCTGTTTCCCCAATGCCACGCTCGCTCAACACATTGGATGTTAGATCCCCTAGAGGGGCATACTCTGCAGCAAAAACGAAATACCCTTTGGCTTGAAAAACTAGGCCATCGTATATTCTAAGAATATTCTTATGCGATGATAGGAGAACTGAATACCGAACTTCTTGGAGAAACTCCTCATATGTTACTTTTTGACTATTTATCATTTTGATTACGAGTTCTTCTCCAGTCGGAGTGTACTCTGACAAATAGACTCGTGAAAACCATCCTTCTCCAATTTTTTGAAGAATATCGAATTCTTTATCGAAGTCAACCTAAAAAAAAAATATAGTTTTTATAGTAAGATAATATTAAAAAAATCAGCAGCATTATATTTCACTAAGGATTCTTTGAAATCGTGCTATATCAGCATGCTGTACATTTTTTTTTTGAAGTAACTCAGTCATAAAATTGACCGTCCTTGAAAATGACATTACTTTTTTTTCTAAGTTAAACAAAGTCAAATTGTGTGTTTTTTTTATTTTTTCGCAAATCTATTAAAATTACACATCTTTTCTTCATGTTACTCATCGTTACTATTAGTGTTTAAAGTGAATCAATTTTACTTTTTTAAGGGAAACTCCCTTGATTAAAAAAAGTTATGCATTTTAAAAAAAACTGAAGGAACTTTACCTGCCGGATCAAAGCATCTTCATGTTGAGAAGATCCCAAAGAGGAATCTAGATCAATTTCAGACTTATAATTATATTGTCGTGAGGAAGAAGCGGATGTGTAGAGTGTCCTGTTAAGTGATGCATGGCTCCTAGGTGATGGCATACTGTTGGAGACTTGAGGACCTCCAGTTGCCACTTTGAGAAGTTGAACAATCTCGTCAACTATGTTCTGCGCTGAGTCGTTAATGGTTAATGAGTTACTTATTTGATTGTTGTTATCATTATTGAAAGGATCGTTATGAGGCCTTTTCGGCGGATTTTCAAAGATAGGGGACTGAGAAGTAGAAGAAGAGGAAAAAGCTTCTGAAGAAAGTTGAGAAAAGGCAGTTTTTGTAGAGGACACTGAAGAGGAGAAAAGAGTAAGTTCCCTCGTTCCACGAGAGCACTTTTCCTCCTCTATCAAAATACTTCTTCCCTCTTCTTGTTCCTCGTCTTTGAAACTGTTGCCTTTCTTCTTTCGTGATGGAGGAGTTGGGGTGAAACCACACTTTGGCGGAGTTATGTCATAACGGAATTTTGATAAGGAATGAGTATCTTTTGGCACAATTTGTAATTCCCTCATGATATGATCCTTTATTTCATTATTAATACTACTATAACCGTTAATCACATGAGCGGGTGAGCTTGGTGGAGTTGCATTGGAGGAAGAGGCCCGTTCCTCTGATGCGGATCTCTTATCATAATCAGGAGCTGAAATCCCTCCGAGTCCCCTTCTCTTCATCAACAATTTTCGAAGCTTTTTCTTTTCTTTATATCTATAATAAAATAAACGTTTAATAATACTTAATCATGTGATGAATGTCCTTTTTATTGACCTCTCCATCCTCAGTCTTGACTCATCAATGATGTCCGTTGAGGTAAACTCAAGAGGAATTCTCATCATGTTTATCTTACTTTGCTTTGAGCTTGTTTTTTCTATCATTCAAGAATTGCAAGGGATTTTTTTACATTTGTATTACATTGTCTATTGACAAGAGCTAACTAAAGGAGAGGAAAAATTAAAAATTATGAAAGTGTGCGTTTCTGTTCGGAGTTCGAACATCGCTTTCCCTGGCAAGGTGCCCATGTTTGAAAACCGTTCATATGTACTTATCATAAATATTGAATATGACAATATTCATATCAATATTGTATGCTCCTTCTTTTTGCATTCTTAGTGAGTTGATGAGGATTCAGTTGTTAATTGCGTCAGATATGAAGGGAATTGAAAAGGTGTTTGAACTTTTTAATTTTTCAAATTAAAGTTTATATAGGTCAAGTCAACTGCAATTACACTTTCCTCTACAATATAAATACAAGTGTAAAATATGACAAAAAAGAACTCATTGCTGTGCATGCATAAGTTATAAAAAAAGCACTGCCAAGGCTGTTGTTAAATATATAATATTATATCTCCTAAAGCATTATAATTATTCAATCAACGTCAAGTGTTGAGAGAGAGAAGAGAAGAGATACAAAAGCATTATATATTTATACAGTAGCACTTTGACATATAAGTTTAAATCCGTTCCGTGATCAAGCTCAAATATCTTATATTCTATCAAATCAATTATCCCCCCCCCCATTTAAATTAAAGTAGATAATACGGATAGGACCGTGACTTGATGTTGTTGACACTAGCCAATCACCCTGCGTGATTCTGTAGTTTGTTTGTTTCTGTACCCTCTCCTCCACTCTGTTAATTAATTACTGCATGGACGGAAATACGAAGAAAAGTGTTCCAAATTTTAATATCCAAGGCACAGAAAAAACAACGTTTATTTTCCACAGCTGATTTGCTAGTGTAGAGTGAGGATGTAACCATTCGATATCGGCAGGGGTGTCCGCAGGGGTGGGATGGAGGGAATGTAGCCCCTCCCAAATTATGGAATCATTGCTTTTTACTAAAAAAATTTTGGGGCAGGATGAAAAAGTCTAAAGCGAAAATAAGAGTAAAAATATTTTTTTTTAAAGATTTATTTTCTTAAAAAGAAGGTCATTGGGCAAATTATACGGCAGAGCAAAAAATTAATATTTGAAACTTTTTATGAATAGATGTGGATTTTTGAATTTTTTTTAAATAATTAATATTTGAAATTTTTTTCTAAAAATTTAGTTTTACAATTTTTTTCCAAAAAAATTAATTTTTCAAATTTTTTTCCAGGAAATTTAATTTTTTTATGAATAGCTATGGATTTTTGAATTTTTTTCCAAAAAGTTTCATATTTGAAATTGAATTTTTGAAGAAAATTTCAAAAAAAAAAATTAATTATAAATACCAAGCCCTCCCCTTCCTCCCAAAAATAATAATAATACCTCTTTTGTTCATAAGAAGTCCCCAACACTGTTTTAGGATCCTCATTAAAATCTAAAATCCCGAGTCTACTGCAGCGCCTTTTAACAAATTTGTAAAAAAGAAACCATTATTTGTCAATTATTTTTTTTGTTCTCGTCATTTTGAATTTTTTTTTTTTTTTTTGTACTCAAAATTATATCTTTCATAAATTTTTTGTGAAATTGTTCAAAAAAAAGTTAAACGGGAGAAGTATTGTATTTTCACAAAAAATACAGTAGAATCTAGATTTAAGTTATTTTATGAGACTGATGGAATTGGTACTTCATATAAAGTATCGTTTAAAGGGATTTTCTATTTCTATTCGATTTAAGGGATTTTTATTTTTATTTAGTATACAAAATTTTTAAGTATATCTCGAGTTCATGGAGCAACAATGCAGACTTCAATATATTTTTTTGTATTAAATAAATAAGATATAATAAATATCATTTTGTATTTTTCACGTAATACCAATAATTATCTTTATATATGTATATATTTTATTATTATTAATTCGTCTTTTCTACGAATCCTTTTATTCGTTCAAATACTGTCTCTTCCAAAAAATGTTACCATTAATAAAAAGTAACATTCTGTCAAAATTGTCAAAGATTATTCTAGGAATGAGAAGTAAGTTCATTCCCGACAAATAACTCAAATAAAGCTCCTAATTATTTAAGGCCAAAAAATATTGTAGGATAATTACAACTCATACGGTATACAAGTAGTTTTACACGTCGTTTATGAACAATTCTTTCATATAAGTAAGATTAATGAGTTCTTAAAATGAACGATTCATTCACTTAAATTCGTGAGTTAGGTTCTCTCGATGCCAACTGGTCTTATTATTAGATAAATTATTAATTACAAAACGATTGTTTATACAATAAAAAATCCTTTTTATTGTATAAACAATATATGTTGTGTACAATTTGCAGTGTTTGTTCAAGGTGCAACTTGCATGAGAAAATTGTACAACTAGCCATTTCTTCGTCATAAAATGCATGATTTAATTTCAACATTGGTCATTCTAATTACCAACTATTCATTGAATTTATAATTTCATTTTGATCTATTACAATTACATGATTATGATGTGTTTATGAGTAGTATAACAGTGGGCATTAAAAGTTTATAATGTACCACATAATAACTATATTTAAGTCATTTGTATTAAAATGGCTAAAAAGTACATCATAATATATCAATCATTCAAGGAATATTCAATTATTATATTATTCTCATCCCAAGTCTAGAATTCCATGGCTCAATATTTCCTGGTGTTAGAAAAAAAAATGTCGGAAGTAGTAAAACCAAAATAATGATTTTTATTCAAGAAATATAAGATTTATAACCAATTGAACTTATTGTGAAGATATGGGAAATGAAATCAATTTATAAATCGATAAAACTTGAAATTAGTTTTTTAGTAGTTCTCTCACTGTATTGTTTTGCTCAACAGAAAACTGTCGTACAAGAGTGTTACTTTAAACAATTCAAATCTGAACTTTATTTTTGTTTACATGTAAAACATTTTTTTTTAAATGCTACTAATTTTTGTATGGAGATTTCCGTCCTCGTCAATAATTAATTTAGTTCAGATCCCCTATAACTTACTCTTTGAGGTCCGAGAGGTATTATTAGATATTTATACATTTAATAATATTGTAATTGTAGTATTCATCGCTTATTCTTTGTATCGATGTGGACCTGCTGTCATTGATTGAAAATTTAGAGTCAAAAGCTATAAGTTTTCTGTTCTACTCATCCATATCTATTTGGGATTAGAATACTCTGGTCGTATACTACTCATTCTCTACATATATGCATATATTTCAAATGTATTTTTAATTACAAACACAAAATAGATTGAATAGCCTCCCACCTAGGCAATTGATTCAATTAACCAATGTGGGGCTTCAACAGTCATGTCAAGGCACACTAATTTGAATAAAAAACAAATCCAATTTATAGTAAACATCACTAAATGACAATTTCGTTTGAGTTTTTTTATTAATAATTTGTAATAAGTGAAATATCTCCCATTTAGCTTACACTGTAACGTGGTCTTAAAACTAAACCTTCGGAAGTATAATTGCAGAGAAAAAGATGTATCCATCAAGTGCAATACAAAACTTCATGATCAATTTTCTTTGATTGATAAATTTGCCACTAACGACGCTTTGGCTTAGAAACTCCGTGATATATTAGAATTATAGATATAATTTAACTTCAAAATTTTAGCAGCTGTTTTTAGTTCAAAAAATTTTCAACAAATAGGATGCCCAGTAATTTTGCCTTGGAGCCTTTTGCCTTAATATATAAATAAATGAGGTTTATACGTCGTAATTGATTATTTTTTGTCAAAATTGATGTTCCCTTTGAATTTTCTAAATCAAAATATCAATTATTTATTACTATAAAATACATTAAATGTTTGTTTTCTGTTGGAATAATGAAGGAATTACTCTCTTGCCTCATTTATGCTTGTTCGTCAATCCAGAAAAATCCATTGTGTCTAATGATAATTACAACGGATAAGTGGTTAACAATGTGCCTTGTTTATTTATTTCTATTTTTCTTATCATACTAATTTGATTCCCTGCTTTGTCTCTGGTTTAAATTCATTATACAGTGAGATTTTGTTGTTTATGCATTGAAATTTTGGACATGACTCGAACATTTTCCAACAGAAAACAGCCATTCAATGAATTCTATTGTAATACACATCACATATTTTGATACAAAATTCAAAAGGAACATTAATTTTAACCAAAAATAAAAAAAACGAACTATAAAGCTCATTTATTTTTATATATTTAGTTGAAGTTTGATCCTTCGCTTACAGTTTTCTAAAAAAAAATATTCATATGGCAATTCCACACGGCGTTAACTCCTCACTAACACAAAAATACTGTATTGGTTGTCAGCTGTCTTCTTCTTTTCCTCTAATTTGTGTTCTTAACATGAATTGTTTAGATACGAATTAGTGTTTATTAAGTCTTGAACAATTATCAACTATTATTGAATGCTAATATTAATAACTATTACCAACTGATTTTGGGCCCTTTATTTGTTTCTCTTTGAAGAATAGGCTGTGAGATACATGAAAGATGATGACGTGTCCAAGGTTATTATAAAAATAACTAATAATTATGTTGTAATAGTAAGTACATTGATTTATGCAATGTTTTGGCACCTTAATCCGGATCCTATTTATCTGTCTAATTTTGGGTTTGGAGCTGGATCTGAAAGTTCTGGTACACGAATATTTACGTTTAAAGATCCGAACCGATCCAGATACGAGAAAATATGGATCCCTCCTTTCTTTAGCTACTAGTCAATGCGTTCTTTGGAAATATACTCATAATCCCAGATCCGTTACTCCTTGTAAACACTTTTCCTTATTTATTTTTATAAGGAGTACGTAACGGATTCCAAAGAAAAAGTATAGCTCAAATATAACAGTAAGCACCAAGGGTAAATTCCGAACCTCAGGATTATATATGTAAACAGGGTGGACAAGTAAATCCTGAAAAACTTTAACGGCCAATTATGAGACTTGTATAAGAGACAGAAAAATTATTTTTTATTCATTTGAAAGCCAAATCAAATGTAAAATAATTATTCATAATGAATGCCTTAGTTCTTGATTAAGAACAATCCCATCAAAGGCCATAATCACGTCATAAACTGTTGATTGTAGATATTTGAAGAAGGAAATTATCTCCTGTGCTGAGTGTCCTCCGCAACAATTTTGGATAATAAAAAATATTTTGACTTTTTCCATGCTTGGACGACAAGATACTAAAAAAACTGAAATGAATTCGACAGCTTACACATTTAGCTTGTGGCCAGTTTTAAAATTTTTATCACATATCTTCTACAATTATCGTAATTCGCCGTTAAAGTTATTCCGGATTTACCTTATCTACCCTGCATATATATATATATATATTAAAAAATAAATCCTTTAGAAAAATCCTTTTTTTTTTGGGGGGGGGAGGTGGTACACTCCTGATAATAAAAACCATAAAAAGGTGGCGAATATGACACGCAGCAAAATCTCATAGAGGCAAACTTACCTGAGGGGAAAATGTAAGAGACAAATTTATCGGGTTCAAAAATACTTGTAAAAAAAAGTAGATGTTCCCCTCATTAGCTCATTATCATAGCTGATAATATGTTGAGTCGTTCGTATGTAAAGGTTCCTCTGTATTAAAAAAATACATCTGAATATTAATTGAGCATTTATGACGTCAGACTAACACACGCAATGTTTTAATATGCGTATGATATTATGTAAATATATAATAAATAACCTCCTTATATTTAATTTATATTTACTTTTTTATCTTACTATTTTGAAGGATCAGAACTCTTTACCTAATTCTAATAACAAGGTATTTTGATGTTGAAGGTGTATAAGTACATATGTAGTACATAATAATATAAAGAACTTCAGGAGTTGTGCAGTAAGCTTATTTGTTTCTCAATAAATAATATAAAATTTAATGATATTTTTTTAGGTATATGTATTAGGTTCAGGAAAATTAATTTTGGATTTCCTGCCATTTTTAAATATATATATATATATATCTTGTTCATTATTGGTCACATCGGATCATACGATAGGATGTCTAAGTTGTGAGTGCATACTACAAACGCTTTTGGACAATACTACGCTTGAACGGATCAGTGTTAAATTATCTTGCGTCAAGTATGGAGGTCTCAAAGGAAGAAATTCTTCATACTATCTGAAAGGGAAAAATGCGTCGAAATCGACCTAGAAAAATTGTTAGGTATATAGGGATGATACTCTTTCGGTTCGTGTTGCAGAACAGTGGTTCCAGCGATAATTCCCCATCTCAATTCTTCCATCTACATTTGAAGGTGGCGATGGAACAGGAGCGCCCAGCATTGGTGTATAGGAGATAACAAGATATCATCAAGACAACACCAGTCCGCACACAACTGACGTGCCAGAAGCTCCGGGAGCTCAGATGGGAAGTTCTTATATATACATTCCGAACCTGGCCACAAGTGACTACCACCAGTTCCTGTCTATGGCCAACACGCTTGGGTGTACAAATTTGTTCTCAATAGAGGCGTTTGAAAATTGGGAAGAAGGGCTCTATCAAAAAGGCCAAACTGAATCCGTAGGAGTTAATGAAAAGGCCAATCCCCACATGTTCATGAGGGCCCATGCAAGAAATCTCGGGATTTCATACAAGACTGTCCAGAAAGCTATTAAAAAAGTGGTCAGAAAGAACCTTGTCAGGGTGGAGAGGACACTTTTGACAACAATAAATGAAAAAAACCCATCTCTTCCTTTGCAAAACTCTTTTGAGCTCTTTTTTTTCCATAACTTTTTAGATTTTGAATATATTTTAAAAACATTTTTATTTGTGTAGTTTATTTTTTTATTTTTTTGCCAAAAGTATTCCCTTTTGGAGTAGTTGGCACTCAACCAGGGCCTTATAGCGTCTTTCATCACCTCTTGGTACTCCTTGGCCCTCATCCTGAGCTATACCGGTCAAGAAGTCTTCAGTGACAATCTTATTGGGGTTTCAACTTCCTTTCTTCCTGTAGAGGCTCTCGTTGCTGCTAATGAGCCTCCTGATCTTACAAACAAGCTCAACAGAGTAATTTACTCGTTACAACCTCCTTTACAGAGTGATGAACTTGGAGAAGATCTGCAATCCGTTACCTTTTGTCTCTGTTGTCGTTGTTGTTGACGTATTGCAACTAATTATACAGTGTTGAAAGCTGATAAATTTTAAAACAATTTTTTTTACAACCTAACAGTGATTGCAAGTAATAATGTCTCTATGGATCTATAATTGGCTCGGTTCGATATACTGACGTACACTTAATAGACCGCATCCCTAGGCAAGGATAAATTGTAAAAAACTTTGATATATATTTATCTTTTAATTTCAAGAACTAATTATATATAATTAAGTTATGAAATAATTTAAAATGGATTTACTCATATGATAAATTGGTTTACGAGAAATTCCAGGAGGGAACCCCAAGCATATATTTCTTACATAAAGTTCAAACGACTCAAAAAAATTATAAGCAATTTATTTTGTAACTAAGCCTCAAACAATGTGTTGCTTTTGGTTTTAAATACAAATAGTTACTTTAGTGAAAAGGGTGTAGAAAAATTTACACGTAAGCAATTTATATCAAACCAATATGATAATTATAAATTTGCAATAAGTGGGGTCGGCATAGAAATCCTCTCATGATTTTGTATTATTGTGGCATTTTTAAACAGTCTAACGTATAGGGGCCATTCATAAGCCACGTGATTAGTTGTGACCTAGTTTTTACTTCCCCCCCCCCATGTGAACTTACGTGGTTCTTTAATTTACACTACCAAATTCGGCTAAATATAGCCATAACAAAAACTAAACAGAAACTAAACATGTTCAATACTGGCTCTGATGTTGTGTTGAGTGACTTAGGGAATTTTTACATTTAGTAGCTGTAGCACCCCACACCCCCAAGATTAAAGAAGTTTTTCTTTTTACTAGAAAATTAAATATTTGAAATTTTCTTTCATTTTTCCTTTTTTTTCCAAAAAAAATAAATTTTTCCTTGTTTTCTAAAAATAATTATTGATTTTTTTTCAAAAACCAAACCCCCAAATATAATCCTGCGGACGCCCCTTTAGTAGGAATTTATATAACTTTCTAAATATGTTTTTCACAGTGTTTTATATAATATTCACATTCGTCTCAAAAGCAATTAACCAACCTATGGCATTTGGGTCGAAGCGCACAGGTTAGGAACCACTGATATAAAGTATCTTGTAAGGATTGTTTAAAAAAAGGCAGATTTTTTGTGTTTTAATAAAAAGCCAAGGAAAATTTTGAAGGGTTAAATAAATTTATATTATTCAAAATAGAATATCTTACAAATATATTCCTTGATACGTTGGTATTGTGCTATCAACTGTAACTGTCGTATGAAGAATCATCACGAGGCTGCATAATGTTCGAAAATTTTCATGCTACAATCTACGTATTAATTTAGATACACGCCTATAAAACTCAAAGTCGATTTTTTTTTTAAATAGGATGCATAACGTAACATTTACAGTAATGTATCAATTAAATATGTGGTGTGTCAACAAAAAAACAATCTTGAACAAAAGTCAAGAAAAAGAGAAAATCCCAATTTATTTTTTACTTCGTATTTACCTACATACAGCCCAATATTTATTTACACATTTGAGTCAATTATAGGCTTTGCATTCAAATTTGTGGGATGTGTTAAGATACTCAATATTTTCTTGCTATAGTTTATAACCTAATATTGATTTAAGATACTTATATTGAGTCTTTCAAATATAATCTGCCAATTTATCATTTTTTTTTTGTGACGATCATTTTGGGTTACTTTATGTACAATTTGGAACTCAAAAGATCGAAATGTATTTGCCTCTGCTTTGTGGCTAAGTCGAACACTAGATAATACTCCCCCCCCAACCCCCATTACGAGAAACAAATTAAAGTAAAAAGGAAACAAAAGAATGCAAAATATTGTTAAAAAACTTTCTACAGTCTTCACCGGGATAGTAGAAAACAATACACGCTGCACTCGTTCAGATTAATGTAAGTCTTCCTCGAGGTCCTAATCTGCTCCCAGATAGCCTTCTGCGACAATCCTGTGAATAGGAGTTCTGCGATGTTTTTCTTAGAAATCGACAATGTGTTCTATAACATTGCTCATTAGAAAATTGTACAAAAAAAAAGCTCTTAACCTCTCATAACTTTCATACTGGAGATGAGTAAATAATAACGGTTGCCCCTGTATGACGGCTAAAATTCATAGGGCTAAACATCCTTGAACCGTTCAGTAGACTGATAAGGGGAAAAGAGGCGGAAAAGTGGAGAGTTGATAACAAAATATAGGCTATGTATTTCTACTTCAATAAAATAAAAGTCTTTCTTATATCATATAATTACTATTATTTTTATAACCTTTCTCTTTGTGGGGTTCTCTCTTTCTCGTATATTTGAAGTATAAAAATAGAATATTTATATATAAAGCTATATTTGTAAACAATGGATTAATAGTATAAGAAATGACGTCATTACTTTTTCTTTCTTATTTTCCTCTTTGTGTATAATGATACTAACAACTTCTTCTCTCTCCCAAATATATTTATATAATATTATACTTTTAGCTCCCCTTTTTGAATCTATTTTTAAAACCTATTAATCAACATTGGTTCCATACATACTTAGCCTTGTATTGATACCCAAAAATACATCTTCTACCAACTCAACAGTGAAGTGGATTGTGGAATATACTCTCAATTTAAGGAAACGAAGATGCAAATAATATGAATGCATTCTAAATACAAGGGTGATGCCACTCACATCAACTCCCTCGAAAGACTCTTCCATAACAACTACTCGCTCAAAATGGCTGAAACTTTAGTGATAGATGTTATTTAGGAGTGCTGCCATCTTCATCTTAAGCTTACACTTTTCAGACCACCCTTGTATATCCTGTTTTCCTGTTAATATTTTTTTTTTACTCTCCACAAATATATTTTCTGGCGTGGACAATCAAAAAATGACTTTAACAAAGTAACAGGCCTCTAATTGTTTTTTCTTTTTTGGTGCGTTTAGTTTAGAAAAAGCGGTATTTTTGAGTCGAAACTGACCGTTTTTTCGCTTATTTCGCCACTGTTCCAAATATGGTGTTATTTTATAACTCCAAAAGATTTTTATATGATTTGCACAGTTCTAGGTAATTTTGCGGCGTAAATTTTCCCCCTCATTTTCCTTCAATTTTGCCTCATGGAGATTTTCCCACATGATATATTTGCCTCCTTCTTATCTTTTTATATAATATAGGCTCGAACTTTATATTTAGTTCTACTGATGAAAACTTTGTCTCTTTCTATCGATAAAGTTCCATATATTTCTTTAAGCTTCAAATACGATCATGAGTTAGGCGCTACTACTCAATTAGTGCTTTCAAAATAGACTCCTGATCTTCAATCTGTAACTCCTTATATACACTATCATTTCTTTATTTCCTCAATATTTTCTATTTTTTTAAATTTGTGGATTCCATTTATAAATAATAAAACGGCGGTGAATATGCCATTCCGCAAACTCTCTAAGAGGAACAATGTGACTGATCACGGATTTGCGCATTTGCCTATTTTATCAAACTTAAGTGAAGATAATGTTCCTTCATTGTTTGTTCAAAAACTATCACTTTAACTGGGGTTATATTTTGATAAATTAAAGGAACTGTGTCAAAAAGTATATATTCTGGAATGGGGTCATACTTTAGAGAAGAAGATTTGAAATTTTTGACTATTTTAGAAAAATACAAGATCTGAAATTCAAATTAAAAAGCGATGTTATTTTATTTTAGAATGGTTCATCTGTAGTGCAAGGGTGTATCAGGTCCTTAATATGGGACTTAGAATAGATCCCATACCCTTGTCAATCCCTCTTGACGTCAATGGAAATGTTTTTTCTTTTTCTAATTATTCCATTATATAATAAATATAGAATAGGTTATATAACCCAATAACATTATAATATAAATTGTTCTTATTATATTAAATAATAATGAAAAAGTTATATTTTGTAAGATATGTGCAATAATCTTAGTACATATTTCATATATCTTGTTTGGCTTAATAAACCATGGATATTTTTATGAAAAATTCAAGGCACCGATAGTTAAGTACAAGTCCTAAGGATAAACATGGCCTAACGACCGATCCTAATGCTGGAAAGAATAAAAGGACCGACACAACACTGTCGATGATACTCTCATCTATGAAATATGTTTAAACTCTTGCGTCCGATCCGGAAGCGTTCTTAAAATTACAGGACAAAACCGGACGGGACGTCAAAACTTTGGGACTGAAACATCCCTAACCTCCTTTTGAGGTTGTAAGTCGTACCACTCTGCTACTGGTACCTGTATATATATATATATGAACCTTCTAAAAATATATATATATCCCTATAAATAGAATATTTGTATGTATTTCACCTCTGTATGAAAGGTGACTAATGATGAATTAGCTTAGAGAAAGTATATATTCTTGTGTTTTTCCTTTATAATAATAAGCTAATAAAGAGCTATTTTGCAGTATGTGTTGCAGAAGGTAAAGAAGCTTAATATTGGATTTCCGTCAAAGCATTTTAGGGCACATGTTTTGTATGTGATGATCTCATCGGAGTAAAAAAAAATGTTAAAATCCTTTGTTCAAAATCAATTACTGCAGTCAGCCAAACTCTCAGAAGTCGATCAGAATAATTAAAGCAACCATAAAAATATAAATAAAGTTTATCATCAGAATTGATGAATAACCCGTTTGATGAAATTACTGATAGAAAACTTACACAAGTTCTTAGTAGAGCATTGTAATCAAATATGAAATATATTAATTTCAATAAAAATATGATAATTGCAAAGCTAAGGTTACTAGTTCCTAAAATATCCCAAAAACCCTGTATTTCCTTATACTAATTTTTTATTGTAACTAGTATTTGCAATAACATTATCTCAAACAAAAATTGACCTGGCAATGACGTAACCCCCTAAATTTTAGAGTAATCCCTCACAGAACTCGAATAAAAATCATTCTGCGGAAACACCTCTAAGTGTTAGTTATTTTTTTCTGTATATATTTTGGCTTAGTTATTTTAGTCGAAAAAAACCGAAAAGTATCGAAATATCCTTACCAGTGTTGGGGTTTGGTCTGGAAATCCATTTTTTGTTCGACCGAATGAGTTAGGTCCTACAAAAAATCTCGGTCTGGACCAGACTCATATCAAAATTTTGGCCTAGATCAGCCCAAAAGTAAAATTCGGTCTAGTTCGGTACTAAAAAAATCGGTCTAGTTCGGTACTAAAAAAATCGGTCTAGACCCGTTTTACAGATAAATTGCTTATAACATGCCATCATATGTTTTTTCAAGTACAATAACGTTGTTCGAAGTTGAAACTGAGACATCTCGAATTAATTATGATCCGACAGTCTCTTATATGTTTTCAGTATTTGTTCTAGAACTTATCGTGTACTTGTGAAATTTGAACAAAATGAATGACAGTTGATCTAGAAAAAAAATATGGTCTCTCATAATATATGAGACCAATAAAATTGGTCCATAAATTGAGACAGAAAAAAGAAAATCGGTCGATAACTTAAGACCGAAAAAAATCGCTATACAAAGTGAGATTGAAAAAAATCGGTACACGGTCTTAGACCGCGGTCTGGACCGAAAAATCGGTCCAAAAAGTTTGTTGCTGGATTGAGTCTCAACACTAATCGATACCGATTAAGGTACATGCATATTGGTATTGTGACAATACTAATTTAATCATATAATGTTCATACTAGGGAGTCATTCATAAGCCACATGGTTCTTTTTTTCACCAATTTTAACCCCCCTCCCCAAATGTGGGCTTACGTGGTCCTTTTCTTAACTCTCTCTCTAGAACCACTTCTTCTTGTTTTTTGGGACTCGAAGATTCGCCCTCATATATTATACCTTTTTCGGCCTTAAAATGGGTCTTCATTCACTTTAAGTCATTTCTAATTCATATTTTGAAATGAGGGCATTTTAATTACATATGGCTGTAATACATTCATATTCAATGAATGTTGTTTCTTTTTTATTATTAATTCGAAGTGTTTTTGTACTGGTGTAATTTAGCTAAGGGGAATGAAGAAGTCGATTCGAACTCATTATAAAAAGGTGCAATATTCATGTTTCCTATTTTCTATTTTAAATATATTAAAATTTATTACAAATAACTTTAAGTGGAAGGAGACCCATTTTAAACCTTAAATTAGAAGATATTTTTTTATCGTAGTATAAATATGAGGGCGAAAATTCTTGGGGTGAAACATCCGAGAACCGTTTTTTGTGACTCCACTCTAAAAAACGAATTGAATTTAAATATATATATATTTTTTGCTATTTTTATTAATTTCTGGAAATAAATATTTATTAGATTGTTATACTTAACTTTAATTTCTAGTGGGCTTTAAAGCAGGGCTGCAGAGTCGGATTTGGTGCCTTTTTAGGTGGAGTTGGAAAATTGGTAATGAATCCGATTCCACCTACAAATATTATTACAATTTATATAAATAAAACCTATTTATAATGTAAGGCTAAAGTATGAAACTTGAAGGTTAAATCATTATAAGTTTAATTCACAAATTTCAGACGTGCTCTATGGTATATACCAGGGGTAGGCAACCTTTGAGACATGGATTTCTAATCAATCAGTGTACCACTATCAATAATAATGGTAAAAAAAATCACACAAACTACGAAAATATATTCTAACTTGTGCGTGCTGCAGTGCCACGCGTGTCATAGGTTGCCGATCCCTAGTCTATTCAATTACAATTCTCGAACATCTAACGTCTAGATTATTATGTTGGGTAGAGAATATCCGCTAACCATCTTGTGAATAGTTAATGTTATATGAGTAAAGAATAACATTGAAGTGAGAGGTTGTTTGATTTGTTGTTCCTCGATTACAAGTAAATAAATTATGTTAAGAAAATTCGATTTTGATCCATTTCATTTGTTATTCATCTTGTTAAATATATCATACTCCAAATATTTTCCTTATACCTGGCTCAATTATTTTCTACATATAACTAATAACTACCTATACCTATAAATTAGATCTATATTTATAGTCTCTAGACTCAAATGACTCAATAGTACTTATATAGCCAATAAAATATATTATTAAAAATTGGGTTTTGGATTCAGAGTCGGCAACATTCAAAATACTGGAGTCGGGCATTTTATTTACCGACTCCGCAGGCCTGGTTTCAAGAAGAATGAACCTGATTTTAAGTGCCCCCTTCCTTCTTGTCAAGGTGCCACTTGGTTTGGGAATGCTATAGTACTAGCTTCTCATCAAAATCTCAATATGTTATCCGCCCTTGTCCTTGGAGGACAATGTAATACTTATATAAGTATCTAGGTACCATCTTAATTTTACTTTATTCATGCGTAGCGAAAAAAAAAACATCTTTACATTCTGTATCATTAAAAGAGACATACATATTATGTATTATTTTATGTAATAACATTTATGTAGAAAGGGAAATGAAGTTTTTGCAGACGAAGAGTGACGTCATTGATAAAGGCTATATCCTCATACTATTTCAAATTTCTTGATAACTTGGCTCTAGAGAAATCTTATAAAAAAAGCAAAACACAAGGAAAAAAAGCGGATATATCTTTCCCATGTTTGTTGGCTTCATATCAGAAATAAACATATTGTTAGTATGTGCCAAGGATTCAATACATATACTTAATGAGGAAGGAATCCTTTGCTATAAGATGAGTTTCTGTACATATATGAAAAAAAAAATTAATTATTTTTCCAAAAGACATCAACTACATCAAAACATTGTTTTTAACGTTGTTTAATCTACCGGGTGTTTAAAGTATTTTAACACTTCAACATCAAATCAATTTTTTAATAATAACTCAGCTTTGTTATTTACTTTTGAAGAGTGTTTCCAGTAGAGTTGAATTTTTCACTAAGAAAAAAAAGAATGCTAGGAGAATGTGAGGCATACTGTACTTATAAATTAAGGCCCTTCAGATGCTTTTTATTTGATTTTAGAGGTAGAAAATTAATTACAGCTATAGAGAAGAGATCCATAGCTTTAGAAATAACAAGGTAAAGTCACACTTGGCACAATAACTCACAAACTAAATAACAGATTGGGTGACTTTTAATGGTTCGTACTAACTTAAAATGAGGTGAATTAAAAAAACAAAAAAACAATCTATGTGTGAATCCTGGCACTTTTCAGCCCATCTTTTTGCTTCCATCTTTTTTTCTAAGTGAGTAATAAATATGTTTAAGGTTTTGTTTTGAAGCTAGTTAGACTGGCTCTAGTTTTTATTAGGCTAACAATGTCATAAAGTATATGTAAACTCCTCTAAAATGCAACTTAACAATTGTTAAAATACTTTTTAAACACCTGGTCTGTTCAGTAACTAATAAAAAGCGAGTATGAATGATTTATTATTGATTGATTAGGCTTTTGAAATATGAGATATGATAATATGACGCAAAAACACGACTACATATTCTCCTTTCTTTAAAATCCATGCTCGAATGACCCTCAGAATACAACTACCGAGTGGTCCATTAAAATCTGAACACTTTGCCTTTTTAACTTTAACAAGAATTAAAAATTTATTAATTAACGATAGTTTCATCAAAATTAATACTAAAAATAGATGTGTATTTGAGCGCCATTAAACATTAATGTAGCCACCCTTAACGGCAATGACTGCTTACTGGCGGCGGTGGAAGGCCTGGCACCCCTATGTATGTAGTCCTCTTTCATGGCGTCCTAGTGTCATTGGCTTTTAGGGCCTCGGTGTTTGGATGAAGGACACTGTAGGTCTTCCCCTCAACGTGCATCCGGAAGTTGTAGTCAAGGGGTTTGGCATCAGGGCTGTAGGGGGCCCAAAAATGTCAAAAGACTAATTCAAAAGAGTCTTGCAACGAAGCAAATGGATTTCTTTCATTGCTGGTGTCAAAAGTGGCCTCTCCACCCTAAAAAGGCTCTTTCCACCCACGTTTGAGTGGAGAATCTGGTATGAAATCCTGAGATCTCTTGCATGGGCCCTTAGAAGATTAGCCAGAGCTGTTTTTTTAAACTCATCCGGGTCCAGTTTAGCCTTCTTCTTCTCCAAAGTGCTTAAGACGGTGGTCCTGGAGACGCACAACTGTTGGGAGTGAGGGGATGGAAATTCGTCGATCAAATACAAGTCGAGTAATTTTCTGGATTTGTACTTAAGCTAGAGAGCTTAGATTTGTTTTGTTTTGTAACTAATTGTTTCTGCTTTACTATATCGAAATATGCATTCATTTCAATTCACTTAACCAAGAATTAATTACTGGAGAAGTAGGTGTTCAGATTTCAATGGACCACCCGGTACAAGGAAATCTGAATCAATCTCTATTTGTATTTTTACTCAAGTGATGTTGTATCGTATATCTGTGACTGTCAACGTATTATATGTATTTTAGAACAAATTCTTCACAAATTGTTTTTGTTTCAAAAAAACATCTTTTCACTTTCATTGTCGTAAAGTATGTCCATATATATTTTTACATGCTTTATGATAAATACAAAGGAATAATAATTTCAGATACTGAATAAAGTGTCAACGTCATTCAACGCCCCAACGTCCTTCTCTCCTCTCTCCCACCCCTATGTTTAAAATAAAATAAATGATGTCAATTAAGTCCATCCTAATTATTTAAATAACACACATTAACATCACTTCAAGGACAACAAGGAAATAAATGACCTACAGGTGTCAAAACTCCAACAAATCACACTTTATAGACCATTTATTTTATTCATTAGTGATGGGACGATTCCAAAAATATACCGATTCCAATGCCATTCTAGTCAATATTCCGGATACCGATTCTTTGATATTTTTAATAATAGGTTTTGGTTCTTTGATATTTTATATAAAAAATTTGAAGAGTTATATTTTTAAGAAAATAATTTAAAATATTACATTTTTTCAAACAAAATTCCAAATATACCATTTGATATTTAAATTTTTTTCAAAAATCCACAACTATTCACAAAAAATTTCAAATATTACTTTTCTAATATAAATTTTTTTTTGAAAAAAAAAATCAATAATAAAATTTTTGGAGAAAAAATTCCAGGAAAGACACACGATTCTCCGATTCCTATGAATAGTCCCATCACTATTATTTATACAATATAAATATTAGGGTGTCTCTTAAAAATTAAAGTTGACCCTTTACTCGTTTTCTCCTTACATTTTGCACCCTGCCCTTGCAAAATATTTCTGACTATAATTTATATTTAATGATGGTCTTCCAGGGGCATCTGCAGGGGTTAGTTTAAAGGGGCACTAGCTCCTCTCTCGAATTAAGGAACTATGCTTTTTACTATAAATTTTTTGGGTCAGGATGAAAGAATTGACGCAAAAATAGGTGTAAAAATATTTTTTATAAGATTCAAAAAAGGTCATTTGGGTAAATTAAGCAGCAGAGCAAAAATTTAATATTTGACATAAATATTTTTCACAAAGAATTAAAATTTTTCGAAATACATGTGGATTTTTGAATTTTTTTCATACAAATTCAATATTTGAATATTAATTCTTGGAATTTTTCCCAAAAATTTTTGTAAACAAACGTGGTTTTATGAAAAAAAAATTTCCAAAAAATTTATTCTTTTTTAAATAGTTTTGAATGATTTTTGAAATTTTTCGAAAAAAAATTCGCAAAAAATTTATTCTTTTTTGAATAGTTTTGAATGATTTTTGAAATTTTTCGAAAAAAAAATTGATACTTGAAATTTCATTTTTTGAAAATTTTTTCTGAATCGATATGGATTTTTTAAGTATGAAATTTTTTCAAAATTTCATTCTAAAATTTGAATTATGTAAATTTTTCTTCGATATCTATGGATTTTAGGATTTTTTTTTCAAAAACTAACATCCCACCCCCTCCCCTAAAAAATAATATATATGATCCTGCGAAAGCCCTTTCTTCATTTCTTAACGTTTTACCCTATATTGGAAAATTAGCCGGAAATAAATTAGATATCTCCAATTATTTCTAATAACAAAAAATTTTGTAGGCATAAATACATTTTATCCGATAGATAGTGTTAATATTTAAATTTAAATTATGATTTAAATTAATTTTTCAATAATTTATAACTGATTTTTATAGCTTCAATATTCTATCTTTTTTATCATCAAAAAGATTATTTAACATTTACTGTGCTACAAAGTACTTTATCTACAAAACGAAGCAATATTTGATGCACTCTTCTTTGCTTAGTAGTGGCAAAGTTCTAAGTTATTCTACTTTTTATTTGTATTTAATAATAAAAATGCGAGGAAATGTTGAGAAATTTACATATCTAGTTAAAACTTTAAGAGCCAAGGGAATGAATGTCTCTCAAATCTTACAATTTTTGGCAAAGGCATATTTTTTTACTATTGCACTATAAAAATCGATTGAGATGGCGAGAGAATGAAAATTAAAACATGGATTTTTTAATGTATACAATAAGAGCCGCTCAAATAAATTAGAGAATTCGATTGTTCCATTTTCGAGTTAAGCACTCTCTAAAAGATAGCTTAGTTGTCCGTACGGAAAACAGTCACTTTTTGCATTGTATAATGTGTCCCATGATGTATATCATGAACATATTTTGATCTAAGAAATAACAATGTATGAAATATTGCAGGCGTGTGCATATAAACTTAAAAGATTATACAGGGACCACTATATAAAGTGCTCCCTGACGTAAATTATATTCATATTTTTGATATAAAAAATAATTAGTTAGTCGTTTCAACGAAATATTGCTGGACTATGTATATAACATCGAATATGAATATAGGATGCCCTGTATATAGTACTTTTTTGTTATTGGTCTCTTATGTATATCATAATTCATATGAATTTACAGTATATGTTAAGATTTGAATTAAATATACACACTCATATGTATGTTAAAATAATTTTGTTTTTCCTTGTTAGTGAGCGCTCTTAAGACAAAAGTATTCATCATTAAAAAAAATTGTTGGGGAGTTATTCTCTACATTATTAAAAGGAAATTTGTACTTTAGCCGACGTATAATTACTCCTCATAATGCCGTGTACTACTATCCCACTTCAACCAGAGTTAAATTTTACCAAGTAATGTTGGAGACCATTTTTACCAATACATCTCTTTTTTTTAAAAATAAAAATGGCGTGTACCATGCCAAAAATGGCTTGACGGGTCAGTAACTTTGTCAAAGTCATTTTTAATGTTCTCTACAGAAGAAAATATATAAGCAAAATGGAACAGTCTAATAAGTATGTACGTATAGAAAAAAATGTGACCTAATGAAATTCACATGACTTGAGAGGGAATGCTTGAACCCCCCTCCTATTAAATGTTTATCTCAATATTTTTGAGTTCATTTTTAGAATTCTAATATTTTTTCCAAGTAGTAAATAGTAAGAGCGACTTCAATGTTTATGAACTGCATTTCTGAATGAGGGGTCCGTACTATTCATTATCTAGTACTAGAAAATACTATGCATACGTATATTTATAAGTAACGTTCAATATGCATTGCCCATCAACACAAAAATATACTAGAATGTTTGTTTTTTTAAAGTTGAGTATGTATTACATTTGTACTCTACGGCAAATCATCGTGGGTTTCTATTAACAATTATTCTGATTAACCTTTTAAATGTGTTGTTAATTGTACTTTAAGTAGCCAAAAATCATATTAAAAGAATGAGGAATCAAAAGAGTTTATTTAAAAAGGAGACAAATTAAGTCTTATAAATCAAATAAAAGCTTTAAACTATAGCTAAAATTCTCGGGTATCTTAACCCATACCAGTAATTTAAATACAAACCCTAGAATTAACCTAAATATGTCCATAAAATATTAGACAACAGTGGTGTCGCTAGCCTTCTTTTTGGAACTTTGTATTATATATATATATACAACCGGTTTTTCGCTTTATTTCGACAATAATACTAACATAATTAAAATTATCCGATTAAGATGGTTCCAAACCGTTTTCTGCATAATCTTTAGTTCCTGGGCAATTAAATAAAACATGTTGGTCCAACTCAACGATTTCCATTATTTTACCGAAATTTTACTCGTCCATATTACATGATAATGAAGAATATATCGAATTTTAGTTTTTTTACTTCCATTTTGGAACGCTGTAACAAACACCGGCTTCAACATACATAAAACAACTGTAAATGAACTTTTTTTTAACTTTTAAGCACACTTTTAGCTTTTTTTGATGCAATATATTAATTGTGAGATATAGCTCAGTAAAGACATCTAGCGGAAAACACTGATAACCTTTTACTTAACCTAATAATATAGGCAACAATTTCCTAACATATCCTTGGCGTTTCTCTCCGTTTTTCATGAATTAATTAGTAGAAAATGCAATTGCGCATAGGCAGTGTTGAACATGGCCCGTCAGCACAACAACAGGCTAGAAGGATTAATTTAAAACGTATGAGTGTGGATTACATTTGTACTCCTTAGGAAGATATAGTCGTTTACTATAAACAAATTATTCTTATTATCCGTTTGAATTCCTCGTAAATTGCACTTTAAATAGTCAAAAATCATCACTACAACAACAAAAAAGGAAAGATAAATATATTTTATTCGAAAGAACAAGCCATATAAGGAACAAATGAAGTCTTTCAAATCAAATGAAAGCTTTAAACTTTATTTAAAATCATTGAGTATTTTAAATCATCCCATTAATTTGAATACAAAGCCTATAGTTGACTCAAATAGTTGCATGAAATATTGGGCTGTATATATATGTGCAATAGAAAATAAATTGGTATGTTCTCTTTTTCTTGATTTGTGTCCATTATTGTTTTTATGTTGACGCATCTAATGTATGTATACTTCTACATATACAAGTACTAATTGTGTATGAATTTGAGTGATGCCACTCTTGTTATCTTGTCTGCTTGGGCACTTGGATTTGTCCCCATATTCTCAATAACACTTTCCATGTCCTAAATATAAGTTTTTGCAATAAAAATATTTGCATTCATTTGATAAAAGGGCAATATTAAGACATAAACATATCTTAAGAGTATATACGCTTAACCTTAACGCATACTTTAAGATTTTTTGTATGCGTATGTATTAATTGTGAGATATAGATCACTAAATACATCTAGCGAAACGCTCAGAACTTTTTACTTAACATAAAATTTTCTTTTGCAAAATTGAGGAGAATGCAGTTTATTTGCTGTTGTAGGGTTTAATAAAACAAGCAGTGTTCATACATTGTTTAACGTTATTTCTTCGAATAAAGATGCTTTGGACTTTATTTGGTTGAAAAAATATTTTATAAGTGGTACAACACTGAAAAAAGGTTGAGAATCCCTGTTGTAATGAATATCTTAAGAAATCAAAAAAACTTAATTTATTAATAATTATTGGTATGCATAAAAAAAAGATTAGCACGACTGTTTTAATTGAATTGCCTCTTTCATTTCATATCTATTCTGCTCTAAAAAACTGATTCTATCTTGACCAACTATGTGGAAAAAAAAGGAAAAGAAAAGAAATAGTGAATTTATCGAGGATCAGGGCCGTAATAAATAGAGGTCAAATGGGCCTGGGCCTCAATATTTTTCCCAATAGTTATATTTATCGCTCTATTAATATTGAGTAATCACTCAAAACAGGCCCCAAAACACACACACACACTGAATCGGGATAATGACAAAGAGTATCCCTTGCATTATTTGCAGAGTCATCAAATGACTCCATCATGTCTCAATCCCTTGTTGAAATAAAATAATGCAAACTTGGCATTTTATCAACTTAATTTAAAACTTGGAATTTTTTACTTAGATATTTTTTAATTTATAGTAGAAGTGTACTCCCATACTCCTTTAAAGCATTAAATATTATGTTTTTTGAAGAAAAAAAATCCAAAACCAATAGTTATTAACATAAAATTAGATTTTTGGAATTTTTTTTTTTGAAAAACTAGATTTTTTAGAAAAAAAAAAGTTAAAAATTAAATTTTTTGGAAAAAATTTCAAAAATCCAAGCTATTTACAAAAATATTCAAAAACCTATTGCTATCAACCACTTGAAAAAATTGTTGAAAATTTCAAATATTAAATTCTTTGTTCGAATGAGGAAAAAAATATATAGTAAAAAGCAAAAATTCCTTAATTTGAAAGGGTGCTACAGAAACTCCTCTAGCACAGTCCCAGCTGGATGCCCAGATGTTACCCCCCCCATTGTGGAGGATGTCGAATCCCCCAGGGAAGACCTTGCGTTTGGACATATAGTAAATATATAAAATTGTTACTATACGGTAATTTATTAAGTTCTTGACATTTTCTCATTTACGTCATTGATGTAAAAACTTGATGATATATTCCGTACATTAAAACTTCAAAAAAATGTCTAATTAAGTTATTTTTATACTTGTAAAATGAGTACTTATATAATTATATACATTTGGAATATTAAAAATATATATCACTTGTGAACAAAAGGCCATGGGATATCGAGTAAAGTATCTCCAGAAAATCACTCGTAAGTCAAAACTTGTAAATAAAGATAAAAAAAAGTAACCCTTTGTATCCTAAACCCGAGGTCTCCCCTGGGGCTATTAGACTCACCAACATGGATATATATTAATTGCATATGAAACTATAATAATTCCAATTCTACCCTTTGTTTTAACTATATTTTAGACTTATTGTGAATTCATAATATAAGGAAAAAGTAGGAGAAAATAGTGATAAATTTGGTAGACTACATAGAGAGCAGGGGTTCTCAACTGAAGGAACTCTTGTCATTGTCAAAACAATATCAAGAAAACCTACGTAAATAAGTTGTATCTTTGGATGACAAATAATAAACTGAGCTGTAGATATGCAGGGGCGTCTCCATGGGCTGGGTTAGAGGCATTGCAGGCCCCCCCCAAAAAAAAAAATAGGAAATTTTTATTTATAATAAAAATTTTATTATTTTTAATTTATTTTTCAAAAAAAATCAATTTTTTAATATTTAATTTATTTTTCAAAAAAAAATCAATTTTTTAATATTTAATTTATTTGTTCCAAAAAAAATCAATTTTTTAGTTTTTATTTAATTTTTTAAATTTGGATTTTTGAAATTTTTCAAAAAATTTAATATTTAATTTTGAATTTTTTTCTAAAAATGTAATATAAGCTGTGGATTTTTGAAATTTTTATCCAAAAAATATAATGTTGTAAATTTAGTTTTAGAATTTTTTTCCAAAAATTTAATTTTCGTGAAAAGCTGTAGATTTTTGAAATTTTTTCCAAAAAATTAATATTTGAGATTTGTTTTTAAAAAAATCCAAAAACCATGCCCCCCTTTCCCTCTCAAATATATTCCTGGGGATGCCCCTTATATGTGTTGTGCCACTATCAGCTGCAATGATTCAAAACATACTCTGGTTACTCAGTGAGACTCTTGGACTTACCTCAGGAAAATAATTAAATCTAATTGTGGGGGTATGCGTGAGAGGGTGACACGCTGAGTAAGATTCAAAGTTTGTTCCTTACCTTTTGATTTTGTGGTAGTCAGAAATAAATATCTTCACTTACTTAAATAGGTTGTGATGAAATGCATTAATTTGATTGGTCAGTTTATCAGAGAGGGACTTTGATTGACAGTCAGTATCCAGATTAAAGTAATGTTTTGATGTGTGAGCTGAAGGTTATATGTCTCCTGATAGTTGCATCAGTTCATTTTAAAACAGTGTGTAGATAGTTGTCTTTTGAAGCAGGATCCATAGTGAAAAAAGTCAAAAAATCAAAGTTAAATATATTCATATTTTTTCCATCTATGGTTATACCCTATACAAGACCCCGTCTCCACCTCCTTCAATAAGCTTTGGTTTTATATTACCTCCTTTAAGTTTAACGTTGCTAAATAAAAAAATAGTACCACTATGTCTGTGGGACATTGGTTGAGAACCCCTGGTTTGGTTAGTTTTGCCTCTTTTTTTTTATGAATAACATTTTTTATTTATTTTTCAGGTTTGTGGAAAAAATTCAAAGGAATAGCTTGAAGTTGATTGAGTTGATATTTTAGGATGTAGTATTAAGCATATTAATCTTTGTTACATACTACTAGAAATCACGTTGAATCATATGATGTATTATTTGTAAAATAATCAAATTGCCAAGCTATTAATAATTTTAAGGAAAACAAGATGCTACTGGAATATATATTCTATTTCGTATGTACACATGAAATACTGGGTAGTCCATTGAAATGTGAACACTGACTTATTGATTAATTTATGAAGGTTGAATGATTGAAATTAACTCATAATTCGATATATTTAAGCATAAACAATTAGTTACAAAATTACACAAACTTGAGCTCTCTAACTTACTACAAGCTAAAAAACGACACTTGAACATGATTGACGAATATCCATTCGCACACTTCAAGGAGTTGGGCGTCTCCAAACCCACCGTCTACGCCGTCAGCAAGTCCAAAACGCTGAAGAGGAAGAAGAGTTAAATAAAAGAGGTCAAACTAGATCCGGAGAAGTTAAAGAAAATAGCCTTTGCAAATTCCCTCAAGTCCATGTGGGCCCATGCAATAAATCTCAAGATTTCACATCAGAAAGCTATCAAAAAAGTGGTTGAAAGAGACTTATGAGGATGGAGAGGCCGCTTTTGACAACAGCAATGCAAGAATCCAATCTCCTCCGTTGCAAGACTCTTTTGAGTTCTTTTTTGACACTTTTGGCCCCCAACAGCCCTGATTCCAACCCCTAGACTACACCTTTTGGATGCATATCGAGGGGAAGGCCTGCAGTGTCTGGCATCCCAACACTGAGGCCCTCAAAGTCACTATCAGTTAGCACTTCGACGCCATCACAGATTAATACATCTGCAACGGATACCAGGCCTTCCACCGCCTGGAAGCCGTCATTTCTACTAAGAGCGTATACATAATTAATTAAGAGAGTTCATACACACATCTATTTATATTATTACTTTTGTTGAAATTCTATTGTGAATAAAGAAATAATATATGTTTAAGTTTTAAAATTCAAAGTGTTCTGATTTTAATGGAACACCCGGTAATCATACTATTGCTTAACTTTTCCTCGGAAAAAAGTAATCTTTCTATTATTTTACCTAAGCAATTTTTAATATACAATGTTTAAAAACAAAAGATAAACGATGCACGCACGTACATAGATAAACAAAATTTAGGATTAAAATATTGACTAATATTAAATAATATAGTTTCTAATCCATTGACAATATACAAAATATATTACATATTATCAACTAGTTTTAGGTTTCGGTCTACAAAGTCAAGACTGGACCGGTCACAAAGAACAATTCGGTCTGGATCGGTCTTACTTCAAACTTACTAACTCGCTCAACGATTTGAAAAATATTAGATTTCGGGCTAGGTTCTAAGATCTGTCTGGAAAATATCACATATTACCAAAAAGGGGAAAAATGTATCAACACTAATATCCATCTCCTACATGATAAAAAGTGTTACTTATTGAAGATTTCAGATTGACTAGATTATAAAATGTAAATATGAGATGCTTCAAATATTATTTAATACTTTATAAGCTGCTATACAAAACGAGGCAATAATATCTGAGTAAAAGTCATTGTAGGGCTTTGCATTTTCTAGAGCGCGAGGAGAAAGGTGGAAAAAAGACTTATGATACTACTGAAATAAGACTCACATTAAATTCAGCGGCATGTTATATGATTATGCAGTGAGAAAATGCATCACCATTCAAAAAACTTGTTGTCAGAACAAATTCTATAGGAACTAGATTAAAAAAAAATTCTTAATTAATTTTTGTCCCTTGATGCCGAATTAGTCTCAATCCCTCAAAGTCTTAGTCTTGATCACAAACCTAGAGCCGACATTTATAAATAAAAATACTCGTAGTAACTTTTGAGCTTTGTCTAGATAACGACATCAGGAGGCATTCACAAACCACACTTTGATCACTTAGAAGGGAGGGCCTAAAATCAACATCTATCCTTGTTGGGGGGCTAGGGGGAAAACTAGAAGCCCTATAGACTTATATAAGGTTGCAACATGGCATAAATGGCATCATGGGACAAAAAAATTAATATAATGGTAAAAAATCGTCATTAAAGGAAATATGGATCAACCTTTTAAAAAGACCATAAGAATGTTTAGCCTCATTTAAAAAAGATCAGTTTAAGGATGAAATATGAAATTATTTTCTTATTTGTATCTTATTTTTTATAACGTGGGAATAATTGAGGGCAAAAAAACATATTGTGCTTGAGAGGAGGCAAAGAAAAGAAGTCCACAATGTGGGGCGGGGGGACTCAAAACTAAGGCCTTCTAAAATTGGTCTCGAGGCCAAGAACTATCTCAAAAACACCATCCCTATTGCACATTTTAAAATAAGATTATTTCTATATAATGCTGAGGTTGAATATTTACAAATATGGTTCTTTGTTCAATGCTTCAAATATCTTTGAAAAGCTTGAGAAATTTTGAGAAAATCTAATTATCTCAGCCGAACTCCATAATAATTGTTACTTGAAAATTATTTTCCATGAAAAGTTAATTTCCGTGTTGTGACAATTTATATATTATTTCTTTGTTTCGTGATTGTCAAAAGCCAAACAAAAATGTAAATCAAACACTACAATTGAAGCACTTGAAAATATGTACATGAACTTTTCAAAATTTGTTTACAAAGAATTGATACGATAAAACGTTTATTTCAAATAGATTAGAAGATTATGTTCTTTTTTGGCATGAGTTTATATGCTAAAGTAAATTATTGCGTTTAAAAAAAATATGATGTATATTTATTATTTACCGATATTAGGGATGTATTGATTCCAAAATTTGACACTGGGACGTTTTTTGAATGACCAATGATATTTTGCAATATTTATTAGAACGATTTTTTTCTCTCAAAAGGTTGGTTACGCTATCCATCATGTATATATACATATACGTGTAAAAAAAAAATTAATCCAAAAAACTAGTGATGGGACGGTTTAAAAAAAAATGCCGATTCCGGTGCAGTTCTAGTAAAATTTCCTAGAATCCAATTCCGATTTTTTAATATTTTAAATAAAAGTTAGCTTGGTTTTGAAAAGAAATCCAAAAATTTCTCGAAAAAAAATTAAAATATACAATTTGATATTTAAATTTTTTTCAAAAATCCAAAAATATTTATAAAAAATTTAAAAGTACATGGCTATTCTCCAAAATTTAAATTTTTTTCAAAAATCAATAATATTCATACAAAATTTTAAAAGTACATGGTTATTCTCAAAAATTTAAATTTTTTGGAAAAAAATTCCCAAAAATCTGAGCTGTTCTCAAAAAAAAAAAATAATAATAACAAAAACCACAAATGTTCACAAAAAATAAAATTTTTACGAAAAAAATTCAATGATTAAATTTTTAGTAAAAACTAAAATCAAAAATTTCCAGATATTCTCAAAAAATAGTTTTTTTTTTCAAAAATTAAAATTTTTCCAGAAAAAAATTTTAATATTAAATTTTTGGAGAAATATTAAAAATCCATGGCCATATATAGAAAATTATTTATTTTTAAAATTAATTTAATTTGAAATATGAAATTTTTTGAAAAAAAAGAAAATCAAATATTAAATTTTCTTGTTAAAGGCAAAAAAATCACTGCTAAATACTTTAATATTATAAATGTTCAAACCTCAACAACTCTTCATTTCAAAGAGAATAGGTTTATTGCTTTAAAATGTGTCTTGTTTGTGGGAGTGAAAATAAAGTGATAAATTAAATTTGTGAAGATATCACTGAACCTCTTTATTTTGACAAGTACAACAAAAAATATCAGAAACTTGGCGAGGGGAAAGTATACTCATACCCAGCACTCACCCACCCGTAGTCACGGGCTGGGATTCTTTTATTCATAATAAGTGCATTACTCAATGGAAGGGCTCTACTTGCACGGGGCCTAGTGCAAGTGCTCCAAATCCCCCCTTTAAAACCAGTACTGAAAACAATTTATACATAGGCTTGCACATTCTAAGCTAGCCGTTTTTTTTTGAGGTTGTCTATAAAGTAATCCGAGTGTATTTACTTATGTAAGACGGGAGCATCACTGTAAAATTGTTAGGGAGTTACTGTGGTCCCGGTTTTTGTTCATTCTTAAGTTTTTTCATGAGGGACCCTACGTAAGAGCTCCATGATTTGTCAAAAAAAACATTTTCTGAAATTGAAGATTTATTATCAACTATTAAACATTTAAAATCTTTTTTCGATGACACCCTCCTAGAACCCATTCTTGAACAAACCAATCTGTACCACACTAAAGAAGTTCTATCAAGACAATTTTGTATCAAAAAAAAAAAAAAAAAAAAAAGAGATAAAATTCATTGGGATTCTTCTCTACATGGAAATACATAATAATATTTTTTTTTTTGGCAAAAATTTCAAAGATTAATTTTTTTGGATTTTTTGTTTCCAAAAATCCCCGGATGTTCTCAAAAAATTAAATTTGTAATGTGACAATTTCTCAAAACCAAATTCAAATATTAAATTTTTTGGAGATAAATTTTAAAAAATCTATAGCTATAAACAGAAAATTAAATTTTTGAAAAAAATTTGAAAAATTAAATTAAACTTAGGATATTAAATTTTTTGAAAAAAAAATTGAAAAATTAAATTAAACTTAGGATATTAAATTGTTTGAAAAAAAAAACAAATATTAAATTTCCTTGGTAAAGGCAAAAGTTTGTTAATTTGGGGAGGGGGGGTACAGCCGCTCTATCTCACCCCTTGCAGATGACCCTGTCTAGGAAAAAAATAAGATGAAGCAATTTCATTTTTTCTCTGTCTTTCATGACGAAAAGAAAAGGAAAACAAGCTAAGCTGAATGCATGATCATTTCATAATCTAGAATTCCATGAGTGAATCTACAGCTGGTAACCAAGTAACGTGCAGTGCTCAGGACAAAAAGGGAGTTTTAGAAGACGTGAAAAGATTTTATACAGAGAAAATGAGTCTATTTACTAGTGGGGCATCAATTATGAGTTCGGATGATGACTCATCGTCAATGCTAAGTGAGACACGCTACTCAGATAGGCCTGACTCGCTCCTTGAGGAATTACGGGAAATGAAAGATGAAATTAAGCATTTACGAAGTCAAATTGTTCCTCTTGGCAAAGAACGTTCCTATTTCAATGTTATTTTAGCCACCCAGGAAGAGAATATCCGTTTAAAAGCAAAAATAAAGGCTTTGGAGGAGAATGGGAGAGAGAGCTCCTCTTTCTCATGTGAAAGATATGACTCTACAAATTTGGTAAATAAGCTGGAAAATGAAAATTCATCACTCAAACATCCATTAGAGCATTTAAAATTGAAGAAGGGATCGGATCAGAATACTATTTCAAAATTAGAATCAACCATTTTGGCGATAAAGACGACTTCAATTGAGTCAAAATTATGCAAGGAAGTAAACAAGCCTGTCAAAGATCAGTCGAAAAAGTCACGTCTCAAAACTGTAACGAATAGAAGGTTGAACCGTTCATCAAAGGAGATAACGAGGCCGTTGAGATTGATTGTATCGAAAATACAAGTAAAATGTGAAGCCATTTTTGACCAAGGTGCTAATATATCCATATGTGGACCTGATGTTGTGAAGATTTTTTCCTTTTGTATTTCTCCTTCTTCGCTACATCAGTATAGTTTTGCCAATGGATCAACATATAACTGCCTTGGGAGCATCAAAGTTACTCTATCAAATCCTGCAAAAGAAAAGAAAAGTACTGAAACAACACTTTACATTTTCAATGAGGCCAAAATCCTTATTCTGTGCAGAAAGGACTGGATGGAACTTTAATATGATAGTTTAATTATGTTATGAATCAGTTTAAAGTTTAAAAAAATGTATATTTTGTACGACATAAAAAAATGGAAGTTATATATTAATAATAATTATATAATCGGATAAAATTGCTATGAAGTTTTGATTGCACTTAATGGATATATCTTTTTCTCTGCAAAGGAACAAATATTTCCTGAAGAAATGCATTTCTGTCCAAACTACTATAGGAGATATTTCACTTACAAAAAATTGGTATACAATTCCGAAAGAAATTGTCGTTATGTGATGTTTTCTATGAATTGAGTTTAATTTATATTGATTCTAGTGTCTCTTTACATGACTGTTGAAGCCTTGCATCGGTTAATTGAAGCAATTACATCCGTGGAAGTTAGTCAATCTATTGAATATTTGTAGTTCAAAATACATTTGAAAATATACACGTAGTGAATGAGTATGAGGGAGTTTGCTAATCTGGAATAGCTAGCCATGAGAAGAACGGGCAACTTATAGCTCTGAATTCTAAATTTTCAATCAATGATAGCAGGTTCACATCCATACGAAGGATAAGCAATATATACTACAATTGCAATCTGAGTACATGTATAAATATCAGATCTCAAGAAGTAAGTAATAGTGCATCCGAACTAATCCAAGGATTGACGTAGACGGAAATCTCCCTCCAAAAATTATTAGCATTATTGTTAACTTTATAATACTTTACAAGTAATGTAAAGTTAAGAGGTGAATTGTCGTCGGTCACATTAACTACCCTTTTTCTATTAAGCAAGACAGTGGGATGATTATATATCACCCATTATTTTTCAATTTTATACATTTGCACATATATACATATTATATTTCCCGTAGCTTCACAATAAGTTATGTCCGTTGTATCTTATGTATTTCTTCATTAGAATCAGTTATTCTGGTTTTGCCAATTACAAGGTTTTAGTTCTGTAACTCCGAAATTATGTCCTACATTTTCCAATAACATACATTAAACTTAAACTATTATAAAACAAAGTGAGATAAAACATTACAAAGGATTTATTTTTAATTCCCGATGAAATTACTTCCTCTTAAGTATATAATAGTTCTATTTTCAATCATGTACAATACATATTGATTACATATTATTTGGAAACATGAGCAAATAGATCAATAAAAAAACACTAATATGATTTTATCGTCTTCTTAATATAAAATAAAATTTCAATGAATACTATCTACCCAGTTATGTTGTGAATTTATATACAATCAATATTTATAAATAAAAAAACTATGAGATTAAGTATATTTCTAATATTACAAAATCTGATTAAAATATTTACATTACTTTGAATAAGATTTTTTTTATAAAATACAAATTTAATAATATAAGAATTAGCAATTAATATAAAATATGTTTTTCCCATATTAATATTTTAAAAACGGAACACATTTTCTTAAACACGCAACCCCTCATAAATAATGACTGCTCCGCCTCACAGCTGCTGATGGGCATTGAGGCCAGGATCACGATCACCTTGTACAGCATCAGGCGGAATACTCCCGAGCTTATCAACTCTGCAGCAATTTGTGACGAAACCATGTCTTCTGTGTCAATATCTGCCTAGAGAAACATAAATTTTAACATATGATGCAAAATGAAACATTATAATATTAACCTTGAATTGCTGGAAGATTGCATGGTCTAACTAGAGCTGCTCGAGATCAAGTTTGTGATTCGCGACACGCTTCATGACGCAGGAATCCTCCTCACTGTCATTGACGATTACAATGTGATGTCTGTATCATAGGTGGCAAATCTGCTCTCAAGCTCCGATACAATTGATTGCAATATCGAAATGCGTTTCACAGAAGTAGGTTTCAGCTGTTCCTTTCCACTTTAGGTTGATGGCAAGTGCGTAGCAATGGATGTAGACACAGAGGGGGCCGCCTCCTTCCACCTGGAGGCGAGACTCTGCTTGATGCCGGATATGTTAAAGGCACTGTATGCGGCCAGGGAGACCATGCGGGAGGGATTAAGGCCGAGATCCGTGACAGCCTCGTGAAGCTTTTCAAACAAATATTTGCCATCAGTCAGGGTAACTTTTATAAACTTGAGGAAGCTCTCTTTCTTGATCCCTTCACTCGTCAGATATCCCAGTGACAGACTGAACTGCTCCGTATTTGACATATCTGATGTCTCATCAACAATAACAGAGAACCAGTAGTCATCATCGCCGGCACAAGTCTTGAAATCTTCAATTATATTCTCCGTCACTTTAGATGATATAATTTATATAAGCTCATTTTGGATGTCAGGTGAAGTCCACTTGGCAAAACCTACCCCAGCTGAACTAATTTTTTTTGACCTCGGCCTCAAGTTTATCTTTGATAATCTAATTGACATTTAAACCCAGGGACAAAAGCTCCAAGAAGTTTCCTCGATTGTTTTCATTAGATTCCGTCAACTTTTCTCTTGTTTCAGAATCGCCCCTAAAAGCCAACCCTTGCTTTGCAATGAACCCAACAGTTGGTAAAAGATACCTCAAAGAAGCTCTCCACTTCACGACTTCCTCAGCATGTTGGGACTGAACCTGGCCGAGAACCCAGGTATTCTTTCCCTTTGATGTGAGAAAATTGATTATTTGGCTCTATTAAAGTTCATTACTTTTTGCCATAATATTATAATATACAAAGGAAGAGAGGGAGAATGTTATCAATGATTTAATTATGTTTTTTATGATTAAGATAAAAGAAAGAGTGTTGCACATTTAAATTGATGAAGCATCCGTCCACAATGTAAAGTGTATGTAGTAATAATTTTATGAAAGTCACATTGACTAGTAAGTGTAAAATAAATAATATATAGAAATACTATATTTTTATAACATCTTGGCAGATTGCCTACATTATATAAGTCTATAAGAATGAAACTTACATATTAGGTTCCTACTTAATTGATCAAGTAATTTCATATTTCATTTTGAATACCCTAAAAAATAAATAAGGTATACATCTTAATACATCCCAACAGTTACATTTATGTTTTTAATACACTATAAACTATTTTATAATTAATCATGGATTACTTTACATCTTGATAGCAACTATTGACTTTTAATGTCACGCAACCTTTCAGATATAACTTTTTATTCATTAGTATAAAATATACACAATTTATATTTAAGAACTGTCAAATTCAGTTATAAGAAAATACGCTTATAGAGGGTTGATCTTATCTAATGGTATACATTTTATTATTTTCGATCCGGTATGGTATTGGTACAAAAGCACGGAGGGGAACAACAAGACATCTTATCTCTGAACAGAGCAAGTTAAGACGATTGGAAAGAGCAATGAACATTCTACAATTTTCTAAAGGACTACAAAAATTCAGCCAATTTTTAGCTCTTTTCCGATGATTTTTTCAGTGTTGATGCCACTGTGAATAAGCAGATCAGCCACTACATCACAATCAGCTGTAACGTGGGAGGAGTGTAGAAATAAATAAACAAGGACATTGGCAAGAATTACTCCGATGTCGAGCACCAATTCTACACTAAGTCTAAGAACGACTTACAATTATAACTCTGCAACAAATCTTCTTCCTTTTATGATCACACACGAATGTTCAAACAGGTTTTGAATGTAATGGAATCTATTTAGGAAAGGATATTCATTACTCAGAAATTGAAAAAAATAATGACAACTGCTAAGGAAAAGAAAATTCATTTTTGGGATTACCAATTCCAAAAGAAATGGGCAAGCTAAAAAATTCACAGGATTTACATTCCTTTTCATAGAATGTCCATATACATATGAAACATTGAAATAAACCACATACTTGATTGACTTAATTTCTCAAAAAGAAATGTATTTTCAAAATATTCACATGATATGTATATCATGTGAATTAAACAATTTTTTTCTTTCCTTTACTTCAACTGTAGTAGTAGTATTCGAAATCATGAGATAATTAATTATATATAGAAAATGTCTTCGATAGAAAGTATAAGAGGTTGTGTGGTATATTTCTTTTTCAAATTTCTTTCGTTTTATTTATAAACTTTCAGTTTAGCTTTTATTAATAAATAATTATATCCGGTGGAATAAGAGTAAATGTGATATATAATTATACATGGATTACTTACATTTTCATAAATGCGTATATGTGTACCCTTCAATATTATTGAAGGGTATGAATATCTACATTCTTCTCATATTTTGAGTGACGTTTGGACTGGAAAATTTATTTAATAATTTAAAACTATATATTTCATATTAAATCAAATAATTTGACAAAATATAAATATATTTTTGTTATTTATTCCCTTAGTTTTTCAGTATAA
This sequence comes from Lepeophtheirus salmonis, assembly GCF_016086655.4. Taxonomy (NCBI): domain Eukaryota; kingdom Metazoa; phylum Arthropoda; class Copepoda; order Siphonostomatoida; family Caligidae; genus Lepeophtheirus; species Lepeophtheirus salmonis. The sequence goes on from NC_052132.2 coordinate 18,890,985, forward strand.
ACCTCAAAAATCAATAAATCCTTTATTCTTCCTAGTAACACTCTAACTTAACATTATATCCGTAATATAACTTATTCAAACCGAAAAAAGAAACAGTTTAGTTATAAAACATTGACTCTTATGCGTGGAGTTAATTATTCTTTATAAATACACTTTTAAACACGTTTCATTTAGAATATTTATAACTAGGTCTTTTCAAATAACTTCCTTGTACACATATGTAATAATGTCTTATTCGATGTTGGAGATAAATGTCAATTTTCTACTTAAAAGCTATATAGTGTATTTTCACAAGTTTAGTTCGATTGGATGATTAATTCAATTTAGTAGAGCCAAACAGGACATTATCTGTAGTACATCTATGTACGTACATCAATTAATTGTATAGACAGTTTACACCGCAATACAGGATTTGTACGGAAGAAGAAAACATATCTCACAAAACCTTTGAAACCATAATCTTTAAAATTAAATACATTTCTAAAGAAACTATTAAACAATTTTAAAAAATAAATCCCATCTCATTACCTTTTTTTATCATCCATTAAATAGGTTTTGAAAATTATTATATTATTTAAATAAATGGTTTTCCAAAGTTTAATTACTTTTTAAATCGTGAAAAGCTTGTTTTTATCATTGCTTCTATTACTATTAGGAATTTTTACGAACGCAAAATACTTAATATTGTTGGTATGGAAATTAGTTAATTTAGAGGTTCATTATTATATCAATTAAATAAGTGCAAAATGTTTTTGTTTTTTTTCTTAATGTTATGCTCCAAAAATTGGATACTGAACGTAATAAAATGGGCAAATGAGGCCAAACATAATCCATCATTATTAACGTGAGCAATCACCATAACAATAAGCGAACAAACACTATATTTTACTATATCCATGATAAATTATATGAGTAACGTTTATTCAATTAATTCCCATAATAACACTATTTCGTTATCGAGATTTATTTAATTTAGAGTAGAGACAAAGAAGACTTTCGTTTTTATGGATGTTTTTTGGACAAGATAGACCTATCTATATAAAACTTAAATACACTAAGAAAAGATCTAAATACAAGCTATGGAATTATTGTTCAAATTATTCATAGTCTTTTATGCGATCCACGCCAACAACATCTGTTGAAATAATCGTTCTTAATTACTAACTCAGATGCCGGTCTTTTTTGCCAACAACAGCTATGTTCAATACAACCTCTTTCAAGAGAAAAGATACCTGAAGTGTAAAAAAGGAAGTGTCAATCCTTGCTAGGAGTGAAGAAAAGCTATAAAGATAACTAGGACTGAAGGATCGACACATCGGTCCTTAAGACTGTAGAATGGTAAAATGATAGGACAGATAGAAAAAAAGACTGAAGGGAGAGTGGAGACTGATTAAGCAATCAGTCCTAGGACCGATCGAACACTAGTTGTTAGTGTGTCACATAACAAGTAACCTCATGTCCGATTAATTATATTCCATATTTTATATATACAAAATATTTGAAATATCATGCATAGATGGAGCAACAAACCTGTATTTAAAAAACAAAAAAAAAAAAAAAACAACCGTCAATTTCATTCTTATTGCTCAAAAACTATTTCCTTCTTTTTAGACACTCCTTTAAATTCAAAATTTAGAAATATTTTTAAGTATTTTATTACCTAGTAGGATTTACATAAATATATAGTTAGGTAGTGATGTTTTTTGTTCTTTGAGATGCATTTCACGGAAACGCTTTTTGACAACAACACAAATATATTTGCTGTAGTAAAAAAATCTACTATTTTTAACAAATTTATTTTATAATAATTTTTTTTCTATTAATTCTTGAAAATCAAATATAATGCGCATGACGGTTTTACTCAACGATTTCCATCATTTTATCCACATTTTCGACAATAGAGTATGAGCAAACTAAAAAAAAATTATCCGCTAAGGGATGTGACATTCTGTCGCTTGTTGTTTAAAAAATGTTGCATGGTCAGAAGAATTTTGATAGTGCCTTCGATTTGATAAACATACGTATATCTGCATCTATACCATGAAAACATCCAGCTCCAAGCTTGATGGTGGCGTGATAAATATTTTAAGAAACTATATTAGTATTTTAGATACAATTAAGCTTAGGTCTTGAAGATTTGATGTTTGTTAGTGTTTTATGTGTTTTTTATTACTCTATTGTAGCATTCTATACTACTTACGTTTCCAGTATTTCAAAATCTTTGAAATAAATCCTGGTTTTGAAGAAAAAAAAACATACGTTTTTAGTAAATAATATTATCCTCCAGTGAGTTGTACTATTTTGCCACAAGAGTACAGAACGCTCATGCTCCATCGGCCTTGTATCTTTGACATCAAAATTACCGGAACGGATTCGACGAAACCATGATTGCCCGTTACAGTATGAGCACTATAAACACTATTCACATTTTGAATCACCTGGCTAGCATTTTCATCTTTTTCGATTAAAAACTATAAAATACGGCGTTTTTTCTTTATGCTGATGTCCATTTTTGACATGCACTCAAGTCCAACATTCACAAAATAATATTATTATTTTTTAATGTGAGATCTTATTTTTCTATCACCATCTAGCATAGACCGATCGACTGTTTACATGTTTTGTTAAGACCATTTTTTAGTCCATTATTGAAAATATAAAATTATAAATGGATTTCTAAATCCATTTCTCGAGTCCACGTTTTCCTGTCCTACCCGATATATTACTAAAGCCATCTACCGAAAAAAATAATTGATTTTTTTACTATACTTAGTAATGATCCTTTTTGGACTTGCATCTTTGTACTATAAGATTCTATTCTGGTTCATCTACAATATTTTTGAAAACAAACTCTACAGTACCGTTTACTCGTAAAATAACTTGTAAAATCTGTAACTTGTATGAACAAATTAGTAGACCAACAATAGGGGAATCGAAGACAATGGTGAGGCACTAGGGAACATACCCCACGGCCCTTTCTGAAAAAAAAAAAAATAATATTTTAATATAGTCGACAAAAATAAATCTTTAAAAATAGTGCAAAAAAAAAATATTTGTAAGAAAAATATCAATTTTAAAGAAGTAAATAAAAAACCTGCCATGCATGTAGACAGTTTACAAAAAAAGTCCAAGTAGGGTTTTACCAAAAATAAAATAGATCACGTGCATTTTTTTGGAAAGAAAGATAAGGGCCCTTCACATATTATCGTTGCTTCAGTCTCTGCTCACACTTTTCATTGGCTCTGACTAATTTTCCCTGTACAAATACTATTTCAAATGTAGAAGGTCTTAATAACAATAATTCATTTTTTTCCCCGAAAATCATATAACAGGCAGATGATATTAACTATGGTCTTAATTCAGGAATACCATATGTCTCACTTCACCCTTCTCCTGGCGCTCTTATCCCATCTCTAGATATAAATTATATCCCAGTTACTGTCTAATTTTATTTAAAAAAATCCTCCCTATAAAAATTTGCATTTTTTTAAAAATTCAATATTTAATAAGTCGTTGCGGTATTAACTTCTCGCCCTGATGTAATCATTATTACCTATCTTTGATGTAAATTGTTTTAAAATGCATAATAAATTAAATATAAATGAATTTAAATGTAACTATAATATATTTTCTGAACTGATGTTATTTTAATTGTAGAATGTTCTCCTTTTTACTGGGTGGTACATTGAAGTTTGAATAATTACCAATTCAATAATTTATGAAAGTTGAGGGATTGAAATTAATTCATATTTCAATATATTAAAGCATCAACAATTAGTTACAAAAAAGTAGAAATAAAATTGAGCTCTCTAGCTTACGTACAAGTCGAGAAAATGACACTTGAACATGATCGACGAATTTCCATTCGCGCACTCCAAATAGTTTCACAGTTTCGGGACTACCGTCTACGCCTCCAGGAGGTCCGAAATGATGTAGAGGAAGAAGGGATCTGTCAAAAAGGACTAATTGGAGACGGAGGAGTTAAAGAAAACCCTGCCAGGCCAATCCCTTCAAGTTCATGAGGGCCTATGTAAGAGATCTCTGGGTTTACACCAGACTGTCCAGAGGATTTTAAGAAAAATGGCAAGGGAAAAAATATGTTGGAAAAAATGGCAGGAGATAAAAAAGGAAAAGTGTCTAAGTGGAAAAAGTGGCAAGATTCTTTTAAAATAATATAATACCTGTTTCCAACATAATATATATATTAAAATAAAATAAATAAATGAACACGACAGCGCAGCGGTTCGAAAGAAAAAAGTGCTAATCACTTAATTCGCCCATTACTCATGTATTGACGAACAAACATTAACATAATATATTGTCTAGTGATAATTACAAGGAACCTGGGATTTTCGATGGCTGGAATCCCTGTTCCAAGGAAGGAGTCACCCCTACTCCCAAATGAAGCTTTGTAGTTTTCCTCAGATTAACTTTCATGCCTTCGACCCTCGTGGAATTCGGAATTCGAACATCTCTTGAGATGGGTGTTCAAGTTATAAGTATCTTCCGACGATTCCTCCTATCACCTTTTTTTGTCCCAACTCTTGCAGAACATATAAGTCCACTTCTTCCGGTCTTAATGATTGAAGAATGCTCTTAGGCCTTAGTAATTGTCAAATTAAAAGCACATCTATATATTAAATTTGTTTCTCTTAGAATGATTCAATTGTTTTTAAACATTGAACGCTAAAAAAAAATCCTTTCCAATAGGTCATAGTAATTTCGGAAGGGCTGTAGTTGTCTACGGATAAGTATCCTAGAAATAGGATTATGCAAATTCAGGGGAATTTTTGAAATTAGGGAGAGACCTAAAGCCTCCTCCCCTGCGGATGCCCCTGATATTAATATTCATATAAATGTGAATTAACCACTCTAAAAAGTACATAATTATTATTTATGTCACTTTTACGCAGTAATAATTTAATTTCCCTTGTACTCAATGAAAAGCGTTCTCACGCTCTTAATTACTTCAAAAGTATTTTACAGGCAAAAATAAAAAAAACAAAGAGGCACACAACATTTTTTTTATGGATTTAAAGTACTTCACATTGAGTGGATATTATTTTTAACGTTGCAGCAATCAAGGTTAATAGTATTTCAATTAAGTATTTTTTCAATGTTTTAGTTCAAACAAACTATTTATTTTTATGAAAAATACACGAATCATATAACTACATATTCAAAAATTCAATCATTTATATTTATATAATGATATGCAATATTTCAAAGAGATGTTATGGTCAATTCTAGTCATTGAATTCAATTTTCTGGAATGAATTGAAATACCTGAGAGTGTTAACTGTAGTGTAAAAACTTTTTTTTCTATCTGACTTAATTCGGCCCTAATATTATCTATGAAATATAATTTATTAATTTCCTAATTCTAAAAAGTGTGGCGGTGAATTTGGGCTACTTTAAGTAAAATTTGCAGTGCTCCCAAAGGATGAATCAGAAACATTTTTTCATTGAAATGAACCATAATTTTTTGGAAAATGTATTCCATGTTCAATTTTGAGAAAAATTAGTCTAGCTTCATTTTCGTTTAACCTGCTACAAATACAACAATTTTATTACAATGAATCATCCAATTAAGAGTTGCTCATAACTCATAAGTTAAATATAATAGATTTTAATAATAAATCATAACCTAATTCATCTATATTTACATATGGAATTAAGAAGAGATCGATATGAATAACAACGGACATAGATATTCTACTTCTGTGAAAATAAAATATTGCTATTTTTAGTCGTCTATTAGTATTTTTAACTTTAGTTTGATTATTTTTTTATGATTCCCATGGACCTTTTAGACAAAAATAGCTTTGGCGCCCCAGACATACAAGAAAGCCTTCTCGTTTTTTACGTTAAATCTCATTTGGAGTATCCAACTTTTTTATGTCTCAAAAACTGTAGAACTTCATTTAGCGAGGGTGCTAGTGAATTTATGTATAGTGGAAGCCTGGTAGTACCTTATGATTGGAAAAGGGCCGGAAAGAAACGAAAAAAATAAAGAAAAAAATGAAGGGAACGCCAAAATAGCGGAACGCTTACAAGCCTGGTTTTATTACTAGGAGTAACTATGGATATAATAGGAAGTTGGCAAACCCCTCCCTTTCATTCCATTAATCATTCATTTCCTCGAGGAGAATCCTTTTTCGATATGTGCCTGGCCAAGAGTATTTCCACGGCAATCTACCTTCTAGGTATTCAAAAGTGTGCTAACTACATTTGCAGGCGTAGGATTTTGTGTGGGATAGTTCTGACCATTATTTCGGAAATACAAATTATAGGATAATTGTTTAGTGAAGTTTTATTTATAGTCTTAAACAGTTCCGTCTGTAAAAGATCACGTTGGTCTTAAGGGACTTCATTTGCAAGGATATTAAATAAATATGCAGCTATTAATGATTCAAGTAGATGAAGCTTTTTTCCAAAAGAATACTCTTAAGGACTTCAGTGATTTATGCATGACAATTGATAATGAAAAACTTCCAAATAATGTGCAATTCAAAAGGAAATAATAGTTTATTCAGTTCTATTTACAATTTGACTTGTCTGAAGATTTTATTGAGATAGATTTCAGTGTGACTATTCAACTGGATCTATCTTTAGTCCTTAATCCTACAAATTAAAAATTATATATATTATAAGCTTGTCCAACATATTACAACAGATAGGAGAGTTACTTCGATTCAACCTTCAAGATACTTTTGTGTAAATGCAAATTATTACTATTTTCTCCTACTCAAAACAACATATACCACATTCTAAATGACTTTGATAATCTATAAAATAATGGTTGAATCTCATTATTGTAAAAGCTTGAATCTCATTATTGTAAAACTACGAAATATTAATTCAGAAAATGCTTCCAGAAGAACATAGAATAGGAATCGTTGGAAATGGATTTTGATTGAAGTGATAATTCATTTTTTTTTCTTTGTTTCGGGATATGTATCTAAATTGTAGCCCTCAAGATTTTAATTGACACAACTGTTATGATATCCCTGTAAATTCAAATAGTATCTTCTGTAACTGTGGTTGAATTATTGGACAATAATGACAAAAATAAACTATTAGACTAAATATACGGAGGAGGACCCTACATCCTCAAGTGGTGTTGCGTTTTCTCCAGTAGTCGAAATGTATCATTTCTACAACCTCATAGTGAAAACAGAAAATATTGTATCTATTTTTTTGAATACCAAAATTTTAGACCTGTATTTACTCAAATTTTTTCATTTATATTTAAGTAGCCAAGGGTTACCCGGTGTTGCTCGAGCAAAGGAAGGAGCGGAAAATCAAATAGACATGGCCAATATTACTTTTCTTAATGTTTACAACTCTTCGGTGCCAAGGACATCTTTTAATGGTAAAAGATGTCCTTCCTTCGGTGCAGGCGAGCATTGTAATACATATATGTATTATTATAAATAAAAAATAAAAAAAATGTTATAAACTTCAAATAACATACCAACATATATGGACGAAAATATTTTTTCTAGATGTTAAGTCCATCTTTTATTTTTGTCAAAAAATTGCCAAATCGAAATTTGAGAAGAAAGTTGCAAAAATCTGTTTGGCATTAATTTTGAAAAGAAGTAGTTAATAATATTTATTGGCATTGTAAAGAGGAACACAAACCTACAAGGATTTTTTTGTAATAAATAACCCAAGAAGTTAAGGAGAATAATACCGCCCAAAAAATAAACTTTCGATAACTAGTTTATATTTGCAAATATTGCAAAAATTATGTAAAAAACCTACAGCAAATTGAAAATACTACATATTCTAATGTTAAAACTTATATTTTTTAATATCTAGAATGCATCGTTTTGTGGCATTTCTTCTCAAAAATTGAAAATTGTCGTATCATAAAAATAATTGAGAAAATTTTAACTGTCAAATTTATAAGCAAACGAATCTCCAGACATCTTTCTAAAAACTTTATTTTATATACGAGTCCAATATTAAATTACGGATCCGTTTTTTTTTGCATCCGAAAAGAAAACTGAAAGTGCATTTTCTCACTGATTTCTTTTTTTTTGCCCATAAATTTAGAAGACATTCAAATTCGTTTAGTTGTTTGTTGAGACACCAGACACTTGTTCTAACGCTTTGGGTACCCATTATTGACAAACCCACAAACTCTTTTATATATATAATGATTATGAAACGATTCAAGGAGACTATAAATGTTTAAATCGTCATTTATTAAAGTATTTATTTAATCACATTTCTATTCAAGTGTTTAATAACATGAATTTTTTTTTTTCTAAACAACTGAATGACGATATAAATCTAATACGATCCAACATTTCAGGCAATAGTAATTCTCTCTCTCTCCAAAAAAAAAGAAAAAGAAAAAAAAAGCAGATATTGTTATGCTAACATCTGATCAATAAATTTTTAGTAATTTCTCTGTTATTTGACTAGTATTTTACTTGTTATTTTATACTCAATTATCATTATTTTCAGTGCCTTGTTGACTGAAAATGGATTAAAAAGTCCTTTATAAACTGCCTGTTTTTTTGTTTCTTTTACATAGTTCTGACCTCCTCCTACCCTGTGGACTATCATGGCTTGTTCATCAAAAAAAAATTTATATAAATGAACACGCCATTACTTTTATTACTTTACGCAACCATTCATCAAAAAAGAAACAAAAAAATCAAGGTCCCCTCTAAGCTTGTTGGGCCCTTTTAATATGATAAATATAATATTTCTTAAGACAGGGTTCCCCAAACTTTACCATGCCAAGGCCCCCTACACTAATACATTTTTAGCTGAGACCCCCTGAATACAAAATATTTGTACTTTATATGTGTAGACTGAACTAATCTCAATTCTCCATCTTCCTGCACCCCCTCCCCTCACAGCCCCCACTTTGAAAATCATTTTATTAAGCAACCTTAATTTCCAGCACCCCTGTGTCAACTTGGGTACTAAGGACTTTGCGGATAAATGTAGTTGCGGCTTTGTTTGTATCTAATATAATTTCTTAGGCCCGAATTGTGTAGCGACTCGGCTTGTTTTAAGTGCCTGTTAACAAATTAAGACTGTATAAAAAATAATCAAGAATGAAGACAGAAAACGAAGCTGTTGAAATGAATGAACCGGACCAATAGAACCGCTGAACCAGAACTGGACACAACCTTGCACATGGGTGTTTTATGACCACTAAACAATAACTTTTATTAGCTCTTCTATCTATAAAATTGGAGAGGATGAAGTTTATTTAATTTATGACTAATCTGTAAAATAAAATATACCCTTTTTATATACATATTAAAAATACTTTCTCAGAAATATATACAATTTCTGAAAAAACAAAATGTTAATGAATATCAACACTGTCTGGGAAAAGATACACAAAAAAGTATGACCTTCATAAAAAATGAAAAGGGCCATATTTTATTTAAAAAAGAAAAAAAAAATTATAACATATTATAATCGGAAAAATAAAATGTAAATATGATAAACGGATTGCCAGTCGGGAAATTTATAATCTAAGGCTTACAATGAGTTTTTATAAAGTTTTTTCTATATGATTATATATTACAGGTATATCTCGAACATCATTAAAGTATAAATTATTATATTGGGTATTCGTGTGTCAATGTTATCAGAGTAAAGAGTAACGTTGGAATGAGAGGTTGTTTCTATTGTTGTTCCTCGGTTACAAGTACATTAATTATGTTGAGGTACTTATGAATGTATTAGCAATGGATACATTTTCAGTCATTTCGTTTGTTGTTCATCTTGTTAAATATCTTAAATTCCAAATATTTTATTTATACCTGGCACAATTATGTACCACCTATAGCTATAACCGATATCTATATATATAGTCATTAGACTCAAATGTAATTAGATATAGGGTATAGACGTGATATTTTAAATACTGGAGTCGGAGTAGGTCCTTTTATATACCAACTCCGCAGGTCCTACTTGGGCTATTCTTGCATTTCTTGAACAGTCTCAGCTAAGACCTACACTGCAATATTTTTTTTAACTGAAGTAACAAAATCTCTCGTCACAATCCTCATAATTTAATGACGTTAAATTTCTAGATCACTTTGTGTACATAGTCATAAAAAGTATTCAATAAAAGATTATAGCACAAAAAAAAAATACTTTGAATCAATGTAAATATCTTAAAATAATTTTAAAGTACTTACATTTACAGGATATGGTCCAACATCCTTTTCTAAAAAATTAATAATTTCAACAATATTAATAACATTCATGTTCATAACTTCAACTATCTTATTAAATATGCATCACATAAAATTACATTGGATCCTATTTAATGACTTTTGAAAAAATAGCATAGGAGGATTTACAGGATTCGATGGACATCATTTTCTTATGAAAACATTATATTATATAAAAATTGACATAGTGAGAATGGCAATTATTTCTTAACTAAACATGGAAGAATATCAACTTTTTTTCTTTTCTTTTTTTGCCATCGACCCCCAACAACCAAATACACCTTTGATTTTTGATGTAACACCGTGTGGAATAACCACGCAATTCAACTGTCAAGCATTAATAAAGATAAATAACGTTCGATATAGATAATATCCTTTTTTATATAACTGTTCTCATCCGATATTTTACAAACGGTTTAATGTACCTGTATCTTTGAAAGCATTTGATTGGTTTTTTCATAATTGGTTTGTTTTGTTTGCAATATAATATTGGATATTTTATCGTCCGTTTTTGAAACTTTTTTTTTGAATGAGTGTTTGAAATATCCTGTCAATTTTAATATATTTTTCATTTATTTCAAAAACTCGTGTTCACGATTTTCATTATGCGTTGTTGTTTACGCTTGGAGGCTCCACTTTTATACTTTCTATCATCATTATTTATTTCAAAGGAAGTCAATCATAATTGATATAGGTATACATATAGAAGTTGAAAATATTTTTGATTTTTTTATGAGAAAATATTATAAAATATGATTTTTTAATAGTATTTCCAAAGCATGGGAATAATAATGAAATGGAATTGACTAGTTGATTACATATTTTGATGGTGGCATTCAATGACCCAAGAATGAGAAAAAAGTAAAAAAGAGTAAAGCAATATATCTTTAATCTTTTAGAACCGAAACCGACAAAGTCGAACTGAGACCACAATATATCGCTTATTGGTCCTGGTTCTTTTGCTTTTTCCTATTTCGAATATAAAGAAAATACTATATATATTGTAAAAAATATATTAGCTTTAAAATTTTTTGGAAAAAAATTCAAAAATCCTTCGCTGTTCACAAAAAATTTAATTTGTAGAATTTTTTTTTCAAAAATCCTTTGTTGTTCACCTAAAATTAAATTTGCTGAAAAAAATTTCAATTATAATATTTTTTCAAAAAATCTAATATTTGAAATTTTTTTCAAAAATTATTGAAATTGAAATTTAATTTTTGAAATTTTTTTTCAGCAAATTTAATTTTTGTGAACAGCAAAGGATTTTTGACAATAGTCATGGATTTTTGAATTTTTTTTCCAAAAATTAAATATTTGAAATTTACTTTTTTAAAATTTTTTGGGAATAGTAGTTTTGTAACTAATTGTTTTTGCTTTAATATATCAAAATATGAATGAATTTCAAACACTCAACCTTCATTAATTTTTGAATTTGTAAGTGTTAAGATTCCAATGGACCACCAGTAGTATCTACAAATTTACCCTGAATACGAGAAAATGTTCTACATTTGATCATTTATTAACACTATTGTCCTGACTTTCTTACTACCGCTCCAGTTTCCAGGTATACGTATACCTAAACTTGAGATATGATTACATTTGTGGAACGAACTAAGCTCGTAAGTAGAGAAACGACTGTGTTACATTGATTCACATGTCTTCATTGATAATAATGTTGGATCAAGGACAATCCTCAGGTCACCACCACCTTCTTCCTCTGTTTTTTTATTGCGGCTTGGATTAATAGTTATTCCCCTTGAATAAGTGTAAAAATATATTCAATTTCTTAGTGATGAGGAAATATTGTATTATGATGTATAGAATAATATATAAAGTATGGCTATTGATGTATTAATATATATAAATTGCTGGATTTTGATGCAAATATTTCTGAAATGCGTATCATCTCCGTAAATACTCAAAGGAGATAGAAAATTTGATATGGTAAAGCTGAGAATTTGAAGAATATTTGGGAGAATATAGGATTAGGTGTCAGGATTTTTTATTAGATTAGCTTCAAGCAGCTATGAGAGGAACTGTTTGTGTTGATAATTATTTATGACTGAAAAATGCTGTCTATTTCGCTTCGGTTTTTAGATATATGTCCAAAAACTTATAAAGCCTTCACTAAACTTATGTATTTTTTATTATATAATTAGATCAAAGGACTGGACGGACATAATATTAGTAGTAACCCATTTTAAGAGTGTTTTGGCATCAATGCTACAGGTTGCGTTATTTTATTTATAATTATGTGCACAACTTTTTATATAAAATGTCAACTATAGTTATATTCATAATACGTATATTTCAAGGCCTCTTCATTTGCCTATTATTTATTATAACTAAAAAAAGTTATATTTAAACATCATAACAACATTATTTTTTATTGAATAGTTTTCCCCTATTTTTCATCATGAATACCTGCTTTAAAACGCTTTTATAGCAATCCAAAGAGTGTTTAAAAACAAGTTACCTGCAATGTACATATATGTGTGTGTGTATTTTACATTGTAGCAATAGAAACGCAAATACTGAGCCCACAAAGATCCTTGAGTTTAAAGTACATATGTATAAAAGAATATGATGAGCATATAACAATAGAATTCGTATTGATGATTAATTTAAGGATCTTCTCCAAGGATCAATGAAATCCTTGCCCTCTCCCTTCAATTCCGTTACATAAACCAGATCATTTAATTATTATAAAAATCTGATGAGAAGATCTTATTAACTTTATAATTATTCATTATTAAAGCAGGGAGTACTTTAGTACTGGAGTGTGAATTATATTTTACCAAGGTGTTTCCCTTATCAGTCTAGCAGTTCAAGCAGTTCCGGTTCTTGAACCACTAGAACCGGAACCAACAAAGTCGAATCAAGACCGGACCGAGATAGCAATATATTGCTTATCAATCTTGGTTCTTTTGCTTATTTTCGTTTGTTGTATTTTTATAACCTTTTAATATTCCATCGCCAAAATTTTATGTAAATGAAACACATCGTTAACTTTATTGTATCACGCAACTTTTCCTCGAAAAAAATAACTGAAAAAAGGCCCGAAATCATCTGGTTTTTAGCCAAATAAGTCAACCATCTTCCTATAACCCCCCACCCCTTGCCTCCCCTCATGATCCCACTTTAAAACCCGCTGTCTTAAGTAACTTTAGTTATCGGGGCCCCTGTTGGAGCTTGGGGCACTACGCACTTTGCTTATAAGGTAGCTGCGGCCCTGTTTGTATCTAATATAATTTCCTGGGCCCGATTTTTCTAGCGACACCTCTTGTTTTAAGTGCCTGTTAACAAACTGAACCTCTATAAAAAAGAACCGGGACCGAAGACCGGAACTGAGACTAAAACCGTTCAAATGAAAGAACCGAGATTGGGGGACCGAATGGGCTAAACCTTTCTACATTTCACACCCCAAAAAAATGAGTTGTTATCTTTTTTCAACGATAACTGGTATGATGTTTTTAAATTTCAATGCTTTATGTTGTTATTAGTAATAATTATTATCTGCTTTTGTATCAATTTGTGTGTTAAGTAAAATAATGTTTAATGATTTTAAAAAACTTTGCTAAATTGTTTCTATCGGTCTCAAATGTGACATTAAGTATTTGGCATTTATATATGTACGTATATATTTAAAACAATGAAGCTAATCATTATTTATTCTTCCTCATCATAACAAAGGTAGAGTCTTACATAATAGACTTTACATCCATGATATATGTTAAATGTGGCCGGTGAACACAAAAGCAAGCTATAATTTTTTTTCCTAAAAAACGAAAACATTTGTATTTTTTGACAAATGATCATCCATTTCTATTAAAATTTAACATTTCATATTTGAATTTTTTTTACAAAAAATTTAATTTTCTGTGAATAGCTATATTTGAATTTTTTTGAAAAAAATTCAATTATTGGTGAGTAGCTAGGGATTTTTGAAATTTTTTTGCAAAAGATTTAATTGTTTGTGAATAGTTCTGATTTTTTGATTTTCTTTTGTAAAATTTAAATATTTGAAATTCAATTTTTTAAATTTTTATACAAAAAACTTAATTTTCCGTGAATTTGCTATCGATATTTAATTTCTTTTTTTTAAACAACTGAAGATTTTCGAATATTTTTTACCCAAAAATTAAATATTTTGTGAATAGTTGTGAATTTTTGATTTTTTTTTTCCAAAAATGTTTTCAAAAAATTTAATTTTCTGTGAATATATATGGTTACTTGAATTTTTTTCCCAAAAGTTTTTGGGAATAGTTATATATTTTTGAAAAAAAAATTCAAAAATTTAATATTTTAAATTTTTATCGAAAAAATTTAATTTTCTGTGAATAGCTATAGATAAATAATTTCCAAAAAGTGTAATATTTTATGCATAATTTTTAAATTTTTTCCCAAAATATTTAATTTTTTGTAACAACAGTGGATTTTTGAAATTTTTTCTTAATCATTGTTGATTCTTGAAATTAAAAAAAAAAATTAATATTTGAAATTTAATTTTCCAAAGTTTTATCCAAAAATTTTAATTTTCTGTGAAAAGCTATAGATATTTGAAATTCTCTTAAAAAAAATTTATTTGAAATTTAATTTATTTATAATTTTTTTTGTTGTCACCATATAAACGACGTCAATAGATGGATAATAATCCTCTTTACAACGTGAATTATTATATATGTAGTCAAAATAAATACATATATGTAACACCATTGTGTTTTACTGAATGAGTCAATCTAAATTAACAAAAGTTACTTCATTGCCTCGACAACGAAGTTTTTATTATTATTATATAATTGTCCAAATGCATAAAATTGTACAGTTGTTTAAAAATACAAAAATAAATTGAAAAAAATGTGGTTCTCTCCAGTTATTTAAAAACACAATAAAAATGTGTTATAGTTTAAAAGTCCATTGAGTCCATATATCTTACGATTGTTGTCTTCAGACATACAGGAGTAGAAGTGCTCCTCTGCAACGAAGTTGAACGGAGGTTATATTTTTGCCAGTGTTTGTGAGATTGTTCGTTCGTTATTAACCAAGATTATAGCAAAAGTTACAGATAGATTTTGATTAAACTTGTTACAAAGGTTATGTATGGTCAGTCTAAGAGGCTATTAAATTTTGAAAGTTCAGGGTAAAACAAAAAGTAAAAAATACGTAATCGGTCATAATTTTGGAAAAAAATGAAATACATCATTCAATTTGATTTTAGGTGGAAGTTTCATTTCAAGTTGAAATTGTTTTAGTATTTCATTTAGCATGGCATTTACAGAGCTATTTAAATCAATGAACACGCTGTAATAAGGTGATCAAGTAACACCTGTCACGGGATATACAGAAGTAATAATATATTATATACGTGGATTTATTTATACGTTAAGAAGCACGGAAATTCTATTTATTGAATTAAACTACATAAATATATCCAATGACCTTTCCTTAAGACTTTTTATTAGCCATTCATGCGTGCACAGACCATCTTTTTATGATTCGTAGAATAGTATTCTAACATTCAATATATGTTACAAATGGTTCAATCAATAGATGTTACTAGGTATGTAGCGACAGAGTCAACCTTTTCGGAGTCCCCTTGATTCCAGGTATTATTTAGTGGTGTGTCGATCATTATTTATAGCTGCAGTCCCGTCCAGTTCAGTCTTTGCCCGGTCCAGTTCAGTCCTAAAATCTATAAAATTCGATTTTTGATGATGCCACTCTACTTTATTTCTTTTTTTATATCATTTCTACTACTGACAGTCCAAAAGACCGGTCCAAAGACTTGACTGAACCGAATATATGAGTAACACAACATGAATCTTCGTCCGGATTCATGTTCGCTAAGTAGATAAAAATTAATGCCGAATGCCTCCCAATTTATTAATAGTATTAATGTTGGCATCAAGGGCTGTAGGTAGCCAAAAGTATAAAAAAGAAAAAGAAAAAAAAAAGAAGTTCAAAATAATTCAAAAGAGTCTTGCAACGGAGGAGATGGGGTTCTTTCATTGCTGGTGTCAAAAGTGGCGTTTCCATACTCACAAGGTTCTTTCCACACACTTTTTTATAGCTCTCTGGGCATCCTGGTTTGAAAAACAGATATCTCTTGCATGGGCCCTAATGAACTTGAGGAGATTGGGCTCGGCAGTTTTCTATAACTTTTTTTTTGACAGAGCCCTTCTTCCTCTCTAACGTTTCGAACTTGCCGAAGGCGTGGACGGTAGTCCTGGAGACGCCAGCTACTTGGAGTGGACGAATGGAAATTTGTCAATGTTATTCAAGTGTGATTTTCTCGACTTTTAAGTAAGCTAGATATCTCAGGTTTGTTTTGTATTGTAAGTATTTGTTCATGCTTTAATATTTCGAATATTTCTGAGATGATTTAAAATAAATATGTTAATATTTATTTTAAATAATCTCAGATGAATTAATAAATGTATCACTCATCTTTAATTAATTATTAAATTAGTAAGTGTTCAGATTTCAATGGACCACCTTAACGTCATTTTTTGAATCTCTCACAACATTTAAAATGAGAATGATTCAAAAACAGCTTTCAGGCAACAAGCCAAATGACTGGGATTCTAAGTTCCCATGACCCGAGTCCATATGGTTTTGAGTCTATATTGTTCCGACTTCTGAGTCTAAGTTTCTGACTTGAGTACTACAGCTCTGTGTAGCAGTCCCAATATTTAAACGTCCTGTCCGAGCCCTTCCGAAATCATAAGAACGCGTCCGAATATAAGAAAAGCCATCATTTAGAATAAACTTTGTCATATAACGGTGTTATAGTTAGGAATTCATAATCCATCAATATTTACTAATGTTTATGATAATAATACATTTTACCAAAATGTATAATTGTGACAAACTATTCTTGCACATAAAAGATACTTGAAATTTTACTTAACTAATTAAATTATTAAACTATCGTCCTTTACTATAATATTAGTAAAAAGGACGCCTTCTAGGTGGTGCCAGAGAATGGCCATGTTCCACATGAAGGAGACTGATACAACCTTAGATATTACAATTAACATAGGGTTACCTCAGTTACATAAGAAATGCTTTGTATTTGGTTATCACCAGTTTAATTATTTTCCCCTTATCAATTTTATGGACGTTGAATGGTTGAATTCAAATTAGCTCTTGTCAAGCTGTCATAGTTGGGAAGAATTGACTATCTGCTACCAATTGATTTTGGATATTTATATTTCTTTTTGGAAGAAAGGTTGGGATATAAAATTGCTGTAATGACTTAATAAAGAACTAATATAATTTATGTAGAGGAAACATTTATTATTATCTATTTATGATAAATATATCTTTATAAAATCTGATCTCTCCATCAAATTCTAGACAACAGTAGTAAATAGCTAAACTCTTATCCCCTTTTCTCTCTTTCTATATATTCCTACATAGAAGGTATAATCTGTTATTTTGTTCGTTTCATAATCTATAGAAAATGATACTATTTTAAGTATGAAGTATATAAGTATATGAACAAAGAATTAAGAGTTTTATCTTTGTTATATAGGTACCTATTTATGGTTACACGAAAGGAGAAGTAGGTTTATTACGAACTACTTATAATAAGAACAGGTTACATAACGCCAAGTCTATCTACATGTATGTTTAAAAATATATTAAATTTAAACAATAATTTTTCTCACCCCCTTTTTTTTATTCCTACTAACTGTTAGTGCTGGATCGGTCCTCGTTTCCTCCCCCTTCCCCCTATTCAGTCTTTTTTTTATTGGTCCAATCTTTTTTAGCATTCAAGAAGTGATATACATCGGTCCTACAGTCCTACGGTCCTAGGTAGGATTGAAGAATAACGTATAATAATCCGTTCTAGTCACACAGCTCCACTTTTAACTTAAGTAATTTTGCCTCATTGAAAGAGTTTATGAATTTTGATGAAATTTCCACGACTCGAATGACGTAAGTATGTTATTTCAATTGTTGTAGATTTCATAAAAGACCGGTCTTAGGACTACTTACAAATTTTATTAGGATCGGACTGCATTCTTTTTTAGTTTTTTAGAGCGATCCAATAGGACTGACTGTGTAGAGCAGATATTCCCATTTCGAGGATCGTGAATCTTTGTAGAAAGAGAGAAATATAACGAGAGAGAAAATACACATTCACAGTCCACACATTATAATCTCTCAAAGAAATCCTTTAATTATTTTAAAATGATTATTAATATCACAGACTTTGGGAATCCTTTCTAGTATATAAATACAAAATGAAAAACATTGAAAATGATATAGTATGGATGATTATATTCAAATATGCTTTTAGGTAGGTACCTTTTACAATATAATAATAACTGCAGTACGCTCTTCAAGCGAGTGTGTTATTACTTATTGTTATTAGTTATTTGTAATTCTCATGGCTAGCTCCGTGGAATACTATTAGAACAAGCTCCCTCTAAAAAAAAAAAAAAAAAAAAAAAAAAAAAAATATTAGCACTACGCTTGATGGATAATGATTAGTTGTGTTTTTCTTTATATTGATCAGTGTAAGTCTTGTGTAAC
This sequence comes from Lepeophtheirus salmonis, assembly GCF_016086655.4. Lineage (NCBI taxonomy): Eukaryota > Metazoa > Arthropoda > Copepoda > Siphonostomatoida > Caligidae > Lepeophtheirus > Lepeophtheirus salmonis. The sequence goes on from NC_052132.2 coordinate 18,909,749, forward strand.
TTGTTCGTGTACCATGGATTTTAAGAGTTTTCTAAAAATGAATTACCTTACTCTGCTCACAATGGCAGGAGTAATTATAGGTATCATTGTAGGGATTATTATTCGCTCAGAACAAGATGAAATTATGAGTCCAAGGGAAATCATGTACATTTCCTTTATAGGAAATATTTTCCTACGAATGCTCAAGTCCATCATTATCCCACTCATTATTCCTAGTTTAATAGTCTCCATTGGCTCTTTGGATCTTAAAGACAGTTCTCGCATAGGAGGAGTTGCTATAATCTACTACTCTGTCACAACTTTTCTTGCAGTCATTTTAGGGATTGTTTTAGTTGTAACTATTCAGCCTGGATATGGGGCTGATATTGATAATCTTTCATCCGTGACTGATACGTCTCGAAATGTTACAACTCCGGATACTCTTATGGACTTAATACGAAACTGCTTCCCACCAAACATCCTTCGTGGTTTAGTTTTTATACAAATCGCTCTTATTATCTGAAAGTAAAACAAAAAATGAGACAGGGTATTCACTAATAATAAAAGGAGTTTTTGATGGATTAGTGTTCATATTGTAAACATGTATACTTGGAAATTAAGTAAATACCTAATCTCATTAAAAGTTACTTTAAACAAGATGAAAAAAAAAAAAAAATTAAAAGTTTATAACAAAGTATGCTTAAAAAGTAAAGTAAACAGTTTTTACTGTATAAATTGATGAATGATTCCAGCATTTGTCTAACGTTGACTTTAACAACTAGTGATTTCTATTTATTTTAGAGTAATTAAAAATAAATGCAAGATTGTAATTTTATATTTCAATTTCAAACCCCTTCAAGAGTTTATTTTCAAATAAAAAGAGTACATTTCTGTTTTATTTTGAGCCACAATTCAGCAGGATAAGACTGGAATTGTATATCCTGGCACTGACGGAGTGATTAAAAGAAAAAATAAACCCGACATTGATGGCTCGGACAAGAATACATGGGACATTAAAACTGAAAGCACTTGGAATTCAAATATACTTGGACTCATTGTATTCTCTATTGTTCTTGGATTGGCCATTGCTATTAGTAAGGAGGAAGGAGCTCCTTTACTTAATTTTTTTCAGTCTCTAGCAACTGTCATGATGCGAATAACGATTTGGATTATCCATTTAGCGCCAGTGGGAGTAAGTTTTTAATCCTCTTATGTGTATATAAATGATTTAAAAGAAGTTGTAGGGGGCGCTCATTTCGTTCTCCAAAGGAGAGAATGGAATTTATAAGTAATAATCAGGTAATAGCTACGTTATAAGGTATAAATTTCCTTCATTTGTGAGGTTTTTTTTGTTTTTTTAATTTAAACACATACTTAAATGTTTCAACTATCGTTTGAAGAAATTTCATGAATCTGTCATAAGCCATCTATATGATACTGTATGTTGAAAAAATATAATATAGAATTAAAGAAGTTGTTAAAATAAAGTAGTAATTTCTCTCGAAAGTTCAGTTTACTCCGTTGCTGTCGAATAAATATTGGAAATTTCGACATCACTAAAAAAAAAAAAATAAAGGCTACATCAAATAACATTTCTTATTCCTTCAAATATATATTTTTTAAAATCCTTTAACATACATATGCGAATCTATTTTATTAGATACATTAAATACTTAAAAAAAACTCTTTGATTTAACTATGTTTCAGCATCAGCTCTGATCTATAATATTTATTACTTAAATGATAAAATGATAATTTTGTTTCTGATGTAAGTAAATGTATTTGAATTGGAGTAAACCTATATTGTAACACTTTACTTGACAATATTTCTGAGGTGTTCATTAACGTATATAGGTATATTAAGAATCAAATATCACTTTGAATAGTAAATCTCTTCACATCCTTTGTTTGACAATAATTTATTAGATATATTATTTAAACAACAACAAGAAAGACTTTGATAGACTAGATTTTACTAAGAAATAATGATACTCTCGAATGCACATTCCAATATGCTTTTCCCTCCTTACATATAACCCTATTTTATATTTTCAGGTATGTTTCCTAATCATAGGAAAAGTTTTGGAAATGGAGAATTTTGGTGAGAGTTTTACGAAATTAGGAAAGTACTTTGGTACAGTTCTACTTGGCTTATTTCTTCATGGGTTTATAGTTCTTCCATCACTTTATGGTACACCATTAAAACTTTTTCAAAAAGTGGTATCTTTTACTCATTTTTATTCATTTGCCTTTCTTCTATTTATTTTCCAGCTTTGAGCACTAGAAAGTCGCCAATTCGATTCGTACTCAATATGGGAAATGCTCTTATGACAGCCTTTGGAACAGCTTCCTCTGCAGCAACACTACCTATCACCATGAACTGTTTAGAAGAAAAGAATGGAATTGATTCCAAGATATCTAGATTTGTTTTACCCATTGGAGCAACTATTAATATGGATGGAACGGCGTTATATGAAGCTATCGCCGCCATTTTTATTGCTCAGGTACAGAATCAAATGAACATACATATAATTTGTTTATTATTCAGAAGTGTAAAAAATTATTTTATGACAAGGTCATTAATTCAATGAGTATACAGTTTTTAGAAGAATAAAATAGTATTGTTTTGTTTCAAATAATCTTTTTTTTAACGAATAAAAAAACAACATACTTTTGAATTAATATAATGCTTAAATTAATTTTAACAATATTATTTGTGACTGTCAACATAAATTCATTTTAATAAGGACAAATATTCTAACTGAAGTTTCTATTTCCCCCCGTCTCCATTTAATAAAGTGCACAAATTGACCCGTCAAGTATATTTTCAATCATTTATCTAGTTTCGAGGAGTTCCCTTGACATTTGGAAATGTAATTGCGATAAGTATAACTGCTACTGCTGCATCTATTGGTGCCGCAGGAATTCCTCAAGCCGGTATCGTCACAATGGTTATGGTTTTGGATACTGTAGGATTGCCATCTGAGGATGTTGGACTAATCCTTGCAGTTGATTGGTTACTTGATAGGTATTGTAGATCTTATGATATTATTACATAAAGCTGTTAAAAGAAATGAATCTGCAGAATGCTAATTTATTTAAAACAATATAAGACCTTTTAATTTTGAAATCCATGGATATATCGAGTTAAATAGATGTATAGCCAATTCTGAGAAAAAACAAGGCAAATTAAACAAAAATGTCTCAGTATGAAATGATCGCAAGTTTTTTGTTCTTAACATCACTCAACCTCAAACGATTTATTTGTTAAAAATTTGTGCGCAATATTTTGGCATTTTTTTAAAGCACTCCCTGTCCCCATGTTTTCAAATTTTAAAAATGATATCGGAATGAGACTTTGACCATTATAAGTTTATGAACAGCTCTAAATCTTGGGGATGAATTGTGCAAGTAACGCAATATTATAATATACTTGCTGACAATATTTCTTTCACTCTTATAGGTTTAGAACCACAGTCAATGTTTTGGGAGACTCAATTGGTGCTGGAGTTGTAAGTCATTATAGTAACAAGGAGAAAAAAGTCGAAAAGGATGCCATTTCAATGTGTGAAAAACCTACTGAATCATCACAGGACAATCACGAAGTAACGACAATATAGATTTAATTTATTTTTATTATAAAGACATTTTTGCATTTTAAATTATATAATTAATTAATTATTGATATATTTATCTTATATGCCCATGCCTGTTCTCAAATGAAAAATGAGCAGTTTGTCAAATAAAAATGGTTATAATATATTATTGTTTAATTATGACTTTTAAATGTAAACATTATACTCACTTTGAATGTTTTTTATACCTTTTAATACCTTATGAAATACATACAAACATTATTTTTTTCGTGAATATATAATGATGTACATATTTTAATTGTTAAATGAGCAACATTATTTTAAATGAAAACAACTACAAACATTAAGAATTTAATGAGGCATTTGAATGATTATATAATCTTTTTAATTGTTTATTCTCTTTTCTCTTGCATTTTTCAAAAAATAAAAATCTTAGGTTGTGTATGGATAGTTTCTTCCCATAAATACCTCAATTATTAAAATCCATTGGCTATTGACTGAGAAATCCAGAGATTCGTGGTCGAAAATTAAATCCGTCTTCTCCTTGAATCGCACGTACTAAGAACTGATTTCTAAAATACTGTCGTATCAAATATGACTCACGGAGTATTATCTCACTCAAATTATATATCCTTCTACATTTCGGACTGTTGTAGTTTGAATCACAAACCCTACACTTTCCTAGATGTGAATTGTACGAGGTTCAGTGACAAGAAATGAGTTAGAATAAGACAAATAGGACACTCCTCTCATAATTTATAAGTGCCTACAAATTTCGTTATCTCATAAAAACTGATTCTTTCAATCAATTTATATATTTTTTCCACTAATGAATAGAAAAATGTTCCAGTTTATTTAAGCTTAAATTTTTCTTTTTTTTTATTAATTAGAAGAATCATTTTTGCGTAAAAAGTTTAAGCCGATTTGAAGATAAAGAAATAGTCTTATTATTTATTATCGACAACAAATTTTTTCTTCTCTTAAAAATTGATTCAGTCACTCAATTTTTATATTTTTTTCACTAATGAATAGAAAAATGTTCCATCTTCCTTAGGTATTTTTAAAAATTTTCTCTGTCAACTGATAGCTTATGATTTTTTTGCCCCAAGCTATCATGCAGATCTGCAGTTCATTACATCCTCTATTCATTAGCGGCTACAAATTATTTCATCTCATAAAAACTGATTCTTTGAATCAATTTATATATTTTTTTCACTAATGAATAGAAAAATGTTTAAGCTTCCTTAAATTTAAAAAAAAAATCTGTATTGATTAGATTAGTCATTTTGGTCCCAAAACGTTGAAGTAAAGCATTTTAAGTTATTAAATGAAGTTTAATCGTCATTTGTAATGTCATTAAAAAAAAGTCATCAAACTTATGAATTATGAGTTAAAAGATGTACATATATATGGTGTATTATGCATCACGAAACTTCTTATGGATAAGCTGTTTGAGCAACTTAATACGTGGGGGAGAAAAAAGATTAGAAGATTTGTAACATACCTACACTATGTTTCATAAAATCATATTTTCTTCACCTATCAAAGTTAATAGAAATACAAGGTTATACCATAACGCGTATACGACTGACGTTTGACTTCCACCATGTTTTTAATATTGACGTCATAATATGTAGATGAGCGGTTTTGTCAAAATCTGTTTTCTTGCCCAGCAGTCGTTATGATACATTAAATTGAAAATTGTAGCAATATGTCAAGCCCAATTACATAATGGTCTAACCTTGTATTTCTATTAACCTTGATAGGTAAAGAAAATATGATTTTATTAAACTATCCAATCATAACCTCACAAGATTTCAAATTGTAAACACTCACGTATAGCTTTTTTATCTACTCTCAACCTTGACTGACAAAATGGAAAAGAAAAAAACATATGGTACTGGCTATTTTATTTTCTTATCATTCAATTCTATTTCTGTAAATTTGTACCCTCTGACAATTATGGTACTAAAATTAATTTAAGAAAAAAGATTAAAAGTTGTTTTAATAAAAAAATAGTTCAGAACATACATTTTCAATATTACTATCAGTATAGCAAAGAAAACAATAATATATTACGAATAAGTGGATATTATGCACTAAATATGAAATGTTCCTATGAAAACATAAACTAACAATAAGATATTAATTTGTATGATTACTTAAATGACTTGTGATTCCTGAGTCAATATCTTTGGAGATTGCAACGACAATCAAATATTCCAATAAAATCACACAAGTTAAGAAGTAACTTATATTTTTAACACATAATCACTTAATAGTTTGCAATAACTATGTATATATAATAGCCGAATAGAATAGACTATCGAAAAAAGAGATGCACATTATCTTAAAAGTCTCGAATAATAATCTTCCTCTTGCTTCCCAATCTCAAAAGGTACTCACAAGTAATAAATAAATTAATTATCATGGGTGAGGCTTTAAGTGACCATATATTTTTTTTAGACTATTATACGAAACAGAGTTGACTTAAGGAGAAAAGGACACTAGAACTTCAATTAACAAGCAGTAGATGGAAGATGAGAACTCTCCCTACTCCTCACTAGATCTTTCAGTCGATTATTCTGTTATTCCGTTTTATGGAACTCTATAGTTCTTATATGTAGCAGTATACGATGATCTCGTAAAAGATCTGGAGGATTTTTTTAAATCTTGAGTATATAGGAAATGATTCACAAGTCAGAAGTAACTTCATAGACCTTGATGCAAAGAGCATTTGTACAATGCAGGATTCTCCCATTAAAGGAGATGATATCCACTGAATGAGGTACAAAGACTAAGGGGAGATATCCCTTTAACACAAAGTTGAAGAGAGGATCAGAAGACGGATTGCCTATTGAATATCCAAATGGAAAAAATATGAATTCCTAGGAACGGAAAGGATGAGTGAATTAATATATCCGAATCATTCGTACGAAAGATTCATCCAAATCACTATGAAATAAATGTGTTTGCACACATTTCATAACTTTTTTACGCTCCTCGGCTTCTAGTATTTATCTATAATTAACACTTATCAGTAGTGAGTAACACTGAACTTGGGTCCGTTGTCAAAAAGTCTTCAGCTAATGTCAACCAGACTGCGTTGCAAGTTTGTTATCGACAAACCTTATATATACCTTGGTAAAATGTAATCTTAATCGGGTATTTACTTGATTTTGAATCCGGTCATTTCAATACTGTAAAATTTAAAAAGTCGGAACTTAACAAAATTTTATTCAGCAACCTTTTTAATTGCAGTTTGTATAATATGAAATAATCAAAGTTTTAAGTCTAGCTACATCAAATCAAATACAAGCAAGACACTTCCCCCGAGACAAAATTATACACTTCTATTTTATGAAATATATAGGACTTGTCGTACAATACACCGATACTTGAAGCTCTTAAAGTTTCCCTTGACGAGAATACTTTTCATCATAGCTAACTTAAAAACCAGAGTCCTAGAACACTCAACAATGTTCGTCATCTTCATCACATAAACTCCAGCATCTAGGAGATGTGAGATGCACTACCTTTTTGCTTATTTCTCGCTCATGATGGTGAAATGACTAAATGAGTAGTATAGGTTGTTTATGTAAAAACAACGATGGAAACAGAATATCAAAAAATAATCACTAATATAAATTTTGAACGGTTTTAAATTTTTTTTAGAGGTAGGTCAACGGCTCTAATGTTTTGAAATTTTACGATTTTTGTCAAAAAAGAGTGTTGTTACCTTAATTTCAAATAAGCCCTTGGTGTTACAAGAATTCTTGAAAAACAAAAAATTGAGTTTAATCAATTTGTAATCAAATTATTTTATTATTATTCTTTTACTAGCAGTTGGTGGTAATTGGTCATAAAGAGCAAAGGTTGCCATAAATTGTGTTTTTTGCTATATGTCCATCTGTCTGATCGTAAAAGAAATAATATCCATATTTACAATTTTTGTGTCACAAATGATTAGCAACGGTGAATTTACTACTTGAAGTAGATAGAACATTATGTTATGTTAGTATAAGTTTGACTTTTTTTCTATAAAAAAACTTTAAAACCTAAATTAATTTTATATATCCAAAACCTTCGTAGTAGTCGTAATTAAGAACAATTGTGAGATTGTTTTAGTTGAAAATTCTCATGTTAGATCAAGATTATTATGAGATAAGCATAACAAATATCACAACGTAAACAAAAATCTATATTTTTTTACAATGATAAACCTTTCAAATATTTTTCTAATTTCTTATAAATCAAAATTTCAAATTTAATGTAATAAAGTTCTTTTTATTTCTATTGCACAATACATATTTTTTTAAATTAATAATTTAAAAGAGCACTTTTTCTTTTATCGGGATATAACCTTCTATGATCTTCGACCATTAGGAAGGGGAATTTGAGCTATTATTCTTCAGAAGTTAGTATACCACTATACTCTTTCATGAGACCAACTCCACGCTCAACAATATGATTAACAACTATTTAATGAATGATAGTATCAAGAGCTTGTGGGTAGTCATCTTGATCATTCCATAAGTAAGGATCTGTCTCAAAAGATGTCTCTGGGAGGTTAAGACTTTGATTTCTTTGCAACTAAATATTCAAAGTTTTTTTGTTTTAATTCATCAAGAACAGTATTTCTTGAGTCATTACTCAAATTTTGCATGGCCTTCAACATACGTCTTTTAGATTCTGTACATAATGCACTGTCAAATAGAACAAGCAAATTGATGAAACTAAATTTTGTGTTTTTCAAGGTTTGTTGCAACACCAAGGGGTTATTTGATATTCAGGTAAAAGCACTCATTTTTCACAAAAGTCATAAAATTTCAAAAATTTGAGCCGTTGAGCTACCTCTAAATCTTTTTCAAAACCGTTCAAAATTTATATATGATGTCTTTAGCCCAAAGGAAAAATTTACGACATTCAGAGCTTAACATTTCTCAAATTTTAAAAATTAGCTCCACCCTAGGTTCCATACTAGAGATCTTGGGATTTCACGGGAGACTGTCTAGAGAGCTATAAAAAAGTGGAGATGCCACTTTTCACAGTAGTAATGAAAATAAGCTATTTCCTCAATTCCAGACTCTTTTGATCCCTTTTTTTTGGTCCCTCTAGAGCCCTGATGCAAACCCCCTCAACTAAACATTTTGGGTGCATGTCAGGGGAAAGCCTGCAGTGTCCATAATTCAAACAATGAGACTACTGTCAGGCAGCACTGGGTTTTCATGACAGAGGACTACATCTAGAACGGGTGCCAGACCTTCTGCCGTCGCCTTTAAGCCATAATTGACGTTAATGATTTAGAGAGCTCAGGCACACATCTATTTATAGTATTTATTTTGTTAAAATTCTATTTTGAATAAATAAATTATATCTGGTTGAAGTTTAAAAGTTAAAGTGTTCAGATTTTAATGGAACACTCGGTAGGTTGAAATTATTTCGTACTGAAAATTATATACTCCTTTACACCTTTGAATAAGAGGAATACAATTTCTGGATGATCCTTCGTCGAATATATAATATATATTGGCCATAGAGAAAGAAATATATTGGGGCGACAAGGATTTTATATTGGGTGCTTGGCTTAGTTAGTTAGACAGAAAACAAACTTCTGAACTTAAAAACTGGAGCAGTTGTTATGTGCATTATTATACATATGTTCAAATCCGAAGGAAAAATTGAACTTGATTTAAATTGAGCACATCTTTAATTGTTTGAAACATCGTCTTAATTCTATTTGCAGGAAGATCTATTTAGGTTATTCCATTCATGGCTGTTATCAGAAGTATGTGAATATGAATACTGACTAGTGAATACTGATAGATGAGAACATGAATATTCTCTTTTAAATATTTTCCCCACCTTTAGTACGTACAAAAAAGGAGGGGGTAGAAAAGAGAGCATATTTAATGTATTCCCTAATTTGGCCAACTACCAGATTATTTCTAGTCTTTTGCCTGCTTCTTTTTGGAGGAAAAGATGGGTGATGAAATAAAGGTAACAAAGTAATATAGCTTCTAAAAAAATCCAAAAATATAGGCAAAAAACTTAACTCTTTAATAACATTTCTGAAAATATTATAAAACCCCAAATATCTTTTATTAATCCACGTAAACCAAAGCTGTTACATCTATAAACATTTTAGTGAATAACAGGGAATTTAATAATATGAATGGAAAATAAGGGAACCTTTTGAGACAAAAGTTTTAATTTTATTCAAATTTCTGAACAAGATTATCCTTACTCTATCCCTCAACCTTTCTTACAAAAAGAAAATTATAAAAAGGCTCAGTAATCGCAGTTGAGAGTTAACCAATCAGATGCAACTCCTTATTTAATAGCAATGCAAATTTTCATAGCTTTACGAGAGTTAATTTGGATGAAACAATCAAATTTCAAAAAGGAGAATAAGAAATAGACAAATCTAAGACTGACAAAAATTGATCTTTTATATACTACTTAAAAGGTCCTTTTTATCGTCCATTGAAAACGTCTCTATTATAAGGGGCTCTTACATATTGTGTACGTAAAAAATAAACGTTATTATTTTCCTTCTCTCACCCTCTCAATCGGTTCTAATAGTGAAAATATATTATTGTGCCAAAAGTTGTTACATTTGAGCGACTTTTAGAAGTGATTGACATTGACTCTTACACTTTTGACTAAAATTGTAAATTTCTTAAAATTTGCAGACGTTTATATTTTGAAACACAGATAAAACGTAGAATAAATTAAAGTTTATCCACTATGAATAAGAGAAGAGTTTAACTAATAATGGTTCGTATTTGTTGACCCAGTGTGAAGACATATTAACTTTGTGCTTTCATGCCCTCTTTCAGAAGGTGGCGTGGAGACCTTGTGAAAGAAACTAATCACAAGTTATGATTTATATCCCCTTGATGGTCCTAGGAGCCACAGAAAAGTCTTTGGCAGGGAGATTCATCGACTCAATCAGATCTTCCTTTATATTATTATCTAAACTTAACAAGTACTTCGTATCCCTCATTAAATTATGTCCTCCACTTCTTGACATCCTGAAGTGGTCTACTCCTTTTTTTTTCATCTTGGCCAACTTAAAAACCCGGTTACTAGAACACTTAACGATATCCGTAATCTTCATCTGATCAATTCCAGCATCTAGGAGATCTGCTTGTTGCTCACTCATGATGACGAAATGATTAGTTCAGTTTGTTAATGTAAAAAGGATGGCAGAAACATAATATCATAAAATAATTACTAAACCTTTTTATTGTTATGAAGAAACATAGTTAACAGTCCACGTTTTGTTTGAATCCAGTAATGGTATTGCTATTTCCGTAAAATACCATTTATACTTACAGAGAAAGTTGGTAATGTAACTCTGTATTATTATAAAAAAAATAGAGATATTGATTTTTGATCCGGCTAATTTTTCAATATAGGGCAAGACATTAAGAACTATTAAATATTAATTAAGGTCAAAAATATTTTGCACATGAATGTTCTATTATGCAGGTAACAAAATGAATGGGTTAGAGAAGGTAAAGTATAACATTAAAATTTAAGGGCCACCCTAATTTATCTCATTTAAAAGCCCCACTACACAACATCACTTTAAAATAAACTAAATTAAAGTGCTTCAACTTATCATTAGTTCTTGTTCAGTAAAACCTTCAGTATTTTTCATTGTTATATATATTTGTAAAGGCTAAATACACAATAATTAATAGTTTGCTATTATCTTTAATGAATGCTTAATTAGATTATTCATTATTTTAATAAACATTGTGTATTTATTAGTAGTGAAAGGCACCCAGTTACCATCATTAGATAAAGACGCCAACAGTCAATTATACAAATTGTTGACGATTATTGACTATAGGCTAAAGATAGGGATGCCATTTTTGTATTGAAAAAACTAAGTTTATAAATTTGAAAAGGAAAAACAGTTTTTGGGTGTGCTCTGTTCATTATTTAATTTGAGGTCGAAGTGTTGATAACTTCTTTGTTTGAACTAAGTATTCTCACTTATCTTTGGTGTACATTGTTTTAGAATGCCTAATAATAAACATATATATGAAATGTCTTCATTTCTGCTATACAAGCCACATAAAATAAGAACAGAAACGTGCAACAGCAAATTTACTGATGCGCAGAAACGAAAAGATATTTCAACCCATAACACACATGATGTTCTTTTGTCAATATATTTGAACTGAGAGATAATGGGTGTGTGGAAAAAATGTCGGCCGACGAAACGTCGAATGGACAAAAAGACGAATAGATTAAACGTAGATCAAACAAAAGGTCGACCAGACAAAAAGTCGACAGACAGAAATTCGACCGTAATGGTTTCCAAATGGTGTTGAAAATATATCCCATTCAGACATTTCCTAATTGAAACATACCCCCCATCACCACCATTCCATTATAAACTACCATTAAGGGCCCCTACCAATACCCCTTAAACAACACGAATGTTAAAGGCTGTTTTAGGGTTGGCCTTGTCCCAAAATGGGATGAAACCCACCACCACTATTTAAGTAACCACTCACACTACTTCATTTACATACCAAATGTTGGGGTTATTTTGGGGTGCCAGCGGGGCCCAAACAAGATGAAAACCACCAGCACTACTTATATTTACCCAACATTTACACCCGATAGAGCCCCAAAATTTGAGGGTGTTTCGGGTTTTATCTCGTTTTGGGAATGGGTAGTAATCCCAAAACAGCCCCCAACTTCCTGCATATGAACTAAGGTGTTGGAAGCGGCATTTCAAGATAACTTATCTGACGCTGGTGGGTTTCATCTCTTTTTGGGTTTTTTTAATAATATTATAATTGATGGGGCGTAATTGAAACGAGGGATAAGAGAATGCAAGAAAATGAAAGCCAAGATTTTTCAAAAATTGTTAGAATCAATTTTCTTATTGTGTTCATTTTGATTGCAGAAGTTCTGACAAAAAAAATGCCTCATTGGAAATCAAACTTGGGGTCTTAAAATGGGAAAATGGTTCTGTAATGCCCATATACAATGAATTAATGGATGATTACAATGCCTTGAAACATAATTGCCTAATACTCTGCTACACGATAGCAGAAAAAAGTGTGCATATAAATGGCATTGTAAAGACAATACAAATAGAAAGGCACACAGAGACCGCAATATATTGGTTATCAAACTACATTCTCGATATCCTATTGAAAAATAAAATGAATCTTCTTATCCACGAGCCAACCACCAAACTAGAATTAAGTTAGTCATTTATTGAAAACCCCTTCGAAGAGATTATAACCAAGTTACAATGGATGATGTTAACAGAACCCAAAACCCTGAATGGTAAAATGACTTCAAGTACTTATTTGAACTATGCCAGAACCAACATCATTGTAAAAAAAAACAACTTATCATTGTTTCAAATCAAGTAGAAAAATCTTTTAAAGTTACGTTAGACACGATGGAATTCACGTGATATATATTCACTGATTGTTTTTCTTTTGCTAGACAGTCGTACTATCTTAGTTACAGGATGTGATTTCATTTCTAATTCGAAGGCGAATTATTTGTTTTAGAATCAACTATAGAATAAATCAAGTTTTATGAATTTAACTTTCCAAAATTATATATGTTAAGGCAATTAGGAGCCAGAAGAACCATAGGAAATGTGAGAAATCAATGAATGACATTACCAGATGTCATTCCAAAAAGTTTGTAGGGAAAAATTACTTGAATAATATTTTTTGTTAGTCAAAATCATTTGTTTCTAGTATTTATTAAAAGAAAATGAAATTATAAAAATATGGTTTACTCTTATATAGTATATATTTCAAAATTACAGATTTATACGAACCTTTACTTCACAGGAAGGGTGTAGTTCTTGTCCGAATTTTCAAAATACAAGAAATATTCTTGAACTACCGATAAAAATTTCTTATTTTTGAGTGGTTTCACATAAAAGAAATTGTAATTACCTTACTGCACATGTTTCAATTAATTTCCTATTGCCAATTCGTTATCGTAGTGAGGTTTTTTTTTAAATATTGGTAAAGTTTCCTGTATATGCAAGAGCATTGCACATTAGAACGGTTTGTTTTTCAATTTTTTTCAAATTACGATTATGGGTAGAGTGGAAAAGTTGTGATATGACATGCCTATGCAAAATTGTAGTGTCTTACAAGGTCATCTTTAAGTCGCATATCTCGATTAAATGGTGAAAAAAGATAATACAATTGTAAATATAGAGACTAAGAATACACTTTTGATTTATTTACATTAAACAATTTTGATATAGATATTTTCTTATGGTATTTTCTTACCGTATCACAACTTTTTCAAACTAGCAGTAATCAAAATTCGAAATAGCTGCAAAACAAATAGCCTTACTACGCATATCTAGCAAAAAATACTCATTTTTTCATTATAATGCAATATAGCACGTGCATATATTGATTTACTTCATAATATATTGTTTATTCTATAATATAACGGATTAATTGAAAAAATAAGGAAAACACCCTTAGTGCCGTAATAAATTTTCGATTTGTCCTTCTTTAAGGACCGACAAGTGAGACTGGTCATTTCCCCGTATTTCTTGACTCTAGGAATATTATAGAGTCAAGACTTGATTTGTAGAGAACTAGAATCATTTGACTGTAGTTTTTAAATCAAATTCTTGGAATCATATGGACACCAATGTAGCTTTGCACTTAATTAATGGGAATTCAAATTATTCATACTTAAGGAAATCCATTATTCAAATTTTGATTGTTTTGCTTTTATATACAATATTGTATCATAGTCAATGATTTTTTAAATTCCAGAAATATTTGCAAACTCTTAAAGATAACCAATAGTTTTCATTTCCTTATTTGCTTTGTTTTTGGCAATTATTCAAAAATTTGAGAAAAAATTAATCCTTTTCCTTTTTCTTCTTCTTTCCCCTCTTTTTTCAAATTGCCATAATTCATTCTACATCGTTTTGCATATATGTAAATTGGATCCACGAATTTAAAATCCCAGTCTTATAATCATGGATTATTGTAAATCTCTTGAACAGTTCATTTTTCCTTGTAAAAAAAAAATAAAGACTTTACAGAAGATATATTATGAACTTGATCAAATTTTGATTTGTATAGGGTGCTTCATCAAAAAATTAAATTATTTTCAAACTATGGTCTGTATCGAATATGTTTTAATACTTTTTGATATTGCCTTACAATTGACATTTGTCACTCAATTTTGTGATAAACTTGGTGGAGACGCCTCGTCAATGTTAGAATAGTCAACGTTGCACACGCGACCTCTGCAGCTGATATGAGGGAATCCTTGCTAAGTCTGCTAACTGTATTTGCTTTCTCTCAACCATTCGAGTATAATACTAGAAATATGTAGTGGGAAGGCTTAAGTGCACCCGCTACAAATCGGGTGAAAAACTGAGAAATTTCAACAATGACATAACATTAGTTCAAAAGGCCATTTGTCGACCATTTTTCAAATTTTTTTAGGAAAAAATTTGTTAAAATCGATTTAAATAGTCAGAACCTATAAAGTGATGAATAATGAACGCGGAGATAAGAACTTATCCGATCGTCCATTAAAAATCCTCATTTGTGATCTAAGTAATCAATCATGGAATTGTGGATCGTCTGGTGAAAGATTCTGTCGGAAAATTTCAGAGTCTAACAAAATCAAAATTTCCTTTTATTCCTTTTAGATCGAACTTCTAATTTCAGCTCGCCTTTATTAGTAAGTATAGAGGAAATACCTTTTATTAAACCACATCGAAGGAAGAAATTTTTTTGAGGGAATATTCATAACATAGTTATGAGATTTTCAGTTCCTTCGTAGTTCGTCATATTTCTCTTCTATTCTATGTAGAAGCAATGGGATTTTAGTTCTGGGGCAGCCTGTACGTTTTTATATTGACTTGTGACATTCTGAGTAAATTTATATGTGTTTGTTTTCTTTTAATTTTATATCCAATTATGTGTGATATAGTTAGGGAAATAACTGGAAGTTATGAAAATTAAAATACTGAAAAATTAATTATATATCCTCTCCTTCTTTCTCTATCCTTTTTCTCTTTTTATAATAATAAAAGAGTAGGAGGATTTATTTATCTTACTACACTTTAATCCTCTAATGTTTCCCACCTGAAACCTTACAAAAACGTGTTGCCAAAAGCTATTTTGTGTTGAAATAGATGCCCATATATTTTAATAAATATATTTCATTCAAATATACATTCTCAAAAATGTAATAAATGTTAGAATTATGGGTCTGACAGTTGCTTAAGACGGGTTAAAATTAGGGTTTATGCACATATTATCAGCTCATCTTTGTGTATGAATAGTGACAACTATTTGAATCAGAAGAGTTTGATTAATAAAGTTAGATTAGTCCTACTAATGATTGTTTTGTCGACTTTAGCCGTTAACAAGAGCAAGGTAAGAGTAATAATAAAGAAAGATACAAATTAACAATGTATAATAATTAGGGATATGAATATTTGGTAAATTAATATGACCGTTCTTTAATAACAATCATTGGAAGAAACTTTGAGCTTTGATTACTTTACATCTGGGTATACAATAGAAATAATAAGTAAAAGAAAATGTTCTCATCATTTTCTCCTTGATTTTGATAATAAAATTAACATCAATAATTGACTTTATTGGAATTTTAAAGAGCAACATAAATTTAGCAAGATTTTTTTCTGTACTTGTAAAAACAAAAAGTTATCGAGAATTATGTTCACAAAAAAATATCACGTGATAACTGGTTTATTTTTGCATATATCGCAAAAAATTATTTAATAAAATATTCTGGAAATTGAAGATACTGATTTGTGTTCTATTAGAGCCTATAGTATTAAGCCAAAAATGCATCGTTTTGTTGCGTTTATTCTTAAAAATTGACGTTTTATTAAAAAAAGAAGACAAAAAATGAAAAATTATTCAGGAAATGACAGATATTCCAATTAAACATCAATGTTTAATTGGAATATTTATATACAAACTGTGGTCCTTGCTCCGAAATAAGGACCAACACAACATGGACTATGAGTTCCTCAAAAAATTAAAGAGATATTTTTTTTTTCAGGAGAGGGACTCGGAGTGATTTGTCGACTGAGGAAAAGATACAAGAAAAAGTCGTAGTGTCTTATATAATGAGATGTGACCTCATCCCTCAATCCACGGATTGACTCCTTCCCCTTACAAACTCTCCATAAGGGACAAATTCACAACCTCCTCTACATAGTTATGTTCTTATTATTAAAAAGTTTTAACTTTGGCTTTCGTGGTCTTCAATTTCAAGATAGAAAAAGAAATGTTGACTTGCGGAAAAACTTAAAGAGTGAATCCCATTTTTTACATTGTACGAGTGGTCCATTAATAATCTGAATACTTTGAATTTTCAACTTCAACAAGATATAATGTATTAATCAACAATATAATTTCATTCAAAAATTAATACTATAAATAGATGATCTCTCTTCATCATTAATTTTTCCAGGTTACGGAAGAAGGCCTGGCACCCTCTACAGATGTAGTCCTCTGTCATGGCGTTCCAGTGCTTTAATGGCCTTGGTATTTGGATGACAGACACTGCAGGCTTTCCTCTCAACATACACCCAAAAAGTGTAGTTGGCATCATGGCTGTAGGGGGTCAAAAGTGTTCAAAAGAACTCAAAAGAGTCTTGCAATGGAGAGATTGATTTATTTCATAGCTGGGGGTCAAAAGTGGTCTCTCCACCTTTACATGGTTCTTGCAACTAACTTTTTTGATAGCTCTCTTGACAGTCTGGTTCGAAACGCCAAGATCTCTTGCACGGGCCCTCGTGGACTTGAGGGGATTAGCCTGGGCTGTTTTATAAAAATCATCCGAGTACAATTTGGCCTTTTTAACAGAGCACTTCATCTTCTCCAACGTTTCGGACATGCTGACGTCGAAGACGGTGGTCCTGGATACGCCCAACTGTTAGGAGTGCACGATTGGAAATTCGTCGATCACTTTCAAGCGTCATTTGCTCGACTTATACGTAAGCTGGAGAGCTAAACTTTGTTTTTCTTTGTAACTATTTGTTTACTCTTAAAAATATGGAAATATGAATTAATTTCAGTCACTCAACTTTCATTAATTATTGAATTAGTAAGTGATAAGATTTCAATCACTTACCTCCTGGTACTACGAATGCATACATTATTGAAAACTTATCTTAAAGTCTACAGGATCATTACCCAAGTTACTTATGCGAATTATATAGACAGCTCTATGACTTACATTGTTAATGTCAAAAGACGCCAGAAGTTTATTATTCTACACTTTTAGCTTATTTTCTTGTTGAGTACAGTCCTCAAGTTAATTGTGTAATTAAATCATTCATCTCTGTGAAACTGAAATTTGATAGATTCAAAGGGTAAATCTTTTCCATTTCACAATGACTGAAAATCCACAAGTATTTTGTATAAATTTTCTTTTACATCATAGTAAAAACCATTAATAATAAAATTTTGCTTCCAGGTAACAATCTTTTTTTATTATTAAATTTCCGCAAAAATAATAAAATATACAGTGCTTAAATGAACCAAACTAGGGGGTACCCCAAAATATTTAAAATCGTTGACATTTTTGCATGAACAAAATGTATTATTTTATTTTGTCTATTGTTTTAAAAAATTGTACATGTTAAGAAAACTTTAAGAACCAGTTTATATGGGGTGCCATAAAAACAACTGATAACGACCAAAGTAAAAGAAAATTACAAAAAATAATGTGATACACTACCTTTTAATATTTAAATAAATAAATATTACTTCAAAAAGTAAAATCTTTGAACTGTGTGGTCTTCAGTACGCTCAGAGCCAAAAAATACACTTCCAACCATCCAATTTGAGACGTTTTTTAATTGAACAGTAACTTGGGATGTTTTTCTTCGACGAATATCGAGTCCAGTAGCATCTGAACCATAAGGGCTCAGGGGGCATTGCCCTCTCTTTTGCAGAATGTGTATAATTATTGGAATAATTTATTTTCTGTATTGTAAAAAAGTTTTTAAATGTTAATATTTAAAAAATCGATGAGTCTTGTCCTTATAAAAAGATAATTGGTTGAAATTCAAAAAAATTAATAATTAAAATTTTTTCAAAATTTTGTTTCTTTTCTATTTGTCAAATGTGGCATTTATAGGAATAAAAAAGCATTTACTCAAAATTTTCAAAAAAACTCAACTCCCAGAAGATAAATCCTGCAGACGCTCTGAGGACGTTGCATTTATATAATTTGGTCCCTACGGTTCCACTTATCCCATCCCTCAAAAGTCATAGAGGAGTTTAGGTGGGGAGGGATCCCTCATTATGTACTCCTTCATTCTTTGATCATCTCCACTATAGTTGCGAGGTCAGAGCAATATTTAAACTCATTAACGACAGTTTTTCTCTTCCTAAAATTTCCACAAAAATCCATGCCATCCCTAATAAGCCGATATGTAAAATATGGTCACCCTAAAATATTCATTCATTGATTAGTTGAGTCATTATCCTAAATACACATGAGTGAAAACTACATTTGATAAAAAATAATGGAATACAAACATTTAATCAATAATATTATCAATAATCAAGTTGTATAGTAGAAAAGTATCGACGTAGCATACTTAATCCTGTTAAAGACCTAAGGCGTATGAAAATCAGCGAAAAATTGTACCTTTGTTCTCTTAGTATATTCTATCTTCATCTGCCAATTTTCGAATTTTGACGATTTTTGAAACGCCCCAGATCTTCATTTGCATTGATATAGGTTTAAATATATACTGGGATGTCCAAAGATCAAAGAAAAGTAACGGGAGGTTAATATAGGCTGTTTCAAGGTTTCCATACCGATATATGTCATATATATCCTCTTAGATTCCAATAATTGTAGGTAATGAGAAACAGAGGCCAAACTTCTGGTTGGAAATTTTTTAGTTATACGCCCAAAGGATATATGTAGATCAAAGCTCAATTATGACTTTAATTGATGTAAAAATTTTAGAAGTGGTCATCAAATAAGCTTAAAGCAACATTCTAAGAATAGTACACATGTCATTAACCAAAAATGAATAAAATGTTATAAAACGTTATTCCAACCAAAAGAGTGCATAAATTCATATTAGTAAACTAATATACATTTTATAGAATTTGACAGCTGTAATACTTTGTCCTTCTTGTCATACTATACGAGAACAACTAAGTTAATTATCCGCATGTTCTAAAATATCGATATTGATGAGTTAGCTAGTTCCCAGTTTATATTACCTTTATTGACTGTCAAAAGTTATTATCAACGCCTTTCCATCCTAGTTTTTTTGCTGCCTTTGCTCTGGGACCATGGGCGTCTTCCTAAATCAAGACCATTATAAATAAGTCATATTGAAATCGGAGTTTATTTAATTGGCGTTAGGAGATTCTTGTCAAAGGCTCGAAAAGAAGATAACTTGGTTGATCGAAGAGGTGGATCCTTTGGAAAAATCCAATGTGTATCTTGTCTGTAGATACCATGCTGAATAAAAATAATAATATAACATTGCCTATAACTGAGTGGTATAAAATATGACTCCTTGTATGTAAAATATGATAACAAAAATTATCGTTGTAACCCTGAGAATTTGATGAATGTTTTGGAGGGAGCAGCTCAGCTGTCATGAGGGAGAGGAAGGACAAATCTCACTTCATATCTTGTATAGACATGAATTACTCTGATGTCGATCTTCAATTCTATTTTAAGTCCAAAATGGACTTAAAATCATAATTCCCCAACAAAACCTCTGTGTTACTTCTATCTTTAATGATCACAAGCACAAGTTATCCCTTTACACATAGATATGTTCTCTCTAAGAATGAAAGAATAACGATAACAGGTTTGGAAAATAAAAAAAATACTCTTCAGATAATCAACTGAATATAATATTTGTACAACTCTAAGTATAACTTTGGCACGGGTCAGGTTAAGATAATTTAACCCCCCTTCTCCCCAAACTTCTCATGTATATCTCTCCCTGGGATAATAAATATATCAGTATATAGTAGAAGTGTATACAATATACATAAATAAATATATTTACTTTTTTCAAAAGTAGTATTTTTTTCCTAATGGAATACATTTTTCTACACGTCTTCTGAGCTCACCTATACCATGGGACTTTTTGTTTAATACTACCTTACATTCCCTGCGACAACTACACACCACAGTCAAGGAAGGAATCCTCGACCTCAAAACCCCCAATTGCAGCTTCCTTGTATACAAGAGCGTTGAAAAAGTCTGTTCGTATTTTTTCTCATTAAAAGTCCAAGATAAGATGATTCTACGAGGAATTACGATTTCAAACATAGTAGCGACTATTTGTGTACTTACAATAATCCAGATTATAAGTTCATAAAAAGAAAATACTACTTGTAAGAGGTTGCTTTTGACGGATTGGTGTTAAGCATTTGGGTATTGTGAGATATACCGGGCCAACAGTTATTATTTACTCAATAGGAGTAATGTTGTAGAGCGCATAATTAGCTGTTGATTGCTTAAAAACATTGTCCTAGTCTACAACAAGAGCATACAATAAGAGAAGAGGGTTGAGATCACAGCGCTCTTCTGCTTGGGACCCAGAAGGCCATCTCGGAGTAGACACGGGCTTTTAGGAAGACGATTTACAATGTTTCAATACAGTTGAAGTTCGGGGATGTATCAGAAGAACACCGATATATGACGACGACTACCAAACACCCTGCTTCAGTGATGATGTCAGTTCGTGTCCGTGTTCCTCTGTTACATCCTCAAATATGATTACTTGATCATTATGTACGTTGAGTCCAAGGTCTGTAGGAGGTGCCACAACAGCACCTGAGCCCTGAATACATCAGTCAACAAGGTATCAGCCTCCGTGAGTCCCTAGTACATCCAGTAGCCACCGCCTGAAGCTTACCATCAATTCTGAGGGCGTATACAATAACTAAAACATGTTCTTGGGATTTCAATTAATAATTAATAAACTTCTTTCCTTGTTCAACCTAAGATCCTCTCATGGACTTCAATACTTTGTATGTTAAAATGGGTAAATTATAGCAGTTGGCCCGTTAAAGACGATATGTAATCGTTTTTGAACCATTCATTTTTCCTTTAATTGTTAACCGGTTATTCAAATTCAAAATCATGTAAAAGTTTTGCCTCTCAATTAAATCATTGTTATTATACAAATAAAACTGAATAGTCAAGTACTTTAGATCCTCATGAAGTCCAGTTGTCAGTAAATTCCCTTTGATATTTTAAGGGTTGATAAGAGGAAATTACGAATATTACTATATAGAGGGATGTTAATTTTTCGCTGATCCGTTAAAATGGTCCAAATAGGGCGGAATAATGAATAATTTTTTTTACAATGTACGGCAAATATAACTTACTTTTACCTTATTGCTATAAGACAAGTTCAGAAAAGATTTATTTTTCTTTGATAATGGTAATAAACAGTATTACACTGGAACTGTTCAGTCGTGAATTACGTGCGTCGAGTATGGATGTCTCAAATAGAGAAATTCGCCATACTTTACATTTTTACGATCTAAAAGGAAAAACTGCGTCATTTCTGAAGCAAATTGTGACTGGTGATGATAAAAGAATCACTTACGTCCCTGTCATGCGACAGATATCGTGGTCTAAAGCCGAAAAAGTGGCCCAGACCGTGGCTAAGTCATACTTAACTTCTAGTAAGGTTTTGTTGTGTGTTTGGTCGGATGGGCAGGGAAATATCTACTATGAGTACAAATTTGACACCATTGTTTACAACCTTATATATCTAACTCAAGTAGCACATTTGAAGACTTTAATTTAGAACATTCGGTTTCATTACTACACCACTAGGTTAAAAAAAAATAGAAAGAAAAACAATAAATAAATGGAGACTTGAATTTTACCAAGGCCCTTTAGATAACATCACCGCACTAAAAAAATTATACAAAGTTATAAGTATTATACGTACATATGTACACATGAATGTTGTATAATCCTGAATAAGAATGGACTTACACATTTGTGGTCTTAATAGGATCTAGTGATACAATAACCATTTTAACTATGTACACACTTTATAACATTATCGTCTTTTTTTCTTCGAAAAAGTGTAATATTCCATAACTTTTACTTTTGATAAGGACATGGTGTGTCAATCTTATACTATTAATAAATTCTTTCTCAGATCTACGGGATTGATTTATCCGTACATTTTTCGTCTCTTTGTCTTTTGTTTCATATTGTCCCCTGTCAATACTTCTACATAAAAATGTTATATCTGTAAAATAGTAAATTCTAAGCATTTTTTGGTATAAAGTTGGAATTTTTTTTTTTTTTTTTTTGGGAGTTTTTAAAGCTGGGGATTATTACGTTGTTATAAATTATAAGGCACCCTAATTAGAGAAATTAAAGTATTATTTTTGTATAATGTTATACCTCCATTATTTGGATGGGGTGTTAATTCAACCCAAGGACTGAAATATCCTTGCAATAACTTGTGTTTATCATAGTTTCACTCCACCTTCTATGACATTTTTTAATTTTTCATATACTTCATGTATCCAACTTTTTTGGGAGCGTCTTTATAAGTTTTATTATGATAAATGTCCATTAAACTTCTCTATTGATTCCCCTGCTGCATTAATACCTTTTCTGCTGCGGAAAAAGAGGCCAACTTGAGGCCTCTCAAGCCGTTTTTTTGCGTTGTAAAAATCCTTTAAATTTGTAAAAAAAGGTTATTTCATGTCAAAATTGGCCAATTTTAAGCATCTTGTACTGTCTATAGTATGATGATTGTATTTTTAGTATTCGGTTTGTCAGTTAAAAATGATGAGGAATTTGTTTTTAATAATTTAAGTGGTCAAAGATGTTCATAGTGATTTGCAGTTTCCATATTATATCAATATTAAATAAAAATATTTAGAAGTAACGCAATGATTCCTAAACTTTATATATTTACTCATTTTGGATAACACTTGCATATTTCTTTTAAAAATAAATAATTCAGTACTTTGAATAACATAAATGCTCTTTATTGATTAAAAATGTAAAAAAAAAAAAAAAAAGCGTGCGCTATATGCAGTATCATCCATCCGTCCTTCTAACTAGCCTTTCGAATAGTGAGATGTGGATATATGAGGATAGGTGATAAAATACTTTTTTATAAGTGAATTCATCATCTAAATATTGTTCTATTTGGGAGGCTAAACATATAAACAAAGAAACTTTAGGGTATTTGCACTACCTCTAAATATTTATTAATTGTCCTCAGATTTTCCAGTGCCTACTTTTTTTATCAAAAAAGAAAAAAAAATGGCAGATTCATGCTGATTTTTTTTCCAAATAAAACATTATTTCAACAAAATATTTATATAAAAGCCCCTCTCATCAACTTAATTTTGTCGAAAAGCTTAAATAGCTTAAATATCTACGGTTATTCATTAAAAATGAAACCTACAATTTAAAATTAAAGAGAAAATATCAATGGAGCACGATAATTCAATTTTATAAATATTATTTTATATAAAAATTAATTTGTATTTGTAAGACAACGACAAAGTTAATTTAGCCCTATGTCTAATAAAAGTGTCTTGAAAAAATAAGGAGAATCTATTCTTTAGCAGTCTAAGAAATTTGCAGCAATAAATAACTTCAAAGCAGTTTCAAGAGCAAAGGGAATCTCTGGGACTTCATTTGATGAACTTGTAAAGCAAACTTTATAAGTATATTAGTTGCAGACTTTATATTGAACGTGAGCTGCAATTTATCGAAAATTAACTTCCTTTGTTTCAATCTCCGAGTACTGCTGGTCCCAGAGAGCATGGCTTCAATTACTCGTGAGGTGAGTGCATGCTCCCTCTTCACAATGAAGGCACATTCATACTTTAAATGGGGTTGATCTTATCTAGTCGTACACATAATATTTTTCAATTTTTCAACAATAAAATTTAAATAAAGTGGTGAGGACATTTATTTAACAAAATCACATGAAAATAGTGTTCGGCACAACTGATATTCAATATATGAGTCCTGGTTCTAATAATTGCATCAATACGAGGCCTAAATCCTTTGCACACTTTGACTATGTAGTTAGACTCGAGCTTGGTTCACTCCTTCCTGATGGAAGCCTCTAGATACTCCTGTGAGGAGTAGCACACACCCTTTCCTCCTGACACACGTAGATAGAGTAGTCCAAGGGGGTTGGGTCGGAAGAAGAGGGCGGCCAAATGTTGAGGTCCCAAAAATTCGGAAATGTGTCTCTCAGGAAGGCCTGGATCTAAGCCACGTATTGAAAAATGAGTGAAAACAAAGTTGTCCCATAACTTTTACTAGCCCAAAGATGCCATTTCTTATCCAAAAGTTCGATGTAAGGTCTTTTCTTCCACAAAAATGGGACGGCAAACTCCACTACGACCAATAACATGGTTCCGGCTGTATTTTTTGTTTTGCAGGAATGTCCCACTGAAGCTGAGACATTGTTTGCATGTTTGGTTGTGATGTAGCGGCTGATCTGCTTATTCACTGAAGCATCAATGGGGATTTTTTTTTTTTTGCAGTACTTTGTCCGAATTTTTGTTGGCATTGAGAAAATTTAGATTTTCATTACTTTTTACAACCGTCTCAGCTTACTCTGTTCAGAGATAAGATGTATTGTCCTCCTTCGTAATTTTGCACTAATGTTATACCGGATTGAATGTAATAAAATGTATACCACTAGATAGGATCAACCCTGTATACTTGCTAAAGAAAATACGATATTAAAAATTAATATATAATGGATAAGATATGAATGTTTTAAGGAAAACTTCTTTTTTATGTGACATTCATTTGCATTTAAAAAAAAATACCTATATGTTTGTATATTTTTTAATTTATCAAAAGAAAAAAATATGCAATTTATGTTTAGATTTTTCCCCCTTTCAATAATTCAAATATATATTTATTTTAAAATAATACCACACGCAGGGGGTTCCATCTCAAGTGTAAGTACTTTTTAGAAATTTATATCATGGTAATTTGATAATTTTTGCTTGGGGAGTTTATTCCAAAAAGGAACACTATGTTTGAAATTGTAGAATTATGTCTCAAATAGTTTGGCTTTTTGGAAGGATCCTCGAATTTCAGTGGAACAAAACTCAGCTCGGAGTCAACCTATTTCAAAAAATGTTTAATTTAAAATACTCACGAAACGGAGGACTTTACTTAAACTTATATTTAGAAAAGCGTTTGTAGAAAAAGTATCCCGAAAAAATTACTGCAAAATATTGAAAATGATACCCACGCCAAGCCGCAAGTTTGATTTTGCCAATTCTTTGGTTGAGCTCTAATTTATTTATACTCATAGAGTATGAATAAATTAGAGTGGAATCTGATTGGAATTTTCTTTATTTAGGGTTATAATGGAAAAGGTCATATTTTTCCTAATATTAAATTCCTGATTTTCCCCATAAAATATTTAATGTTTTATTTTTCCTTCCTAACCTTTCCAACTTATAAATATTCATAATTATGTCATATATGTATATTTATATATATATATATTATATATACTAATCTTAAAAATGAAATTTTTCATTTTTTTAAATAAATATTGGATGGTATTATAAGTTTAGCTCCATTTCCATTTTGGCAAAGTGTGTTTGGTTTTGTTATAAAAATTCTATAACGGTCTGGAACTGATATGCTTTTTTGTGGACTGAAATAATTATAGTTCTTTTAGAAAATCGGTCTGGACCGACTTCAAAGAAAAATAAAAATTTGGCCTAGATAGGTCCCAAAGATAAAATGTGTCCCATTTAAAATTAGGTTTAGACCGATTATACAGATGAATTTTTGATGATGTCACGTGGTTATTGAAAAATTCTTCCCAATGGTAGAATAACGTCATATTAATTAAATTTCTAGCTTAAATCTGGATAGAGGAAAATATTGGTCCTTATATTGAGACCCATATAAAATCTGTCCATATATCGACTGGTACATTATAATTTGAACACTTTGAAGTTTAAACTTCCAATAGATTTAGTTTATTAATTAAAAAAAAAATTATACAAAATTAAAACTATAGATATCTGAGTTATATTAGCCGGCCTTAACGGAAACGGTGGCTTCCAGACGGCGTCGAAAGGCCTGGCCCCCTGCAGATGTAGTCTTTTGTTATGGCGTTTCATTGCTGGCTGAACGTGGCTTTGAGGGTTTTGGTGTTCGGATGATGGACACTACAGGCCTTCCCCTCGACATTCAAACAAAAAGGGGTACACGAGGGGGGTTGGCATCAGAGCTGAAGAAGGGTCAAAAGTTTCAAAAAAATAGTTCAAAAGTCTCATTCAAAAAGAGTCTTACAACGGAGGAGATGTTTTTTTTTCATTCTGTGTGGCAAAAGTGGCCTGTCCACCCTTGCAAGTTTATTTCTAACCATTTTTTTGATAGCTTTTCCGGCAGTTTGGTGTGAAACCCCGAGATCTCTTGCATGGCCCCTCATGGATTTGAGGCTATTGGCCTGGGCTGTTTTCTTTAACTCTTCCAGGTCCAGTTTGGCCTTTTTGATAGAGTCTTTCTTCCTCTTCAATTATTCAGACTTGCTTACAGCATAGACGGTGGTCCTGGAGATGCCTAACTACTTGGTGTGGGTGAATGGAAATTCGTGATACACGTTCAAGTGTCATTGCTCGACTTCTACGTAACGTGGGACTAGACAGCTCAGGTTTATTTTGTACCTCATTCATTGTTTATGCTTTAATATATCAAAATATGATTTTTTTCAATCACTCAACCTTTATTTATTTATGTTGACTGGAATTGGCATGATTGGTATTGATGTTCGTATTCAGTTAACATTTTAAGGATATTTTGTTTTTGAGATGCTAATTTCTTAAAATTAGATTTATGAATATTTATATTTGTAAGTCTTATTTCCTTGTAGGAATTTGAAGCTAGAATGTTTATTGATATTTTTTTTTAATGCAACTTCATTTTAAGAATTTTTTAGATAATTCATAAATTTTATTTGCTATCAA
Source organism: Lepeophtheirus salmonis (assembly GCF_016086655.4). NCBI lineage: Eukaryota > Metazoa > Arthropoda > Copepoda > Siphonostomatoida > Caligidae > Lepeophtheirus > Lepeophtheirus salmonis. The sequence goes on from NC_052132.2 coordinate 18,937,362, forward strand.
TATAAAGGTTTTTTAAATAAAATCTCTTAAGTCCAAACTGAATAAAAAATTCGATCTATGACCGTATTTTACACTAATATACACTTTCATCGCTCCCTTAGAGAGAGACACATACTTAATTAGAAAACATTTTCTTGATCTGTTTATTCGTAATTTACATATTATAAATCACAAAATCATCCAAGATGACCATATGATCCTCTGGTGCAGTAATGGGTTAACATTGATCTAAATGTTAACCAATGTCTACATATGAAAAAACATCATTCAAATCACTTAACTAATTTTACTTTTGTGTTTTAATTATTCCAATCATATTTATGGGTACACCAACGACTCCGTATCCGATAGATTAGGTTTTTTTGAAAATTAATTAAATTACTTTTCTTTGAAGAAAATAAAATGTTTTTATCTTAAATTTTCAGATATTGGATTTTACAGAATGAATCGGTTTTTTTTCCAATAGGCCAAAATTGTTTATACATTACAACTTTTACAAATCTATGGAATTAAATTTATGGGCTATGTATCGAATAATTGATTTTAAAGGGTTATTATATCATCTTCCTAATACTCTTAAAATTACTCAGTAAATATATTTTTCATCAAATTAATCGATTTCTATATTTTTCAAGTGATTTGTGAGTTATATTATGTTGAGTTTTAAAAGAGGGACAATTTGCTTTTATTATTGTTGATTTATAGGAATTGAATCCATTAAATAACAGTCTACATAATTTTTTATGTAACGGTAACATTTTTGACCTTTATTTAATAGCTATCTATTTATTTGCACAAAATATAAAACTTATAACACTGTTTTGGGATGATTTAACTTAGTACTGTTTGACTGAGTGTCAAAGACGGACACCAGCTGAGAGAACATGTTCTATATTTTACAGTCTTTCTTCGTACAAGGCAAAAATATAAGCCAAAAGGCAGAAAATGTGTATAGTGTTTTTGATCAATTATGTTCCGGTAATTTTGATGTCAAAGATGCGTGGTGCAATTACCGGAAGGACCGGAATTACCTTGGAAGGCAAATTGTTGAAATTGTGGATAAAATAATGGAAATCGTGAAGTCAGACCGTCAAGAAGATTAACATTATTGGAAACATAAAATCAAATAAAAATAATAGATTTTTTTACTGCATCTAATGTCAAATTAAGCGTAAAAATCTGTATCAAGTACTCATTATCAATTGTAATTGTCAGCGTGACTTCAATGCAATATATTGTTTTGTCATTTAACCGTGAAAATATATTTGTTTTCACAAAAAGCAAGCAACATCATTATTGATTGTTTTCTAAAAATAAAAGGCTTGCAAGACCTCGACATGATTGACTGTAAATGGAGCCCATATCATGGTCTTCATTTGACTTTCCTTGTAAAAATGTTGAGTTCTTTTGTTGCAGTATCGCTTGAGCGGTCAATGAAGCTTGTGAGATATTTGTTTTTAAAGGTGAAAATTATTATTGTTTATGGTTTTTTCATTTCTGTGTTGTCTAAATAAACGCAAAAAGTGGGCCAGATGAGGAAGGGGGCTTTACCCCCCCCAATTAAGGAATTTTTGCTTGTTACAAGAAAATTTTAATACTTGTCATTTTTTTTCAGAAATGTAATATTTGCAATTAAAATTAGTTGTTCAAAATTTTTTTTGCCCAAAAATTTAACCTTATGTGAATTACGATAAATTTTGAAATTTTTTTACAAAAAATTTTATATTTAAATTTTTATTTTTATTTATAAACATTCATTTTTGAATTTTTATTTTTTCAAAAGTTTATGTTTTTGCAACAACTATGGATTTTTGATTTTTTCCCAAAAAATTTAATATTTTAAATTTTAATGTAAACAACTGGATTTTTGAATTTTTTGCGAATAGCTATGGATTTTTGAATTTTTTTGCGAATAGCTATGGATTTTTGAATTTTTTGGGAATAGCTATGGATTTTTGAAAAATTTGTTAAAAAAAATGTAATATTTTAAAAAAATTCCAAAAAATTTAATTTTTTGTGAATAACTATTTAAAAACAATCAAAAACCAAGACCATCCCACCTCGACCCCCAAAAAAAAAAAAAATCAAATCCTGCAGACGCCCTTGAAATGGGACACTTGTATATACGCTATCTAGTGTCATTTACAATCTTAGTTTAGACTGGGATACCTTGATATTTTATCTTAAATTTTCAGATATTAGATTTTACAGAATGAATCGGTTTTTTTTCCAATAGGCCAAAATTGTTTATACATTACAACTTTTGAAAGGTGCTTTGACTGAAAAAAGTATGAGAAACGCTGACATAGAGAATCACGAAGCTCATTCTTTCAAAGAGAGAGGAAGAAAATCTTACTTATTTCGATAAATACTTTTATGAAGCCCTTTGCATCAAGTTTGTATTTGTCGGACTTGGATGCATTATTTTCGTAGATATTCATATACTTATAGGTAAAGGTATGATATAGAATATTTTAACGGAATTTATCATCAATAGTTTGAAAGATGTAGCAGCATTAAAGTATATATGTACGCTGTACAATCTACATACACATATATTTGCATAAAAAAAGATCCTTAATTTGATATATGTATACGTAATATACCATCCATGTAAATGGTTTTTATTTACATAAACGCATATGCTTGTAGGCAAGAAAATTTCCCTTGTACATATTAAAATCGATCTCATCTCCTCTCATCCATATAATCCAACCTTCAAAAGAGACACATTTCAATGCATCTTATACATCTAAATTTGAATTTTCCCGCTTCGGTCAAGCTACTCCGATTTATACAGAGCTGGAAGATGACATCTGCTCCCCCTATGGGATTTTAATGTAAGACCATGACAGAGAACTACATCAGCAGCGGGTACCAGACATTCCGCTGCCACCTGGTCGCTATCATTACCGCTAAGGGCGGGTGCATTAAAAAATAACAGATCTCAGACATCTACATATTTATAATATTAATTTTGTTGAAACTTTATCGTTAATTAATAAACTAAATCTTGTTAAATTTTAAAATTCAAAGTGTTAAGATTTTAATGGGCCTCCAGATAAATATATTTGGAATATGGAGCAATCCAAATAATAATTTTACAAATCTAGCCATTTTTATGGATTTTTAGTACATATTACTTAGATTTAATTAAAATATCGGAGTTACTCATTAGCAAAAAGTAGTATTCAATGCAAGTATTGAGTTTTTATTTATTTATAATGCCATTTAGAGTTGGATCAAGATATTTTGTAAATTTGTTCGTTTGAAATGGGAATTATAAGTTTGAGCCTTGAAATTGCCGTCTTCTTAAATTATGATGCAGTTTTTGAGGTCAGTAAAAACTGCTCTAATGGGACAACCTTTATTTTTGACCAATCTCTATTATGCAAATATCGGGAGGGTGAGGGTTTTTGTTTTATTCTGTTACGATTAGAAATATATCAGGAGCACATAATTAGCTGTCGATTGCTAAGGAAAATATTTTCCTATTCGCCTACATGAGCACACAATACTAGAAGAAGATTTAGATCACAGCGCTCCTTCATGCCAGATTGACCTAGAAGGCTATCTGGGAGAATACTGGAACCTCAAGGAATACAATTTACAATACCTCCATCCGGTTGAATTTAGGAGGGGACCTCAGGAACTCTCCAGGAACAGGCAGGAAACTCTCTGTTTCCGTCACCCGCCTAAAATTGGCCTTCAAGAAAAGCCGAGTTACTTCATTGTTGACATGGCCAGGAGAATGAACAAGTCCCCATTAGCGGTATCCAGGGCTCTAAAAAAGGCAGAAGGAAATACGGAGCCTGTGGACTCACCCTGATATTTTTTGATGAGAAGATCTTTACTGTTTACTCGATCAATCTACATATTGAAGACCGGGTTGTGACATTTGGGGACGTAACAGAAGAGCACCGATATGTTTCCACCACCAAATACCCTGTTCTAGTGTTCTTTGGATACAGCCTGAAGAGGACGAAAAAATTATGGACACTAAAGTTCTCCCATTGATCAAATCTATCGTTGGCAATTCTTCCTGGGTGTTTCAACAAGATTGAATACCAGCCCACACTGCAAAGCAAACTCAAGAATGTCTCCAGGCCAACATGAACTTTTGGTCAAAGGACTTCTGGCTGCTGCAGAGCCGAGACCTCAACCTCCTAGAATATTCCATCTAGGGGCACGTAGAGTCCAATGCCTGCAGGAGACACCACAACAACAACTGCGCTCTGAAGACTACTGTCAACAAGGTATGTGCCTCCGTGAGCCCCTAGTATATCCATGGTGTCTTCAGTGCTTCCTCCACGGCCAGGAGCTCACCATCAATACTGAGAGGGGATACATTGACAAAAACATGCTCTTTGGTTTTCAATTAATAATTAATAAACTTGTTGCATAATTCACCCGGGATCCTACAATGTACTTCAATACTTTGGTTGTTAAAATGTGTAAATAACACAAGTTCGGACGGTATTGTCTTAAACAAATGTACGTAGATTCAATACTCGATCTCTTCTGAAGAGGAAATAATACATTTTCAAAATGGAGTTTAAAGTCAAATGGAGTGATTCTATTACCATAATTTTTAATGCTATTTAAACAGTGCAACTCAATCTGATAAATTAAAAGGAACATTAAAACCACACTAATAAAAAATGGTAGGTTAAAACTAAACTTTTTGTACATCAATTCTTCGGATATAAATTGTTTTATTTTATGTTTGTAAGTAGATATAAGTACATTTGAAGAATGTTTGGATTCTTTGTCAACAATCTTTCAATTTGAGAAAAGTAAGTGTATGTTTTTTATAATATCTTGAACATTTACAATATTAAATATTTGGTCAAAGTTGAAGACTATTTCACAAAATATTCTTTTATTTCAGAACTAAACTATTTTTGTGGACATTAGTTTGTTCATATTTTTTTTTTGATTCATTGAAGTTTTCTATAGAACAAAGTTTAACACTCGAATGGTCATAATTCTTTCATACCTTAACTGGTCAAATTGTCAAAAATGATAGCAAACTTAAAAGTAGAAAGAAACATTAAATGTGATTTATTTTCAAAGATATCAATTTAAAAATAATAATAATAATTATAACATACATAATTATAACTATTTAAATAGAGAGTGGGAACTAAAGAATTGTAATAGCATTTCATTGTCTACTTCTACGGGCTCCTCCTCCAGTCTTGATTTTAACCCCATTGACTTTGCATCTTGGAGCGTCTTGTAGAAGAAGGTATGCCACACCACTCATCCAAATTTAGATTCGCTCCAAGGCGCTATCGTGATCACGGCCTTCATCTTCGAGAGCTGTCATTTTTATTGCCGCCATGGTAAGGCTTTTATTGCATGTAAAGGAGAGCATTTTGAATCAAAAATATAGCTAAATATAATGCATAAATATATCACAAATTGGTTTTGAGTTGTATTTTCTTGATTCGATAAAAAATTCGTTTTCTGTAATTTAGTCATGCTGCTGTAAGTTTTGGATCCCTACATGACTAGAATTGAAAAAACAAACAAAATTCCCTTAAAAACTGGGCTTCTGATATTATTAGATATCATCCATCAAACTCATCTAGACATTTTCTGACATTGTGGAAGATATTAAAATTCTTTAGAAAGAGGTTGAAGAAACTATTTAGTTGTAAGTCTAAATACAATTTTGCTCTTACTATTACATATTTATATTTGAATAGCTTGTTTGTCATTTATTTATTTCTATGTTCTCGGAAATGGATATCTTTCTGCCGTCTGACTCCACGACACTGAGGCCCATGGCCTGATCTTGATGTTTGGTCCTGAAGATTCCCTTGACCTGAACTCTTGTTTCAGCCACAAAACAATCATTTATCCTGTTCAGAAGAGGGTCTACGCTGTGATTTGGACACAAAGGCGATAGCATACCCACTGCCGTTTTCAAAGGGTGCCAATTACATATTTGAAAGTCATTTAGAACTGAGGCTAGACGACCTCTAAGAGGATTCTAATTTTCGAGTCCTTACCTTGTACTTGAATTAGCTATTGTAAAACTCGAAACAATATTTTCATAGTAATAGATAGAATAGTACCACAATTAAATGAAAATAAATCAAGCAGAGTAATTTTATTTACCAATTTAACAAAATATATATTTTTTTAAATTCAGGAATACGAAATATTGAAGCATGGATACATCACCATGAATGATTAAACTTCTTTGTCTTGAGATGAACATTTTATTTCATTGTTGCTATAAACAACATACTTTAAAAATTCTACTAGATTGATACTCAAGAGATGTTGTTTATTTATTCGGTTGATCAAACAAATACATTTCAAATTGAGTTGACATATTTAGAATATATCTTGAATTACATGTTGATGTAAATAATAAAATGATATGGTCTGCTGATTGAAATTGTCTGAGGAAAATACAAATGTATGGATAAATAATAAATCTTAGAAAATCGGGTTGTGTCCATAATAGATCCTTAAATCGCGATTTGGGTTCTGTGTGGTTCTTTATTTTAACGAGTTTCAGTTTTTAAGGGATCATCAGCTTAGTTTTTTAGTAGTTTGGATCCGGTCTTTGTTTTTTCTTTGCAATAAAGGTCGAAGACGGAATGATAAAAAAAATGCTCAACCTCCTTAGAATAATGAGAAAACAAAAGTTAAACACCAGTCCCTTTTTTGCTTACGAACCCGGTATTGTGTATATGTACTAGATAGAAAAAGAAACCAATCTTTATAATGAATATGTATGAAAAATTTTAAAAGTTTTTTTAAAGTCAATCAACAATTTATTCATTATACAACAATTTGTAAAGAAAGAAAATGTTTCTTATTAGGCTTTAATCAATTGAACATTTCTTAAAACTATTCTCAAGTATAAAAAAAAGAGTAATCAGTCCCGCCTATTGAATAAAGATAAAGTTTGTACCGTGTAAAGAAAGTTGGATTTTTATTAGTCATCCACTACTTCAAAGCAATAACCCAAGTAGCTAAACGATTACCATGTGATCAATTTATGTTCCAATTGAGTAGACTGTAAGGACACTGGAGGGTTATAAATATTACCTTAACTACGTGTTAATTAACAAACTTATATCTAATTTTTCATGGAAATGGGGGTAGGGGGTATTGAAATCAAATTCCATTTTAGCTAAATTTTTAGGATGCAAAAACATCTTTTACACACTCTAGAAAAAAAAAAAAAAATCTCCCAGCCCCCCCCCCATAAACGCATTTTTTTTTCTTCAAAGTAATAAGAAGAAACTCGTTAATGTCGTGATCATCAAGGCCATTCTAAGCAATAGTTATAAAATAATTTATCTTGATAGAGTACAGTTTTAAGGTCATATAAAAGGTCAAAGGTCACAAAAAGTCAAATTATTCTAAATTTTTTTTTTTGGCCAGTGCTAGGGTCTCAAATTTGAAGGTTGATAGGTCAAAAATATGAAAAAGTTATGTTTGTAAAGTTTCAGTCTTCAATGGGCGTTTTTCGCCCCACAAGAGCCAATTGAAAATGATTTTTTTAACGACTTTCTCTGTTTGTGGAGGGATATAAAAGTTTGAATTTTAAAGTTATGCTGTTGAATTTCAAAAGTTTCATAAAAGTTCCTTTTTTCATTTAATACATAATAAGAATTAATCATTAATTCTTATTTTGAAGAAAAACAAATGGTAGCCCATTGAATTACTTCGGACAATCAAACGATCAGGTCCACTCTATTTTCTTCCAATCAGCAACATCTGCAAATGTTTGATATAAAAAATGAAGGAAATTTATCTTTATTTATATTAATTTCAATTAATTTTAACATAATTGTATAAGGAATTTCTTTTATCAAACTAACCGAATGATTCCATCGTCAAAAGTCTTTGGACTTGAAGATTTTGATATTATCAAAGATTTGGCCGATTTGTTTTTTTCTCTGGAGCTCTTAAATGATGCTTTTGCATCTGAAAAGTTTGGTTAAAATTTAATTTTCTCACTTTTATTGATTAGCACCTCCCCCTATAATTAATTTTTAATGTACAATTAATATAAAAAGTCATCCAATATCAGTCACATGAAAAAATATATTATCCTATAACATTTACTATTAATTTTTGAGAAATATAATGAAAAATACTTTTTTCTCTTTCCACCCCTCAAATTATACGTTACCAAATCTATCTGCTGTTAATATGAACAACTCAATGTAGCTTCAAGGTTATTCATATACTGGGTTTTGCCAATTCTGGTTATTTATACGATAACCTTCCATATTTGTCAGTGGAATACCGTAGCTCATGGACAATGTGCTCCGGAGAAGTTATTCTCCGGAGCTTAAGGGTTGTACGTTCGCACCCAGGTGATTCCTAGAAAGAAATATATGAATTTCACTAAAAGATTGCTAGGTTAGAATGAACAAATGTTATGTTATGTAATGTCTATATTGCTTACTTATATTTAACCAGTGCAACCCCATCTAACCAACTAAAAAAAAAAAAAAAAAAAAAAAAAAAAATGTCCCTTATATTGAAAAGATGTCCGAATGGACTAAGGCATAATTTGCGGGACCTGGAGTAATTGTTTTTAGTTCTGAGCAGCAATTCATTTCGTTTTACTTTGTGTCAATGTGGACCATTGTATTTTATAGGTTCTACTCCTTTCATACCAATTAAAACATTCTCCAGTAACTTCGAACATACCTCACCCATACCACCCAAAAGCCTCCCTTAATTTTAAATATTAGTTACCATATTATTTTTTGTTTTTTACGTACCGAAAAAACTTAGATTTATAACTTTTACAATAACTAAGACAACGACGAAGAAAAACTATCAAAACAGTACCATATTGAATAAGTATATGTACTTAGGTGGATAACTCTAAAGTACTTTTGAAAAGAGACTGAAATATATAACATTATACAATAAAGTAATTATTTACAAGTAGTTAAATATCAATATTTTACTTTTTCCTAATATATATAAATACAATAGTTATTAAATAATATTCATATTTTATAAAGTTTTCTTCACATAAGATAATCAATATAAGAATTTATGAAGCAAGAACTAATATGAGGAATTTTTATAGTTTTAATACTAATAGGGAGTTGAAGAAAGGTTATACAATACTTTATACTTGATTTATAAAGTCAATTTTATGAATCAGCTTCATTTGAATAACCCTCTATTTTGAAGAAAATGAGCCAAGAATGTCCTAATATAAAATCTTATGACTTTATATCATAACGATAGCTTAGAAAAGTTTTCATAGATATATAATAACTTTTTAATACTTTTGAATATAATTGATCCTTAGAATATTTAAATTATAACACTATGCAACAAAATGAAGATTTTGGAGCGCCGGCAGGCTAAAACCCACATTTATTATTATTATTTAAGTCGTAAAACACAAAAATGACCATTAAAACTTTCAAACTTCAAAGGTTTAGCCTATTGAGACTTTTTTAATCAAGTTTTTAGGGTATAACTACGATTCAGTGGCATATTTGAGCATGAAAAAAATATATAAATGAAAATTAAAGTAAATAAAAAATTGATGCAAATGTTGAAGTTTGATTTGATAAAGTTGATCACTTCTCCTTTTTCTTCTTTTTTTTTTCTATCTAGAGTAGATATTTGAACATTAAATACTTTACATTGGTGATCCCTACGTGATTAGAAACATTACCAACTGTGTCTCCCCAAAAACAAGCAGGGTCGATTAAAATGGAAGAGGTGAATTTAGCAATGTCCGTCGCGGAACTCTGTCTTTCTAGTTACTGTTCTTTGGATGTTGACAACTGGTTATAGAGAATTGAACTTGGTTTTGTGTTGAAGGGAATTTCTCATACCAAAGCGAAATTCATGTCGACGATTCTTTTTATTCTTTTGGAAGTTGATAGCCTATATCGGAAAATATGAATTTCTTTGCTCCCTCATAAGTGAAATTCTCCTTATTAATAGGAATAATATTAAAAACATCACTTGCCAATGCTGACACGATAAGGCTGCATTTCGCTTTGGTATGAGAAATTCCCTTCAACGCAAAACCAAGTTCAATTCTCTATAACCAGTTGTCAACATCCAATATTTTGTATTTTTTATTGACAAAATTTAGACTTTCTGTCCGGTCCTATCCTAATCAGACCCAGAAACCCTAATATAGGACATCTTTGATATATGACGTCTTCACAAAATGAAATACTACTTTACTATAATATTAGTACAAATGATGCCTAGTTGAAAACACTTTCAAATTTAGGTAGTTCTGATGACCAATAACAGTGGCAAGACCGTACGTGGGACAAGGCCGATTTTAAGTCCCATACTTAAGACCGATAAAATCCTATGAAATACACCATCCTACTTGCGACATAAAAGTCTACTCGTGCAATGCTAAAATGTATATAACATTTTTTTTTTTTTTTCATTTAATATGTATTCAACATTTAATTTAATAAATAATATATATATAAATGAAGCTTATATCATGAAATAATTAAATGTAGGATTTCCCAGAAACTTCTATTCGGAGAGAAGCCTTATTGTGTACTATGTAGTAATATGATATTTTTAATATTAGTTAAGATACTTTAAAGTGAACCTACTTGAATCTTGAAGTGACTCAATACTAATTAAGCTTTCTCGTTTGAAAATATTTGTTATAGAGTTTTAGTATTTTTTTTAATTGAAGAGGACATCTGAAGTGATAATAATGAATAATTAATTATTTTGCCATTATATCATTTAACATATTCAAGTACTACATTGTTATTCTATGAGCTGAACATAACTATAAAAAAACTCATAATTTGGGCTTTTATGTTGACTCTTTTAGGTATGTGGTGAATTAACACCAGAGTAAGATTGAGTAAGAATCACGTTACTGAGTAATTTATCTAAATACTACTAATAATGGTGAAAAATTAATTTGTTAAATGGGTCCTATAGTCCAACCTTGCCATCGATTTTGGAACCATCTGTATAAACGTTGATAAATTTTGAATTAACCGTTCCTCCTTATTTTTCTATTTCAAGTGAAATATTATGACAAATTTTTTTCTCAGTAACCTTTATTTGTGCTTTAAAGATTGAATTTCTATTGATTTCAACTCTTCTTGGATCAGCCAAGCCCCTTCTTTGGTTTTATTTGTTGTGATTCAGGTTATACTAATGTCTTCTTCTATTCTCCTTCGGGTTGCTAGTGCTCGACGTTTTATGCTTAGGTGTAAAGGTTATACATTGAGCAAGATTTCCATAGCTCTAGTTGGTGTAGATCTCATCACACTACAAATCAGTAGGCATACTAATCTATTTAATCATCTCAACCTTTCAATCTGGAACTCCTTTTTTATTATACGCAATGTCCATATTCCTGCTCCGTAAGTCAAAATCGATTCGACATAGGCCTTACGTATCCATCTAGCATATAGTGGGTTTAAACCCCACTGCGTCCCAATCATTTTACGGGTAGAGAGTAAAGCCCTTTTAGCCTTTTTGATAATGTAATCCAAATGCGGTTTCCAATTCAATCTTCTATAGATATCTAAACCAAGATACTTGTAATGTCTTACCTATTCTATAATTGTTCTGTTCATATGTAATATCAGAGTATTCATTTTGTGAGACCAAGTACAAAGGATTGCTTCCGTTTTATTTTCACTAAACTGAAGACCAATTTCTTCCCCATATCTGCTCATTTAATTCACCCGTTTTTGTATGATAGATCCCATAGTTGACATATCTATTCCAGTCATTATTACAGCTATATCATCTAAAAATCCAACTGTCAATATTGGTCCAGGGTTGGGTAGAATTACATGCTGAATAGCACTGTTCCACACAAATGGGGATAAAATTCCTCCTTACGGACATCCTTTTGTTGGAGTAAATGAGACTTTACGTCCTTGTTGAGAACAATCAACCCTTCTGTTTTTTTAAAAGTACTTGAACCATTTGTTTGTACAATCATCAATGCCAAACTTAGCAAAAGTTTCTTCTATAGCTTTAAATGGAAGCCGAATCTGTGGACTTTCCGGTTCGAAATCCGAATTGATTTATCATAGAAACGCTCAACTTCAGGGACTCAATATGCCAATAAATTGCTCTCTCAATTCCTTTTAATAGGGTATTAGTTAATGTGATTGGTCTATAGGCTTTTGAACCACTGTAGTCAATTTTATCAGGCTTTGGTAGAAAAATTACCCGAGGATTACTCCAGATTTTTGGCACATACGAGAATCTAATTGATAATTTATACAACAAAGCAATTCTATCATAATACTCATCTGGTAAATTTTGGAAAACTACAGGGGCAACTCCATCTGGTCCAGTGTTTTTAAAACTTTTAAATGATTTAAAAACATTCCGAATCAGAGAAACAGTTATATCATTCGTCCATTTTGTGTTAATTTTTTCAAGCAATACATTCGGACTTCCTTCTTCATATGCTTCATCTGACCCATGTATAATTGAGTCACCAAAATGCCCTTTCAGTAAAGCATTTAAGCTATCCATTGCCGAAATTCCCCCCATCTTTATTACTTAACATCCCCACAGTGGGTCCATTATGCCCATTTTGTCGCATTATTGCAGCTGATATTGCTGTGTAAGAATCCAACTCCGTGCATCTCTCCCTCCAACGCCTTCGTCTCTCCAGTTCGATTATCCTCCTATATTCTCTTTTACATTTATAGTACTCAACTGTATCGTTACTCCATTGGGGTTTTCTCACTCTTCGCTCAGCTCCCTTAGTTTCCTTTCTCAATCTTGTCAGTTCTTCTGTCCACCATGCTGTAACTCGTTTATATTTTTTTGGACGCAGTGGTGCCAATTCATCTAGAGCTTCGACGAGTGAACTCGTTATTTCGGGAGCTGGAAGTTCTATTCCTTCACATGTATCTTGTTTTCCAATCCAGTTGTTGCAACCTTGAGATATTATCCCCAAGAATTTACTTTCCGTAGGGATCTGTAATAAATATAAAATAAAAATTTAAATTATAATTGTTGATCTTATTTAATAATATTCAAACTAAATAGTTATATATTTAATATAAATTTTGTTACTTTCTTCAAAATAGACATAAACAAAAAACTTATTCAAATATACTTTCCAACATCAAATGTATAAATTTCAAAAAACTCATCCTTTTTAACATACCAAACATAGCTAATGTTAGCTTATATTTTTGCATCAATATTTTAACTTAATATATCCTAAATATAAAGACATTCACCAAATAGACTACTTTTGCAGCATGTTGTTCTATTATGGGATTTGCTATTATAAAGATGTATCTTTTTTTGCAGATGAACTTATTTCTTTGGATTCTGTCGTTGTTCATAGTCATCCGATTGAATTGATGCGGTAAGTCGCTATGTAACTTCCTTCTCTCTAAGAGCTTCATCAACACTGAGGAATGACTCCTTGCATGGCTCAAACAGTTTTCTTACATTGAGCTGTTTTAAGACATCATTTTTTCCCCTAATCCATAATTAATATCTGTTCTCTGCTACATGGATCAAAACAGCCAAGACGTATTGGGAATAAGTTTTTACACAGTCGATACTTGGAACTTTGACTTTGACGCACTGTTCTACCTCAGTATCCTTAAACTGCCTTAAGGAGAGTTGCATCATCCTGTTTGCTTGTTTTTCTTGCTTTTGATTATCTCATCTCTGTTGGACTTGGCCGTCCTGAGCAAATTGTCAATGTGAGCCCTTTAGATATGTCCAATCATCTTCATTTCCCCCAATAGTAACGCTGGAAGGTTGAAACATGACATTTAAGGCCGTAGATAGAACAATTTTGTTCTCCGGATACATATTGTCGACAGAATTTCCATTTCTTGTCATCAATCGGTGTTCTCTTTATGCCCTCCAAGTAGGGCCTTTCCTGGCCTATATTTCCAAACATCTCTAAAAGATACTACTCCATAGTTATATCACACTCTTCGGATAAATGTAATCGCTCAAGCACGATCTTTATCGGATGGCCACAGATTAATAGGTAAGAAGTTACCCCAATACCAGATTAAAAGTGGTGATTTTTGGCATACTGAACCAACCATTGTCCATCAGCCAACGTATTTTTGTCACTTTGCAACATCACGAGAATATCTTGAATGTCTCCATTTGCTCTCTCATTTAATTCCTGAGATTATGAGTGATGTTGATTTCCATGCACAAGGTCACTTGTACAACCCATTGGCTGAGGTCTATCATAGAATATTAAAAGGGTTCCCTAATGCTAAATAAAGCGGTGGTGGTGGCTAACGACCCACCTTTTCTACAGTTCACTTGCGAAACCAATAGTATTATAAAGTGTGTATTGTAGGATATTGAAAGGCGCCCTCGTTATTCAAGGAAGCGGTGGTGTTTGGTAATGATCCACTTCTTGAACCTACGGTTCTTTTACACAACCTATGGATTAAGTGTATTATAGGATATTAAAATGGGTCTTTGATGCTTAGGGAAGTGATGGCGATGGCTAATGACCCACCTTTTGGACCAGTGGTTGCACAATACATGGGCTGGGGTATATCATAAGATATTAGATGTGGTAGTTGATACTCAGGATAGCGGTGACGATAGATTTTGAACAACAAGCGGTTCACTAGCGTAACCCGTGGGCCAGGGTGTTTAATAATATATTTGAAGGGGTCCCTGATACTCAGGATAGCGGTGGCAATAGGGTTTGATCCACCTTAGGGGCCAGATGTCCACCTGCACAACCTATTGGCCGAGATAAATGGAGTCTCTTGTGACAATTTCTTATCATACTATAGTTTGATTGTTTGATCTCAATATCAATATGGTAGACCAGGAATGTCTAACCTTGTAATATAATGGGCTGTATTACTAACTCAAATATTTTAAAAGGCAGCAGGACCTATTAAGTTAAAAACCTTGAAAAATGACAATATAAAGCAAAACTATTAAATACGATTTTTTTTTTCCAATTTAGAGTCTCAGAAAATACGAGATACCGTCAAATATTTAGTTAGTACGTATTATGAGCGGTCTACGAGTTTTGATGATATTGCAACAATTTTGCTAAAAAAATACTACTTGAAGTGGGAATAAGTTATGGGTCACACCTTAACATTGGGTGGACTGCAATCCACAAGTAGGATATCTATCAACTACATTATCAAATTTATTGCAATCAATTGTTTAGTAATCAAATTACCCAAAATTAAAATGACCAATTTTATAGATTACCCGGGATTTCTCAAAATCCTGATTTTCTAGATATATATTATGAATTGTGTGAATATTTAGCTAGCCTTTTTTTTTTTTTTTTGGAATTAGTAATCTGAAGAATGCCTTTTCATTTCTTTGGCAGTTGCCATTATTAATTAATTCTTGAGTTTCTTTCTTATATATATTCTAAACCTGATTGAACTTTCGTGTGTACACATAAAAGACAGACCAAAACATAAAGGATTTATAGTGAATTTATAATTGCCAGTCCATATTAAAATCAGTTTAAAATTGAGGATCGACATTATTGCCAACGTCCTTGTTCATTTCTTTCTCCCCCTCCTCCTTGTCACAGCTGATTGTAGCTGATCTTCCCAAAATCCTTTATCTTCCCAAAAGATTCTTCTATTTGTCAGGGTTGCCATGTTGATTTTAGGTTTCTTTATTTTTTAACATCCCCATTATACACAAGATTTTCATCACAATAGATACATTTACTTTCCTTTTCTTTTCTTTATTATTAAGTTCGTTGTTAAAAAGGATTCCTCATCTGAGAAGCAATTAGACGGACGGACAAATTTTGCTTTATGAATATATATATATTACTTTTAATTATCAAATTACCTTGTAATTTTCATTTACAATGTTTGAAAAGGTTATTTAAAGAATAATCTAATAATTATTTATTCATACTAAAAAATATATATGTACAATTAAAATTCTAATGAATTTAAAAACATTATGTTACAAGAACACCATCATTAATAAATAAAATTTGCCTATAATTTTTTTTATTATGAATTTATACTTCAATTACCCATAACTCAAAAGCTATATTATTTATAAGATAATGAAATGATTTAATATAAGAAACGATAACCTTATGGGTCCGAATGAGTAGATTTAGGATTAATATAATAAAAACACCAAAAATTAGTTTTGAAAAAGAGTGATTTCCACAAATTTATGAATAAAAAACAACGAAGAAATTTATTAATGACTCTTAAATATATTTTTAGAACCATATAGAAGATTTTTTTAATCAATCGATATTTAAAAAAATTATGAAGTGTTGAAATATAAAGTCAAACCTGTATACAGCGGTCATGCAAAGAAAACGGAAAAAGTGGCTAATTATTGATTTATGAAAACTGGTCGCTTAGTGCATTGATACGCTTAAAAAATTGTATAAATTCTATTTTTTCAAAAATAAGTGAAATCTTTAATCTTAGAAAATATATCGTTGAAATGTTATCTGACAAGGTTAGATTGTCTAATTTTTATCACTAAAAGATGAAATAAATACCCGGAATTTTTTTTTATCTTGGTTCAAAATACATAAAAGAAAAACTTTTTCATATAGCTCAATGGGCAACTTTTTCGGGAGAAAACATTCTCTTGAACTCAATTTGCGCCTTGACCATTCATAAAGAAAAACTATTCATAATTTACATTGTACATATATGGACTTCAAAAACAATTCCTTGGTCAGATCGAGTTATTGTAATAATAGAGTGTTTAGTTATACTTAATGAGTCCAACTTCATCTGACCAATTAAAAGTAACATTAAACAAATCAAGACTTTATTCCTAAAATCCTTAAAAAGGTTATTGTGTTTTGCTTTATTTTAGATTTGGAAGATTTTATAATAAAGATCTTGTATCAACATTATATTTTGTTGATAAATAAGGTTATTTTATGTTCATTTTTGTTTTTAATATTTGCCTCAATCTTATTTACAATATAATAAAAATAACAAATATATATTTATATAATTGTTAAAAACATGAATTGATACGAAAAAATATATTGTTTATTGCATATGGACATATAACAGTTCAGATCTTATTCCTATAGAGCTTTCTTGATTTTCATACCGATAGGCGTCCTCATACCAGTAATTCTTTCAGAGGATATTTCTAAAAGTGGTATCGTAAGGAATGTCTTCACTTCCTTTCAAAGCAAGTTATTTAGACTGAATGAAATTATTTTGATTGAGGGGATGCAAGACATTATCAGTAATCTATCGTTGTTTTTTATATGTATTAAAAATCTTTATTATTATACATTAATAATGATTTAATAGTTGGAACAACCACAGTTCGGTACGAACTTCAGTACACCCTTTCAGGTACGCCGTTCCGTAGGGTATATTATTAAATACTTTTTTTTAAATATAATTAATGTAGTTTATCAAGTTTTTTTCCAAAAAAAAATTCATTCATAGTTTTCTTTATTGTACAAATAAACTATTTTTAAACATACTTAACTTCTCTAAAAAAACATACAAAAATTATATAATACTATTATTAATGAATTTATAAATTTTCTAGCAAAAAATTGAGCGTGTCTACATTTTCCACTAATAAACAAGACCACTAGCAGCCACAATATTGCCAGCTGTCAAAAAAAATATTTATCTAGATACAGATGTACCTGTCGTTGTGTGGCATCGTGAAGCAACTTAGAAATACTGGATAATTTATTTAAATTATCCCTTCACCATACCACTAGGTTTTTGTCAACTGAGATGTATTTTATCACTTTTTGTAAGTCATTTTCTCTTTTTTGTATGAACAAATACAGAAATTATTTCTTTTATAAAATGATGCTTATGTATTAATACTTACCTCACTCTCTACATCTATTAATTTAAAACAAAAAATAGCCTAAATTTTATAATATCAAAATATTTAATATGTGATTGATTACCTACCGCCCTGAGGGTAAAAACGTAAGAAATCGACCCATACTACAGTCCCGTAGCGTACCTGCCCTAATATCTACTTACATAAAATGAAATTTCCTCTACTGAAATGGTTATTATTGTCGCATTGATACTTTAAGCTCTCCTGGTAATTCTCAAATTGTAATTTTTGGATATTGAGATATTTTAGACTTGACAAACGTAAGAAGGCCCTCTGATCAAACAAATGGAGTTATCTCAGGTATTGGCTTCCGGTTCAGGCTGTACTACTCATAATACATCCTTCTGATATCAAAAACAGAATCCTTATAGATGAAGAAGCAACTAATAATCTAAACAGGTCTCCCATGCTTCATCTCACTGACATTTCGTTTTTTTCGACTCATACATGAAATGATGGTTTTTATATAATAAAAAAAATTTGTAATCTCCTAGTGACTTTTTTTAGAAAATAATCTTTTAATGGCACCTTTTTTGGAAAAAGCCAAGTCTCCTCTTTGTATTTAAGAAAATGGTCTATATTTCGTATAATGACTTTTTTTAGAAAAGAAAATAATATTTCTTTTTTTAAAAAAAAAAGGTCAATTAATGTTTTTTTTTTTAAATACCACGAAATAATATTTTTCTAAATTAAAATATTGTAAATATATACATGGAGGACTCTCAGCACACAAATATCACTCTGTGAAGTGACGTATTTTACTAAACTTTATTTCATCTTTCATTTGATTCTTTCATAATCTCTATTAAAATAGGTAATAAATATAATGTTATCTAATTCTTACTTACTTCAAAAGAGAAATATCAGATAATTTGAACTAGTACAACGTTATTTTTCTTGCAACTATTGATTTTTTTTCTTTGACACTTCAAGATCACAATAAATTAATTAATACATATGGTTATGCATTAAGCATATACAATAATTAAAATCTGATGTTTATATGTGAAGACAGACTCGGAATAGGAGGTAAAAAATACGGCATTCACAACAAAACTAAAAAGATTATGATCTACAGCTGTTGTAATTCGCTGTCATTTGACTTGACTGCTTTTGAAGCTTATTAAAATACATCATGTTAAAAAAACTAGTTGATATAATGAACGGTTATAATAAATTATCCAATATTAATCCTGATTTTTCTTAAATTTTTGAGGAGTCCTCTTGTTAGGGGATAATTCTGAGTCCAAAGCCGTCCTCTTAGAAATCGATCCCGATCTAGTCCTAGAAGACATTATAATCTCATCCACGATGGGTGGTTTTGTAGGTTTTTTTGGTCTAATCAATTTATCCTTAGTCACTCGTTTTGACAATTCCTCCGTTCCATCCATCCCCATATTTGAAGGTACGCTTTCTACTTCAGAAACAGCAGCGGGATTATTCTTTTATGCAGAACTTTTATTCATTTCATCCATCTGTGTAGCGGAACATGTAGACATATCATTTTCCTTGCGTTGCGAATTCCTTTCCCCGTCATTACTTGACAC
Source organism: Lepeophtheirus salmonis (assembly GCF_016086655.4). Taxonomy (NCBI): domain Eukaryota; kingdom Metazoa; phylum Arthropoda; class Copepoda; order Siphonostomatoida; family Caligidae; genus Lepeophtheirus; species Lepeophtheirus salmonis. Next base: position 18,956,762 of record NC_052132.2, read on the forward strand.
CTTTGCTGAAGAATCTTCGCCATCTTTTTCCATACTATTAATATTATCAGTTATCAGAGAGTATGCAGTTTCCTCCTTCCTTTCGTTTTGATTCCCAGTCTTAAATGTTTCCACATAACTACTCCATTTTACAAAATTATTAGGACATTCTCTAGCAAAGTGCCCAACTTCATAGCACTTTCCACAATATCTGTCTTGTCCCACATATGTTACTCTTGTCCTAAAACCTCTGATAGGTAGGAAACCAGGAATATCATATCTTAGGGTAGCCTTGACGCTAAAATTTCCATTTAAAATGCCTCTCAGTCTTCCATCCTTAAAAACAATCTTTTCTGACCGGACCCACAACCTCTCCGAACTCTTTCACCACATTAAACACATCTTCACCCTTAATGTCTTCATGTGGAGAATGAATCGTTATAACTTTTTCATAAATAATTGGATTTCCCTCCCCGTCTCTCCGTTGGGCCTTCAGACCTCTTATAGAGCCTTTCAACCCTTTGTAGTGGCCTTCCGCTTTCCGAATTATAAATTCATCTTCAACATGTGTGAAAAAAAATCCCAATATCCAATTCCTTCTTTAACTCGATGATGATTAAGTGTTTATACCCAGGACAAGCTCTAACTTTTTGAATATAACAGCCGTAGATCATATGCAGATGACATCAAAAGGAATATGGGTATGAAAAGAATAGTTTCATTAAACACTAGAGGAGGGAGAGAACGGAGAACTAGACATGCTATGATGAAAAGGATTCTCGCTCTACAACCAGACGTAACATGCTTACAGGATATACGATCTAAAGTGTCTTCCTATTGTTTAAGTTCATGTACATTATGCCTTCCCTTCGATTTTAAAATGTACTACACGGGATGCAGCCCACTTCGAGGAATAATCACTTTTGTTGCTAAGTCGGTGGGGAAATCAAAATGTGGTAAAGAATACTCCTATAAAAGTGAGTGGCACCAAATCCTAATATCGTCTGGTGTATTTCAATTTAATATCGCATATGGCCTAATGTAAAGTCATCCCCCTTTTTCCAATCAATAATATAAAAAGGGATTCTTTCCTCCCCTCTGTTTTAATTGGCGACCTCAATGTTGATATTGATAAAATACCATACGTAAATCCGAATACTACTATGCTCAGAAAATTAATTCATAAACTGAATCTAGTTGACGTTTTAAAGAAATTAAATAATGAGAATGATATTTTTTCTTGGAGAAAGGGGAAGCAGTCATCAAGGATCGATCATGCTTTGATATCTACATGCTTATGCTCTTATATTAAAAAAGCGTCCTACCGATTCGAACCATCTTCTGACCACAAAACGGTAGATTTAGAATGTTTCTCAGCTCCTACGAACAAAACCTTTAGGATTCCTGGTTGGCTCATTGGTTTAGAAGAATTTAAAATAAAATTAAATAATAGATTAAGAATTTCCTACGATCATACTTTATCCTGTAACAGATTATTAAGTGTCTTCAATAAAATTATTCGTGAGATAACTATTACTTTTATTAGTGAGAAGAGGAAAAGAGTTAAACAATTAGAGGAAGACATTGATGAAATCATGAATAAAGGATCCTTATTTGTCCGTATGCTAACTTCGGAAAATATGAATACATTCGGGATTGCCGAAATTACCGAAGAAGAGATGAAGAGGAAAGTAGATACGGAAAGAAATCCGTACAAGAGATTAAAACATTTATCGATGAAAACAATAATTTCTGCTCAAAGAATTGAAAAGATTATTGTAAATAATAAAGTAATTACAAATCCGAAATCTATTCTCAAAGTGTTTCAGGATAAGTATCAAGGAATATTGGGATACTGTAGGAGTGGATTTCCTAGACCAAAAAAAGTGATATCTTGTTCTATCTTTACATATGATAATATATTGGACTATATCAATAAGTTTTACAGAGATGACAAAGCTTCTGGACCTGACAATATAAAAGGAAAAATATATACCCTATGTACTGAGTATATTGTTCGCTATTTACTTAGGTTTGGATTGGAGATGGAAAAGAGGGGTATGCTCCCCTCAGCTCTAACTCGAGGTAGGATTTCCATCATCCCCAAAAAAGGTAATGGGACATCACTTAGTCATTGGAGGCCTTTGACAATACTTAATGAATCATACCGAATTTTAGCAGGTGTTTTAGCAAAACAAATTGAGCCTATACTTAACAAAAAGTTGGGTTCAGAACAAAAAGGTTTTTTTTTAAACGACATATTGCTGATATTTCACGAAATATTTAGACAACTATTAATTCCGTTAAAATGAGAAATTTTTTTGGAGTAATCATTGCGATTGACTTCAGCAAAGCTTTTGACTCGATAAATCATAATTTTATCCTACGTGCTGTAAAGAAGTACCTTCCAAGAAGTTTTTTTAATCCAATCCGTGCTCTCCTATTCAATGGAACTTCAACTATAGTGATTGATGGATTACAGAGTAACCGTATAGTATTGGGAAAAAGCTGTAGACAAGGATGTCCCGTATCTCCATTACTGTTTGTGGCTGCAATGGAACAATTAAGTTGTAAACTTATGCGGAAATATGGAGGTTTTGGTGTTTCCATAGGAAGTAAAAAACATTTAATTGACCTTTATACAGATGATCTTACACTGATGGTAGAGGGAAATTCGGACGGACAAGTAATGAAAAGAATCGAGATTTTACTCTCCTATTTTGATAAATTTTCTCTATTTTCGGGGATGAAAATCAATGCGGAAAAGACATCCATTCTTCCTATTGGTAGATGGTGCACTGGGCCTCCCATAATGATTGGAGGATGTAAAGTAGTTGAAAGAGTACATATTTTAGGAATAGAATGGGAGAGAAATGCACCTTCTTTATCTAACTTTGTGAAGCTAAACTCTCAAGCCCACAAGTGGTGTCAGGCCTGGAGAGGATTTAACTTGCAAAAGAGAGTATACCTATACAACACCAAATTAATTGCTCAAATGATTTATGTGGCCACAGCTCTACCATCTGTAGGCGAGAGGCTCTTAAAGGAAGAGGAAGGGTGGCTGTATATATTATTTGATAAAAGATACGTACCTGCCCTGAAGAGACCTCGGTCTCAACTAGGAGGAGGACTAGCACTACTTTCAAAATTTTATTTATATAAAGATTTTCATAGAGCTCACGTCCAAACCTCAGTTGGAATGGAGGAGATTCCTCACAGAGTCATCCGTCTATAAGATGTTGATGTTTGGTACGGATTATTCCATCGATGCAGTGGCATTGCACTCCATGGACTGGGCAGCTGCACAAAAAATTATGTGGAGTAAATCATCTGTGTTTGATTCCAATAGTACAATTGATGTCATACGCCAAAATGCAAACAAGAAGCCATTCTTTAAGAACCTCCAAAAACAACCGAGAGAGCTGGAAACTATTGCCATCAGTGAGGACGTTCTTACATTTCATGATATGAATTACGAATCTATTCTGAACACTGGAAGATTTTACTACCCTCTGCAAAGATCATCAAAGTGGCATCTTTTAATTTCGAAGTTTTTAAATCTCCTGTTGCGTGTCTTATAACTAAGGAATATGTATATAAGGAGCTTAGGTCTTCCTCAAACATGGGAGAGGAGGATTATGCGTTCTCTGAAAGGTATCAATGCTAGTCGAAATTTCACCTCACAATTTCAGATATCGACTAGGCTAATTAGTTTTTATCAATATTGTAAAGACTGTGGAAGAATATATAAACATGTCAAACACGCTTTTGTTTCCTGCCCACTTTTGAAAATTATAAAGGATTTTATATTTCTTAATTCTGAGTATATTTTAAATTTTGAGGGAAGATATTGGGAAGCATTTCTGCTATTTGGTATTCCTTCTAACAGGAAGCAGAGTTCAGAAGAGGAAAAAGCAATTAGTGTGGCTGTCAGTAATTGCAAAGCTTTTATTGCTCAACAGCTCACCGAAGATAGGGTAATTGACCGAAGAAATATAAGGACTATCTTAATATCGGCTGCAGCTAGATACACCGCTTTATCTCTGAGGATACCCCAATCGCAAGACTCATCGTGGAATTATGCCGCCGAATGAATTAGATATTTTCCATCGATATCACTTCGGTATGAACGTACCCTTAGAATGATTATTCGGCGATATAAGAGGTATAGGAATGAAAATACAGATTAAGTTGGGTGTTTCTTTTCCTGTTTTATTTATTTGGGTTGTTGTTGTATTATTTGTTAAGTACATTGTGTTATAGTATTTGATTATGTGAGACGTATTCTTTGTTAGTTTGATTATTTAATTGTTTTTGATTTTGTAGGTCTTTTAGAGGGAAATTAATTTTTAACTAAAATGTTAAATGATGTTTTTTTAACAAACGCAAATTTCCTTTTATGTGTTTATTTTTTATTTTTGTAAATGAAAAATATTTATAAATAAAGACCTTACTGTTGAAAAAAAAAAAAAAAAAAAAAGATTAAAATTTTTGAACGACTGATGACGCACTCGGTAAAAAAGAAAAAAATAACCTGCTAAATGTTTGATTAACAATGCTTAAGAAGGATAAAAGTCTTTCAAATAAGATAGTTTTAAATGTGATTGAAGTTAAAGTTGATATACAGGGTGGATCCCATCTAATAGTACACATTTTATTATATTCAATCCGGAATAACAGTGGCTCACAATCAAAGAAGAGGCCAACAAGGCATCTAATCTCTGAAAAGAGCAAGCTGAAACGTTTGGAAGGACAAAGACGATTCTAAATTTTCTTCTTGGCCAACATTTTTTTTGTTTGTTCTTTTCTTATGAAATTTTTTCCACCTTTGAGGCCACTGTGAGTAAGCCGTACAACTGCTACATCACAAACGAATATCCATACAATGTCTCAGCTACAGTGACATGTCTTCTAAACAAAAATCCAGCCGGAACCATGGTCTTGGTTTAAGTGGATCACAAATTAATTAAAATACATCAGTGGTCTTAAATAACTATTAACAACATCATTAAGAGTGTAATAAGCTAGTCAATAGGGACTCCCGTTTATTATTTTTTTAGATGGAATATCTATAGATCTGCTTAGTCTTTCAATATTATATATTTTTTGATTATACTTGCACACACTACAGAGTGATCAATATTTGTTTCTCTCCTTTTCAGATCAGATATCCTGACTATCCATGTTCTTTCTACTACTTAGAATATTATTGATATTGTATTAATATATTCATTTATTTATGAAAATCAACAGAAATAAGGTAAATTACGATCAAAAAGAAAAGAAACTGTCCAAAAAATAACTTTATTATTAATATTAATGACATTTAAAACAATAATTTATGTATAAATGACTTGTATCGTTGTATATCCCGATTGGAATTACCTTTAATCATGGGTAACCATATGCTAAAGGATCATATTATCCCTAATTAATTAAATAACATCCGTGGTATTAAATATCCAATAACAAAAATTAATCACATATATCATATTGAATTTATATTTGGAACAAAATATAAAATATCATTACTAGATTATGGAAATAATTTATCGTAGAAAGAAACAGTGTTTAAAAAACTGTGGCAAAAATATCTCTACTGAAAAGAATCACAAAGAAATGAATAAATGTCAATTCAATTGATCAATAAAATATTTAATCGTGAATACCACACGCGTTTTGGTATTCTTTCTGGGTGTTTATTATTGCTATCTTTAGGTAGAATTTATGACATCCCTGTTGGGTTATTAAGAATAATTTATTAATAGAAATGATAGATAAAGAATTAAAGAATGCAAACCTATTCAACACTCATTTTGAGAATAAATCATTCTAGCTTACTTCAGTGTTGACTCAACACATATGTTTTATTCATTAATGTGACTCAATAATCAATTACAAATATAATTATTTTTGTTATTTAATTTTATACTACTCGCTATTAAACGAAATTCGTATCTACTATTATATTTTAGTAATAAAACTTTCTATTTTTGTATTTGTATAAAATATTCTTTGTGTTCTAGGGGTAGCAAATACATTTGTACTAATACAAAGACCATACATATACTCTCAAATTCAAGCAATATAAACCATAATATCACATAAAAATTCCAAATTCCATTGAATCTTTTATTGAATTAAATGTGTATGTATACAACCATTCGAGTAAGGGTTCAAAAAATTATTGTCCTTATTTGAGTATGCGTATGTATATATGTATGTACTTACAGCAATGTACAAATGTTCTATCTTCTTTGTATGAGGTCATAGTCATTGAGAAAGTAATACGTAGATATAATAAAGAGACTTGGAGTGGCAGTTCAGGATAGTGAGACTCTAATATATTAAAATCTTCAGTCAGCTACAATGAAAATCAGTATGGTAAATGATATAATTTAATGCTGATATATGTCCAGTCGTCATCTTTAAATAAATGCGCCTACAAGTGGATTATTAAAATCCTAGACACCTTAGTGTCTCTGATATTTTAAAGATGCAGATGGGCTATGGCCAATGGCTATAGTGTATCTAATTATTATCCCTCCAAATTTATGAAAATTATGGCTTCCAGAGGGCACGGAAGTTGATCCAAATAAATTGTGTGCAATAAGTAAATTTCCAAAAAAAAGAAAGAAAAAAAGGAGTTTATTGGGCTTAGTCAATCAACTGAGTCCATTTTCATCAAAGATAATTGAAGCAGCCGTACCTATAAGAGAATTATTATCATCAAAATTGGAATTTTAATGGACTACTAACCATACCTTATCCATGGATAAATTGAAAGAAACGTTGACTTTGCCGCCCATATTAGCACCATTCGATCCGAAATTAGAAATAAGCGTCGAGGCAGATGCATAAAAAATAAATGGTTTAAGATATGATTTACGTCAAAAGCATAAAGAGGGATAGAAGTTAATACAATGTGGATCTCGATTTTTGTCTAGTGCAGAGACAAGATATGCCATGATCGAATTGGAGTGATTGGGAATTTTGTGGGCAGTTAAGAAGTCCCATATATTTTTAGCTGGATTACCTACATTTACAGTAATAACTGATCATAAACCTCTTATCCTTATTTTAAATAGTTACACTATAGATATGGTTGAAAATGCGATATTGATCCGTTATAAACTTAAGTTGTCCATGTATCAATTCAGGGCGGAATGGAGGGAAGGAAAAGATCATGAGATCCTGGACACATTTATTAAGGGTACCTGTGTCATTCCCAGAAATTAATGAAAATATTGAAGAAGAAGTTGGTTATCATAGAGACGAATCAATACAATCCGTATTACTTCATAAGAAAATAATTGATCCATTACTAGAAAATATTCGTGAGGAGTCTTTAAGAGAGATCAAGAGTATATCGACCTAGTAAATGTAATTGAAAATAATGTAATTAGAGATGGAGTGACACCTTACATAGACATTTTACCTGAATTGAGCACTGACGGAGGCCTTGTTTTATATAAATATCGCTTGATAATTCCAAAAGTTAAACGGACAGAGATTTCGGAAATGCTTCATTATTCACATCAAGGAATAGAACGGACAAAGAGAAGAGCCAGACAAACGATTTATTGGCCAAGAATGAATATGAAAATTCAATAAATGGTACAATTATGTAGGAAATGTATAGAAAGGTTCTCACCTTTACAAAAGGAATCACTTTTTTTTTTGTGTGATCCAACTCCAATAAGACCGTTCGAAATTGCATCTGCTAACCTGTTTGAGAGTAAATGTAAACATTATATTGTTTATGGTGATAGACTATCGGGTTTCCCATACATAGAAGAAATTTAATAGAGTTCCTAATTCTAAAGATGTAATTGTAGTGTTGAGGAAGCTATTTTTGGAGACTGGAATTCCTACAATATTGAGGACGGATCAAGGTACACACTTTAATTCTAAAGCATTTAAGGAGTTTTTAAAGAGATGGAGCATAACATGGGGACAATCATCTCCTGATTATCCTCAAAGTAACGGCCACGCTGAAAGTATAGTCAAGTCAATGAAGGCACTATTAGAAAAAGTAAATGGAAATTATGGGTGAGAAGAGTTTTTTCTTGGCTTACTTGAGTTTAGAAAAACCCCGAAGATTGATGGAAAATCACCTAATGAGATGTTATTTGGTTATCAAGTACGGTCTAATATAGCACAACATTGGAGAAGTTCTGATACAACGGTCCGGACTCAATCAGTGGAAAATGAATTTAAAATTTAAATACAAGAGACTTGCCTAAGTTAGATGGGGGAGCTATTATAATTGTACAAAATTATAGAACTAGAAGATGGTCAGATGTAGGTGAAGTTCTAGAAGAATGAGTAAATAGAAGCTACCGCGTCCGATTAGAGTCCGGGAAAATATTGTGGAGAAACCGGAGGTTTTTGAGAGTGAAATATGGAGCTTGTGAACCTAAGAATATGATCGACATTCATAAGTGCAAAGAATTACGAAGATCGCTGAGAGTTCAAAAGAATTAGAAGTAAGAAGGGAGATGTTGGGGTTTTAGTAGTTTTCTAAACCAGTTAGAACGTCGCTCTCTCTAGCACTAGCTACTGGCCCGGAAAGGAAAATCATTATTCATAGAATCATATCGGATTGACCATGATGTTGTATATTTGATATAATGTAGTTTTGTAAATAAGATAATAATCAGTCGTCATCATTATTGGATCGTTCTAAACATAACACCAGTCAATGTCAATATATCGCGAAGGATAAGGTATACATATCTTAAACTTATTTTATGATTTATATAGACTAACAAAAGAAAACTGAACTACAGTAATTCATATTATTCATTTGAAGTTGACAAATTAAAAAATAAATATGAGTAGTTTATAGTATATATAAATTTGGACATAACGTTAAAATAGCTTGTTCATTCTTTTTTTAGACTTGGAACTGTCGTCCTTTCGCTCTTGTTGCTCCTGTTATTACAATGACGTTAATAGTTCCTTTTTAGGGGTTTAAAACCTCCCAAGTGTTTCTTAATCCTTTAAAACCCTATGGCCAGTACATTATTTTTCTGATGGTGGTTCAGGTAAGTATAAGAACTACAAACTTTTTTTGAACCTTTGCCACCAATTTGGTGACTTTTTTTATTTTTTCATGCAATAAATGAAAAGAGGTATCCAATTCTTTTTGGCAAAAATAACAAATTAACTCCTTATCATCTTCCGGGGACTTAATTGTAAAAATAAAGGATGTTCCTAGTCTGTACCTCAGCCGTTTTTCACTGTTCTTCAAAATGACGTTTGGATCTGTATGTTACATGCCATTACTAATACCAAACCGTTCGAATCTTCGCCTTGTGATTGATGGAGGGTCCTTCTCTTCACGACCAATATTGAAATTCGAAGCTTGTTTTATCTTTTTGTTACTAATGTTTTTTATAGCAATGAATGTATGAATCGGAAGATCGAGAAAATTACTTTTGAAATCTCGTCCAAAGATGATCCGCCGTGTTCTATGTGGTAGAAAGAAGTTATTCAACACCCCTCTCGTCTGATATATATTGGTCTGCAGAAGTAATCCCTCCATTACTAATGAACTCAATCCTACTTTTCAGTCAATAGTTATAATTAAGTGAACCTATTAAAGGAGGACATTCTCAATTATAGAACCCCATACTGAGCACATCCTCCTCCAATGATGATCCGATCTTTTCACCCCTCCAAACATTTCAGATGGACCCCTACAGATCTGTTCAGAAAATTGAAAACCAATCCGTTTAATAATTTTTTTAAAATTTTAATTGCCCTAAAATCACCAGAGCTTTTGAGTTGTTTTATCCACGAGAGATTCAGCCCCTTCCACATACCTATGTACGTAGAACCAAGACCCCAACGAGTTGTTGGGACATTAATCCTCGATCCTGGAACGTAAACTCTTGCATGCCCCGTACTTAATATTCCCTTAATTTATATATGCTGTCACATTTCATCTTTGAAAAAGGCACGCATATAAACCTACATTTATTCGTGTTATTTTATCCATTAAACACAAAAAATACCCTTCAAATTTTCAATCGGACTAGGTTTGGCTTTAAAAAAAACAACTTATTATATTATTTCAATGTAGAGACATATTTTAAAATGAAATCACTATAAAAGTAAACATTTATTGTAATAAAATTTGAATAAAAAATTCTAGCATTCAAAAGATAAATTATTTATAAAGTTATCTTGAATACAATATGTCTAGTCATACAAATATCCAGTAAAATAAAAGATCCTATATGTAGAGAGCTAATCTTTTTTTTTAATTGCTTTGTATTGTAGCTATGTCTAAAGAATAAACTTTATAGTACAACTTCAAAAGATTTGCTGTCAAAAAAAAATTTAAAATTGATTAATTATTTCAGTTTAACTTTTAATTGTATATAGAACATTTAAAAAATAAAAATGTAATCTTGTATTGGAATGTTTCAACATAAAATATAACTAATATAATTATTTGACTAATTGTAGAAAGTAGTTAATATCTTAGGGGTGTTAAGGTTAACTTTATTTAAAATATGTTTTATATATAATGTATTTGATTAATATTTAATGATACAATGTAAGAAAATAATCGACTTATTTAAATTTAATTGTTAAACTTTTTTGTCTCTAAAATATTTAAAAATAGTCACATAATTTACTTATTATTATATAATTTTGAAAAAATTTAAGGCCACCTGATTAAATATTATATAGAAAAATTAAAAGTTCAACTGAAAAATCAATCAAAATCGATTTTTTTTGACAAAAATTCCTTTTATATTATATAAGGTTTATTCTTTAGTTTTAGCTATAATATAATTTAAATGGAGAAAAAGAAATTTGAAAAAATTTAACCTCCAAATAAGACCCTTAATTTTTCTTGGTTTCAAAGATTTTTTTATTGTTCTTTTGCTTAAATACCAATAATAAATTTTACATTTTAGCAGGCGGGCGCTTCAAAACCTGAATTTTGTTACATAGTGTTATTATACTTAATCTAAAAAAGTTGAAAGTACTGGATGCTTGGCCTCTCTTGTTCCGGAAGTACTGATATACAATAACGAGTGCCATCCACTTTTCTTAAAAATAGAAAGACTATTAATGTAAAAACAACTAGGAATCCCTTTATATAAAATAACGTATTACATTTAATGTAATACAACACTAAAGGATTCGAGCCACATATTACTACGTCTTAATGTATATGAAATGTCTTTTCGGCTAATTCCATTGTCAGTTTCAGTGTCTATTATTAAAACATGTCAAGACATGTGATAATTCTCTGGAGAATGAAATTACGAAAAAGAATGTTTCTTACTAAAAAAAATAATTTAAATACTTATTACTTATATGTACATATCTATTGCAGTGTTATATAATTGGCAATTACTAGTTTTTTTAATTTAATCAAAATTATCCATGAAATTACAATTGCAATGCATCATTTTTGCAAATTATGCTTAGAAATGACAAAAATATGATTATTTCGCTGAATATATTGATGAGCTGAAAATAAAAGAATTTCCTTTATTTACTCTAAAAGTAAAAATGAAAATACAAATAATTTTCATAAAAATATATAATGACATATATCTGCAGTATGTATCAAAATCAATCTTTTTTAGATTTGTATATCATTTCATGAAAGTATGATTAAACCTTTAATTATATAAGCTGGAGGTAGGAGAAAGAAGAAAATGAAGAGAAAAAAAAATTATAATGTTTCTTTTTCCTGTTTTCCTAGATATATTTAATGACTATATAAAATTTTATTATGTTAAATTTTTGTTTTGCATCATTAAGAATAAAAATATGCCCATTACGCCTTTAAAAATAATAATAACGATATCAATTTAAGTAAAAACAATGAAAAACTGGCTGTATTATATAAAAATAATGATGCTCTAAAACAGAAAAACAGTTAAATTATCTTAAAGTTATACAAAAATTATAGGTTTTTTCCTCGATAATCTATATTATATTATATGATTTTAATTTAATGGTTGTAAATTTTTTTATTTCTAGAAAAAGTGACTTTTGCAACAATTTCTGTTCTTCTCCGTGTAGTGAGAGGAAAATGATTTCCCTTTGGCTTGCGAAAAATAAATCCTTCTCTTGATAACATCAAAAACGGCATGTTAGCTGTGGAAGTCATAGTTTTTTCTGTTGGCGTTAATCTATCAATTTGAGATGTCATTCTTGTTGTTAATGCGGAAAATCCTGTATAGAAATTTCTATATAGAAGTGTTATAAAAAAGAAACTGAAAATCAACGTGGTAATCCTGACAATTTGAAGAATGTTTTTGTAGAAGAGAAAGAATAATGTTCATGACGTTTCATTAGATCAGCTACAATTAGCTGTGACAGGGGAAGAAGGAGAAAATCACCGAAAGAAAGACATTTGCTAGAATGATCAAATGTCGATCCGCAACAAATCCTGAATGATACCCTTCGTCTTTTATGAGCACACACGAATGTTCAATGAGGTTATCAATATAATATAATTTATTTAGGAAAGGATGTTCACATCTCAGGAATGGAATAATAATAACAACTGCCAAGGAAAAGAAAATTTCTTTTTCAGATTACCAATTTAAAAAAAAAAAAAAAAAACCGGACCAGCTAAAAAAATCACCGGATGTACATAACTTCTCATAGGAATAAGAAGACCGAAGAAAATAACTACAATATCTTGAAGGGTTTATATTTTATATTAACAGCTTGCAACTAGATACAACTGTCATATATTTAGAGGAATTTGTGCAATCTTAAAAATAGACAAAAGATTGATAATTATAATATTTTTAGTTTAGAAAAAGAAAAACAGTTTGTTTATAATAAATTCTATAATGAAATTATGTCAATTTTTGATGGATTGCAAAGGGGGTAATTAATATACATAGATGTCCAAATAATACATAAAAATTGAGCTAAATTTGCACATAAAACTGCAGGGAAAAGAAAATGCAAGTAAAAAAGCAGAAAAAGGCCAAAAATACATATAAAAAGTAAATAAATCTAGTAAAAAAGGGTTTATTTATTTTCATTTTAAATGTTTCTCTCAAATTATAATTTTGTTATTCCAGCATGCCATTATTCCTTTGAATAATCATCTGATCCTCCGTTAGCCTTTTATTCTTATTAGTGAGAAGGTCTTTGAAAATGCAAAAGGATCTTTTACAGTCCACGGATGTCATGGTCTTGCAGTGGAAGTTTGCAATGATTTTGGGATTCTATTTCACACCAGAAACACACACACTCACCAGACAGCGCAAACCAATATTACTCATATTATCATTTTTTATTTTGAGTAACAAATAGAATTGAGACGAATTGGCCTGACGACAGCTCTTTTCATGAGAACCTATCAAAACAAACTTATTATTCGTACATTTTTCGCACATGTTCATTATTGATATTGTTATCAATTTACGCATTGGAAAAATATTTTCAGTTACCTCTACTTTGCCCAGTCAATAATTTCATAATATTAACTGCAATTAAAATTTAAACTCATGTATTTTAAACACTCTAGGGCACGATTTTAAAGGACATGCTCGTGAAGATCAAATTATTTTCCATGCAGTTTTTCGAATTTCAGGTCTATCATCTTAAATAATACTAAGAAGAATATTTTCTGGAGAAGAAAAGTAAGTATTTCCTTGTATAACTAGTAGAATAATTTTTTGAAATCTTTCTTCTTGATTTCATTTCAATTTTATTGCTTGAAATATATGCCTTGCCCCATCTTTTTCAAATGAATTCTCCTTTATAGTGAAGCACATGGGAGTATAGACACGCATTACAAAATTTACAAGACAAAGTTATCAGAAGGATTTTCTTCAAAAACATACATCCTATTGGTAGTAGTAACCCATCTTACACGATTTACATTTCCTGGATTTTTAGAAGCAATATAATCCGAAACGTACCCTTCCGATATAGCATGATGAATTTGATATTTTTTAATTAAAGAGAAACTGAAAATGGAACAAAATTAATGATTGACAAAGTATCATATGTTACTTGCCTTTTGCCTATGGGTACAGAAAATATACGCGGGCTAGCTGTTTTTCTATCTATCTCTGTAATTAAATGGCGCAGAGGAAGTTCGTTCGCATGGAGCATACAAATAAACCAGTGAAGAAATTTTTGAAGATATTCTTCCAAAAACCTTACAACTCAGCCTTTATAAGCCGTATTGACATTTGTAGTATCACATCCAATAGCTACAATGGAATTCAATCGATTTTTATTATTTTTTTTGCTTAAAAAGCAGATAATTTTATAACACAAACAACGAGCTGTTCCAGTATTTTTGTACAAAATGTCACAAATACTTGTTACTTGGTTCCGAAATCAAGAATATATGGTTCTTCTATTTACTGTTTTTTTTCTTCCGGTAGAGCTGATCAGCTATTAAATGAATAATCTCACTTTGAATCAAAATAAATCTTAATGACAAAGGAGTATTTGCTGCGCATTCCTCTTTCCTTCTAATTCTCATTCTCTTAACTTTATTTTTGTCCATGATATTTTTTGCGTTTGATTTATCGATAAGTCCAATATCATCTAGTAGAGATATAGATAGTAAGGCAGCCTCTTTATATGACATAGCTACCCTATAGGCTATAAGAGGCTTCTGCCTATAAAGATTTTATTTTGTTATTGAAATTACTAATTGGACTTTTTATTTCTTCTGGATTTGATTTATCAATTGCAGGGAGTTTTTGATGGGTTTGGGAAGTTAATTGTGCAAATCTATTTTTCTAATTACTCTATCTTGGAGGGTAACTGTTGCTTTCCTGTCTTGGATACCAATAAACATTTTTCTTTCCTTTCTTTGATCGGACAGGAAGTTTTGTTCCATACGAGGAATTTTCTTAATCAATCGACATTCACATGATGAAAAATTTCTACATTTACAAGATGAAATATCAAATAAATTATGTGAATCATTCATAAATGAATTAATATTTTCTTGGTAACTTTGTAACTTCTTGATACAAGATTTCATCAAATGATATGATACTATCTTATTTGTTACTCTTTTTGTACAGACGGTTGGGATTGAAGCTGTTTGGTAGATATCTATGACTTTAATAGCTACAATTTACTTAATTCTTTCACAGAAGGTTCTTTTTAGTAAAGGATTTAGATTCCACCTTATGCCGTAAAAAACACTATATAAAATCTTCATATCTTAGCAGTTGAGTTTTGCTTTAGTCACAAACACTTTCAAAAAAGAGGAAAATTGGATTTTGCCCGAGTTGTTGAAGCTATTCTATGCTAATACAAATCTTAAAATAAATTATCACTTAATAGTCCATTTTTTAAAAGTAACTGATTTTTGAAATGCCTAATTAAATTGTTACAGTAAGTACGTATTCAGTAGATATAACGTATCGTCTTGTTTTATTATTACTATGTTCTTTGTTCAAAACATTGTTACTTGTTAACAAAGGATTTTAGCTGGTTTTATAAGTTTATTGTAAGGATTTGTTGAATATGTGATGACATTAAAATAATTTAAAATAATTATATATTTATTTATTTGTACTTTCTTCTGATACTTTAAATATATCTTCATACGATTTTGTCTTAACCTAGATATACTTGATACATGTAAATAAACAATAATGCTATACCAAATATCTTTAAAACAACATAACAAAGAATGAAAAAATTAAGTCTGAATTGTGTCCTTCCAATTATTTTTTATTCTATAAATATTGGTGGGGTTATACAAATATGTAAAACCAACTTTAATTGTTTATAGTGCAATGATTCTTAAATGGTTGGCGTACGGAAGAATCTCCAGGAGGTAGGTGAGATTTACCAAAAACGATATTTATTTACTATACATTTCAATTAGTCAATTAAAAAAGTTTGAAAACTGCTGGTCTATACTTAAAAAACTTTTCGAAACAAGATACCAATTTAAAATATGATAATTCATTCACTATTAAACTTGAATTTTTCGAAGTACCCTGCTAAAATATGAAGTATAATAAAATAATATAACACATTAATATTTCAATCCCGTTTCGGCAGCTAAAAACGTTGTCCCATGCATATGGAATATGGCATGCATGCTTATTTTATACTTTTGGTTTTGGCCCACCCTACTGTCCATGCTGCTCTATTATAAATTTGCGCAGCATGAATTGTGTCATTAGTACATAGATCTGTATCTTGGTGCCACCGAGCTCCTTAATGAGAACTGAAGGTTCCACAATCTTTGGCATAGTCAAATAATGTGGATTTTAATACTTAATATTAAATAAAACACGGTATAAAAGCTAAACGTTTTTTAGTAGAGTTATTTATCGTTAGTGAAACGAAAAATGAATGCCCTTAATATTTATAGAGAAAAAATTGATTGAAAAAACCTTAATAACTACGGCGACAAGATGGATTATATAAACGGACATAAGAGACAGAGATCTCTTGGTTTGGAGGAAAAAACTTAGATATGGTGTAATTAGGGCTGTTACTATAGAACAATCGTGGAATTTTTTTACATTACTAATAACACTATCCAACAAAATCACACTTTTTTTATGTACAAGAACAGCATATGCTGAAATTAGTACAGTTTGATCCCTCATTCCAAATATGGGCTTTTTTAAATATACTGGTATGCTGCAGCTTGAAGAAAAAAAAAAAAAAAAGGGAAGAAGAAGAGAGGTAGACACAAGGAGAGAGAAAAAGAAAAAGGATTTGCTCTGAGGAAATACATGGGCATACCGACAAATATCGACTTATATTATGAGATCAATTCAAAAAGGAGTTTTATCCTTAAAAAATTGTCGTAGCACCTACTTCCCACTTTAAACAAAGATAACTCGAGTTATAAGTATGATGCAGGCATTTTTAAAAGGGTTTTATAATTTTTTAACATTCGGCTTTAAAATATACAAACATAATTCATCCCTATCTTCAACACTGAGGGCTTAAAACAGCTTAAACATTAAAAATAACCAAAAATAATAAGAATGTTTGGCTTTTTTCTTAAGGCCACGAGGCTTTGAGAGAAAAAATAAGGCCATATTTGGAATTAGGGGATCAAATTATATTACATTGAGCATATACTGTTTTTTTACCATTTTTGCTGTTGGACAGTGTAAATTATATCTCTTTCAAAGAAAAATTCCCACCCATTTTCGGTATAATGTTTAATAAACCCATTATAAAATTAATATATATATATAAATTTATAATATTATCTTGCTGTAGTGCTAATCTATAGCAGTAATCCATTTCTTATTGGAATCTTTAAAAAATGTTTGTGAATTTGTCTCACATATAAACTTTAGTTCTCCAAAAAAAATCTCAATTTCCCTTCTCCTTCCAATCTACCAAATGTTCATCTCCAGCTATTATGAAGAGCATAATGTATAGAATTGTAAAATATATGTCTTAAATACCGTGAGAGACTTTTGTACTTGACAATTAGAACACTGTTCTTTTTTCCAAAGCTTTCAACATTAATGTTTAATCTTAAAGGAGATAATATTTAAATATCAATGGGGGTTCACTTTACATTTAAACAAATTTATTATCAATTTCAATTAATGTTAAGATATTTTTGTGTCTCTGGGTGTTGTTGCAAAGACCTTAAATAAAACTTCTTTTCAAATATAACGGTAAAGATGAAGTAAACCCAAAAGGACGCAATTATCAACATTAACTGCGCAAGTCATTATTTCAAAGCAGATGGGATACAACAGGAAGTCAGTATACAAATTGTTAAGGAAATGCTATGATAGTTTAGCTGCTTTCCTCGTACAAATTCTTCAAACTGAGATATGTTAATTCTTGATTTTTTTCTTTTTACTTACAGAAAATGTTTGGTTTTTACAATCAAAAAAATGTCCGTGCTCCACCCCTTAATTTTTTTCTTTTGATCTCTGTGGTTTCTTTTTATGGAGGGTTAGAAGTAAAAAAATTTACTTGTGTTGTGTCAGTCCTTGATAATTCGGCCAATACGGTCTAAGGACGGGTCCTGAAGGAACTCGGTTCTTCGGAATGTCAGTACTACATAAAACAGATAAAAAAAGAAGAAATAAAGTTAACTGAAAGGATCAAGGACCGAACAATACAAGTTTTTTGGACTGATATGCAGAACTCAACTGGACCGGAACCAGAGTGAACTGAACGAAACTGCAGTCTTTAGTCCTAAATAAGGATTGTTACAACACTAATGATGACTGAAAATAATACCAATTCAACATTGGTATTTCATTTTGATGTACAAAAACAAGTAGCCTCAAAATTTTTTATAAAAAGTTAATATTCAGGGATTAAAACAAAGTAGCCAAAGTCGCCTGTTCGTCCACAGAGTTCACCTTGTGAATTCAGTTAAAAGGAGGAACTCATAGAGGTTTTATAGTTAATTAAAGGGTATTACTCAACGCCCCTAGTGAATCAAAAAAGTATTGGATAAATATTGATCACGTGGTCTTCTTCATTTCTCCTCTTTTTTATAGCTTTCCCTTGATAAACCTCCTGTTTTCCACAACTGATTGCCCATTGTTTGTTTTTTTAGTCCAATAGGCACACCTTTACTTATAATTCCAATATAAACAAACATCGTAACTTAATATAATACAATCCCTACACATATTAGACAAGAAAAAATAAATAATAATAGGCAAAACGACACAAAAAATCACAGCATCTTTCATTTTTTTAATACAACACCTAAAAGTCCGAATAAACTACCTTTATTGATAAATTTGCTCAAACGTAGAGTTATTTCTGGATGACACCTTCTAAATTTGTTGGAGTGGGTTTCTGGTTGCATTTACAAGAATAAATTATCACCTGTACACTGCTGATAATGGCATCCACCTTAAAAGTTGAAACTTGTAGATTTGTTTTCATTTTTAGTTCAAACATTCGTACCAAAGGGCTGATCTTATCACACTCGCAGGCAGAGAATACATACAGACGTTTCTATTTTCTCGCTTCAGAATGTCCGATTTATACATTTTTCTCCTAATTATTTGATTTATTCGTTTAAATGGATGTGGTAGGGATTCTGTAGCAGAGTCATCTTTGGTTAGATGAAGTAAAAGGAGATTGAAACAGTGTGTTTGTATCGATGTCAGACCTCGGGAGAACTAGTTTTTTCATAATGTTTGGTAACCAGCTTTTCTGCCACTGAGGGTCCTCCTTATTCATCTATTTTTAATTAACTCTAGAGTTATGAAAAAACGAGTTGGTACTCCACAACGCAACGTATCTTTAAGATCGCCCCTTGTTTAAAAATATAAAAAATGCATCAAATCAAAAGTCGAGTGATATATATATAATTTACTAATATCAATTTAAGATGGAAATTAAATTGATTATTGTGCAAATATTGTCAACATCAATAAAGGAGGAATCAATATAGCATAACATGGAAGTATTATGGGAAGGTGTTTGCTGATTTTTATGTTCACTTTCCCGTGATAAATGTATGTACATAATATATGCATTTCAAATCTATTTTCTATATTCTTCGTTTAATTTATTTGATACTTGACACCTACAAACATATGAGAGTATACAAAAGGTATTTATGCATATGTATGTATGCCTAAGGATGGAACTATTTAATTAAAACTATGGATACGACGCTAGTAGTAACAAATATTAGAAAAATTTTACTCACTTACTGTGAAACACATACGTAGAATTCCATTTATTTCAAATTGTTTTTTGGTAAGAAAGAGTTTTTCGCATGATATACTTTTATAACATATGGTAACTAATTATATTAATTGCTAAGTTATAAATAACGTACCCATGTAGACACTTGAGTGTATAACTCTTGATTAACATCGTTTATATGAAGCTACTATATAAACTTACCAATAAGCAATAAATAAATTAGTTAATCTGTAAATTAATTTTTTGTATACTTATAAAATTACTTTTTTTTTTTGCTTCATATTTTGTGATACCACCATTTATATTCATTGATTTTAGCAGCCACTGTAGTAAGGGTTATTGACAAGGGTTTCACCTAAAGAAGTTTCTGTATAAATCATCATCATAATTTGGTACGTCCCTTCAAATTCAAACGCGAGTACATCCCATTAAATTGGATATTTTATCAATACTCAAGATAATGCTATAAGCATCAATACAAAATTGAATTCTTTTTTTACCGTTACAAAATGGGAATCTGAGGTGGGGTGTCCAAAGTGTGGGGGGCTGGAGGGCTATAGCCCTTCTCTCAAATTAAGGAATTTGTGCTTTTTACCAGAAAATTTAATTTTTGATTTTTCTAAAAATTTAATATTTGAACTAAAATTTTTTTTTTTTTTTTTTTTTCCAAAAAAATTAATTTCCCGTGAATGGTTAGGATTTTTGAAAAAAAATTTGGAAAAATTTTATTTAAAAAAAAAAATACGTTTGAAGTATATTTTTTGATATGTCTGTCCAAAAAAAAATTCTTTCAATTTTTTGGTATTTTCGGAAAACCAAGCGCCCCCCCCCAAAAAAAAAACCTGTAAGACGCCTATGCCCCTGGATCTAAAACTTACAATAACATTAAATTACGATAAAATTGCCGTTATTTATAACTGTGAGGTTTAATTATGGAACCAAACGGTTCCTTAAACAAACCAAAAAATCATTTATCTTTGAGCAATATCGATTTCCATTCAGAGTAACGTGGCAATTATGATCATCAACGAAAAAATATGGCTTAATGATCCGTTTGGCATGAAGTTCACACCAAATCGTAATTTTTTTCGGAATGCAATAATTTTCTCGTGAATCACTTTTGGATTACTACCAGATTAATAACTCATATTTTGCTTATTAACAAAGGCATTGAGCCAAAAATGAGCTTCATCACTCATGATAATTTTGCGATGAAAATCAGTTTTCTTTATTACGGTTATTTTAATTATAAATTTGGATAATTTGCCATTGCCGATCAAATGTATATTGCTCCTTGATTAGATGTATAATAAGGAAGTTTCTAAATGTCAAAGAAAGAAAATAAATCTGGTGTCTTTTTTTCCCTCACGGAAAACAATTTAAGCGTCCCTAATGAAAAATCCTTTATATAAGAAATTTATCATATATATTAAAGTTTTATCGATCCTCTATATGAAACTTGAACTTGGCCCTTTTCCGTCCCTATTATTGGGCCATAAAAACATCAAAAGTATTTAAGTATAATCTACACTCGGGATCTGCAAACTAAGCTCATTAAGCTATCCAACAAATCACACTTTTTTTTATGCACAAGAATAGCATATCCCTTGATTCTAAATATGGCCTTAGTTTTCCTCTCATGGCCTTGTGGCCTTCAGAAAGAGGCCATACATTCTTGACTATTTTTGGTTATTTGTTTTATTCGAAGCTGTTTTAAGCACTTGGTGTTGAAGTTGAAGAAAAAAAATGTTATATATTAAAGCCGTATGTTGAAAAAAAAATTAAACCATTTTTAAAATGTCTGCATCATACTTTTAACTCGAGCTATCTTCACCAAATATTTTTTTTGATAAATTATTCAGTAAAACATAGAGAGTATGAATAAAATTATATAATATTTTATAATATGCAGAGATCAATATTTTTTTCGACAAAAATGTTTTCGGTCCATTATTTGCTCAGATATCCCAGATGGGGGTTTTAAGTCCAAAACAAGTTTAGACCTCAATATCTCGGCAACCCTGAGATCTATGTTTATGAGAGTATTCTCATCAGATTCAACTAACAAAATTATAAAATAACATAAATGTCATAAAAAGCTTTCAAATAACATTCAATCTTGTTATATTTCTCTGATTATACCCTATTTCACAGACAGAAGGAATAGATACATTGCTCAAAAACTTAAGTTAAGTCATCGAGCTGTTTAGGCACCTTAAAATGCGTATGATAACAATGTCAGCCTAAATCTTAAAGCTGTACTTAATTACTTTTATATATTCTTTCTATTCATCCTTGAAGATGATTCTCATTTTTGCATGTGAGTACCAAGTAATAAAGAGTTATTGCAGTGATAAATTTCATTAGAGATATCCAGACTACTAAAAAATATCATAATCTAATAACGAAGACAAGTTTATTACATCTCTGTTATTTGCTATTACCTTGGTTCTTATAAAGTTAAACAGAGGTAGGAGTTATAAAAAGCGCTTGGCAAAAAACTGAGGACAAGATCTTTGTTTAAATTTAAAGGAGCGGCAATGAGGGTTTTTCAGATACCCTACAAGTTCTCGCTATTCATAACCAAATCCAGAAAAGCTGACACTATCGCAGTGGAGCAAATTTTGCTAGCCATACAAGAGGTTTTGAAAGCTAATTTACACCATTCCGCAAATGTTATACTGAAAGTAACTCCATTGAGCAGTATCATAGTTCTAATACGTATTAATAAAATGAGTTTTGATATTGAAAACTTCTTGCAGAATTATCTGCAAACAAGTCATTTCTCCATTTAGGTGTACGAATTTACTTTACCCAGTAATGCTGCGTTTTTATTGGGTTCTGTTCGTTTTGATGGGGATGAATAGATTCATCTTCTTTTTGCAAGAAATATGACAAATATGACCGAGATGTCCATTATAATCTGAAAACTTTGAATCTTAGACCTCAACATGATATAATTTATTAATTAACGATAGAATTGAAACATAATGAATACTATAAATAAATGTGTGTCTGAGCTCTGTTAATCATTAATGTAGCCACTCTTAGAGGCAATGGTGGTTTCCAGGTGGCTGCGTAAGGCCTGGCATCCGTTGCGGATGTAGTGCTCTCTCAAGGCGGCCCAGTGATAGCTGACAGTGGCTTTGAATCTTTCTTACTCTCCAACGTTTTGCACTTGCAGACGGCGTAGACGGTGGTCTTGGAGACACCCAATTGCTTGGAGTTTGCAAATAGAAATTCGTAGTCACGTTCCAGTATCATTTTCTACAACTTATAGGTAAGGTAGAGAGATCAAATTTGTATTGTATTGTAACTAGTTTTTTATGCTTTAATACATCAAAGTATGA
Organism: Lepeophtheirus salmonis; assembly: GCF_016086655.4. Lineage (NCBI taxonomy): Eukaryota > Metazoa > Arthropoda > Copepoda > Siphonostomatoida > Caligidae > Lepeophtheirus > Lepeophtheirus salmonis. The sequence goes on from NC_052132.2 coordinate 18,979,747, forward strand.
ATTAATTTCAATGACTCGACCTTGATTAATTATTATATTAGATAGTGTTCAGATTTCAATTGAACACCTGGTGTATTAAATGTTTTGATAGAAAACCAATCTTTTTAACAAATATAATAGAAACAGAAGTACATGCATTGTTTGGGCGCTATTTTCATTTTTATAAACCACTTACACCTAAATATATCTGGATTGTTTGCAATTCACTGCATTGCTCACCAAGAACACTTCGAAGTCAAGACTATAAGTGCTTAACCTTATGAATTTCTTCCTTTCGTCGTCAATGCAATAAAAAAGATTAGAAACAATCCGGTGAATTCTATATTATTTTTGCAGTTGTCTAAGGAAAATGAGTAGTACATTCATGATTGGCTTCTTTGCACTGAAGTACAATGACAGCCTAAATGCTTATATTTGACAAATACCAAATACCATATAGCCCTCTTTTCGAAACTATTTTAAAGCTATTGACTACAACAGACGAGACATTACTTATTTAACTGATTTGTATACTATACTAAGTTTAATGAAATTAACTTGCAGTGACAAGATGACAGGTCTGAATTTTGTGAAAACAAGGTCAATTGTGGCAGTCTTCTTTGGTAAAATTTTTACTTTTATATTCAGTGTAAAAAACCTGTCGCATAAAATAAATAGCAACACACTTAAAAAAGGGAAGGCGTATTTACCGAACTCTTCATCCTGAATAGTTTAAACAATAAATATTTCAGAGTATTTAAAGTCGAAAACGATTAAAAATTCTAAATTTTCCATTATCAAACCATCAAAGGCGGATTTATCCCTTATTTTTTCCGTACTACTTTTCTCACATGTTCCATCTCATTTAAATTCGTAAAAGAGATGGAAGAAGGACTCAACGTATTTCTTGTACTCATTTGCGAATACTGTAGATGTGACAAAACTTCTCCATTGATTTTGTGAATGGATTCATCATTAACCATTTCTATCCAGTTTTTCTCAGTACCGGAATCTTCTCGACTCAGCCTATCGAGACCAAAAATAAAGGAAGGTGTGATCACTTCTGCTTCTCAAACTCTCTTCTAATAAGCTGATACATAGATACTCTCCAACGTTACATATTTGCTAACATCGTAGACTTTGGTCCTGAAGAAGCTCAACTGCATGGAGTGCATTCGTCAATCACGTTCAAGTGTCATATTCTAGACTTTTACATAAGCTAGAAAAAGCTCAGGTTCAATTTGTTTGTTAACTAATTTCTTTGTATTTATATATAGAAATATGAATTAATTTAAATCGATCAACCTTCATAAATTATTGATTTATGATGTGTTCACATTTCAATTGACCAGTCAGTATTATCTTGGAATTTTGGGCCAGTTCTTTGTTCTTATAACTGCTCAAAGCTACTCTAATTAAACGTCGTGACAGCTAAGCTCAAACATTATTCTAATTGTCATAGTTTATCACCTTATTTTTCAAGATTTTTTTATTACTTGTAGAAAATCCTTACGATGTACACCACCAGATATACAGTTCATGAATGAGTGATTTTCACAGATTAACAACTGATTTTTTGGTTATTTTCCACGTGCACAACTATTTGGTTGTTTTTACAGCTCTATTTATAACCATAATTAAAGATAGGTTAATTGTCGAGTGCGATTACTATTTTATTCCAATATTTAAATATATGTATCTTAATACAGGAAGGTCTTTAATACTGGAGAGTGTACTCCTTTTTGATTCACATCTCGTTATTCGAATAATAAACTTATTCAAACGTGACAGTAAACTTGAGTTAAGATTATTCCGTAAAAGTAATTTCAATAATTAGGCATTTACTATTTATTTAAAGAAAGGTGTAGATAATATTTTTTATCAAAAGTTCATTAGAATTATAACTTTTAGAGTAAAAATCAAATCCAAATTAATTTCTGTCTTTTTAAATATGTTCAAGTAAGTTGTATCTTCACTCACTTAAATTGAGTTACTCAGTCAAATTAAGTCTTTAACTCAGTTCTCAAATGGTAATATAGCGAATATGCAAGCTAAAATCTACATTTAAATTAATATTTGTTAAAGTTCCTTTTCGCTTTGTTGAAATAAATAATTCATTAAAAAGTTCTAAAAATATGTAACTTTTATATTGTTTTGTCATATTACTTTAATTCTTAAAAGTAAAATATTAATGAATTTTATTTTGAGCTCGATTATTATTTAAATTCGTCGTGTAGGTGGACTTGATTGATCTATCTCTATGTTTTTGAAAATCCGGATTCCTTTTTGATCCAATATAATAAGCTTAGCTTAGTTATGTATGATACTATGCTATTACCTTAGTCATTTAAAAAACGTGAGTCAAACTCAGCCATATATTAGCTATTTAATAAGAAGAATAGGAAGTGAAGGCCTCAGAAATCATAACAATAGTTGCAGTGTTACTTTTTGTATCATTTAGAGCGTTGGTGGAAAAAGTGACCTTGAGTTTAGCCTATTGAAGTCATTATGATGGGATAAAGAAAATATTCCTCATTGAGCAAACGTGCAAAATTCATCCGTATTCCTAATTCGATGAGATTCTTCCAGAAAAAGTTATGATAATTTAATAGAACTTGGACTCGGGTCTATAGTTTGAAAACTTGCAACTCGAAATCAAAAACTTGCCACTTGACTTGAACTCGAAACCTAACACTTGTGACTCGACTTGGATTTGAAAAGCGTTTCAATTTTGCCACTGAATATAGAGTACTCCTTATATTATTTTCTATTTTCTGAGGAATTGAACAGGACTCGATTAAAGTATTCAAGGACTCGAACTGGACTCAATGAAAATATTCAAGGACTTGGACAAATGTGCAAATACTTAAGACTCGACTTGAACTTGTAGTATTATGACTATTTCCCAAAAAAGTTATTTCCTCTTTAAAAAGTGTCACACCATATACTTAAGTTCAGGCGTATAAAATCAAATGAATTCTTTAATATTAAATAACTTGTTGTAGTAACATACAAGTGTTACGTAATTAGGATAGCTTGAACCGTTAACATTAATCTGATAATATTGATGACTCATGTTTTCCAAAATTAAGGGGAAAATATAAATCTTGTAAAATTTAATTTATCTTAAATTCAAAATAAATTCAGTGTTTTTTAGTAAATATTTAAGAGTGGATCATTTTGACCCGCAAGGAAAAGTTTGTGTATAAAAGTAAAAAAACACAAAAGGGTTGAGGAAAAAAGTCAATTATACTCATTTATCCCCCATCTTACCCTGTTATTTATATATTTTTGAAAGCTGTTTCATTTTTAATAACTTCTCAAAGAGGGAGCATCTGGTTAATAGATATATTTTAAAATGATGAATTATTAAAAAAATCTTAAATCATACTATTTGCTATGGCAGAAAATAATCAAGTAAATGGCCCGAAATGCTTACTTGTTCTACAACTCATATGGAATTGGTGATTGGGCATGGACTCAAGAAAATTAAGGTAAGGGGAATTTTGGTCAAAAGAGTTTTGGCTTTGTCATCGCCAACCCTTTGAGATAAAGATCCGTTCTCCTACCACCAAAATATAATCAGCCTCCAAAACACTATAGAGGAAAACTAGGCCAACATGTCAACTTATACCGTATAGTTAGTGTACCAAATGCATAGGAAAAGGCTGGAGATATGTATAAATGCAGAGGGCGGAATTTTTGAATAGTAATCCTCTATATATTATGTAGTTTAACATATAATAAGAACAAAGTTATTTAAAATTAGTATTATAAAAGTTATAAAATGATTCTTTAAATAATAAACGTGTCCGAACAATGTTCAGATATAAATACTCGATATTTTTTTACCAACTCATTCTTTTCTTCATGTCATCAAATTCCAACCTATTTTTACAAATGTAGTATATCCAGGGATGTAAATTTAGTTGTTTTTTTAGCCGTCCCGTTTATTTGGAACTGGTAATCTAAAGAATGCATTTTCTTGTCCTTCCCAGTAGTCATTATTAATTAACTCCGGAATAGTTCACTTCCTTTCCTAAATAGATTCAATTACATTAAAAACCTGATTAAACCTTCGTGTGTGCTCATAAAAGACAGGAAGTGAACTTGAGGATTGGATGTAGAGTTATGAATGTAACATAGGGCATTGTTGGGCTCAGAGTAGAATTGAGGATTTACATCGGAGTAATTCCAGCAAATGTCGTTGTTTATTTCCTTCTTCCTCTCCTCCCTTGTCACAGCTGCTTGTAGTTGATCTTCATTAAAAAATTCCTCAAATTCTCAGGGTTACCATGTTGATTTTCTTTTTTTTAACATGGTCATTATACACAGGATTTTTATCACTCAGCATATCTGATTATAATACTTAGATCACAAACAAAAGAAAAATATTGATTGTAGTAAAATATTAAACCAATCAGTACAATGTAACAAGGAACGCATTTCTTTCAACATGATATTCATAATATTTCTAAATTTAGAACTGAATGCATTTCCTATATAATATATATATTTTTTTACAATATTTATAAAAAATACTTATATATTTAACAAAAACTATTACTTCAAAAGGCGTTAAATGTGATATTTTCAGCTATTTTATAAAGACAAGGTGCATTATAATTATTAATTTTTTTAAAGTAAATTTAGACTTATAAAACAGCACGACAACAACATTTGACCAATTGTTTGTCAAATTGGCATGGGGGAATACGTCTAAAAATGGTCAATGCTTAATTAAGTATATTTTTTCATTTTTAGAATCTGAGTACCATAATGAACTTGAAAATATTTTTAAGCATAACCAACCATAAAATAATCAAGATAAAAAGTCAACACCTAAAAACAAAAAACTCTAACGTAAATAAATAGACTTAGAAAAAAAAAAAACATAATATGAAAATATGTTTATTATTTGCACTAATGATTTTGTAGCAAATCAAGTAACACATTAAAAGTAATTTGTACATACTTTTTATATAATTGTGTAAACTTTACATGATTATGTCACAAAATACTAGAAACATGTCCGAAGAGGCTCAAGCGCACCCACTAGGAATACGATAGAATTTTTCAACAATAATATAATATAAGTTCAAAATACCATTTGTCATATTTTTATGGAAAAAAAAAAATTAAATAGATTTAAATATTCCAATTTATATAAAAAAATCAGGGCTGTGAAATTCATCAATTACAGTTTTTATGAAATTTTTTCATGCCAATATCAAACCAATCAAAGTCTTCTTAAATCTAATAAATACTAATTTCCCATAAGAAT